>NC_142655.1:22517500-23767500 GCF_055504915.1 Nelumbo nucifera | reverse complement strand
ATGTTACATTTCACATTATATCCTGGCCATAATGACATAATGCATACATAACCATCTGATGATGGAATATAATTTCCTTATGACAATAAGCAGTGTATATTTTCAGTTATCTGGCCATGTATGCATTACTGTGATATAGGGAACATAAAATAATTCCCCAATGCACTTCTAAATACTTTTTGGAAGTCACTTAGGCACATCCCTTCTTTTGCAAAGGGGCCACATGGCATTAATTAAAAGGTATATACTTTATACATAAAAAGGCCTCCATGCATTGACTTTTATGCTTACAAGCAGTTGTCACTTTGTCTTTTCACTAGGACTGTGCCAATTTTCTCAAAATTGAGAATTATGCAAATCAGTCCCCATATTTTTCCTGCATGTTTTATGAACATGCTAATGCAGATTGCTAAAAAGGCCATCAAAGGTCTAGATCTAACACTGATCAATGATAGTATAGTTCAATTGTTTTCAAACCTATTGTTGTGGGAACCCCCCCCCCCCCAAATAAAGAAAAATGATTTTCAATGCAAATTCCTATTTTTACAAGGGAAAAGAAATGTAGCTTGTCACTCACCGCCCAGTCATATGGTTCCTTCATTTCACCAGTATCAAGCAAAACAGGCTTTGGATGTTGACAATCAACTTGCACCTTATCTGGTGTTTTCAGTAAGTTACGCACCAACCTCCAAAATGGATTACCCTGAAATAGCATCAAAACAACAGAATGACCCCTGATACAGGCAGCTTGCTATTCAAGAACATAATTTAGGAGAAAGTGTTGGCATCACTCTAGTACCCCTGGTTACCTGATCATCACCTTGCTTGAAATCAAAAGCTCCAGGTCCATCAGTGGTTCCTGCAGCAAAGGCAAATCCCATGGCAGCAGGGCATGTTTTCACCACTTCTTGACCTCCCCCCTGTTTAGGAATTGATACCTCAAGCTTGGAGAAGTCTAAATAGGTGTGTCGGTAGTCAACCTTCCCAGTCAACTGCTCAGATGCCTTGTTGAAGAGATCCACAGCTTTTCTGAATTGCCTATCTCCAATGATACGTGTGCTTTCAAATTCATCTGGATAACTACCATAAACAGGAGAAGTAAGTTTAAATATAACACCAGTTATAAGATGATAAATATTTATCTTCAGGAAAATATGCAAAAGAGTAACGAGTACCCCGGGCCCCGGCCATAGCACAATTCATTCTTCCCACCGCAGGTACTGTGATTGAAATCACAAGGTAGTCCAGTGTCTATGCAGAAAGCACCAAGCACATTTGGACTAACATCTCCACAGTTTGACTGACAAAATGCAGAGACGAACATAGGCCTGTCAGCTTTCCTGAGAGAACCCCTGACACGACTTGCAACACTCAGAAACCTTGTGGCTGGTCTTCCATGGGAAGACTGGAATGAGGCAGCAAGTGCTTTTAATTCATCATCTGCATGGAAATGAATCTTATAAACTTCAAAATTTGTAAAGGCCATTCTTTCTAACAGCCAAAAAAAGGCTTAGTTTGTCTCCTTGATGTTAGTGATATGCACAGCAATAGCAGTTCAGGTGCTGAGAACTTTCCAAATAAACAGATTTGGACCTCTGTCAGTCCTAAAGTTAATTTTCTAGTTTGGACTATGGCCATTAACAAATGCCTGTCCAAAGTGAACCTAGTGAGGAGAGGGGTTCAGATCTCTGATATCTGTTGTGGGCTATGTGAAGAACATCCAGAATCTACTGATCATCTCTGTCTGCATTGCCCTGTAACTGCTGAGGTACGGGCTCATTTCTTTCAAGGCCGTGGGACTTAATTGGGTCATGCCGAGAACTGTCAAAGATTTTTTCAGCTGTTGGAAAATCAGAGGTTTGAAGGAAAAAGGAAAAGTGGTGTGGAAGACGATCACTGCAGTTGTTCTTTGGACTATTTGGTCCGAGAGGAACAACAGAGTGTCCTGTAACAAAAAGAAGAGCCCTGAAGAGATTGTGCAATGTGCAGTTGGCAAGCTTGCTTCCTGGATTTCTGTCAATCCAGCTTTTAATCAAGTGAATGTATTTCATGTTCTGAGAAAACAGTCGCTCTTGTGTCTGTAATGGCGATTGTTTCAGCCTTTCTTGGGCTGACTTCTGTTGTATCATATTTCTCTTTTTAATAAATTTACTTTACCTTCTCAAAAACAAAAATGCATAGCAACAGCATACCTTCCTACATATAAATCATTATAGACTGTTAACTTTGAAGGAAGATACAACACTATGAAGATGCATATGAAATATTTGAGATGTATAAATAACTCTTTTTTCTGCTTTACTCCAGAACTATAAGACCATAGTTGTGTGTGTGTGTTACTAAATATGGTGACCACATGCAGTACAGTATCAAGGAATACAAGAACACATGAATCAGACAATCAAAATTGGAAATTTCTGGATTTTTATGTATATGTTGTATTTTATACAGTAGCAATATTTTAGTATTTCCAAATGTTATATGTGGGGTCTGCCTAGAGTTTGATTAGTCTAGCTATAATTGGTTTGTCTTTGAGGTTTCATAGTCATTAGTTAAGTAGTTCAGGAGTTGTTGAGTTTTCTTATGACTGGCAATTTTGTAATGTCAGTCTTTCCTAGTTCTAATAAGATTTGCCCACCACTAGTGTCTATATGGCTCAGTTTGGAAAAAAGTACAAATACAAATATGTACAGTGCAAATACAGGTTTAGAATACAAAATACAAGGTTTTGCACTACACATATTTGTATTTGTACTCTTTCCAAACTGATCCTATATGTCTGTGAGAAGTGCAAAAACACAGAAACAAAACGAATTGAGCTTACTTGAGTTCTTAGAGCTTATGCTAAGAGTAGCAAGTGATTCCCATGCCCTAAATGATTCTGTGCTCACCATTGAATGATCTTGAGTTTTTTTTATTTGCCTTTCTCTAATTTTGCAAGTAACCAAACATCCATCAACAGCCTAAAAGTTCTTCATTTAAGGCATTAATTTAACATCCCCTAAAGACTGAAGCTGATCCTAGTAAGTTTTTCTTTATTTCACATTAAACATGAAACTTTCCCATTTCAACCAATTTTCTCCTTTTGTATTCATCCCACTAAATTTCATCCTAAAACACAATCTAAATCCCTTGTTTACAAAATATTGGTAGACTCTCCCACAATGGGAATTTGTCATCCCAAAATAAATCACTTTTACACCATAGACCTTCATACCCATTTATCCTACCAAATCCCATCCCAAAAATCCACCTAAAACCCTAAATTCTAAAATATTCAGGTATTCTTCATAAAGTAGAACTTTCATCCTTTTATGCAAACCATACTATAAATCCTACCAAACTTGGTCATCCTCTACAACCATCCATTCCAAATTTACCTGCAAAATTTCAGTAAAACATTCCACTCCTATACTCGCTTTTGAATTTTATATTTTCCCCAGCCCTATAGAGAATCTACCGTTTTTAAGCAGTTTGACCCAAAACTTTCTAACCCTCTTAACCCTTCTTTTTCAGTCCCACTGTCATCCCAAAATCCTTCCCACCCTATTGTTACCCTTCTAAATTCATTATTGGAGCAGTCAATCCTCCATCAACAAGTTTAATCTTTTTATCATACTAAAAAAAGGCATAGTCCACAAAATAAATGGTGGAATTAATTAACTAGAAATGCATACCAGTTATTTTCCTTAAAGTAATGCCATATAATGAGGTTGAAGGAAGGAGTTGCCAACTTACGGTTTTTGTGAAGATTGGGAATTATGCTTGAGACTCTTCGGGGGATACCATTCAGCTCAACACCAGCAATGCCATCCTCTTCAGAGGATTCAACACCTTTTGGAAAGACATTCTGTTCATACCAGTCCTCCATGAATCGTGCAGCAGCTCCTTTGTTGTCACCGCTTATTAATGCATTTGTACGACTCATAGAAGTTCCATGGGTTGCAAACCAGTTAAAGCTACCTACAGGACCCCATACATCATCTACAAACTTTAGAAGTGTCATCTCCTTATCAACATCATATTTATATTTACTTCGTTCGCCTGCAGGATTATTGAGATATGCACTAGGACTACGATTGGCACCAGCATCTAACAGCTCTCCTGTAATTGAAAACCAAAAATCATGATCAGAACAATATGAATCATTAAAGAATAGAAGAACATAACAGAAATGTTTTGAGAAGATATGTGCTCATTAACACATGAATTGCCACCATCTACTATTTGGAAGGGCCATCACTTGAGATCTGTTTTGTTAATTTCAATCAATACCACAACATCATCCAAACAGGCAAACACATAAAACATAATACATCTAAGGAAAGAACAAGCAGAGCATGAATTTCTTTTATATGTATAACAGAACTGTATAAGTCACTAAAATAATCAAAACAAGCTAAATCTTACACTTGCACTGTTCTACATTCTTATTATTAATAAGCAAATTAGTGGGAAAAAAGAAAGTGCATTATATGCCTTTTCAATATAAACTTTGTATGTGATCTGCACTGTCTATCAATAGGGGTCCCATAGCATTGGATACATGCTCAACCCCATAGTCCATATCAGCCATGTGCCCCACCTTGCATAAGTGGTTTTCACAACCAATATTAGCTGTTCAAAGTTTTAATTTTGGGTAAATTACAAGGACTCCCCTATATTTGGGGCAATGTTTTAAAATGCGGAAGCGTGACGAGGCGTTCCACTACCTAGAGGCGTGACGCGTAGTTCAGAACGCAAGAGGCGTAAGCCTCCTTAAGAGGAGGGGGATTAGGTTGAGGATGAAGAGGAAGGGGGATCTCATTTTTTCTTTATTTTTAATAAAAATCTTTTATATTAAGAAGAATAAAGATGCATAACATTAGTTGAACGGGGGGGGGGGTCTTGTCAAAACGGAGGCGAACGAGCTTCCACTTCAACAAGATCCCTAACACCACTTTCTTTCCCCTTATCTTTCCTTCCCTTCCCTTTCCTTTTCTTTGCTTTCTTTTCCTCTTTTTTTTTCTTCCCCTTTTTTTCTTTCCCTTCCCTTCCATTTCTTTTCCTTTCCTTTTTTTCTTTTTTATTTTTTTTCTATCTTTTTATATAAGATGTGCATGAGGCGCATGAAGCATACGCCTCTAGCACGCCTCATGAAAAAAGCACAAGAGGTACGCCTCTTGCACCAGAGGAGTACGCCTCAGAGGTGTCAATACCTCTAGCATACGCCTCAAGGCATTTTGGGAGCGCCTCGCCACTCCTCCAGGCATACGCCTCCCATGCCTTTTAAAACACTGATTTGGAGGTTGCAACACTTGCTATTCCTTTTCTTAACACTTAGGGCCCGTTTGTTTCCTCTTAAGTCTTAACTCTTATCTCTTAAGAGGAATATTTTAACTTTAAGAAAAAATGGTTGTTCGTTTCCTCTTATCTCTTATCTCTTAAAGTGCAATTATACAACTTTTTGTTTTTCAATGATACCCCCAAAAAAGACAAACAAAAATTCTCATATATGGAGTCAAAATAGATATTTGATAATTTTCAGAATTCAGAACAACGTTCTCTGCATTCAGAGTTCAGAGGAAAGAAAATATCACCAATACCAATATACCTCTTAATGTAATTATTGCACTTTCAGATATCAGACTTCAGAGCAAATGAGCAGGCCCGTAATTACTACCTTGTGCTTATACATAATGTCAGAATCCCCAAATGGTGTTAACAGTGAATGACAAAATACCAAATGGCCCATACTTGAAACCATCACACATAATTTGGATTTTCAAGATCAGTTGACCAATCTTTAGGCATGAGTTCAATGTTCTAGATTTTTAATGTTGGGTAAAGAGAAAAACCTAAAGAAAGAAATACAAGGAAATTTCAGGGTTTTAGAAATATCAAACTATGCAAGATGTCAAATACTTCAAATTTTAGGGCCCATTCATTTGTCAATAAGTTGGGGGAGGAAGCTGACCAACTTCCCATGTTCTTTTGTTAGGAAGTGTAGGGCCCACAGAAAGTGAACTTTATCCCCAATAAATTTTTGGGACACTTTCCCAGATATGTTTTACCCTTCCCCCAGGTGGGTAAATCACTTACCCATGGAGGAGGAAAATTGGCCAAAACTATATGGGACTGAAATGCCCTTGCCAACCAACAGAAGTTCCTTTTGGAAATTGCCTCACCTAGCTAACATTTCCCCGAAAAAGAACATGGGTGAATGTATTTACCTAGACAACACTTGCCCAAGTAAATACATTTACCTAGAGCTGTCAAGTGGGTGGGGCTGCTCACTGTGTCTTTTGACTGTCAAAGCTACCAGAAGATCTTCCCAAAAAGACTTGCCAAATGGCCCGTATGTTATGCCAACATGGCCCATGGCCCCAGTCCACATATATTAATATATTATTTATATCTATTTAATATATGCATATATACATACACATATGTAATTAGGTATATAAATTTTTAATTTCAATTTTATTTTACTTTTTCATATATAAAAAATTGTGTACACCAAAATTTATATCGGATAAATTTTAATATTTTTTTCAATTTTTCTAAAAAAATCATGTCACCCCTAATCTGGCACCAGCCCAAGGCATGTGCTACAGGCCTTACTAGGCTTCCCTTTTGAGGGGGTTATAGGCCAAGCAAACACAGCCCGCTCAAACCCACATGCTGGTATTGCACAGACTGCTATAGTGCAGGCAGCAACAAAAGTGGGTCATGCCAGCCTAGCACAGCCCACATTACACCTCTACATTTACCTGAGTAAACAACTTCCTGACAAACAAACGAGGCCTTAGTGTAAGCTCCACATCCCACATTTTGTCCAGTCATGTCCTTGTTGTATCTAGGTATGATAGATCATAAGCAGCATACAAAGAACGCTATCCATGAAAATCATTGAAACTACCAGACTGAAAAGCAAAAATATTTTTAGATGTTCCTATACATAGAAATTTGGAATAGAAACTTAGAAACCTTGAAAGGGTGAAATCAACAAAGAAGGAAATGCCTAACCCACAGGGGTTAATTCTACATTTCCACCAAGTTCATTCTCCAGATTTAACATACTCATTGGAAAAGGGGGTCAAAAAAACAAATAGAATATGGATATACTTTTTTCATTATCTTCTTCTAGGTCGTGCCTCTTCTAAGGGGCTCTCTATCATATGACAACCAGCTAATAGACATTCAGATATCATATTTCCTTAGAGACAGTAATTTGATATAATTCCAAGAAAGAAAAAGAAGCAGACTTTTCATCAAGCTATAATTTGGAAAATAAAGAAACAGGATTCTAGCATATGGCATACCTTTATTAACAAATATTGATCCTGGGCGGAGATTCTCATGAGCTTGTATGATACTCTTCTCAATGCCATCAACAATGACATCAAATGATTGACGCACAAACCCAAGGGATGTCACAATATATACAATGTATTGAAGATAACCTCCAGGTCCAGCATGAGTGTGAATACCACTAATGGCAACATTCTGTTCATTATATAGATCTCCATACCTTCCATAATAAAGGACAACAGATAAGCTAGATAGGAAGAACAGAATTTGACAATCTATAGAAAAAATTAATTCAAAGGTCAAATCCTATTCAGGAACCAGGAGGGTAAACTCAAGTCCATGAGTGGAAATTTGATTTTATATGCTGTTTGCACAATTTTTTGATAAACAAACTGGACCAGACCAGACAGTTGAAAACATTCAACCAAAACTAAGACCTTTACAAATTTCAAAAAAAGGAGGTAAAAAAAGCCTAGAGTATATCCAAAAACCATTGAATTTGGTCAAAACCACAATTGAACCGTGAATACGTCAAAACATATACCCAGTTCCAGGTTTCTTGCAATTTCCTTATCTTTAATGATACCAGTCTATTTATGGCATTATTTTGATGTCATGTCACAGTAGAACTAGTCAAACCATGAACCATGTGACTTCTTGGTTCAATGTATGCTCCAATTTCCAGATCATTGTTTTACACCGGCAACAACCACAGATATTCAGAGTACAGAAAATTTTAGCAGCTTTATAAAACTATTGGCTATTTAATAAAAATACTTGTGTTCCTAAGGCTCAGTTTGGAAGGAGTACAAATACATACAAAATAATACAAAATACATAGTTTTGCACTCTACATATTTGTATTTGTATTCCTTCCAAACTGAGCCTAAGGTGAAGTTCATTTAAAATGCACTTGGGGTTAATCTCATTTTCAGTTACCTTTATATTTTCAGCCCCTCCAAAACTAGAAATGGCATGCAAGTATGACTAATTGGTGGTTAAAAAAACAAAAAAAAAAAAGCCAACATATGGAAAACATAATTAGCTGAAATGAGCCTAGGGATGCAACATAGGCATGCCTGAAATCGACCCAAACCAACATTACAAAAAGAAAGGTAAAAATTGGAGCTAGGTTGGGTTGGATTGAGGCCTTAGGCAATCCAACCTAACCTGACTACAGTGTATGTACTCATATGAACATAATACATAATGAATATATGTATATATGCATATATTATAGGTACTTTCAATAAATTGATGAAATTGAATAGTAGAAACCTGTTATTTAAAAGCAAAACAAAAAAAAAAATGAAGAAATCTGGCCTGACCAGGCTGAAACCAAATCAATGTCTACATCCGGGGATACATTGTGTAGCGTTAGAATTGAAGAATTATAGATTGGTTTTGGTTAAAGTAGACTACACTTGATTGAAGGTCAGTTACTCAGTTTGGTTTAGGGTTGGGTTAGGGTCTCAACACTTGGGGTCAGGCTATGACTGACCTCAACCTCAACCCATCCTAACCCCAATCCGAGTTGCATGCCTAGAAAGTCTCCAGAAAGGAGGGAACAGACAATTTCCTTGAAAACCATTTCTTGTGTTTCAACTGCTCATAATTTATCAATCTATAGATATTTAGTTAGGAATTAGGTTATACTTACTATGTAGAACTAGAATCTGGGGATAGAACGTAATTAGATGATAAGTACCTTGCCTTCAACCTCTCAAGCACTTTAACTGTCACAAGCTGGGAAGCCATGCAGGCATCAAGATTTACAAATACTACCCTCTTTCCCTGGGGCTCTGCCACAATAAACGCCCGAGCTCTCAATCTGAAGTGCAATCCTGACGCAATCTGCTCCATATTAGCATACCCCATCATATTGACATCTGCTGCAGGTCCTGTTATATCATAGCTTCCAAGCCCAATCAAATAATTGGAAGCTGATAATGTGCTTTTTATGTTATGTGGAAAGAGCAACAGCAAAAACCATAACCAAATTTGTGCGCACAGCCTCCAAAAATGGCCATAGGGGAGAGAAAGGAGTGTCATTGTGAATCTGAAAAATGAAAAGCAATTTTTCAACTTGTTACATATCCTGCAACAATAAAGACAAAAAAAATAAAATAAAAAGAAACTTTGTTAGCATAGCCTTCAACAAAATAGAAGAAGATCCCATTTTAGCAGAATCAAGCACAATCAAACAATATTAGTCTACCCAACATGTACTATACAAAACGAAAACCATATTTCGAACGACACCAAGCTGCCTAACCCAAAATCCGAAACCTATTCAAGCAGAGTATCAGATTAATTTCTCAACGCCGGCTGAAGCCGTCTGGCTGCAAACTAACCTCAACCACAGAACTCGTATTGCCTAACTAATCAACCAAAACATTTCTATACCGTTAATGATTAAAAAACATTTGATATTAACTATTTCTTCACTTCCTAAATAAACCAGAAAGAAAAAAAATACAATATTTGCGTCACGAAGCACAAGTTTTTTCTCCTCTTCGCTTTCTGAACAATTCCAGACAGAAGATCCCCGACCCTACTGAATCCTAAATGGCAACTACTTCCCTTTGATCACATATCAGTTAAATGCTTCCTTGACAACATACTTAACATTTAATATAAAAAAGACCAGTCCCCATGATATCTATTCCACAATTCAATTCCATGGCATTTTCGTTTCAAACAATTAAAAAAACGAATAAAAAATCACTCAAAACAACGACTCTCTCTCCCTCTCTCTCTCTCTCTCTGCAATAAACCAGAAACAGTAAGGCACGTACAAGCATCAGACAACCATGGTTCAACAGGACTGATAACGGGGGGAAAAAGTTTATGAGGTCAATGAAACCCTAAGCAGAAATTGGTAGCACATATCCCGTCTACTACACACCTGAAGGATAAAAATCTGGAGATCTATTTTGAAACTTCAAGGGCGGATTCTAGAGTGCAGACCGACGGATTCGAGAAGGAATAAATAGGAAGCAAACGAGAAGGTGGGTATCGAAGAAAGAGCGAGCGAGAGAGAGAGTATTGACTGTTTGGTGAATGCGTCCAACGCTTAGTCATCTTCGCTACGAAAGAGTAGCGGACACGTTTATTGTTTACACTTCGCCACTTGTTTTCTGTGTGATTTGTTTCAACTTTGAAGCATTCTCACTGCAGAGAGAGAGAGAGAGAGAGAGGCATCAGTATCGGCCTGCGCTAATGCGAGATGATTATGGCTGAATTGACTGAACGACTCATTGTCAAATAAAATCAGTAACTTGTATAGTCTCACTTTGGTATCCAAATTTTGAAATGTGTCGATCTAATATCTGAATTCTCAAAATGTCTCAATTTATTCCTATCATTAACAATCTTTAATTATCAGAATGATGTGATGAGATGTGCGGTTTAAAGTTAAACTTTTGAAAATATCAAAATTATCATTCAAAGTATATCTTATTCTTCAATAATCAACGCTGAACCAAAGTAATGGTGAATAAACCCAAATCCACCATCAATTTAGGCATTGGGAAGGTTAATAAAGAAAAGTAGATGATATTTAAAGGGTATTTATGTCTTTTTACATATAGGGTAGCCCATTCCCTATTCTTAACCCCTTCTGACCATGGTGCAAGTCAGATGGATTGGGTTAGGTTTAAGTTCAATCTAGGCCCAAGCCCGAGGTCAACTCCAAACTGTCCAATCCGGGTATAGATGCAAACTTAAACCCCATAATTTGTTTAAACCCCTTTGACCACCAAACTATGTGGGGTTTGTTAATAGAAGAGCAAGATTAAGATAGGGAAAGATATTTTATCAAGAGATACCCATAAAAATAAATAATATTTCAAAATATATTTCCAAATTGTTAAGACTACCCTCGTTTATGAATATTAAATGCAGTTTTATCATCTTAATTTTTATTTTATTTTATCAATGTTCCATTAGTGGAGGAGTCCGCATTCTCTGCACCCATGGGTGCACTTGACGAGTGCACCTGCCAATCACAAACACCCAGGTCAGCGTGTTTAAAATTTACTAACTCTAACAGACATTTAGCTGTTAGTTAAAGAATCCAGTTGAATCATTGCTTTGTTCCTCCCTTCGACTGCATTTCCTTCTTCTGCAAGCCCTCCATTAGAAACAGGGAGGCTTGAGTCTAAGTATATATGACGTGTCTCCGGTGACTCGAAGAGCCCAAAGGTATATTAATAGGAAAAGTGGGACTAATCAGAGGGAGGTTTTGAGTTTGAGTTCCATTACTACATGGCATGTCTCTCTAATCACCACAGAGGTTTAGGTTACCTAAGAACGATGAAAAGTTGAACCGAATTAGAGCAAGGGTTATCAGAATCTCGCCGGAGAGTTTATTGTTTGATACATTGAAGAATCTGAGACTGGTTTGATTCAAAGGTGGGAATTCTCCGGTTAGCCAATTGTCTTGCAAGTAAAGAATGTACAATCGTCAGAGCTTGAGAAGGGATGATGAAATGTTGCCAGAGATTTTGTTCCCTGAGAGGACTACGACCTTTAGACATTGTAGGTCAGAGATGGAGCTGGGAAAGTAGTCGGAGAACTGATTATCGTTCAGGAAGAGCGACTTGAGATTGGTGAGGCCGGAGAGGTCAGGGATTTCACCAGAAATCAAGTTCCCTTTGAAGCTCAGTACTCGAAACTGATCGAGCCAGTTTAAGTTTGCACCGTCCAGGGTTCCCGTCAAGTTTAAGTACTCGAAAACCATCTCTGTAACCCTTCCCCTCAAGCATTCTCTAATACCTTGCTAGTTGCAAAAGTCGTATCCTTCCCATGGAAACGAGTTTGAAGGATCAACCGCCGATTTCAGAACTAGAAGCGCTTCTCGGTCGCTTGATTCCGCTAGGGTAAGATCAGAAACCAATAAAAGAAGGAGAAAACCAAAAGGTGCCAGCGAAGCCTCACCATTCATGGGGGCTCTTCCCAGTCTCTTGCCATCGGTGGCTTCATCGTTCACGGGGGCGCCAGTGTGGAGTGAAGGCGCTGATAAGCTGTTGTGCTAGAATTCGAAATGAGGAGCTGATAGGGAGGGGGAGTTCGAAATGAAAATCAGGTTTTTGTATTTTTGTATCCGATTGAACATGATTCTATTAGTTGACGGCCAAACTTCTGTTAACGTTACCCATCCCGCACTCAATCAACATAGTTGAACATGATTGGTGGGTTCATGCGTCCAATGCATCCATGGGTGCATAGAACGCGGACTCGTAAATGGAGGCTCAGGATCTAACCCCATGGAAACAATCTCTCCATCATTAAGATAGAGAAGGATATTTTTCAATTTTTCTTGAACTTGTTTTCAATTTTTCATTCTCACCATAAACATAGAACTAAGGGGTCTGGAATCAGAATCGGATTCCAACTGTTTGATCAAATTTGAGGGAATGGTCATTCCCTGCCCCCTCCCTTGGGATGAAATTTCATTCTTACTGATTCCAATTCCCATTCTCATTTATGTTTGAACAAAATAGACTACGGGAATAGACTATTCTGAGGATTCCGATTCCAATTCACTGCAAACTAACCTACGTGATCCTCGTGATATTTGTCCTATTTATTGATTTAAAACTGCTAACATTTAGTAGTAAGAGAAAATTTAATGCTATAAAAAGTAGTAATAGTATCAACTTTCAGAGAAAATAAAATGGCAAATATATTATGATTTTGTTTTTTAAAAACACCTTCATTAGATCATAACTCTTAAGTCGTTAAAGACAATGACCAAATTAGTCTTTCCCTTGTCTATTTGAAGCCTTTAAGCTTGAAACATGTCTCTCCTTATCTTAACACAAAGTCAAATAGAATATTATATCCTTTTCTTTATAAATTAGAATACCATATCCTGTTTAACGTTTCATTACTTTTATATGCAACTTTAAAGCGGGTAAACCCTATTTTTGTTAAGAGATGGAGGACTGTTTGATCTAAAAGAATTTGATTAGGGTGAATATATATATATGTATGTATGATAATAACTATATACCTAGGGTCACGGTGGACTCTGCGTGACTGCGTCTATGTCTTTAAACACATAATACATATAAAAGATGTTACATCCATGTGGTCCCACTTTTTTAAATCTATTTTTTAGAAAGCCCATTGTTTTAAATAAAAATTATTCATTAAACTACAAATAAAACTTAATTTTTTAGTTTTTTCAATTTTTTTTTAAAACATTCATATTCATTGGACCAAATCATCCGAGAGTACAGGTACAAGAAAATCAGCTAACTGGATAGTGGGTATCAACTATCTAACAAAATGAACAAAATTAATGCACACATTAGTATCATGTGTCTAGGATCCTGTGCCAAGGGAAAGGATGTTTGTCTTTAATTAGATTAAATGTTGGAGGTTATCTACTTCTTCCGTATAGAAGGAAGCTGCCTGAGTGTTTGGAAGTCTTTTGCAATTCTTCTGACAATACATTTAATAGACCAAGTCTCTCCATATAGAGTTTAAAATGATACACGAAACCCTATGTTCTAAGGCACCTATTAAAAAAATGTTTCTTTAAGACAAGGAATCTTACATTACCACATACCACGCTAAGCTAATGAGATAAGCTAAGGGTCGCGTGCTAGTGTAGTGATGCAATTTATACCTCACTCTCAAAGAGAGCTCGAAGGCAAGAGGTTTGTCAATTTGGTCAAGTGTTTTTGATAAGTTGGTCTCAATTTTGACACTTGCAAATTAAACATAGTTTATCTATATTTATACATCTTGGGTTGAACATAAAAATTTAATCCAAATTTTATGTATTATATATAATGAATACTTTGAAATGTTATATATAGTACATGTTTTATACTAGTTTATTATAAAATGGATATTTGCCTAGGATTTCATGTAGATTATAAAAGTTAAATCCAAATCTCATATATATGATTAGTGGTGGAGTCAGTAATTTTTTTTTAGCGGGTCATGTTAAACAAGAAAATGAGATAGAGAGTAGAAATAAGGTTTGGGGAAAAAATGGCCGAAGAAGGTTTGGAGGAGCCTTAGAGAATAATCCTTTACATGTTAATTCAAGTTTTCTTTTTTTTTTCTTTTTTTTTTTTTTTGGAGGGGGGGAGGGGGGAGGACCCACTTTATTAACCATATAAATAATGATTTTAACAAAAAGTTTGGAGGGGCCAAGGACCTCCAACCAATATACTTGGCTCTACCCCTCCTTATGCATGATTAATACTTAATGCACACATGCTATACTTGCCTTGGTCAGAGTTTTTTTTTTCTTTATTTAATCCCAAGGGCACATTCCATTCGTATCATATGAGTTTAATACATTTAGATTCCATTTGGTTCATAATCAGAATCTGAATAGGAATCAGAATCACAATCCCTTGGAATCGAAATTAGAATGGTCTACTGTCATAGCCTGTTTGGTCCAGATAAAAATTAAAATGGGAATTGGAATCAATTAGAATGAGATTTCATTCCCAAGGAAAAGGGAGGGAGTGGCCATTCCCTTAAAAGGAGAATGACATTCCACCAGGAATGCCATGACTCTCCCAACCAATGCCATTCCGATTCCAATTCTGATTTCAGACTCCTATTCCTGCAAATCAAACAGGCTACTAAATGATGATTGTCTAAATGCTTTCATCTTAAAACCAATCAAGAAAACAAAACTTTTGTATAAAAAAAGATGCTAAATCTAAATGTTTCTTTACGCTACCTTTACTTGGAATGAGCAAGGCACTACCCATACACTAGAATAAAAAAATTTTGGCTATCCATGTTGTACAGCTTGGGCTATTAACAGGATTCACGCAGGTACACTTTAGTTCACCCAACAATGCAACTAATACCGGTACTGTTACAAAGAATTTGTGTGTACTAACGTGTCATGTGGGAAACCTTTTCCACTAAAACATATCATGTCGATAAGGAATTTAAAATCATAACCATATTCAAAAGCTAGGTCAAATTATTTCCAACCAATTTGTTGTTTTATCGTGACAAATGCTATGTTATAAAACTATCAGCTAGTTCAAGTTCTTTTTTTTTTTTCTGGAGAAGTATGGACAGGCCCAATGCAGATTTCTGAATTTCATTGCAGAGCTATAAATTCCAAGTTGGCACTCAGCCCAACAGTACTTTGGGCCTAAAAATTTTTACATACATGCAATGACCCACCTGGTTTTATTTTTGGGTGACGAATCACTAGTTCCATTGCTTGTGTTGAGTGGGTCACACTTTCAATAATCAGAGCCTTTAGATCAGAATATAAGGGTATCTTCCTCCCAGATCTCTCTCTCTCTCGGTGTGTGTGTGTGTGTGTGAGTGTATGTGTGTGTCCATCTATATATCAATCTATATATAATCAGGAGTCTTCTCACCACAGAATGCACACATACCTCTTCCTCATCTCCCTTCTCACGCATGTGCATATTTATTTTTAAACTAAATCATTAAAATTATAAAAAGTCAAAATTAAAACTTCATGGATCTTTATTGTCTCTTATATTAAATCTCTCTTCATCCCTCTTGGCTCTCTCTAATGAAGTAAGGGTGTAAATTAGATGGATTGGGTTAAGGGCCAACCTAAATATAAACCCTAGCTTGGACCCAAACTAATGTTAAAACCTAAATTTGTCCATCAATACATGGGGTAAACCAATATTCCTTTTATATAAAATAGTTTAAAGAAATCATTGCTCATTTCCATGGGTTATTAGGTTTTTCTCTCTTTTATTAGTAATTTAATGTAGATTTGTTTCATGGATTGTTCTAATTCAATAATTAAATGTAGTTGGAAAGCACTTAACGTGAGCCATACTTATCTTGTTTAGTTCAATTTTGAAATTGTTTCTTTTTTAACTTGGTTATTAATCTCATGTTAGACACAGTATTTGGCTTAATAGGGCTACACTATAGGGGGTAGTAACTCATCCCCCAAGCCCTTACCCCCAACCTTAGCGGTAGCAGGATTTGATCCTAGGTATTTGCAACACCTAGCCAAAGAACCTATCAATTGAGCCACCATTAGTTGGTTTTCATGCTAAGCAATTGACTTATGTACTTCTTATAATATATAAAAAGGATAAGTTTGAAGCTCAATAATTAAAAAGGAAAATAAAATTATTTTTTCCTTAAAAAATTAGAAATATATAAAAACTTTAATGAATCATTGTAATTTCATCTTTTCCCTAAAAAAACACATTTTTAAATAGCAGCCTATGCATTGCATGGGTCACTACATGGGTATGCATATAATTCTCACACGTGTGGTTTGCTATTTTTAAATTATACTATCAAAAATATAAGAAACCAAAATAAAAAATAATTAAAAACCCTCTCAAGTCTTAATTGCTTCTAATAAAATCCATTATTACTCTCTCTCTTTCTCTCTCCAATAATCAATGTTTGTTATGTCTTCCCTTTCTCATTAATCTCCTAATCTGGCTCTGTTATCCCCTTTTGGCTCTCTCTAATAAAGTAGGGGGTATAAAATTGATGGATTGGATTATATTGAGGCCAAGTCAAGACCAACTCTAAAATGGACCCTACCTAGCACCCAAAGTGATGTCAATAGACAAAACCCAAATTGCTGACCCAAATAAGGGTGCACTTGGGTCAAATTGGGCTGGTAATTTGATAAATTTTCAGTGCACCTCAATCCCACCCCTACCCTAAATCCAAAATTTCTACTTAAGCCCATGCATTGCATAGGTTTACTTTCTAGTATATATACATGTTATAATGGTAGGAAAAGAAGAGCCTCAATCATATTCAACCTAAAAACATCCAACTTGATCAATTAGAATTAGTAGACAGGTTATTCATTATAGGATGATAGACCTTAGCATTCAATGCCTTCATCTAGGACCCACACTTCTAGGATGGTGTTTGGTGAAAGCGCATTGGTCCTCCACAGTGTGCACCCCATAGCACATCCACCGTGCATTGGGAACATCTCCTTTACTTGCCATAGAAAGATGTTCCCAATGCATAAAGGTGTAAAGTGGGTCATGCCGTACCCGTAGGTGGCCCGTGAAAAGTGCAGGTCGTCAGGGGCCGTGCTGTCCTCCTTGGTGAAAATTTAGGGGGTCGGCCTAGCACGGTCCATGGCCCAGGCCCTCGTGGGCCCGTGTTGTGCCATGGGCCAGGCTAGCCCATGGGCCAATCCTTAGTCCAAGTTGGGCCATGGACCGGGCCAAAGCTATTTTTGCCTATTTATTTAAAAAAATTGGAAAAAAAAACTTCAAATTTTAATTTTATATGAATTTTGATATATGCAATTGCTTATATATACAATAATTAAATAATTTAGTATAATAAAATTGAAAAAATTGTTTATTTTATTAATATATTATTATATAATTATAATTTTATATAATATATTATATATTATATATTATATATAAAACATATAAATATATATAATATATATAAATAGTATATATGAGTCGTGCTAGCCCGTGAACTTCAAACCCTAGAACCAACATGGCACAGACCATCGTGCTGGGCCTGGCACGGCCCATGGACTGTCATGCTGTGCCATGCCAAGCTGCGGGCAGCCCAGCCCGATTTACACCTCTACCAATGCATGGTCGGAATGTGCTATGTGACATGTTGTGTGGGGAGCCAAGGGTTTTAAGTCTTAACATTTTTATTTGAATTATTCCATTGCAAATTAGGATTTGAGATGTTTGGACGTAAATAATATACAAGAAAAATGCATGTTGTTTTTGAATGACACCTGTCCTAGTGGAGAGAGGGGAGAGAGAGGAGGAGAGAACCAATATTGAGAGATGGGCTAAGGAGAGAGCAAGATCCAACATGTGTAGAAAAAGTAAGAAACAAAAAAAAAAAAAAAACATGTGTAGAAAAAGTGAGAAAAAGAGTTATAATAATTACTTGCAGCCCCTCCTAGTCTTGCAGCCCCGTCGTAGTCTATTTATAGCCCCCTATAAAACGCAAATTGCCCATGAATTTGGCATCAATTCACATGCAGGATTCATTCCACTCCTATAAATCTTAGCTCCACCCTAGGGGTGGACTGAACTATAAAAAACCCTTGTTATTTTAGCCACTTTCCAAAGAAGTTATGATGTATTGGGGGTTGTGTCAAGTCAGACCCAAGTTCGAACTGCAAAACATGCCTTTGTAATACCATGAACTTTCAAATTGTGTTTAATGGGTCCAATCGTTAGTTAATCAACAGTCAACACCATCATGTGAGATTAGGTGGGCATTAAATAAATTCAAAGTGGCAAAAATACCCTTTATGGTATTTTTCTAACCATTTTATCTATTTCGTCTGAGTATTAAAAAAAAAAGAAAGGGAAAGAAGGGTTATGAAAATGAACACCGATCAACTATTGAAGCTCCCACTCCTCGGACATGCAAAAGAAAACTGCAAGAACTTAACATTAACGAATGCGATGATTCTCCGCCACAATGGCCAAATCTAAAGCGTTACCATTTCAAGCTGCTTAGCTCTTGAATTGGTTTATGTGGAAGTGGTAGATAAAGAAAATTAGATGACACCCAATGGGTATTTCTATCATTTCATTTATCCATTAACAAATAGATAGATAGGTACTACAGAAGACACATTTTGAAGTTCGGGGACTAACTTGACACAACCCCTAATGTATATGGTACTAACATTTTGATTGGTAAAGCTTCATCATACCTTTGCATTCATCTCAATTTTTACATAGTTTTTCATATTTTTCATTTTTCATATATGAAAAAAAATGAAGCTATCATGTAGTAGCTTCATTTTCATATTTTTTATTTTTCATTCATCTCAGTTTTAAATTCATATTTTTCATTCATCTTAATTTTTACATATTTTTCCGTTTTACTTGCCTCTCACTTTCTTATTTTCATTGTATCTTAATGGTTTTTTTCAAAAATATAATAGATAATTTTTTATGGGATGGAGAATGACAACCTTCTAATTACTATTATCATTTTGGAAGATTTTTTAACATATTTTACATAAACCTCTCTTATGTTGTAGAAATTACATTGTCATTATAATTATAATTAATTACTAATTAATAAACATTATAATTAATTATAAATATAATTATAATTATAAAGAAAGAAATGACAATTTTTTTATGGAATTAGGGCTGTCAACAGGATTTCGAATCCAAACTAGGTGGGGATCTTCAAATTCTATTGGAGTCTGAATTAGATTTGGATTCCCCTTTTTGTTAATTGCATCAGATTGAGATTTTGATGAATCATCCATTCACACTACTTTAGTCATGGCACCACCATTGTGGATCATCTACTCATTGCATATCGAGTAGAGTAATGACCATCCGAATCCAGAAAAAGAAAAAATGGATAGATGACTCAATAGTGTTGTGTTCGAGTCCAAATCTGTTCTATGCCGACCTTATAGTATGTTTCAACGGCACATCAAAAATATCTCCCGTATTTTTATATCATTATTATTCATAGGAGATGCTCTCGAGCCTAATTCACATCTCCCATCCACACCTAGCTACCATTCATTATACAACTGTAGTGTCTTATGGGTAGGTGTGGATAGGAGATTCAGGCTCTTACAATACACGATGGGGTGTAGATGTGAAGTTGGTGTGAGGAGTGCTATGTAAGAAACAGAATTCAATTCGTTGTGTTTTCATTTAAATTATATATTAATGAGATCACATCAGCGCCCCAACAATGTGTGTTTTATGGAAAAAACCTTTAACTGTTTGTAAAAAGACAGTCTAGGCTGTTTTGGAAGCCTGCGGTAAATAACATCTTATAATGAGTGTGGATAAAATAGTATTTACATTCAATATCTTTTTAGCATGGTTTTTAAAATTGACCCAAAGACCAAACTGGTTAGGGGTTTAATTATCGGGTTCGAATGGTCGGACCGTTCTAATAAAAAAATTAAAAAATTAAAAAATAGTCAAAATGATTCAAACAGTTAAACGGCCAGTTCAGCGATTTGCTAACCAAAATCCGATTTTGGAGAAAAACTGAGAACCAGTCAAGTGACCGATTTCCAGTTTTTCCGGTTCAATCGCCCAGTCTGGTTTTGAAAATCATGCTTTTAGTTGAAAAAACAAATGAGGACTTGAATTAACTAAGGTGTCATGTTTAAAGGCTCCCAAAACAGCCTGAGCTGTTTTTTTTTTTTCAAACAATCAAAGTGAACTTGTGTCCCATAGGCGCCCCACATGCACATCTCAGCATGCATTGGGAACATCTTGTACTTACCATTCAGAGATATTCTTAATACTATGGTTGGTAGGGGTGTCCATGAAAAACCAAAAAACCAAACCAAATTGAGAAAACCGAATTGCAAAATGCGGTTAGCCGAACTAACTGGTTCAGTTTTAGTTCGGAATTTTTGAAAAACCGAAGGACCGATTCAGTTTTCGATTAACCTACAGCAATCCATTGGCTTCCACGACCAAGAGGTAGTGTCAAAATCAATTTCAATGGTGCCAATGCTACTAATAAATCTAGCATTGGAATTATTATTCAAGATGATAATGGATCATTTCTTTTTGCACGCGCTATTTCGATAGCACCTCAGCCTGCACTCTTCAATGAAGCCTTAGCTCTTTTGGAAAGCTTTTTTTTTTGCTTATTCTCTTTGTATTTCTTCTGCTATAATTGAAGGTGATGCACAAATCTTGATTAATCTCTTCTTAGAGGATACCCTTAAACCTCTATGGAGTATCTATACTCTACTTGTGGATTGCAAGAGATTCCTATCCCACCTTCAAGACTATTCAGCTACTTTTGCTCCATGGATTTGTAATCGAGTTGCCCATAAACTCGCTAAGCATGCATTGTCTTGTTTTTCAGTGCACACTTGGTCTGTGGCACCTACTTTCTTGATTCCTTTTTTGAAATCTGATGTAATTGAGTAATTGTTGATTGGATTAGCCTTCGGGCATTTTCGAATATATATACTTATATTATATTTGTAAATATATTATATATTTTTAAAATATTTATAATCAATATTATACATATATTTATATAATATATATTAGAAATATAAAATACTGAAAAATCGAAAAAGTAAACCGATTAAAAATCAAAACCGACAGACCGATTAACCGGTGGTATTAATACGATTTCGATTTGGCGAAATGAAAAACAGTGCGCAGGCCATGATTCGGTTAACCGAACCGGACACCGCTAATGGTTGGGATGTAATGTGTGACGAGGCGCCGATGTGAAGTCCATATAATTATTATACAAGTGATTTGATTTTACGGAACCAAAATCTTTCAATAAATGGGTTGGTGAATTGCAATTTAATGCTGACAAATGGTACATTTATATGCAGCGGGGTGTTGGGCCCATTATTTGCAATTGAGTATCTGGACATTCAGGCCCAAATCAATGGTCCATTGTCGCATTATATGGTGACAGGTGACATGACATTCTGAGTACCACACGAGAGCAGTGTGTTCAACATTGTCAATGTTATTGCTATAGTTGATTCTGTCAAGTAATGCCATCCTGTCAAGGACAATGAAAAAGGCATTATGAGAGTGGAAGAGGTTTACTCCTCTAGCGTGGTGGAGCCTGATTGTCTTTGTCTCAATTGCTTCGACAATGTAAAGAAATAATTTGGGGCGCTTGATAAAGCTGAAGTGGACCAAGTGACTGAATTTAAGGGACGTGTTTATCAAATGCTTAAAACACATTTTAGGGTTCATTTGATTCATGGGAATAGGGGAATTAAAATGGGCCATTCTGATACTAATTATTTGGTTGAACAGAATTAGAATTCCTTTTCCATTCCTGGTAAAATGGTGTTTCCCCATTTGAGGGAATGGTCATTCTTTCCTCTTTCCTTGAGAATGAAATCTCATTCTCAATGATTTTAATTCCCAAAAAAATATAGGAATAGACCATTCTAATTCCGATTCTAATTTTAACGGCAAATCAAATGGACCCTTAGTCACATTTTTGTTAATCACACCCAGACCAAAGCTCAAAAGTAGAAATTTATCCCAACATATCATAAACTAAACCATTCTTGGTTTATTTCAGTGTAATTTCATTTGCATTAGGTTCAAAGTATGAGAATACAAGTGTTTTAAGTGCAAATTCTGATTCATTTTTATGTTATTTTCACCTTATGTTGTAAATTGGCAATGCAATAAACAAATTAAGGTAAAGGACAAAACAGAAGTGGATTAGAATTTGCATTCTTCTTAAACAAACCCTAGATTGATGAAAGAGAATAATTTTCCACACAATTCTTGTATTTCATATTTGTATTTATAGATGAGTCCAGAGGAGATATGTACAGAATTGTGATAAGGAGATATTAGTAGCCCTGGGATGAGTATTAGTAGCTGGAGGTGGGACAGCAATTGGTGGAAGCACAACTTCAGTAGAGGGCAAGAAATTCTCTTAGTGATACCTTCTTGTAGGAAATAAGTATCAAATGGTAGAAATTCTCTCCCAGTCTCCCACCATCACATTGGAAAGATTTAATTCGTCTATCAAATATATTTTCAATACTCTTCTTGAAATGTAGAAAAATGGAGAGAGCCTTAGGTTTATGTCTCATGGGTAGGGATGTCGATTGGACTGGGTTTGGTCCAATCCGATCCAGTCCAATACGAGTTCATTATAAATGGATCAGGTCTAGTCCAATTCAATGAATAATTTAGATTATTTTGGATTGGTTTAATTTAATGTTTGGACCGTTCAATTTGTTCAAATTCATTTTAATTTAGATTGGTTTCAACCCAAATATGGTCCATTGACACTTATATTTTTATCTTATATCAATGGATCGGATATTGGCTTAATCCAACCAAATTCAATATAAATTTATATAAATGAACCAAATCCAATCCAATCTAATAAATGTTTTGGACCAGATTAGTCCAATCCATCCAAATTGATTTTGGACTGGACAGATTAATGGTCCAGTCCAAAACTGGTCCATTAACACCCTACCCTTACTCATGGAAAATATCCAGCAAAAATGATTAAAATAATCAATAAAGGAAATGTAAAACCAAAATCCATCACTAAAGGCCATAGGGACTGGTCCCCAGATATCACAATGCAGTAGCTCTAAAGGAAAGGAACTCCTCTTGTTACAAATAGTAAATGGTAACTGGTGGCTTTTACTTAATTGACCAGAATCACAGAATGATAAAGAAAATGAAACCGTAGATTGATCGAGTTTGATCGAGATCAGATGAGAGAAATGTGATCCTAATGATCCAAAAACGAAGAGAGCCGAGGTGGTGGAGGAGCCTCCATTCGAAGTAGTTGACATGGCATGGGATGGTGTGAAATGAAAGGAGAGGATCAGAGTAGTGAGTCTTTTACCCTCTACTACCATAAATGAACCTTAGATTGAAAGAGAATAACTTTCCACACGCTTCTTGTATTTCATATTTGTATTTATAGATGAGTACAGAGGAGATATGTACATAGTTGTGAAAAGTCAGGGGAGCTATGTAGAAGGAGTTATCAAAACTAGACTCCTTCTAGATGAGCCTAAATTTCCCAACAGCCAACGTGTGTCATTGGGCTTCTTAGTCTTATCATTGGGTGCGATTGAAATTAACAAAGCAAACAAATAGAGATTAGGTTAATTAAGATAATTGGTGTTTAATTAGGTTAATTAAAGTTAATTAATTTATAAACTAAGTTCACTAAATGTTATTTATTACACTAATTAGGTTAATTAGTCTTACTAAGATAAAATTCGTTAAATAAGGTAGTTTTATCACGTCTAACTATGATTAGTTAAACGAATGAAAGTAATTAGGTTAACTAAATTAGTTTTATTAAGTTAAGATAAATAAATTCTATTTAATAAGGTTAATTAAGATTTATTAAGGTTAAGTATTTATACTATTAATTTATTAAATTTATATCACTAAGCTTAATATTATTTGCATTAATGTTTCATTAAACTACTTAAATATACCATATCAGAGTATTTTGCTATTAGGGAAATCAGACTTCATCCTCACAAAACCATCCACACACCATCAGCCCCTTGCAGTTCCAGTATCTTTCCATGAATAAAATCATATAAGGACTGAGATGTTTCTAATGCACAGTTGCAAAAGGTATTCGGATCTCTTATCCACAGAAACCTTACCCACACCAATCCACAGTTGCAAAAGGAGACTGATATGTCCCCAAAAGCCTCCAAAAAGAATAACACTAAGGTCCCAAGGGAGAGGCCCCGGGTTGAGATCAACAAGTCTGTCCTCGTTCCTTTGTGCCTCATTTGCTAGTCAATTCGCAGCTTGATTAACTTCTCGATGAGAATGGTTGTAGATTGCTCCAGGCTCGCACATCTTATTTATCTTCGTGCAGTTACTGATGATGTTCTTCACTCTCTGGGGAGGATCCAGAACCTGCTGTAGGCAAAGAATAACTTGATGACTGTGAAGAAATTGATTTGAATATGCTGCTGTCTATATTAAAGGATTAATCAACTGCAGTGTCCTTGCTGCTGCCTGTGTATACGATCCACCTACACTCTTTATAAACATAAAATGATCAGGCCCAAGCGCGAGCCCAACCCTATAAGCTTGGTTTGAGCCTAAAGCATGATATGGATAGATATTTTATATTATATTAATTATATATTATTAATAATATATTGGATATTATATAATATATAATACTTTTTCATTATTAATTTTGGTATTATATAATATATATTATATTTTTATTATAAATAATATTATTGGGCCAGGAAATCCCAAGTCAAGCCCGAAAAATAGTTGGGCCTGATATTTAGAGCATGAGTTCAAGCTTGCAAGCTTAAAACTTTGTTCAAGCCCAATTTAGAATAAGAATGTCTAATGTAGATCCAACCCAATTGTCATCTTTCAAAGGAAAAAGGAAAATTTTCCTGAATTGCTTCTTTGCATTTAGATTCTTGACTTTATGTGTGTGTGTGTGTGTGTTTTCTCATGAATGATGATAAAAGGAATTCCAAATTAGTGGATTCTTCATGGCCATCATTGATGTTCCAAATTAGTTCTACCCAGAACCAATTTGAACTGGCCTCAAATTGACCCTACCCAAATTTTTGGAACCAACCCCCACCCACGCTGGTTCCAAGGTCTAGGGGTTTTACCCTATTCGAACTCGTCTAGAGAATCAGCCTTGGTGGGTTTGGGTGGAACCAGCCTTGGTTGATCTTGATGGAAACGACCTTGTCAACATTTATCACTGATACAATTTATGATTATGCAGATAATTAAAAAACATATATAATATAGGGATTTTTGGACTGCAATCCCCACTAGAAATTGAATTTGCAGCCCCGTCCTAGTCTATTAGTAGCCCCCCCTATAAACCACATCCTGCCCGTGAATTTGACATCAATCCACGAGCAGCATTCAGTCGACCCCTAGTCTAGTAGTAGCTCCACCTAGGGGTGGAGTGAATGGTAAAAACCCCTATAGTATATAGTATTAAATTAAACTCAACAACATATATATATATATATATATATATATATATATATATATATATATTATTTGATTCTTAATAACATGGATTTTCTTTTAAAGAAAAAATTCCTTTTTTTGGTATAGAACAAATAGGTTCCATTGGTAGACTCAAGAACTATCAAGGCTAGATTTAACCCTAGAACCAGTCTTAACAGAGCAGGTTTTTGTTTCATAAACCTAAAATTGATCCCTATAGGATAGGTTTCAGGTTTTGCCTTAGAACTAAACTAACTGACCTATGTTCACCCCTATCCATAAGTGGGCTCCTTTAGATTGGGATTGCTACTTTCCTCCATGGTGGTAGGTTGTTAGTGCCTAGTGTTTGAAACAGAATAGCAATGGTCTTGGGCAGCAAAGCGTAAGACAAAGAGCTTCCAAAGAGGTCATCAAACGATCGATACACAAGACGACATAGTGTGGAGGTGGAATTCCTTCAATTCCCATGATGAAAACATACAAGAATTAACATTAGATGTTTCCGATGTGCGGATACAATGTGCTATAAGTGGGTGTAAATGCGAATGGGAATGGACGTAAAATTTCATCATCGGTTTGCATTTGTACGTGTTTGTTTTCAGTGTAAATATAAACCACTGTAAAACTTCACACATAATCCATATTTTTAAGCGTTTGTTTTCAGTGCAAGGTTCAATGATTGAGTTTTTCATCGATAATCAATGTAAATGTATATCGATTTTTATATCAATTATCACTTTAAAAAAATTTCAAACAGTCCACTAAAATTTTAAACCCATCGATTGAGTTTTACATCAATTTTCCACTAAATTTTGAAATTAGATCTGAACTCAACTTCTTTTTCTTCCTTTTTTTTTGTTTTTAACTGCAAAGGAGACAGGTCCTTGTTTCCTTTGATTGAGTGATTCAACTGCAATTATCAATTTGGGTGGGAAAAAAAAAATAAAAAACTTTTTTCTTCATATTTCTTGCTCCCAAAGGTTTTGTTTTTCCTCTTACATGATGCCTATGTTTATTGAAACAGAATAAAGAAATAAAAAAGTATGCTTAGGAGTTTGTGCAGCCGTGCAGGAATCACTAGCTCTGAGCCACTAGGCCCACGTTTTTTTAGCTATGACACATGTAACTAATGACCACCGAATGTGGTTCATATAGTAAATGATATGGTTAATAAATAATCAAGCATGCTTTAATAATTAATAAAGTAAATTCTGATTTTTATTTATTAATATATAAAGTATATTAATAATAATATCTTAACTAAACTAGATTCATTATATTGTCAAATTTATATTAACTATATCAAAAATATATTATTAATTTCAAAATTAATTGTTAAAATTATGATTAATAACTAACAAAATTTATCTAATAATAACTACTAAAAGTTACTAAAAAGTAAAATGAATTTACATTTCATTTTAGAATAATATAAAATAATAATTTCATAACCCCCTATGGATTTTGATGAACAACACCCTTTTTTTGGCGATGAATACCACCTAATTGGTTAGCACATTCTTTATACTGGTTGATTGGTTTTAAGTTGTTTCAATGTCATAGTTGAACCCTAATAAAGTTAATAAAATATTATTAATTCATTAAATTAATTTAAAAATAACACAAATTAATACAACTTTATTTAATGATAATAAAAAAAATAATGAAACTTTATTAATTGAAAAATCCATTTAAATAATATTTTATTTTTAAATTAGTTTTTATTATTTTAAAAATCTCATATTGGTTTATTACTTTTGAAAGGGAAGCCTACTTTGGGATTGCAAGCGTCTGGGTAGACATAACCTAGAAATCTTACTTGGGTTGAGCCAGGCTCAATCCCAAGGCCAAGGTTTACTTCTTAGGGCTTGGCGGGGCTAACTCAAGCCCAAGCTGACCTGATCCACAGTTTTTACATCAGTTGGGCCTAAGATTTTGCACTTCAGGGTAGGCTTGGGTTGAGGCCTCAAATCGTCTAAGCCCATTAGAAAAAAATACGTATACGTAAATTTATCAATGAAATTTCTACATGTTTTCAGTCTATTTTACTACAAAATTGAGATATGAGGCCTAACAAAGGATGACTTTTCGGCTATAAAATCCAGCTTAGCCTTGGGTTGGGGCAGGCCTGAACCCAAGGTTTATTTCTAAAGGTTGGGCCTAGATTGACTCTCAACCCAATCCAAGCCCACCTGAATTGGGCCACTAATTAATTATGTATGAATTAGCCACTCCTATTGGGAGTGCAAGCTGTATTTGGATTGGTTACACAAACCAAACAATTTTAGGGTTGGGTTTCAATTGGAATACCACTCAATAAAGCCAATGCATCACATGGGTATAATTTTAATTTCAAAATTAATTAATAAAAAAAATATAGGTTAATTAATAAAAATCATCGTAAATGTTTAAACCATTCCAAAAATATTGCTTACATTGTTCATACACTAGCTCAGCCTAAAGGGAAATATCAGGGAGTAGGGTGTCAATGGACCGGGTTTGGATTGGACCCCGTCCCAATCCAAAATCAATTTGGACGGATTGAACAGACCAACAAGTCATATTGGATTGGATCAATTCGGTCCAAAATATTTATTAGATTGAATTAGACCTGGTCCGTCTGTAACAAATTTATATTAGATTGGGATGGATTAAGCCAATATCTGATCCATTGATATAAGATAAGAAAATATGTGTCCATAGACCGGGTGGGCTGAAACCAATCTAAATCAAAATGAATTTGAATAGACATTAAATTGGACCGGTCCAAATTGATTCAAAACATTCATTGGATTGGATTAAACCTGGTCCATTTATAATGACTCACATTGGACTAGATCGGATTGGACCAAATCCAATCCAATTAACATCCTCTTCTACATAAATTTTACTTAATAAAGCCCGTGTTGTGCACAGGTCCCTACTAGTTATACACATACTTAAAAGATTTAGATTTTTTATCCAGTTTGACAGTTTCCGTACGTAGGGTTTGTTAGTTGCCCACACTACATTTTATATTGGTTGTGTGACAACCTGTATTTTTAACCCGTCTTGATCCAAATGGTTGAAATATCCAAATTGTTACCCAGTAGTCATGATTCTAGGTTTGGTTTGGCTAAAA
The DNA here is from genome assembly GCF_055504915.1 of Nelumbo nucifera. Taxonomy (NCBI): domain Eukaryota; kingdom Viridiplantae; phylum Streptophyta; class Magnoliopsida; order Proteales; family Nelumbonaceae; genus Nelumbo; species Nelumbo nucifera. The sequence continues at coordinate 23,738,610 of NC_142655.1, read as the reverse complement.
TTAGGGATTTGATCAAAGCTTGTTGACCTGGTTAAAATTTGTGCGATCCAGGTGGTTGAATCATTGATATATTCAATCCAGTTACCATGTTATGGGTTGCACATTTAATGCATGTGCAAATTTAGGAAGGCCAAAACTTTGCACTCAGATATTCCATTTGGGTGATTTTTTTTGAAATTTTGGGTAACTTTTAAATTTCCTCATCATTTTTCCCCAAAACCATTTTTTGACCTCAAATTACAAAATTTAGCATTTTTTACAAATAAAAAATATAAATTAAACATAAAATAATGCATATATTACATGTGCAATATAATTAAATCTGATCCATTCAACCCAGATGATCAAAATGGTGACCGGCGACTTAAGGCGAAAACGATTTCCAAATGGGTTTTTAAAGATCTCTAATAATTTCATTGTCACGTAAGAGATTATTCATACAATGAATAGGAGGAAGAGCAAGGTGGGTTCTTTCTGATTCAGATCTTATCTCTTCTGGGTTTCGTCTATACAGTTTCTATTGTTATCATGGAGAACCTACTTCTTATTTCAAACCTTCTAGAGGCATACGTCACGGGTGCCCCCCTTTTTCCATATTTGTTTATGCTAGGCTACGTTTGGTTTGAAGGAAAAGGTGAGGAAAGGTAAAAATACCCATACAAGATTTGTAAAGGTTTCCTGCATTTTCTTTCCTTTTCTTACTTTTTCCTTCAAATCAAACACAGCCCTAGTGATCGAGACCTTCTTGAAGGTGTTGATGTGTCTACAAGAACAGCAACAGATTATGGTCCTACAATATCCCATTTAATGTACGCTGATGATCTCATTATCTTTTGCCATGCTACTATTAAGGACATTGAAACTATAATGAAAGTGCTTAACCAATACTGCAAGTGGTCGGCTCGGGCCACTTGGTAAACTTTTCAAAATCGGCTTTCCACTACAGTCCCAACATTCATTGGCACTTTCATGGAAAGTTCAATTAGCTATTGAGAGTTAAATCCATACAGAAGATGGATAAACATCTAGGCAATCTACTTTTTTAAGGCCGGAATAGTAAGGTAAATCCAAGGTTTTAAAAGGCTAAAGGTGGAGGTGAGGCAGTTGGGTCTCATAGGGGTAAGGCATAAGTCTCGAGCAAAAAGAAAAGGATATAATTCATAAACAATAAAGACATGAAAAGCATAAAATTAAGATTTTATATGGCTTGTTTGATACATTAGACACAAAATTAGTATCAGTACACCCTAATATGCCCAAAAGGGGTGTATCGAATATCAACACTTTGAACCGTGCATATCTTTTTTTATATTTTTTCAAAATTTTACATCAAAAGAATGGTCAGTTTTATGTTATTTAATTATTATTCTTTTAAATACCTTAAAAGGGGTATCAATACTTTGATACAATGGCATATTGTATCAAACCTTTGAGAACAGGTATATGAACCAACAGTTTTTAAGAGTAAAACTTTCACGTTTCATTTCTTGCACTTGTATGCATTAGTGAAGAATGACCACCTAATGCAAAATAGATCATCAAGTATGAGGTAAATGGGCAAGTGAGTAAGAATAAAGCATGAACAATACAGAATATGAACAATAAAACAAGCTATTTTCTTACACATTTATGTGTTTATTTGTTAATATTTTAATGCTTATTTATTTGTTCAATACACCAATTTATACAAAACAAAGCATTTTTACTTGAATTTCTGTTTTACCCTTATATAAACCTTCATATTTAACATTAGCATGCTAGATAGTTGAGGCCCAAGCCTTGCACATTTTGAAACCAAAGGCCCAAAGACATAGGCCTCAAACAAGTCAAGGCCTAATTCTTGCTACTGGGGTTTGAGGCTATTGAGGCAATGTCTTTTTTCTTGGCCTCACCTCGAGGCTTAGGCCTTTGGCCTAGCCTCAATAGCCTTTTAAAACAATGGGTAAATCCTCAATTTCATCATTGACCAAATGAAATCTCACCTCAGTGATCGGCGTACTTAATACTTATCCCATGAGAGATTGCCTTCGTGATTGGCGTACTTAATACTCCATACATCTCATGTACAATTTGTGAGATACATGATTGATCATGAATGAGAAAATTATAATTTAATCCAAAACTAATTTAGAATAATATAAAATAATAATGGATAAAATAAAACACCAATACACAATTATTAATAAATATATTCCTCATTTATGTCAATTATTAGATGATAAAATGTATATAATATAAATTTTTGTAATAGTTTAAAACCATTCTGATGAATAAAAAATGATAATAAAATAGTTCAATGTTTAGAAAAATCATTACAATATTATCTTAAGCAATAAACAATTTAAAAATAAATCTATCCATCTATATATATATATATAGAAACTCTACTTTCCCCAAAATATCTTCCTAAAATCTCTCTCTCTCTCTCTCTCTCTCTCTCTCTCTCTCTCTCTCTCTCTCTCACACACACACACACACAATCTAATAGCCCAAATAATCTTATATCCTAAAATTTCTCCTAAACAACCTCCCCCACTATACCCAGCTTTGTCCTAAGTTATCTCTAATTTAGTAGAAAGTTTCTCTTATAAATTATCTCTAATTCTTATTTATCTTCTCCCCCACTTTTTATCTACATATATCTAAAGAAAGTTTGAATTAAAAAAATTAAGAATTATTTGAATATTCTAAAAAATTATATAATAACTTTAAAATATTTATTAAAAGGACAAAAAATAATTATAATTGATTGAATAATATTCATATTATTAATAATTATATATTTTTACAAAATTCATCACGAAATTATGTACAAACGACTTAATTATGATTTTCTGGATTATTCGATCTAAATGTTATTTAAATAATAAAATTTAACATTAAAAATGAAATATTATTGAAATATTTCAAAAACTAAATATCTTAAATAAAAAAATATTAAATTTAAAAGAGCTTAGGGTAGATCAAAAAAAGACATAAATAAAAGTAATAAAAAATTATTTAAGCACTAATAATTAAACAGTGGATATAATTGTAAATAGAATGGATTGACAAAACAGGGGTCATACATGGGATCCATATAGTTGGGATAAGACATGGATGATAATGAAATTGTATTTTCTTTCCCAACCCTTTAATTATTATAAAATAAAAGTAAAATAAAAAAGTAAGCATCGGTCATGTTAATACATATCAATACCTGGATATAAGACATATCGATATTTTAATCATTGGTTAAAACATATCCAACCAAAACCAATAATTTTATAATGTTGAGGAGGAACCTTGCAAAAATAAGACCTTGATTAAAAAACTTCCATTAATTATGAAGGCTAACGGATAACTGATGAGACAATGAGTCTAATATATCAATAGAATCAAGTTTAACTTTGAAGTTTGAAGCATCATTCAATAAATAGGAAGAAGCCACTATGGTTGCAACGCATTGTAAGGAAACTGCCTTAGCTAACATGTCAAGAACATTAAGATGAGGGTTAGAATCATTTGCATCACCAATTTGGCAATTTGGCTCGGTAATGACAACTAAGGGTGGATTCGAGCTGAGTTGAGTCGAATATGTGGCTATTCGAATTCGACTTGCTGATAAACTATCAGGCTCAAGCTCGATTTGAACATGAGACTTGAGCTCAAATTCAGCTCAAGCCAAAAGCTCGGAAGTTCAAGCTCAACTATGAATTAAATGTTTTATAAAAATAAAAAATTATTTTTTATTTGACATATAAATATACTATGCTCGAATTCAGCTCAAATCTTGGTTCAAATTGAGCTGAGTCAAGCAGCTCATGAAAAACTCGGTTTGTGGCCATCCCAAACGACAACAAACAACTGATCACATATAGAGGGTGATGCTAAGCTCATTATAGATTAGATTGTGTATAGAAAAAGTCAAGCCTTCATGGTCAATCTTTTTTTTTTATTATTATATCTTCTGAAGGGCTACACAACAGGAGTAGCCCATCCCCCAACCCAAGTGTGGGCAGGATTCGATCCCAAGTCTTTGCTACGATCAACGGGAGACCTTACCAACCAGCTGGTTGGCACCTTGCAGCCTCCATGGTCAATCTATGGTATAAAAAGGGCATACATCGTTATGGTTAACCTCCAAATGGAATGCTTATTTCCGCTCCTTCCATGCCAAACACCCTAATGATGAACACGTAACAAGCATTTGACTTGATTATATATCTGTCAATGAAATGCTTGATTATGATTGTATTTGGTACACTTGAAAGAGATATGTATTGTTACATCACATGTGAGTTATTTCAGCTATTAGATTTCAATCCCGCATAACAAGAAACACAGATTTACTGTTTCTAGAAGCAGTTCTCACACATGCATTTTTAAGGTATATCTATTTCAACAATAAATAGCCTCAAATAATAATTGTATGCTATTGATCAATTCAAAACATCTCAGATAGAAATAGAAAGAACAATGATACACCAAACACAACCTATGTGCAATTGTATTGTATAGTACTGTTTTTCTTTTAATTTTTCTGTAATGACATTTTGAGGTTAGGAGAGACAGGAGATAGAGACCCCCAACCTCTCTAAAAGGTGTTTCAATGGATTCAAGAATCGATACATATTATATGATACCGATGATACTTTGCAACTTGCAATATTACGAACCTTGCTTGGATACTCGAATAAGCAAGTTGAAGTCCCAAATGAAATCCATGCACATTTATAGGAAAGTTGGGTCATCTCACAAGGAAAACCCAGTGCCAAGTTGGAAGAAATGAACCATTGAAGAAATTGAAGCCACCTCACGTCTATAGAAATAGGTTTGGCAGTACAGAAAGCGATTTGCAAGAGAGCACCACTCGACTAAATGGATCCAATGGTGACTAATTGGATCCAATGGCTTTTGGATTCCTTTCAAGACCTGGCCCCCGGGAATAGACCTGTTCATGGGCCGGGAAGCCCAATGGCCCGGCCCGGCCCGCACCCCGGTCGGGTTTGGTCATGTAATTAGGCCCGTGGGCCTGATCTCGGGCCTAACACAGTAAGCCCGACTGTGTTTCAGGTCGGGCTCGGGATTTGTCAAAAAAGCCTGGCCCAAGATCGGCCCGGCCCAACTCAGCATTATATATTTTATAAAATATATAATATGTATTTTATATATTATATAAATAATATAATATTTATTGAAATATATATTTATAATTTAATATATACATTTTTTATTCTTTTCTTTATAATTTCTCTCTCTTTATTCAACCGCTTCAGCATTAGTAACAATATGGGCTAAATTTCGGGCTCGGGCCTAGGCCTGGGCTTCGAGCTTTTTATGAGGGTCGGGCTCAGGCCCAAGTTGTAGGCCCAATGGTCGGGCTGGGCTCGGGCTCGGGCCTTAGAAAAATCTGTTAATATAGAGTGAAAGCCCGGCCCGAGCCGACCCATGAACAGGTCTACCCGGGATGCATGCCAACGAGCATATTAGGTGCATTGTTCGGCGAAATTTGAAAAGAATACAAATACAAATATGTATAATGCGAATGTATACAAAATAATACAAAATACAAGGCTTTGCACTCTATGTATTTGCTTTAATGCTCTTTCCAAACTGAGCTCTAACTCGAAAAGAATCTGATGATTCCCAGTGTTTTAGGTTTAAGTTGCAAATAATCATTCCTCCAATCCGAGCTAAGCACCATTGTTCATTTTATACCACCGTGTATACAGTATACAATGGGACCCGTTATGTATGAGATGTATGGTGTTAGATTCATGGGATATAATGTTCACAAAATCACAATACTCCTATAGGTGCTTTTATTATTCCTTATGCTGTGTTGGTTGTAGTGCAAATAAATTTGCACTGATGTAAAACTATGAAAGTGCAAATGATTAGGGTATAAATTCTGATTTATTTTTGTTTCAATTTTTACCTTATTTTATTTGATTGCAATACAAATGAAATAAAATAAGACCTGAAGCAGAATAAATTCAAACTAGAATTTGCATTCCCATGCATTAAAATTGCACTGCAACCAAACACAGCAAGGTAATAATTCAGATGATGATTACTTTAATTCCAGTTAAAGTGACCAATTTTTTTCAGCAAAACAAAAAGCAGAAAATCCATTTCTACGAGTTTTTCTGATAATCTTCGGAATTTTCATTGCTCATATTCTGCAACACCTGGGTGACCAGGGTTCAAATCTTGGAAACCGCCTGTGTATATGCAGAGATGAACACCGCTTCTGTATATGCAGAGATGAACACCGCTTCTGTATATGCAGAGAAAAGGCTCTGTCCCGCATTGGTCAGAGCCTCTCGTGCACTGGGTTGCCCTTTTACAAGACTCCGTTTCTGTTAAATGCATGGTTTTCAAAACTGGACCAGACCGGAAAAACTAGTAACCGGTCAGTCACCCAGGTCTAGTTTTACTAGAAACCAGAAATTTGAAAAAAGCGTTTAAGTCAAAAAAACCGCTGACCCAGGCGATCGGACCGCTAAACCGTTCGACCCAGGCAGCGGTTCACGGGTTAATATTTTTATTTTTAATGTTTTAAATAAAAAACAAATAATAAAATACCAACTATATCCCAACCAGTTCGATTTTCAAATCCCAGTCCCTTATTCAGTTTAGCCTTTAGGGTTATTTCCCGAGTTCCCTCCTCACTCCGCAGTCCTCTCAAGTCTCAACCCTCACACCCTACCACCTGCGGCGGCCATCAACTCCAACATCCGACGACGACCGGCGAACTTGCAGCAGCAAAAAGTCACCCTCACCCAAGCACTTGCATCAGCGTCCAATGGTGAAAAAATTCACCAGACACCAGCACTTGCAGCGGCAAACGACAAGCTTGCAGCGGCACTCAGCACTCGACGAGCTTGCTGACTGTATGCAGTCTTATACCCTCGAAGGCTTCAAAACTTGAACTGATAAGCAAGGAATATCTTAAATTTTATCATATCAACACATTCTTCTTCTATCCTTCTTATTCTTCGTTTCCTATGAAAAAAAACAGGGTCTCATCCTATATTTTTCTGAATTTTCTTTATTTTGTTCTTCTCAAAATATGTTCAGATAATTTTTTCTAAACTGATATACTTTTTTCTTCTAAAAAAACAGGTGCTCATTACATATTCTTGCTTACATATTTTTTTCTATATTTTTTGGAATTTTTCTGTATTTTTTTTTGTATTTTCTGTATTTTATTATTTTTATATTTAGATATTTTTATTTTTTTCATATATTGTTCTTTTTCCTGTATATTTTGTATTTTATTTAAATTCCTATGGTATTTTTTATTATATATAAGTATTTTTTGTTTTTTTATTTATTTATGATGTCACAGGTCAAACCGCTCAACCCGGACGATTGAACCACCAAGCCGGAAAATGGTGCCCTGACCGGTTTGGTTTTAAAAACCATGGTTAAATGGGTTCTTTCTTTTTTTTCTAAATAAAGTTGCAAAAGCTGCTGTTTAATGGGAACAAAATTCCTCTATAAACATATAATATCGGCTGTTGAAATTTGGCATTTTGAGAAAGCAAAAAGATCATTGCATGGTAGGAAAGAGAATATGCTACGGTGTAATTAAAGAATTATGATTCTCTACATAGGTCAAATATTGATCCAGGAGTCATAACAGGGATCCATCAAGCGGTGGTTAATATCCAAGTAATTATGAACATTCACCATAATGCTTTAGAAAATACCCAAGACCTGAACAAACTGAAACAGTGGGAAATGAATGGTAGAATGAAATATTTTCGGGATGCAATTTACATCGAACAAAAATGTAAAATGTGCCTGTCAACCACACAGAGCAGAAATGAGGAAATAAAGGCACAGGGTAAAAATGTCATTCCAATTGCCACTTTATATTTAACCATATTTTCAAACACCCCAAAACTTGTAACAGTAACCATTAATGAACTATTATTGCCCACAAAATTCCTATTTAAAAGTAAAATAAATATACAAACATTGACAAAATAAATCAGCTCTGAGGGAAAAAGCTCAGACCTTAATCCATCCCAGGCTCCATCGTATCCCACATGAGCTCACAACTGGCAGAAGAGAATTTTGTTTTCATGGCCAGGTATGCCTCTTAACCTATCTGCTGCTAATTTTTGTTGTAGCTAAATATAAACTTAAGGCTAGACTCCAAAAAAAAAGACTCAGCTGGTTCAGAGTTAGGGTTCCATCATAACAGCAAGATGAAGGTACAGTTTCAAGTTTGTTGATGCTTCATTTGTACCAACCGGCAAGCAAATGCCTAAGCAGAAAACAGATGCAGCACCCAAAAACCTGCTTGAACATATGGAGAATTATGCCTGTGGCGTTCTATATAGCTAGAAATTTAATCTGTCAACCCATTTACAAGTACAAGGAGGACTACCTGGAAAGCAAGAAGCCGTAGGCAAAGTGATTTCTCTGTTGCTCGGCCAAACCATCTTAAAAATTTGTTGACAAGTGTTCCATCATCTGTCCCAGTAAGCAATCCTGTCTGAGGATCAAAGCTACAGGAGCAAGGTTCACAAGTACATGAGGAAATTTGATAGGAAAAATCTACACGTCTTTGACTTGGATTTTGAGCATAAATAAACCTAAAAAATAGAAAAGTTACCTTGGCAAACGATGTCGTGGACATTTATAGTAGCCAATAAGCTGAAGGGTAAAATAAAGTACAGGTAAGTTTTATGCCAAGGACATCTAGCCTTGCTCTTAAAGATTCTATACATACCGGGAAAAAAATGGAATGTTTCTGAGCATACCTGAGGGAATGATAAGAGGAAATTTAGAACTTGTGGCATGAAGAAGATCAGGAGTGTTTCACTGAAGGAGGGGTGAGATAAAGAGTAAGTTAGATTTCCCTCTCTTAAAGAAAATACAGCCATACTCATTGAGCATATTTAAATCGATGCAGCGAAAAGGTCAAGACAGATTTAAATTCCATATAAACTTGGACAATAACAGAAAATTCAGCTATACCCTTTCAAAAGAATTTCAACTATTATTTCAATAACAGATATAAATTCCTTCTTTTTGGTCATGGAAAAATAATTTTGTTTGGATACTGCCTAACAACACAAGGCTCTCTTCGAGGGAGAACCTACCTCCTCAAAAACAGAGAGAGAGAGAGAGAGGAAGAAACAAAGAGGAGAGGACTGTTCAAATTTCAAGCATGTTTCATTACTCCTTCAGGATGATGGTACGGTATTCTAGTGTGATGTTGCCTCTGAGAAAATATAAGTGGGGCAACCTGCAGATGGGCTAGCTCAAGCTGATGAAGAAATGGGCCTATCAATCAGCCTCTCACTAGGGACTGCTCAAATAGAGGTGAGGATGGGCTACCTTAGAAAAATATCCATTACCTCACTTTCCCTCTTTCAAGGGTTTGTGGAGTTTCTCTCTCGCTATAGCATTATACTTTTTTAGTTATAACGTTATACTTTAGGTAGGAAACTAAAACAAAGAAGGTAGGCAGACCACCTTGCCTATAAAATGAGAAAACAGCTATTCTCTTCCTACTGTTATTGCAACGGCTTCATTGCTAAGGTAGGATACAATAGTTTCCTAGGTTGCATGCCTACATAATATTCAATTCTTTAATTCAGTAGCATAGTTTTCAAGTCACCAAGGTGAGGCTAGGTGACAAGGGGGCACCTTGTCTCCTAGTCACCTAAGCGTTTTTTTTTTTTTTTTTTTTTTTTTTTCTGAATAAAAACCATGAATCCTATTCCTAGGGTAATTCCCTAGGAATAGGATTCATGGTTTTTATTCTCTTCCTACTGTTATTGCAACGGCTTCATTGCTAAGGTAGGATACAATAGTTTCCTAGGTTGCATGCCTACATAATATTCAATTCTTTAATTCAGTAGCATAGTTTTCAAGTCACCAAGGTGAGGCTAGGTGACAAGGGGGCACCTTGTCTCCTAGTCACCTAAGCGTTTTTTTTTTTTTTTTTTTTTTTTTCTGAATAAAAACCATGAATCCTATTCCTAGGGTAATTCCCTAGGTTCCATAGCAAGTAACCATCTTTCACTAGTAATTGTCTATAATCTTAATAAAAATGCATAAATTTCGAGTTCTTGCTTATCAGTTCAGATTTTGAAGTCTTCTAGGGTTCAAGACAGCATACATTTTGATTGAACCCTAACAAATAAGAAAATAACAAAAAGAAACTAGTATTTTAATTCACAAGCTGAATAATTTAATTTAATATTGTCTGTTTTGTTTTTATAATCCCAAAAAAAGAATATAAATGTATCCAAGAGCACCATGTACAAAAGACCCTGCCAATTATGTGAAGCAACCCCCCAGAGGCACCTTGTCACCTACTTGACTACTATGTTCAGTATTTTCTTGTTTCTGCACACCACAATTACCAGTCTTCCGTTTGAAGTACCTTATATCAAAGCTTTAAGTAGCCCAAAACCTTCCCATCCAATGCATTATTAGATTCCCCATAATATCCTATCTTTACCCTCTAAAAACCCAGTAACTGTTTCAATTCCTTACTTTTTCTGGCGTTAGAATAAATCAGCAATTTTCTGAACTGTTTTTTTATCGATAAATTTAAATTTCATTAGATTTTTGAAAAAAGAGTATATCATATATAAGCATGTCAAGTGCCCCACACAAATATTGGCACCCATCTAAAACTAGCTTCCACCTCTGATGCTAGCTGTTGTATCTCCCTCATAACATGTCTTATATCTATACTGCCATAGTCATTGGCTCTTTCCTTTTACCCACCACTACTTCTGAATCCCCTTCCACTACCCCATTCTCATAACCCAAAGACTGACCCACTGCAATCCATGTAGTATTGCCATCAATTCATCTCTCAGGAAGTCAACATAACTGACTAGTCCTGAGTATACTGCCATCATTTTGTCTTCTTTGTTCCTGTAGGCCCTTCCTATACCCCCGATGGTCCAGGATTTCCAGTGCTGCATCCATCGAAGTTCAGCCACAACTGGTTGCATTGTGCAGTCCACTGCACTTGCACTCTTAACTTTTGCATCCATTGTGTATACCACCCAGCTTCAACTGTTAGCCTCTTTACCCTCTTCAAATCAAATCCCTAAATATGTAAACCCCATCCTAAACACGCAAGTTATGAACCTACATGTTCACATTTAGCACAGTACATAATGAGCATCAGGAATTACTCATTTGCTACTGCAAACACAGGTTATGTTGTGTATAGAGCCACAAAGTGGATTTTGTAGCAAAAAAAAAATGTATTTCAGTTATTCAAAGTTCCAAACATCCTTACTTAAAGCACATGACTGAGGTAATAAAGTCACAAAGTACCATTCCTTCACATGGTGGAATCTAGATAGATTTCAACTTCCAAACACCAATTTGCTGATCTAGAGAAAACTATAAAAGGGACAGAACTTTTACAATAGCTTTGACCTAAATTGAATTTTATAGTTTTGTAATTAGGGAGAGAAAAGGACTTGAGCAGGACATACCTGAAGTGTCCCAGTATGCCAACTACGGCCATGGTCATCCCAGCAAAGTAAGTGTAGGTGTCACCCACAAAAACTGAAGAAGGATACCTAGAACACCCATGAAAAAAAGAACATTTAGAATGTTGTAGACGATTAAATGGCTGGGGAAAAGAGCCTTGTAAGGGGAAAGAGGAGAAAAATGTAATATGCAAGTTTGTAAAATGCTTAGAAAGCAATGCAATAGGTAGACAGCACCTTATGAGCCTACTTAATAAAGACAAAAGGTTTAACCTCATCACGAGTTTTTGAGGTATCACCTCTTCAATAAGAAAAAGAGTAATTACAAGTGGTAACCTCTGAACCAGTTAATAGGCACACTGTTTTGTCCTTCAGCTCAAATAAAAAAGATGCATTGCAGCTATTGCTTTTCTTCCTAGCAGCCCTCTTAACATTTACCAGTTGTAACAAAGTAAGGCCAATGAAGTTGTGAGCAAAGGCTGGATAAGGTAAATAGAGAATGCATGAGCTTGTTGATATTCAGGAACTGTAGATGCTCCAATTTGCATCACATTATGTATCAAGATCTGTAATCAAAGATAATGTATTATTTTCAGATAAATTGACATCATCAAGAAAAACAATATTCGAGCTGTTATTCTTTTTCTTACAGCAGATGCAATGACAACTGTCTGCCCAGCTTCAAGGCCATTTAGGCCAGCATGAATGTTGATAGAGTTTGTACAAAATACTGCTAAAAGTCCCATATATAGTTTATATATCCATCCTGTCCATATGCAAAACCAGCTTAGGCCTTTGTAAAAACCCAATGATGGAAAATATTTCAACTTGACTAATTATTAAAAAAAATCAACTTGACAATCAAAAGGTGAGATATCAATTATAATCAGCTAATCAATACTAAAATCACATGGTCATTACTTAAAAACTTCTAAGGATTGTGACAGTTTTGACATTCTATGGTTATGAATCTATCAAAATATTTAATAATATACCTCATGATTATTGTTTAAGAAACATATTCATTCATATGTTTGATGATAATATTTGCATGATTTTTATGTTACAGAGAGGATAAATGGACAAACAAAAAAAAACAAGATGTCCATAAAATGAATGTGGTAGACTAGCAGATATGAATATGTTGAGTGGCAACAGTAGGAAAAAAATGGAAATAAGTGGAGTTTTTCAAGGGGAGGAGACAAGATAAGGAAAAGTTGAATCAGAAGGTAACACCATAATAAAGAAAGAAAACAAATACACCATTTCGAAAAGAGGGATTTGTAGAGGAGATGGGCCGAATGGCCCATAGGCTGTCATTCTATGTTATGTTTATGTTTTCCTCTGTAATGGGCCTTTTTCTGGGGCCCATAATCTTATATACTCTGTTTTTGTAATTTCTTGCCCACCCAAGGGCCTCTTTGTAATAATTCAAATATTAACTTAATAAAATGTTTTAGAGTGTTAGAGGGAGGTTTAGTTCGAACCCCTCACTCTCTAACTCTCATTGCCGCCAGCTCTCTCTCTCTCTCTCTCTCATCTTCTTAATCTTCTCTTGTTTGTTTTCTGGTTTTGCATCTAATCTCAAGCAGTTCTATACTTCAAGAGGGCTGTTTTCAACTGGATTAATGGGATGAAGCATTTGATAAATTTGTCTTTTATTCTAAAAGCTTTTAAAGTTTTTTAGGCTTCCTTTTTTTCTCAGTCAGAAGCTTCTGCAAATGATCCATAAAAATTACCACAGTTTGATTCAATGTACTACAGTACCAGAGTACCATAAGTACACATAAGCACCAAGCCTTGTTGATCATGTTACAAGGAAAATTGCAACCAAAAAGGAAAAGCTAATGCCAATTAGTTACACATGGGCTCTAAAGATAGTGTGAGGTGAAGAAAAATTGTAGATCAAACACTTATTGCCAATGAATGTGTTGAGGTGAAGAGGAGGAGAAAGGGAAAGGAGCTTGTTTGCAAATTGGATCTTGAAAAGGCAATATGACAATGGTGGACTGAGATTTTTTACTAGAGGTTCTCAAGCGTAAAGGGTTTGGGGAGAGTTGGTGCGGATGGGTAAAAGGATGAATTGCTTTCATGTCATTTCTCAATACTGGTGAATGGTGTAACTAGGGGTTCCTTCCCTGCTGTTGAAGATTAATCAGTTTTATGATGTTTTTCTGAGTAGATGTTTTATGTTAGTTATCAGATAGGAGGTGGGGACCACAATAGTTATGTAAGTCCAAATTTTATTATGTTTTTGAGTGTTATATATGCTGTTTTATGTTTTGCTGCCCTATAAGGGCATAGTTGTCTTTGTACTGTTCTATTATTTTTAGTATAAATAATAAGTGAAGGGGGTGGCCAGATTATTGCTCTCTCTTCTTTTCAACTTCTCTTCTTCTCCCTCTCTCTTCAAGAAACTACTTTTCTTTCATATTTTTTAATTCAGCAAATTTCTACTTGGTATCAGAGCATCAACTAGGGTTTCTTGAAGCATTCTCATGCAGCCCAAGATCAGCCGACTGCATGAAGTAGTAAAGGGCTGATCGATTTGCTATAGATTGCCTAGTTCTTGGATTTTTTGGTGGGATCTAGTCATCAGGAAGGTGATCTACTGTTCGGCATCAAAATCAGGAAGAACTGGAGTACGGGGAAGAGTCCCAGAAAAGTTGGACTCTTCGTTTTTTATCTGATCTTGGGCGCCCAGGTATTCCTAGTTTTCTTTTGATTTTCTAAAGAGCGTCTTGGTTTCTGGAATTTTCTGAACCTCCCGAAGTGATTGATTCACTCTTCTCTCTGTTGGGAGGCGTGGGGAGTAGAGAGATTTCTCCCCAGCTAGGGTTTTCTTCTTCCGGAAGGGTTGGTTTCTATGTGTGTGATATTAAATTATTTTTTGAAGGTCACCAATCTATTTTTTCTTACTGTTGAACTGTTTGAAGTAAGATGGAGAGTTGGAATACCGAGATGATGGTCACCAATCTACATTAAAACTTGATGGTACAAATTATTTGGAGTGGGCACAATCAGCTAAGATGGCTATTGGTGCCCATGGAAAATTATGGTATCTCACTAGGAAGGAGAAGAAACCTGATACAAACTCTTCCCGATGGGTGTAGGAGAATTACATGGTAATGTCCTGGCTGTGTAATTCTATGTAACCTCATATTGCAAAAAATTTCTTATGGGCTAATACTGCTAAGGAGATTGAGGATGGAGTGACCGAAACCTACTCTCAAAAGCAAAATGAAGCCAGAGCCTATCAATTAAGAAATCAGGTGATAAGTATGAAACAAGGAGAAAAACCTCTTGCTGTGTATTTCTCCATGCTGAAAACCCTATGGCAGGAAATAGATCACTTAGAAACTATGGTATGGGAAAATGTAAATGATGCAGCAACTTATCACAGACTGGTAGAGAGGAATAGGGCTTTTGAGTTCTTGGCAGGGCTGAACCCTGAATTTGACATTGCTAGGCAGCATATTCCTTCTAGGGAGGGAGTGACACTCTCTTAGGCCTATGCCTTTATCTCTGGAGAGGAGAGTAGAAGGAATGTAATGCTGAGACAGTCTGGGATTGCCTAGTCGGCTATGGTTGGTACAACAAAACCTAAGCCGAATGGAGACAGGGGGAGTAGTGAGACTAGAAGGGAAGATAAGAAGGACTTGATGTGTGATTATTGCAAGAAGCCTAAGCATACTAGGGACACTTGTTGGAAGCTTCATCCAAATCTTATGCTTGCTCGGATAAGAATCAAGAAGGGAAATGCAAATGTAGCTACTACAGGAGACTCTTCGGCCTCTTTTTCCCAAACTGATTGGGAATCCATTGCACTAGTAGCAGTGAGAACAGAATTGGAGAGGTTTGGAAGACTTATGAGTAAGAAAGATTCACCTAGCTCTATCCTTCCAGATGGGCAGCAGAATGCAGGAGCCAACTACACCACTTCTTTTACGCATACAAGTAGTTCATATGCAATTGCAAATCTTGCATCCACTTCAAGTAAGGTGGGACCTCCTTGGATTATAGACTCAAGAGAATCTAAGCACATGACTAATGCCCCTACCCTTTTCAGTTCCTATCAGTTGTGCTCTGGTAGAGATAGAGTCTCTATAGTAGATGGTTCACATATGCTCATTGCTACGAAGGGGATAGTTAAGTGACCAATGATATAACTCTGCCTTCTGTTTTACATGTCCCTAGACTATATACCAACCTACAGTCTATTACTTCTTTGACAAAAAAATTGAATTGTTCTGTGACCTTTCTTCCTAGTAATTGTGTTTTGCAGGATCTGGAGTCAAAGATGATTGGGAGTGGCCATGAGGTGAATGGAGTCTACCTTCTGGATGAGATTCCGAGACATCAGGGCCATCATATTAGCAGCAGCAGTAGTAATGGATCAGAGTCAATGAACCAGATTATGCTTTGGCACAATCGCTTGGGACATCTTTCTTTTAGTTCTTTGATATGTGTTTTCCCAAAGTTGTTTGAGTCTGTTCAGTTATATACTTTGGAGTGTGAGAGTTGTCAGTTAGGAAAGCATTGTAGGCAGTCTTTTAAACCAAGTAATAAAAGAAGTACTTATGCTTTTAATATTGTTCACACTGATGTATGGGAGCCATATCATATCCCTTCCATGGGAGGATTCCGTTAATTTCTCTTGTTTGTGGATGATTATACACGATATTCTTGGATATATTTAATGAGATCACGTGATGAGGTTCCTAACTTGGTAAGACAATTCCACCAGATGGTTCTCACACAATTTGCAGTGAGAACTAAGGCTTTTAGATCAGATAATGTTAGAGAGTACTTTGAGAAGGACCTGACCTCGTATCTCTTAGAACATGGTGTAGTTCATCAGAGCAGTTGTGCATATACACCGCAACAAAATGAAGTTGCTGAGAGGAAAAACAGACACATTGTGGAGGTGGCAAGGAGTCTTATGGTGTGTGCTTCAGTTCCTGTGCAGTTTTGGGGAAATGCAGTTCTTATACCCGTGCATTTGATTAACCATGTTCCTTCACAGACTTTGGGGTTTAAGGTGCCAGTTAGTCTTCTTTTTCCAAATGTAAAGATATTTCATATACCTTTGAGGGTTTTTGGCTATGTTTCCTTTGTTCACATTCTTGGCCCTCATCGCAAGAAATTGGATCCTAAGGCCAAGAAATGTGTTTTTCTTGGGTATGCTCAGAACAAAAAGCGGTATTGCTGTTATGAACCAATGTCGATGAGCAAATTTGTCACTATGGATGTTACCTTCTTTGAATCCACCTTTGGTGCGTCCATCAGTTCAGCCAACACCTACATCAGTTCAGCCAGCACCTGCACCTCCAGTTTCATTACCTGAGCCACTATTGGCAACCTCACGAAAATATCAGCGTTGGTAGATGATGGTTGACTCCACACATCCTCAACCCACACTACTCTCTGTCAGTCCTTCTGAAACTCCAGATTCGGCAAATACAGTTCCAGGTATTCCTCTTGAGCCTGAGCCTGTTATGTTTTCTGATGATAATGTTCCTGTCCCTAACACCATTGTTGCAACTGATCCCACTAACCTTGATCTTCCCATTGCACTTCGTAAGGGGAAGAGAAACTGTACAGCCCACTGCATTTCACACCATCTTTCCTACAATGCCTTATCACCCTCCTACTGTGCTTTTCTTTCTTCCCTGGATTCTGTGTCTATACCCAAGAATGTTACTAAGGCTCTCTCCAAACCTGAGTGGAAAACAGCATGCAAGATGAGATAGATGCTTTGGTCAAAAACCAAACTTGGGAAATAGTTGATCTCCCCCAGACAAGGAGACAGTCGGATGTAGATGGGGTATTCACAGTGAAGTATAAGGTTGATGGCAAGATAGAGAGGTACAAGGCAAGATTGGTAGCAAAAGGGTATACGCAGCCCTATGGTGTTGATTATCTGGAAACCTTTGCACCAGTAGCTAAGATGAGTTCAGTTTGTATCCTTTTATCTCTAGTAGCCACCTATTCATGGCCCTTTTTCCAACTTGATGTCAAAAATGCCTTCCTCAATGGTGATTTACAGGAGGTATATATGGACATTTCAGCAAGCTTTTATAAAAATATTGGTAAAGGAAAGGTGCGCAAACTCAGAAAATCTTTGTATGGACTGAAACAATCACCTAGGGTTGGTTTGACAGGTTCAGAGGGGCACTCATCTGTTTTGGATACACACAGACACAGTCTAATCACACCCTCTTTGTGAAGAGGAGAGATGCTCTGGTGTCAATTCTGATTGTGTATGTGGATGATATAGTGGTGACATGAAATGATTTGGAGGAGATTGATGATCTCAAAAAATCATTGCAGCAAGAATTTGAGATCAAAGATATTGGTGAGCTCAAATACTTCTTGGGGATTGAAGTTGCAAGATCCAAGCATGGGATCTTCATTTCACAGAGAAAGTATGTACTTGACCTACTCGGGAGACTAAGAAGCTGGGGACCAAACCAACAGACACTCCTATTGATCCAAATCACAGAATTAATGGTGTGGATGGTGAGTTGGTAAAGGATGTGGGGAGATATCAAAGAATGGTGGGCCGACTGTTGTATTTGTGTATGACACGACCAGATATTTCTTATGTTGTCAATGTTATGAGTCAGTACATGCATGTACCTCGGGTTCAGCACTGGAAAGCTATTGAGAGAATACTTGCATATCTAAAAAAGCACCCTAGCAAAGGCATTATTTTCCCAAATCATGAGAATCTGAAGCTAGAATCCTATACAGATGCAGATTGGGCAGGATGCTTAGAAAACAGGATACATCAGGAGTGTGTACCTTTGTAGGTGGAAACTTGATCTCCTGGAAGAGTAAGAAGAAAGCGGTTGTGGCAAGGTCAAGTACAGAGGCTAAGTATAGATCTATGGCTCATGGTGTCTCATAACTTCTTTGGGTTAAATATCTTTTGAGTGAGATTGGGGTGAAAGCAAAGGAACCTATGATGTTATACTGTGACAATCAGGTTGCAATCAATATTGCCCACAATCCAATTCAGCATGATAGGACAAAACACATTGAAGTTGATAGACACTTTATAAGAGAAAGGGTAACAACCGGAGAAGTTTGTTTGCCCTATGTCTCTTCAGAGTTGCAGCCAGTTGATGTTCTCACTAAAGGGGTGGCAAAGAACAAGCTTGAACATGATCTATGCAAGTTGGGAATGTGTGACATTTACTCCCAACTTGAGGGGGAGTGTTGAAGATTAATCAGTTTTATGATGTTTTTCTGAGTAGATGTTTTATGTTAGTCGTTAGATAGGAGGTATGGACCACAGTAGTTATGTGAGTCCAAATTTTATTATGTTTTTGAGCGTTATATATGTTGTTTTATGTTTTTCCACCCTATAAGGGCATAGTTGTCTTTGTACTGTTCTATTATTTTTAGTATAAATAATAAGTAAAGGGGGCGGCCAGATTATTGCTCTCTCTTCTTTTCAACTTCTCTTCATGAAACTACTTTTCTTTCATATTTTTTAATTCAGCAGATTTCTACTCATGCAAAAAGGGGTAGGAGGCAAGGAGATCCATTGTCCCCATTCCTCTTTACCCTAGTAGCTAATGTTTCGAGTGCAATGATTTCGAGGGCTGATGCTAACAATTTGATAAGAGGTTGGAAGATTGGTAGGGAGGAGGTGGTGGTCACACACTTACAATTTACGGATGATATCATCCTGTTTTGTGATGGGGAGGAAGGGGAATTACAGAACTTAAAGAGACTAGTGCTTCAATTTGAAAGGAAGTCCAATCTTAAAGTGAACTGGGGAAAAAGTGGTGGCAGGGCACAATTTAGGGGGAGAGGAGGTGGATTCCCTAGCAAGGATTTTGGGGTGCGAAGTGGGGGTCTGGCCTTTACTATATTTGGGGCTACCACTAGGAGGGAACCCAATGGTTGAGAGTTTTTGATACCCTATGATTGAAAGATTTTCCAAGAGGTTAGCAAATCAAAAGAGGAATTACATCTCTTTTTTTTCGATAAATGAGAGTAGTTTTATTAATTCAAAAAATAGTAGTACATTCAGCCTAGGAAGAGGCACGAGGTGTTACCTCCCCCTAGGACTGAGTCATAAACACTAAACAAACACAAGCCTGAAACACAGTTACAAAGTGGCCCAAAACAGATCTCCCCTTGACACCCCTTGCTTGCTTGACACCCCTTGCTTGGCCAAAGAATCAGCCATTGCATTTGCTGATCTGCTGACCCACTGAAACCTGACTGACATATTCCTTGTCAGCCATTTAACTTTCTTTAACAGATCCCTGTAGCCCCAACAAGTTGTCTCTAGACTTGTCAACCAGCCTACTACTACCTTGGAATCCCCTTCTACTATCAAATTATTCACTCCAAGTTGACTGGCCATCTGTATACCTTGTACCGCTGCTGGTATATCTGCCCTTATAGAATCACCACCACCCACTGGTCCTAAAAATAAAGACAACATGTTGCTATCTTTGTCTCTCAGAATCCCTCCTATTCCAGATGGCCCTGGGTTACCTTGGCAGCTACCATCAAAATTCAGTTTTACCACTCCATCCGGTGGGGATTCCCATTCAGCTTGTGATTTGTTCTTTGTGGAGACTGTAGAAGCCACTGCTGCTCAGTTTCTCCTTAAGTCATCAAAAGAGTAATCTGCCAACAAGTGTGAAGATTTTAGCTACGAGACTGTCCTTGTCATTATGCATTCCTTAATTTCAACAAAACTTCTTTCCTTTTCTTGAAATATTCTAGCATTTCTCTCCTCCCATAAAGTCCACAAGGTAGCGGCTCTGATACATTTCCACATTAGCTTCCCTATTTTTGTCAATCTCCCAAAGGCAGACGAAATGAACAGCAGCTTTACTTTGGAGGGCAAGTTCCACCTGCACCCAAATAGTGCAACAACCCAGTTCCAAATATTGGTGCCAAAAGAGCACGATATCAGTAAATGGTTACAGTCCTCACCCTTCACTTTACACAAGAAGCACCAATTTGGGGACAAACACAAGTAAGGTTTCTTCTTTTGCAAGTTTTCCACCGTAATGATCTTACCCAAGTAGGCTACCCAACAGAACACTGCTATTTTAGGAGGAATTGGCCTTGACCAGACCTCTTTAACAGAGAACACCTGAGAGGAGGGATTGGAGCAGAGGGCTTTAAAGAAAGAAACACAAGTGAAGGAGCCAACCGAGGTTAGAGACCAAACCCTTTTGTCCAGGTTAGGGGGGTCTAGGCACACTGAGTCTAGAAGCAACAAGAGCTCTAAAACACAAATAAGTTCTTCATCCCTTAACCCTCTTCGAAACCCAAAATTCCAGTTTAAATCCAAAGGGCGAACCAGGGGGGAAAGAAACCATGAAATTGGTTTATTTTTTAAAGAGGGAGATGGAATAGAGAGAAGGAAAGCGGTCTTTTAGGGATTGAGTGCTCACCCAAATATCTTCCTGAAAAATAATGGAGTTTCCAGAACAAGCATCATACCTTACAAATCTGAGGAACTTTTTTTTTTATCAATAACACTTTCATTAATTCATCAATAGAAGATTTACAAAAGGAAGACAAACACACTTATCTTCCAAGAGCAACAAAGAACCTCAAGAAAAGGAAAAAAAAGAGAAAATAAAGAAAACACACTAAAGTTACAGCTTGGCCCAAAAAAGTGAATCCCTTTCTGCCCCTTGTTTAGCTAAACCGTCAGCTAGGGAATTAGCCGATCTTTTAACCCAACGTATCTTAACTTCTATCTCCCGCACCAGCCACCTGAACTTCCTCCTCTCATTATTGTACTTCCATAAGCCATTGTGATCTTTAAGCAACCACCCTATCACCACCTCTGAATCCCCTTCAATTAAGAGTTTCCTGATGTTCAACTCCTTAGCTTTTTGGACTCCTTCCATAACTGCAAAGATCTCAGCTCGAAGGGAGTCACCCACTCCAATTGGGCTTGAGAACATGGCAGAAATGACCCTACTTCCATCCCTAAAAACACCCCCAATCCCCGATTGTCCCGGATTTTCCCTGCTACACCCATCAAAGTTTAGTTTCACGAATCCACTAGGTGGAGGGGTCCAAGCCACACTCATTACTGACTTAGTTTGTGTGCAACTTGCAATTTCACCCCACTTCCTCAACATGTCATCCACAGTGTAATCTGTGAAAAGCTCCAAAGATTTCAGCCACTGTACCGCCCTAATATGAATGATAGCCCTCAGATCTGCTGCTCCTCTCTGAACTTCTGAGAATATCTTGGAGTTTCTTTCTTCCCAAAGTGTCCAACATACTGCAGCCCTTAGTTCTCTCCACATTGTCCTTCCCCTTTTTATTTGCACCTGAAAAAAGGGGAAAAAAGGCCTTGCAAGTCTGATGGGGGATTCCAACAACAACCAAATAAGGACAAAGCCCATTCCCAAATTGACCTCGCAAAATGGCAAGACACCAGTAGGTGAAAACCAGTCTCCCCATCTGCTTTACAAAGAACACACCACTGAGGTGACAAACAAGTATTGGGTCTCTTCTTTTGGAGTAAATCACCAGTGTTGATTCTTTCTAGATAGGCTTCCCAACAAAAACTACCAACCCTAGGAGGTATTGCTCTGCACCAAACCTCATCAACAGGAAAAGGAGGGAAGGTAGGACTGGTGGACTGACTTAAGACTTTGAAGAAAGAAGCACAAGTAAAAATGCCATTGGGAGAAGGTGTCCAAATTCTAGAGTCCACCCTAATGGGGTCTAAGACAACGTTATCAAGAATTGCAAAAATAGCCTTCCAAGGTGTTGTGAGCGAAACCCTTCGGGATACCTCTGCGTCCCAACTTGATTCAAAACAGCCATGGATACTCTTCACTACTTCATGCCACAACCTCTCCCTCTCTAAGGGCCACCTCCAAAGCCAGTTACCTAAAAGAGCTTCATTCTTACTCACCACATTCCCTAAGCCTAGGCCTCCTTCATTTTTGCTTCTACTCACCACCTCCCACCTAATCAAGTGATCTTTTTTCTTTTCCCCAGGTTCCCATAAGAAGTCCCTCATCAGTTTTTCCAACCTCTTTGCCTCCCTTTTAGGAATTCTAAAGACTGACAGGAAGTATAAAGGCAAGTTGGCTAGAGTTTCTTTAATCAAAGTAACTCTACCCCCTATGGAAATATAGTTTCTCTTCCAAGTTGTCAATCTTTTTTCGAACTTTTCCACCATCGGGTTCCAGAACCTACTTTCCTTTGGATTTGCGCCTAAGTGAAGTCCTAGGTAGGATAGAGGCCACTGAGACCAAGTGCAATCTAACGAGGCTGCTATAAACTCCCATCTCCTCTCTACTCAAATTTATTCCCACAACTTTCCTCAAAATTTATCTTCAAAGTTGAGGCCCTCTCAAAGTGAATTATAAAATCCTTCAGATTTCTTACCTCCATCAGATCACAACCTTCACAAAAGATTATTATGTCTGCAAATTGAAGATGGGTTACTGAAACTCTATCTCTAACTATTCTCCACCCTCTTAAAGATCTGGCCCTATCCGCTTCTGAGAGAAGTCTACTAAAAGCATCAGCAACTAAAGTGAATAGGAAAGGTGACATGGGGTCACCTTGTCTCACACCCCTGCTAGCTGGGAAGAAACCATTAACTACCTCATTGACTAGGAATTACATCTTTTAGGGGGTAGGATAACCTTAATCAAGTCAAACTTGGACAAACTACCAATTTATTTCCTATCTACCTTTGAGTACCAAGTAGAGAAGATAATGAGGGATTTCTTGTGGCAACCAGGGGATACTAAGAAGGATCACTTAGTGAAGTGGGAGGTGGTTTCTAGGAGTAGGGATGATGGAAGCCTTGGGTTAGGAAATATAAGATTAAGAAACACAGCTCTGCTGGGGAAATGGATTTGGAAACTACTAATGGAACATGACAGACTTTTGTCTAGAGTGATTGTTAGTATTCATGGATTGTTGGAAGATAACGATTGGGATGCAAGACTCAACCATAGAGCTTCTCGGTGTTCTCCTTGGAAAGCTATTCAAGGTATTTTGCCTCTTATGCTGGAAATAAAGTCTTGTTTTGGGAAGATGTTTGGGTTGGTAAAAACTCCCTTAGAGATAGATTTCCTTCTGTTTACTCCTTGTCTGAAAACAAAAGAAAAGTGATCTCTTCAGTGTTTGTTGATAACTCCTGGGATTTGGGCTTGAGAAGAGGTCTAAGGATTCTGAAATGGGGATGGTTGATGATTTGATCACTCAGTTAGGAGAAGTCTTTCTTGATCAGTCTTGTAGTGATAGCAGAATTTGGAAACCTTCCCCTTTTGGTTTTTTCAATTGCTCTTCTTTCTAAAACATTTTGCTTCAAACCTCTAACCTTGCAGGGAACTTTCCTTCAAAGGAGGTGTGGGGTGGCCCTGTACCCCCAAAAATTCAGGCCTTTTGTTGGGAAGTGGCACTCCAAAAAATAGTACCTTGAAATTATTGCAGAAAAAGAGGCCAAATATGTGCCTCTCCCCCCATGTTTGTAGTCTTCGTTTGGGTTCTAGTGAAACAATTTCACAGTTACTTATAGTAGAAGTTCAGGACTGTTATCAATCTTGAACCCTAATGGATTTTAGGATCGAAAATAAGAAGAAAGGTAAGAGGAAAGAAGAGGAAGAGGGAGGAGAAGCAGTAGAACACAAGAGTTGAAAGGAGGAGCAGAAGCTTCATGTTCTGTCGCCACCACTTTAATTAATATTTATAGGTTATGCTCATTACATGGAAAGGACAGATCTGCCCTTAGTCTTTACATAACAAATAGAGCAAAAAATAAGACTGAAGTAAATAACAACTGAAACAACTAAATGACCAATAGCTAACCCAAGGCAGACTAGAACATCTTCTACCCTATGAATACAGTGGGACCGTAGTTGTGGGGCCCACATCAGTGTTCTCTACACTCCCCCTCAAGTTGGGAATAAATGTTTATCATTCCCAACTTGGATAAATTTGCCTCTAGCTTCTTCCGTGGTACAGCTTTGGTGAGGATATCTGCCAGTTGCATGTTGGAGGTGATGTATGGAAGACACACTTCTTGTGATGAGACCCTCTCTCGTACAAAGTGTCGATCAACTTCAATATGTTTAGTCCTGTCATGCTGCACTGGGTTGTGTGCTATATTAATAGCCGCTTGATTATCACAATACAACATCAGGGGCTTCTCATACTCAATACCCAACTCCTCAAGTAGTGATCTCAGCCAAAGAATTTCAACCACTCCATTAGCCATTGACCTGTACTCGGCTTCAGCACTGGATCGAGAGACAACACTCTATTTCTTACTCCTCCAAGAGACTAGGTTACCTCCCACAATAGCACAATATCCAGAGGTAGACCTTCTGTCATCAACACTCCCAGCCTAATCGGCATCCGTATAGACTTCCACTTTCATGTGGTCATTGTTCTTGAACAGCATACCTCTACCCGGACATCTCTTCAAGTATGCTAGTATTCTTTCTATTGCTAGAAGGTGTGTGCTTCTAGGAGAATGCATGTACTGACTAACAACACTAACGGCATAACTGATATCTGGCCGGGTGAGGCATAGATACAAGAGCTTTCCCACTAACCGCTGGAACATAACTTTGTCTTCAAACAGCTCCCCACTCTCTGCACTAATCCTGTGGTTCTGTTCAATGGGTGTATCTACAGGTTTGACACCTAGCTTTCTAGTTTCAGCCAAGAGATCTAAAACATATTTCCTCTGAGAGACAAAGATCCCCTGTTTAGATCTAGCAACCTCAATACCCAAAAAATACCGTAGTGTACCCAGATCTTTCACCTCAAACTCTTGATGAAGGAGCTGTTTGAGGGACTCAATCTCATGGTTGTCATTTCCTGTCACCACAATATCATCAACATATACTGCAAGTAGTGTCAGTGACGATTCCACCCTCTTGATGAACAGTGTATGATCTGACTGGGCCTATACATAACCAAACTTCCCAAGGGCTAGTCTGAATCTGTCGAACCAAGCTCTAGGTGACTGCTTCAAACCATACAATGCCTTGTTGAGCCGACAAACCTTCTTACCTGCCTCTGTATCATAGAATCCAGGAGGCAACTGCATGTAAACCTCTTCCTACAAGTCCCCATTCAGGAAGGCATTCTTAACATCCATTTGGTACAAAGGTCAAGTGTAGCTTGCTGCAAGAGATAATAGAACCCGAATGGTGGTCATCTTGGTTACCGGGGCAAATGTCTCCAAGTAATCTATACCATAAGTCTGAGTGAACCCTTTTGCAACTAGCCGAACTTTGTAGCTCTCAATGGAACCATCCGCATTGTGCTTCACAGTAAATACCCACCTGCATCCAACTGGTTTCTTTCCTTTGGGCAAGTCAACTAACTCCCAGGTATTATTTTTCAATAGGGCATCCATTTCAACTTGCATTGCACCTCTCCACTTCGGGACTGATAGGGCTTCTTGCACTGTTCTTGGAATAGGGACATCAGAAACGGAGGTGAGATAGGACCTGTAGGAGGGAGATAGGCGATCATAGGACAAAAACTGGGAGATGCAGTGGGCTGTAGATGTCGTGCAATGCCTTTTTCCTTTACGGAGGGCAATGGGAAGGTCAAGGTCATCTGCAGAGGGTGAGGTAGCAACAATGGAAGGAGTCTCTGTGAGCCCTGGGACTGTAATATCTGGACTTGGAGCCACATAAGAGGTTGGAGCTGGTCGGGACTGTTGATGACCGGGATCAACCTGCCTGCATCGCCTGTGATAAACTCTCAACTCCCGATCCCTCTGACCACCCTCGCTACTGCAACCCTCATCACCAACTGGAATAGGTAAGGGAACAGCCCCAAAAGTATTAATCTTGTCCTCACTGCACTCCCCCTGAAGAAAAGGACCCAAATCTCCATGCTCACTACTCTCCCCTGAGGAGAGACCCGAAAATAGTAGGGTGTCTCCTCAAAGAAAGTGACAACCATGGATACAAACTTCTTCCCTGAGACAGGATCATAACAACAATAACCCTATTTAGTTTGTGCATAACCAAGAAAGATGCATTTGGAGGCCTTGGGTTCAAACTTGGAGTGATGGGGACCGAGAAGCTGAACAAAACAGGTACAACCAAATGTCTTGAGGGGAATAGTGAACAACTCCTCATTGGGGTATAGAAGGGAAAAATGAGGTTTCATATCAAGAACCCGAGAAGGAATCCGATTAATAAGATATACCGCCGTAAGGATAGCATCATCCTAGAAGCGAATAGGGACATTGGAGGTAAACATAATGCTTCTAGCCACCTCCAAGATGTGCCTATTCTTCCTTTCTGCAACCCCATTCTGCTGAGGTGTATGAGGGCAAGTGCTCTGGTGGATAACCCCATCATTAAGGAGGTACGATGCCAATGGCTTAGCAAAGTATTCCTTTGCATTATCATATCTAAGCACTTTGATCCTGACATCAAACTGGGTTAGGATCATTTGGTGTGAGTTTTGGGTCAGGACAGGCACCTCATCTCGTGAACGCATAAGATAAACCCAAGAAAACCGGGTGTGGTCATCAACAAATAACAAAAAATACCTGTACCCACCCATAGAAGGAATGTGATATGACCCCCAAACATCAGTATGCACAATATCAAAAGAACTGATACTCCTTTTATTACTCAATGAATAAGAGTTTCTACAATGTTTAGCAAACTCACAACTTTCACATTTCAACTGAGATGACTCAACAGACTCAAACAAAGTAGGAAACAGACTCTTCAAGGACCGAAGAGATAAATGACCCAATCGGTTAGACTCAACCTGAGAAACAAGCAACTTCTTATCCACTAACTCTTCCCGACGCGAACTCTCCCCGAGCAGATAGATCACATTCCTCTTACGGCCAGTCCCAATCACATTCTTCGTCTCCAGGTCTTGAAAAACACATCAGTCAGGAAAGAAAGTTACTGAGCAGTTCAAATGTTTGGTAATACTACTAACGGAAAGGAGGTTAGTATCTAGTTTAGGAACATGCAAGATAGAGGAGAAGGATATAGTATCAGACAGTTTGATGTCACCCTTGCCAGAAATAGGGACAAGAGAGCCATCAGCTATAGATACTTTATACCTACCAGAAGATAAGTAATAAGTAGTAAACAAAGAGGGCAAACTAGTCATATGGTCGGATGCACCTGAATCTATTACCCAACAAGATTCAGTAGTACCTGGAGCGGAGGCATGGTAGGCTGAGGCTCGAGAAACTGAGTGTGCAAAGGCCGATGTGGCCGGGGCTGACGATGACTGCGGTATCTGAGCTGAACTGCCAACTTCCTTCTCCAATTGTAGTAGAGCAGCCCGAACTGCAACTAAGGTCTCTAATGGTGTGCCTCTTGTGCCAGATGAGGATGCTGAATCAGTAGTCATAGCCACATGAGCATTACCCTTTTTATTTCTCAACTTTGCCGGGACCAAATGTGGATGCAGCTTCCAACATGTTTCTTTTGTGTGTTTAGGTTTCTTGCAATGCTCACACACCACATCCCTTTTATCTTCCTTCTTTCTTTCCCTCTCTGAATCACCCTCTGTTTTGGGTTTGACAGCTACCAAGGCAGGTGTAAGTGGCTGAGGTTGCATCATGTCTTTCCTCCTGGTCTCTTCACTATGCACTAAGGAGTATGCCTGAGAGAGGGTCACACTATCTCTGGTCAAAATCTGCTGCCTCACAATATCATATTATGAATTCAGTCCTGCTAGGAACTCAACCACTTTGTTTGTCTCGATGTGCTTTCTATGTATCTGAGCATCTTTGGGACTCTCCCACTCAAGAGTCTCTAAGTGATCAATCTCATGCCATAGGGACTTCAAGGTAGAGAAGTAGACCGACACCGGTTTCTCTCCTTGTTTAAGGGAATTCACCTCACATTTCAATTCATATGCTCTGGCAACATTAAGGGATTGGGAGTAAGTCTCTTTCATCACATTCCATATCTCCTTGGCTGTCTTTGCCCATAAGTAATTTCGGCTGATATGGGGCTGCATAGAATTACAGAGGCATGTCATAACCAAGTAGTTTTCTTGGACCCACTTGGTATACATAGGGTCTCCCTTGGAAGGTTCTGCCACATCTCCCAAGAGATACCCTACTTTGCCCCTTCCCCCAATAGCCATCATGGCTGATTGGGCCCATTCCAAATAGTTTGATCCATCAAACTTTACGGTTGTAATCTGAAAGCCTATCTCAGAACCACCACCATAACTGATGTTCCCAAAACTGCCTTCTGCCGGATTCTTAAACTCCATTTCGGTCAAGAACCAGAAGTCTCAAAATTAGGGTTACTACAGTCAAAACCAGCACTAGGATTACCAACCACAATCACAAAATCAGTATAGAACCAATCTGTAATCACAGTAGATGTGCATGAAACATGTATAAAAACTTATCTGAAATCAATAGCCACACACAACAGCAACAGTCCGAACTGTTTTCACCCCTTTAGAAATGTTCGAAACCCCAAAAGAAAACTAAAAAACAGTTTGAAGAACAATCTGAATTGCTGAAGCCAATTTGAGGTTTTAATCAGTCCTAAAAGCCGTACACTCCAGACAGTACCGTACGGATAAGGTTTGTATTAGGGTTAATATGAAACCCTAAAACTGATCAATGTTGAGGAGAACTATTAGGGTTTGCCGCAAGGATAAGATCACAAGGTTCAGTCCAATACTAGGGTTTGCCGCAGGGATAAGACAAAACCCTAGAGTGGTTCGGCCACCCTTGCTGGATAGGTCCAACCTATCTTCTCTGATATTACTTGTCTCAGAAAATAAAAGACTTACAATAGGATGCAGTTCGCTGCCTACCAAGGTTACCCGAACCCTAGCCTTCTCTGATTCTTCCTGATCACCAACTCGCTACAACTGTGGCACTTCTTCAAACAGCTGCTAATCCTCTAGAAATCTCCAGCCTTAGATGGTTCTCATGTGGTCGGTTGGACTAGACTCACATGAGAAACCCTAGCTTTGATACCAAGTAGAAGTTCAGGACAGTTATCAGTCTTGAACCCTAATGGATTTCAGGATCGAAAATAAGAAGAAAGGTAAGAGTAAAGAAGAGGAAGATGGAGGAGAAGCAGTAGAACGCAAGAGTTGAAAAGAGGAGCAGAAGCTTCATGTTCTGTCGCCGCCACTTTAATTAATATTTATAGGTTATGCTCATTACATGGAAAGGACAGATCTGCCCTTAGTCTTTACATAACAAATAGAGCAAAAAATAAGACTGAAATAAATAACAACTAAATGACCAATTGCTAACCCTAGGCAGACTAGAACATCTTCTACCCTATGGACACAGTGGGACCGTAGCTGTGGGGCCCACATCAGTGTTCTCTACACTAATCTCATGTCCCTTTGTGTTCTTTAATTGGTCTTGGTTCTCTTCTCTCTTTGACTGCAGGTGGACTCCCCCCCCCAAACGTGGTGAACCTCTTTGATCTTAGCTTTTTGCAGGCAACAAAAGGTTTGTGGAAGGATTATGTGGAGAGCCACTAGAGCTGCTGTATTGTGGTCAATCTGGGAGGAAAGAAACAATAGGATCTTCAAAGGTAGTTGTAGATCCAAGGAAGAGGTTGTGGAATGAGTAACTACTAAGGTTATCCATTGGTTGAAATCCTGTGATCTTCTTAAGGATTTCTCAGCTGAAGACATTTATAGAAGTTGGGGCACTGTGGCAACTACTACTACTTCCAAAGCTATGATACAGAAAGTTTGGTCTCCATCGGCGCAACAAAGGGTAAAACTGAACTTTGATGAAAGCTCTATAGGTAATCTGGGCCCATCTGGTATAGGTGTTTTCAGAGATAATGAAGGCAAGACAATGGCTCTGTATTCAAGTCCAGTAGGAGTTGGAGATTCCTTAAGAGCGGAAATCTTAGCACTACATCAAGGTGTAAAACTGGCCAAACAATTGGAGCTACAGCAGATTGACAGCTGATAAGGGTGGATGCAATCAGGGCAGCTGGGAATTTGGCAGTATAGACAGATGATAAGGGAAATGCTTAGCATAACAAGGGAGGTGGGTGTTTGTTTCAAGTGGATAAGGAGATCAGCGAATGGTTTTGCTGACGCCCTAGAAAAACAAGGGACTGTGAGGGAGATACTTTATTGGGCAGTGCTGTAATGTTTGATGTTTATTGGAACAACCTTTTCTAATAAGGGTTGACTTCTATGTTTCAGTTTAATTTATCTCTAATGAAAGTTATCATTTCTGATAAAAAAAAAGATAGTGTGACATTACGACAAAAAAAAATCCTACTTTTCCCACTGTATGGAGATTATTTTCACCGTCTTGCTAACAAATATTTGTTCTGTTCTCAAAAACTTTAACCACTTGGAAGAGGTCAAGACTAATTAATATAGTTAACCGCATTGGTACTGTTGTCGATAATAAATATGCATCCTTCATTTGAAGCAGCAACGTAGAATACTAGTAGAACGGAATAAGTCACTCTTTAATTCTTACAAGATGTAAAGATTTTTTTGCGTTATCACATAGTACACATTAGCAAGGACTCAGGTGGGGACAGAGGGTGCATATGAGACCAATTGGCCATACCATGGAGAGCCTGCAGTTCCATGGATTTGATCTTGGACCTCCTATTTTGGAGTGACACTGAGTGATCATCACAATTACTGGGTTGTTGGCCTTAAAAGATGAAAGTTAATGTTATCGACATACAATTTCCTTGAAAAAGGAATGAAAATATTGCTAGATTATGAATCTTAGCTTATGGTTATATAATATGAGCCTTCAAAAATAAAATAAAAAATAAAAATACTAAATAGCGTAAAAGTAACAGAACCCTAAATATTGTTCTAGGGTAAAATATAGAATCAAATATCATATCCATCTGATGATGTACCTATCCACATACATGTTTATTATGTATGGATATAGATATAAATGCACGCTTTTAATGAAGAAGGTAAAGTATTAATTTGCATTCAATTGAAATAACAAATCATAGAGACATCAGCACCCATGTACAGCAGGGGACTGTACAATGGGAATATGCAGAAAAGTTAAAATAGCATGCCTTGTATCTTCCTAGTCACCATATCTTCCAAATCTAGATATGGATATACATGCAACAAACAACTTACCTAGATCTAAAACCTTTAGACCCACATATGGAATAAGGGGCTTTGGTATTATGATAGTTGTATGTCCAGCATATGCCATCAACAGAGGAAGTGCTGCAAATGAAGGCAATAGCAATTTTCTGTTCTACAAAATAAAATAAAAGAACATAAGGATCTGTTTATAAGTTTAATTCAGGAAGTTTTGCAGCAAATGGAGCAACTGTTTGGTCTGAAAAGGAAAGTTTGTTTGTCAAGAAAATAAAAAGAAAACTAAGGGCAATACAAGAACTCACACTCTCCAAGGAACGTCAAGAACATCATCTACAAATCCAAGCAGAGTCATGAAACAGATACACGCTAAGGCTGCATTGTACTCAACAAGCCACTGCATAAAAAAACTTAACTTAATCAAACATTATCTTTCAACAATTAGAAACATACAATAATATAATATTGAGTAAATTACAGATTACCACCCAGTACGTTGGGCGTAGTGACACTTAGCCCCACATCCCTATTTTTGAGAACCCACATCCCTTTATTTCTCACATCATCCCATCAAACAAACACAGGATTCAAGGAATCTAACTCAAATATTCCCTATTTCTCATCCACGTCGCAGCAACCAAACAGGTAAGACATGAGTAAATGGTGGGTAGACTCTCCATTAGCAAAACAAAATAAGCATACATGTGGAGAAAGGCCCCAATCAGGTCTCCTCCTTCAGAGGTTTTCACAGGGACTAATCTTCAAATAGAAAGCTTCCAAAACATCTAACTTTAAGGGCACTGGCAGACACCAAATCTTTTTCATGGGGAACGGTTGCAAAGGAATAGGATGAGAAGCAATGGCTTGGGAAAATAAGCACAAGAAAATAAGAGCTAAATCATCTTGTGCAAGAGTCATTGAGCCAAGAGAAGAAAAGTCAAAGAATGCCTTGTCTAGAGAACTAATAAGAGCTAAATCCCAATTGAATCTACAAGGAGAGGGAGAAGCAAAGTTACTGTAGAGAACACTGATGTGGGCCCCAGGGCTGTGGGCCCCACTGTGTTCGTATGACAGCATGTGTAACCTTTGTTAGTCATGTCAATGTTAGTTGGTAGTTATCTTAGACAGCTTGTTATTTCAGTTTGTTATTTATTTCAGTCTTTTATTTGTTTTCTTTGCCATGTAAGTATTAAGGGCAGTTCTGTCCTTTCCTACATTTAGTGAACATAACCTATAAATATTAAGAGAGTGGCGGCGGCATACTCATTCAATCTGTCCCTCCTTTCAAAACCCTTGTGCACTTCTGCTTCTTCTCCTTTCTTCTTCCTCTTCCTTCTATTTTTCTCAATCCGAAATCAGTTGGGATTCAAGACTGATTGTAATCTTGATCCACTACTTGGTATCAGAGCCTATCTAGGGTTTCTCATGTGAGTCTAGTCCAGCCGGCCACATGAGAACTATCTAGGGCTGGAAGCTTACAAAGGACTGTTCGTTGGCTGATTCTTGGAGGTTACCAAAAAAGTTTATAAGCTGTTCGAAGACTTGTCACGGCTTGCAGAGTGTTTTGGTAATCAGGAAGAACCAGAGGAGGTTAGGGTTCAGGCCTCGATTGAAGGTAGCGATCAGAATTCTCTGGGTAAGTCTTTATTTTTCCCTTGAGATTGCTGTCAGTCAAGATAGGTTGGACCTATCTAGGAGCGGCCAAACCCTCCTATTTTCTCTTAGAGGTGATCAGTTTTTTTAGGGTTTGTCATTAACCCTACGGCTAGACTTGACTGTGAATTCTCTTGGAAAGTGTGGCTGAGCACTGTTTATGTTCTCACAAGGGTCTTCCTAACCCTACGATTGAAACCCTAATTCTGCTTCAGCTCTACAGAGTGCTTTCTAAGTGAGTTTCAGACCTGGTTTTGGCTTCCGAGCCTGTTTTGAGAGTGAGAACTGTTATCAGACTGCATATATTCTGATTGCCGATTGGTTTCAGATCAGATCTGAACTGATTTCATACAGTTTTCTGATTGTGATTGATTGCTTCAGTGCTGTTTTCTAGTGTCGAAACCCTAATAGTTCTTAACTACTGATTCTTGACCAAGAATGGAGTTCAAAAATCGGGGAGAATGTGTGTTTGGGAACAAGAGTTCTGGTAGTATGTCTGAGACTGCATTTCAGATTACAACTGTGAGATTTGATGGATCAATTACTTGGAATGGGCCCAATCAGCCATGATGGCTATTGGGGGAAGGGGAAAACTTGCTATCTATTGGGAGATGTGAAAGAGCCTTCCAAGGAGGACCCAATGTATGCCAAGTGGGTTCAGGAGAATTACTTGGTTATGAAATGGCTGTGCAACTCGATGCAGCCACATATCAGCCGAAATTACTTGTGGGCAAAGACAGCCAAGGAGATATGGGATGTCATTAAAGACACCTACTCCCTACCCCTTAATGTTGCTAGGGCCTATGAACTAAAGTGTGAAGTGAATAACCTTAAACAAGGAGAGAAACCAGTCTCTGTGTATTTCTCTACACTGAAATCACTATGGCATGAAATTGACCATCTGGAGACTCTTGAGTGGGAAAGTCCAAAAGATGCACAGACCCATAAAAAGCAAGTCGAGACCAATAGGGTGTTTGAATTTCTGACTGGCCTGAATTCAAATTATGACATTGTGAGACTGCAGATAACTGACAAGAGACAGTGTGACCCTTTCTCAAGCATACTCCTAGTGCATAGTGAAGAGACCAAGAGGAAGGTTATGATGCAACATCAGCCCTTTCCCCCAGCCCTAGCAGCAGTTAAACCTAAGTCTGGGGGTGATATAGAAAGAGACATGAAGAAGGAAGACAAACGAGATCTGGTATGTGAAAATTGCAAGAAACCCAAGCATACGAAAGATACATGTTGGAAGCTCCACCCTCATTTAGTCCCAGCAAAACTGAGGAATAAAAGGGGTAATGCTCATATGGCCGTGAATACTGATTCTGCATCCTCGTCAGGCACAAAAGGCACACCCCTAGATACCTTAGATGTTGTTTGGGCTGCCCTGATACAGTTGGAAAAGGAGGTTGGGAATTCGGCCCAGTCTTCTCAGTCACCATCAGCCTCTACCACATCTGCATTTGCTCATTCAGGTACCCGGGCCTCAGCCTACCATGCTTCAGCTCCAAGTAATACTGAACACTGTTAGGTAATAGACTTAGGTGCATCTGACCATATGACTAGCTTGCCATCATTGTTCACTACTTATCACTTGTCTTCTGGTAGAGATAAAGTATCCATTGTTGATGGCTCTCTTGTTCCCATTTCTGGCAAGGGTGACATCAATTTATCTGATACTATCTCTTTTTCCTCTGTCTTGCATGTTCCTAAACTTGATACTAATCTGTTTTGAGTCAGTAGTATTACCAAACATCGAAATTGTTCAGTAACCTTTTTCCCTGACCGATGTGTTTTTCAGGACTTGGAGACGAGGAAGGTGATTGGGACTGGCCGTGAGACGAATGGGATCTACCTGCTTCGAGAGAGTCCTCAATGGAAAGAGCCAGTGGATAAGAAGTCTTTTGTTTCTCAGTGTGTGAGTCCGATTATGCTTTGGCATAATTGATTAAGTCATTTATCTTTTCGGTCTTTGAAGAGTCTGTTTCCTACTTTATTTGAGTCTGTTGAGATGTCAAATTTGAGATGTGAGAGTTGTGAGCTTGCCAAACATTGTAGAACATCTTATTCCTTGAGTAATAAAAGAAGTAATAATTCTTTTGATATTGTGCATATCGATGTTTGGGGGCCATATCACCTTCCTTCTATGGGTGGGTACAAGTATTTTCTGTTGTTTGTTGATGACCATACCCGTTTTTCTTGGGTCTACCTTATGCGTTCTCGAGATGAGGTTCCCGCTCTGACCCAAAGCTTTCATCATATGATTTTAACCCAGTTTGGGGTCAAAATCAAAGTCCTCAGATCTGATAATGCAAAAGAATACTTTGCTAAGCCAATGGCTAGAAGCATTATGTTTACCTCCGATGTGCCTATCCGTTTCTAGGGTGATGCTATCCTCACGGCAGTGTATCTCATTAATCGGGTTCCTTCACGAGTTCTTGATATGAAGCCTCCGTTTACCCTTCTATACCCAAACGAGGAGTTATTTACTGTTCCTCTTAAAACCTTTGGGTGCACCTGTTTTGTTCAGCTTCTTGGACCTCATCATTCCAAATTTGACCCTAGGGCCTCCAAATGCATTTTCCTCGGTTATGCACAAACTCAAAAGGGTTATTGCTGCTATGATCCTGTTTCAGGGAGGAGATTTGTCTCGATGGATGTCACCTTCTTTGAGGAGGCACCCTATTATCCTCGGGTTTCTCCTCAAAGGGAGAGTAGTGAGAATGCGAATTTGGGTCTTTTTCCTCAGGGGGAGTGCAGTGAGAGTAAGGTTAACTCAACTAAGGTTGTTCCTTTACCCATTCCATTGAGTGATGAAGGCTATACTGGTGAGGGGTGTCAAAGGAATCAGGAGTTGAAAGTCTATCACAAACGATGCAGGCAAGTTGATCTCGGTACTATAGTCCCAAGGCCCACTGATATACCTTCCACTGTTGCTACTTCCCCTCCTTTTTCGGATGACCTTGACCTCCCTATTGTGGTCCATAAAGGGAAACGACGCTGCACCACATCCACAGCTCACTGCATTTCCCAGTTTCTATCCTATGATCGCCTGTCTCCCTCTTATAGGTCTTATCTCACTTCCAATGCTGATATCCCTATCCCCAGAACAGTGCAAGAAGCCTTATCAGTTCCAGAGTGGAAAGATGCAATGAAAGTTGAAATGGATGCTCTTTTGAAAAATAATACTTGGGAGCTAGTTCACCTACCCAAAGGAAAGAAACCAGTTGGATGTACATGGGTATTCACTGTGAAATATAATGTTGATGGCTCCATTGAAAGGTACAAAGCCCGGTTGGTTGCAAAAGGGTTCACTCAGACTTATGGTATAGACTACTTGGAGACTTTTGACCCAGTAGCCAAGATGACCACTATTCGAGTTCTATTAGCCCTTGCAGCAAGTTATTCTTGGCCCTTGTTTCAGATGGACGTTAAAAATGCTTTTCTGAATGGAGACTTACAGGAAGAGGTCTACATGTAGTTGCCCCTGGATTCTATGATACAAAGACAGGTAAGAAGGTTTGCCGACTGAATAAGGCATTGTATGGATTAAAGCAGTCCCCTAGAGCTTGGTTTGATAGATTTAGACTAGCCCTTAGAAAATTCGGTTATGTACAGGCCTAGTCAGATCGTACACTGTTCAATAAAAGTGTGGACTCTTCTTTGACCCTGCTTGCTGTATATGTGGATGATATTGTAGTGAAATGGAATAATAGTAGTGAGATTAAGTCCCTCAAACAGCTCCTTCATCAAGAGTTTGAGGTGAAAGATCTTGGTGCACTGCGATATTTTTTGGGTATTGAGGTTGCTAGATCTAAACAGGGGATCTTTATCTCTCAAATGAAAT
Organism: Nelumbo nucifera; assembly: GCF_055504915.1. NCBI lineage: Eukaryota > Viridiplantae > Streptophyta > Magnoliopsida > Proteales > Nelumbonaceae > Nelumbo > Nelumbo nucifera. The sequence continues at coordinate 23,701,557 of NC_142655.1, read as the reverse complement.
ATGTTCTAGATCTGTTGAAGACAAAATTATGTTCCAATGGTTGGTTGGAAAGCTCCTATATCTCTGCCTCACTCGGCCAGATATCAGTTATGCAGTCAGTGTTGTCAACCAGTACATGCATTCCCCTAGAACTACTCATTTTCTTGCAGCAGAGAGAATATTAGCATACTTGAAGAGATGCCCAGGTAGAGGTATACTGTTCAAGAACAATAATCACATGAAGGTGGAGCTCTATACAGATGCTGATTGGGCTGGGAGTGCTGATGACAGAAGGTCTACCTCTAGATATTGTGCCCTTGTGGGAGGTAACCTTGTCTCTTAGAGGAGTAAGAAACAAAGTGTTGTTTCCCGCTCTAGTGCCGAAGCTAAATACAGGTCAATGGCTAACGGAGTCGCTGAAATCCTATGGCTGAAATCACTACTTGAAGAGTTGGGTATTGATTATGAGAAGCCCTTAATGTTGTATTGTGATAATCAGGCGGCTATTAATATAGCTCACAATCCGGTGCAGCATGACAGAACTAAGCATATCAAAGTTGATCGACATTTTGTCAGAGAGAGGGTCTCATCACAGGAAGTGTGTCTCCCGTATATCACCTCCAACATGCAGCTCGCAGATCTTCTCACCAAGGCTGTATCGAGGAAGAAGTTAGAGGCAGACCTATTCAAGTTGGGAATGACAAATATCTATTCCCAACTTGAGGGGGAGTGTAGAGAACACTGATGTGGGCTCCATGGCTGTGGTCCCCACTGTGTTCGTATGACAGCATATGTAACCTTTGTTAGTCATGTCAGTGTTAGTTGGTAGTTATCTTAGACAGCTTGTTATTTCAGTTTGTTATTTATTTCAGTTTTTTATTTGTTTTATTTGCCATGTAAGTATTAAGGGCAGTCTTCAACCATGGCCCTTCCCATAGTCAAACAATTTATGGTTGAAAGTTAATGAAAATTTAAGTTGAACTATGCCATCAAAATAAACCATGAGAAACCAACTTTTAAAATATAAAACAAGAATAAACATTTCTTACTCACAATGGAATCTGAGGTGAAGTTAAAATACTGAAACAATATTGCCAAGACCAAGTACACAATCCCAACAACAATACCCAGTGATTCAGGCCTGCAGAATTACATAAATATAATCATACAAAAAGTTCAGGCCTGCAGAATTACATAAATGTAATCATAAAAAAAGTTTGATTGGTTGAAAAACAAATAAGAAATTAATCACCTCAACTTAACAAAGCCTCATCCCAAGGTATACAGAGATACTAGCAGCGGTACAAGGTATACAGATGGCCAGTCAACTTGGAGTGAATAATTTGATAGTAGAAGGGGATTCCAAGGTAGTAGTGGGCTGGATGACAAGTCCAGAGACAGCTTGTTGGGGCTACAGGGATCTGTTAAAGAAAGTTAAATGGCTGACAAGGAATATGTCAGTCAGGTTTCAGTGGGTCAGCAGATCAGCAAATGCAATGGCTGATTCTTTGGCCAAGCAAGGGGTGTCAAGGGGAGATCTGTTTTGGGCCACTTTGTAACTGTGTTTCAGGCTTGTGTTTGTTTAGTGTTTATGACTCAGTCCTAGGGGGAGGTAACAACTCGTGCCTCTTCCTAGGCTGAATGTACTATTATTTTTTGAATTAATAAAACTACTCTCATTTATCAAAAAAAAAACAAAGCCTCATCCCAATTGGGATGAGCCACATGGATCCTGTTTTGCTGTTTCACTCTATCAAAGGCCATATCCATAAGGACCTTATTGGGGTGAAAATAGACTAACAAGAACTAATGGATAGTGTAACATAAAGAGGCCAGGACTAAGTGGATATTTGAAAGCAATAGCAACTATGAAAGTTCTTCAGTTGTTAATGGAATGTAGCAATTTACTCTGAAACAATCCTAGAAGTTGAATTTATCTACTTCAAGCCCCCATAGTCAAATGTGTTTGCATACAAACAAGCACTAAAAAAATCAACACAGTAAGTACTTTTAAGTATATTTCTCCACACCCATGCAAATGGATCCAACAGAAATTACCAGTTAAATTATAATATGTTGTAAAAGTTTATCTCATAAACAATTCAGATAGATGATTGACCTACAGAAAAACAAGACATCAATGATACCATTGTAAATTTATGATATGTTAGTGCGTGCATGTATAGACTGTAAATTTATGATGATTGACCTACAGAAAAACAAGACATCAATGATACCATTGTAAATTTATGATATGTTAGTGCGTGCATGTATAGACTGTTAACCAAGAATGAATGTATTCCAAGACAAAGGGTAAAGGGTAACCAATAACCCCAAAGTGACATGGAAACCTATACAGAAAATGAAGCATCACTTTAAATAAAAAATTCAGCCCCTGTGCTTGTAACTTGGAGCACCAATAAAAAACAGTCCATCTCACCCCTACTGACAAGGTTGTCAATGTTCATAAGGCATATCTTTAAAGCTACACTTATAAAATTCTAGGGTTTACCTCTCAGTGCAAGCTACACTTCTTAAATAATCTGGAACCCACTCATTGAGCACTGTGGACACAAATTAACAAGATGGAAGAAGTATCATTTGTCCAAACAAGGTAAAGTCACCTTTGTGAAAAGCACTTTATCTAATTTCCCAGTCTACTACTTATCCTTCTATAATCTGGCTTCAGCATTTGGAAATAAAATAAAACAGGACTTCTTATTGGACAGATCAAATGATTAGAAGTACCACCTGGTTGCATGGTCTCAAATGTGTACTGTCAAGAACAAAGGTAGAGTAGGTCTACAGCCATTCCACCTTATGAAAAGGAGCTTGTCAGGTAAGTCTGTATGACATTATGGGGAAGATAAGGATGAGCTATGGAAACGGGTGAACAGAAGTAAAAAGTGCCCAATCAAAAATGGCTCGAGAGACCCCATCTGGAACATAGAACAAGTGATTCCAGCATGTGGAAGGGCATCATGAACATGAAGATAAGGGAGGACTTCACCAAGTTTATAGCTTTCAAACTGAAGGGAAACATATCTTGTTAGTTTATCCACAGCTACCTAACCCCAAATCTCTCCAAAAACATCTAAATTATAAATCCCAAATACAGTTGTTCTCTATTAACCCCCCCCCACCAACTTAGCTAGGGAATCTGCCACACCAATTGTCACCCTATGTGTCCACACCCATGCCATTCCTATTTCCCTAGCAAGTTATCTAGTTTGTCTCATAGTTTGCAGGTACTGCCATGTGGAGAGATAAATATGTCCCTGAATACAGCCAAATTTCACTAAACGAAACTTTTATTCAACGATAAAGTTCCAATTTGAACTATTGTATTTATAGACTCAACATAAAGGTTCAAATTTCCCATTACAAACTCCAATTCCAACTTCAATCCCACTCAAAAAAAAAAAAACCTTGTTTAACACTAAAAAATAGACTCATCTCAAGTAGACCAAGTTGGAAACAGCTTGGGAGTGTAAAACCAAGTGATGTTGAAAATTTAATAGACTAAATAAGATTTCCTAAGACAAATCCCCATGGCCTAGCTGCAAAAATGGGCCATATCCAAAGGGCTTGTACTCCAATTTGAAGTTTTTCTTTTTCAATTTACAACAGATTCTACAACTCCAATGCACATTATCAAAACTTCCCCAACTTTCTACAACCACTCCTCATTTTTCATCAGTATCGCCAATTTTTCCATCGGTACCGGTTAGAATAGGAATCTCAAGTATGATCATCACTAAGTCAAAGCAACTAACATGATCCTTTAAACAATTACGGATCCAGTAAAGCATCACTAAACCATTTAGCTATTTCAACTAAAACAAATTGAACGGGAAAAAACAACACAACAAAAAAAGAACAACCTACACACTTCATGAATCAAAAGAACAGTTGGAGAACTTACACTTTAATTGAACCTTGAGGAGTGCCCTTCTTATTGATGTCGTAGCCGAAAAGATTGCGCTTCAGCACGTACCTAGAGCCTACGGGAATGATTAAAAGGGTGACAATGAACCCCGCGAAACTCATAACAGAGTTGATGAGCATGGATTTCTTCAGTTCCTGGTCGATTTGATAATGATAGAAGATCAGGTAGAAGTATGCGGCATAAAAGACGACGGAAACATTCAAAATTTGCTTCAATTTCGTAGGAGCAACATGAGGATCGTCTGGATCTGGCGCCGGTCTAGCCATGATGGGATCTCTCTCACAGTCGGTCCGGCAGTCCCTCTACCTTGCTTTGTTTTTATTCGTTTTTATACAACTCTTGACTCCAAAATGTAACGGGATCTGCTCCAAAATACTCAAGACACGTCGTTTAACAAATCATGAGTCTCCACGTGGCCCAAAATAGAGGTATAAATCGGGCCGTACACGGCCCAGCACGGCACACACCCTGCGGGCCGTGCCAGGCCCGGCATGATGGTCCGTACCGTGTTAGGTCAGAGGTTTTAGGTCCATGGGCCGACATTGTACGGCATAACTGAGCGGGCCGACATGGCCCATATATATTATTTATTTATTTATATATATTTTTATATATATTTATACATTTTTATATATTATTATATAAATAATAATAATATATAGTATATGATATATTAATAAAATAAATCTTTTTTTTTATTTTATTATATTAATTTATTTAATTATTGTATATATAAGCAAATATATACACAAAATTCATATAAAATTAAAATTTTAAGTTTTTGTCAATTTTTTTTAAATAAATTACTTTGACACGATGCACAGCCCGACTTGGCCCAAGGCTCGGCCCACGGACCAGCCCAGCCCACGATACGGCACAGGCCTAGGCCATAGGCCGTGCCAAGCCAACCCCTAAAATTTTCACCAGGGAAAGCGACATTGACCCACGGGCCGGCATGACACGGCCTGCACAAACTGCAGGCCCCACATTACACCTCTAGCCCAAAATGCTTAATTTTGTGTTAATTTTTGTGCAGTGTATGCTTGGCGATTAGACTACATAACACACCTATCAGGTGAAGACAGCAGAGACTAGATGGTAAACCCCTTAGCCACAGAACTTGGATTGACTTCGGCTTCCATCAGTGCAATTCCTGATCGAACAGCGGCCTTACATCGGTAATATCTCCGCAATTATGTGTTTTATTTGATATTAGCGGGGATCCGTACGATGCACGGGATTTGTTAAAAATAATAAATCTGATAATTATAATGTTGTTTCAAATATTAATCTTTATTTTTGTTATTTGTTACAAAATAATAAATTACTACTAATTACTTAATAAAATAATTATTTTTCCATATTATCTATTAGTGTTCTATTTTATTTATTTTACTTTATTAACAATTAAATATTATAAATTTTTGTAAATGTTACTTAAATATTTAAATGTTAGTAAATACATAAAATTAAGTTGTAGTCATAATTAAATTAATCTAAGCCCGAACTTGAGGTTTAAAAATTCGAGTTGGGCTTTGATTGATCCTCAACCTAACCCAACCCCCTAAGTTGCAACCCTAAGAGCAATGTGACATTTGTAATAATCTGAACGAGACAGAGCTATATGAGATAGGCTATCCCCCATTGTGTAGCCCAATGAACACCAAAAACATAAAAGATATTGGGGCAGATTTTCATAGTGTGTTAATAATTTTATAGGTTGCCTAGATAGATTTTTTATATATTCATTATAATAAAATTAAATTAACTAAAAATTGTAATTTATAAAAGAAATCATAGTTTTATAATTAACACAGGCAAGTTTGTCCATATCCTAAGCCCAAACAAATATTATTACACTTGTGGTGTGGGTCGAGTTGGGCAAGGCAACCTTAAAAACTATTAATACAATATTAAAATTTGACCCAAGATCTTTTATTTTTTGGTTCAATTGGCTAAACGAATGGGGGTAGCCCATCCCCCCATAGTTCCTTCAGCTTCAAAATTAATAAATTTTACCTAAAATTAGTTAAAACCCCAAAAATAATATATGAATGGGTTGTCCTCATTTTGGTTCAATCCAATTAAGAATTCCACATTTCTCTTAGGTGTGCAACTTGGGTGGATTTAATCGAGTGGAGGATCAACCAAAGCCCAACCCGTAGTCTTAAAGCTCAAACTCGGGCTTATATTAATTTAATTATGACTACAACCTAACTTTATATATTTACTAATATTTAAATATTTAAGTACAAATTTAGTAATTAGCAATACTTTATTGTTAGCTATACTTGTGTTAATTTTTATCAACTTTTCTATTAATGTTTATTAATTTTCATCATGGTTAGATAATTTGTTATTAATTTTTAAATTCTAAACTGAATTTAAATGAATGTTATTTTTATTAATTTCTATTAGTTTTTGTTATAATTGTGTTTTGATACTAATGTTTATTAGATTTTATTCACTTTCACTTATTTTAAGTGGAATTTAAATATATGTGCACTATACAAATAATAATTTCAAATTAAATGGCTAATTTAAACATCTATTGAAATATTACACATATATACTTATTTTAATTTTCATAACTTATCTTAGTAGTATTTTATTGTTACTAACTTCATTTGTTGGTATTATTAATTTTTTATTAAATTAATATCTTAACATGGTGGAATTTAGGAATGGAAATAGGGCATGGACCACACTCACCTCCTTGTCCCCAATCTCCACTGGGAGGAAAATGAACCTCCATCCCCCAAAGGAGATGGTTTCCCTATGGGGACCCAAAGCCCTGATTTTCTTTTCTATTAAAACATTCTTTAGGATAAAATATTTACTTAAGAGAAAAGAAATTTAAATATTTTCAAGTTTCAACTTTTAAAATATTAATAATATTTTTAAAATATTTAAAATTTATATTGGCCTCTATTCTCAATCGGGTATCCAAATTGATTTTATGGTACTTCTAATAACTTAGCTTCTTCATTATTATTACTAGCAAGGACCCGTGCGGGAAAATTTGAAAGATTTAATAATTTTATTTTTTATTTACTATTGATTTATAAAAAATAATTATTGTTAATTATATATGAACAAATATTTTTTAATAATATTTTGTAGAAATTTTAATAATTGTTATTCTTTTTATTATTTTTAAATGAAATTTTGATTAATTTTACATAAAAATAATAATTATAAAATCTAACATTTTTATTAATTCCACTAACAATTAACAATTATATAGGAATGACAACGGGGTGGGTTCAGGGTAGGGCACCCCATCCCTTTCCACGCCCCATAGTCAAGACAATCTATCCCATCCCCACCCCGTCCCCAATGTCACGCGGGTTTAGGGCAAGGTAACCACTCCTCAATGTCGGGCGAGTTTAGAAGCAAGGTACCCCACTCCTCATCAAGGATGAAGAATCCTCAAATTTCCCTGCCCCATCTACAGTATTGGGCGGGTACGACGTACAGAAGCAAGGTACCCCACTTCAATTTGATGATAGAAATTATCAAAGGGATATATTGAATATCAACCACATAACCACATGGTAAATTTCTAAAAGTACACTAAATTGTCTTTAATATTAAAAAATGTAATTTTATACAAATTTTGGAAAATTTATCGTACATGTGTAATTTTGAAAATTTATTCAAATTTATTTAATTTTTTAATAAATAAATTATTTTCTTTTTAATTGGTTTAGTTACAGAATTATAGTAATTTATCTTATAATTTCTAATATAAACTAAACAATTTTTTCCTTTTTCCAATATTATACAAATTTATCTTAATAGTTTGTTTAATTATTGTTTCAAATTAAAGTTTTCCGTTTCCCATAGTCATTTATCTATAATAATTTGCAATGAAAATTACATACTTTTTCAATGGTTTTCCAAAATCTTTCAAATATAATAAATTTTCCAAAATATTCTAATAATTTTTTAATGCATTTTAAATAAACTTTTAAATACTTTATATCTTTTAATTTCAAAAATGTTATTTTACGAAAATGTAGTTTTATGAAAATTTTTGAAATATTTATTACATTTTGTGTAACTATTGGGATTTATTGAAAATTTTTAATTGTTATTAAATATATTTTTTTATTTGGTAGTTTACTAACAAAATTACACTAATTTATCTTTTATTTTTCAATACAAATTAATTAATAATTTCATTTTCTAACATTATAATATTTTGTTCCCCCATTTGTATTTGGTTATTAATTATAATAACAACAATGACTAAAATTTTATACTTTTTTATAATTGTTAAATATAATTCTTAATTTTATAGGAATTAATTAAAGAGTTTTCAATTTCTATAAAATGTTGTTAATGAGTTAATTAATAACAATATTTATTAATTTTTGGTAATTTAGTAACCGTATTTATTTACTTTTGGAAATAACATTATTTAATACTCATTGAATATGGGTGGAATTAAATATTAACCGCATTTAACTATTTATTAATTAATATAAATAATTTAAATGAGGGAGGGTCGATATAAGTTGGGGGGATGCATTTTAGGAATTAATTAGGGAGTGGGGAAACATGATACTTTCCTATTGGTTTAAATGAGATACCTTAGGAGAGAGATTATAGGAATATTTTTTTATAGTTGGGTGACATGGCTTAATGGGAGTGGTGGGAAAGGGAAAGGAGAGAAAGTCAAACAGAATGTAGGGTGGAAATAATGGAGCAAAGAGAGGAATGGTGACAGGGATCCCTACTTTGCTTAGCAAAAGTTAAATAATAAAAATACATAAGAGTATATAATTGTTTTATATTTTAACTTTTTAATAAACAATCCGATCAAACTCAACTCGAGTTGGTCAGTTTTCTAGTATTTCAGATCGGCTTTGGTTTAATAAATATATATTAATATTTTGTATTTTAAATTTTATTTTTTAGTATAAGAAAGTGGGAAAATTTCCATATTTGTTAGTCTAAAATATTTTATATTAGATTTAATTTTTGTAATTTATTTTCTAATATTATCATTGTAATTTATGAAATTTTAAGTTAATTTTTAAGTTTAAATGATTTTAACAAACAAACTAAACCAAAAATAGACCCAAATCGATACAACCCGAGTTGGTGGGTTTTCGCTAATGGTCAATCGGTTTCTAGTGACAAACTATGGACTTGACCAGATCGATTTAGTTGGCAAAACAACCCACAACTGAACTAAACCAATCATTGAACACTCATAATTTCAACTAAATTTATAGTCTAATCTCTAATAAATAATAATAGTTTAATCTCCAACAATTAAACATACACAAACATTGAAAATAAGTTTATAATGAAAATATAATTGATATATAATAAAAATACAATAATTACAAAAATATAATAAACACTGAAAATATACTAAATTAGTCAATAAATAGTGTAATCTTAAATAATAGTTTAATCCTTAATAAGTAACAAAAATACAATAAATTAAATTTCAAAAGTTAAATAATAGTTGTTTAATCTCCAATAATTATTGATAATTTTCTATTAAATAACAAAAATAAAATATTTATAAATAATTATTGAAAGCATATTTATAAAAAAGTAATAAATAATTACTGAAAATAAAATAAATATTAATTAGTACATATAAATATATAATGAATATACACTATTATTGTAAAATTATTACTAATAAATATAATTTTGTTGATATTTTTATAATTATTAATTGATATAAGTGAAATTAGTTTTTTACAATATTATTTAGTTAATGAAATAATATTATAATTTAAACTCTTAAAATATTAATTATTTATTGAATTTAATAATCCATAAAATTATAATTGTACTATTTTTACATAAATCGTTATTAATTTTGTAAAATATTAAATTATTATTAATATGAATATTATGAATTCTATTATAATTATTTTTCTACATTTAAGATTTTTTTTTAAATTTATTACATAATTTCGTTATTATGTAATATTTTGTTAAATATTACATAATTTCTACTATTTAAATTTTTTTCATGTTAAATATTTTGTTATTTAAATATTTAAATAATATGTAAAATATTTAAAAATTTTCATTATTGAATTTTATTGATTTTAATGTTATTACATAATATTATATATTTTGTTATATTATTTAGATATTTTTAATGTTAAATTTTTATTATTTGAATAACATTTAAATTGAATAATTCATAAAATTATAATTTATATAGTTACTACATAATTTCATGATGAGTTTTGTAAAAAAATGAATTATTAATAATATGCATATTATTAAATCTATAATTTTTTTTGTGTTTTGAATAAATATTTTAAATTTAGTATATAATTTTGTTATAACATTTAAATAGTTCTGAATTTTTTTAATTGAAACTTTCTTTAGATAGATATAGATAAAAGGTGGGGGAGAGGATAAATAGGAATTAGAGATAGTTTAGGAGAGAATCTCTCTACTAAATTAGAGATAATTTAAGAGATAAATAGGAGTTAGAGATAATTTAGGAGGTAAATAGAAATTAGAGACAATTTAGAAGGAAGTAGGGGAAAGTGGTGCCACTTGGCTAAAGAGATATGGTGACTTGGATAGACCAATTTTAAGATTATTATTATTATAATTATAATTATAATTATTATTATTATTATTATTATTATTATTATTATTATTATTATTATTATTATTATTATTATTATTATTATTATTATAGTTATATTAAAGTTTGCCTAAAAGGCTAAAACCTACAACAATGAAAAAGTTTAATTTGCTTCTTCAGTGATGTACCCAATCCCGTAAGCCCCTCATGTGGAACTTTTGCAACTTTTACCAACGAACAAAGCTCATGGACATGTTCCTTATCATCCCTCTTCCGATCAATGAGAACTCGAACTCACCTTGATTTCATGTATGGCTCTCAAGCTCTAGGAGCCATCTTCTTGAAAGTGCATTGACGATAGAATTTGTAGAGATTGAAGGTGTACTCCCTAGAGACGATCTCCTCTCATTTCTATCATTGTTGTGGTAGCTTTCTCAAAACCTAAATCTGAAAAAGAAACTAAATTAGAATTTAGGCTGCAAAATCCATAAAAAAACACATAAAACATCCTCACCCTTCTTGTGGATTGAATAATCACCATCAACACTTTGAAGAACTTTGTGTCTATGGATTGCACACATCTCACCTTCAACACCTCACCGTCAAGTGAGTCCTCGTCTTTCAAAACCTAGGTTATATAATCAAAAGAGACACCTCAACAAACCTGGAAATAGAGGAATAAAGGAAAGGATAGGGAAGATGAGAGGACAGTAGAGATGAAAAAAGGGATCACACAGCTACTGTTTTGTACATGTACAACTGCAACAATCCAAACATCCTCATAAAGCTCTATCATTCTGCACTGATTGAAAGAGAACCGGTAGATAATTGCACCTGAAGCAAACCCCAAAGCATCTAGCTCTAGGCTTTATTTTGCACCTATTTCATAGTTTTCCATTCAGTCATTAGAACATGCAATAAGAAGAAGAAGAAGAAAATGAAGGGAAAAGGAGGAGGAATCAGAGGAGAAGAAAGTGAGGACGTAAAAGAGAAGGGGATGAAACGTCTCCCAAGAAATGCTCCATTCGAGAGAAAACCCTCGATCCAAGCGTTACTTTAAATGAGGACAGTAAATGATTAAAAAAACCTTGTTGCTTTTTTTAATTGTAATGCTGATTACGGGGTAATAACGTAATTTACAATGACAGACCATTCACCTACCCTCTTTTTGCAAGAGAATTGCTAATGTGGTGCAAATATAATCAATGGTTTATAATGATTACCGTTTTATATTTTTAAAATGAAATAAAATGAAAAAATATAAAAAAATGGAGAAAATAGATAAATAATTTCTCTTAAAGGAGAGACATGTTGATGTGGATAAACCAATTTTAATATATCAAAATTATTTTCAAAAATTACTAAAAAATTCATCTTTAACATTTTAAAAAATATTAGTGTTAAAATTAAAAAATTAATTTCAGTTAAAATTAATTAATTTTTTGCATTTTTATTAATTTTAAAGGCAATAATAAATATTAAAATAAATAATTAATGAAAATAGCTAATTAATTACTGGAGATATTAAAATAAATTGATATTGTAGAACATTTTAAATAAATATCTGAATTATATTTTTATTATACTATTATAATTATTATTATTACTATTATTATCAAAATAAATATCTTTCAACCCAACCCATGTATAGGATTGGGTTTATATGGTTTGGACAATTTTTTGAAAATGGATAAGCGGAGATGACCCATTTTGGTGCGCACGGGTTGGTACCGATATCCCTTATTTAATATAAAAAAGGTATAAGTTTTTCTTAGATATAAAAAACTAAAACAAATGTTGCTTTTCATTTTATGCTTCATGCTTTCAATTCAATTAAAACTATAAGAAAACAATATGGAAACTTTCAACAAAACTTGAATATTGCTAATGTTTAGACTTTTAACAATAGCATTGCAACATCTCGGGTAAGAAATAAATAACCAGAAGATTTCTTCTAATAAATAGTTAAAAAAAAAAAGAGCACAAAGCCCTTCTTGCCTAAAAATACTACAAAACTGAATGATATTTTGCTCTACTTAAATAAACATTATTGTCATGAAGTCTCCAACTAATCTTCAAGGGAAAAGGCACTTGTTCATTTAAAAAGAAAAATATTAAGCCCCAAAGCATTTAAAAATTCAAAGAAATTAAAACCCAATTACAACGGCAGGCATACAGGTTAAAGAAGAGGAGAGAGATATGAAAGCATTCTTGGGAGGTTTTCCCATTTATAATTTATTTATAAATAATTATTTGGGTTGTGTTGTGTGGTGGTGAGTGTGTTCTACTGTTTTTTTTTTTCTCTCTTATCTCCTTGCTTTACTTTTCTTCTCTTTCTTAGTGTGTTCACTTCGGTTAGGTGGGGAGAAAGACACAAAAAGAGAAAGGGGGTGTATGAAGAGATGCTGAAAAGGCAAGAGATGGATGTCCCTCTGATAATGGTGATGAATTATATGTTTTTTATCACTATGGCTCTAATCTTTGTAATTACTGCTAAATAAAGTGTTTTTTTTCAAAATTTGGATGGTTAATGGTCTTCTCCTAAAAATAGTAAATTGTCAATTACATATTAACAACTTAACAATATGTTGAGCTTGAAAACAGAGATTAAACTAAAAGGGTTTGAACTTTGAAGTTTTATATTCAGATTATCATCTTTTATTCATTGTTATTAATTAATTGACCAAAAGGTTGTAGATTATGAGAAATTTTGGGAAATACCCAGGTTGCTCAACCAGAAACCCAAATTTATCATCTCTCAGCCTGAAAAGCTTTTTAAATTCAAGATCTACTACTTTCCTTTTCTTTTCTGACATAACTTATTGTTTCAACACAATTTAAATTAAATCATTAGATAAAAAATAACTGTTGAATTTATGCAATTTCCTTATGTATAAAGGAGTAACAATAAAGCTACATTAGAGACATAATCCATCTCATAAAATTTCTGAAACTGAAAAGAGAAGGAGGAAAGAAGGAAAGATCTTATTATATAAAACATGGAATGTTAGTAAAGAACTAAATGTCTCATATTCTGCATGTCAGTAAAGATCTCATTAAGGAAGCATAGAAAGAGGGGGAGGAATAAAGGAAGAGAATTCAAAATATAAACAAATAAAGAAATGCTAAAAGAAGCAAATTTTAAGTAAATCCTGGTATTTTACCATTTTTCATTGCTGCTTGGGTCCAAAGATGCTCATGCCCACCGATTACATACACAGAATTTAAACAACGTATTTATTGACTTCTTTAAATTAGAAGAGGTATCCCATCTTATGGAGTTTGAAGCTATGAGCTGTGTTGATGGAAAAGTTGCATTTTAAGTATGTAAATTTTCAAAACACCATTACGATGAGAATGCTTATCTACCAAATTTGGTTCTAATTAATAACACCCTGAACAGAGGATAAATCCAATGTTAAGAAGCAATCTTATTTAATATTTATAGGTCAAGATTTAATTCAAGCCTTGCTACTCATCCTTTTTCCGTGGCAATCTTGATAAGTTGGCCTATACCTGAAACCCCAAGTCCATTAAAAGAAGCAAAATATTAAGTAGATCCCAGTGTTTTACCATTTTCCTTCATTTCTACTTCAAGCAAGGCAATGATGGCATTATCTCTGGTGGAGGGAGGCTTCAAGGTAGGAGTCACCCCATACAATATACATCATGAATTTTAGAGAATTCCATTCTACGATAGTGTACCTACAAAACCAAATTAAATTAAATAAATTTATGTAGAGAGAAATAGAACTGGGCGAAAGAAGAAAGGCGGAGCCCCTGTTTTAACATCCGACAATGAAAATTCTGTCTATAAGACTGTAACCCACCTTAGTTAAACCTATCATAGAACCTAAATCGAATCTACAATTTTAACTGCAAAACCAAACTATTTTGGCATCCAGACCCCTTGACATCCAAAAGAAGAAGGGTGGAGCCCCTGTTTTGATGTCCAAAACGATAATGAAAATAATGTCTACAAGTCACAGCAGTTGACTTGTTACAAAACTAATCCCCCATAGAGCTTGATTGTTGAAAAACCCAAACAAATATTTGAAAGAGAAGACAGAGGGGGGCTTGATTGTAGGAAAATAATAGAATGGGATGATAGCTTGAGAGCAAACCGAGTTTATTGTGGAATCAAGAACAAGACTATAGAATGGGAAACGATGATAGCTCGAGACCAAACTAAGTGAGAGAGACGTTTGGAATACCCTTGTGGGAGATGCTTCGTAAGTCCAAACGCCTCATGCGCGTCATTGGACTTCATTGTAATTACGCGGATTTAAAAAGAAAGAAAATTCAAAATTTTGAAGGAAAGGGGTGGGGGAGAAAGTAGAGGCATGCTGACGTGGCACGTCCAACTTTAATATATATATATATATTTTATATTCTCAATGGAAGGTTGCAAGATGCTGTTTGAACGGTGTGACCATGCACTTGTACTAACCGAAGCCGATTTCACTAGGATATGCTACCTAAATGTGTCTACAAGAGAATGAGATGTTCCCACGTAGTGTCTTGTAGGAATTTGAGATCCAATACCAAAAGCTGATTACACTATGTATGGGAGATGTTCTCAATGCATGGCTGCAATGCATTGTGAGGTTGGTATTAGGCACGCTCTATAAGGGGCAAAGAAGTTCCCAATACACGGCCTATGAGGTTCGTGTGAGGTGCACCTTGTGTGGAGCAAATCCCCATTCATCAAAGCAGCCTCAACATTGCAATAGAGTATAGATTTCCCAAAGTTTATTTCGCGTATACCATGGTGTGCTCCCAATCATGTTATTACACGTTGGCTATACATGACACTTCACTTAGTAGATAAGTCGGATAGAAAAAGCATACGAGAGAAACTCAATGATAAAATATCATGTACAAGAATGACTCAATGATAGACCATGCCTAAGCCTTACTAGGGATGGCAATTTTCCCCATTCCTAACGAGGACCCGACTCAATGGGACCGGGGATGGGGGATTGTTTTGGCGAGTGGGAACGAGGACGGTGATTAATAGGAATCCCCGGTCAGGGTCAAGGATGGGGATTGAGGTCCCCAACATTAGCAGGGACTCATGTGATAAATAGGATTTGTTAAGCAAAAGCTAAACAATAAAACGGGTCATTTACTAAAACACCACTTATAATTTGCAATGGATTTAATCAATCTTCCATTAGATGATAGTGGAAAATGATAGTGTTGACCCAAATGTTCATTTAAGTAAATATGTAAAAACTATAAGGTGTGTTCTAGTAAATGACCTTAATAGAAACACACAATAGTATGCAATTATTTTATATTTTCAAATTTTAAAAAAATTAATAATTATTCAAATTTTATAGACTACTTTTAATAAATTTTTTATAATACAAACATAACAATAATAAATTTTAGTTAGGCTTATTCATCAAACTGATGAAACCAACCAACCCGATCATCTCGACTTGAGTTGGTCGTTTTCTAGTATTTTAGGTTGGCTTTGATTCAAAAATGTCCCAACTCGATCAAGTTGGATAAGTTTTGCTTTGGCCATTTATAAACCGACCAAAATCGAATGACCTGACCATTAATATATATTAATATTATTATATTTTAAATATAATTTTTAATATGGAAAAGTGGGAAATTTCCCTTATTTATTAGTCTAAAATGTTTTTATATCATAAATGTAATTTTTAATAACTGCACTATAATTTTTAAATTTTAAATTCAAATCATTTGAACCAACTGACCAAACCAAAAAATCGACCCAAACCGGTACAACTTGAGTGGATCAATTTTTGGAAATGGTCGGTCGATTTCAGATGACCAACTCTCTAACCTGACCAGGTCAATTTGGTTGGCCTAACAGGCTACGGCCGAACCAAACCAACTCATGAATGCTTATAATTTCAAATAAATTAATAGTCTCATCTTTGATAAATAATAATAGTTTAATCTCTAATAAATATTCATCAATAAGTCATAGCAAAAATACAATAAAAACAATAAGTGCAATAAACAAAATTTAAAAATTTCAATAATAATAGTTTCATCTCTAATAATTATTGAAAGTTTTCTGTTAAATAACAAAACAAAAATAATATTATACATAATTATTGAAAATACATCTATCACAAAAAACAATAAATAATTACTAAAATATAATAAATATTAATATTCATATATATAATTATATAATAAATATATATTAAGGGCCTAAAATTATTATTAATAAATATTAATTTTTATGAAAGTTATTTTCTCTAATTATTAATTGATATAAGTGAAATTAGTTATTTACAATATTATGTAAAAAATTCAATTATTATTAAATTTATTTCATTATTGATTTTGTAAAAATTAAATTGTTATTAATTTCAATACTATGATATAATTATTTTTCTACTTTTCATATTTTTCTAAATATATTTCATAAATTATTTATTTTAACTAATTTAAAATCTAGTTATGTAAAATACTTAGTTATTTAAATACTTAAATAATATGTAAAATATTTAAATTTTAAAATATTAATTAATTATTGAATATAATAATCCATAAAATTAAAATTGAAATTGTTACTACATAATTTCATTAATAATTTTGTAATATATTAAATAATTATTTATTTCAATATCATGTTATAATTTTTTTTAAATTTATTACATAATTTCATCATTCTAACTATTTAAAATGAAGTTATGTTAAATATTTAGTTATTAAAATATTTAATTTTTTTGTTGTTTATTGTATTTAATAATCCATAAATTTATCATTTATACTATTGATACATAATTTCATTATTAATTTTGTAAGATATTAAATTATTATTAATTTCAATATTGTGTTATATTCACTTTTCTACTTTTAAGAATTTTTTAAATTTATTACATATTTTTTTTATTTTAACTATTTAAATTATAGTTATGTTAAATATTTAGTTATTTATATATTTAAATAATATGTAAAATATTTTAAAATTTTGTCATTTGAATATTATTTATTTAAGGCTATTACATATTATTGCATATTTTTTATATAATTATTTATATACTTATAATATTTTTTTATTTAAGATATTTATTTATTGAATTATTTAAATAAGATTTTATTTTTTAATGTTAAATTTTTATTATTTGAATAACATTTAAATTGATAATCTGGAAAATCAAAATTTAAATTGTGGGGGGAGGGAGGATAAATAGGAATTAGAGATACTTTAGGGAGAGAAATTCTCTACTAAATTAGGAATAATTTTGGAGATAAATAGGAAATAGAGATAGTTTTGGAGAAAGTACAGGATAATTGGGGAGGTTGTTTAGGAGAAATTTTAGGAGAACAAATTATTTAAGTTATTGGGAAAGTACATCTCATTGGTTGTTTTAAAAATGATATGTAATTAAAAATTTAAAAAATAAAAAAATGAAAAAATTTCTAGACTTTCTTGTTTTAAACCACTGATAGAAGGTTGATAAGTGTGAGAGAATCGCCTTCAAGAATACAAAGATAGCAATTCAAGGTAAGAGGAAATGCAAACCCTCGACGAAGGTCAAGGCTTCTACTAATGACAGTTGTAGGCTCGAGAAAAAAGAAAGTTGCTCGAGTGAAACTGAATAGAGCCTATAATAGCATCAACATTGATATTCAAAAAGCCGTTTCACCCAACGTCGAACAAAGGTGGATGCTCGGACTAGGGATAGGACAGTTTGAGAGAAGGTTGTCATAGATGTTAGTGGAATTGCTAAATAAGTTGGGCAGTTTTTACCATTGAATTGATAAAGATGAATGCATTTCGGGCTAAGGCAACAATCTCAAAGTAACAAAGCATCATCACCAACGTATTCTTTTTTATCTTTGGACCACCATAGATAAATGTAATCTACTAGATCATTATAATTGCATTTGATTGGGCCTGAATTGCAAGAATGAGCCGAACCAAATTGGTTATACTAAAGAACATTGAATAAGAATGTGCAGTGACGTTTCTGGATGTTTCTAAACAAAGAGGGCAAATGTTATCTACCACATTGGAATGTTTTGTAAGATTGCCCTTTATAGGCAACATATTAAATTAAGGTTTCCACACAAGCATCTTGGTCGAGGGTGGAAGATGTTTGTTCTAGCCATGATGCAATCTCTCTCACAATCACTCCCTATACCCTTAGCTTCTCTCTCTGATTAAGAATAACTCGGTCCCCTAATTTGCAATTATCGAGCCAACAAGAAGTTTTTATACAACTCGAAGTACAGAGTCAAGGTCGAATTAAAAAACAATAGGGTGAAAGACTCCAAAATACTCAAACCTAGAGGTCTAAAGCCCGTGCAAAGTGCGGGCCGTGCTATTCTAATTTGCGAGTCGTCACGGGCCGTGTTGCCCTCCCCGATGAAAAATTTGGGGGTCGGCCTAGCACGGCCCATGGCCCAAGCCCGTGCGGGCCTGTGCCATACCGTGCTGTGATGCGGGCCGACTGGCTTGTGGGCCAGGTTGGGCCAAAGCTTTTTATTAAAAAAAAATTGACAAAAACTTAAAATTTTAATTTTATATGAAATTTGTTTATAAAATTGCTTATATATACAATAATTAAATAATTTAGTATTATAATTAAAAAATATTTATTTCACTAAATCCCAGGCCCAGCACGGCCCGCATGGTTGTACCAGGCCTGACACGACCCGCAGACCATTGTTTCGAATCGGTCCAAATTCGTGTCGAGCCACGGGCGGCATGGCCCCATTTACACCTCCACTCAAAACACGTCATTGAAGTTAAGGAAAATACATTTAGGGGGGTGTTTATAAAGTTGTATCCAGACTTCATCTTTGAGGTTAAAGAAAGTACGCTTCATGGGCCATCTCACGAAATTGCATTGATTAGTTGATCCTACAAGTTTGTTGCTTGTTTATTGTCTAATGTTTAATTTTAGTTTCCAATGTTGTATCTTGAGGCATTATGGTTGAATTTCTAAAATCCCTGCTTCATATTACCTCCAAACTGTAGATGACATAAATGTGACAACTATTATTTCTTCTGTTGATCAGTATCTTCATTTTTGTAGGATGACCTTGCACAAATGGGTGTGATGATCTGCCATTATAACAAGAAAGAACTCAAGGGTTATGTTCGGGTTTCTGTTGAGAAGCCTGAACACACAGATGCTTTAATGAAGTGTCTCAAAATCCTAAATTGATTCATTCCCAGAGCAGCTGCATGCTCAAGATTTCCTATATGCGGTATAGCTCCAATAAACTTTTGGAGGCAATTAAGTTAAAAACTAGCCAAGGAATTCTCTTTCTCCAAATGAATTAGTTCGACTTTGTTTATTGTTATTGTTATTGTAGTATCACGACAATTGTTGTGATGATATTAGGTTCAAGGTTCAAATTTTTTATATTGAAGAGAGTAATTGGAAAAGTGTTTTTTAAAATAGACTAGTAAATATGTACATGCATGTGACAGTATTTCTAAGACAATTATTTATAATTCGTGAAAAGTTATAAGTGGGCGGTTTCTGAACAATTATAAGTGGGTTAATAGTTTCTAAAATGAGAATAAAGGCCATATATGCTCTCTTTATCATGCCCATTGTATGTTTAAACAAGAAGGATAGAAAAGGTTCAATGAAAATTCCAGAAAGAGGAGGCATTGGCTATTTTATAGATAGTATAGATATTAGAAAAAGCAGATTTCGTCACGAAATCCATCGTACAGCCTTTACAGCCCTGGGACAACAGAATTTGTGACTGACAACACCCGATTTCAATATTGGATACACTTAGGCTGAGTTTGGTTTGAAAGAAAAGGTAGAAAAACCTATGCAGGTGTAGGCCCGGACTGGCGGACCCTGTGGAAACGATTTAAATATGGTGTGAAACCAGATGCACGACACCTTCACATTAACATTCATGGTAATCGATTGAGGTTGTTTAGACTTGGAAGGGGCTGTGTTTGGTTATATTACCTTTTTCTACCTTTTATTTCAAGCCAAGCATAGCCTTATTAGCTTTCAAAGGGTTTCTTTCGCACAACCTGTCAAACTATCTTCTCATGCGTTTGATTGTCTTAATGGTCTTTGGATAATGTTTCATAGTAGGCAATCCCGTCGTAGTGCGGGCTTTCCCTCCGGTCTTCGTACGGGCTTCTCCCTACTTTCACACCCTTGATTCCCCTCGGTTCCTTAGCATGGCTGAGGAGGATCTACTAGAAGATTTATCTCGCATTCTTCTCCCTAGATCCAATCATGCAGTTGAGGCTAACTTGGACGATGCTCTTCCCAATGAAGCTTGGAGACGATTGTTAGTTTTCAGGGTCCTCTCCGACCGTCCTGTTAAACCCGCAGGTCTAATGGAAATGGTTTCAAAAGCTTGGCAAATCAAACCATCAGCTATTTCAGAGTTTACATCAAATACTTTAAGAGTGAATTTTCCAAGCAGTTTTGAACGTGATCAAATAGTGGATCGAGGCCCGTGGCTCTTCGAAAATGATCTCATCACTATGCAAAAAGGTGAACCAAACAAGAGTCCTATAGACTACGTTCTAGATCGTGCAGATTTCTGGGTGCATCTATATGGCTTCCTTGTTGAGTACCTCTGAGCAAATGCAGTCAAAAAGGTTGCATCGGAGATAGGTAAACCATATGAACCCGATCCGAAGGATATCCCGAAGTGGAGTCAATTTGCTAGAGTTAAAGTTTCAATCAATATTTTTGATCAGCTAGTGCAAGAAGTTCCTTTTACTCTGTTAAATGGCAAAACAATTTATATTGGCGTTCAATACGAACGTCTCCCTAGATTCTGTGTTTTTTGTGCTAGAATTTGACATAAAACAGTGTGTTGTAAAACAAAACATAGGTTGCAGGTTGCAATTGAAGATTGTTCTAACCAAGAAATAAAAGCTAAACTTGAAGCGATGTTGGTGGATAAAATATCCAAGGACTTACGAGCTCAGAATCAGCCCCGCCCTGCAATTGGCCGAAAGAGACAATACCTTTCATCAGGCCCCTCTACATTGGATTCTCACCGGAATCCGAACAGCATCTTACCGGAAGGGACATTGAATCTGAACGGTTTGGAAGCAACCACTGAAGCTCGAGCATTCCCCTTGGATGGCAGAATCCCTGCCGAAGAAATCGGAGGCAATCTTGCCAATATTGGCAACGCATCTTCAATATCGCCCTCCAAGTCAGGAAAACATGGCAGGTCCCACTCCAATCCTTTTAGAGATGACTCCACAAATTCAGGCTCGTCTCATTTAAATGATTCCAATCTTTCCGCTTCAACTTCCAATCCTACTGTTACAGGGGTTACTTCCACGTGCATGGATCAAATTATGAAGGAGCAATTACTTTTGGACCATCCAACTCAAGTCTCCTTTAAGTCAAATGCGCCAGAAAATTCTGAGAAGTCAAGGCTTATTGATTCGGATCCTACTGATTCTCATAAGGAAGGTGGGCCCCACTATTCATCTTCTTCTTTGGATGCACCCAATCAATCGGAGAGCTTTGGAACCTGCAGAAGAACAACCGGTTTCAAAAGTACAACGAACCCAGTGCAGTAGCAATATACGTACCGGTCGTCGCAATGTTAAAATCTTGGCTCGTTCCTCTGGCACTGAAAATGACATAACTTATTTCTTGACTACAGGAGTGGAGGAGGCGCACCCAAATCATGCCCCTACCTCCCCATGAAGCTGCCCTCTTGGAACTGCCAGGGGATGGGGAGTCCCCGTGCAGTTCGTCACATTTCAAATCTCCTCGCCGCACTAAGCCTGATATTATTTTCTTATCTTAAACAAAGGCTAGTGAACAAAAAACAAGGAGCTTAATGTCTGTTCTTGGTTGGGATCAATTTCATATAGTGGAAGCAAATGGCCTCTCCGATGGCCTTTGTTTAAGTTGGTGCAGCAATATTAATCTTCAAATTTTGAGCTCTAGCTGCAATCTCATTATTGCAAGGATCGATGATCCCATTGGAAGAGGGCAGTGGGATCTTCTGTGTGCCTATGGTTTCCCCAACAGATAAGATAGATCTAAGCTCTGGGATTTAATCAATTCTTACCATGCTTCTTCTACAGTTCCCTGGGCTTTAATTGGAGACCTGAATGCCATTATGAACGACAAAGAAAAAGAGGGTGGTCGCCAAATTTCCATCAGAAATACAAGAGAATTTAACTCTCTCATTCAGAACTGTGGTTTACTGGATCTTGGCTTTCATGGTCCAGCCGATACTTGGACGAATAGAAGATCTCCCCATCTACTCATCAGAGAAAGGTTGGATAGGATTTTAGTGCAACCTCTGTGGCTAGAACTGTATACGAAAACAATGGTCAAGCATCTCCCTGTTGTTGGTAGTGACCACAATCCTATTATCTGCAGTTTGGTGGGTTTCCATAAGAAGTTTAAACCCACAAGACGTTTCGAAGCGGCATGGCTGACCTATGCAGATTATTCTGAGAGTCTTGTTCAAGCTTGGAATTCTAGTGAAGGTTCTTTCATTACCAAGTGTAGTCAAAGTAAAAGCAAGCTATGGCTTTGGTATTCGTCTAAGCTGAATTTTAAAGCTAAGATCAAGGATTTAACTCACCGAATTGAAGATTTACAATGCAGCCCTTCTTCTCCATGGACTATTGCTGAAGAGACTAAGCTAACAAAAAAGCTCGAAGCATGGTATAGCAGGGAGGAAACCTATTGGAAGCAAAGAGCAAAATGCAACTGGTTAAATTATGGAGATCGCAACACCCGTTACTTCCATATTTCAGCTACAAATCGGAAGCGCAAGAATGGTATATATTGGCTCAAGGACTCTCATGGTGAGTGGTGCTCTGACCCAGAAGTAATTGAGGCCTCATTAATTAATTATTTTAAATCCATCTTTACTTCTATTAATCCGGCTTTTGATGATCTCAACGAACATTTGATAATGCCTTGCATCACTGATCATGAGAACTCGATGTTGTGCACTCCACCTCTTAACCTAGAAATCCAGCAAACCCTCTTCAGTATGAACCCATTAAAGACTCCTGGCCCCGATGGCCTACATTCTCTTTTCTTTCAGAATGGTTGGAATGTTGTGGGGGAGGACTTTTGTCATTTCATTCCACATTGCATCCATTAATGATACCAGGATTGCTCTTATTCCAAAGAAAGGAAAGGTGGAAACTGCAAGTGATTTCCATCCAATTGGACTTTCAAATATACCTTACAAAGTTAAGGCAAAATTGATTGCAAACCGCCTTAAGCCCTGCAGAAAATTATCTCTCCATTTCAAAATGCTTTCTTACCTAGGAGACAGATAATTGATAATGTTGTGGTAGCTCATAAACTTATTCACTCGATGAATAGAAGCAATTGGCAAGAAGGTTTCTTTTTATTGAAGGTGAATTTGTCAAAGGCCTACGATCGGGTGGAGTGGCCGTTCCTCATTCAGTGTTTGAATCTATTGGGTTTTTGGGAATCTGTTTGCAAATTAATTAAGGCTTGTATTGCCTCTAACTCTATGAAAATCTTAATTAATGGAAAGCCAAGCTATGGTTTCTCTCCTGAAAGGAGCTTTAGACATGATTGTCCACTTTCACTCTATCTTTTCATCATATATTTGGAAGTTCTTTCTTGGATGTTATCTAATGCCTTGGAGACTGGCACGTTAAAAGGCTTCAAATTTGGCAGGTCAAATGTGAAAATCAAACACTTAATGTTTGTTGATGATTTATTATTAGTGGGAAGAGCTGAAATTGAAGAAGTTCAACACTTGAATGCCATTTAAAAAAAAAATCTGTGATTGGACAAGTCAAGTGATTAACCTTGATAAATCATCTATATTTTTTAGAAAAATACCCCTTTATCTACACAAAACTCAATTAAGAATTTGTTGGGTGTTGCTGATACGAAAAAGGAAGAAACCTACCTTGGTGGTCCACTCATCGGAGTTAGCAAAAAATTCTCTTCTTGGTAGTTTTTGTTGGACAAAGTTAAAGCTAAACTCAAAGGCCGGAAGATGGGGGTTCTCTCTCATGCAGGAAGATCTACTCTCATTAAATCTATGCTTACCTCAATGCCTATTTACTACATGTTGACTTACTCTCTGCCCTCAACCATTTGTAAGGGTTTAACTGCCATCTGCAGAGACTTTTGGTGGGGTGTGTCTCATGGTAAAAAACCTCTTTACCTCAATGATTGGAATTCTTTTTTACTTCCCAGTGAGAAAGGTGGTCTAGGCTTCAGACATTTTGGCTTGGTCAACAAAGCACTCATAATGTAGATTGCTTGGCATTTCTTAAAGGAAAATAATTCTTTATGGGCCCAGGTTCTCCATGCAAAATATCCTCTAAATGGTTCTTTCTGGCATCAGAAGAAAAAATCAGGTGATTCACCTCTTTGGACTGCTATTCTTGATTGCAGAAATGACTTAATTAAAGGGTGTAAGTGGATTATTTGTAGCAGGTGGAATGTTAACATTTTTTATGATCCTTGGCTGCCAAATGGTCTTATTGACAAACCTGCAACTTGGAACCAACCCATAAACATGGTGGCTACTCTTATAGATCAACACTCTCATAATTGGAGTAATGTTGTACGCACATAGGGTTTCAATGAGGAGACTGTTAATATGATTTTGAGAACTGCTATCCCTTCTACTTCTCATTCCCATGGGGATACCCTAGTTTGGACATTAACTCCCCATGGTAACTACACCTGTAATTTGGGATACAAACTTATTTCCAATTCTCTAGAATCTTTACACTTTATGTGGGTTTGTCCATGATTAATCTGGAAATCTTTTTGGAAGATAAAATTCATCCTACCTAGAATAAAAACCTTTGTTTGGCGCTGTTGCAAAGGAGCCCTTCCTGTGTCTGCTGACCTTGCCAAGAGATCGAATCACATTGATCCCACCTGCAGACTTTGCCATGAAGATCCAAAAACTTTGGACCACTTATTTTTCCACTGCCCAACGGTTCAATCAATTTGGTTTGCCTCATCCATGGGTTTGCGAGTCAACATTTGCAATGATCAAGGTTTTCTTTTTTGGTTAGAGGAATGGAGGAAAATGGATAACATTATTAAAGAGGAGTCCGATCTCTCCCTATTTACTAGAGGCACTGTTCTTGTGTGGTATATTTGGAAGGCTAGATGTCAAACCTATTTTAATGGGAAGCCATTCACTCATTCAGCCGTTCTCATTCCCTATAATACCCACCTTGGAGACTTGGTGAAAATGCATGAAAGACCTTTGTTGACCCAACGAGAAAACTTAGGATTTGCTTCTCCTTCTTCTCTTCAAAGAACTTCATCAGTTTGGATCAAACCTCCTCATTTGCACATTAAAATCAATACTGATGGAGCATGGTCTCCATCAAAAGCTGTAGTTGGTGTCATTGCTCGAGATGAATTTGGATCACTCTTGGTTGCCAAAGCCTTGTTGGTGAAGAGTTCTTCTCCCATTGATTCTGAATTTAAAGCAATACTAGAAGCTCTTCGACTAGCAAAATCTTTCATCTTGGACCCGATTATCATAGAAAGTGATGCTAAAGTTGCGTTTCAAGTTCTCTCTTCAGATCTGGAACCCCCTTGGAGTTTGCTGCTAGTTGCCTTGGATTGTAAAACCATCTCAAAATCCTTCTCATCCTGTACTTGGTATCACACCCCTCGGTCCTGTAATAGAGCAGCCCATGGGCTTGCCCAATTTGCTTTAAGACAAAACAGATCGTTTACTTGGTCCTCTATTCCAGACTGTATCTGATCTATTATTTTGGATGAGATGTAACCTCCAAGTTGAAAGTTAAGTAAAACTCTTACCCTATGGCTTCAAAAAAAAAATAATATTTCATAGTACAATTAATTGCACCCAATTATCCATTTTCAACGAATAATCTACTCATAAATGAAATCAAGATGATCCAAACATCAATCCCAAAATATAAACATTAAAAAAAATGCTTATATTGTATCCTCTAAGTGGATTAACCCCCAGTTGCATTTTGATTGCCTCAATTGGATTAACCTGATCCACAAATTACTAATTACATTTTGGTGTGATTGTCCTTTCATTTTTTTTTTCTTTTCTTTTTACGTTATTAGTTATTAATTAAAGTCTTTTAATTACACACATTTTCAAAGCTCAATAGACATAACAGTTTTCTTTGTGGCTGATATGTTTATAATCTAAGCGTATCAATTAGATGTGAGAAAGGGCAATAGAAGTGATAACTTATATATATTTTATGGTCTGGATTACTAAAATTAAATAGAAGGGTAAAAATAATTTTTTTCTCCTTGGGGTTGGATTGTGCTTTTACTAATTTAAATTTCTGATTCTAAAACTTTGAAGTTAATATTTTCTTGAACATGAAAAGCTAAGGATCGTTAAAGGGTTGCTTCTATTTTAGTTTTATTTAACAAAATAAATGCATTACATGGGGCTCAAATAGTATTTCTATGAAATTTTGAATTTTATGTGAAGGATAATTGATATTTTATATGTTTTTAACATGCTTTAATCAAATAATTAGAAATTTTAATGTTTATTCATGTTACTTTACTTGTTTATTGCTTATATGTAACATAAAATAATAGAAAATTAAATGCTTTGGACCTGCCCCACACTCAAATGCAAGTAAGGTAGGGTTTTGCACTATCATGTGCAGGGGAAGTTTGTGTTTTGAAAATCCAACCCATTGTAGGTTATAGGTTGGGAGGTTTAGAGAGACAAGTAAGATCTAAAATTTACAAGACCCTCCCCAAACCTGCCCTGTTGCTAGGCTTGTAAACGGATCGAATTTGAATTGAATCAGGCTAAATTCGAATTTGAAACCGATTATATTCGAATTTGATTCGATATTTGATAGATATCAATTCTATCAATTCGAATTCGATTTCAATTATTAAATCGAATATTCGATTCGAATTTGACAGATTGGTTTTAAAATCGGTATTGATTGCAAAGAAGGGGAAAAGGCTGAAAAATATAGCTCATAACCAAAAACCAAAAAACCAATACGAAAATGAGCTAAAAAATCTAGCTCATAAATAAATCAATAAACCAATTTGTAGTCTATGAAATCTTTGAAAATCTAAATCTAACCTTGAGCAAAGATGCAGGGGATTGACAGCGTTTGGCGTGGCTTCCCGGTGGTGGGCTAAGTGTGAGTGTGTGACAACGTGGGTTCCCAGCAGTGCAAATGCGATGGGTTCCCGACAGTCGTGGGTTGCAACACAAGGCCGGTGATGCTGGACGGTTGAGAGTTGCTTGAGCTTGAGCAGTGGCGAAGGAGATGACACTTTGAGCTTGAGCTATGCCCGGTGACCGGTGCTCGACCACTATCATTGACTCTACCGTCGATGATGGTGGTTGCTTGGGCGATGGATCACTATCTCACTGAGACTCTGAGAAAGGAGAGATAAAGGTAAGAGGAAAGATGACTAGATGAGTGACGACGACGTTCGGTGAAGGGTTGGTGGTTGCTTGAACGATGAGGGGCGATGACCGGTGATGGATTGATGGTGGTTGCTCGGTCAACATCCGGTGATGGTGAAGGGAGTGACAGAGGGTTAGGGTTTTAGGGTTTTGAAAGTTGAAACTTGAGAGAGAGAGAGAGAGAGGTAAGGATGTAAGGTTCGAACTTCGAACTCAAAAAGACTGAAATGAGTTCGAATTCATTTGACCAATGTATATTTATCAGTTCGGATATTTATCGGATCGGATCAATGTACATACAAATTTGACCAAATATTTGATTCAAATTATTTGAATTTGATTCGATTATACCGAATCTCATATTCAAATTCGGATTTTCTAATAGCCTTTACAGGCCTACCCGTTGCCTTCCCTAACTATCACTTCTGTGATACCAGTTACCGTGTTTTTTGGTTCTTAAGTGTCAAGTTTTATAAATGTTATTTATTTTATTTTATTTTTGTAACCAATGGCGAATTCCATTGAATTAGAATGCTTTAGAGTACAAGTCTTCAGCTAGTGCACCATTAATTATCTTAATTTTTGGTATATTAATTAATTGTTTTCAATATATTTTATTCATAATACATAATAGTAAAGTTATTTTTAATTCATTTTATTAATAATCTAATTATTTTGATTATTTTTTATCTTTTTTCTAATGGCATTTTGTATCGATTGCAACTCGAAATCTATTCAAATTTGATATAAATCCATCGAGAGTAAGATTCGAGACAAATCTCGAAATAAACAGATCAAATTTTAATCTAACCCTTTGGTATATTGGATCCGATCCGTTTGTAGCTCCATTTGGAGCCTACTGCCTACCTAGAGGTGTAAATCAGGTCATGTCGCATGTGGCTTGGCATAGCTCGTCACAATGGTCTAGGTTGTATTGGGCTTGGGGTTCTAGGTCCATGTGCTGGCACAACATGGCACAACTATGCGTGTCGTGCTGCCACGTCCCACATGCTGGCACGACCCAGCCCGCAGCATGGCCCGCGGGCCCATAGCTATATACGGTTTTTTTACAAAAGTACCCCCAATAGCTATAAACGACTATATAGGGGGTATTTATGTATTTTGGTTTTGGTGGAGAGAAAAAATGACACAAATGCCCCTAATAATTATACAACAACTAGTTTGGGGGCATTTTGGGTAAAGTGATAAGTAACTTTAAAATGACCAAAACACCCCTCCCAACAACTAAAAAATGGCTGGTTTTTAGGGTATTTTGGGCAATTGAATTATTTTCAAATTCCTATAAATAGCCCTATCCTCCACCATTCTGATCACACCAATTCAACAATTCCTATAAATAGCCTTATCCTCCACCATTTTCAATTCCTACAATGATCAAAGTCAAGAACAATAGGAAAAGATGATGAAGCCAATATTTTTTATATACTCAATAGTTGAATAGTATTTTTTCAAATTATTTTAAATTTTGTTTTAATTTTATTTAATTTATGTCATATTTTTTAATAACCTAATTTTTTATTTTCAATTTGTAACTATGTTGTATTTTTTATATTTTATTAATTTATTCCATTTTCCAATTTTCATATTTCATTCATCCAACCATTGTATGATTTGTATCATTCAAACTTAAATGAAATAAAATTCTTATTTTTCTTCCAATTTGTTATTCACTTTGAGTCTTTGTCTCTTTGACTTCTAATCTGGTTAAGTATTTTTTTCATTTTTCTTTGTTAGATTTCTTATTTTTTCAAATAGCTCCCAAATGAAAGTTAAATATTTTAATTTCACTTAACAAAAAATATATAAAAAAAGGGAAAATATATGATGTGGAAAAGATATGGTATGGAAAGAGTTTTGACCAATCAAAACCCACCCATGAATTTTGATAAATAACACCTGATTGACTACCACTTTTATGGTTCCAATTAACTGGTCAGAAGTTCTTCAGATATCATAGTTGAACCCATAAAAAAAAAAAAACCAATTTGACCCAGTTCAGCCCATACCTAAGACCCAGCATGTGGCTCAGGCCCATGGCATGGCCTGCAGCCCGCTCGAGCAACCCCCAAATTATCGCTGAGGAGGCGGCACGACCCGACCCGATTTTACACCTCTACCTACGTGTGATATGTCCCTTGTCAGTCACACCCATTTCCTGAAAGTCTAAAACACTCACCCTCTAGAGATTTTTGTGATAGAGATTTCATTTCTCTCAGCCCAAAACCCCAAAGGAAAAGCGTTCGGCTTCCGTCAGGGCAACGCCCGTTCGAGCAGCCTTCACAACCTTGAATTGTGAATATCTCCTTACTCATATGCTTTATTCCATGGAAAGAAATTTTCGATGCAAGGTTGCAAGAGGCCATTGGGACAGTGTGAGCATGGGCTTGCCCAGACCGAAGCCGACCTCAAAGGGAAAATAGAACACAGAAGTTCCTAACAATCAGCTTTTTGACTCTCTTCTCAATGGCGAGAATCTCTGTCACCATTTCCTGGAATTCCGTAACTTGCTCAGGTCTCTCTCTCTTCTTGAAAATCCGGTTTCGTTTCTTCCCATTTCTCAATTTTTGTTTCTATGTTGGTTAATTTTAGGGATGATGGTTCAGTGTTTTTTTTTGGTGGGTTTGGTTTCACTTCGCATCGTCTCTTTATTTGTTGTGTTTCAAGTAATTGTTGCTTGTTTTTCTTTCTTCACTTCCCCCATATTTTTCGTAAACTCCTCCTGGAGTTCCTGGTTTTGAAGGAACCCAAGGTTTTTTTTTTCACTAGAAGTACGGACATTTAGGCATTTCTAACTACGAGATTCTGTATTAACCTCTACTAGAAGAAATCACGGAGTTTTATGATTGCACTCTGATCTTTTAACAGTTTCCGTGATTAACGTGTTGTAATTTGGGTTTTCTTCACTTTTATTTAAGTTACTTACCCGAGTAAATGCAATTACGTATTTCCTATCCATCTTCTTTTATTTCCTAGGTAAACAAGGCAATGGCCATTTTAGCCATAAAAATCTATTATTAAAAGGGGCATTTTTATCCCATTCAAGTGTTGGCAACCTTCCCCCTAGGTGGGAAAGTTTTATCCACCTAGGAGATGGGGGTAAGTGATACATATATTTTCTATATATCTACATACAGACACCTGTCATTCATTCCAATGATTTAAACAAAATGGACACATGTCAAATTCTGATTAGTTGTAGTTTAAGAAAAGAGACCACTAACACGGAGAGTGGAACTCACCACCATGCAAGAAGTGGGAAGTTCCCACTTTCAATCCTTTCCTAAAGAAAAGGAAACAATGCTATTAATTATTGTTAACTACTAAACTAATTAATTAATTCTAGCTATTGATTTCTAATAATAATTATTGTTAATTACTTCTAATTAATTAATTACTAATATTAATTATTGTTAATTACTAATTAATTACTGTTAACTACTTCTAATTAATTAATTCTAGCTATTAATTACTAATAATAATTTCTTATAATAATTACTGCTATTACTTAATTGCTGATAATAATTAATTAGTGATAATATTGCTCATTATTAATTTGGAAAATAATTTCTTATAATAATTACTACTAATACTTAATTACTGATAATTTATTATTGACAATATTGCTCATTATTAATTCAAAATGATAATTAATAAATATTTTCATAATGGTAATTAATAATTCAGAAATAATCATTTTATATTTACATTAACTGATATTAATTATTTTGAAAATAAATATTTAATGTTAATTATTTATATTATAATTATTATCAAATATTATAATTCATACATTTATATGTAATAATTAATTATATTATTATAATTAATCATATTATATTAATTAATATAATTATATTATTATTATCAATTATTATAATTAATTATTACTAATACTAATGATGATAATTATTACTTCAGGATGTTAATTAATAAGAATTTTAATAATGTTAATTATTAATTGGGATATAATTATTTTTATTATGTTAGTTCATATTAAATATTTTATAAATATATAATTAGTGTTACTTATTTACATTATTATAATTACAAGTAATTATAATTATACTATTACTATTCTCCAATAAATACTTCATTTAGTAAAAGTTAAATTATAAAACTTTTAATTATTCAATATTGTTAAACTTAAAGAATTATAAAAGCAAATATTATTTTATGAATAAACTAAAAATCGTAATTATGACAAATTAATTACTTAATAAAAATAAAAATTAAATAATAATAATAGTAGTAGTAATAATAATACTTTAATATTACTGATTTCAAATTAATAATAATAATAATAATAATCATAATAATAATAATAATAAAAATATATTTATTATTATTACTGATTTCATAATTATTAATATATTATTAATCTTCTAATAATACTGATTATTATTAAAAAAATGTTAATAGCAAATTTTAATTACTTAAAATTATTTGCTGAAATTACCTGTTTTAATTTGGACAGATAATTAATTATTAATTTTAATTTCTTAAAATTATTATTTACTGAATAATTTTTAGTCTTTGATTTAACGACCTTATTTTTGAATAATTGGTTTTTCATGTTCAATATTTGCAAAAATCCAATAATTTTTCATTTGCAATGCTAACCATTTTATTTTTCTCTTATTCAGTTTTCCAAGAGATAAAAGAATAATTTAATGATATTTACCTATTTTTATCAAATCACGTATTTATCAAGTTGTTGTCATTGATGATAACGATGATGATGAGTCAAGTTTTTGAAAGAGAGAGGTGCTAATAATAATTAATGATTTCTAATTAATTAATTAATTTCAGGTTTTAATTACTAATAATAATAACACACTAATAATAATTACTGCTAATACTTAATTACTGATATTAACTAATTATTGATAATTTTTCTCATTATTAATTCGGAGTGATAATTAATAATGATTTTCATAATGGTAATTAATAATTCAGAAATAACCATTTTATATTTATATTAACTCATTTTAATTATTTTGAAAATAATTATTTAATGTTAATTATTTATATTAGAACTAATATCAGAAATTATAATTCATACATTTATATGAAATAATTAATTTTATTATTATTATTATTATTATCAATAATTACAATTAATACTTATATTAATTAATATGATTATATTATTATTATCATGAATTATAATTAATTATTACTAATAATAATGATTTCTGATAAAAATTAATTACTGATTATAATTACTTATTGATAATTAATTCTGTAATTATAGCAATGATAATTCTTACTTCGAAATATTAATTAATTAATGATAGTTAATAAGTATTTTAATAATGATAATTATTAATTGGGATATATTCATTCTATATTTATATTAATTCATATTAATCATTTTATAAATATATAATTAGTGTTACTTATTTACACTATTATTATTATTATAAGTAATTATAATTAATACTATTATTATTCTCCAATAAATATTTTATTTAGTGAAAGTTAAATTATAAACTTTCAATTATTCATTATTGTTAAACTAAAAGAATTATAAAAGCAATTACTATTTCAGGAATTAACTAAAAATCATAATTATAACAAATTAATTACTTCATAATGAAAATAAAAATAATAATAATAATAATAATTTAATATAACTTATGTCAAAATAAATACACACATAATGAGAATGTAATATTAGTAAATAATAGTAATAATAATATACTTATTATTATTACTGATTTCATAATTATTTATATATTATTAATCTATATTACTCAATAAATACATGGAATAACAAAAATATTCAAATTACCACTAAATGAATGAACTAAAAACCTATGAGTATTCTAATTGACTTGAATTTGACACATCAACATGCCCAAAATTATAATTTCAACCTACATTTTCTATTTCTATCACCCAATTCCCATAATTCAAACATACCATTAGGTTATGTATAGGTTTCCCTACCTTTTTCGTAAAGATAAATTCTAGCAAGTCTACGTGCATCGTGCAGAATTTGACTTAAAATCCATAACCATGATTGACCAAAAGAAGTGTTGCCACCTAACTTGGAGGTGACTTCCATACTCAGGATGGTCCCATCATTCTCCTTTCTTTCATGTTTCTTTTGTTGGATGAGCCTTGGAGTCCTGATTATATTATTAGTTGATTGTAGCCATACATGATGACGGTTTGATTGTAGTCATATATTTTTCATCTCTTACTTTAGAGGATGGATGCATCTGCAAATGTTGTTTGGCATGGATTGTTTTTTTTAGCAGCTCTTTGAATGATTTTCTTTCTTCTTTGCCTCTTTGAATGGATATCATTTAAATGCTTTTTATCCATTCATATGTCCCTAAATATTAAGCAATGTTGGTGATATTGTTGTAAACATCCATCTAATTTTACTATTTCATAAATAGATTAAT
Organism: Nelumbo nucifera; assembly: GCF_055504915.1. NCBI lineage: Eukaryota > Viridiplantae > Streptophyta > Magnoliopsida > Proteales > Nelumbonaceae > Nelumbo > Nelumbo nucifera. The sequence goes on along the minus strand of NC_142655.1, from coordinate 23,667,215 downwards.
GATTTCAAAGTTATTGGTATTTTTTTGGGGGGTGGGTTGCTCAATAGGACATTGATTTTTTATTGTTAAATAGTAAATTTCAAATTAAATGATACTGTAGTTGCCCCTTACTTAGTTTGGGGTCATTGTCTAGATAAAACATGATATGTCTCTTAAATCAAATAAAGAGCCTACCCTAAATGTCTATTATAAATAATTAAAAAAATAAAATAATTCAAATTAAATCAAATAATTACTTGCTGAAAATTACTGGATTAAGTAAATAATAATACCAATCAATTATTTATAGAAATAATTAATAATAATAACAATCATCAAGTACTTAATTAAGTAAATAATAAAAAATGAAATAACAATCATTAGTTATCATTAATGTTTATTCAAAACATACCCCATAATAATTATCCAATACAGTAAGTAAACCTTAAATAAGAATCAATATTTATTAATTATAATACCAATCAATTATTTATAGAAATAATTAATAATAATAACAATCATCAAGTACTTAATTAAGTAAATAATAAAAAATGAAATAACAATCATTAGTTATCATTAATGTTTATTCAAAACATACCCCATAATAATTATCCAATACAGTAAGTAAACCTTAAATAAGAATCAATATTTATTAATTTATTAATAGTCATTAAAATTGTTAAGCCAAATCATTAATGTTTATTCTTAAATGCAAAATATGAATTAACAAATCTATTATATAATAATTATACTCAGTTGGAAATAATTATTTTAAGTAAATATTTAAACAATTACAAATTTAGTTATTATTATTACTATATAACAAAAATTTTAAATTAAATACTAAAATAAATTAATAATAATAATAATGGTTAAATTAAAGTAATAAACGGTTCAAGTTGAATTTAATGACCCGTAGACTGTATGAATGTCTTAAAAAATGACAGTTTATATATAGTAATAAAAAATGGTGATAAAAATCATTAATATTTATTCACACACACACACACATATATATAATTAACTTTTCCATTCTTAGTACATGGTCATTCACTAGTAAATATGAAAAAAGAAGATGGGATTCTTGGTCAATGGTAGGGGTGGATTTGAGCCGAGCCGAGCCAAATAGTACTAGGTTCGGCTCGACTCGTTTTATATTTTATAAAAATAAAAATCATTTATAAAAAAAAAATTCATTTTATATTTTAAAAATTAAGAATTATAATAATTAATAATTATAATATTTTTATTTTATATATATATACTATTTTCTTTAATTTTATTATTTATATATATATATATATTCAAGCCGGCTCACGAGCCTCATGAGCCTAGTTCTAGTAGGCTCGAACTCGGCTCGTTTAATAATCAAGCCACCAAGCTTTTCACGAGCTGAACTCGAGCAGCTCGTGAAAATCTCGACTCGTTACCACCCTTAGTCAATGAGAACCAACATCCTATTGACCAAATTTCTCCCTATCAAAATCCCAAAAAAGAACGCCCCCTTAGTTGGGTATATTTTATTCGTTTTATTTATTTTATCTATCGTTATTATCGGCAGGTCACTGAAGAAACCTTCGGAATGGAATTACTGACTTTGGGGGATTTCATTCTCTAGTCTCCGAGATTTTGGATTTCATCATTAAAGATGGCAACTCATTTAGCATGTTTTCCGTCTTCCGACACTCGAAATTCAGTGGGAGTCTTAGCTGTTCTTGGAGGAAGAGTCCTGATGAAGAATAATCGTGTAGGTAAAATCAGTTCCCTTTTTAGATGATTGATGAGAAGAAAGAATTTTTTGGTTACAGCCAGAGGATTGCTTCAAATTTGCCTCATTTTAGATGTTTTGCCAATTCCCACAACTCAAGTCCATACAACAGTAAAGATTCTTTCTTGAGTCTACACCCCGAAGTCTCGATGCTAAGAGGAGGTGAGGGAAGCGACGCAGTAACGAGTCCTAGAAAGGAAAACGCAGGTGTCAATGTTACTGAGAAATTAGGTGATTTGCCTGCTTCAAATAATTATAATGAAGCTAAAATCAAAGTCATTGGTAATAGAATGATTGAGAGTGTCATGAAGGGTGTGGAGTTCTGGATAGTTAATACAGATGTTCAAGCCATGAGAATGTCGCCCGTGTTTCCTGAGAGCCGCTTGCAAATAGGTAAAGAGCACACTAATGGTCTTGGTGCCGGTGCCGGTGCCGGTGGTAATCCAGCTATTGGCATGAATTCTGCTAAGGAGAGAAAAGAAGCAATAGAGGAGGCCCTCTATCTCTATGGTAGGAAACGTAAATGTATTTTCGTAGGAAACAATTCAAGTGGAGCCCCTTGTTGATCAGAGTCACCCTTTCAGGTCTAATTGGGATTATTTATGTAATATTAGAAGTTTTTATTTTTTAATCTTTACTATTTAGTCTTTACATTTTATCATTTACTTTTTGAATTTTTGAATGTTTCAAGTTTTTTATTTTATTTTTAGACTTTTAAGATTAATTTCTTTAATTTTGGCATTTTTTTATATTTTTCTTTATTGTTTAAATTTCCAATTATTTTTAGGAATGACTTGAATTGACCCATGGGTCAACCCTAACCCGAACAGTTAGGGTTAAGGTCTAGCATTTACTGACCCAACCCGAAGTGTCTTGACCCAACCCACTCAACCCAATTTCAGGTCTATTCCCAACATTAAATAGGGTTTATTTGTAGTCGGAATCAAAATCAAAATCTTTCAGAATCGAAATCGAAATGGTCTATTCTCATAATCTGTTTGGTTCAAACATGAACACAAAATGGGAATTGGAATAAGCTGGAATGGGATTTCATTTTCAAGGGAGGGGGAGGGAATGGCCAATGGGAGAATGTCATTCCACCAAGAATGAAAATAAGATTCTAATTCCACCAAACCAAATAGTTGGAATTGGAATGACCCATTCCGATTCAGATTTCAAACCCCTATTCCTGTGAATCAAACGGGATCTTAGTCATTGCTCCACTATTATTGATCATCTACTCATTCCATCCAATTCCAAAAAGTAGAAAAAAGAAAAAGTATAAATAACTTAAATTGTCATATTGACAAATGGTACATATCAGATATCACATTGACATGCAACGTGGGTCTTGGGCCCATTATTTGCAATTGAGTTGCTCGACATTAACATAAGGTTTTGCACTCTACATATTTACATTTGTATTCCTTTCAAACTGAGCCTCAAGGCTCAAGCCCAAATCAATGGTCCATTGTCCCATCCAATCCAAAATCAATGTGGATAGATTGGACGAACTAACAAGACATATTGGATTGAACTAATCTGGTCCAAAATATTTATTAGATTGGATTTGACCTGATCTATCCATAACAAATTTATATTGGATTGGGTTGGATAAAACCAATATCTGGTCCATTGATATAAGTTAAGAATATGTTTCAATGGACCGAGTTTGGGTTGAAACCAATCTAAATCAAATTAAATTTGAATAGATTGGACGGTTTAGACATTGAATTGAACCAGTCCAAAACATTTATTGGATTGAATTGGATCTGATCAATGGACTCACATTTGACTGGATCAGATTGGACCAAATCCAGTCCAATTGACACCCCTAGTCGCATTATAATGGATTCTGACTTCTGAGAGAAGCAGAAGCTTTGATCCACTAATCTTTGGATTGACCCACCTGATTCGTTCTCACTTATCTTCTGGCTGACTGTACCAGGCTTCTTATTGTTTAACGAAATTTGTCTTATAGGTAAAAACAAAAAAAAAAAAAGAAAAAAAGAAAAATCAGAACTGCAGAAGATAAGTGGGGCCATGGTGGTCCTGATGGTGGATGCATTTCAGCAGATTCTGTCCCTCCATTGAAATAGGCAACGCACTTGATACCCATTTTCCCACCTAATTATCTCATGACATAAATCATATGTAGATCACTAAAGTTATGCTTGGTATGAAGGAAAAGATAAGAAAACTTATACAAGTATTATAAAGGTTTTCTTACCTTTTTCCTTTTTTTCCTATTTTTGCGTTCAAACCAAAGACAGCCTAAACGTCAGCCCAAAACGAGAGAGTTGGGACCTTATTTTATGTCTTTCTCGACCTTATTTTATGTCTTTCCATGAGAGCTTGGAATAGCGAAAGTGAAATCCTTCGATCTTTATGGAAAGTAGAAGTCTGAATGTCGTTATCCTGCAACGTGTGCATGGCAAAGTTTTCCCCCACACGTAAGTCTTCAATCAATTGGATTGGTCTCTCTCTCCTGATAATTCACATCAAAGAAATTATATTTTACCTCACCCGTTCAAATGCACGTACTGAATATAATAAGATAAAGGTATAATTTGATATTATATATTAATTAAATTTAACTTTTATGACCTACAATTCGACGTAAGTATTGAATTGCAGGCTCTCTATGTATGTGTTTGATATCATTTATGTTTATTAAATAATCGTTTGTACTTTATTTATTGATAAAACTGAGAAATGCAATAATTGCAACCTTATGACAATTGGGCATGCATATAAACCAAAGTTTATATTTATTGATAAAACTGAATAAACGCTTGAAGCTTCCAAAAATAATTTCCAAGCATGCATATAAACCAAAGTTCACTTTTTTATATTTTCAATGTATGCAAAAGAACAAGAGAGAGAAAATGCTGAGATGGTGGCACCATCAAGAAAGATTTATTGAATAAACTTAAACCGTACCAAACATCACCCATAGCATTACATAGTAACGTTTATTATATATGTAAGGATAAATTTCTTAAACTACCCTTATAATTTAGCTAATTGACAAGAAAAAGACTATTTTACCTTTTATGTTTCTTCAAATTTTCAAAATAAAACAACTTAAACATGAATCTCATACTGTGTTTCCATAGAGTCCAATCAAAACTGAAATTATAGAATAATTTACTGAAAGACATGAGAGCGGAGAGGGAAGTCTGAGAACGGAGGTTGAGAGAGACCGGAGAAAGGAGGTTGGGAGAGAGAGAGAGACAGAGGCGGAGGAGGAGGTCTAAGAACGGAGAAAGGAGAGAGAGACCAGAGGCAGAGGGAGAGGTCTGAGACAAAGGCTTGAAAACGTGACTTTTGATGACGTAGGAGAGGACGATTGAAGTGGGCGACTGTGGGAAGGTACGCCTGTTCACCGTGCGGGTTTAACGATTGAAGCGCCACTTGCCGCACTAAAGCTCTCATCTACTCTATTATATACGGCAGCTACTGGGATGTTGCTGGTGATGAACAAGATCCAGCCATCGCAACTATATGGTTATTTAATTTTTAGTTTCAATCTTCACATGAACAAACTTGTTCGCTGTTTGAGAACGAGCATCAATGGAGTTGAAGGGCCTTCCCTTGTTAATATTTTGCTACAGTGTTCTTTGTTTCCTGTCAAACATCTCGATAGCAGTCGACACCATAGCTCTAAACCAAACTATTACAGGTGATCAAACCCTTGTTTCCGTAAGCCAAACCTTTGAACTTGGATTCTTCAGTCCTGGCAATTCCAGGAACCGTTACTTGGGGATATGGTACAAGAACATCCCTCTTCCTACAATAGTTTGGGTTGCAAACAGAGACAACCCGCCACTTACAGATTCCTCCGGAGTTCTAAAGATCGGAGATGATGGAAATCTTGACTCCTCAACAAGACAGGGAGCATTGTATGGTCCTCGATTTTGTCCAGAGAAGACAAGATCCCAATTTCACATCTCTTAGACTCTGGAAATCTTGTTCTAAGAGATGAGAGTGGTGATGATTCAGAAATCTATCTATGACAGAGCTTTGATTATCCGTCCGATACATTGATGCCAGGAATGAAGTTTGGATTGAACTTTAAAACTGGCGATAGCTGGTACTTAACATCCTGGAAGACCGTAGAGGACCCTTCCACGGGAGAGGTCTCTACTTTTATCGTGCATATGTGCTCCTTGGTTGGCAGCGCAGATGATTGACAGTGGAAGAAACGGACAGCGGTGGACGCGGGCAATCGGCGAGAACGAGAGAGAAATTTCTCTATTTATATTCACACACAGCCTGATTTTATATTCGATCAATCAACAACGAGTTCAACAGTTGAATGATGTCGGTGCATTTGGTTGGAGTTCTCTCTCTCTCCTTCAACCTCACCTTCCCTGTTTTTCCTCCCCTATCATGCGATTCTGCCCGCCCTTCTCTATTTTGAAAGATCCCTCGCATTGATGATTTTTTTTAGAGGAAATCCAGATTTGCTCCTCCGACCCTAGGTAAGAGAGAGAAAAATAGAGAGAAAAGATACCGGAGGTTTGAGAAGGGGTTGTGGAGGAAGGGGATAAGGGAAGGGTAATATTAGGTTTTAAAAGAAGTTTAAAAAGTGGTTTTGACGGATTAAAACCACTTTCACTCAAAGATAATGATGATGATGATGACGATGAGTGTAAATCCAATGAACCAATCAAATGAAAACTAATTAACTTAGGTGCACATCTTTTCACATTTTTATTATTTGAAGTTATATCCAGGGACATGGCTTTGTAGAGAGGAGGTTAGACATTGATAAAGTGAAAGTAATTAAAATATGTTATGCTACATTTCATGGTAAGAATATGATATTTTTTATAATTCTAAAGAAATGATTATGAGGCTTTCCCTATGATTTTTAATAGTTTTTCAAAGAATTTTGTGGAGTTTTATTCACTTATGAGATTCATCATGTGTCCCTTCTCCATTTTCTTCAAATTTTTGTTTTTCTCTTTTGTCTCTTTTCTTGTATAGGATCATTCACTTTAGTCTACTTCTCCTAAGATTGATACATCCAAGAAATAAGATTTGAAAACCTTTTTTTCAGTATAATTGTTTATATATAATATTTTACTTGTTCCAAAACTCTTTTTAAAGAAAATACTGAAAAAAAAAATCACCTAGGTGAAACCAAGAATCCCAGTCTGATTCTAACGCTTCAGGGCAAGCTCTAGGATGCTTTACTAAAAGTTTCTATGCCACAAAGGCTCTTCCCATATTCATCATAAAGTTATCTTGGGCTAAAACACTGAAGTTCTAGTGTAACTAGGATTTTTTTACCAAGGCTCCATTTGTTTTTGGGATTTTGAAGGGGAAGTTGGTCAATGGTAGGAATAGCAATGGGGCGGGGCGGGGCGGGGATGGGGAGCCTCTCCCCATTCCCCGTGATTTTTTATAATGTCAACCATTTTGTTTTTTATTTTTTTTAAAAAATAAAAATAAAATAATTAAAATTTATAATATTATTAGAAAAGATTTAAACGTATTTTTGAAAATATTAATATATAGACGTATGTGTATATATATACATATATACATATATACTAGTGGGCTGGGATCCCACGGAGTGGGAATTGCTCTCCCCATCCTCGTCTTTGTGGGTGGAAGGGCGGAATCATCCCCATCCCCGCCCCATTCAGGGCGGACTATTATGGTTCCAATTGACCAATTTGCCCATGTTCTTATTTCATAAGCATGTGAAATTCATGAAAATATTGATTTTCCCAAGTATCACTTATTCAGATAAGTGGTACCCTTCTCAAACTTGGGTAAATGGTCAAAAATGCCCCCACAAAATACATTTGCCTAAGTAAATTAAACAAAAAAAGAACATGGGTAAATGCACTTACATGAGAAATAGGTTCCTAAAAAATGAACATGGCCTAAAAGTCCCAATTCAATTAAGAATCTTCCAATATTATCTCAATGTTACCCAAGGACTTATATTGAAGTCCTAGTCTTACTGACATTCTTCCACCAAAGTCCTTATCCAATTAAGATTCTTTGCAAGTGCCCTAATTCAACAAAAATTCATAGTAATGACACTATCCTTTTGTTTGAGATTGTATATCCTTTGTTTAACATTCCTAAAGCCACAAAAACACTCCCAATTACCTAACATACAAAGTATGTCAACCGCTTATTTTAGTAGGCACCTATGGCAAATCAAAGTACTAATCATGACTCTACAACCTTAAGAATTCCTTAGGTCCAAGGACAAAGAGGAGTTTAAGTCGACATGTTGGGCTGAGTTTAAGATCAACCTAGGTTAAATCTTAAGAATTGGACCTAAGCTTGGACCAAGTTTGAGGTCAAGCCCTATCCGTCCAACCCAAGCTTAATGGGTCAAATAGTTAAGTGCATTCAAAGTCTTAGGGCTAGCAATATTGTATGGAGTAAAGTATTCGGCAGTCAAAAAATAACCAATGACCAAAAATGAGTGTGGCAATGTAAATGTTGATATAAATGAGTGAAAAAACTAAAACAAGAAAGGACAAGAACAAAAATAAAGTCATTTTAAAGAATTTAGGAGTATCTCCTATAGGTGATAAAATTAAAGAAAGTAGAAATGGTTTGTTAGAAGTTGAAGGGTTATAAGAGCTAGGGGTAGACCTAAAGGGACAAGGGTTGAAGTAGTCAGATATGATCTAATAATTTAGCAATAGATAAAACATTAACAATCCATTTGGTTCGGAGTTAGAATTGAAATCAAGGTTTTTAAAACTGAACTAGACAATGAACCGGTCAGGGGTTCGGTTCCCGGGTCAAATGGTCCGACCGTTTGAACCAAACAGATGGCCTGCTCTAACAAAAAAATAAAAACCGGCCAAACCATTGAACGATTCAAATGGTTCGAACGGTTCAACTGCCCGGGTTAGTGGTTTATTGACCAAATCAACGATTTTTGAGGAAATAACAGTTCTGGGATAAAATGGAACCGGTCAGGTTTTTTCGGTCTGATCGTCTAGTCCGGTGTAGTTTTTAAAACTATGATTGAAATCCATCAAAATTGAAATGGTATATTCTTCTCGCTCGTTTGGTTTAGATAGGAATTAGAATCAGAATTAGAATTGGAATCAACTAGAATGGATCCTCATTCCCAAGGGAGGGGGAGGGAATGGCCATTCCCTCAAATAGGGTAATGCCATTTCACCAAGAATGGGATGGGATTCTAATTCTGTCCAACCAAACTGTTTCGATTCCAAACCCCTATTCTCATGAACCAAATGAATCCTAAATAGAATGGAAGGGTGAAATAGGATTCAGGTAACTAACCCCATATAGTTGGGACAAAGCATTGATGATGATGATTGCAATAGCAACAACAACAACAACAACAACAACAACAACAACAACAATGACAACGATGACGATGACAATGATGATTTAAATCCTCATACTTTAACAATGAATAATTGGTACAATAAATAGATTGAAAAGCAAATTAGGATTTAAGTAACAATAAATACTTTGACAATGAATTGTAGGTACAATAAATAGATTGAAAATCAAATTAGGTACAATAGTAGGCTAAAATGATGATGATGATAACAATAACAACAACAACAATGATAATGATGATTATTCTAACACTCTCATCAAACCTCATACACAACCTTTAATTGGTGTTGTTTTCTTTGGTATTCGGTGCTATGCACCATTGATAACTTCCCCTGACCCCTTTTTCCCCAAAGTGCTGGTTGCTGGATTTGATTCGGCGTCAATGCTTTAATAAGCTAACACACCAACGAGTCAGCCCTCGGTTGGTTGGCTGGTTGGGAATTTGCAGCCATCTTCCTTCCATAAGGTGGGTGGATCTTTTTTGTCATCCATTGTGTTTTTTCTTCTTCATAATATATTGTGTGAGTTGACCCTATTTTTGTCTAGTTGTATTATTGTATTCCAAACATAACGGGAACAGCCAGAAAAATGAAAAATACTTAGAGATTTTTTATTCAATATGTTTCATGTTTCATAATCACTTTCAATTGATTTATTAGCAAGCAAATTTAAATAGGCTTGGATTGCCAGTTCTAAAAATAAATCAAAACGTTTAAAAACAGATTGTTTCTTAAAACAAGATTGAAACTAAAAACGTGTTCACAAATCTGATATAAAAAACATGTTTTCATTGGATTATTTAACATCATATTCCATAAAATTGTATACTTTCTATACTAAAAAATTTGTTTTTGTTTTAAAAACCATTATTTTGTTGGTTCCAATTTCCAAGACATGTATTGTTTTTTGAAACAAAATCAATTTGTTTTGCCTTTGAAAACAAAAGTAGAGTTCAATAACATGTTTTTATTTTTTTAAACATTCATGTTGCACAATGCCCCATTAGGTTTTGACATCAGATTGGTTCCATCTTCCATGTGAAGGTTCATATTCAAGGTAGGGGTTCAACTTGGGTGGACTTGGTTAATTTGAGGTTTATCCACAATTTGAATTGGACCGGCTTGAAGGCTCAGTGTAAAATGCTAACTTGCACCAATCCAAGTTGCATCCTTAGTTCAAGGTTGGTCTAGGGTTGGCCCTTAATCCTACCCAACCCATCTACATTATACCAATGTTAGTAATAGTAGTAGTAATAATATGTGTCTATTTTTTTTTTAAATTATCTAATGAATTTATGTATAATATTAGAGATTTTCCCCAAATATTTTCCACAAAATTTATGTATTTTCTCCTATTTTTTTTGCTTTTCTATATTTTTATTTTATTATTTAATTGCAAAATAAAAAGGGTTGACAAATTTGACCCAAAAGATTGAATGGTCGATCCATCACCAAATTGAAAATAATTCTTGTTTATCATACTTATTTTTATTTAATATGATTAATATAAAATATTAGATATATGCCCAATTTTTTTGATGTTTTGTATTTTTAATATTAAAAATACATAATAGTGGAGATGTTCCAAAATGTTTTCTACAAATATTTCAAAATTTTTCATTTTTTTGTGTTTTAATATTTAATTATGATGTCAAAGGCTGGCCCATTTAACATGAAAGATTAAACTAGTAACCTGCCATCAAACATGAAAACGATCCTTGTTCATCACACTTAGTTGTCTTTAATTTTATTAATTTAAAATGAGATGTGCCCAAAATTTTCTATAACATTTTTTCTGTATTTTTGTTTAATATGATGAATATAAAATATTAGAGATGTGTCTAGATGTTTCCTACACATTCTCTATAATTTTATAATTTGTGTTTTATCTTTTTTACTTTTTGTTTTTTTAATTATGACATAGAATGTTGACACATTTGATATCAAAGCTTGAATTGTTGATCCATCACCAAATAGAAAAAAGAATTTCATTTTCAGGTTGATTTTATATTTTGTATTTCATTTCTATCATCAACAAAACAATTCTTATTTATCACTTATTTTTTCTTTAGTATGATTAATACAAGATATTAGAGATGTGTCTAATTTTTTTATATATTTTTTAATTTTTATATTTATTTCTATTTCAAAATTTTATTATTTAACTATGACATTATGGGTTAGCTCATTTAACCCTAATGGCTAAATTGTTTAGCCAACACTTGAATGTAAAAATTGTTTCATTCTTGGGTCTACTTTTTAAAAAATATGTATTATATATTCTTAAAATTTATTGGATATAGAATTTATTGATGACAAAATATATATTAAATTTATGATTTAATGATAAATAACATGTATAAATTACCTTAAAAAGACTTCAAGAGAAAATTAGAAAATAATAATTCAAATTACATAGGGAGACAAATCATTAACAAATCAATATAATTGAATCCGTTGAAATTTAGAACTAATTCTTGATACCCAAGCAAGCTGGTAGAATAATAGAGTAGTAAAGTCACTTTATAACTTCTCTTTTTTCTTTTGTTTCCTAATAATGAAGAGAGAGTAGTTTAGTACTCTATCCATTCCTTACTGCTTTTTGTTCAAAGTGTTGACAATGGTGGACCGTGGATGGTGACGGACGGCTCCTAGTTATCAAACAGGGAACGACAATGGAGACCCTCATTGGCGAACACCGATGTATCCTCCATCGTCGACGGCAATATTAAACCTCCAAAGTTTGGAGCTTTCAGACCAAACGGCAACGTTGGATTGAAGTTGTAGAAAAGAGGAAATCTCTAAAACGAAAACAATGAATGGCAGTGCGATTAGATTCACAATTTAGAACCATGATTTCCACCATGGCAATGGAAGCTCGAATGGGAAGCACATTTCGCTTAGCACCCAGGTTGCGCTCAAAGAATGTGGAACACGAGGGTGGAGGGTCGAGTCACTCTGATAAGAGTTGAAATACCTCGACCGGCACTCATGACTCTCTCTCGTCTTTGTCATCATTGTCTTAAATAAAAAATAAATAGCAAAAACACAGAGCAAACAAATCGACACCGCCGTTTACCGGGAATCAACTTGAAAGCACAAAACAATTCCGCCACTTTCGTTCAAGAAAAAAGAATGAAGAATCCGAGACGCCGTGGGCATCTCCCCGTTTCTATATTGTTGACGTTGCAACTTGCCGTTAACAGTTCACCATTGCCGTTTGGACTGAAGGATTTAGTCGTTTTTGGTGCCGGTGAATGGTCGGGAGTGAAAGGTTTACCGTCGATGGTTGGTGACAATAGGGTTTACAAAATTTTAAATCGGTTGTACAGAAATTAAAAGTTTCAATTGGTTGCAAGTTCAGCCCAACTTAGCAACTATTGACGTGCCAAAATTTTATTGGAAATCCCTTCGAGTCCCCACTGGTTCCGGAATCGACCCTGATTGAATTCAATGACTATTGCTTTTGTCTTTCTTAGTAAGACAGATCTGCATTCTGACACGACAAGATTTGTCGGGTTAGTGGTGTCAGGATCACATATAGGATGTATTTAGCGGTGGAAGAAGAGGCGTGGTCTAATTTACTTCTGCGCCAGCTTCAATCTTGACTGTTTTGTACGCTAGTATATTAATGTATATAAACTGTTTGTCTCATTGACTATAACAGCCAATCGCTTTCTGTTTTTCTATGTTTAAGATTATGTGGCACTAGTTTTCTCTTTTAAGATTTCACGTAATCTTACTTTAAAAAAAATTATTGTTTTGTTTCACGTCCTGATCAAAGGGTTTTTTATTTACCAAAAAAAAAAGATCAAAGGGTTTTTAAATTGCATCTGCAAGTTTCCTGCTCCATTTGGCAGTGGGTGGGTGAACTCTGAGATTCTGTGGTGGCTATTAAGATTACAGGCATGGAACATGTGGTGGGCTCTTTTGTTGGTTTATTTTTTTATTTTTTTATTATTATTTCCTTGTTTCTTCCTTTCTTTTTAAGTGACGCATACGGTGATGAAATTATGAATGTGGGACCTTCACATTTTTTGAGCTTTCATTGTCTGACTGAAAAAGAAAAATTACTTTCGTTGTGCAGAGAAGCATGTGTAGGTTTTCGCTTTGTAAAATTATTAAAGCTTCTCTGGTGGGTCTACGGTACCTGCTTTGATGACTCTGGAGGGGCTTCACTTCTGTGAAGTCTGTAAGTAGACGCTGCCTGGGATCAGAAGTGATTATCTAGAGTAATACATGAGATTCTTGTATTTAAACTCTGTTATACATTCGTCTTTCTTGATTGTTTTTAATGCAGAATACTGTTTGAAGTTTGAACGAAGGATTGGATTTTGTAGAGAAGAAGACTGTGACGGGCTGAATTCTTGTTTGGCTTGTTTCCCATGGCGGAGAATAGAGAACCATTTCTAAAGAGATTCTACCATCAGAGTTGCCCAGGTTGTAAGATTGATCAACTTAATGACACTCGGCGAGGCATACCTTACAGGGGATTTTTCTATGTATGGATTGTGGTATTGTGCACTGGTAAGCGGTCTTATCGTTGTTATTCTTTATTAGATGCCTATTTCGATGCTTGCATGTTGATTGATCGTTGTGCTGAAATGTAATTACTAATGCATTAGCTTGGTTCTGTGTTGCTTTAGAGGTTTCATGGTCACGGTCAGTTGCTTCAGTGTTGTTGTATTAAATGTGGGGGAAGTAATACCAAGTCCCAGTAAATAACTGCTAGTGTTGAGTAAAAAAAATGGTTTAGCATGGCTGCAATTCAAAAGTGGAATCAAAGTCATACTCAAGCGAGAACTTTATAAATAAGGTAGTTCCAAATTGATTTAGAATTTGCCAGATCAATGACTAGAAATTTGTTAAGCTCAACTGAAAACATCTAAATCTTGAAACACAAAAAGCACAACTTGGGATAATTATGTACAGGAATGTAAAGTGAAAATGTGAATATATCATGAAAAGTATATTTCTTTTCAAAGATCCTACAAATCCAAGTAATCTGTCACCTCAAGAGTTCCATGTCTGGTTTCAATTAATTCTGCTAATGAATTGATTTGGTTTGATCAATTAGTTCATCTCATGGGTGAAGTAGCCTTGCTAGTTGACTTGGTTTGAATTTAAATTAGCAGATTTTGCCAACCATTTAGTCTGCAGGAAGGCTTCTGGAAGACTAATAACTAACGTGAAGTAATTGCACACTTGGAGAGCATTCTCATACCATGTGAGCAGACTGGCGTAAGACGGCCTGCCATCTTCTTTGTCCAATGAAAGATATGGACAAGGATCATTGGACACTTTTCATATTTACTAGGTGGTGCTTTGTTATTTCAGCCTTTTATTCTAGCTTGGTATAGGGAGGCATTCATCACCCATTGAGTTTGGAGGAATGCCTTTTGCCAGTTTCTGGGATGATTGTGATAACCTATTCTTTGTTCTCTCTCTCTCCCCTCCCCCCCCTTCTCTCTTAAGTTATAGCTTTTTTAAGGCTCTTCATAGTTCTCTCTAACAAGCTGTACTTGTATGTTTGTTCAATTGTCTCTTACCCATCAATAAACAATATAATAAATAATTTTTAGAAAAAAAAAATATACAAGTAAATTGATGGGAAAAATGTGAACATATATCTGAACAATGTTACTTGGCTTGTGTGAATTTGTGAGAGGGACATTAATGTTTTCTAATTGGCTTAGGTGTAGGCATTGGTCACATTATAGCCTATTTATTTTGTAGAATAATCAGAATTGGGATTTTTCTTCTTTTCCAATCAGCAGCAGAATATGATTTTATTAAGAACATGTATAGGTGATCAAAAGTATGAGTTATCTCTCCAAGAGGCCAGAAGAGGTGCCATTTAGAAAGGCCCATAACATGCATATATGGTTAGATACATATAAATGTCGGAATAAGTTTCTCCCAGTGAGATAGTCATCCAATATAACTAATCTATGCAACTCCACTTTGGAATTCATTTTAACAAGCTGTTCATGAATGGTAGGTCTCTATAACTAGGAATTACTAGCTCCATATAAGATTTCTTGATTGGGTTGTAATTAATCATTATTTTATTCTTTTGTTCAAATATGTTGTTGTGAATACAATAAAATTATCAACCAAGAAGAAGATGGTTATTTACTATCTTATGCTACCTATTTTTTTCCTCTTTTCTTGCATGGTTAATAAATTTGGGAAGCATCAAAGTGAATTTTTCAATATGGTTAGGATGAATTTCTATCCTATCATCCTTTGACAATATTGTATCAATTAATTATCCAGTAATGTATGTTTTTGCTTTCTCCATGAAATTGAAGGTAGTTCTTCTGTTTGCCTCATTATTTTCTCTGCAATGTTTCAATATCATCTCTCATTGTCCTCTTGTTATCTGCCTTTTCAGCTTTGCCGATATCATCCCTCTTTCCATACTTATACTTTATGGTATGTATAATACAACCTCAACTTGGAATTATTTTTGCATGTGCATGCTTTTGACTGGTAACTTTAAATATTGCATTGTTAAGACAGATAAAGAAGTGAATACAAATTCTTAGGTTCTCATGAAGGTGAACCAAAAGCCTGGTATAAAAAGGTATATTGTATACAACAAAATCTAATCTAATGGACATTTTCCTTTTTCATTCCTTCTCTTGCAAGGTCATGGAGTTCTCTGATCAACAAGGGGCTCCACTTGGTTGAAAGAGATCCATACTATGCGGGAATGACTAAATCTTCATGCCCCTGTGTGAATTCTAATCTAATGGCAAACTAAGAGTCTCCTTCAATAATAATCCTTTCATTGTGATGATGGACTCTCCTGGTATCTTTTCATTGCAATGTTCCTTCACTCTTAACTTTCCACAAATGCATACACCTCAGGCTAGGTAACTCCCCTCTTCCTAAGATCTAGATTTAAGTTATCTCATGATTGAAACGTAGATTGTCTAGGAATTCAAAGGTCCTATTCTGTTTGCTATCTTCCTGATCTAACTCGGCATCTTTCTCACTCTTCCAAGAAATAACTTGACAATGGTCCAGTTCCCTATCAAATGCTCTGTAGAATAGTGAAATAAGCTTACAAACTTTTCTTCTACTGGTGAAAACTGGCCATCTCCTGGTGAAGCTGATAATTTATTGCTACATTCTTTTGGTGTGAACACTTTATGACTCTTTCTGATAGGAATCGATCAGCACCCTTGAAGATTTATTCTAGAAAGAAGAAGGCTTCACAATAGGTCCTGATATGGCATAGTGATGGTACTTGGGATTTGGACTGAACTGAACACCAAGGGTATTTTTTCCATTTTATAATTTTTCTGTAGGGTCCAATAATAGGGTTTGATTGTCTAGTTATAGTTTGTTTATGTTTAAAATTTTAGAGTCATTGCATAAGTAGGATTAGAGTTATTGAGTCTTCTTTGAATTAAAATAGGATATGACAACTTAGTTTGAATCCTACTAGGATTATTGAGTCTAACAGTTTGACTCCTAAGACTATTATGAGTCTAACAGTTTGACTCCTAGGATTTTTTATGAGTTTAGAGTCTATAAATATGTATGGACGTTTTACACAAAGGCAATGAATTATATTGAGTTTTGTTTCGGCTTATGCTAGCTATGGTGAGTGATTCCCATGCCCTAGAGTGATTCTAGGCACCTTGTGAGTGATTCCAGTTATTTTCTCTCTTCTTTCTCTTCCTATTTTCTCTTTTATTCCTTCAAGAGGCCATTACAGCCATCGACAGCCATAAAACTCTGATCAAGAAGACCATTCAACATTCTCTAAGGACTAGAACTGAGCTGGTCCTACATCAGTTGGTATTAGAGCCAAGGTTATAGGCTGTTATCATCATGGCTACACGTAGTAGCAAGCTGTATAGGGGTCGGCTGACTGATACACAAAGATTCATTGATTTCTACCCTTTGTAAGAGAGTTGAAACCCTTGAAGAATAAGTAAAAGAAATTCAAGAAGATAAAGAAGAAGAAATCCAGCAAGAAGCACCTCTAATCAATGAAAGGGATGGAGGGCGAAACAATGGAGCTGTCCATGAAGATGATAATGGTGAAGATGAAGGATCTGTTAATCTTAGAGGACGGTAAAGAGCTGCAAACTGCACAAGGGTACCGCCTGCACAAGCTAATCGAACCCGAAATACCCATCAAGGGATTGATCAAGAAGCACTGCTCACAAATCTATTTAATGAGATGATGGAACAAGCTGAACATAGTGGTTATGCAGATGATATAACCAAGAAGGTAAAGGTGGATGTTTTCGATTTCAATGGAGATTTAGACTCTCAATCTTTTTCAGATTGACTAGCTACACTAGAGGAATATTTTGACTGGTATGACATGATTGATGATCAGAGGATCAGATTTGCACGTATAAAGTTTGGTGGTCATGCTAAAGTATGCTAGAGAAGGATGGAGCGACGATTGGAGAATAGAGGTGATGGTTCTATTTCTACATGGTCAGAAATGAAGAAACATTTGAGAGACAAGTACGCTGTCTGTAGTTGAATACATGCATAAATTTGATGAATTATCTATTAGATGTGATACTACTGAAAGTGAGAGGCAAAAGTTGGCTTAATTCAAGAATGGACTAAGGGCTGAAATCAAGAAAGAGATGGTAACTGCTCGAGTCTTTGACTTAGAGGATACAAAAGAAAAACAGCCTTTTGAGAAGAAAGGACTGTTTAGAAAGTTGCAAAAATTCAAAAGAAAGTAGCAGAAATCAGAGTTCAAGAGGAGAGAAGAAGAAGAAGAAGGTGGCAGCAACTTGGGTTTAGAGAGAGAGATTTTCTTAACATCATCCCTTCTCTTACTCCCTTAATTCTATTTCATTAAGTTAAACTTTATTAATTTATAGAAAAGCCCCTAGTTGGGCAGAAAATTAAAAAGACACAACATAAGAAAGAATAAAGCCCAGATTAAGGCCCATTACAACAAAGAACATAAAAGATAAAAAGGATAAATAGCCTATGGGCCATTCGGCCCATCTTCTCTACACTCCCCTTCAAGCTAAGCATAGATGTTAATCTTGCCAAGCTTGCCAGTATCATGCTGAAGTTTAGCCTTGGGAATGCCCTTGGTGAGGAAATCAGTTAACTGTCCTGCAGAGGTCATGAAAGGTAGACACACTTCTCTAGAAGTCACTCTTTCTCGAATGAAGTGTCTGCCAACTTCAATATGCTTGGTTCTGTCATGTTGCACTAGGTTGTGAGCAATGTTGATGGCGGCTTGATTATCACAGTATAACATCATTAGCTTATCATGCTCAATACCCAGTTCCTCCATCAAGGATCTATGCCACAATAGTTCAAAAACTTATGAGCCATGTCTCTGTATTCTGCTTCGGCTGAAGATCGAGCAATAACTGATTGTTTCTTGCTTCTCCAAGAGACAATATTACCTGCCACCAAGCTACAGTACCCAGAGGTAGATCTTCGGTCATCAATGTTTCCGGCCCAATTAGCATTTGTGTAGGCTTCAAGTTTCATATGGCCATGCTTAGCAAATAGAATTCCCTTTCTAGGGGAGCTCTTCAAATAACACAGAATCCGCTCTATTGTTGCCATGTGAGTATCCCTGGGAGCATGCATGAACTGACTGATGCAACTGATAGCATATGCAATGTCTAGCCGAGTCATGCATAGATAAATAAGTTCTCCAAGTAGTCTCTGGAAGACTCCCTTATCTTCTAACAATATTCCATCTGGAGCAGAGAGTTTATGGCTCATAACGATAGGAGTAGCAATTGGTCTAGCACCCATCTTCCCTGTTTCAGAGAGCAAATCAAGAACATACTTTCTCTAAGAGATAAGGATCCCATCCTTGGATCTAGCAACTTCTATGCCAAGAAAGTATCTCAATTCCCCCAGATCTTTGATCTCAAATTCTGTATGAAGGAAAGATTTGAGATCATTAATCCCCGAGACATCATTACCAGTCACAACAATATCATCAACATACACAATCAGGTAAATGGCCAAGGATCCTCTGCTCTTCACAAAGAGGGTATGATCAGACAGTGTCTGTACATAGCCAAAGCTAACAAGGGCAGCCCTAAACCTTTCAAACCATGCTCTAGGGGACTGTTTGAGTCCATAAAGAGATCTCTTCAGCCTGTAGGCCTTTCCTTTCATATTTGTTTCATACATCCCTGGAGGAAGAGACATATAGACCTCTTCATGTAACTCTCCATTCAGAAATGCATTCTTTACATCCAGTTGATAAAGTGGCCAGTCTGAGTGTATAGCCAAAGATAGCAGAACTCTCACAGAAATCATCTTGGCAACAAGGGCAAAGGTCTCCAGATAATCAATCCCATATGTCTGTGTTTAGCCTTTTGCAACCAGCCTAGTCTTGTACCTTTCAATGGTGCCATCAACATGATATTTGATAGTAAAAACCCACTTACAGCCTATCGGATCCTTCCCTTCAGGCAAATCAACCACTTCCCAAGTGTCATTCTTGTGCAGGGCATCAATTTCTGTTCTCATAGCATCCCTCCATTCTGGAATAGTAAGAACTTCTGACACAGACCTGGGAATTGGGTTAGAAGCAACAGAAGAAAGGTAGGCAAAATATGAAGGAGAGAGTAAACTATAAGAAAGGTGTTTGGAAATGCAATGTGCAGTACACTTCCTTTTTCCTTTCCTAATAGCAATGGGGATATCAAGGTCTGGGAAGGATGGCTCCAAAGGGGCTGTAACAGTACCTGTTGTCTCATCTGTAACTGGAAGTGCATGAGGCTCATGTGTTGGAGGGGAAACAATCTGTTCATTTCTGGTTCTCTGCCGTTGGTACAACTTGGGATTAAAAAGAGGGCGAGGAGGTAAAGGATGAGGAATAGGAACACTGGAGTGAGAGTGAAGTGACTGATCCTCCCTTGACTCATTTGAAGGAGGAAGAGACTTAGCAAAAGACTCAATTGGGACAGGAAGAGGAAGAGCAAACACCTATGACAAATCCTCCCCCTTTGGACAATGTCTCTCCAGAGAAGAACCATAAAAGGAAGAAAGCTCATCAAAGGTGACATCCATTGAGACATACCGAGTGCCAGTTGTCGGATCAAAACAACAGTAACCCTTTTGTGTGGGGGAATAACCAAGGAAGATACACTTGTGGGCTTTTGGTTCAAATTTATGTCTCTGGACACTTGGGATATGTACATAACAAGTGTAGCCAAAGACACGAAGAGGAATAGGAAAGAGATCCTTGTCCGGATGAAGAAGACTGAAGGGAGACTTAAACCCTAAAACCCTAGATGGCATACGGTTTATAAGGTAGGTAGCAGTGAGAACAACATCACCCCAAAATTTTGTAGGGACTTGTGAGGCAAATAGAATACTTTTTGCAACTTCAACAATATGTCTATTTTTTCTTTCAGCAACTCCATTCTGTTTCGGGGTCTTAACACAGGAGCTTTGATGAATAACCCTTAAATCAGTGAGATAGCAGGTCAGGTTTTTCTCAAAATATTCTTTTGCATTGTCGGATCTGAAAATTTTAATTCTGGTATCAAACTGGGTTAGGATAAATTCATGGAATTGCCTCACAAGTCTGGGAACTTCATAAAAAATATCCAAGTGAATCAAGAAAAGTCATCAATGAACAAGATAAAATATTTGTAGCCACCCATAGAAGGTAAGTGGTAAGGCCCTTACACATCAGAGTGCACAATATTAAAAGGAGAAGAAGATCTTTTATTACTCAGAGGATAACTATTTCTACAATGTTTTGACAGTTCACAAGACTCACAATGAAGACTGGACAAACTAATTCCCTTAAACAGTTCTGGGAATAAATGACTTAATGCAGAAAAAGAAAGATGACCCAAAC
Organism: Nelumbo nucifera; assembly: GCF_055504915.1. NCBI lineage: Eukaryota > Viridiplantae > Streptophyta > Magnoliopsida > Proteales > Nelumbonaceae > Nelumbo > Nelumbo nucifera. Next base: position 23,646,262 of record NC_142655.1, on the reverse strand, counting down.
GAAAATGACATAACATGACTCGACTAATGGACTCTGTAGATGTAGACCCAAAAGCAGCTTTTCCAGGTTGTTCATGGCACTGTCCAAGAGTATCCAGCAGATATATTCCATTCGCCTTACGGCCACTCCCAACACCTTTTGAGACTCTAGATCCCGAAAAACACAATAGGAAGGGAAGAAGGTTACACAACAGTTTAATGACTTAGTTAGGCTACTTACAGATATCAAATTTGTATTTAGTCTGGGTACATGAAGAGCAGAAGGAAGAACCAAGGTGTCTGTAGCCTTGATGGTTCCCTTGTCGGAAATAGGGGCAAGAGATCCATCGGCTAGGGTGATTTTGTCACGTCCAGGAAGTAAATCATCTGAAACAAACAAAGTAAAAAGGCTGGTCATATGATCAGAAGCACCAGAATCAATAATCCAAGGGATCCTACGATTACCTGAAATAGTTGCATGATTGACAGAAGCCCGTATACCTGAATGGGCAAATGCAAAAGAGGTTGAATTTCCTGGAGGGTTGGAAGAAGAGGTCACACCCTCTAGGTGACTGATCATCCTCCCAAACTTCTCATATTCTGCCTTCATAGCTGCTAACTGCTCACTAGCTGTCATCTCTTCAGTTTGGTATGTCACTATCTGGAGCAACAACAACATTGGCACTCCCTGCCTTTATATTATTAGACTTCTTTTGAAACCGAAGTGGTAGGAGCTCAGGATGCAATTTCCAACACTTGTCTTTAGTGTGTTTTGGCTTTTTACAGTACTCACAGATAATCTCTTTCTTCCTTGAGCTACTTGGAGTCCCTGCAACCCCCTTGGGTTTCACTCCCATATTAGCAAAGTGATCATTTAGACCAGCCCCTTGGACTTGGACAAGTCTTCTGCTTTCTTCACTATTTACCAAGGCATATGCTTGAGACAGTGAGACACTATCATTGGATAAATATTTTGCTTTGTAATGTCGTACTCTGGATTTAGCCCTGTTAAGAACTCAAACACCCTGTTTCTCTCAACTAGTTTTCTGTAGGTCTCAGCATCCTTAGTGGTGTCCCAGGCTACAACTCCTATCAAATCTATTTCTTGCCATAAAGACTTCAGTGTTGAGAAGTATACAGTTAATGGTTTCTCCCGCTGTCTCTAATTCTTCACATCACTTCTCAACTGAAAACCCTTGCCACATTTAATTTTTGGGAATATGTTTCAGCAACACTATCCCAAATTTCCTTTGTTGAATTCATCCACAAATAGTGCTGACTAATCTGTGGTTGCATTGAGTTCACAAGCCATCCAATAACAGTATAATTTTCTTGCATCCACTTTTCATATGATAGATCATCTTCCGGAGGAGCCTTTTTGCTCCCGGAGATAAAACCCCATTTGCCTCTACTACAAATATGAATTTTTACTGATTGTGGCCAAGCTAGATAATTAGTTCCATCCAGCTTGATTGTGGTCACAGCTAGTAGAGAGTTTACAGAGGCTCCCGGAACTTGTCCGGATTCAACAACATGCTTGTTTTCAAAGTCTGAGGAATTCATCTTCTTAAATACTTCAAAAATGACTTCAAACATCTTCGAATAACAACTAATGAAGACAGAGCAAAAAAACTGTGTTGTGAGCCAACCTCTATGTAGCCGTACCAATAACCTGCGTCACACCCGGAAGCTGGGAGAAACAGAGAAAACTCAACCGCTCCTTGTAGACTTCACAGAACACCAATCCACTTGATTTGATCTTCGAGAAGAAGAATGAGAAGGCCTTCAGTCACTGAGCGTCCAGGTCAAACTTCCTGTGGGTCCCACAATCAGATTTCTCCAGAAAATTAGGGTTTTGGGCAACACACTTGAATCTGTCACGAGGATGACAAAACCAGTCCCCTTCTCTCCAGAAACCACTAACAATTGGGCTGAAATAGGTTTCTTTAACCATTCATACGATTCAATTCTACACATTGTGTATGGGAAAAAAAGGTGAAAAAAAGTGAAAAACGAGCCTGCTCTGATACCAAGAAGAAAAACAGCCTTTTGAGAAGAAATGACTGTTTAGAAAGTTGCAAAAGTTCAAAAGAAAGTAGCAGAAATCAGAGTTCAAGAGGAGAGAAGAAGAAGAAGAAGGTGGCGGCAACTTGGGTTCAGAGAGAGAGATTTTCTTAACATCATCCCTTTTCTTACTCCCTTAATTCTATTTCATTAAGTTAAACTTTAGTAATTTACAGAGAAGCCCCTAGTTGGGCAGAAAATTAAAAAGACATAACATAAGAAAGAATAAAGCCCAGATTAAGGCCCATTACAGCAAAGAACATAAAAGATAAAAAGGATAAATAGCCTATGGGCCATTCGGCCCATCTTCTCTACAGATTCCTACGAAGTTGCTGTCAAAATTGAGAAGAGTTTAAAGCAAACAAATACAAGGCAATTTGTATCACAATCCGGGGAGTATGCAGCTCGTAAGCAAGCTGATGGGGGAAAGACTTCTCGGCCAGCATAATGACAACTCTAATAAGCCTAGTGGTTATAGACCTTATCAAGGGGCTGGCTATAAGAGTAAATTAGTTGATAGTGGTGTTACTCAGAAAAAACAGCCTGATACTAGTTGCTTTAGATGTGAAGGAAAGGGCCATATGGCTTACCAATGTCCTACCAGAAGCCTTAATATCATTTATGAAGAAGGCATTGAAGCGGTAGGTGACCCAGGTGATGACTTAGCTGAAGAAGAGGATTTTTCCTTCGCTGATGATGATGCCTTAGATGAAGACAGCAACTATGTTAGTGTAGTTCGGCGTATTCTTGCTTCCCCAAAGGAAGAAATCAAGGAAGATTGGCTTCGTACAGCAATATTTCAAACTATAGTAAAGAGTGGAGACAAGCATTGTAAGCTTATCATAGATGGTGGCAGTAGTATGAATGTGATTTCTGAAGTCACTGTGGGTTGGCTAAAGTTGACACCACAACCATACACTATTTCTTGGGTTGATAAGACAACAATTCCGATAACTAAACGAGTCCTTGTTACTATTTCTTATGGTAGTTATTTTGATTCTATTTGGTGTGACATTGTTCCTACGAATGTTGCACACATATTGCTTGGAAGGCCTTGGTTGTATGATAGGGGTATCTATCATTGTGGAAGGGAGAACACCTATCACTTCCTATTTAATGGGAAGTGAGTTATCGTGAAGCCAATGTCACCGGAAGTTATTAAAATGCATGCCGGACCACCTCAAAAGGAGACTACAACCCAAGGGCCTGTTGCTGAATCTAAGAAAAAACCATTGCATTTGCACTCCAAAAAAGTGTTTGAAGTAGAAAGCAAGGAGACAGGAGTTGTATATGTTGTAATATCCAATTAGGTAAAGCAACCAGATGTAGTTCCACCTACTGAAATGCCTAAAGAAGTGGTCCAATTGTTGAACGAGTTTTCAGATTTGGCACCAGAAGAACTACCTAATGAGTTAACTCCCATGAGAGACATTCAACATGCTATTGACTTGCATCCAGGGTCACAATTTCCCAACTTACCAGCTTATTGTATGAATCCTAAAGAGCAAGCTGAACTAAAATGACAAGTTGATGACCTCCTAAATAAAGGTTTTATTAGAGAAAGCCTTAGTCCATGTGCTGTTCCAACTCTTTTCACTCCAAAGAAAGATGGCTCTTGGCGTATGTGCATTGATAGTAGAGCAATCAACAAGATTACTATCAATCTTGTAACTAGAGACATGCCCACAAAGGCAGGGATGAGAAGATTTGAAGTTTTCATAACCTAGTCATAGTTGAATCAATAAGGTGGTCAAAGGACATCGTGATTGAAGCAAAGATTTTGAGCTTGACAGAGTCGAGATTCGATGGGCTGGATTACTTGGAACTTGAGGAGGAAAATTAGTCATCAACACTCTTGCGTGAAGACACGATAAGATGGTTCAAATGATTCCTGGATGTTGCTGTTAGCACTGTTAGGATTCCTGAATGGAGAAACAGCTTCAATAAGGAGGGAAGAGTTTATGATGCAGTGAAGAAGTGAAATGAGAGAGTTTGGTTTATTGCTTTTACAGAAAAATCGGTAGATAGAAGAATGAGGTGTATCTGTGTTCCCATGGGATTCCAGAGAAAGGGCTGGGCTGTAATTGCAGAGACATTTCAGGAGTATCTTTTGAGGAAAGAAAAATCGAAGCTCGAAGGGGAAGGTCTGAATAGAATGATTTCTAAAGTGTATGAAGCTGAAGAGGAGATTGACAAGACCTTGTTGGTGGCAAGGTTGACAGAGGTTCTGAGGATGGTTATGAGTGATGAAAAGGAGAGCTAGAAGAAAAATCTGTTATTAACAGCCACAGAGGAGGTTGGTGACTGGAAGTTGATTGTGGAGATTCTTAGGACCAAACTAGATCAGGACTTTTGATAGTAGGAAAGCAATTGTCGAACTTGAAGAAGACTTAGTTGATTTGCAGACCTTAGAAACTAATGCGGGTCCAGTATCCGTGGAGCATTGGTTCCCAAATTGTAACAGTAAGCATATCACGATCGATACAGTTGCGCTGAAGCTGGTGGGCCTTCCTTTCAATCTCTGGGTGGTAAGAGTGTTTGAAAACATCACGAAGGCCATTGGAGGTTTGTTAGTCGATTTGGATTTATAGGATCTTAATTCTGCAATGATAAGAATTTTAGGGGTGCGACCTGAAGATATCCCTAGATCTATGGAGATGCAGGTGGATGGTTGTTGGTTCAGAGTCTGGATTGATTTGGAAGCTGAAGCAATGATATGGAGAAACCTCTATGCATTTGAGGAAGATGATGATGTGTCATTTCGACTCCCATGTGGAAGAAGAGGAGAGGGAGAGAGTGGAGCCTGAGGAAAGGGAAGTAGAATTGACTCTAAGCATTGGAATTCTTCGAAGGAAGACAACATTTTTCAAAACGATTGTAAGGTAGATGAAAGGGCAGGGTTACCTTTAAATGGGTGGGGCGGGTTTGGATTATCGGGTTATCAGATTAGGTTGAACGGGTCGGTTGACCCAAAAGAGAGTGGGTCAGATTTCAGGGATGAGAGCCCCAAACGTGGCAGAATCCTGAGGTCCTTTAGTAACTCGTAGGATAATCCTAGTGAGTCTTTGTCTAAAACTTTTGGTTACAAAGTCACTAGCTCTGGCATTTTGAGTTTGATGCAAAGGAAGATGGGAGATGCTGAAAGATTAAAGAGATCGATCCAAAGGTCTTTACAAGATGAGGTTTACAGGGGCTCAGAGGAAGCGAACTTAGGGGACACCCTCTCAGGATCAGTAGTCACGCTAAAGGGTTGTGGCGCTCAACCTCCATCAGCTACCTCTAATCAGGGCTGTCCCTTAAAGATTTCTTACCACCCAAAAGAAATATTGAAGAAAGCTGAAGCCTGAAGCATCGAAGAACACAAAAGTAGGGTGAAAAAATTGGTTCAAGAGAAGGAAGAGCGACAAGAAAAAGTTTCCAGGGATTAGCAAACCAAATTTTAAAAAGAGTGGACTAACGGGAAGAAGATTTTCGAACGTGGCCAGAGAAAAAATAGAAGAATGGATTTGGGTGATAGCTAAGTATGACAAAAATGGTAGGAAGAGGATCGTAGGTGGAAGAGGAAAGACTTCCGATGACTGCCCATGTTTTCCTCTGACTGGTGAAGTGGTGATGTCGGGCAGTTTCCTCATGTTAGTAAGGAGATTGATGGGTGTTTTCTCCAAGCCCGAAGTTGCAGTTGAATTGACCCTAGAGGATAGATATGAATCTGAAAAAACAGATGTGACGACACCAGAATTTCCTGTCTCTACGGAATCATAGAGGTGGAAAGGGGAGGAGGAGACAGTACGGGGAAGATATGTTAGCGCTAATGCAGAGCTGGAGAATGAAGGTGAGGATATAGGAAAGGAAAAGTCTGGTGCTGAAGAATTACCTGAAGAACAGGGTGAAAACCTTGTAGAGGATAAACTACCCTACAAGGAGGTTAAGGTTGGAAGGGTGGGCATCGCTTTGGGTAGAGGGAGCAATTTTCAGGAGGAACAGATTAACGAAATGACCAATAAGAAGCCACGTAATGGGAGAAACCATAACATCGTACATGTGACAAAGATTTTTTCAAGGCTAAAACTCGGCTTGGTAGGGGCGGGACTGACAAAAAATACAAATGGGTGTATAAGAGGAAAAGAATAAGAGGCAATGGGGCATCTGGTACAGTTCATAGGGAGGTAAAAAAAGCAAATTCAGTCTTTGGTCCCCCTTTAGACGAAGGAACAGCAGGAAAGGGAGATAAGTGGGGTCGAGCCTGATTCTAGTGCAAATAGGTTGCCGCACAGTACTGATATTATTGATGGAGAGTCATGTGTTGTAGCTCTCCAGAGATTAGTGGAGAGAGAGGTTGCAACCGGGAGAACAAAAGAAGAAAAACAAGAAGGAAAAGCTTCAGAGACTGGGGATAGGAATGGAGAGAGAGAAAGAGCAGATCAGATTCAAAAGGATCAAGAAGTCAAGGAATTAGTTCAAAATGGGAAGGTGAACATCAATAAATTGGTGGAGAAGGAGGTCGAGATAGCAAAGTCTCTAGGTTTAATTTTTTGGGGAGGGGAAGGCTTCGCTAAAATAACTTTTGAGAAGTTTGAAAAGAAGAAAATAGAAAAGAAAAAGAAGGAAGAGTATTTAGAAAAAGTCAAGGGGTGGGACGGGGAAGGGGGAGAAGAGGAGGGACTGGATGAGGTTGAGTGATCTTGGGGTTGGTGGAAGACAGGGAGATGGGGAGGAAGATGTGGTTCCCTGGCTGGATTGCGAGGGGTATGAGAGAAGGAAGAAGGAGAGAGGAGAATGGGTGGAGCATTGAATATTTGATAGTAGGAATGGGCAATCTGATCAAGCCTCCAAATCTGACTTCATTGAAAATTTCTGGAATTTCCTTGAATTATAGCCTTGTAATGCAGAATCCTTTTCATTTAAAGCCTTGAGAATGTATTTGGTGTGTCATCTAGACAACCAACGGTGATAGGATGTAATCTTTTTCTTTTAATAAAATTTTGCTTGATTTTTCAAAAAAAAAGTATAGGTTCCCAATTCCTTGGCTTGATGACATGCTTGATGTGATGACTAGAGCGACCATTTTTTCTAAGATCTAAGGAGTGGCTATCATCAAATACGGATTAGGCCTGGTGATGAGTGGAAGACAGCATTTAAGACAAAAGATGGCTTATACGAGTGGTTAGTTATGCTATTTGGACTAACCAATGCCCCTAGTACTTTAATGAGGATGATGACCCAGGTACTTTGATCCTTCATTGGTCATTTCCTAGTTGTTTATTTTGATGATATTATTCTTATATATAGCCGTAGTCCAGAAGAGCATATTGATCATCTACGTCAAGTGATGAGAGTTTTATGCCAAGAGAAACTCTACATCAACTTAAAGAAATACTCTTTCATGTCATCCAAAGCTATATTTTTGGGGTTTGTTATTTTCGCTGAAGGCATAAGTGTTGATCCCGAGAAAGTAAAGTCTATCTTAGAATGGCCCTTACCTACCAATCTTCAAGAGGTTAGAAGCTTCCACGGCCTAGCAACTTTTTATAGAAGATTTATTAAGGGGTTCAGCACTATCATGGTTCCAATTACAGATGCAATGAAAAGAGGTGAATTTAATTGGACCAAGGCAGCAACAAAGGCATTTGAGACTATCAAGAAGAAAATGACAGAGGCACCTACTTTACAACTTCTAGACTTCTCTAAAGTCTTTGAAGTGGCATGTGATGCATCCAGTGTAGAAATTGGAGGGGTTCTCATGCAAGAAGGCCATCCCATTGCATTTCATAGTTAGAAACAATTGAAAAACAGTCCTAGAAGTATGGGACTGTGCTAGAAAACCAGAAAAAACTAACAAGAGAAGATTAGAGAAGAAGAGAGAGAAAAAACTGCGGCAAGGAGAGTTAGAGGATGAGGAGTTCGAACTTAACCTCCCTCTAACACTCTAATACTCTTTTATTAAGTTAATCTTTTAGTAATTACAAGAGAGGTCCTTAGTTGGACAAGAAATTACAAAAAAGGAACATAGAAGAGTATGGGCCCAGAATAAGGCCCATTACAGAGAAGAACATAAAGATAATATACAGTAACAGCCTATGGGCCATTCGGCCCATCTTCTCTACACTCCCTCTCAAGTTGAGCATAGATGTCAATCATGCCCAGCTTGCTAGTGTCATACTGAAGCCTTGCCTTGGGAAGTCCTTTGGTGAGGAAATCTGCCAATTGTCCTTCAGAGGTAATGAATGGAAGACACACTTCACCTGAAGAGACTCTTTCTCGAATAAAGTGTCTATCAACCTCAATATGTTTAGTTCTATCATGTTGTACGGGGTTGTGGGCAATGTTGATGGCAGCCTGATTATCACAGTACAACATCATTGGCTTGTCTTAATCAATCCCAAGTTCTTCCATCAATGACCTTAGCCACAACAGTTCAGAGACTCCATGTGCCATGGCCTTGTATTCTGCTTCTGCTGAGGATCGGGCCACAACTGATTGTTTCTTGCTCCTCCAAGAGACAACATTACTAGCCACCAGACTGCAATACCCTGAAGTGGATCTTCTGTCATCAATATTTCCAGCCCAGCCAGCATTAGTATAGGCTTCGAGTTTCAGATGTCCATGCTTGGTAAACAGAATCCCTTTTCCTGGAGAGCCTTTCAAATAACACAAAACTCGTTCTGCAGCTGCCATATGAGTATCTCTAGGTGCATGCATGCACTGGCTAATACAGCTAACAGCATATGCAATATCTGGCCGAGTCATGCACAGGTACAAAAGCTTCCCAAGAAGTCTCTGAAAAACCCCTTTGTCTTCCAACAATGTCCCATCTGAAGCAAACAGTTTGTGACTCATATCAATAGGAGTAGTAGCTGGTCTAGCACCCATCTTCCCAGTTTCAGATAGCAAGTCAAGGACATACTTCCTTTGGGAGATAAGAATCCCATTCTTGGATCTAGCAACTTCTATGCCAAGAAAGCATCTCAATTCCCCCAGATCCTTAATCTCAAATTCTGTACGAAGGAAAGACTTAAGAGCATGAATTCCTGAGGCATCATTACCAGTCACAACAATGTCATCAACATACACAATGAGATAGACTGCCAGGGAATCACTTCTCTTCACAAAGAGAGTATGATCTGACTGTGTCTGAGTATAGCCAAATTTAACAAGTGCTGTTCTAAATTTCTCAAACCATGCTCTAGGAGACTGTTTGAGGCCATAAAAAGATTTCTTCAATTTGCATACCTTTCCTTGCATCTTATTTCCATACATTTCTGGAGGGAGAGACATATAGACTTCCTCATGTAAGTCACCATTCAGAAATGCATTCTTTACATCCAACTGATAAAGGGGCCAATCAAAGTGAACTGCTAGAGATAAGAGAATTCTCACAGATGTCATCTTCGCAACTGGAGCAAAGGTCTCCAAGTAATCAATCCCATACGTTTGTGTGTACCCTTTGGCAACCAGTCTGGCCTTATACCTCTCAATAGTCCCATAAGCCCGGTATTTAATGGTAAATACCCACTTGCAACCAACCGGATCCTTCCCTTCAGGCAAATCCACCACTTCCCAAGTATCATTTTTGTGTAGGGCATCCATCTCAGATTGCATGGCATCTTTCCATTCTGGAATCTCAAGAGCTTCTGACACAGATCTAGGAATAGGGTTAGAAGCAACTGAAGAGAGATAGGCAAAGTATGAAGGAGAAAGTAGGTCATAAGAAAGGTGTTTGGAAATGCAGTGTGCAGTGCACTTCCGTTTTCCTTTCCTAACAGCAATAGGAACATCAAGATCCGGGAAAGATGGTTCCAAAGAGGGTAAAACGACACCTGTTGTCTCATCTGCGATGGAAGTGCATGAGACTCATCTGCAGCAAGAGAAACAACCTGCCCATTCCTGGACCTTTGCCTTTGATACACCTTGGGATTGTGGGTAGGACGGGGAGGTAAAGAGATAGAAGTACTAGGACAAGAAGAATGAAGTGACTGGTCCCCCCCTGATTCATTTTGTGAGGACACGGGCCCATCATGAGACTCAACTGGGACAGGGAGAGGAAGACCAAACACTTGTGACAAACTCTCCCCCTGTTGACAATGTCCTTCCTGAGAGGACCCATAAAAAGGAGAAAGTTCATCAAAGGTAACATCCATGGAGACATATCGAGTGCCAGTCTTTGGATCAAAACAACAGTACCCCTTTTGTGTGGGGGAATAACCAAGAAAGATGCATTTGTGGGCTTTTGGTTCAAACTTATGTCTCTGGACACTTGGAATGTGAACATAACAGGTGCAGCCAAACACACAGAGAGGAATAGGGAAGAGATCATTGTCTGGATGAAGAAGACTGAAGGGGGATTTAAACCCTAGAACCCCGGATGGCATACGGTTTATGAGATAGGTAGCAGTGAGAACAGCATCACCCCAAAATCTTGTGGGAACATGTGAGGCAAATAAAAGGCTCTTTGCAACTTCAACAATATGCCTATTTTTTCTTTCAGCAACTCCATTTTGTTCAAGGGGTTCTAACACAGGAACTTTGATGAACAACTCCCATGTCAGAGAGATACAATGATAAACTCTTCTCAAAATACTCTTTTGCATTGTCAGATCTAAAAATCTTGATTCTGGTATCAAACTGAGTTAAAACAAATTCATGAAATTGCCTCACAAGTCTTGGAACTTCTTCACGAGATTTCATTAGGTATATCCAAGTGAATCTAGAAAAGTCCATCAATAAACAGAATGAAATATCTGTAGCCCCCCATAGAAGATAAGTGGTAAGGTCCCCACACATCAGAGTGCACAATATTAAAAAGAGAAGAGGATCTTTTATCGCTCAAAGGGTAACTGTTTCTACAATGCTTTGATAATTGACAAGACTCACAATTAAGACTGGACACACTGACTCCCTTAAACAGTTAAGGAAATAGATGACTTAAAGCAGAAAAAGACAAATGACCCAAATGACAATGACTCAACATGATTCGACTGACAGACTCTGACAAGGTAGATCCAAAGGCAGCATTCTTAGGATGATCAATGCATTGTCCAGGAGTGTCAAGCAGGTATATTCCATTCGCTTCATGGCCACTCCCAATCACCTTCTGAGACTCCAGGTCCTAAAAAACACAATGAGAAGGAAAAAAGGTTACACAACAATTCAATGATTTGGTTAAGCTACTTACAGATAACAAATTAGTATTCAATCTATGTACATGAAGGGTGGAGGATAGGAGTAAGGAGTCCGTAGCCTTGACAGTTCCCTTGCCAAAAATAGGGGCAAGAGAGACATCAGCTAAGGTGATTTTGTCACGGTCAGGAAGCAAATCATATGAAACAAACAAAGTGGAAAGATTGGTCATGTGATCAGAAACACATGAGTCTATGATCTAAGGGATCTTAGGATTACCTGAGGTGGTTGCATGGTTAGCAAAAGCCCTTATACCTGAGTGAGCAAATGCAGTGGTGACTGAATTTTCTGAAGGGTTGGATGATGAGGTCACTCCTTCAAGATGGCTGATCATCTTTCCAAACTTTTCATACTCAGCCTTCATGGCTGCCAATTGTGCATAGGCAGACTCAATTTCAGCATCTGTACCCGTGGCTGCATTTGCACTCCCTGTCTTCCTACCATCATTTTTCTTCTGAAATCTAGCAGGAACAAGTCCGGGATGTAATTTCCAGCACTTGTCCTTGGTGTGCTTTGGCTTCTTGTAATACTCATAGACAACCTCTTTCTTTCCAGTTCCATTGGGAGCCCCTATAACTCCTTTGGGTTTAATCCCCATATTTGCAAATGCATTAGTATCAACTCCTTGTACCTGTACCTGTCTTCTGCTTTCTTCACTACTGACTAAAGCATATGCTTGTGATAGTGAGACACTTTCCTTGGACAGAATATTTTGTTTTGTGATGTCATATTCAGGGTTTAGCCCAGTTAGGAACTCAAAAACCCTGTTCCTTTCAACTAATTTCCGGTAGGTCTCTGCATCATTGGGAGTATCCCATGTCACTGCCTCTATTAGATCAATTTCTTGCCACAGAGATTTCAAGGTGGAGAAATATGCTGCAAGGGATTTCTTCCCCTGTCTCAGATTCTTCACATCACTCCTTAGTTGATAGGCTCTGGCTACATTCAATTTTTGGGAGTACGTTTCTGCAACACTATCCCAGATTTTCTTAGTCGAATTCATCCAGAGATAATGCTGACTAATCTGTGGCTGCATTGAATTCACAAGCCACCCAATCACTGTGTAATTCTCTTGCACCCATTTCTCATAAGAGAGATCATCCACTGAGGAAGCTTTCTTGCTCCCAGAGATAAACCCCCACTTCCCTCTGCTACAAATATGAATTTTTACGGATTGTGACCAAGCCAAATTATTGGTTCCATCCAGTTTAACTGTAGTTACAACCAATAAGGAATCAGTTGTAATTCCCGAAGTATGTCCATATTCAGCAGTACTCTTGTTCTCAATTTCTGAGAAGTCCATTATGTAACAACTCCAATTAGGGTTTCGGCAAGCTACCAATAGTATATTGATTTTAAAGAACTCAGATTGAGTTGAATCAACAACAAACACAACAACTCACAAACTCAGTTCAGGCCTAACAGCCGTGAGAACCAAGTTCAGTGGCAGCACTTTCAAGAAGGAGGCTTGATTCAGCCTTCAAGGAACAATCAGCCGACCTCCAAACACTATGTATTCTTGGTTCCCAACAATATTTTCCCAAAGAGAACAAAAAATATAATCCACAGTACTTAAGAGACCTTTTTACAAACACTATGTATGCAGCAGTCAACACTCCACTTTAACAAGTAGGAATCACTTCAAGAACACTCTGTATAGGTCCAAGAAGTAGCTGAACTAAAGTAGAGGCTTGTACCACTTAGTTTAGATAAGTTTTCAGCAGGTTGGAAGTCCAATAACAGCCGAACCACACTTCCAGAATAACCCAGAAATTTCTGAGTAGAATCAGTCCAGCAACAATGGGCCGAATGGAGGTGTGCTTTGAATGCTTTAACAAACCTTCCAAATAACAAAATAACTCAGCAAAGAACTGAGAAAACAACTTACGGTATCTCTGGTTTGAACTTCAAACCAGGCCGAACACTTTGCTCTCTGAGCTAGCTTCGAAATCCCTTTTCTTTGATTTCAAATCAGGCTGAAAAACTTGCTCTCTGATTCTTCCTGGTCACCGAACCCTTCTCCAAGTGTATAGAAACTTGGGCACCCTCCAATGACCTCCAAGAACCAGGCGAATGACTGCAAACATTCAGCCCTAGAACCTCCTCATGCAGTTGGCTGAACTAGAACCACATGATGGACACGCCGAGCAGTGACCCACTCTGATACCAAGTTGAAAAACAGTCCTAGAAGTATGGGACTGTGCTAGAAAACTAGAAAAAACTAACAAGAGAAGATTAGAGAATATTAGAGAAGAAGAGAGAGAGAGAAAACTGCGGCAAGGAGAGTTAGAGGATGAGGAGTTCGAACTTAACCTCCCTCTAATACTCTAATACTCTTTTATTAAGTTAATCTTTTAGTAATTACAAGAGAGATCCTTAGTTGGACAAGAAATTACAAAAAAGGAACATAGAAGAGTATGGGCCCAGAATAAGGCCCATTACAGAGAAGAACATAAAGATAATATACAGTAATAGCCTATGGGCCATTCGGCCCATCTTCTCTACAGAAACTAAATGAAGCCAAGCAGAAATGCTCAACTTACGACAAGGACTTATATCCAGTAGTGCAAGTTCTACGACATTGGTGACACTACTTATATCCAAGGAATTTGTGCTCTATTCAGATCATGAAGCTTTAAAATACTTGCAATCCCAAAAGAAACCAAACTATAGGCATGGGAAGTGGGTTTCATTCCTACAAGAATACATCTTTGTTCTTAAGCACCAAGCTGGAAATGAGAATAAAGTGGCAGATTCGCTAAGTCAGACGGCTTACATACTTCATTCCATGAATGTCCAAGTCATTGGTTTTGATCAACTAAAGCAAGACTATGCTGGTTGTAAGGATTTCAACATCATCTATACTGACTTACAAGCTGGGAAGCAAGACGAGTATCCTTCCTTTTCACTGCATAATGGTTATCTGTTTTATGATACCTGCTTATGTCTACCAAATACCTCTTTACGAGACTTTGTTATTTGGGAGTTACATGCTGGAGGTGTAGCAGGTCATTTTGGTAGAGATAAGACCATTGCTATGGTGGAAGATAGGTTTTATTTGCCTAGTTTGAAGAATGATGTTGCTCATATAATAAAGCAATGCAGGACATGCCAACTTGCCAAAGGACGAAGGCAGAACATTTGGCTATATACATCCTTACCTATTCCTCATGAACCATGGCAAGATCTGCTAGGGTCACGATACAATCTATGTTGTGGTGGATCATTTCTCCAAGATGGCTCATTTCTTACCTTGCAACAAAACACTTGATGCTTCACATATTGCTACTATATTTTTCAAAGAAGTGGTTCGACTTCATGGAGTGCCTTCTACTATTGTATCAGATCGGAACACCAAGTTTATGAGTTATTTTTGGAAGAGAGTTTGGAAGCTACTCAATACTCAGCTGAAATTCTCTACATTGTTTCACCCCCAAACAGATGGTTAGACTGAGGTAGTAAATAGAAGCTTGGGAGATCTTTTATGGTGTCTAGTTGGTGATCATACTTCTAGATGGGATCTAGTGCTTCCAATAGTTGAGTTTGCTTATAACAACTCAGTAAATAGATCCACAGGAAGAAGTCCATTTGAAGTGGTGATTGGTATTCAACCTAAGTGGCCAATTGACCTAGTTACCTTACCACCAGATACGCGTACTAGCATTGAAGCAGAAAGCATTTGCTAGGCACACAAGAGAGATACATGATTATGTTAAGAGAAAAATTGCATTGAGCAATGATTTATACAAGGCTAGAGTTGATATTCATCAACGGTTGGCAAATTATCAAGAGGGAGACATGGTTATGGTACTTATACGACCAGAACGTCTTCCTAAAGGTGTGTACAAGAAGCTCCACTCAAAGAGTGCCGGTCCTTACAAAATCATCAAGAAGATAAGTTCTAATTCCTATGTTCTAGAGTTTCCAGATGACATGGGAATTAGTCCTATCTTTAATGTTGAGGACTTGACTCCTTACCATGGGCATGTGGGTCCTTTTAAGACTCCTATACCTAAATTTCCAACTATTGCAGTTCCAAAGGACATTCTAGAGGATGTTTTAGATGAGGAAATAATATCTACTGCTATAGGAGGGTATCAGAAATTCCTTGTCAAGTGGAAAGGCAAGCCTATGCTTGAGAGTTCTTGGATCACTGCTGAAGACTTTCATTGTCTCAACCCAGATCTTTATTAAAGGTACCATGCTTTTAACTCGTTGGGGTCAAGTTCTTTCAAGCCAGGGAGAGATGATAGGAATCGATCGGCACCCTTAAAGACTTGTTCTAGGAAGAAGAAGGCCTTACAACAGGTCCTAATATGGCATATAGTGATGGTACTTGGGATTTGGACTGAATTGAACACCATGGGTATTTTTGCCATTTTAGAGTCATTGCATAAGTAGGATTAGAGTTGTTGAGTCTTCTTTGAATTAAAATAGGATATTACTACTTAGTTTGAGTCCTAATAGGATTATTGAGACTAACAGTTTGACTCCTAAGACTATTATGAGTCTAACAGTTTGACTCCTAGGTTTTTTTATGAGTTTAGAGTCTATAAATATGTATGGACGTTTTACACTGTTTGCCGAACTGAACCTGTTGAGAGAGCTGAGAAGAAGAAGAGAGGAGAGTCTGATGTGTTCGAATGAGTCTGATGTGTTGAGAGACTGGTGAATCATTCCTGCATCCTCCATAAACAAGTTTAAGGATCTTTCGAAATATTCAGCAGCATTATCTGACCTGAATTGCTTGATTTTCTTGCCAAATTGTGTTTCAATCATTTTGCAAAATGCCATGGTTACCCGCGACACTTCATCTCGTGTCTTTAATAAGTAGATCCATGTGCATCGAGAATAGTGGTCAATAAAACTGATAAAGTATCGATAGCCATCCACGGAAACAATGGGAGAAGGACCCCAAACATCAGAATGCACTAAGTCAAAAGGTGCTTGAATTTTATTACTAGAAGTTGAGTACACAGTTCTACACTGTTTTGATAATTGACAGACTTCACAGACTAACTTTTGACTTGACACACCTTGAAACAATTCCGGAAACAACATTTCCAATGACAAGAACTATAAATGACCTAGTCTAGCATGCCACAGGTGCAGCTTAGATAATGACTCCACATTAGATTGACCATTAGTGGTAGATGTTTGAAGGGATGAACTGATGTCTGCATCCCGGTAGTAGAGGCCTCCACGCTTATGACCGCTCCCAATCGTTCTCTTCGTCAAACTGTCTTGAAAAACACAATGGGTAGGAAAAAAGGTTATGCTACAATTCAAGTTCTTGGTAAGTTTTGAAATAGATAAAAGATTTGAAGAGAGATTGGGAACATGTAAGACAGATTTGAGGGAGATGTCCTTGCTTAGGTCAACCACTCCTTTCCCAGATATGGTAGAGAGGGAACCATCAGCAACCTTCATCTTGTCTTGACCAAACATTAAATGATAGGAAGAGAATAAGGAAGACATGTGAGTCATGTGGTCAGTTGCACCGGAATCAATAATCCAGGAGGCTGGATCAATGGAACTAGTTGCACTAAAGGCTGAAACAATACCTGATCTGGCAAGGGAGGTGGAAGCAAGAGAATTTGTCCTTAGGCGGGCCAGTGCCCGGCTAAGTACCTCTACCTCATCAGCTGTGAAATCCATAGGCCCATGTCCTTGGGAACTGGTAGTCTGTCCCGAAGAAGAGGAAGCAACTGTGGATGAGTGTTTGGAACCTCCATCGCTGTGACTTGCTGCTAGGTTCCCACTTGCCGAATGGCCCTTCTAGTGCTTCTTCTCTTTCCTCAATGCTGCTGGTTTCAAATGAGGGTAGAGAACCCAACAATTCTCTTTCACATGTTTTTCTCCCCCACAGTGAGTACACCTCAGGTGTCTCTTGTCAGAGAACTTGTTCCCCCTTTGGCTTGTAGAAATGAGAGCTGAATGTTCTATAGACTGCTCTATTGGTTTAGTCTGGGCATCAACTTGCATCTCCTTTCTTCTCACCTCTTCATTTCTCACAAGATAGTAGACATGATGTAGATCAAGCATCTCATCTCTTCCCAGAATTTGGGACCTTATGTTCTCATATACCGGATCTAGGCCAGCTAAAAATTTGAATGCTCTACCCTCTTCAACTTGTTTGTTGTGTTTCTCCTTATCTCTGGCATTCTCCCAGTCTATGATGAGGTGGTGATCCAGCTCTTCCCACAATCCTTCTAATGTAGCAAAGTATGTAGCAACACTCATGTCTCCCTGGTTCAGGGCAGCAATATCTTGATTCAGTCTATAGATTCGGGCATTATTCTTTTTCTGCCCATAGGTCTTAGACACCTTCTCCTATATCTTGGCAGCTGTGGAGAAGTGTTGAACCGTCCTAGCTATCCTGGGAGTCATTGAAGCAAGCAGCCAGGACATGACTGTAGCATTATCTCTTCTCCAAACAGCATATTCAGCACTCCCTATTTCGGGTTCTTTCTTCTGCCTGTCCAAATAGCCTGTAAGGTCCCGGGATGTGATAAAGAGCATGGCCGAAACAGACCATTCCCTAAAGTTGTATTCATCAAGTAACACACTTGTTATCTGTACGCTGTGCAAATTAGGGTTCTCCAGATTAGGAGACCTCCCACTAGTCCTAATATCTCTAGAAGAAACTTCCCCAGATATGGAAGACATCTTCTCCGACTTGCAAGAGTACCAAAACTGTCACACAGGTTATGTGAAACATCTTCAGACTTCTGGACCTTGCAGCACTGTAATCTCAGACCTGAGGGTCTGTTTTAGGGCTGTAATACCCTTCCCACTCTGCTGTACTGCTCCACTCACTGCTGTCGCAAGCTACCACTTACAGTTGAAGTGTCGAGCCAAAAAAATAACTCTGCAGTGTTTGGCCACTGTTGCCACAACCCTGACCTAGCTGTTGTGGCTTCTACCACACACCAATCACTGCTATCGCAGGTTAACCTTCACCCACGAACTGCTCTAGGACTGCTGAAATCAGTCCTCTCTTCTAGATCTGTTTTACACAGATCTCACTTAGCCGAGTGGCTACACCTTGCTCTATGTATCTCTTAGGGCATCAGCTACTGGGACTAACTCCCCTTGGGCCCTACAACCAAGGGAAACCCTAGGTATAGGTTCTGCTGTGTTCTACGACCAGACCTAGGGTTTCTTTGCAGTACCAAGATAGAGAGAGAAGTGCGAGACAGCTGCTGTAACCAGGCGAGAGAGGTGTTCTACGACCAGACCTAGAGCTCTGATACCATGTTTGCCGAACTGAACCTGTTGAGAGAGCTGAGAAGAAGAAGAAGAGGAAGAAGAAGAGAGGAGAGTCTGATGTGTTCGAATGGGCACTATTCATCAGCCAGCACTGTTCACTAATATAAGAGCAATACATAATTTACATGAAAGGACCAGGATGCCCCTGATTAGTGATGGGACACCCAGTCTAATAAAACACAAGATACAATTAGGCCCAGTTACTAAGGCCCATTAACTAGAGACTCTAACACCCAGCCCAGACAAGAGAATAACAACATATCAGCCGAACCAACAAAAGGCAATGAATTATATTGAGTTTTTTTCAGCTTATGCTACTAGCTATGGTGAGTGATTCCCATGCCCTAGAGTGATTCTAGGCACCTTGTGAGTGATTCCAGGTATTTTCTCTCTTCTTTCTCTCCCTATTTTCTCTTTTATTCCTTCAAGAAGCCATTGACAGCCATAAAACTCTTATCAAGAGGACCATTCAACATTCTCTAAGGACTAGAACTGAGCTGGTTCTACATCACTTTCACACACCATTATTTATATATCAAGGAACAAGAGACCATTTCTTATTTGGGGTTGCACTCAATTGAGTAACCAGGGCATGATTATGAAGTTTTCTTATTCCCACTTGTCACATGTAGGGCCAGTTGTCTTTGGATTTTTTGTCTTCCCAGTTAAGTGTCAATTTCCTAGGTCGTTTCACATGCATTTTTATCGATTGGGACCATTCCAAAAAGTTCAAGCCATCTAATTTGATAGTCATAATCTGAAAATTTGGGTTGTCAACAAGGGAGTTAAGAGTAGATCTAATCCTTGAGGATTGTGCCACATCTTTGATGTCTCCAGATTTATTTCCTGTAGCCATTTTCTTGAAAGAATATTTGAAAGAAAAGGAATATTGGGTTCACTACACAGCTATATCTAAAATATGTTATCTTTCACTGATGCTCCTTGACCACCCCAATAGTCCAATGATAAAAAAAAAATACATCAAAACCTTCGTCACATATGCAAATATATTACAAATTTCACATGTGAAACACCTCCTACCAGATCTAGGCGCATCAACAACCCAAAACAAGAAAGGAAAGGATTTTCTGGTAAAGGCAGTAAATTTCAAATAGAAGAAAAATCTTAGAATATTCTATAATCCACCAAAAACTCTCAGACCTATTTCAAATTATGCCAAAATTACAATGCAGCGAGGATCAAGACATCCATTTGAAAAAAGAAAAACCTCATGAATTTGTTGGTGCCAAGAAATTGCGGGTTGATTTTTCTTTTGTAAAATTTATAAGAAATCTTTAATCAATTCAAATAGTGGAAATCTTGGATGCAAATTCATCTAAAATCATCTTCAACCAGACCATACAAGTTTTCTCATCAGAAGTCACAGGTTGATGCAGTCCTTTTGATGTCATCTAATGTCATCTAGCAGCCTGCTAACATCAGCTGGGATCTTCCATTCTTTCTGAGCAAATATCTTAGATTAGGATGATCTAGTCCGCTTTGATACCAACTTGATCTGAAACTATAAAACTAGCTTTTGGTGAATTTTCTGGCATAGGTTTTTCTGGTTGTATTCTTTCCCTTTTCTTTTTCTGTCTTCTTATAAAATTTTGCTAATAATCCAACTAAAAGGGCTAGTCAAGTATTTCTTTTTTTTTTCTATCTTTTTTATTTGCAGATAAGAGACTTCCATATTACAAAGAGGGAGGAAGATATTGGTTCTTATGCAGGTTATGTTGGTGAGAGTTATTCTCCGTTTCTTTTCATACATTGAGACCTATTTATGATAACTCATTGGAAGTTTCATAAAGCTATGCCAATAATACCTTTTCTTTTTTTTTTTTAAAGGATCTTCATTTATGTTTGGAAGAGCACTGACTTCTGTCTTCTGGGGAGTTGTAGCTGATCGTTATGGTAGAAAACCAGTAATAATGATAGGAATTATTACAGTGTTAGTACTGCTACACTTGTATTTACCTATCAATTGAACATGAGTTTTCATTCTTTCTGATTTTTTGTGTGTATGTTTCTGTGTGTGTGTGTGTGTGTGGGTGGGCATGCTTCCTCATGTGTGTGTGTATATATATTCTTTTTCTCATTAGTATTATTACCTATCTCAGTGTTATTTTCAACACTCTCTTTGGCCTGAGTACAAACTTTTGGATGGCCATTTCAATGAGGTTTCTTCTTGGAAGCTTGAATGGTCTACTTGGCCCAATAAAGGTATAGCTTCTATAACATATATTGAATTTTCACCTCCAATTTGTTGTTATCTTTGTATATTATGGACAATTGTTTAGATAATTTGTGCTGTTTTTCTCACTATTACATTGTCTTTACATGTTTAAAATTTCCTTTTTGTTGTTTTCCAGGCATATTCTACTGAAGTTTGTCGTGAAGAATATCAAGCTCTAGGAGTGTCATTAGTAAGAACGTTTCCTATCATTATTTATTATGGATCCAAAAGTTCATGCTGCATTATTTTGAATGGGCATTATTCAATCAAGTGTTAAAATTTCAGGTTAGTACTGCATGGGGTACAGGATTGATTATTGGCCCAGCACTTGGAGGTTTCTTGGCACAGGTATTCACTGCTCTTTTTTTCCCCTTTCCCTTTCCTACTATTTTCTGTGGGTGGACAAATGAGAATATTATTAACAAAATTTTGAAATTAAGAAAGAAGAATATGATCATATGACCATGTATACATAAAACTTGCAGCCTTTGACTTATTCCTCAAAAAATTGGGAAATTTGTTTTCCGTGTTTAATTCAAAGCCCCTAGGCTGGATGGTTTCACAATAGCCTTCTACAAGGATTGCTTGGACATTTTGAAAGAAGATTTGTTGGAAGTTTTTGACGAATTCTTTGAAAGAGGAGTAGTTAATTTTCAGAGATGAGGACAGGAAAGTCATTGCTCTATTTTCTGGTCCTATTGGTGTAGGTGATTCACTTTGAGCTGAAACCATGGCAGTGCTGGAAGGAATGAAGAAGGCAAAGGAGCTGGACTGATGCACGCTCATTGTTGAAGGGTGTTTGCTGAAGTACAGCAGTAGAAGAGAAGAGAAGAGAAGAAAAGAAGCTTGTGAATGGGCGACAATGTGTTCTCAGCTGGCCCTAGAAGCTATTATATATATGTTAACAATAAGATGTTATAGGAATAGACTAGAATGCCTTTGATTAGTGATGGGACACCTAGACATAATAGAATAAAACAGGTTTAGGCCCAATAACTAAAGGCCCATAACAGACTAAAGAACTGAAACATAAAAGATAAATAAGCCCACCAACACTTAACCTCTCGATCCAACACTCCCCCTCAAAGCTAAGCATGGATGTTAGTCATGTTTAGCTTGCCAAGTAAGCCTAGGAACTTCATTGAAGACAGTCCTTTTGTCAAAACATCAGCAACCTGCATCTCAGATGGTGTATAAGGATTGCAAAGTTTGCCCGAGACAATTCTCTCTCTTGCAAAGTGTTGGTCAATCTCAATATGCTTAGTCCTATCATGTTGTACTGGGTTATTTGCAATGTTGATGGCAGCCTTGTTGTCATAATACAGCTTGAGAGGACCATCAACCTTCATCCCGAGCTCACCAAGGAGGGTTTTAAGCCACAATAGTTCTGCAACACCATGTGCCATAGCCCGATATTCAGCTTCTGCACTTGATCTTGCAACCACATTTTGCTTTTTAATTCGCTAAGTAACCAAATTCCCTCCAACAAATGTGCAATATCCGGAAGTAGACTTCCTATCTCCAATTGATCTAGCCCAATTTGCATCAGTATACGTCTCAATTTCAATTTTATTGTGCTTTTTGAACAAAATTCCTTTCCCTGGACATGTCTTCAAATACTTGAGGATCCTTTCAACTGCTTTCATATGAGGAATCTTTGGAGAGTGCATGAACTGGCTGACAACATGCACTACATAACCTATATCAGGTCGGGTAAAAGATAGATATATCAATTAGGGTGCAACAATAGGGAGAATTATGTGGAGATGTGCTCGTGCTGCCTTGATTTGGACTCTTTGGGAAGAAAGGAATATTAGAATTTTTCAAGAGAAGGAAAGGAGCAATCAGGAATTGAAAGACTGTGTGTTAAATAGGGCAATACCTTGGCTGAAGACCTTGGAAATCTTTCATCAATTCTCCTTTAATGACCTTTGGAGAAATTGGTCAGCAGTAGCGAGATGTTCATCTCTAAAGGACAAATCAATTACAAGTTGGTCTCCTCCATCCGAAGGCTCACTGAAGTTGAACTTTGATGGAAGTAACATGGGTAATTCAAGATTATCCGGAATGGGGGGTGCTTTGAGAAACGAGAAGGGAGAGGTTTTGTTGCTCTACTCAGGTTCCTTGGGAATTGGGGACTTCATCAGGGCATAACTTTTAGCTATTGTACAAGGGGTGCAATTTGCAAACCAGCTGGGGGTACAACACCTAACAATTGAGGGGGATTCGAAAGTGGTGGTGGGTTGGTTGAAAAATCCTGAAGAGGCTATGTGGCGTTACAAGAATGAAATGAAGAAATTTAGTTGGTTGACAAGGAATATGCTGGTCACTGTATTGTGGGTGGGGAGATCAGCAAATACTTTGTCAGATGTGTTAGCTAAGCAAGGGGTAAATAGGGAAGAATTGTTTTGGGCTCAGTTGTGATTCTTGCTTTTCTTTCCTAGTTTACTTGTAAGATTCGAGGGGTTGCAGCTTGCGCCTCTCCCTGGGATGTTGTATGAACTCACTCTAAATCTGCTTCTGAATTAATAAATTTATTATCATTCATCAAAAAATTAGGGTGCAAGTCGGGCGGGTTAGGCTGGGTTTATGGTCAACCCAGGCCCGACCCTAAAATTTGGGCTTAAGACCCGAGCCCAAGGTCAAGCCCGATTTTCCCAACCCGAGCCCATCCCGCCCTGTAATTTGATGCACTCGTGTTGGGCTCGGGCCTGGGCCAGCTCGGGTTGGTCAATGAACCCACTCTAAAATTATATATATATATATAAATGTATTTATGCAAATATATATACATATATTTATGTATGTAAATATGTATGCAAAATATCTATACAAATGTTGTATATACAAATATGTATGTATCTATGTGTAAATATGTATGCAATATTTACATATATACACATATATATGTATATATGTATATAATTGTGCCGGGCTCGGTCTAGGTTCGGGCTACCTAAGGGCTAGGCCTGAGCCCGGCCCGAAAAATAAAAAAGCCTGACTTCTTGGGTCCGAGCCCAGCCTGAAGACCGAAAATCCAAGCCCATCCCATGTAAAATTCCGGGTTGGGCCGGTTCGAGCTCGGGCTGGGTCTGCCCAAGTTGCACCCTTCATATCAATTTTCCCACCAGCTTTTGGTATCTTCTTTTATTAGAGTAGTCCTCTCCAACCGATTCCTGGAGACAATGATTTTGCTCTATTGGAGTATCTGTTGGTCTACTCCCCATCGTACCTGTCTCCTCTAGAAGATCAAGAACATACTTCCTTTGACATATATAAATGCCCTCTTGTGACTTTGCAACTTCAATTCCAAGGAAGTATCTCAAATGGCCTAAATCTTTGATCTCAAATTTAGATGCCAAGAACTCCTTCAATCTTTTTATCTCTTCCAGATCATTCCCTGTAATCACCATATCATCTACATAGACTATAAGTGTTGTAAGCCTGCTACCCTGTTTTCTTATGAACAAGGTATGATCTGCACCACTCTGACTGTATCCCACTTTCTTCATGGCCCCACAGAGCTGCAGGGTATAATAATAATTGAAGGTAAATTTGACGGCGAGAGGAAAGTTAAAATATATTAAA
Source organism: Nelumbo nucifera (assembly GCF_055504915.1). NCBI lineage: Eukaryota > Viridiplantae > Streptophyta > Magnoliopsida > Proteales > Nelumbonaceae > Nelumbo > Nelumbo nucifera. Next base: position 23,621,947 of record NC_142655.1, on the reverse strand, counting down.
GAAAACAAACCATTCCCGGGAGCTGCAGGGTATAATAATTGAATCCAGGAGAATGCACAGATTATGACATGTCTTTGGAACAATATGGAACCTCATATCAGTGTGAACTTGATGTTCTTTGATACTACGAAAGAAGTTTGGGAACATCCTAAGCAGTTGTATTCTGGACATGACAATGTAATTATAATCTATCAATTGTATCATGAGTATTTTCAACTACAACAAGGTAATAGGAGTGTGGAAGAGTACTATGCTTGCTTGAAGAGTTTGTGGAATGAGTTGGATTCGTATCAACCTCTTTTGATTGATCTCAAAGTGCAAAAACAATAGAGAGATCAGTTGGATGTGACACATTTTCTTTTCAGATTGAGGTCTGAATTTGAACTAGTGCGTGCCCAGATTTTAGGTAGCAATGACATACCTACACTATCAGAAGTCTTCTCCAAAGTAAGAAGGGTTACGAGTCCACATATAGATGGCTCTCTAGTATTAGAGAAGTCGGCCCTAGCCGCAAACAGAGGTGGTAGAGGTGGCTCACGTGGTAGAAGTAGCTATCTAGAGGGAGTAACTGTGGTGTGAAAGGAGGTCAAAATGGTGGTAGAGATGGGAATTTTAGAGGTTGTGGTGTCAGTGTTGCTGGTCAAGGAATGATCAAAGAATGCAGCTATTGTGGACGGGAAGGACATACTGTAAACTACTGTTATGATTTGCATGGCCCACTTTGTACTTGGGCCAATCATGCTACTGTAAAAGGAGATAGTTGTACTACAGGAGATGACTCCACTGCTTTAGGTATTGGGAAGGAGAAGGAAATGGTTTCCATCACCCAAGAAGAGTATGGAAAAAGTCGTCTATCTTCTTCTTCCGATAATACTAGAACTCTTGCATAGTCAGGTACAACATGTCTTGTTTCTTCTTTTAAACCATGGATTGTTGATTCTGGGACCTTAGATCACATGACTGGGTCCTCAGACCTGTTTGCATCTTTATCCCCTCCCTTTACCGCCAAACCGGTTACTCTGGCCGATGGTATTACCTCCGGTGTTTCTGGTACCGGTGATGTTTCTTTACATTCTGATTTACTTTACCGCCGGTCCTATATGTTCCTAAATTTCCTTTTAGTCTTATGTCTGTTACTAAGTTGACAAAATCTTTGAATTGCTTTGTCTCATTCTTTCCATCCCATTGCATTTTTCAGGATCTCGAGACGGGGAAGACTATTGGTGGCGGGCATGAAGCTGGAGGATTGTATTATCTTTATAGTGGTGGATCACAAACAACTCTTCATTCCTCTATTTACACCGTTACAGTGGCACTATTGGATGGGTTACCCTTCTCTTCTAGCTCTCAAGAGTCTTGTTCGAGAGGTTGTGTCTGTTCGTGAGTTATAGTGTGAAGTTTGTCAGCTTAGTAAACATCATGTCTCTTTTGTTCCAAGGGAACCTACTAGAGTCTCGAGTCTTTTTGAACTTGTCCATTCAGATGTTTGGGGTCCTTGTCCAATTGAATCTTACAATGGTTTTAAATATTTTATTTCCATTGTTGATTATTTTTCAAGAATGACTTGGATTTATTTAATGAAATCTCGTATAGAGGTGTTTGATATATTTCTCTCCTTTTATGCTGAAATTAAGAATCAATTTGGTATCTCCATTAAATACTTTCGATCTGACAATGCAAAAGTATATTTCCAACGCCCATTTCATATGTTCTTTGAATCTCATGGCAAAATACATCTATCATCCTGCTACTCCACTCCACAAAAAGATGGAGTAGCTGAGCGGAAGAATATACATTTACTTGACACTGCTCGGGCACTTTTGATTCAAATGTCAGTTCCAAGAAAATATTGGAGGGATGTTGTTCTTACTTCTTGCTTTCTCATTAATCGTATGCCATCTTCCTTGTTAAGTGGCTCCTTTCCTTTTTCTATTGTCTTTCCTTCTCAATCTCTGTTCCCTTTGCCTCCGTGTGTCTTTGGTTGTGTTTGATTTGTTCACCGCTTGGGGCAGGCGTTGGATAAGTTGGATGCTCGTGCTCTTAAATGTGTCTTTTTAGGGTACTCTTGGACCCAAAAAGGATATAAGTGCTATAGTCCTTCCCTTCGGCGCTTCTTTGTTATTCCTAATGTGACCTTCTTTGAAAATGTTCTTTTTTTTCCCTCAACTGAGCCTACTTCTCTTGATACTCTATCCCCACCTCCTCTTCCCTTACCAATGGAGGAGGTGCCTATGCTTGCTCCTGTTGTTCAAGAGTCAATGCGACCACCGATACATCGAGTATATGCTTACGACCCTGTGGTATTGTGTTTCGGCCTTCTTCAGCTCCATCTCAGCCATCAACGGCTCCTCTATCGATGGGTCCATCTCATTTCGATCTTCCCATTACGCTTCGCATAGGTAAGCGTGCTTGTACTAAACATCCTATATTTCGTTATGTTTCATTTGCCCATTTATCTCCATCCTATTGGAATTTTGTATCCCTTCTATCGTTTGTGTTTGTTCCTAGATCTCTTCAAGATGTTCTTCTCTCTCCAGAATGGAAAAATGACGATGGATGAGGAATTTCATGCTTCAATCTAATCATACTTGGAACCTCACTTCTCTGTCTCCAGGAAAGAAAGCAATTGGTTGTTGGTGGGTTTACATTGTTAAGCATCTTGCCGATGGTAGTGTGGAGTGATAAATCATGCTTAGTAGCCAAAGGGTATACACAGACCTATGGTATTGATTATACTGATACTTTTTCACCTGTAGCTAAAATGGGTTTGGCCTGGGTGCTTATTTCCCTGGCTACACAATTTGACTGGCCGTTGTTCCAGTTGGATATTAAAAATGCATTTCTTCACGGTGACCTAGAGGAGGAGGTGTATATGGAGCAACCTCCAGGGTACGTTGCTCAGGGGGAGGAAGGTAAGGTGTGTTGGTTGAAGAAAGCAATTTATGGGTTGAAGCAATCTTCGAGGGCTTGGTTTAGGAGATTCAGTAGTGTAGTACAACAGTTTGGGATGACACAATGTAGGGTTGATCATTCAGTGTTCAGTAGAGATACTACCTTTGGGAAGATTGTGTTGGTAGTCTATGTTGATGACATCATTATTGCAAGAAGTGATGAGCATGGCATTGAAAAGCTCAAACAATTCTTACAAAACCAATTCCAGACTAAGGACTTGGGGCACTTGAAATATTTTCTGGGCATAGAAGTAGTAAGGTTAAAGTGGGGAATCTCTCTCACAAAGGAAGTATGTGCTTGACCTATTGGAAGAAACTGGTCTTTTAGGGGCAAGGCCAGTGGATACCCCTATAGATCCGAATGTGAAGATGTCTGATAGTGAGGGGGAGCCCCTAGCTGATTCTAGACGGTACAAGAGAGTAGTTGAAAAACTGATTTATTTAACCATTACAAGACCAGGCATTTCCTTCAGGGTTGGATTATTGAGCCAATTCACACAGAACCCAAGGATCCATTGGGAAGGATAGTTAGAGTTCTACGCTATTTGAAGGGTGCTCCAGGTAAAGGGTTGTATAAGAAAGAGAGAGAACTTTCCTTGGAAGGATACACAGATGCTGATTGGTCAGGGTTGGTTACTGATAGGAAATCAACAGCTGGTTACTACACTTTTTGGTAGGGAATTTGATTACTTGGAAAAGCAAGAAGCAGAACGTGGTGGCTAGGAGTAGTGCTGAGGCCGAGTATAGAGCCATGGCCCACACTACATGTGAGTTGGTGTGGTTGAGACTTGAGACAATTGTTACAAGAGATGGGAATCAATCACAACCCCCATGAAGCTATTTTGTGACAACCAGGCAGCCATTCATATCTCTTCCAATCCAGTGTATCATGAGAGGACCAAACACATAGAGGTGGATTGTCACTTTGTTAGAGAAAAGGTGGTCAGTGGAGAAATCATTACCCCATACGTGAAGTCTGAAGATCAACTAGCTGATTTGTTTACCAAAGGCTTGAGTGGTGCTCGGATGAAATACATTTGTAACAAGTTGGAGTTGTATGATATGTATGCTCCAACTTGAGGGGGAGTGTTAAAATACAACTTTGTTCTAGGGTTATTTTAGTCTTTTCTCTTCTTTAAATCAGTGTTTTTTTGTCTCTATTCTCAAGCATTTGTATACAGGGGGTAATAGTGTAATTTTCTGTTCAACCTTTCTTCTCCTCTTCTTCTTCTTCGTCTCTTCTACTTCTAGGCTCATACCAGGAGCCTTCTTTTTATTTATTTAATTAAATACAGGCCTGATAACAGTTATGTTACACAACCTCACAATAGGAACTCTTATTGATGTTCTGATAGAACTAGAAAAACAATAATATCCCTACTTAACTTTACAATGTCTACGAACAAATGCAGAATACCAAAATTACCCATATGCATATTAATACTTAGGTATTAAAATCTCTCTATCTTTGGCAAATAGGTTTCATTTCTCTTTGATCCTTTCCTTTTTTGTGTAAGTTTCAATTCACCATATTATTTATCATGCTTGGATGAATTTCTGTTTTAGCCTGCAGAGAAATTCCCAAATATTTTTTCTAGAGAATCTCTTTTTGGGAGGTAAGTAATTCTATGCCTATTTATCTTATGTTAGATTTCTTCCCTTATTTACTACCGTATTGTTATAATTTTCGACTTGTACTGAATATTCTCAGAATAGAAATAATTTGTTGCAGGTTCCCTTATTTACTACCCTGCCTTCCAGTATCAATCTTTGCATTGTTTGTGGCTATTTCTTGTTTTTGGCTTCCGGTATGTTTCTGAATCAATTTCAAATCATTACTTTTTCAATTTGGTCTTCACAAGGATGACCTGTACTGTTATGTTAAACAGCTTTTGATTTTGGCTTTCATTCACAAAAACAAAGCATGCATACAAAATCAAGTTATGTTGGAAATTGAGATTAAAACATTATAAAATCATTGAGTAAGCATTTTTGTAGACCTTTTGACTTGTAATTAAAACAAACCATTTAAATTCAGAAAGAGTATGGCAACTGACAAAGGATTCCTGTAGGCGGCATAGAAAGATGGAGTTTACATATTGTCTACTTTACGTTAACAATTCCCTTCAGTGAAGCAAGAGAAGTGCTAATTCCATGGCTGATGGGTTAGCCAAGCAAGGGGTGCTTAAGGATTCTTTGTTTTGGGCCACTTTTTAGCTTTCCTTCTTGTTCTCTGTTGTGGGGGAGTTAAGATATTTTACCTCCCCTCTCTTGTACTCAAAGTTTCACAATTTTTATAATCTAATAAAACATTCTGTTATTGATAAAAAAAAATCCCTTCAGTGAAAGGGCTTTCTGAAAATTTTTATCTGACGTTTGACATCTCTTTGCTTTGGTCTGAGTGAAGGATTTCATATCATGCAAAACTTGTATGGTGCTTGCTCACCAAGAGTGTATGCTTTTCTGTGGTTGTCTTTTTTGGACAGCTTATTGACAGATAACAATCATTTGGAGTGTAGAGGCTTTAGAATGGAAATTTTATGTTTTGTGTAAAACTTGTTCATTCATTGCAGACTTCTGGAGCTTCCTCTTGACCTTACTGTAATCTCTTCTTTTCTTTAATAATTACCTTACTAAAAAATAAAGGTGTTCCATATCCAATATGATGCCCACATTATGGATCCTTTGCTACTTTCATTCAGGAAATGTGAACTTAATCTTCTGACACCTGACTAGTAGATTGCTACCCTCCAGAGATCCATCTCTTAAGTCTTAACTATGAAGGTTCTGGTTCATTATTTACAGAAAACCTGCCTAAGATCCTCTCTGTCTTTGAAATCTACCTAGACTAAAGCAATGTGATCTATCTCTGCATTTCCATCTTTCTTTATTCCTGAGAGCAAATCGTTATCTAAGTGCCACAATTCTTCTTGTGCTATTCTTTTTGATTTACTCCTTATTTGATTATGGTTTCTTTCAATCACAATTTCTCCCTCTCTCTAATATATATACATATACATACTAGTAAATGCATGGTTCAAAATTTTGTTAATTATTGGACCATATCGGTCGATACATATCATATCAGTGGGTCACCAATATGCCAAATCTGCAACTTTTGGGGGTTTGACCTATTTCAGGGGGTAGGCAGGCCTAAAACACCCCTTTGTCGTAATTTTGAAAAAAAATACTAAAAAAGTAAAAAGAGTGTGGTACAAAGTACTGATACACCCCTTCTGCCATATCGAGGTGTATCGACACTTTGAACCCATGTAATACTAATACTGATAATTTAGTGTCCTTATTAGAACCCATGTAACAAAGACAAATTATCAAAGCATGGTGTAGCAGTGGATTTGTTGTCTTCCAAGAAGGAAAGGAAGAAAAAAACAGTAGTGGATGAAGCAAAATTGCCTAAGGAGAACTCAGATATTTTCTTGATCAGCAACATAGAAAATATTTTATTAATATTAAAAAAGGAAGAAAGAATACAACAAGAACTCAGAGATTTCCTTGGCGGTTTCTCAAGAAGAAAAGGAAAAGGAATTAGAAGTGAGGAAAGAAGCTAAACCAGAAGAGGAAGTTTGAGAGGCTGGTCTAGGTTTTGTAAAACAGAGGAGAAAAAGACAGCAGCAAGTTTGTGGGTGTGTCCAATGTGGAGCTCGGCACCCTAGAAGAGAAATTTATATTAAAAAAAGGTAAAAGGACCAAATTGTCCTTTGAGTAGAAGAGAGGATAGTTTACAAGAAGAAAATAAAATGCAATAAGATGTAAATTACAGAAATAGCCCTCTCAGCTAGCTCTCTTTATCTCTACACTCTCCCTCAAACTGATGCCTAGGAATCAGCATCAGTTTGTCCACAAGGAAAAAGTGTTGTGCCTGCGTCATAGCTTTCGTCAAGAGATCTGCAAGTTGGAGTCCAGAGGACATGTGGGGAAGAGAAATAGTACTAGCTTGAAGAAGATCACGAATAAAGTGGCAATCAACTTCAATGTGCTTTGTGCGTTCATGGAAAACAAGATTGGAGGCAATCTTGATGCCATTGGCATTATCTGCAAAGAGCGGAACTGATGGCAGTGACTCCTGTAGTATATCATGTAGTAGAGCCCTAAGCCATATAATTTCACTGCATACGGAGGACATGGCTCTATATTCAGGTTCAGTAGAAGATTTTGAAACTGTAGATTGTTTCTTACACTTCCAGGCAATGAGAGAGTTACCAAGAAAAACACACCATCCCGTAGTAGATCGTCTAGTGTCTGGACAACCAGCCCAATCAGCATCGGTAGGGGTGAGCATTCGGTTTGTTCGGTTAAAAACCGAACCGAATAAACCGAAGTTTCAAAAACCGATATACCTATTTGGGAGTCCGAACCGAAACCGAACTTTGCAAAAACCGAACAAACTGAATCTGCTTGCTACTCTCGATCTTTCCTATGCATTTGTGCAAGTGCATCTGAAATTTACACTACAAAGTTTAAGCAAAGCACTTAAAAACTGAAGAATCCGTGGCTAAAAATTTCCACAATCCAGATTCGGTGGCTAACAAAAATACTAGGAAGAACTGAAGATTAAAAGGGAAAAATAGAAAAAAATACTTGTACTTAGAGATTCAAATGGATAACAAGAAAGCAGGGAGGGAACTAAAATGAACCAAAAAACTAAAGATTAAAGAAGACTCGCTGGATTCTATCACTTGTTGCCGCCCGCTGGAAAAGTTAGTTTGTTGGATGTTGGACTTTGGAATAGTGGAACTGGAACTTTTAGTTTACTACTAGCCTGCTACTTTGCTCGCTCAGGCGCAAAGACACTCACTGCTGCAAGGGACTTAAGGCTTCAGTCTTTAGAGGTTAGAGGAAGATGAAGGTCAATGGTCAAAGACTAATGGGTTTTGGCCTATGGCTAATAACCTTTGGGCTTTTCACTATATTTGTATATTTACCACCTTACCCCTAAAAGTTCAGTTTTTTGGGTTTTGACCAAAGGCTAATAACCTTTGGACTTTTCATTATATCTACATGTTTACAAATTTGCCCTCTAAGTTTGGTTTTTTAGGTTAACTGAACTACTAAATCTCACAACTGAAACCGAAAACTGAAGTTTGGCAAACATATTTTTAAAACTGAAACCAAACCGATTTTTCAAAATAACTGAACCAAAAACACCATAACCGAATTTTTGGTTCAGTTATTCGGTTTCAACCGAATTATGCTCACCCCTAAGCATCGGCATAGGTAGTAAGGCTGATGGATGATGAGGAGGAGAAGTATAAGCCATGAGATAGGGTTCCCCTCAGATACCTAATAATCCGATGAACTGTGGACATGTGGGGTTGTCGTGGAGATGAGACAAATTGGCTCACTATCTGGACTGCATATGATATGTCCGGCCGAGTCATTGTGAGATATATTAAGTTGCCCACCAATTGTCGGTACAGAGTAGGATCCTCAAGAGGAGAGCCTTCATCCTTGCTTAATTTCAAATTAACTTCCAAGGGAGTATTAACAGTCTTGGAGTCATTGAGATTAGCCAATTTGACAAGATCCATTGCATATTTATGCTAGTTAACAAAATAGCCATGGGAATTACGGCTGACCTCAAGTCTCAAGAAGTAGGTTAAGGGGCCCAAATCCTTCATCTTAAAGGAGTCGCTAAGGAGTCTTTTCAGATTAGTGATTCCCTCCACATCATTCCCTGTAATAATTATGTCATCAAAATATAGGAGGAGAAGAGTCACACCCTGATTCCGATGCAAAATAAAAAGATAGTGATCAAAATAGCTTTGAATAAATCCTGCATCAGTGGTCACAGATCTGAATCTCTCAAACCAGGCTCTTGGTGCTTGTTTCAGGCCATACAAAGACTTCTTGAGATGATAGATAAGCTGAGGATCAATGCCATATCCAGGGGAGGTTTCATGTAGACCGTTTCCTTCAATTCTCCATGATGAAAAGCATTTTTCGCATCCATCTGATTAATTGTCTAGTCTTTAATTGCAGAAATGAGGGATTTCTATAGCCTATTGATAAGTCTATCCCATATTCCTGTTTATAGCCTTGTGCAACAAGTCTAGCCTTGTACCTATTTAGACTTCCATCTGACTTCCAATAAGAGAGGCTTCAGGAGGGGCCTTGACCAATTCCTAGGTGTCATTCTCAAGAAGAGCTCGGATCTCAGAGTCCATGGCATCTTTCCAATGAGGGATTGCTATAGCCTATTGATAAGTCTTGGGAATGTCTGTGGTGGATAAGATAATAGAAAAGGATCTATGGTCTGGGGAGTAACCATAGCGGTTAGGAGGGCGAGCGACACAATGTGGGCGCAGTGGGTTTAGGTGGCGGGTTAGAAGAACTTACAGAGATGAATGGTGTAACTGGAATAGCAATTGATGTTGGAGAAGGCGGAGGGGGCATAGGAGCTGGTGTAGACTTTTGTCTTCTGAAGTAGGTTTGAAGTTGTTGCGTAGGTGATGTCAGAGCATTTGGAGGATCTATGGAACCAAAGCTGTGCAACAAAGAGATAGAGGGAGCAGGAAATTTAACAATATGCTCAAAGAAAGATATGTGCTCAAGAAAGATATTACGGGAGATCCTAATATGATGAACTTCAGGATCGTAACACAGGAATCCCTTGTGGTCAGGGCTATACCCCACAAAAGTACATAATGTTGCCTGTGTAGTCAACTTGGTGCATTCATGGGGTGGAAGATGAACAAAACAAACATGACCAAAAACATTGAGTAAGGATAAGTTAGGTGGTTTGTGAAACGGGGATTGGAACTGAGAGGTATTATTCAGAACATAAGAGGGAAGAAGATTTATTAGATACATGGCAGTGCCGGCCACCTCCACCCAAAACCAAGAGGGTATGTGAGAGTCTTACAGAAAGGTTCGAACTACACTCAAGATGTGTCTATTCTTTCTTTCTGCTACTCCGTTTTGTTGTGGAGTACCAGGACAAGATTTTTGAGATTGGACTTCATGTTCTTTCAAATAAGCCTGAAAGTCCCCATCAAAGTACTCTCCCCCTGAATCAGATCGTTGGATATATTTTTCCTTCGAATTGGGTGGCAACATAGGCTTGGCAAAGTTTAAATTTATGATAGACGTCAGATTTCTTACAGAGGAAATAAATCCAAGTAAAATGAGTGCAGTCATCAATGAAAGTAACAAAATATTTGAACCCCAGTCTAGAAGTAACTGGAGACGACCGAACATCACTATGAATCAAAGAAAAAGGTACTGTTGCATGCTTAGAAGAAGGAAAGGGTAAAATATGACTTTTGCTCAAACAACAAGTAAGAAGTAGTAACATTAGGTAAACTATTAGAAGCAAACAAATAATCAATTTTCTTAGCAAAAGGATGACCAAGGCGTCTATGCCACAAGTTCCATTCATTATTACAATTAAAATGTTCAAAACTAGATGCAGTAGAAAGTAAACAAGAAGGAGAAACTGAATCAACTTTCTTCTTCTCAAACTCCAGAGCAAACAGTCGACCCAGTCTACGCCCCTTCCCCTTCACCTTCCCAGTTTGTTGGTCCTGTATCAAACAACCATTAGAGGAAAACAAAACAGTATTACCATCTTCCACAAGTTGACCAACAGAAATCAAATTAGTTGTTAATTTGGGCACAAATAAGGTCTTGGGTAGGTGAAAGTAAGATGATTTAGAGGTAGATAGGTGTAAATCATCACAACCAAGTATATCTAGTTTTTCACCATTTGTAGTGATAATGTGTCTATTGGAAACATGGGGTTTAGGAGACTGACCAACGGATGCCCCCGTCATGTGATTAGAGGCTCTAGAGTCTATAATCCATACGTGGTTTGAGGAAGGACAAAAGGTAGAAGACTTATCGGACAGGCCAATAGCTGAGAAAGCGGAAGAGTCGAGGACATGAGCTTCCGAATCTGATCTTTAGAAATACCACCAGAAGAGTTATTCTGTGAAGTCACTGATGTAATGGTAGATGAAGTATCTGAATTCTCCATGGTTGTCTGATAGGCTTTGTAAGACCCTTTCTTCTGATTAGATCCATTTTCCTTTGGTGGCCGAGTTGGACATTCTGTAATGGTATGCCCTTGTTGTTTGCAATACGTGCATATGTTCTTCTTACAATGTGAGACAACATGTCCGAACTCCTTGCATTCATAGCATTGAACTCGGGAGAAATCCTTCTTTTCTTTTGATTTGGTTGCCAAGAAAACAACATCAATATTGGTGTCTTTCCTCCCATCAAGAGTGGTCTGTGTAGCAAGTCTAGTTTTAGCTCTCAGAATTTCCCCAAGAATGGTATCTAAATCAGGAAGAGTCCCTTGGCTTAGGATATTAGACCTGACAACTTCAAACTCAGGTCTGAGATGCATTAAGGAATACATAACCTTCCTTCTATCAAAGTGTTCCTTCATATACCTCACACAACAGTCCAATGGATCTTTTCCCATGTGTACTAATTCATATTCTGTCCAGAGGTTAATAAACCCTGCATAGTCCTCCTGGACCTTTCTCTCTCCCTGATAATATGAGAAGATATTGACTGCTATTTGGTATTGCCTAGAGGTGTTTGGTTGCTGATATACCTTTTCAAGATATTCATACATCTCATAAGTTGTTCTATAACCTCGCATAGGAATGGCAATGTCAACCTCAATAGATCCGAGGATCCAAGATGCAATCTTTGCATTGTCAATTTTCCATTGATTTAAGGCCTTAACATCTGAGTCATTAGGTTTAGTTACAGTCCCGTCTAAGAAGCCCCAAAGGCTCTTTGCCTCAACATGAAATTGGAAGTTAAACTTCCACAAGGCATAGTTCGATCCATTGAACTTAACAGGGAAGGACATCTACTCTTTCTGAAGCCATTATCAAACAGAAAAATACTGATTTCCAAGACTGATATCAGAAACTGAAGAAGAGATGATAATAGAGAGGTACCTTTCGATCAGATGTCCAGAAAAGGAAACTGTCACAGTATGCTGAACCAAGAGAAGGATAAAGCCCTTCTTAAACCAAACCGATTTCAACCTGGCTGAAGAGGATCACAAGAACTCCTTTGGGCGACACTAGATCTAGGGTTTCAAGTAGATCTGATGTCTCCAAGTGCAGATTGAAGAGAAAAGATGAAGCTGATGGCGCAGACTTCCCGATTTCAGATCTGTCAAGGTCTGATCGAAACAGCCTTGAAAAGAAAAATCTAGGGCACAAAAGGGTTCCCAAGTATTGTTAGGAAGACCCCTGAATGCCAAAGAAAACAAGAGACAAGGAGGAGAAGAAGAACAGTCCTTGAGAATAGAAGACTGTTTAGAACAGATGCAGAAATCAAAAGAAAACAGCAGAAATCCTTCTTCTAAGGAAGAGAAGATGAAGAAGAAGATGGCGGCAATAAGGGTTCAGAGGAAGAGAGTTTCGAACCTAAATCTCTCCTCTTACCCCTTAACACTATTTTATTAAGTTAAACTTTAATAATTTACAAAGAGGCCCTTAGTTGGGCAAGAAAATAAAAGAACATAACATAGAAAGAATAGGCCCAGAATAAGGCCCATTACAGTAAAGAGCATAAAAAATAAGAAAGGATAAACAGCCTATGGGCCATTCGGCCCATCTTCTCTACAAGAGGTAAGCTCAGTAGTTCAGATTGTGACCTGCTTTGATACCATGTCAGAGGCTGGTCTAGGTTTTGTAAAACAGAGGAGAAAAAGATGGCAGCAAGTTTGTGGGTGTGTCCAATGTGGAGCTCGACACCCTAGAAGAGAACTTTATATTAAAAAAATTGTCCTTAGAGTACAAGAAAGGATAGTTTACAAGAAGAAAATAAAATACAACAAGATTTAAATTACAGAAATAGCCCTCAGCTAGCTCTCTTTATCTCTACAGGAAGGGGATTCAAATAATGCTCTAAAGGAAGGTTTGGTGAAATCAGGAGGAAAAAAAAACTAGTAGTGAGTATTAGAAAGATTCTGGAGTTGTTATGGATGAAAGTGTAGAAAATGAGATGGAAGATCAGGGGGTAAGCAAGGGGGTGAGATCGAATGTAGTAAAAGTAGAAATGGTGGCTAAGAAGAAAAGAATTTAATAGGATCATGTTCAAGGGTTTTTAGAAGAAAGAGAAAGTATAAAACAAGACCAATGTAGGAGAATGGCAAGAATGAAGCTATAGAAAAGGAGGAAGGAGAGGACGATGGTTCAAGAGTTGTTATGGATGAAAGTGTAGAAAATGAGATGGAAGATCAGGGGGTAAGCAAGGGGGTGAGATCGAATGTAGTAAAAGTAGAAATGGTGGCTAAGAAGAAAAGAATTTAATAGGATCATGTTCAATGGTTTTTAGAAGAAAGAGAAAGTATAAAACAAGACCAATGTAGGAGAATGGCAAGAATGAAGCTATAGAAAAGGAGGAAGGAGAGGACGATGATTCAAGAGAAGAAGAGATTATAGTGGATGAAACCCATGTAATTGAAAGGTCAGTTGATTTGGAAAAGGTAGTAAACACTGAGGTCAAAGTGAGCAAGTCATTGGGATTATTTTTCTTAGGAGAGGAATTCACTAGGAAGACAGACATACAAAGAATTGAAAGAGAAATATGCAATGCCTTTGAGGAAACCTGCAGACCTGAAGGAAGTATTTCAAGGTTTGAAGACATTCATAGTGGTCAGAGATCAGCTGGACTTGTAGAGGCTGTCAATGAAAAGGGTGAAGATTTGGGTGCAGGTTAGTTTTTTGAGAACATGGTTTTGGAATTGGAAAGGATTAATGAAGAGTCTAAGGATCTAAAGGATCTCAGGAAGGCTACTCTTGCAGTAAGAAGATTCAGAAGTCAAATAAAGCATCAAAGTGTCTTGGTGTCAAATGTTTCTGTTAGATTAAAAGGGGGTCTATTTGGGATTGGGCCAAACAAGAAGGTGATGAAATGAAGGAAAGAAAGTCTTAAAGAAGAAGGAGAGAGACCTTGTTCTGGATTGTTCTTATTGGGTTGCTAGATAGTTGGCATCTTTTGGGGTTTTGTTTTCTTAGTTTTTTTTTCTAAGTGGGGTTGATTTTTGTTTGAGCTTGTTGTTTGGAAGATTGATATTTTTGGGAGTCCGGCTGCTTGGGTTTGGTTGTTTGTTTGGCTATTTTTCATTGTTGGAGAGTTTGGTTTCTGGTGTTTTTTCTTGGTTGGTTTTTGGTTTGGAGGTGTGGGTGGAAGTTGGAGTTTTTTCTTTTGTCTCTTGGGTGACTTCTGGTCACCTTCCTTGTAGTATTCCTTTTTTAACAAATTTTATTTTATTACCCAAAAAATATCTAAATAGATTCTGTTAGAGAATAAAACCTATTCAAGGACCTCACTTAACAGCTTAAGCTTTTAGGTTGAATGGTTCTTTGAGATGGTATCAGAGCCACTTTGACCAAGTGGTTTAGTGTTCGATTCTCGTCACCCCCATTATAATTAATTAAGTTTCAGCACAAGGTATGGGTGGGCCTGTGCTGTCCATGTTTCAAGCCCAATGGGCTTTCGTGTGAGGGGGCATGTTAGAGAATAAAACCTATTCAAGGACCTCACTTAACAGCTTAAGCTTTTAGGTCGAATGGTTCTTTGAGAGATCACACCCTTTCGTGATCATTCTTCTGTCCTCTTCTTCTAATCTTATCCAGAATCTGCACCGAACTACCAGGTCATGATAAAGAAGTGATCATAGAAAACATTTCTATTTGCATGGCATATTGGATGAAAGCATTGGTTGCCTTCAAAAACTTCTGTACAGGTGACATTATTGGGAACTGGCTGAATGTTGTGAGTTCTTCCTTAGAAAGAGCACTGTTAATCCAAACCTGCTTCCTACCTACCTCATATGCTATTAAAGAACTTTGATGGATGTAGTTTGGGGAATCCAGGTGCTTCAGGTATTGAGGGAGTTCTTAGAAATGGAAATATAGATAGCTTTGTACTTGGGTCCCATAAACTATGGAAACTTTAATGGAGCAGAACCCTTAACTGTTTTGCATGGGTTGAGGCTGGTGAAAGCCCTCCAAAACAAACCTGATCATGGAGGGGGATTCAAAAACAGTAGGCTGGCTGATGAAAAATAGTACCAGTTCTTGGTTATTTTAAAAGAAAAATTAGACTGCTGGTTGTGGGGCTAAATATATGATACAATTGGATCCCTAGATCAGCAAATGCTTTGGCTGATGATATGAAAAGGAGTTCATAGGAACCAAGTGTATTGTGGGGTGGTGATTTCCTAATTTGTAAAAGAAAATATGGGTGGCTAGTGGGATTTGGCCTAAAATGGGTTGTTGGGCACTTCACTTGTAGATAATGTTCTTTCTCCATTATCTAATAAAATCCGACTGTTTCCAATAGAAAATCTGAAATTTTAGGTTGAAATGAATGTCTTCCAAGGATATTGGAGATTCCTTTGGCAGCAAGGTTGTAGATGCTGGTGGATTGATGCGATGTTTAGGGATTCTTTTTATGTGTTTAAAAACAGCAATTATCCAATTATTTTAATTAGCAACTGTTTCTCTATAGATATTTAAGAATTGAATTTAGCTATGTAAAAGGTCCCAATTTATGATAACTTTGATCATGAAATTGTTTGATTCTTTTTTGAGACTAATATCTTCGAGCAAGTTCTTTTTCCTCCATACTGTTATTGGAAGCATTATCTTGTCTAAGATATTAATTTAATTTTCAAAGGGAATTTTCCTCCTAAATGTAATCATCCATTCATTCATGCAACTATATGTTGATGTAAAAGTGAAAATAGTGGTTTAAGTACAAGTCCCTGGAGGACTAAAAAGATATTAATAACAAGGTATCCCTTGCCTAACTATTGAGGCCCTTAGTACATCATAGAATAAATGTCTAATCTTATAACATGATACAATTTTCTTGGGAACATCCAAAATTTCTGCTATACTATCTTGCAAATTTTGGTTTGTTGTAGGAAACATTGCACAAGCATAAAGAACATAATAAAGACGGATGTGAGTCATATGATGCTCTGGAGGCTGCACCTTATACCTCCGATGAAAAAGAAAAGCAAGAAACAGAACAAAGAATCCCACCTTCTAAAGAGAGCCTCTTAAGGAATTGGCCCTTAATGTCTTCTATTATTGTATACTGTGTGTTCTCACTTCATGATATGGCCTACACGGAGGTAATATTTCTTGTTTAGAGTTGTTAATTGTGAATGGTTTTATTCACTTTTTAATGTCTTAGTTACTGCTTATTCAATGAATTCATCATATTAATATCTAGTTACATCCATACATGATTCATATATATTTTTCTACAATGAGAACGTGCCTATTCAATATATAGAACATTACATGGTTGTTTCAGATTTTTTTGATGCAGATTAAGGGCCTGTTCGTTTCCTCTTAACTCTTACCTCTTAAGAGGAATCTTACAACTTTAAGAGGAAAATGGGTGTTCGTTTCCTCTTATCTCTTATTTCTTAAAGAGGAATCTTACAACTTTTGTTTTCCAATGATACCCCCAAAACATAAACAAAAATTCTCATATATAAGGTTAAAATGGACATTTGACAGTTTTCAGAATTCAGAACAACATTCTATGCATTCAGAGTTCAGAGGAAAGAAAAGTTCACCAATACCAATATACCTCTTAATGTAATTATTGCACTTCCAGACGTCAGATGTCAGAGCAAAGAAACATGTGTGTTTCTTTTCAAAGTATATATATCATTGTGAAGTAAGATTGTTATGGCCCGCATTTCCATATGGTATGTCAAATTGAAGTTAGATTGCTGCCTATATGCTTGATTTTAGGGATTTACCTTTTCTCCCTTGCATATTCGCCAGCACTTCTTGTTAATTCCAAACTCATACTCTTGCTCTTTTAAAATTTATGAATAAATAAATATAATAGTCTAGCCATTCCAGTATGCATGATCTAATGTTATTATCTTTCGCTGAATACTGGGAAGTTAAGCAGTTTGATATGGTGCCATATGGTTGGTATGTTACATAGTACATGGTGCTGTGCATGATGATATCTTAGACTCTGAAATGCAGACATGTCTGATATAAGGCAGGAAGTCTTATGGGATAATAGTGTTTTACATAGCTTTAGGAGATGGTTGTAGCTACATAAGAATTGGAATTTGATCTATAAAGGTCTCTAGGTCAGATTCAACAATTTGTTAGTTTCTTATAAAATTTTTCAGAAACTTGGAATATTGAGATGTATGGGTAGTTTGGGCACAAAAGAATGAAAATATTCCTTTGAAAAAAAAAACAAAATTCTGAAAATTAGGGATTTTGGTTGGATTTTTGGATTTAAATTTGGTAAGGTGAATTATATTGGAGTATAATGAGGGAGGTGGATTGGAATATTGGACTACAGGAATTTTTCCTATGTGGGAAGATTCCAAGTAAGGTACAAAAGGAAAAGACTAAGTTTTCTAAAACAAAAAGCTACTTTATACTTTTAGAGATAAACAAATAAAATTTATTAAATATTTGAATTCTCTAAAATCTAAGAAGCTTAAATATCTACAAATGCAGTATTTTGGAGAGAAGTAATTAATGATTAATTAAAATCAATATTAGCAAATCATATTTGTTAACTTGTTGACCTACCTCTAGGTTGTAAAACAATATGTTGTAAGTGGGTATTCAAAAGGAAATTAAAAATACATGGGTCCATTGATAAGTTTAAGACTAGATTAGTAGCTAAAGGATACAAACAAAAAGGAAGGAATAGATTATTTTGATAGATATTGCCTTGTTTCCAAATAGCTATTATTAGAGTTTTAATTGCACTAGCCTCAATATACAGTTTGGTACTTCACCAAACAGATGTAACTTGGGATAGCTTTCTAGAGCTCTTGTGAAAAATTTGGAAATGCACATGGCGTAAACGTGCAAAACCATTAGAACCTCTAGTTTTCTGAATTGTTGTGTGGAGGGCAGTTGCAACTGATTTACATCCAAGGAATCTAGTTTAAGAAGCTTGCTTCACTGGGTTTCTGTAGGCCCTGTGCTATCTTTCCAAGTTTGATTTAAGTCCAAAAGACGTAAGCACAAATGCACTTCAGTTCTCTGTTATCTCAGAGCTTTTATTAATTTTTTGAATTGTGGAGGATTGTTAAGAAGTTTAAATTTTTAATTGAATTTTGGTGAGTTCTAACATTTAATAAGTCTTATTTGTTTGTCTCTAAAAGTATAACCTTTTCCTGTGAAAGTTTTATTTTCTTTTCTTTTGTACCTCTCTTGGAATCTGCCCACATGAGAAAGATTCATCTTTTTCCTTTTTTTCTTTTCTTAAAAAGTTAGTTTTGTCTTGGGCTAGTGGTGAGAGGCTGGAAGGGATATCATACACGCATGCAAGGGCTGGGCCAACTTGGTTTAGTGGGAGTGGTTATGAGTTGCGAGATTCTTGTCATTTGTTGTGAGTGGTTTTGTTGTAATTGTCTAATCCGCTGGAGTCTATTTATGTCTCTTACTTGAGAGGACTCCAACTGATCTATCGAACAGAAATGCAGAACACCACTCCCACTCCAACTACATCTTGCTTGCTTTTGTTGTATCCTAGAGTTTGGATGTCATTTGCCCAGGCATTATAGATATTATCCAAATAGCGAATTATTACATTTGCTACAACTACTTTGTTTCACATTGATACTGCTGTTTCACACCTATGTTTGTTTTTCACCTCCATACTGGTTTGGATTTGTGATATTGTGGTTTCTTGGGCATTTTGGATAAGATTTGTTTTGGATTTAATTGTTTAAATCACGTATTTCCCCCTTATATTTCTCTAACAGCTTGGTCAAAGCATTATATCTTTATATTTAGGTAAAGTATGTACTTGACTTAAGGAGATAGGGAAGTTAAAGATATAGCTTGTCGAATGTTGTTACATTTCTCTCTCTCTATGACCAGCTAAACATTTCTATTGTATTTAGTGTTATCAGCCAGTATATGCATGTGAGGGTGGGCCTTGGTGCAACGGTTGGGTTGCTCCATTGCAACTTGCGTGACCAGGGCTCAAATCTTGAAATAGCCTCTTTGTATGTGCGGAGGTAAGGCTGCATACATCTGTCCCTCCCCAGGCCCTGCATTGGTGGGAGCCTCATGCACTGGGCTGCCCTTTTTTTAGCCAGTATATGTATGCCCTTAGGACAATCCATCTTGCTGCCATAGAAAGAATATTGGCTTACCTGAAGATGCATCCTGGTAGGGGCGTTTTGATTGCCAATCATGGGCATGTGAAAGTTGTATTTGCACTTACAGACACAAACTGGGCTGGTCTATTGATGATAGCGATAAACTTTTGGGGTTTTTTTTGGTAGTAAATAAAAAAGTTATTAATAAAAAGAAGAGTTAAAACTGATTTGGTGATGATAAATCACCAGAAAAGAGAACCACCAACTCATATAACTGATTTGGTGATAAACTTTTGGGTGTTGTGCTTTAGTTGGTGGTAGACTAGTAGTTTGGTGTCTTAGAGGATGAAGTAGATGATTGTAGACGTGTAGCTTGTTCTAGTGCAGCAGCAGAGTTTAGAGTCATGGCTCAAGGTGTTTTTGAGATTTTGTGGCTATGGTCTCTCTTGGGAAGGCTTGATGTTACTTCGGAGAAACCATTGATGCTATATTGTGATAATTAGATTGCTCTAATTCTCACAATCTCATACATCATGATAGAACTAAACATATTGAGGCGGATAGACACTTCATGAGAGAATATCTTTAGGATAAGTTTTTCTTTTCTTTGTTACTTCTAAGATGTAGTTGGCTGATGTGTTCACAAAAGTGGTTCTGATGTAAAAACTAGAAACTGACTTGGGCAAGTTGTGTATGGTTGGTGATGAAATCTATTCTATATGCCACAGAAGGGCATTTTTGTCTTTTCCTTTTTTTTCCGTCTTGGTCGCCCTAACATATAAATAACAATGCTGGCGCTGCCAGTAGTGATTGTTTTTTTGGCTCTCACGTCTTTCTCCTTCTTCTTCTTCTTCTTCTTCTTCTTCTTCTTGCTGAAAACATGATATCAGAGCAGGTCAGTGCTCTGTAAAATCTCCTCAACTGCATCGGCTGATTGTTCTGTGATTTCTGGACTGAGAACAAAGGAAGCATACTGGTGTTCTGGACCTGAGAACTGTTTGGGTGCATCTCCTTCGTCTGTTCTGGGCTAAAACTCGACTGAAGTGATTCCAGGAGTTGTTGACGATTGGCTGAATCTTCCTAAGAGGTCGGCTGTTCTTTTTTTTCTTTGTTGTTCCCTACTGTGTTACTGGAAAACCCAGAATTCTCTCGGACTGATCAGGGACACTTTGTAAACTTTTGTTTTGGTTCTTGGTGCTGATACCAAGAACAAGTTAAGGTTCTTTTGCCTTGACCGAATGATATAAGGTGGGTTTAATCCCTTTGGGGGTCGGATGATCCAGAAAACCCTTTTTTTCTCGTGAAGAAATCTGTAGGTCATGAGTGACCTGGTTCGGATGCTGGTACAGCAGTTGCTTACTGATGTTTGTGGCTAATATTAGCCTTGGGGGATCTGTTACACCTGTGAGAGTGTTCAGGTGACCAGCATCGCAGCAGAAGCTGGTTTTTTTATTGTTATTTACTCAGAGTGAGGGCTGTGTCTTCTCTTGTGTGTGTGTATAGACTGAAATCATGAACGCTGAAGAGTCTGCAACTTCGGGAACCACCATGAATCACAGTGGAATGAGTAGTGGTTATGACTCCATGAATTTCCCAATGACTATCACCTCGTTGGATGGTAGGAATTACCTGGCTTGGTCTAAGGAGATGCGGCTGTATATCACAGCCAGGGGTAAGGCAGGATATATTAATGGGAAAATAAAGGAACCTAGGGCTGGTACTGCAGAGTACGATAAGTGGGACCAGAAAATTGCATGATTATGTCCTGACTTTTGACATCCATGTTACCATCTGTCAAACAGAATTTTATGTGGGCCGAGACAACAAAACATATATGGGACCAAGCACAAGCAACTTACTCAGAGCAGAGGCATTATGCTAGAATTTACCAGCTACAAGCGGAATCTTCGACATGTAAGCAGGGAGAAAGGAACCTATCGACATATTATTCTGCCCTCACTTCAGTTTGGAAAGATCTCGACTATTACCAGAACATTGAGTGGGAAAGTGAAAAGGATGCTAAAGCATATAAAAAGTTAGTTTCACAACAAAGGGTGTTTGCTTTCCTTCTAGGTTTGAATCCCGTGTATAAACCTATTCGTATTCAGATTTTGGGCAGCAAGGATCTTCCGTCTGTCCAAGAGGTATATGCACTTGTTCAGTCTGAAGAGAGTAGGAAGTCTGCCCTCCTGAGGGGGAGACGATTGTTCTTGCTGTAAGGGCTAACACTGGGGCATCGAGAAAAGGGGAAAATAAGAAAAAGACAGATGATAAAGACAAAATGTGGTGTGCTCATTGTCAAAAACCTAGGCACCCCCATGAAACCTGCTGGGAATTGAATGGGAAACCGAAATGGACACAAGAATTGGGTAAGAAATCAGCACAAGATCCAAGCAAGAAGCCATACCAGAAGAAGTTCACTTCGGCTCACTTAGCATCTCATGAACATTAGAGTATTTCTTAGGGCTGCCCCCCTTGTTTTGACCCAAAGGAAGATATTATCAATTTCTTCCATGACCACTTAGAGCAATATGGTAGGGCTCTCCGCAATGCTGATTTTGGACCCACACCTTCTACTTCTTTTGCCTCCTCCTCGGGTAATTCTGCCTCAGCTTTCCATGTGTCTACTGATAACCCAGAATCCCCATGGATTATTGATTCCGGTGCATCCAACCACATGACTGGTAAGTCAACCTTGTTTCAAATATATTCTCTTCTCTCTAGCAGAGATAAAGTGAGGCTAGCAGATGGATCCTTCTCCTCCATTGCTGGTCAAGGATCTATTTTTTGCCTTTTGGCCTCTCCTTATCTAATATCTTACATGTTCCAAAATTACCTATTAATTTATTATCCATTAGTAGTATTACTCATGCTTTGAATTGATTAGTAACCTTTCTTCCACATTCTTGTGTTTTTCATGATTTGGCTACCAAGAGGTCGATTGGTAGAGGGAACATGGTGGATGGTCTCTACGTGCTAGAGAACAAAGTCGGTCTTACAATTTCAGAGTCTTTGAGTCCGTCAAATAAGAGTCAGATTATTTTGTGGCACCACCGTTTGGGCCATGTGTCTTTTAAGTCTTAGAAGTTTTTGTTTCTAGAGTTGTTTAAGTCTTTGTCTGTTAGTGATTTTCAGTGTCAAGTGTGTCAATTGAGTAAACATTGTAGAACCTCATTCCCTTTACGTAATAAAAGATCAGAATTTCCTTTTCACATTGTGTATTCAGATGTGTGGGGACCTATTAATGTTCAAACTGAGAATGGTTACAAGTATTTTATTTCCTTTGTTGATAACTTCTCTCGCTACACTTGGATTTATCCTATGCATTCACAGGAGGAAGTTCCTAAAATTGTGAAAGACTTTTAGCGTATGGTTTACACCCAATTTCAATCTGAGATCCGAATCTTCCAATCAGATAATACCAAGGAATATTTCCATGGAGACCTCATAGATTTCTTTGTCTCTTGTGGCTCTCAACACAGGAGCTCATGTGCCAGAACCCCACAACAAAATGGGGTTGCAGAAAGGAAAAATCGACCTCTCCTTGAAGTTCCTCGAGGATTAATGTTATAGATGAATGTCCCTAAAAGATTTTGGGTGGATGTTGTTCTAATTGCTGCCTATGTCATCAATAGAACACCATCTCGGGTATTGCAATATAGGTCCCCTCATCAGCTCCTTTTCCCTAAAGCTCCTCTGTTTCCTATTCCTATGTGGGTCTTTGGATGTAAGTGTTTTGCTCATGATCTCTCTCCTCATGGTAAGCTTGATCCCAAAGCTATTGTTTGCATTTTTCTTGGTTATCCCCTTGCTCAGAAAGGATATCGTTGTTTTGACCCTGTGTCTAAAAAATACTGTGTCTTTATGGATGTCTTTTTCTTTGAACATGTTTCCTACTTTCCTGTTTCTCCTCAGGGGGAGAGTAGAGTTGAGGAGAAACAGAGCCAGACTCAAGTTTTGTTGCTCTCTATTCCTGATCCTCCTCCATTTTGTGTCTTTCAGAGATTGGCTACAAAAATCATGGCCAGCAGAGTTCAATTGCTGCAGATCCATCGGAAACCATGCCACCAATGCCATCAGAATCTCAGGAGCTGGATCCTTCACCCCACCTAGGTACTATTGTTCTAGTTGATGTTCCTGAACCTATTGATATTGACTCTTAAAGTTGTGATCTGAACCTCCCTATTGCAAAAAGGAAGGGTGTCAGATCATGCACAACACACCACCCTATATCTCTTTTTTTGTCCTATGAGAATGTCTCATCTTCCTTTCGTGCTTTTCTATCTTCCATTGATAGTGTTTCCCTTCCCAAGAGTGTTGCGGAAGCCTTACTTGTTCCTGAGTGGATAGATGCAATGAAAGAAGAGATCAATGCTCTCCACAAGAATGGCATGTGGGAAGTGGTAGATCTTCCTAAGGGAAAGGAACCTGTAGGGTGCAAATGGGTCTTCTCTATAAAACATAAGGCAGATGGGTTTGTTGAAAGGTACAAGGCTCGACTAGTTGCAAAAGGCTTCACACAGGTGCATGGAGTTGATTATGTCGAGACTTTTGCTCCGGTTGCAAAAATGAACTCTATCCGGGTTCTCCTGTCTTTAGTTGCAAATCTTGATTAAGAGCTTCACCAAGTTGACATAAAGAATGCCTTCCCGAGTGGTGATTTGGAAGAGGAAGTGTGTATGACTCAACCCCCTGGTTTCTGTGCTAAGGGAAGTGAACATAAAGTCTGCAAATTGAAGAGATCTTTGTATGGTCTAAAGCAATCTTCGAGAGCTTGGTTTAGCAAGTTTCACCAAGCAATTCAACAGATGGGTTTTAAGCAGTGCCAATCTGATCACACACTTTTTGTAAAGAGGGAACAAGGAAAAACAACAGCTTTGATTGTCTATGTAGATGATATTGTCATCATTGGAGACTGGGTCTCAGAGATTCAAAGATTAAAAAAATTCCTTGCTACACAATTTGAGGTAAAGGACCTGGGGACTTGTGCTACTTCCTTGGTATTTGAGGTTGCTCGCTCTCAGCAAGGCATCTTCCTTTCCCAAAGGAAGTACACCCTAGATCTCCTAAAGGATACTGGGAAGCTAGGAGCTAAACCAACTGACACACCTATAGATGTAAATCACAAAATTGGGGATTTTAGTGGTGAATTCTTGAAAGATCCAAGGCAGTACCAAAGACTTGTAGGCAAGCTTCTCTACCTATCCATGACCAGGCCTAACATAGCATATGTTGTGGGTGTCCTTAGTCAGTTCATGCACGCACCCAAGGAGGCACACCTAGAGGCAGCATACAGAGTTCTTAGGTACTTAAAGAAATTTCCAAGGACAGGTTTACTCTTTAAGAAAAATGGGCACATGAGAGTAGAAGTGTACACAGATGTAGATTGGGCCGGCACAGTGGATGACAGAAAATCCACCGGCAAATATTGTACCTTTGTTGGTGGAAACCTTGTGACTTAGAGAAGCAAAAAACAGAGTGTGGTGGACAAACATTTCATCAACATCTCAGCAACCTAGTTCTCCATGATAGAACCAAGCATATTGAGGTGGACAAACATTTCATCAAAGAGAAAATTGAGAAGAGGCAAGCGTGCACTCCCTACATTAGGTCTGATGAACAACTTGCAGATGTTCTTACTAAAGGATTATGCTCACTACGACATTGTGATCTTTGTGACAAGTTGGGGATGATTGACATCTATGCCCCAACTTGAGGGGGAGTGAAATCTATACTATATGCCGCAAAAGGGCATTTTTGTCTTTTCCTTTTTTTTAATTTTGTCTTGGTCGCCCTGACATATAAATAACAACGTTGGCGTTGCCAATAGTGATTTTTTTTGGCTCTCAGTTGGCATCCATGCCCAACTTGAGGGGGGGAGGGGGGGTTGAGATGGTTTGGTTTATCTCTAGGATTATGTTGTTCTTATTTTACTAGATGACTGTGTAACACTTTTTTTTTTTTTTGTATTTACAATGATAGTATAAAAAGAAGAGAGGGGTGGCTGCCCAGTACTTTTGGCCCTCCAAATTTTTTTCTTCTCTTCTCTTGATCTCTTTCTCTTCTCATTGACACAAAACTAGATTTGATTAGAAAAATTCAAGTTTACAAACTGGAAGTCTCTATGTTCAGAGCAATAAGGAACTCAAAAGCTCTATTTCTTTAGATTAGCTTAACATATTTTTCTCTATTCAAGTACATGTCTCATTTAGTATTCTCATAGTAATCAATCTCCTTGACTTCTACAATTCTTAAAGGGATGAACACTGCATTTTTTTATAATTAAAGAAGAAAAAAGCTTACAATAGGAAGATGGCAGGCAGTCACCCACAAAGAAGAGGCGATCACGACACCAACAGAACTGACAAAGTAAAAACAAACTACAAAAACTTCCTTCAAAACCCACCACTCTACATCCCCTTCCACCCAGACCCTACCACGCCAGCACCATACAAAACAAACAAAACACAAAAAAGGAGAGATGCACTAGCCTCCACTAAATCTCCTCCTCAAGCACATCAACATTCTTCTTGTCTGCTTCATTTTGAGCCTCTCCTTCCCCCACAAAAGCTTTCTTTGAGCTCTCCTCCCTCCTTCTCCCGAACTCTTCAATGGCTCTTCTAGCAAATGCCTTTCCTCCCAAAAAGAATAAATCAAGTATTTTTTCCAATTTCAATAATTTTGTCAACAATTTTTTCATTATCAAATCCTCCTTTTCCATTTTTTTCTTCTGAACTTGTACTTGTTATCCCCCATCCCTTCCCCAATATTCTTGATTTTCTGTTGAGCATTAGCCATCTATGAATCTGAAGTCGGAGGACAAATTGGAACTTGCCCACTAGAATAAACTAACTCCAACGATTTCGTCTTCACATCTGTTGCAAACTTTCTTAAATTTTTTTTGCAGGGCCTGCCCTGACCAAGCTGAGCTTTAATCTAGAGAAAACTTTTGTAACATGGACAATATGTGTCTTACTAGAAGCCCGAGTCTTCTTTGGAGCTAAACCAACTTCCTTCACTTCACTTCTTTCCTCAAACTTCCTCTTGTGACCCAAATCGATACCTAGCTTACCTAGCTTAAGAGATTGTGGGTTTTACATGCTTGAAAATGCTTTATATGTTTGCTTTTATTTTTAAATTTTCATTTGAATACACTTTACACGTTATGCTTATGTATTTTAATTTTAGATAATAGGCTTTGTAAAACATTTATTTTAAAGTTTAAGTTTATATTTTTTATTAACATTATGCTTAATATTTTTTTATTTTTTTTGCATTTTTGTAAAATTTTTTGGCATTTTTTTTTTTATTTTTCTGACTTTTTTTTTATTTTTTAGCTTTTGTTTTTGTAATTTTGTGCCTTGCGCTTTTAAAACACTGATCCCCCATACCTCCCCTCAAACTTCCACTTTCTTCTTTGAAATTATCAAACACGACTCCACCAAAGAAAATCACTTTCTTTAGATTACCCAAATACATCGTCTTAACAGACTTGATCACCGTACACCACTGTAGATCCATAGTAACACAAATGATGCGTCTCCATAGACAGACTAGTCTCACCATTGATACGACCGTTATTGAAACCAACGAACTTCTCCCCTTCGTCCTCTTTAATTTGGTCTTTACTTTCTTGGTCACCTCTCTAAGCCTATTCTTAACTTTTTTTTTTATTTGTCAAAACACACTTTCTTTTAAAAGAGCCTCCTCGTCTCTTAACAACCGGTAACTTGGACAGCCTGTTCTGGTCTCCCCCCCTCTTTTTAAAGTTAGATCTCAAGTGTTGGTCCCCACCCGGGTCGCCATCCATGCCTGTGGCCCAGGATGGCTCTTCCACTCTTTTATTCATGGTTTTCTCCATCTCTCTCCCCGGTCCCACATCTTTAACCTTTTTGACCCTCCACATGTCCTTTCAGCCCCTTTTGCAACTTATCCCCAAAGCTTTCCAAGGACAACAAACCAAGATTAGAATTTGAAACATCCTTAGGTTGGGTACCCCCTTGACTCTTTGAAACCCAGCTACCACCACATAAATCGAGACCCAGTTCACCGCTCTCGGGAAATACTTCTTCTATGGAGTAGAAGGTGAAGAAGGAGATGGTGGCAATAAGGGTTTAGAGTATGAGAGTTTCGAACCTTACTCTCTCTCTCTAACACCCTAACACTATTTTATTAAGTTAAATTTGAATAATTACAAGGAGACCCTTAGTTGGGCAAGAAATTACAAAGAACGTAACATAAAAAGGATGGGCCCAGAATAAGACCCATTACAGAAAGGAACATAAACAGTAAGAAAGGATAAACAGCCTATGGGCCATTCGGCCCATCTTCTCTACAAATACCCAAATTTCCGCAAACTACCCTCATCTTCAACCTCTGAAACCTCCAAGTCGAACAGACTGTTGGACTTCCCATCTGTAACAGAATGGATGAATAATACATAGATTAAGTATTGGCCTTCTATTTAATCTGGGAGAAGGCTGCCATGTTGTGGGAGATTTTTTTTCCCTTTGTTCAATATTTGAGGGATTTTTTTTAGTTGCAATGCATGTATTTATTCAGCCTTGACCTTTATTCCATCTGGTGAGAGGGCTGTTGCTATTTGGGCTATGATTCCTTGTTCAGTTTACTGGACCATTGGGAAGAATGAAGCTTTAGGATCTTAATAAGCAAGGTTTTTCCCCTTCTTTGTTAAGATTTGTATGGATGCAAGTAGTTTCCTTATTGATCAGGCTCTTGTTCTTGAAGATTTCAGTTCATTCAAGATAAGATATTCTGTATATAGATGGAACCATATTTTGTGTTTAGAGGGTACTATAAATTTAAAGAAATCTTTGTTTTTGTCCATCCTTGTACATCCTTGTATAATCAGTTGTTTCGACTAATTAAATAAAAGCATGGACCTATAAACCCTTAGGTTAGTTTTTCTTTTTTAATTTTCCTTTCTTTTGGGGACTATAATTGATGCAAGTGGTTATAAGAATGTTCTTAGCAAACCCCAAAGAGAGAGATTGAAGGGAAGGGGTCAGATAGTAGATCTACAGAATGCATTTGTCAACAAGAAAAGAAGTGAATATTTGACTAGTCAAATCTTGGTCGATTTGGCTGAAATTTGGTGGCATTTAATACACTTATAGTGCTCAAATATTTTAGGTTTTCAGCTTACTGGTATGTGGAAATGCCCAGCTAAAGGCTTCAAGAAGACTGATATTTTGGTTCTGTAAGGCTTGCTCAAAGTCAAAGTCAACAGTGACTTACTATTGGTAGTAATCCTCATAATTACTATTTATAGTGATTATAGTAATTGCTATTTATGAGAGTTGACCTTGGCGCAAAGGTTGGGTTCCTCCATTGAGACCTGGGTGACCAAGGTTCAAATCTTGGAAACAGCCACTTTGTGCATCTGCGGGGTTAAGGCTGCATACATCTGTCCCTCCACAGACCTTGCATTGGTGGGAGCCTCATACACTAGGCTGCTCTTATAGTAATTGCTATTTATTGTAACAGATGACTTACTATTTGTTGGTAATTTTTGGTTTCTTATATTTCCTATGTAAAGAGACTGGGCCGAATGGGCCCTAACAACCTCTCTTGTGATATCTTTTATTTTATCTTTTATCTTATGTTGATGGGCCTCACTTAATGGGCCGGTTATTCATTCTTGTTTTATTTTCTTTGTGTAACTGCCAAGCTGGCCGCCCACTTAAGGGTATTCTTGTCATCATCAAATATTTAGATATTAATAAAATAGGGTTAGAGGAGTAGGGAGAATAATTAGACTTCTTCTTCTCTTACCTCTTCTCTTCGCCATCTTCCTCTCTTATACAATTATTCTGACCTGTTTTATTCTGCTAATCACTAAGTTTAATCTTGATATTAGAGGACTGATTTACATTTTGGTATCAGAGCGGGTTCAGTTCCACTTCCTTCTTTTTCTTTGTTCCTGTACACTCTAAAATCAAGAGAGTGTATGGAGAGATAGGTTCTCTATAGTATAGAGAATCACTTGCCTAGTTGGTAGAAGGGTTTGGAGAGTTTAGTTCTGGCCAGACTTTGCCAAGAAGTGATGCTGTTCTGCTGCTGCCCGAAACCCTAGCCGACTAGAGATTTTCGAGGTTACCAGGAAAGGTGAAGCTTGGGTGTGGCACTCTGTGCTTGGAAGGTGTCTTGTGACTGCTAAAGGAGGGCGGTTCAGGTTTGGAAAAGTTTGGGTCAGTCTGGTAGGTGCGAAAGTATCTTCTCTCTTCCTCCCATCTACTGGACGGAGCAAAACCCTAGTTTTTCAAGTACTCAAGTTCTGGTTTGACTTCAAGTAAGTTTACATAGTCAAAATTTTCTGTTCTTTGATTTCCGTTTGATTAATGGAGGCATACGAAAGTGAGTTCAAGTAGGTGCCAGTTTCTGGACCTGCTTTATAAATTCCGTTTTGACTGGTGTTACCACAATTAATCTAGATGGGACGAACTATCTTGCTTGGGCACAGTCTATAAAAATCTATGTCTGTAGTAGAGGAAAACTCGGGTATCTCACAGGCAGCAAGGTGAAACCCGAAGAGACAGACCCTGAATTTGAAAGATGGATGCAAGAGAACTATACTGTTATAGGATGGTTAGTCAACTCTATGCAACCCCATATAAGCCAGCACTATCTCTGGATGTCTTCGGCTAAGGAGATATGGGACAGTGTAATTGAGACCTATTCACAGAAACTGAATGTAGCCAGAGCATACAAATTGAAAAGTGATGTGAAGAACCTGAGACAGGGGGAGAAGAGTGTGGCAATCTACTACTCTATACTAAAATCCCTATGGCAGGAAATTGATGTTATGGAGACAGTGGTATGGGAGAGTAAAAAGGATGCTAAAATGTATAGAAAGCTAGTGGAGAGAAATAAAGTGTTTGAGTTTCTCACTGGACTCAACCCTGAGTTTGATATTATCAGACAACATTTTGGCCAGGGATGAGGTTACTCTTTCACAGGCATATGCTATGATAAGTAGTGAGGAGAGTAGGCGGCAGTTGCAGTTGCAGAGTCCACCTACAGAACATTTTGCACATGCGGGAATGAAACCAAAGGGCCCTACTGAGAAAAGATAGCATGTGTGTGAATATTGCAAGAAACCACGGCATACAAAGGACACCTGCTGGAAGTTTCATCCTGAACTTCTTCCTGATAGGTTTAAGAACAATAATAACCCTAAGAAGGGCAGTCAGGTGGGAAAATCCAAGACTGCTAATGCTGCTACAGTGCTTGAAGGGGGAAGTAAGGAGAGTGAAGAAAAATCAACTATTGAGCAGTTGGCTGCAATGAAGCTAGATTTTGAGAAGTATGGGAGTCTCCTAAATCACTTGGAAGCTACGGTTTCTTCAACTCACCCTTCCAACAAAACATCATCTTCATCGTCTTTTGCTCACTCAGGTACTCGTGCTTCTACAAATCATGCTTCAGTTTTAGGTAATCATAAAATCCCTTGGATTATTGATTCCGGTGCATCAGACCATATGACTAGCCTATCTAACCTTTATTGCTCATATCACCTCCTCTCTGGGAAAGAGAAAATATCCCTTGCCGATGGGTCCCTTGCCCCCATCTCTGGTAAAGGTGATATAAAGACCTCTAACACCCTGTTCTTATCTTCTGTTCTTCATGCCCCTAAGTTTAACACAAACCTCTTATCTGTTAGTAGCTTAACAAAGTCAATGAATTGCAGCATAACCTTCTTTCCCACTCATTGTGTTTTTTAGGACTTGCAGTCTTAGAGGATGATTGGGAGTGGCCATGAGGCGAACGGAATATACTTTGCTGGACACACTAGATCAAGCTTTGGGACCACCTCATGGAGTTGCCTTAGAGTCAGTCGTGTCAGAGTCACGGGTAATGGCATTGAAGAGGCTAGTAAACTAAAAGCATTTCTCAACTCTGAATTTGAAATCAAAGATTTGGGAGATCTTTGGTATTTCTTGGGCATTGAAGTTGCTCGATCTAAGGATGGTATATTCATATCTCAGCGCAAATATGTGCTTGATCTTCTTGCTGAAACTGGTAAACTTGGAGCTAAACCCATCTCCACTCCCATTGATCCTAATCATAAGCTTTCTGCCACAGATGGTGAACCTTTGTCTGATAAGGGAGTGTTTCAGAGACTGCTTGGGAAGTTGTTATACCTTTGCATGACTCGGCTAGATATTTCCTAT
This sequence comes from Nelumbo nucifera, assembly GCF_055504915.1. Taxonomy (NCBI): domain Eukaryota; kingdom Viridiplantae; phylum Streptophyta; class Magnoliopsida; order Proteales; family Nelumbonaceae; genus Nelumbo; species Nelumbo nucifera. Next base: position 23,590,685 of record NC_142655.1, on the reverse strand, counting down.
GCAGTAAGTATTATTAGTCAGTTTATGCATTTTCCCAGAGATACTCATCTAGCTGCTGCAAAAAGGGTTCTGTGCTACTTGAAAGGTACTCCAGGGAAAGGTATTCTATTTGTTAAGCATGGTCACATGAAGCTGGAAGCCTTTACTGATGTAGATTGGGCAGGATGTATTGATGACAAAAGGTTCACCTCTGGTTATTGTGCTCTGGTTGCTGGGAATATTGTGTCTTGGAGGAGTAAGAAACAATCAGTAGTTGCTAGATCCTCAGCTGAAGCAGAATACAGGGCAATGGCTCATGGTGTGTCAGAATTACTATGGCTATGATCCCTTCTAGAGGAATTGGGGGTGGACTACGAGAAACCTATGATGCTCTATTGTGACAACCAAGCTGCTATCAACATTGCACATAATCTTGTTCAACATGACAAAACTAAGCACATTGAGGTTGATAGGCATTTCATAAGGGAAAGAGTCTTCAGGAGAAGTTTGTTTACCATTTATCACATCAGAAGAGCAACTGATTGATATCTTGACCAAGGGAGTTCCAAGGGGGAAATTGACACACTATATAAGCAAGCTGGGCATGATTGACATCTATGCTCAGCTTGAGGGGGAGTGTAAAGAGACTGGGCCGAATGGGCCCTAACAGCCTCTCTTGTGATATCTTTTATTTTATCTTTTATCTTATGTTGATGGGCCTCACTTAATGGGCCTGTTATTTATTCTTGTTTTATTTTCTTTATGTAACTGCCAAGCTGGCCGCCCACTTAAGGGTATTCTTGTCATCATCAAATATTTAGATATTAATAAAATAGGGTTAGAGGAGAAGGGAGAATAATTAGACTTCTTCTTCTCTTACCTCTTCTCTTCGCCATCTTCCTCTCTTATACAGTTATTCAGACCTGTTTTATTCTGCTAATCACTAAGTTTAATCTTGATATTAGAGGACTGATTTACATCTTCCTAGAACTAGTGAGTTATAGTGTCCTAATTTGAAAGGGAAGTCTCGTATAGCCCGCAGCTATTGTAGAAATTATTTTTGTTTCATCTTCTATTTTCTGTCCTTTATTTGTCTACTTTTACTAATACCTGTAACTGAAGCCTATTGTTGCATGTTAGAAATTTTCTACTTCAATAACTTTCTATTGACACCCATGTCATATGAAATTAGGTTCATTGTATAAGGGCTTCCTAATAACCCATGTATTTTCTTAAACAGATGTGTAGAGACAAATTTTAGACATCTCGATTGACTTGCATCATGCACAGTTTATGTTATTATCATCATAAAACTGGTATTTTTGTATTATACACAAATCTTATGGTACATGATAACTTTTAACTTTGAGGATTTTATAACATGTGAAAGGAAAATGAAACTTAATAACATGAAGATTAGAAAATACATTGGTGTTGTAGTTTTCGTAACTTACATTATTCTTTGTGCTTGTTGACAGAAAATGGATTTCTGTATCTCTTAACTTACCTTATAGGAATGCTTTTGCTGTGACACTGATCTTTAAGAGTGGTTGATTTTGAAAGCCAAACTTCCTTGTGCAGATCTTTTCATTGTGGGCTGTCAGTCCTAGAAAGTTTGGGGGATTGAACTATTCATCTGATAATGTTGGTGAAGTTCTTTCTATAACAGGTTTGTTGGTATATAGTTAAATAGTTATTCATATCAGTTATCATATTTAAAGAAAATTCCATTATTCTATGCTAGCTCCTAAAACTTGCACATTTATACCCCCTGGTTAAAGTGCATATAACTTCAGAATCCTATCTAATTCCCAGACCTTAAGGTATCAAGATATGCTGAAAACCATTGATAAGCAAAAGCACACTGTTGCTGTGTTGACATAGTTCATCGCACAAGCTGTCAATCCAAAGCAGGCTCTTCCGAAGAAGTGAAAATCCAAAAAGCAGTCGGCACAGGCTAAAAGAGTGTTGGCTGTATTATTGGGCCTTTCCAAAGGTATCCTTGTTGAGGGTGATAGGGGTTGATTCTTGTTATAACATTTGAAGTTACTGTAGTAATGTCATTGAACCTTGAGAGCTATCAATCTCCCAAATAAATTGGATGGTAATTCTTAAACTTACTTTGGTGCCATAGTTAGGAGTAAGATGGCTATATCTTATAAGGAGTTCCAACCATTCCTAAATTTTTTGATATTGAAGGTCAAAGAGAAGAAAGGAAAATATATCGAGAACAATCTTGACTTTGAGGTGATGGGCTGATCAATTGCTTGTCTGCACTGAATTTTTAATATGTGCATTTCCACCTAATCAAGACCAACGACACCTTTTACTGTCCTCTACTGTCCCTAATTAATTTCTATTATTAAACTTCTATTTACCATAGTTTGTTTTTTATTTCCATCAATTTACTTAGATTCCCCCTTTCACGGTCTCTCATAGACATGACATATTGACTCTTATCCTATTCACTATGTCTTCCAATTTCATAGTCTTTCCTGTCAAAGTTCCTATGTTCCATATTGGTAATTACATTTTTGTTTCTTTAACTAACTTCCTTACTTGCACTAATCCAAAGTAATGCAAGAACCTTACCGCTTTTACCTACAACTGGACATTATTTTAACAAATTGCTTCTAATGAATACCATATATGATCTCTAGGGGTGCCAACGGTATTCGAAAATCTGATTTCGAATTCGATATTCGATATAATCAAATTGAATTCGGATAATTCGAATATCTAATTGGTCGAATTCGGTTATTCTATTCATACCGAATAGCTAATCGAATTTGAATTCGGATATGACCTGATTCGATTCAATAAATATCTGAATTTGACCGATTATTTAATTCTTATATATAATATATAAAATACTTAAATGTTTTATATAATTTATATATATAATAATTAAATAATATAAATATTTTATATATTTATTAATTACTTAAAATAATCAATTAGTCGAATTCAAATCAAATCGAATATTTGAATATTTAATTGAATTCAAATTCAAATATTAATTTTCAAAATCCGTCAGATATCGAATCGAATTCGGATATCAAATTTTCTAATCGGATTTGAATTCGGATATTGCCAGATCCGATTCAAATTCGATCCGTTTACACCCCTAGATCTCTCTATAGTTTTACTTGGTGTCACCTTAAAATTAGTTGAGGGAATTATTTAGGATTCACCTTCATAAATGTTTAGAAAAATTTTTTATGCTAACTGTTATCCCAACACAGCCTTCCTCTATTTAGACTTAGGACCTATGGTACAAGACAAACTAAAGATGACTAAATTCGTATGAAATTCTATTACTAATTTAGGTTTTAATTTATATTTAATGTACTTATAGATCATGTTAAATGAATTTTAATTTTTCTTGTTTTTCCAACTTTTAATAAATCAAATATTGAAGGATTCTTGTTTCACTATCTAAACTACAAAATTAAGAATATTTTAGTAACAAACTAAGCAACCAATTATCCATTACATATCTTTGTTTGTATCATTTTCATTAAATTCTTATTTATATTTTTTTGTTGTTTTTAGATTGAAATTTAACAAATACTTTTGTTGACCAAACAATAATTTCTTTTGGTCCAGTGCATGGACGGCTGAAGGCATTCCATGTATAATCAGGTGGTGCCTAATATACTAAGATGGAAATTTGAAAAAATAAATGGTTTTCCCTAAGCTTTTATATTGCACATTAAGAATCCTAGGAAATAAATATCCAATTATTGACATGTAATAACTATTCATTCATCAAAAAAGAAAAAAATGACATGTAATAAAGCTAAGTGGGACATCAATCTACATACTAATCAAGTAAGTTATAGGAAAGTTTCACTTGTTCTGCCCTCCAAATTCGTTCTAACTGTGAATGAAAAAGTTGAAGTTGGGTCTCAATTCTTTCTCTAGAGTAAAAAAGGGGACTGATTTGGGTACATTTCATTTTTTTAATAAAGAGGGAACAACCTAACAATTGGTTACATGCTTTAAAAGGAAAAAACTCCTATTTTTAGACTTCTGTCATTACCAACAGTGTTTCTCTCATTCCACTATGGATGTGCCCACTTCATAAAAGATTTTCCATATTTAACTTGCCTTTGGGATTTTAATAAATGGTCCATTGTGAGTAGCATTGGATATTATTTGGCATCCTCATGTTTCTAAATGACATTGATAAACTGGGATATATTAGTGATGCTCGAGAGTTTTAATTCCTATGATAGCTTTTATCCCTTCAGTGTTGTGATCATATTAACAAGTTTTGTAATATGTTGTGTCATAATCATTTGAATCAATCTTATAGTATATATGGAGGAGAGTTGATCTCTTGATTTGTATAGAGGGACAGTTTTGCTATGGTGATTTTGCATATGTGGTCATGTGTTTGCATTGTGTTGCTCTATACCATTCTTTTGGACTTTTCCCGTCCTTATCTCCTTTTTTCTTTTTAGATTTTTAGATGATTGAGTGCCATTGCATCTTCATTTTCTTTTTCTTTTGCTAATAATAAATTCATCTTTGATATTCCTAGAGAGTTTGTTTTTGTATCTACCGCATATGTTATATCAACTGTTTTATGTATACATGCATTTAAAATTTTCTAATAGAGTACTGACCACCCACACACACATGGCTGTTAGGTGCTAGTCTGTTATTCTTTCAACTTACCCTGTATCCTTGTGTTGAGAAGATTCTTGGTCCTGTCAAGGTTTCTCGCATTGCAGCGGTATGCTTTCTATGTTATGTTTTGTAATTTTAAGAATTTTTAGATATGATATTTTCTGACGTCTTTTTTACCCATTTTGAAGGTTTTATCCATACCATTGCTGTCAAGTTACCCTTTTATAGCAAGGCTCTCTGGATTTAGACTCTCGTTACTGATAAATTGTGCATCTGTGTTGAAGAATGTTCTCTCTGTAAGTATAGAATCTGTTAGTATTTATTAGTATTTCTGTCTTGTACTTGCCACAGGGTATAAATGCCATTGCACCCTTTATTATGTGCCACCCCTATTTAAATAATAGAATAGGGCCCCACCAACTTACTTTTTGACTCCCTAAACACTTTCTCTTTTCTTCTATCGGCTTCTAACCGTATTTAGACTTGACATTCTAAATGCTACAATTATGCTTAGAGAGTTAAGTTGGTGGGAGTAAGGAAGAGGTTCAACTTGATGAGGTTCATTAGGTAAGCCTTGATTTTCCTCTTGATCAAGTTGTTCCCCACGAGGTTCAAATGTTAAAATTGCTTGGTTTGTTTTTCTTGGGTGGTGAAGCATATGTTAAAGAGATTTTTAGGCAACATGAAGGGGATGATTGGAGGAAAAAAGTAGCTAGCATTGTTTAGTAGATGATGTATGAGAATTCTTCACATGGATGACGTTTCAACTCACCAAAGAAAGGGCAGAAATTGGTGGGATTGTTCTATTTCGAGGGAGACCTCATGCAAAGATGATGTGGGCAAATAAGCAAGATATATGCAGCACTTGCAGTGAATACCATCTGAAAACAACAAAAAACAAACTGGATTTTTATCGATTTCAGAACTGAACTTGAAGTATAACTCCTCTTGGAACTGTTCTGCTACAGTAATAATGGTGTCAAGCTGGCCTCTTGTGTCGACTCGTAGCGACAGAGGGATTGGAAGGTGTGCCCAATTGGTTGACTTCTCAAAACCCAAGCTCCCAATACTTAAAAACCCAAGAACTAGGGTTGAGCTACAGCTCGAATAAGAGAGAAAGAACCAAAAAGGCCCCCACAAAAACAGCCCCTTCTCTTTTACAAGACTTAATGGCTTGCTAGAGAAGCCAACTAAAATATTTACTCATAAGCCCCTGGAATTTTCCTCCTTAAACAACCCTTTAAGAACAAAAATTTCAAACACCCCTAAAAGATAACTTTAGTTACAAAAACACCCAAGGGACCAAAACCAACAAGGGTGCACCCAAACTGCCCCTGACTAGAAACCAAATTATGAAATGGCGAAAATACCCCTACCTCAAATTATTTACAAACCTACCCAAGACGACTACCTGGAATCTACTACAAAAACAAATTTAGAAATCAGAACATATTTACATCATTTTTTCTTCTTTTTAATTTTTTTCTTTAGTTAAAAATAACTTGGCTCCATGCATCTCCATGCAAGCAGCAGTTTTAGCAGCCTTGTACATGTTTTCATCTAGCTTCATAAACACTTCTTCACTAATACAAGAGTTCTTAGTTGTTGTTTTCCTCTCCACTTGACCAAGAACCTAAAATAGGCTCCATTTCAAGTATTGGCGATTCAAACATCTTGGCCCTTTGTGCTTCTTGGTTAATCTTTGTTGCAGGTTCTAGATCTCCATGATAATCAAAGAGGTTTGCTACATTAAAAATGGTAAGGGAGTTGGGATAATAACAACATAATAAAGGCAAGGATGATGGGAATTAATAAATTATTTGCGGAGGGAGACTCAAAACTAGTAATCAACTGGTTACAAGAAGAGAAAATGAAAATGTAGCTCTTCAACGATGAAAAGAAAAGAATCAGGTGCTAACCGGAGACATGGAACTAAGATTTGGATGGGTTAAGAGAGATGCCAATTCTGTAGCTGATACCTTAACTAAACAGGGGGTGAGGAGAGATTCTCTATTTTGGTCACAATTGTAAGGGAGTTGGGATTGGTTGGGGAGAGAATAAGAGGTTTTATCTCTGTCTTTGTTTTGTACCTCTATGTACTTAACTTGTTACTTATTGTCCTAATTAATGAAATTTTGGAGTTATTGATCAAAAGAAGGGCAGGCAGTCTAAATTTCTTTATTTTGCTGGGATTGTATTTGTGGAGAGCATTGTGGGCTAGATGGGACACTTTCTAGTTATTTAGTATCTCATTATTTTATGAGAATTTTTTTGTTTGCATTCCTTTTCTTTTTTTGAGGTCTTAGTTTTCATCACGTTCTTTTTTATTTTAATTAATCTTTTCTCTTACAAGTGACCATATAAACTTTAATTAGGTTTCCATTATCACCGGATTATTCATCTTACAAAACAATGCTGTGGTAATTTCTTCCCTTATCTGTTTCAACATGTATTTCCTTTCCTTCTCTCTTTCTCTTCCTATTTTTGTTTCACAGTAAATTTGTAGCTATTGGATCCATTTTTGATATTTGAACAACAGGCTCAAAATCAAAGAGGTGCTGCAAATGGAATTTCCATGACTGCAATGTCTCTTTTTAAAGCATTTGGTCCAGCTGGAGGTGGTGCTTTGTAAGTTATCTTCTTAAGATTATCTCCTATTCATGTTTAATGCTCAATTGCTAGCCAGATTGCAGAGGCCAACACCAACTTTGCAATTTTCTAAAGAGTTATTTGTTTTTAGGTTACCATGCAATTGTATATTTGTATTATCTATTAAAGTAGGCAGTACATGATCACATACAACTTTGCTAAGAAGACTACTTGTTAATCATTGGGGATCCAAGGGTGGTTACTGAGATGAGTAATAGAGAAGATTCTCATTATCCATATATTTCAAAGCATGGTGGGAAATTGGGTTTTTATTTATGGTCCAGTGAGGATGAGATGAAATATGGAAGAAATTAGAGGCAGCATAAATAAAGTGGGATGCTTCTTGATCTTTAGGGAATATTTTAATGTTGTAACCATAGTTTTCAACAGTGTTTTAAAAGCACAAGACGCAAAAAAGGCACAAGGGTCAATTTGTGTCTGAGGCATGCGCCTTTTTAATGCAAGGCACAAAAATACAAAAACAAATTGCTAAAAAATAAAAAAAAATGTCAGAAAATTCAAAACAAATGCCAAAAAGTTCAAAAAAAATCAAAAATATTAAACATAATATTAATAAAAAATATAAACTTAAATTTTAAAATAAATGTTTTAAAAAACCTATTATCTAAAGTTAAAATACATAAACATAAGATGTAAAGCATATCAAAATGAGAATTTAAAAATAAAATCAAACATATAAAACATTTTCAAGCATGTAAAACCTCTAATCTCCTTTTTCACTCAATTGCATTACTTCAAGTAGCTAATGTAATGTAAAACATATTACATTCCTAATTCTACGAGCTGCCTTTGTGCCACGCCCCTCAAGGCAAGCCCAAACAAGTCCACGTTAGGTCTTAAATTCTTAGTTCTCACACAAAAAATGATGATTTTATAGTTTTAACTGCTTTTTAACAAGATATTTTATTAGAATGAATGAATGAACAACATTACCAAAAGCAGTTAAAACAATAAAATCATCATTTTTTGTGTGAGAACTAAGATTTTAAGACCTAATGTGGGCTTGTTTGGGCTTGCCTCGAGGGGCATGGCACGGGGCCCGGGGTGGAGCCCTTGGCCCAGCCACTATGTTCAAAAAAAGCAAAAAAATGTCAAATTTTCAAAAGGCACACGCTTGGGCTAAGGCACAAGGCGCGCCAGGCGTGCACCTTTTGAAAGGGCTGCACCTAGGACCTAGGGGAGGCGGATACCCAAAAATGCACCTTGCCTATGCACTTGTGCGCCTATGTGCGCCTTTTAAATCACTGGTTTTCAAGGTGCCAAGGTGAGGCTAAGCAACAAGGGGCATCTTGTCAAGGGGCCATGATTTCCGCATGAACTTCTATCAAAATTTAATTTAGTTCTGTTGTAGCTAGGAAGAGCCCACATCAGCTGCACAACTAATTTCGAAGTAGAAGAAGCTGCTATTACTCCCTAGCCTCTGATGAAGTCATCCACAGAGTACTCATTGAACCACTTCAAAGTCTTCACCCAAAGTGACCATAAAACGGTGTCTCTCCGCATCAACTTTCCTCTTTTCTTGGGCAAGGGAAGGAAACCTAAGGTGAATAAGTTAGCTACATCTAGAGGTGGCTCCCTACATCCAAAAAGAGAACAAAAGAACTCCCAAACACAACAAACAAAAGAGTAGGAGGTTAGTAAATGGGAAGTAGATTCACCATTAGCATACATAAAAGACAGATATGGGGGAAAGACAACAATTTGATCTCCTCTTTTGAAGCATATCACAAGTATTTATTTTATCCAACATTACTTCCCAACAAAAAGCTTGAATTTTAATCTACATAGGCTTACACCACACCTCTTTCACTAAAAAGGAAGCTACTGAGGCCAAAGACGAAGTAAGGATATCCAAAAGTGAAGCACAAGAGAACAACCCTAAAGGGGATGGGACCTAAACTCTACTATTTAAATAAGAGGGGTCTAGAAAAAGATTATTCAAGATCTCAAGCAGAATCACCAAGGAAGCAAGCTCATTATCCCTTGAACCCCATCTGAACCCATGATCCCAAACAAACCCTTCAGGAGAACGAACGAGGAACTTAGTAATGGGTTCCTATTTATAAGTTGAGAGAGCAAACAAAGAAGGAAATTTGTCCTTTAAAGGAGAATCTCAAACCCACAAATCTTCCCAAAATAAAACTTTAAGGCCATTCCCAACATCATATCTCAATAAATTTCTTAGGGAAGGGAGGATTTTAATGATAGATTTCTAAGGGGAAGCCAAGACCTTTGAGAAACAAAAGCATCTCACCCATTATCATCTAGCCCATGAACACTATTACCTTGCACAACAACATATCCTATTTTACTAGAAATCTCCACCAAGTAATGGGTGCCAATCCCTAGAGCCCCCTCTTACTCCTACTCACTAGATCCCATCTCACCAAGTTATCCTTCCTAGATTCTCTCAGCTCCCAAAGAAAATCCCTCATAATGTTCTCAATGCTCTTAGAAACTTTCACGGGGATTTTGAAGGTAAAAATGAAATAAACAAGTAAGTTGGTCAATGTGGCTTTAATTAAGGTGATCATCCCCCCCCCCACGAGAGATGTAGCTTCTCTTTCACATAACCAATTTTTTGGTAAACCTTTCTAGAACAGGCTTCCAAAAATCAACTGCCCTAGGGTTATAGGCTATGATTTAGGGCATGTTTGGAACCAATGCCATTTTCCCAGATAATGGTGCCACATTGACGCCACGTGGGAGATTCAATGCTGGGGAAAATGATGCTTGTTTGGTTGGATGTTTTTTCAAAAAACATTTTCTCAGACCATGCTTTGGAAAACAGGAAAGGTGTGGTCTGAGAAAACATCCTTTTTGAAGTTTTCTCATTTTTATACCATTGCTAGCAATGGTTTTCCGATTTTGCATTGAAAAAATGCCTAGGTGGCAGAAAAATTCCCAAACTAAAAAAAAAAAAACACCGTTTTCTAAGAAAATGGCATACCAATGCAGGGCACTGTTTTCTCAGAAAATGGCACTGGTGAAATGGCACCAGCTCCAAGTGTTGCCTTAAAAAGGTTTGCTATAGAGATGACCTCTCCTTCACCCCCCACAAAGCCTACCATCTGAAGTAAAAGTTGTGGGACCCCTACCCTGTCCTACATCAGTTTAACCTCGCTTGATAAAGCTCTTAATGTAGTCTGATTAGCTTAAGATTTGGAGGATTTTCTCTATACTTTTAAGCTTTGGTACATCCAAATTTCAGCTTAATCTAGAGGTTGGATCAAGAGAAATTGGGTATGCAACCACTACCAAAAAGTTGGATTGTTAATATGAACAGTCTTCTTCATCCTTATCTTAGTTTTCTTCTTCTGAGCTTTGATCAAGGATCAATGAAAACCATATTAGTCAGTTGATTGGTTTCTTTGTGCATCTGAGGTAATTAGTTATTCTTTTCTGGTGTGGGGTTGGATTTTTTCCCTTTTGTTCCCACTTCCTTTTGTGTGCCTCTTGTATACCCTTTTTCTTCATTAATTTATCTATTATTATCAATAGAAAAAATGTAGACATGCAAATGCACTAATATATGAACATTAAAATTAGGGTCCAGCTTTGGTAGTTTCTTTACAAAAAATTAAATGAACAACTAATGGTACTATTTTAATATAAGTTGATTAGGACAACTCTGAGATGATACTGCAAAGGTATACTTTCTGTCCGATTTAAGATTTTTAAGGAATTTTAAAAAGGAATGAATTATGTTGCTAATGTGAAACTCCAACATGCCATCACTTGTTTTGTAAAATTTCTAGCATATTGCAATTCTTTTGAATTGTTATGAAGTTTTAACTCATAAACACTTTTCGAGATTAGGATAGTACATTATGATTGCATTGTTGATAGTGTTGGCTGAATACTAGTTATCTTACCTGATGAAGAAGAAAAAATTGGATTCAATTCAAATTTACATCATTCTGCCAGTTCTAACTTCAATTATTAATAACTTACTATTGCAGATTTTCTTGGGCACAAAAGCGTCAAAATGTTTCTTTCCTCCCAGGTATGAAATTCTACCTTGTTATAACATCTATGATGACTTTTAGGGTGACGATAGGTAAACCTCTAAAGCTATTTCATTTGCATCTGTAACTTTTGCATAGAGATGCTCCACATCCACGGTGCATCTTACCTACAAGGTTTTCTGGGAAAAGGTTGATAATGTAAGTTTTCTGTTATGTTCTAGTGTCAGGGACAGATTAGTCTTTTTGCCCTTCTTTATTGTCACCCTAGTATCTGCCGCCCTTTCAATGTTGACAACTCCACTACTGTCTCTTTCTTCTTCCTTTATTCTCTTCTAAGGAACACTGAAAACATGGTATCAGAGCACTAGATCTGATCAAAAGGACTCTTTTCTACTGCACACTATTCTTGTTTTTCTTCTTCATACGTGGAGAAACAACAGAATACCTTGATCTGATCGAGGCATCTTTCTTTCTTTTTCACTTTATTCTGTCCTTGAACATAGAACCAGGGCAGATTCTTTCAGACCTATTCGTGGACCATGTGAACAGTCACTATGTGGAAGTTTTCTACTTTGTTCGTGATCTACAGGTGTACACCCTAGTGGAGTATTCCAGCAGTTCATGGGATGTTTGACTGACCTGTATTATGCATCTATTTTCTTCATCTTATGGTGTTGAATCAGATCTGTGTATACAGATCCATTTGGTCTATGTTCTAGTGCCCTTGACTGATTAACATGTATGGTATGCCCTTTTCGCTTTCTCTTGGTGGTTAATTTCTATTAGCTGTGTATGCTACATTCTAGGGTAAAGAAGTGAAAGTTCTTATCGGAAATAGTGACAGAAAGGTCCCAGCCAAGATGTTCACACTTTCTCTAGCCTTGACTAGATGCAGTTTGGTTGCTTTAGCAACAAAGGGTGTTGGTGTGGGGTTCCCAGGTGATCCGGTGTCACTTTTCACTCTTAGTAATGGTCTTTGGAATTCAATTCTTCGGTGTTAAGGATGAATCGTGAAAGTTCAACCACCTCCAATGTTACTAGAGCTTCCTTCAACAGTAACACTCCATTCATAAGTTCAGATAACATGTTTATGCCTATTTTTTCACTCCTCCAGGTGGTCTGAATTATCTAGAGTGGACTTAGAGTGTGAGACTTGTTGTAAGAAGTAGAGGCAAGACTGGGCCCCTGATGGAAGCATAACAGAACCAAAGGAAAAGGGACTGAATCATGACAAGTCAGACCAAGAGAATTGCATAGTGATGACTTGGCTGTTGTCCTTTATTCAGCCTTCTCTTAGGAAGAATTTCATGTGGGCTAAGACAGCTAAAGAAGTTTGGGACCAAGTGAAAGCCACCTACTCAAAGCAGAGGCACTATGCAAGAATATATCATCTACAAGTTGAATCGACTGCATGTAAACAAGGTAATAAAACCCCATTGGCCTACTACTCTACCTTTACATCCATGTGGAAAGAGTTGGATCATTATCAAACTATTAACTGGAGGAATGAGGGGGATGCTAAGGACTATAGGAAGCTTGTGTCTCAACAATGTGTGTTTACCCTCCTTGCTGGTTTGAATCAAGTGTATGAGCCCTTCAATTTTTTTTTTTTTTTTTGAAAAAGTAGGGTAAGATTTTATTTAAAGAAAATAACGAATTACAACAGATTCCTGGACAGAAGGTGCCCAGAACAAAATACAATTACAGACTCCAAATGACTGAGCTAAACAACTCAGCTACATTCATGTGCTTAAACTCAGCAGTAACCGACACCCAAGAGAACAGCTTGCTGACTAACTGCTGAACTAGCTCGTCTGGGATTTTTGACTTGTTAGAGAATACTCTATTGTTTCTTTCTGACCACAAGGACCATAGAATTGCTGCTGGAATTGTTTTCCAGACTAATCTTCCTTTTTTCCTCAGCCCTGCCAGATTCCAGCTAAAAAGGAGGTCTTTGACTGATCTCGCATGACCCAACAAACTCCAGCAGATTTTAAAAAATGCTCCCACACTCTAGAAGAAATTGGACAGTGTATACATAGATGATCTGTAGCCCACAAGCAAGGTTTGAGAGCTGCAGTCCCCTTCTTTCCAGACTGATTTTTGATAGGCACTTATTAAGCACCATAGTACACGCAAGAAAATTTGACTTAGAGGGAGAAACTGCATTCCAGATTTGTTTACAAGGAAAAATAACCGACCCCGAACTGCTAAGCTTTGATGATAAAGACGACTGAAAAATTACCATCCTTACTCCATTTCCATATCCACTTGTCTTCACTACACCTGTCAATATTTTGGCCCTGTAATAGATTCAGCAGATCCAGCATCTCATTTAGCTCCCTATCAAACAGATCTCTCCTAAACTGGGGAAGCCAGGTCACTGTACTGTTGGAAAACTCATATCAATCTGCCACAGAAGCTTCTTGGTCAACTGCACACTGAAAGAGCTGGGGAAAAGCCTCAGCCAAGTTACTGTTCAGGCATCATGGGTCTCTCCAAAATTTAACCCTGTCTCCTCTGCCCACTTTGATCTCCACACCTTCTAGGAAATTCGGTTGACTTTTTAGGATACCCTTCCACACTGAGCAGCCCCAACTGGAGAGATTGTCTTCTGGTTTCCGATTACTTGGAAGCCATTAAGTTTCTCCACCAGGAGGTTTTTTCAACAGCAAATCTCCAGCACCACTTGCTAAGCAAAGCAATATTCATCACCTTCAGCTTCCTAATTCCTAGACCCCCTTCCTTTCTAGGCAGGAAAACTTGGTTCCAGTTCACCAGGTGGATTTTCTTCTCTTCCTCCCAACCCCTCCATAGAAAGTTTCTCTACAGGCTTTCAATTTTTTTGTGCAACTTTGGCTGGAATAGGAAAGAGGGACAGGAAGTAGGTGGGGAGACTAGACAGAGTGCTTTTTATAAGGATCACTCTACCCTCAGCTGAAAGGTATTTAGCCTTCCAAGAAGAAAGTTTTCTCTCTAGCTTCTCAATGGCTGGATCCCAAATAGCAGAGGAGGAGCATTTTGCTCCGAGAGGAAGCCCCAAGTACTTCACAGGGAAGAAGTCCACTTGACAAGCCAAGACTCTTGCACGATCCTCCAAATTTAACACCTGCTGCCCAACTGGGATGGTTTTGCTTTTGTTCAGGTTAACTTTAAGGCCTGACACCACCTCAAACCAGCAAAGGATCCCAAGCAAGATTTCCAACTGATCAATTGAGGCATCAAGAAAGCAGAGAGTATCATCAGCAAATTGTAAAATGTTAAACTTTTTCTGCTTGAGGAGCAATTGCAAAGCCATCCCAAATCCCATTCTCAGCAGCCTTAAGGGAGAACTGAGAGAGAAGCTCCATAAGACAAATAAAGAGCAAGGGGGGGAGGAAATCTCCCTATCTTAGGCCTCTAGAGCTTTCGAAGTGTTGAAGATTAATTAGGTTTATGATGTTTTTCTGAATAGATGTTTTATGTTAGTTGTTAGATAGGACGTGGGGACCACAGTAGTTATGTGAGTCCAAATTTTATTATGTTTTTGAGTGTTATAAATGTTGTTTTATGTTTTGCCGCCCTATAAGGGCAAAATTGTCTTTGTACTGTTCTATTATTTTAGTATAAATAATAAGTGAAGGGGGCAGCCAGATTATTGCTCTCGTTTCTTTCCAACTTCTCTTCTCTTCTTCTCCTTCTCTCTTCCTTCTATCTTCAAGAAACTACTTTTCTTTTATATTTTTTAATTTAGCAGATTTCTACTCAAGGAATCCCACCAGCTGACCATTAATTAGGACTGATAACTTGGTGATGATACACATACTTTAATCCAATTTCTCCATTTCTGTCCAAAATTCATTTTTTCTAGCACTAGATCCAAACATCTCCAATTAACATGATCATAGGCCTTTTCTATGTCTAGTTTACACACTAGCCCCGGAACTCCCTCCCTTTGCCTTGAGTCAATGAGCTCATTGGCTACCAAAACTGAATCAAGCATTTGTCTCCCCGGGACAAACGCACTTTGATTGCTTGAAATCACACTACTCAGCACTAACTTCATTCTTTCGGCCAACACTTTTGCCAGAATTTTGTAGAAACTGTTTATAAGACTAATTGGTCTGAAGTCTCTAAGGTTATGGCCCCTTCAATTTTCGAGCAATAGGGTCACAAAAGTGGTATTAAGGGCTTCTTTGCAAGGAAGCATTGCAATGGAAATCCTGTAAGACTTTCAGAATATCTTGTTTAATCACATCCCAACATTTGATATAGAAAAGTTTAGTAAGACCATCAGGTCCGGGAGACTTCTCAACCTCCATTTTTTGGATTTTTGTTTTAATTTCCTCTTTAGTAAACGGTGTCTCAAGGAACATAGATTGATCAAGACTCAGCTGCTTAAAAGGCAAATTTGAAGGGAAAGGTCTTCTGGCCCAGTTTTCTTTGTAAAGGTTTTTATAGAAAGCCGTGGCTAGCATTTTTATTTCAGGTATTGATTCTCTCACTCTTCCATCCCAATCCAGTTTGCTTATTGAAGCAATCCTTCTCCGTGCATTAGCCAATTTGTGAAAAAGGTTTGTGCTTTTATCACACAACCTCAGTTAAGCCACTTTTGCTCTCTGCCTCCATTTGATTTCTTCTTTAGCTGCCAACCTATCAAAATCTGCCTTTGCTTGTATTCTTTTCTGTCTCAAGTCTGCTGAAATTGGACCTGCCTCTTCAGCCCTGTCAATTTCTTCAATAACCTTCAGCAAAGCTGTTTTCTCAGTTTCCATCCCAAGACTATTTTCAAGTTTCCAGATTTTGACCTTTTCCTTAATTGCTCTCATTTTCTTTGCGAATATATAGGAACTAGTACCTTCAGCCTGTAGATCTTCCCCCCATACTGAAGTCAACAAAGAAATGAAATTTTCTTCTTCAAACCAAGCATTCTCCAATTTGAAGGGAGTTTTCAATTTCTCCTGATCCCCACAAATGAGCTGTTTAGGAACATGGTCAGAAACAGGCCTGGGAATCTATCCAGGCTGCCTCAAATCCAGAAATAGCTCATCCCAGTTTGAAGAAACTAGGAATCTATCCAGCCTGACCAACGTTGGGGATTCCTGATTGATGGTCCAAGTATACTGAGCTCCCACTAGAGGGAGATCCATAAGGTCAAAATTATTTATGAAATCAGCAATCAGGTTCATCACTCTAGTTCTTCTGCATCTTGTATTTTTTTTTCTTCAGTGGATAAAATAGCATTAAAGTCACCCCCGATGACCCAAGGGCAAGTAAAGGTTTCTCTCATATCAGCCACTTCCTCCCAAAAAGAAGTCTGCAAACTAGAAACTGTTGGACCATACACATTTGAAATTTGGACCTGCTTCCCATCCGAAAGCTCCACAACCACTGAGATTGAGAACTGCCCCACTCTGTGAGAAATGATGTTACAGCCGATAGGGTTCCAGAGAGTTAACAGACCCCCTGCAGTGCCTATAGTCGGCTTAGCCCTCCACTTGACTTCTCCATCTTCCCAAATACTCCGAACAACCCCCTCATCCATTTTTTCCAGCTTAGTTTTTTGCAACAAAACAAAGAGGGAATTTGATCTTTTGAAAGTATCACTCACCATCAGCCTTCTTCCCGACCCTAGATCCCTAACATTCCACGATAATATTTTCAGCCCCATAACAACTAAAGAAAGAAAAAGAGTTATTCTACACCAGCCTATTAGTTTTGGCCCCTTGCCATTCCTTCACAGCTCCCTGCCTTGTCATTTAAACCCCACGTCAACCTCATCAACTCCCTATTCTCTTTTGAAGAATCTCCCCCTTTTCTAGCCACTAATTTTCCTCTTTCCATTAAGATTCTTTGCTCCACTCCTTCAAGGTAACTTATTGTTTCTGCCTCCAAACCCTCCATAGATACCCCCCAAAACTTACCCAACCCCAAAAGTTTTGAGGTCACCCACGAGGAAGAAGTATTAGTAATTAGTTGACTTACCTCTCTGCTCTCCTGACGGGGTTACATCTCTATTGTTAATCATCGGTGTGTTGGGGTTATCCTTAGCCCTTTCTCCTTTGTTGCTTTGAGGATTACTATTCCCTTTCGACTTTGAATGCTGATCAGTCTCCTCCTCGCTACCTTCATCAGTCATCACCATTGCTATTGGTGATACCTCCATGGTGCTTCCTTCCTCTGGGACTAAAGCAAGTTGCTAATTATTCTTCTGGATTGTCGCCTCCTTCTGGGAAATCAGTGACTGTTATCTGGTTGAGGTTTTGTGGGATTTCTGCCCCCCTCATCTAACTGAATGCGAACCGCAGAATTCAGATATTAGGTAGTAAAGAATTGCCAAGTTTACAAGGATACGAATTTGTCCAAGGGGAACTTCTCTAGGTAACAAATGGCGATCTGTTACAAGGATATGAGCCCATCGGAATTCATATCTTGGCAATTCTTGGATCACCTAGAGAAGCTCCCCCTTGGACACACTGGAGTGTCACCTAGGTCCTAGATATTTGTCCAAGGATATGAATTCATATCTTGACAACAGATATTTGTTGCTGAGTCCAAATGACAGTCGCCTAAACATCGCCATTTGTTACAAGGATATGAGCCCATCAGAATTCAGATATTAGGTAGTAAAGAATTGCCAAGTTTACAAGGATATGAATTTGTCCAAGGGGGAGGCACTGAGGCAGTGGCGTTAGCTGCAAAGGGGTTGTGAAGAAAGGTGAACCATCAAAAAGGATAGAGGAGGATGACAAAGACAATTTGTAGTGCACTCAATGTGATAGAGTCACATTAAGGAAACTTGTTGGGATTTGGTGGATAAACCCATGATGCTTCAAAATTAGAATCAGTATCAGAAAAGGCCTAACCAGAACTATCATAAGAAGAAGCCTACTTCAGCTAATGCAGCAGCCGGTATGCCTGCACATGATGAGCAGACTCCTCCAGTTCCTATTATACCTACTCAGAGTTTCGTACCTTGGGAAAATCTATTAGTTCCAAATGTGATCAGTTAGAGCAGTTTAGTAGGGTTCTTTGTAACTTGAGGGAAATCCTAATGTTCCCTCAGCTTCTTTTGCAGCTTCTCTGGGTAACCACACTTTCATGGTTCCTTTGTTCCTAGTGGTTTCTGGATCATTGACTTTAATTAGTGATGATTAATATAGAAGTCATAATAATGAATAGAAACATCACTAAACACATCAGTTAACCGGCAGAGTTGACATTTGACAGACGATGATAAGAAACAGAACAGCGATGACGGGCAACCATAGAGGTAGAAATAGCGAGAAACAGAGGAGAGTCGCACTACGGAGGGGCAGGCCAGAATATGTAGGAGAACGGAGTGGGTGGAGATCTTACTCCCAACCGCTGGGAGTTTCCAGGGGCGTAGGGGAGAAGGGGAGGAAGGAAGACAAGAGTAGGACCTCAAGCTCTTTCCTAGAGAAGGCAAAAGGTCTTGACTGGACAAAGGAAGGGGAGGCGGTGCTGAAAGTGGGAAGAAAGAATTTCTTCGTAGAAGTTAGTGGGACAAGGGAAGAGAAGAGGAGGGAGTTTTTGAAGGCTTGTCTGGTTGGAACGGTGGAAATTTCGAATTCGGTGGTCTGGTTACAACAATGGGCAGTGAGGAAGTAGAGACTGGAGTTTGGAGTAAGGGTCAGGAAGCTGCATGACAAAAAGTACCTCTTCATTCCACCCTCAGAGGAAGAAGCGGGGAGGGTGTGGAGAACAAGGGCAAGAAATGTTGATGGGGGTGGTCATGCATCTGGTGCCCTGGGAATTGTTTGCTGAAGGGCAGGGTAAACTCCCAAAGGAAGGTGAGGAGTACTGGGTGAAAATTGTCGACCTACCACTGCAACTATGGAGTGAGGCGGTGGTTTGTCAAGTAGGTGAACTTTGCGGTGGCTATGTCGGAATGGGCAACTCAAGGGAAGCAAAAGAAACAGCAGAGTGGATTAGGATTAAGGTGCGTTGGAATGGATACCCCCCTTCAACAGTCAATATTGTGGAAGGAGGAGAGATGGTAGTGGTGACTGTGGCCAGAAATACTCCTACGACGAAGGAAGCCAGACGAAGTAAGAGATGTGGTGGTAGCAGAGAGTTGGTTGATCAAGAAGGCTCTCGTAGGCGAAGATATCATTGCCAAAGTGAGTGGTAGCAGAGAGTTGGTTGATCAAGAAGGCTCTCGTAGGCGAAGATATCATTGCCAAAGTGAGTGGTAGCAGAGAGTTGGTTGATCAAGAAGGCTCTCGTTGCAGAGAGTTGGTTGATCAAGAAGGCTCTCGTAGGCTGATCAGAGAAGGAAACAGGGCCGACGTTGGAGATGGTGGAGTCACTGGGGAGATGAGGAGAGAGAAGCCGGAGAAGTCCTTAGTGTACGTAGTAGTAGCTGAATCGTCGGGGTCAAGAGGAGGACAAAGGGGGAAGACCGAGGGGGTCTTTTCGATCAATCTGAAAAGATAGGTGAAAAGGTGTCAGAGGGCGATTAGTGGTTTTCGAAAAATCTATTTCAAATTTTGAATTTAGAGGAGTTGTGTGAGAAGGTTATAGATAAATGCTGTGAAAAATTGGAAAGGAGATGGGTTGATCGTGGCCATTGGAGAGGAAGAAGTAAAGCCAAATGTCGACATCGCAAAAGACACTCAAGATCTTTGATGAGTATACCTTTGGAGGAGCCGCTAGAGGCAAATTCTGACGGTGCTGAGGTGGTGTCCCCCGAGCACTTTGATAAAGAAGAGACTACAGTGTCATCTACACCAAGCCCAAGCCCGACCTCATAGGATCAAGTTGAACGGGCCCAGGCTGGACCAGGGTCAAACCAGGCGGTTCAATCGACCAAAGGGATTGTTATAACTCAAAGGGGAGATAGGGAGATTAGCTTCGCATGTGAAACAGAGGAAAGGAGCGGTGTACAAGGGGTTACAGGGGAGTGCCAGGGAGATTGGGGATCGAGAGATGCCGGAAATCTCCAAGGCAGTCATTGGCGACAACTATGAGAAGGGGAACACAAGCCGCAGAAGCCCAAGGGAGCATGTAGATGAAGTAACTCTCGAAGAAGTGGTTCAACCGCTAGCGGTGATTCCAGTAGAGGAGATGGAAGAGTCGAACATGTTCAATCGGGTGTTACAAAAGTCTTCAATAGCAGGAGATGCAAGTAATACTCAACTGGAAGTTTCAAGCTGGGTTCTTTCTAAACTTCTGAACATCGGTGATTTCTTGGGGGTTTTGATGAAGGGCTTAGAAGGGATAACAAAGGAGTACTTGATGGAAATTGATAGAAAAGTTTTGGAGGAGAAAGGAAGAAAAGGACAAAGAACAGAGAAAGAACTATTCAGATTGGCATGGGGCTTGAACGAGTAGGCCGGCAGTGCGAGTAAGGGTAAGAAGGTGCCTAAGGGGAGGTGAAAAGTGAGGTGGGTTGCTTTTGGGAGTACATGTACATAGAATCTTTATTTTGGTGTATAGGTGGAGTCGTTGAAAATAGTACTATGGAACATTAGGGGTCTGAACTCAGGTAAAAGAAGAGTGGTGGCCAATGCTTTCTTAAAGAAGTGGGATCTGGGAATATTCAGGAAAAGAAGAGAGATTAAAGCAATCAGTGGTCAGAAGTGTGTGGGCGGAACGCAGTTGTAATTGGGTGTCCCTACCAGCTTGTGGGACGTTTGGGGGATTTTGGTGGTATGGGACTTGGATGTGGTGGCAGTGAAAGACAAGACTCGTAGGGCAATTCTCAGTGTCTTTATTACTACAGGCGGTGGACATCGATTGGGATTAGGTCCTAACTGCGGTGTATGTATGGTCCAAATGAAAAGGGGTTGAGGGATTGCTTTTGGAAGAACTGGATGAGGTGAGAAGGAAATGGAATAGTCCTTGGGTAATCGAGGGAGACTTCAACACAATCAGATTCTCTCACGAAAAGAAGGGGACTAGAGAAAACAGGAGGGGAATGAGGGGTTTTGCTGATTTTATGAGAAGGTGGGAGATGATGGATCTGCCATTATTAGGAGGAAAGTATACATGGTCGAACAATCAGGAAGAAGCAACCTTAGTCAAATTAGACAGATTTGTTGTCTCTACAGATTGGGAGGTCTACTTTTCAAATTTATCACTACAGGCCCTTCCTAGATCTCTATCAGATCATTCTCCTATTTTGTTAGATTGTGGAGGAATAAGGAGAAGTTGACCTCCATTCAGATTTGAGCATTGCTGGTTTGAAGAACCAGGCTTCTTAGAGCTAGTAACAGGGTGGTGGGATGAGATTGTTTTTTAAGGGACTGCCAGTCACATTTTGAGTAAAAAACTATAAAGCCTAAAGCAAAACTCAAAGATTGGAGTAAAGGGGTTCTCAAAGAGGGATAAAAGAGACATGATCATGTTTACTAAGCTGACAAGTTTCACACTATAACTCACGAACAGACACAACCTCTGGAACAACTCTTGAGAGCTGGAAGAGAAGGGTGACCCATCTGATAGTGCCATTGCAACGGTGTAATAGAAGAATGAAGAGCTGTTTGTAACCCACCACCATCAAGATAATATAACCCTCCAGCTTCATGCCCGCCACCAATCGTCTTCCCCATCTTAAGATCTTGAAAAATGCAATAGGACAAAAAGAATGAGATAGAGAAATTCAAAGATTTTGTCAACTTACTAACAGACATAAGACTAAAGGGAAATTTAGGAACATATAGGACAGACGGTAAAGTAAAATCAGAATGTAAAGAAACATCACCGGTACCAGAAACACGGGATGTAGTACCATCAACTAGAGTAACCGATTGGGCGGTAAAGGGAGGGGATAAAGATGAAAACAGGTCTGAGGACCCAGTTATATGATCTGAGGCCTTAGAATCAATAATCCATGGTTTAAAGGAAGAAACAAGACATGTTGTACATGATTTTGCAAGAGTTGTAGTATTACCGAAAGAAGAAGAAGATAGACGAAGTTTTTCGTACTCTTCTTGGGTGATGGAAACCATTTCCTTCTCCTTCCCAGTACCTAAAGTAGTGAAGTCATCTCTTGTAGTACCACTATCTCCTTCTACAGTAGCATGATTGGCCCAAGTAGAAGGTGGGCCTTGCAGATCATAACAGTAGTTCATAGTGTGTCCTTCCCGTCCACAATAGCTGCATTCTTTGATCATTCCTCGACCAGCAATATTGACACCACAATCTCTAAAATTCCCATCTCTACCACCATTGAGACCTCTCACACCATGGTTACTACCTTTGGGATAGCTACTTCTACCACGTGAGCCACCTCTACCACCTCTGGTTGCAGCTAGGGCTGACTTCTCTAATACTGGAGAGCTATCTGTATTTGGACTAGTAACCCTTCTTACTCTGGAGAAGACTTCTGATAGTATAGGTATGTCACTGCTACCTAAAATCCAGGCACACACTGGTTCAAATTCAGACCTCAATCCGGAAAGTAAGCGTGCCACATCCAACTGATCTCTCTGTAGTTTTTGCACTTTGAAATCAATCGAAAGAGGTTGATACGAATCCAATTCATTCCGCAAACTCTTCAAGCAAGTGTAGTACTCTTCCACCCTCCTATCACCTTGCTGTAATTGAAAATACTCTTGATACAATTGATAGATTCTAGTTACATTATCTTGTCCAGAATACAACTGCTTAGCATGTTCCCAAATTTCTTTCGCAGTGTCAAAGAACATCAGGTTCACACTGATATGAGGTTCCATACTATTCCAAAGACATGCCATAATCTGTGCATTCTCCTGGATCCCATCATCATACCCTGCAGTTCCTGGGTCTAATTTGTTTTCTTTAATATATTTTACCTTTCCTCTTGCTGTCAAATTTACCTCCACCGACTTTGCCCATGGTACGTAGTTGGTACCATTAAGTTTAACCGATATCATTTGTACAGCCATGAAATCAGGTTGTACCATCACACTAGTTTTGTATTCACTACCAAAGGTAGCCATTAGTTACTTCTGCAACACTCTCCCTAGACGAACACCTTCCCAACTCAACAACAGCATTCAACCGACTTGACTATTGTTTTTAAAACTTCAACAGCATTGCCGCAACCCCTAAACCTGGAACATCAGCATAAAAACTTCTCCTACGAGTCAACCAACCTCCTGATTCCTAGAAAATAACCCACCAAACACATCAACCACAACCAACAATCAGCCGAACTTGACATTCACAGTCCCTCTTCGAACTGCCGAATAGAGGGAGTCTAAACCACCATCAAACAGTCGACCAACAATGCAGGTTGAGGCATAGAAGCCTCTAAACCTTCTGGGCGATCAGTCCTTTTAGGTTCTTCCCCTTCCTTTCTTCTCGTATTGGTATAAAAACTCAGCCATCCAGTTGCAGGCATCCTTCACTAATGCAGTCAGGAAAATCGATCAACCAGGCTCTGATACCATGTTATCAGGCCTGTATTTAATTAAATAAATAAAAAGAAGGCTCCTGGTATGAGCCTAGAAGGAGAGGAGATGAAGAAGAAGAGGAGAAGAAAGGTCGAACAGAATAGGGCTATACAGTTTCTATTGAAGAAGAGAACTGTTTAAATCATAATAAAAGGTAAAATTACACTATTACCCCTGTAAACAAATGCTTGAGAATAGAGACAAGAAAACACTGATTTAAAGAAGGGAAAAGACTAAAATAGCCCCAAAACAAAGCTGTATTTTAACTACATCAATATATCAAAAAGTGAAATAATGGCTGCTGGGGAGGTCTCAAACCTGGAGGTATGGGCAGAGGATTGGGGATGCAAAGTGGGAAAGCTCCCAATGAAATATCGCATGCCGTTGGGTGAAAACTACAAGTCCAAGGCTATTTGGGACCCCATCATAGAGAAAGTGAACAGAAAATTGGCTTCGTGGAAGACCAAATACTTATCCAAAGGGGGCAAAGTAACTTTAATCAAAAGTATATTGTCATCCTTCCTTGTTTTCTACTTGTCTCTATTCCCAATTCCGGCCAGGTGGGCAGCGGTGTTAGAAAAGAAGATGAGGGATTTTCTCTGGAGGGGTTGGAAGGAGTCAAAATGTCACTTAGTTAACTGGGGAAGAATCTGCAGCTACAAGAAGAATGGGGGTTTAGGGATCAGACCCGTGAAAACATCAGCACAGCCATGCGTGGTAAGTGGTTATTGGAGATTTAATGAACAACCAAATAGCCTGTGTAGAAGATTAATAGTGGCCAAATATGGGTTGAATAGAAGAGAATGGGATGCTGAAGAAGTCAGAACATCTCATGGATGCTTTGTATGGAAGGCAATTCAAAAAGTCCAACAACAGTTTATGAAGGGAATCAAATATGAGGTTTGAAATGGCCTCAGGGTGATGTTTTGGAAAGATTTTTGGTGCGGAGATGTCCCTTTCATGACTATGTTTCCTGATCTTTTTGAGATCTCGGTGAATAAGGATGCATCTGCAGCTGATTATTTGGAAAAACAAAATTGACAGTGTATATGGAATCCCCATTTTAGGAGAAATTTTGAATGACTGGGAGGTGACTTCTTTGGTAAGGTTATTTCAAGTATTGGATGAAGCAAAGGTAGAGGGAGTAGGAAGGGACAAGAGGAAATGGGTCTCAAGAAATCAAGAACCTTCTCTGTGAAATCCTTCTCCCAAAACCTGTCTAGGGGGGAGCCTTCTGACTTCCCTAGTGACAAAATTTGGATAAGATTGGTTCCCTCTAAGCTGGCTTTCTTTGTTTGGTCAGCAATTCTGGATAAGATTTTGACAAAAGATAATTTAGTCAGAAGAGGTTTAGAGGTGGAAGACTTGGGCTGCATCCTATGTGGTGGATCTGTGGAATCCTCCAGTCACTTACTCATTCACTGTAACTTCACCCATTGGATTTGGATGAGAGTGCCGAATCTGTTTGGTGTTAAGATGTGCTTCTCGGCTGATGTGAAATCATTTATAGCAGCTTGGGCACTTGGAGGTCTATCCAAGACGGGAAAGGTAGCATGGAGTATTCGTCCTGCAGCAGTTTTTTGGGCAATATGGGGTGAAAGAAACAGCAAATTATTTGAAGGAAGACAAGCTCCAAAAGAAGTTTATAACAGAATTTTGTGGATGATACACTCCTGGTTGGCAGCTAACCAATTATTCAAAAATAGGCATATCCGCATATGTCGTCCTTTTTTGATTCAGACTTCCTATTTGTAAGGACTAAGGAGAGTTTAGTTTTGTCAGTCTTTTGGTGGGTTGGAATTTTGTGGATATCAGATTTCCTACTGTACAGCTTCTCATTGTACAAAGGCTTTTTTGTGATCTGGCTTTATTTATTAATAAATTACTTGACCTTTCTCTCTCAAAAAAAAAAAATCCTGGATCATTGACTTTGGAGCTTCCAGCCATATATTTGGTAAGGTGAGATTGGCATAAATTACTTGACCTTTTTCTTTTCATATCAGTTATTATCTGGAAGGGATAAGGTGAGATTGGCATATGGTTCCTTCTCTTTTGTTGCTAGTTGAAGAATTATATCCCTTGCCTCTGGCCTTGTTCTCTCTAATATTTTACATGTAAAGTCGGTCCACAAAAAGTAAAAAATAAGAGTTATTATTTAGCCTATCCGATGTGTCCCACGACATCCCTATGCGAACTTGTGCAAACTCCATTGTGAGATTTTCTGCTGGATTTGAAACTTGAATATGGTCTCACAACAAAATTCACATATGAATCTTTAATCGCACTCGAATTCAAGTCTAGATTCGCAATTTTGCAGTTGGTTTCTCACTTGGATTCACACCTTTATTGTGGGATTCGCAAAAACACCTATAACACCCCTACGCAGACCACCTAGGTGCATGTGTTTTCAACTTAAACATTCAATTGGTATATGTATTTCAAAGTCTTGCCAAAGTTGGTAATGATAAACCTTTAACCAATTACTCTTAAGATTGATTGGAAACACTATACACATAATAACATCCTGTCTCTGCAAGAGTTTCAAAATTTTGCTCGATACTTTATGGCCATGTGCTGCTTTCTTGGTTTCATGAACGATCTCAAGAGTGAAACCCAAATTCTCATAAAATGCAACACTATTTCTATGTTCACATATGTGAAATTCTATTATGTCTCCATTACTTGAAACACTTCAGAATTTCATTAAGAGTTTTACTCAACCTCTTTCCATAATGGACAACACTGAATATATATATATATATATATATGTTTGATGGGAGCTCTCAATTTTAGTGTTAACAGCCACGTAAAAGTAACTTCTTGTTGCCCATTAAACCCGAGACTAGCAATTTTTTCTAGTTTAGGTTTACCATTACGGTGATTACATAAATGGTTTCAGGCTTTCAGCCCCATCTCTTTCATTGTCATTCTTGCCAACACTCTAGGTAAACCCTTGGTCAAGGGATCAGCCAAGTTTTCACTTGAGCTAAAGCATCAAATCAATTATTAGACAATCTATCAATTGGAATGCCTTAGGAAGAAAACTCTATTACCATTTGTTGAATTTTGCAATGTTGGTTCACCTAATTCCTTGAAAATAATACAACTATTTTTCTGTTTGCACAAGTAATTCAGTTCTGAAGTTGGCTCTCCAAATTGTTAGTTCCATTTATTTTGAAGTTTTTCTATGAAATTGACCTTGAGAAGGGATTTTATCACCCAATCTGTTTGAATCTTAGGCTTATATATATGTTAAAATGCAAGCATATGGTATCCTAAGCTTATCTGCTTTCCATATTCCACAAGTAAATTTTTATCATCACTTTCCTACTCAGAAACTGAGAAGTTTGCTTGTTGAAATACAGGTGATCAGATGGTTTTTTTCATCCTAAACATTGTCGAGCTGATTGGAGTGTTATTGACCTTTGAACCATTTCTAGTGCAACCTGCACACAGAACACAGAATATAATAAAGCCTATGACAGCCCAGTTAAAAGCTACTCAAGATTGATTTCCCATACTTAATATTTTTTTTCGCTATTTTAGGACAATGTAGAATCATCATTATGCTATAATGGTAGCAGCATTTTACCATGCCTATGATATATGTCAGAACAATCTTTCCAGGTTCTAATATATGTTTGTATATGTAGATATGTAATCATTGAATGAGTACACAATTGATAGCACTATCTATCTATGCTATATCTAATAAGTAAACATTCTAGGATGGCTTTCGATGGGAGGGCCTCACGGCCTCTCCCAGTCCCCTTAGAATTACCTCAATAGGTGGCTCCTTACACACTAACTCTTCTCAAAAGAAACAACTCCTGTAAAGCGGCATGTCCAATCCTTGGATGCCTAATATGTAGACCTGTTCATGGGCCGGGCTCGGGCATGGCCTTTCCGAAAATTTGAATGGGCCCAGCCCGTGAACAGGTCTACTAATATGTGGTTCTCCTGTTCTCCATGGCTTCTTCTTCAGAAAAGAAACAACTCTGAAATGGCATGTCTTCCTAACCTTGTTTTCTTTCAATAAATCTCTTCTCCAACTTGAATGGATTTTGCTATTTCGCAAGCCTAGTTGTAGACTTGTAGTAATGCTCCTATAAAATTACTTAAAAGGTGAATCTGAGAAGGAATCACTATCGTGTGATCATCTGGGTGTCCATGGGGCCGTCAATGGACCGGGTTTTGCTTCGAACTGACTTGATCTAATGCGAGTAGTAGTTTAAGACACTATATGCCATATCTCTATAATCAACCATCGTACTAAAATATACCATAAAAGGATTACTTCTTACTTTTATGCAAGAACCAAACTATTTGATGTTTTTTTTTTCTTCAACTCAAATTAAAAAAGAAAAAGAAAAGTGGAAATACAATAAGGAGCATCAAACACCTCATAGTCTGGACTGCCCAATATCATGATAAGTACATATAAAGATGGGCAAAAAATCAACTTACACATGGATATTCTATGGAAACAACATAAATCTCAAAATTATAACACCAAAATTAAATTCAATGACTATAAATAAAAATAAAATATATATATATATATATATACACATGTAGAGAGAGAGAGAGAGAGAGAGAGACTACCAATGCACTTATGAAGTGTACGTTAAAAATGGCAAAAGAAAGAATTAAAATATGCATTTACACAAGCTAATATGAATTTAGTAAATACTAAAAAAAATACTATTTTTAGATGTCAACAAAGGGGATAGCTTAAAAACTATGAAATTTTAAACTTGTACTGTTTTAACTTTTAACAAGGCGTGCTGATGCAGTGCAATTTATAAGGTATTTGTCTTTCATACTGAACGCTTGGGTGCAAACTTTGACATTTGTGTTCTAGTAGTTAAGTGTTAATATTATTTACATTTTAAATTTGATAGGACTTTTTTTGGCTTCAAGGGGCTACAAAACAGGGGTAAGCCTATCCCCCCAACCTTGGTAACAACAGGATTCCGTCCCTAAGTCTTGGCTACAACCAGCTAAAGACCTTACCAATTGGCATCGCCAATTCAACAACACTATTGAATTGAAGGGAATTAATTTGAACTTAAGTAAATAGTTGAGTGATCTGTGTTTTTTGTAACTAGTCTTCATCTCAAATTCTATCATCTCTAAACTTTAGCATAATTTTTCCATTTTCTTCATTTTTTAGTTCTTTATTTTAAATACCCTTACTCATTTTAGTGCATGCACTTAATCGTACATTTCTTTACATTGGTATTGGCAATTGTAGTTTCATAATTCCTATTGTTCTTTGCAATTTCATGATTTTCTATTTCTCTTCCAGTCTTACTCATTTTGGCATATTATTATTATTGTACTCATGATCTCCCACTCATAAATCATAATGTTGGTATGTCCCATAGCCCTGATACATGGGACCCACAATGCAATGTGTATAAATATAGCAGTAGCATGTATAGACACTATTGGACGGACGGAATTGCTGGTTTGCCAATCAATGTAACGAAGCTTTTTAGAAAAGGGGTCAGATGGTAATTCTATCTCGTGACTCGTGAGCTACAAGCCATTCTCAAAGGGTTGAAGAATGCCAAGGAAAGGAATCTCCGTAGAATTGTTGTGGATTTTTTGAATGGAGCATGCCCTCCTCCTTGGAAAGCCTAGGATCTTATTGAGCAAATTAGATTCATCTCTCTCGGGTTTGACTGTATCTTTTGTTCATATTTACAGGGAGGGTAATAGGGCTGTTGATTTCCTTTTGAAACTTTTTGATATTTTATATGAGGCTGAATTGCCCCCTTTGTTCTTCCTGGCTGAGCTCTCTTGGATTGTTTGGGAGGATGCTCCGGGCCACCGGATTGTTCGTGTGTAAATTCTTTTTTTCTTCAAAACAGTAGCATGTACACTTGTAATTAGGGCTATCAATGGGTTGGTTCTTGACCCAATGGACCCAAACCGATTAGGTTCGTTATGGTTCCAAGATTTTGGTACCAATAAGTCAGCTATTTAGTTCTGGATCCAATTCAAAAATGTTTTGTTTGATTTTTTTTCATCATATTTGGTAAAGATGCAAACTGATTAGGTTCTACCATTATTGGGTGTCCGTGCGTGCTCCTTTTTTTATCCAAAATTCACGTTTGAACGTACATGAGTTTGATTACCCAAGAAAGGGAAAATAATTAAGGTTAAGTACACTGCAACCCAAATAATTAAACCTCTCTTGACTTTCTTATTATAAATACTAAAACCTCCACTACGGAATTATGTCAAACAGAATCATCAAAAAGTCTCTCTTGCCCTTTCATATTTTCAGAAAAAAAGTGACCCATAAACTTCCTAATTCCACACCTCGAGAACCACGGTAAGACCTCCGCTACTGGCTTCCTCGCATAAGCTGCTTAATTGCTATAATCTACCTATTACCCATCTTTCAACTGCCCTTTTTAAATTTCTCCACCCTCCCGTCACATTTTCGGAGGATGGAATTTTTTTACGGGTTTTTACTGTCCACCCGCTTAGTTATACCGTACGGTTGGAGGAAGTATCAGCTTGGAATTAATACTAATACACGAGAGTGGATATTAGAGTTTAGGGTGGAGGTATTTAAAATTCTGAATTCTTTATCAGAATTCTGAGGTAGAGCACAGTCTATTTATCCTATTTTTGCATTGCACTTGGGAGTTCAGAAAGTGAAAAATTCTTACATAAAGACTTTGAAAGGGTTGATTCAGTATTTTCAGTTACGTTGGATTTAGAGTGGATCGGGAGGGAAGGTGAGTAGTCCAAGGAATCCGTACGTGCCAGTGAAAAAAAATTAAAAGCTGAATGCTATGTTTTAATATTTTGGGCTGTTTTTTTTTTTTTTTTTTGAATTTTGAGAGGGGAAATTGGTAAATGAGATTTTGGTTACTATTGATTAAGATACCTGTATTATTTTTTTAGATCATGTGGGTAAGTAACTTTTCCAAGTGAGAGATGCTACTAATACTTGGATGTAATAAAATTGTCCTTTTTAATAATGGATTTTATGGCTAAAATGGTCAATGGGACTTTGGAGTTTAGTTTTCATTAATTATATTTAAATTCTGCAATTTGGATTTAAAGTGTCAAATTAGATCTACCTTATTCTAGTACTAAAACGTTGGTCATTGTTGGTACTCGGATTAGCCGAGGGCAACAAAGTAAATTCACTCCCAAGCTTCGAAGGAAGGCCGAAGGCTTTAAGGGTTCGGAGGAGACAAGCCGAAGCTGACGACTGGAGGCCAAGGCAGATTGCTCCTTCGGATACTATAGAAGCCAAGGGCTTGTACTGAGAAGGGCGTCCGAAGAGGAACGACATACAGCTCCCGCGGTAGTGAATCTGCAAAGGGAGGAGGTGTCAGAGGCCTTGGGTGGGAACTCGAGGCGAAGACTCCGGCGGTCAAATTAGTATGTGCGCAAGGTAAGCAGTGAGTCTAGAGCCGAGGGGTCCAGACGAGGTCTTAGATAGCACTAAGTCCTTAGAGGAGAGAGCACTAGAGATCACAAAGGTTTCGAATCCTTTACCTTGTAGGGGGTGCCTTGTATTTATAGTCAGAGTTGCCAGGGGGTAGTTAGGCTCGAATGGTCCATAAGTGAGCTATACGAGGCCCAAGCGAGATGTTCTGCCAGAGCTACGCAGCACCTTGCGATTGGGTCCGCCTGGTCCGCGTCGGGTAACCCTGAGTGTCCTCATGGCGAACCTTTGTTGGCGCCTAGTCCCCCCACTCATGAGGCCGAGGTGGGGGTTCGAAAGGGGCTTTTGCTTCGGCCAAAAGGAGTGTCGATATTGGTAGGTGCCATCAGGCTTGTTCAGCGGAGTGTACCCTATAGTGGCGTCGCCTTCGTCTCACTTCTGCTTCGGCCCGATTTCAATTCATGGAAGAGAGGTGAAACTGTGGACACCTTGGCTTCAGCTATGGAGTTCGAGGTGGAGGGGGCCCCGGTGGAGCCGAGCCTGTGCCTTGTACTCACGCGACGACGGTCTGGGGCCGTGCGCGATAAGGGATTCGTGAGTTGGCACGCCAGAGTTGTGCCCGATACGGGTCTGGCACGAGGAGAACCTTCCGTAGGGGGGACGGGCGCTCTGGGCGAACCGGCCTACGCATCCACCGGGCTTCTGTAGGCTCGGCGGCGGGCAGCGTAGACAGAGGAGCAGGCAACCGAGGCCATGAAGCAGGCGACTGAAGCTGAGAAGCGGGTGGTCGAGGCCTTCATATAGTCGTTCGATTACCAGAAGGCCATGGCGGAGTATGCGTCTTCGTCATACCTAGACATCATCGAGGCCACGAAGAAGGTCGTCCTACAAGTGATGCCCGACTTTGACGTCGAGGGGTTGAAGGTGATTCCAGACTCTCCCAAAGGGTCTGTCATGGTCATAGATGTTGTTGAAGGCGCCAAAGACTTTGCCCTCCCCCCGGCTGGCGGCGAAACTTAGTGGGGTTCTTCTTGTTTTTTGTCTTTCTGTTTATTGTTCTTTCTTTTTTGATGTAAATGTGCTCGGCCGCTAAGGCCATAGAAATTTTTTTTTGTAAATGCTTTACAAGATGAATGAATGAATTCAGAGCAGTTTTTGTAGGGTGTTCTCTCCTTCTTCTTTCTCTTCTTCTCTTTTCTTTTTTACCGAGAGGTCCCTGCCCCTCCCAACGAAGAGATCACCATTCAAAAACTGGCTCATAATGGCTCGCTTTAGGTATACGCTTGCTTTAGATTGTTGAGGGGCCGAGGCCGAGGCGAAGGTATGCGACCAATGCTACAACTTGTCTAGCTCGTTTTTCTCTCAAGTGTTTACTTAGGCTAGGCCAAGTGGTATGCTAAAGTATGGGAGAGAGGTCGAGGCTGAGATGTAGCTCGCCTAACTAGTCTCCTTCCCAAGTGGTTACTTTGACGAGGCCGAGGTGGCGCTCCGGGGAGGTCGGGGTCTCGGGCCGAGGCGAACCGCCGAGTTGATCGGAGTTTCCATCTATTTAATCACGCTAAGTATATACGACCAAGAGGCCATCCGCCGCTGAGGCGAGTAGTGAGGCGCGTGATGCCTCGGCCGTCCTGATGTATTTTTGTTTGGCGAGGCGTTAAGTTAGGGTGTTCACCACTAGAAATGTGCCCTAGCGACGGTCCGACACGAGCGCATGGTCCTTGGGAGAGGCTATGCGCCTCGGCCAGTCACGAAGCCGAGGTGTCCTAGGGATTTGGTGAGAACACACGCTAAACGTTGAGCCGAAGGGGAACTTTGCATTATTCATTCATCATTTGGCCATCAAAATATACAATCACTGTTAGTATATCCGGAGATTCTCCGAGTTCCACGTTTGAGGGACGGGTCTTTCATCTAAGTGTTCCAAGTGAAAGGTGCTAGGGCCGATGACTTGCTTGATCATGTAGGGTCCTTCCCAGTTGGGGCCCAACTTTCCTACTCTAGGCTCGGGGACCATGACTTTCCTGTGGACGAGGTCTCTCTCTTGGTAGTGCCTTTCTTTCACCTTCAAGTTGTAGTAGCAGGCCACTCAATGCTAGTAGGCGGCCACCCTAATTTGTGCTTGCTCCCGGGCTACTTCCAGCAAATCCAGGTTTGCTCTAAGTGCTTCATTGTTCTCGGCCTCGTCATATGCTTCAGTTTGGAGCGTTGGCTGGCCGATTTCTGCTGGGATAACTGCTTCTGTACCATAGGTCAGGCCGAACGAGGTCTCTCCCATGGCCTCCAAGGTGTGGTTTGGTATGCCAGAGGACACTGCTCAACTCATCAGCCCATAAGCCCTTGGCTCAGTCTAATCTAGTCATCAGTCCATCTAAGATGGTTTTGTTGGTGACCTTGGCTAAGCCGCTAGTCTAGGGGTAGCCTACTGAGGTGTACTACTGCTTGATGTCGAGGGAAGCACCCCATTCCCGGAACCTGGCATCGTCAAATTGCTTTCCATTGTCAATTACCAGCATGTGAGGGAGGCCGAAGCGGCAAATAATGCTCTTCCAAAAGAAGCTCTGAATTGCTCGAGCTGTGATGGTAGCCAGGAGTTCGGATTCTACCCACTTGATGAAGTAGTCCACGGCGACGATGAGGTATTTCCTGCCCCCCGTTGCTTGGGGAATGGGGCCGAGGAGGTCCATTCCCCATTTGGCGAAGGGCTGAGAGGGTTATGGCCAGTTGATGGAAAAGTTGGCATGTCTCTAGCATTTTTCGCATCTACATACCAACTCGATATCGTCCTTCTGAAGAGTTAGCCAAAAGTATCTCTGTCTCAATGCCTTTTGGGCCAGGGTTCAGTCACCGACGTGATTGCCGTGGATGCCTTCGTGAATTTCTCGGAGCACATACTTGCCCTCCTCCTGACGGAGGCATCGGAGGTAAGGCAAGGTGAAGGACCTTCTGTACAACTTTCCTTCCAGCAAGGTGTAGTGGGCTGCTTGACGTTGGAGTCGCCTTGCTTCGTTCCTGTCGTCGGGCAGTCGTTCAATTAATAAGAAGTTGATGATGGAGTTCATCCATGACGGTTCGACGTCCAGTGCGAGTACTTGGGCTTCTTCTATGGAGGGCCGAGGTAGCTTCTCCATGCGGATAGTGCGGCTGAGGGCTGCGTTCGAGGTGCTTGCCAACTTAGAAAGGGCGTCGGCTATTATGTTCTCGGCTCGCGGGACTCGTTGCAGGGAGTAGCGCTAGAAGTGGCGGGTTAGCTCTTGAACTTTGGCGAGGTACTTAGACATGCTTTGCTCTCTGGCCTCGTACTCGCCGTTGACTTGGTTCACCACCAACTATGAGTCGCTGGAGGCTTTGATGTGTAGGGAGCCAAGGTCCTCGACTAGCTGCAATCCAGCGAGGAGGGCCTCATACTCAGCTTCGTTGTTAGATGCCGGGAAGTTGAACCTTAGCGCATACTCTATGACTACATTATCTGGGGTGAAGAGGATGAGGCCTGCTCCGCTTCCTTTGGTGTTGAATGAACCATCAACAAAGAGTTTCTATTTGGGGTGAGCCTCCTCGGCCAAGCGGTCCCTTTCAGCATCTTCGGGGACTCGGCAGAGGGCTTGGCTGAAGGTGCATTCTGCTACGAAGTCTACTAGGGCTTGTGCTTTGATAGCAGGCCTTGGTTGGTATTGTATGTCAAATTCATAGAGCTCGATGACCCACTTGGTCAAGCACCTCGAGGTCTTGGGTTTGGTGAGGATAGCCCTAAGGGGCTGGTTCGTCAGGACCGCCATGGTGTGAGCTTGAAAATACGGCCTGAGCTTTCTAGCCGAGAGTACGAGGGCGAAGACCAGTTTCTCCACCTTGGGATACCTGGTTTTGGCGTCACAGAAGACCTTGCTAATGTAGTATATTGGTCTCAGCGTTCCGTCTTCTTTTATCAGAACTAAGCTAACTGCCTCGTCCCTGTCTGACATGTATAGATATAGGGTTTCTCCTGGAGCTAGCCGAGTGAGGAGGGGAGGTGAGGCGAGATAGACCTTTAGCTCGTCAAAGGCGTAGTGGCATTCCTCCGTCCATTGAAAATCCTTCAACTTTTTGATGGCACAGAAGAAGGGAAGGCAGCGGTTAGCCGACTTCGACATGAAGCGGTTGAGAGCAGCTATTTGTCTGGTGAGTCTTTGAGTCTCCTTCATCGACCAATGGGGTGCCATGTCCAGTATGGCCTGTATCTTGTCTGGGTTAGCCTCAATGCCTCTTTGTGTGACGATGAAGCCCAAATATTTGCCCGAGGCGACGCCGAAGGCACACTTGCTGGGGTTGAGTTTCATGTTGAACCTGCGCAAGGTGTCGAAGGTCTTGGCCCGGTCCAAGATGTGTGCTTCATCTTTCAGGCTCTTCACCACCATATCATCCACATAGGCTTCGATGTCCCTCATCATCTGGTTTT
This sequence comes from Nelumbo nucifera, assembly GCF_055504915.1. NCBI lineage: Eukaryota > Viridiplantae > Streptophyta > Magnoliopsida > Proteales > Nelumbonaceae > Nelumbo > Nelumbo nucifera. Next base: position 23,555,198 of record NC_142655.1, on the reverse strand, counting down.
TAAACACCTAGTTGACGAGGCATTGGTAGGTGGCCCCTGCATTCTTGAGGCCAAAGGGCATCACTTTGTAGCAGTAATTGTCGTGCTTGGTGATGAATGATGTATTGTCCTCGTCCTCTGGGTGCATCTTTATTTGGTTGTATCCGGAAAAGGCATCCATGAAACTGAGTAGCTTGTACCCTACAGTGGCGTCGACGAGGTGGTCTATCATCAGCAAAGGAAAATTGTCCTTAGGGCAAGCTCAGTTAAGGTTTGTGAAATCAATACAGATTAACCATTTCCCATTAGCTTTTTTTACCAAAATCACATTCGACAACCAGTTTGGGTAGTATACCTCTCGGGTGAAACCGGCGTTGAGTAGCTTTCCAACTTCCTCTCCTATGGCCTTCCAACGCTCCGGTGCAAAGTTCCTCTTCTTTTGCTGAACTGGCCTAGAGCTCGGGTCCACGCTCAGCCTGTGAATGATGACCGAAGGGTCAATTCTGGGCATGTCAGCGGTGGAACAAGCAATGACATCGATATTAGTTTTGAGGAAACTTACAGTTCAGATAGGCTCTCTAGGGGAAGGTTGGACCCGACACGAACTATCTTCTCGGGCTTGGCCTCATCCAGGGAAACTGAGATGAGGTCCTCGGCTCGCTGGTTCCTCCCTGAGGTCGAAGCCCTCTAGTGGCAATGCTTCCTTATTCTTGCCCTTTAGTGCTGCTACATAGCACTGACGGGCTGCTTGTTGGTCCCCATGAAGGCCCCTGATGCCATGCTCGGTTGGGAACTTGAGGGCGAGGTGGTACGAGGAAATGGCTACCTTGAGCGCGTGAAGGGTCGGCCTCCCCATGATTGCATTGGAGGGCGAACCGATCTTCACAACCAGGAACTGGTTCATCCTTTTCACCTACCGAGGCTCGGTCCCTACCGTGACAAGTAGGGTAATTTTTTCTTCCGGTCTAGCCACGTTACTGGAGAAGCCAACTAGTGGAACATCGGCTGGCTGGAGGTGCTCAGGCGCTATCTTCATCTTTTGGAAGGCTTCATAGAAGAGGATGTCAGTCGAGGAGCCATTGTCGATGAGAATCCTCTTAACTACGAAGTTTATGATGACGGCCGAGATCACCAGAGCGTCATCTTGGGGGACTATGACCCCCTTCAAGTCCTCGTCTGTAAAGGAGAGGGTCTCTTGTTGTTTCGTCTTTTTGGGGGCAGGCCCTTGGATGTTTAGCTGCCTGGCGTAGGCCTTGCGGGCCGAGGCCGTGCCCCCAGCGATGAAGTTGATGACTTCGTCTATCTGCTAGTGCTGGGAGGATGAGGCACCGGGCTCGCCACTGACGAACTTCTTAAGGTGCCCTCATTGGATGAGGGACTCTATCTCATTTTTCAGGTCATAGTAGTCCTCTGTGTCATGTCCAGTGCCACGGTGGTACTTGCATTACTTCTTGGGATTTCCCCTTTTGGGGTTCCTTTTCATCTTCTTAGGCCACTTCATGAACTTCTCCTCCATTATCTGCATCAGTATCTGCGTCCGGGTGGAGTTGAGTGGCGTGTATTGGTTGTAAGCCAGGGCCGAGGCTGGTGGCTTCTTGTGGTCCTTGCTGATGTTGTTGTTGTGATGGTGGTCTCCACCCTTCCTCATCTTCTCTAGGGGCCCGTTGTGGCGCTCGCCCTCCCTTTCTTGGTGGTCCTCGGCCGAAGCCTCCTCAGCCGCAATGTACTTTTGGGCTTTCTTGAGGAACTCTAGCTTCATCTTCAATGGGGTCTTGGCAACCGAACACTTCAGGGACGAACTGGGGTGAAGCCCATTGATAGCAACGTGCATAGAGACCATGGGGTCGAGGTCATGGACCTCAAGCTCTTCCTTTTTGAAGTGGTCGATATAGGACCACAGACTCTCTCCCTGCTTTTGCTTGATAGACATCAACAAGACTACGCTCTTTTGGCATCATCTACTACTGATGAAGCGGGCAAGGAATAGGTTGGCAAACTGCTCCCACGAGCTGATTGATTGAGGCAGGAGACTGGAGAACCAACAGCGGGCAGCCCCCTGAAGGTGGCCTAGAAAGTCTATCACGTCAAGGCGTTAGAATACCCATAAAGTATCATGAACGCTCTGAAACTTTCCAGGTGGTCGTTGGAGTCTGAGTTCCCGTCGTACATCTCTAGCGCGGGAGCTTTAAAGTGCTGGGAAAGGGGCTCGGAGATGATATTTTGGGGGAAGGCATCTATTCTCCCCGTCAGCTTGCTTTGATTGGCCGAGGCATCAGCTCGGCTCTCTCGGATCTAGTGGAGCTTGTCCTTGATGGCTCCGAGCTTGGCCCGTAGTTCCGCAATCCGAGAGTCGACTGGAGCTTGCCACCCGTCTCTGTCTTCGCGGGCATGATGAGGGTCGGCACGAACTCTGGAATGCTCTGAGGCAGGATCATACGCCTCTCGTCTGACGTGGCGGTTGTTCAGGACGTCACGAAGGTCCAAGTCAGGTGCGGGAGAGGCACGGCATCGTCCCTCGACCCTTGAGTGGGCGCTACGACGGGCGAGGTGCCCACCTTCATCCCGAGGGTTCTCCCTCCTGTGGCGGTGGTGTTGTTTAGAAGGCTGGCGGTTGTCTTTGGACCGCGCTGGCTCTTCCTTCCTTTGGCTGGGAGGCCTCACATTTCTCTATGTTGGGTTGGCAGGTCGGTTGTTGTCGGCTTGGCCCGTTGGGGGTTGGCTAGGCCGAGTGCTGGGGGCTCGACATGCTCACGTTGGCCTTGGTGATCCGACACCCTGGCGGGGCGGTCGCCTCGGGAGGGACCTCCTGTTTGGGAGCATGCTTGTTCCACGCTGCGTGAGGTATTCCAGACAGTCGAGGACCGCCTGAAACTGCTCATTTGTTACCAAGTTCTGAGGTTTCATGTCTCTTCGTACCATGATGTCTGAAGTTTAGGAGATCTTAGGTTTGTAGTGTTTTTTGGGGAATCGTCTTAGCAACGGTTCCCACATACAATGCCAATTGTTGGTGCTCGGATTAGCCGAGGCCAACAAAGTAAATTCACTCCCAAGCTTCGAAGGAAGGCCGAAAGCTTCAAGGGTTCGAAGGAGACAAGTCGAGGCTAAGGGCTAGAGGTCGAGGCGAATTGCTCCTTCGGATATTGTAGAAGTCGAGGGCTTGTACTGAGAAGGGGATCCGAAGAGGAACCGGATACGGCTCTCACGGTAGTGAATCTAATAGGAAGGAGGTGTTAGAGGCCTCGGGTGGGAACCCGAGGCAAAGACTCCGATGGCCAAATTAGTATGTGTGCAAGGTAAGCAGTGAGTCTGGAGCCGAGGGGTACAAACAAGGTCTTAGATAGTGCTAAGTCCTTAGAGGAGAGAGTACTAGAGATCACAAAGGTTTTGAATCCTTTACCTTGTGGGGGGTATCTTGTATTTATAGCCGGAACTGCTAGTGGGTAGTTGGGCTCGGATGATTCAGATGCGAACCGTACAAGGCCCTGGTGAGATGTTCTGCCAGAGCCCTGTGGTGCCCTACGATTGGGTCCACCTGATCCGCATCGGATAACCATGAGTGTCCTCATGACGAGCCTATGCTGGTGCCCTTTAGTCGACACGTGTCAGCCCCGTACAGGCTAGCCGAGTGCGCCTACATCATTCATGATTATTGACTGTCAAAGAAACCACATCGTTCAGCTGAGATCATGCACAGTACAGATGCAAATTAATATCACTATTAGTAGTTATGCCGTGAATGCTGTTTGTTTCTCGTCTTTCTCCCAAACACGAAGGACCCGGTTGCAGTTGCAAGCTTAATACTTGAATTTAGAATAAAGGGCCGGAAAGTTTCATGGAGAGAACTTGCCAGAATGTAGCTAGAGAGGGAAAATAATTCAAAACTTTTACCCGGTAAAATGCAGTTTGTCGCCAGACAGAAACGATTTCTCTTTGACTAAATTGGTTTGGGGATTTGATCACACTAAACCAGACCCAAAAATATCAAGAAGAAGAAAAGTTATCCGAAGGGGAAAGGGGAGGGGGAGAGAGAAGTGAAATTGATCACTACAGTAATCATACCTAGGCAGTGTTGGTTGTGGTCTAGTGTGGTTCAAACCCCACCGGTGTATTATTTGTCATGCCCAAAATATTGGCCACAGGTTTTTTTCATGGTCTCAACTACACCACGGGGTACTATTGCCCCAATATTAATTATGGTGCTTCGCAGCCTCATTTTAGTTATTGTTTTATTAGTTTTCTTATGTACCTATGTGGTGCAGGCTACATCCATATCATCATAGAACTGAGCCCAGATTTTCTACTCACTTTTTCTACCCACTCTCTACCCGCAGTGAATTGGAGTCATACATTTCTCAATTCATAATAGAGATGTGTGGCTCCAATTCACATGCCAATAGACAGTGGGTAGGAAAAGTGAGTAAGAAATCCCGAGTGCATAAAACTAGCTAGTTAAAAAAAAGGCGACTTGACCATTGAAGCTTGAAGCCTGTTTAATGTCAAGAACTCGTACACCTAATTCTATTGTATTCTTCTTTGTATAGTCCTCTTGAAGTTTTTTTCCGGGGCTTCACCCATGAAAGGAGTTTAGTCATTTTTCAAAAGAGGGGAGGCTTCAGTATTTATGAATACAGATTTATAGAGTGCAAATACATACAAAATGTAAAATTTTGTACTCAACATAATTGTATTTATACTCTTTCCAAACTGAGCCTTATCAAAAACGTCAGTCAGGTTTAAGTATTTTATCCAATAAAAAAGAAATAAGTTTTAGAAGTTTATTAAGCTTCAGAAGCTGCCCATAATCATCCCCCTTAAACCATAAAAATAAAGAAAATTAATCTTCCTGTCACAGATACATAAACAATAAAGATAAAGATGCTACGTTTGGGTGGTGGTGGGCTCCAAATATTCCATAATTTGGGTGGTGCACTGCTTTTTTTTATGCTACGTACGCTCAGTACTAAACAAGAGAAATTGTCGGCAACTTCTGAGTTTGAGACACTGTTAGCTCTTCGTTGAGCTTGCATTAATGGCGGAGAACAGAGAAACTCTTCTGAAAAAGGTGTACTACAATGGCTGCCCAGGTTGCGAGGTGGATCGGCTGAAGGAGTCGCAGCAACAAATTCCTTACAAGAAGTTCTTGTATATCTGGGTTGTATCACTCTGCACCGGTGAGTGGGTTAATTTAATCCAGACTTGTTCTTTAATGATATCTCTTGAATTGCTCAAAATACATCTTCCCACGTTCAACTACTATCCGATCAGTGAGGCAACCAAATGAACTGTGATTTCTCAGAGGTTAGAGACTGAATTTTTTCTGAATTACATCCATATTTATATTATATACTAGTATACGTTAGAGTTAATAATTAAGAGGTTGAGGGCTGTGATTGTTCACACGATTTTTATACCATATTTTAAAATGTGATTGTTCACATCAGATTTTTCACAGTAACTGTGTGGTTAGGCATAGCTCTTTCTTAATTTACACCAAACTTGAACAAAATCTAACCGGTGTAAACTTTTACATCGTTCTTAATTTACACCGATTCCAAATACAGCCTAACATGAAATTCCATCAATCAATTCAGACTCAGATGTGGAAATACCCCGAAACCCAGGTGCATATGAGATTGAATTCCAAATCTCTGCAACGACCAACACGAGACCTTAGCAACCAGCTGATTTGCACCTTGCACAGTATCTTTGTTTTGAATTAAGAAGACCGAATTCTCTGCTTTTATTTTTTAAATTCCGTCTCCATCATGTTTGTATTTATTGACCGTTGAGAAAATGCTTCGACCTTGGTTGTGTCCATGTCCTAATAATAGTTGGACAGTGATAGAATGGCAGGATTTTTCCGTTCTCTTGAAGCTCCTACCATGAAAAACCAGGGCATCACCATATGGGGCTATAGTCCGATTTGATTATTTCTGTCTAATCTGTTTACATAAATGGATCGGGTTCTTATTTTAAAAATTGCATCTCTTTGATAACCGGATCTGATGATCTGACCCATTAGATTCAATTAAGATGGAAGTCCAATTATCTATGTGAGACTATGAGAGAGAGGACCCATTTGGGAGGGCTTCTATGTTGATTAAGCTAAGCTATCAAAAATAGATTTCTCAGCTCGTTTAAGCTTATTTTTGGTTTTCGGGTTTTTTTTTCCTAAGTATAATTTCATAGCTTTCCATGCGGGGCTTATCTTGCAATGATGAGTTAGGGATGCAATCTAACCAAGCTCTAATCGAGTAACTCAAGTTTAAGTTCAATTCCAACCAAGTTCAAATGTCAAGCTAAGCTCGATTAGTTATTCAAGCTCGATTCAACTCAACTCGATTGCATCCCTAATGAAAGCCTCTACAAACAGGCACATGGTTTAGTAAAATTTATCATTGCGGGTCATCATAGCCTAATCCAATCTAGGTTTAACACCTTTTGTAAGGGCTATAGCCTGGGCTTGGACCCAACCAAAACCCAAATCTATGACCTGATTCATAATAATCTTCTTTAATTATGAAGGTGGTGAAACGGACTCGAATAAAACCCAAAATTCTGAAAAACCTATGGGACCTAAATCCGAATATGAGACCTATGAAGTTACGAATTTGGTCTTCTTATAATTCGACATGTATAGCTGGTCCAATCCAAATCCGATACAATTATAGTCGTGGTGGCTCAATTTGGACTTTTTTTTACGTATTTGTACTGTATATTTTTGTATTTATGCTCTTTTCAAACTGTGCCACTAGTATAAATTAAAATCATAGTCCAACAATTTTTTTGACAAATAACAAATCATTCAGTGTTTTGAAGTAAAAATAAATGCAAATGATGTTTGTGTTTTTATTGGGCGGTTGCAAGTTGTGTTACCATTGTTGCAGCAGCTCCGAGATCCTATCCTGGTCCTTGGAGCCAATAGCAAGGGTGGTAAAAAATGTTGGGATCTCCTGCCAATAAAATACCTTCCAACACCTTTCCAACATTATCTGATAAAGGCACATCTTACCATGAGATTATAACTCATCATAAAATTGGGACCTGCCATGTATGAGATGTGGAGTGTTAGATCAGAGTTCATATCTTCGCCTCACAACGCCCCACAGCATATTCCCGCCGTGTATTGAGAACATCTTCCGATGATGTCATGTGATCTAATTAGATCATGTTGGAAGAAGGGTATTGGAATCTATCTTGTTGGTGGAATCTAGTCAAACATGTTGGATTGGGCTGGGAATTTGACAAAATTTCAATGGACCCAAACCCTAAGACCCATGTAGTTGAAATTCTTCAGCAGCCTTAACCTTAAACTTTGGATGGTAATATGGCTGCAACTTGAGCTGGTTAGCCCAAACCCAATCTGAAAAGTTAGGTTGGAGTTGGGTTAGGTTTGACCCCTCGAGCAACCTGAACCCAAATCTATTATTACTAATATACATGTATTATCCTCCTATCGCATATTATCAAAATCCATCCATCTTAACTTTGAACCTTTAACCCTAATGACAAGTTGTCATTGGTGATTTTCATTCCATAATTTTTCTTTATTATTGTTGATTTTATAATTTCATATTTTTGATAAGATCTATCATAATTCATAATAGTCATATTATTTGACATGTTTCTTTTTTATTTTTATAATAAAAAATCAATAAATACGTCAAACAATAAAATGCCAATAAAAGTATGATCAATTTATGATAATGAAAGTTGAATTTAGGTCTCTTAGACCAAAACAATTTGAGAGATTTTACAAGATTTTAAGAAAATGGGAGAATGGTTGGACTGGGCCCAACTCAAGTCAACTTTAGGCTGGACTAAGGTTGAAGAATTTTAAGTTGGGTTGGGATTAAGATTGATTAAGTTGAGTTGAAGGTCGGTTTGTTTTTAGTTAGAGTTAGGGGTTCAAAACCTTAGGTTGAGTTAGGGTTGAACCCAATATAACTCGGCCCATTTGTGAGTGTTGCTTGCTATCAAGACATTTGCTAGTTCTAAAATGTTGGCATGCTTGGCTGATACTTGGTGAGAAAAAACACACCTCATATTACCGTTATGAACCATAGTAAATCCTAGTGGTGCTCATGAGCCAAGTCCAGCTTAGCACCAATTATAAGGATCCTAGCCTAGGCACTGACCCTGGGCCTGAAATATGGGCTTAGGCTTAGGTCATGCTTACAGGCCTATAGCAATGTAAAATATAAAATATTTTATATTATATAGTATTTAATATATATATATATATATATTTAAATAAAAGGGAAATTTATGATACGGAGAAAGATATGATATTAGAAGATTTTTGGTCAATCAAAACCCATTGGTAAATTTTGATAAATAACACCTGATTTACTATCACGTTTATTATTTTAGTTGACTGTCAGAAAATTTTCACTCATGCGTTGATGCTCCGATTACAGGCAATGGTGTTTAAGGGTATAGATGTAGGACGATTTTGTGAGTAGCAGATCTGGAGTTTTTATAAATATGGAGATATTCTAAATGTACAGCTGCAAGGGATGTGAGGACGGTGTGAGGACCGTTTTGTAAGTTTCAAATCCGAGTTCTGGGCTCCGAATCCCGCTCTTTTTACGCCGGCAGTCGACCTCGGATTGCTTACGTAGCCTATTTTACACGCCATGTTTGCAGTAGATGCTGTCGAGATCGGCGTCGGATTCGCTGCAAACACTGACGGTTGGTCACTTAGTTCGAGTATACTGCAGTCTTAATAGAGCAGTGATGAAATCTTGAAGGTTATGACAGAGTCGTGCTCTGTTATTCCCATGGATCTTTCGTTTGTCATCCTTCTTCCCGGAGCCTCGGAGGCCGGCCAATTAACCATTAATGCAATTACGGGGATCCTCCATGAGCTTGAAATGAAACAGTATAGGCAGGGTCAAGGTTAGCAATGGCTACTCCATGTCTCCATCTGAACTTTCTTCCCTGTGTGCGACGGCAGAGAGCCCTTCCAACCGCTTCCAAGAGAAGAGGGCTTCACTTTCAATTGTGATTTCCCAGCAGGGGGCCCTAGACATTTTCTGTGGCCCTTCCAATTATAATCCTGAAAATCCTTGAGAGCGGACAGCGGGTCTTTGGGATTTTTTATTATTGATTGCTTGGCCTGATAGGATACTGAATTGATTTAGAATCTTCATAATGGCATGACAATTATGGAGGTCAGATTTAGCAAACAACCAACAATCATTCCCGAAGAGTAGATGAAAAATAACTTCGGCGCTTCTTCCTTCCTAACTGAATGCCTTGGGGCTGACAGTCAGCATGCATTCACAGTAAATATTACCTCATTATATCGCAAAAACCTGACATTCCATAAAGCACCATTCTGTTATTGGTGCATTATGCGTTCGGTCGATGAACGTGAGTTTGAGTATGAGAGCGGCCACTTTGTGTACAAGATGCCAAAAATTACCTCGAAGTCCACTCCTCCCAAGATGCGGGATAGCCAGGACCAACATTGGGTAACGTTTTTTTATCTGTTCTTTGTTTTTTTTTTTTTTTTTGTTCGTTCTTTTGCTATCCAGCATTGCTACAATTGAATTATTTATAGTGTTTCCCTCCCCTTTTGAAGTTAGGTAACTGCAATTATGATCTTTATTAGGAAAAGCCATCCATTCTATTGACTTGCTCCAGCTGGATACGGTGCCAAAAGTAATCTCATATTATAATTGATTTTCTTTATAAATTTGTTTAGTGAATCAAGTAATGGTCAACTGTGTAGAGAGATGAAAGGAACAAAACCTTACTCAATTGAGGGGAAGAAGCATTATCTTCATTGGGTATTTTTAGGATGTGTTCTCATGTTTATGGTTTTAATTTTGCCTGAACTTAACATTATAATGTTGTAAGTAGGTGCTATTGCTTGGTGCAATGGTAAAATCTTGGGCCGACAAGAATGAGAAAACGGATTCCAGTGTGAGGGCTGCCATTGTGCAAAAAATGCCAAAGGTAGCTAGGACCAACATTGTGTAATGGCTCTTTATCACAATGCTGTAAGCAAGTTTTAGTTGCAAGAGAGGACTAAATTACCCTTGATGGAAGAACTGAATCACGAAGTAACATATTTCAACAGAATGATATAAAAGAATTTTGTCATGAAATATGGAATACTGAATTTAACTGATGTTCCATGTTCACTTTTTACCAAAAAATCTAACTGATGTGCTAAATTTCAAGTATGGAAAGAGTTATTATTTTTTCTCTAACAAGTAGGAAAGGAACTTCAAGTCTTTTGAAACACCACTTAAAGTTACAAAAAGATCTTTTAGTGTTGCAAGTACCCAGAAATTTTGTATCCTTGGAATGTTTAAGTTTATATTACATTGTTAGTGTGCTGATTAACAGTTCCAATACTGGTACTACAACTCAACTCAACTCAAAAAAGCCTTATCCTAGTTAGGGGTCCAACTGTGCAAGTTAACCTGCCAATGGTGGCTCAGTTGGTAAGTTCTTTGTCTGGTTGCAATAGAGGCTTGGGATCAAATCCCATTGTCACTAGGTTCAGTTGATTGAATTTAATAAACATAGAGATATCTATGTTTTTCATTGTAAGACTATTCTATCATCTTTTATCCATGTTAATTTATCTTTCTTATACATGCCACATTTCTGATAAGAAAAGAAAAGAATGTCTTTCTATATTTCATTTTACTAATTTTGCACAAGAGTTTGGCTCCACTGAAATTGTAGTTTTAATTAGGGAGAGGTGTCCTTGGATGGTGATTGTTGAAATGACTGTCTATGAGTTTAATTAGTTGCTCCAACTTAGCAATAATATACACAATGTTATCATGAATGTGGATATTGAAAGCCTCCTCTACAATGTTATTGTAGAGAAGATGGCCAAATGGCCCATAGACTGTCATTTCATGTTATGTTATGTTTCTCTCTGTTGTGGGCCTCATTCTGGGCACATACTCTGTAATGTTCTGTTTTTGTATTTTCCTGCCCTCTCAAGGGTCTCTCTGTAATTTGTCAAAGATTAACTTATTAATAAGATGTTTAGAGTGTTAGAGTGAGGTTATGTTCGAATCTCTTACTCTCTAACACTCATTGCCGCCAACTCTCTCTTCTCTTCCTCTCTTGTTTGTTTATTTTCTGGTTTGCATCTAATCTCAAATAGTTCCATACATCAAATGGGTTATTTTCAACTTGGTATCAGAGCGGGTCATTGCTTGGCGTGTCCCTCATGTGGTTCTAGTTCCGCCAACTGCATGAGGAGGTTCTAGGGCTGAAAATTTATAGTCATCCGCCTGGTTCTTGGAGGTCATTGGAGGGTGCCCAAGTTTCTATACACTTGGAGAAGGGTTCGGTGACCAGGAAGAATTAGAGAGCAAGTTGTTTGGCCTGATTTGAAATCAGAGAAAAAGAATTTCGAAGTTATTTCAGAGAACAAGTGTTCGGCCTGGTTTATAGTTCAAACCAGAGACTCTCTTACTGTAAGTCTTTTCTCAGTCCTTTGTTGGGTTATTTTTTGTTGTTTGGGAGGACTGTTAAAGCATTCAAAGCCCACCTCCATTCGGCCCACTGTTGTTGGACCGATTCTACTCAGAAATTTCTGGGTTGTTTTGGAAGTGCTATTCGGCTGATTATTGGACTGCCAAGCTGCTGAAACTGATCTAAACTGAGTGGTACTAGTCTCATCTTCATCCCAGCCTCTTCTTGGACCTATACTGAACACTTTGAAGTGGTTTCTTCTAGTTAATAGTAGGCTGTTAACTACTGCACACTGAGTGTTCGACAAAAGGTCTCTTAAGGACTGTGACCTTTTTTCTTCTCTTTGGGACAACGGCTGTTGGGAACCTGAAATACCTTGTGTTTGGAGGTTTGCTGGGTGTCCTTTGAAGGCTGAAACAGTATAGAAAGAACTACCACCGAACTGGACTGTCACAGTTATCAAGATTGAACTGATTCTGTGAGCTAGTTGTTGTTGCCTATTCAGCTCAAACTAAACTCATCAAGACCCCAGTACCTTGGGAAACCTATTGAAAATCCTAATTGGAGCCTTTACATTATGGATTTCTCAAGCCTTGAAAACAAGAATGCTGCTGAATATGGACAGATTTTGGGAATCCCAACCGATTCTATGCTGGCTATAACTACAGTTAAGCTTGATGGACCAACTACTTGGCTTGGTCACAATCAGTGAAAATCCATACTTGTAGCAAAGGAAAATGGGGTTTTATTTCTGGGAGAAAGAAAACTCCTCCAGAGGATGATCCATCTTATGAGAGATGGGTGCAAGAAAACTACACATTGATTGGGTGCCTTGTGAACTCAATGCCGCCACAGATTAGTCAGCATTATTTGTGGATGAACTTGGCTAAAGAAATCTGGGATAGTGTTGCAGAAACTTACTCCCAAAAGTTGAATGTTGCCAGAGCTTACAAACTGAGAAGTGATGTGAAGAATCTAAGACAGGGGGAGAAGTCACTTGCAGCATACTTCTCAGCCCTAAAATCTCTATGGCAAGAGATTGATTTGATAGAGACTATGACATAGGATACCTCTAAGGATGCTGAAACATACAGGAAATTGGTTGAAAGGAATAGGGTCTTTGAGTTGATAGGGCTGAATTCTGAATATGACATTACAAAGAAAAACATCTTGTCCAAGGAAGATGTTTCATTGTCTCAAGCATATGCTTTGGTCAGTAGTGAAGAAAGTATGAGGCAAGTGCAGGTTCAAGGAGTCAGTATCAATGATCATTTTGCAAATATGGGAATTAAACCCAAAGGGGTTACAGGAGCACCCAGTGGCACAAGAAAGAAGGAGGTGGTGTGTGAACATTGCAAGAAGCCGAAACACACCAAGGACAAGTGCTGGAAATTGCATCCCAGTCTTGTCCTTATCCGATTCCAAAAGAAGAATGATAGTAGAAAGACAGGAAGTGCACATGCAGCCACAAGTACAGATACAGAGGTTGAGTCTGCCAGTGCACAATTGGCAGCCATGAAAGCTGAATATGAGAAGTTTGGAAAGATGATCAGCCAACTTGAAGGTGTAACTTCATCATCCAACCCTTCTGGAAGTCCAGCCACCACCGCATTTGCTCACTCAGGTATAAGGGCTTCTGCTAACCATGCATCCACCTCAGGTAATCCCAAGACCCCTTGGATCATTGACTCAGGTGTTTCTGATCACATGACCAACCTTTCCACTTTGTTTGTGTCATATGATTTGCTTCCTGGTCGTGACAAAATCACCTTAGCTGATGGTTCTCTTGCCTCTATTTCTGGCAAGGGAACTGTCAAGCCTACAAACTCTTTACTCTTATCTTCCACTCTTCATGTACCTAAGTTAAATACTAACTTGTTATCTATAAGTAGCTTGACCAAGTCATTGAATTGTTGTGTAACCTTTTTCCCTTCTCACTGTGTGTTTTAGGACCTGAAGTCTCGGAAGGTGATTGGGAGTGGCCATGAAGCGAATGGAATATACTTGCTCGACACCCCTGGCCAATGCTTTGATCATCCCAAGAATGTTGCTTTTGGTTCTACTTCTTCAGAGTTTGTCAGTCAAATTATGTTGAGTCATTGTCGGTTGGGTCATTTACCTTTTTCTGCTTTAAGTCATTTGCTTCCCAAACTGTTTAAGGGAGTCAGTGTGTCCAGTCTCAATTGTGAGTCATGTCAGTTGTCAAAGCATTGTAGAAAAAATTACCCTGTGAGCAATAAAAGATATTCTTTTTTTTTTCATATCGTACACTCTGATGTGTGGGGGTCTTACCACTTATCCTCTATGGGGGCTTACAGATATTTTATCCTGTTTATTGATGACTTTTCTAGATTCACTTGGATATACTTAATGAAATCCCGAGATGCAGTCCCGAGACTTGTGAGGCAATTCCATGAGTTTGTTTTAACTCAATTTGATACTAGAATTAAGGTTTTCAGATCTGACAATGCAAAAGAGTATTTTGAGAAGAGTTTATCCTTGTTTCTCTCTGACATGGGGGTTATTCACCAAAGCTCCTGTGTTAGAACCCCTGAACAAAATGGAGTTGCTGAGAGGAAAAATAGACATATTGTTGAAGTTGCAAGGAGCCTTTTATTTGCCTCATATGTTCCCACATGATTTTGGGGTGATGCTGTACTTACTGCTACCTATTTAATAAACCGTATGCCATCCAGGGTTTTAGGGTTTAAATCCCCCTTCAGTCTTCTTCATCCAGACAAGGATCTCTTCCCAATTCCTCTTCGTGTGTTTGGCTATACCTGTTATGTTCACATTCCAAATGTGTAGAGACACAAGTTTGAACCAAAAGCCCACAAATGCATCTTCCTTGGTTACTCCCCCACACAAAAGGGTTATTGTTGTTTTGATCCAAAGACTGGCACCCGACATGTTTCTATGGATGTTACCTTTGATGAACTTTCTCCTTTTTATGGTTCCTCTCAAGAAGGACATTGTCAACAGGGGGAGAGTCTGTCACAAGTTTTTGCTCTTCCCCTTCCTGTCCCAGTTGAGTCTCTTGACAAACCTGTATCCTCACCAAATGAATCAGAGGAGGATCAACCACTTCATTCCTCTTGTCCTAGTGCTCTTATTTCTTTACCTCCTCGTTCTACCCATAATCCCAAAGTGTATCAAAGGCAGAGATCCAGGAATGAGCAAGTGGTTTCCCTTACAACAGATGAGGCTCATACACTCCCAATCACAGATGAGATAACAGGTACTGCTTCAACTCCCTTGGAATCATCCTTCCCAGATCTTGATGTTCCCATTGCTGTTAGGAAAGGAAAGCGAAAGTGGCACACTGCATTTCCAAACACCTTTCTTATGACCTACTCATACTGTGCCTACCTTTCCTCAATTGCTTCTAACCCCATTCCTAGGTCTGTATCAGAAGCTCTTGGGATTCCAGAATGGAGAGATGCCATGTAGACTGAAATGGATGCTCTACATGAAAATGGTACTTGGGAGGTGTTGGATTTGCTTGAAGGGAAGGATCCAGTTGGGTGCAAGTGAGTTTTTATCATTAAATACAGGGTAGATGGGACTATTGAGAGGCACAAGGTCAGACTTGTTGCAAAAGGCTACACATAGACATATGGGATTGATTATTTGGAGACTTTTGCCCCTATTGCTAAGATGATATCTGTGAGGGTTCTTTTATCTCTGGCAACTCACTTTGATTGGCCTCTCTATCGGTTAGATGTAAAGAATGCATTTCTGAATGGTGACTTACATGAGGAGGTCGACATGTGTCTTCCTCCAAGAATGTATGGGAAAGATATGCAAGGAAAGGTATGTAAACTGAAGAAATCTCTTTATGGCCTCAAACAATCTCCTAGAGCCTGGTTTGAGAGATTTAGAGCTGCACTTGTTAAATTCGGCTATGTTCAGACACAGTCAGATCATACTCTTTTTGTGAAGAAAAGTGGATCTCTAGCAGTGTATCTCATTGTGTATGTTGATGACATTATAGTGACTAGTGATGATGCCTCAGGCATTCTGGCCCTTAAGTCTTTCCTCTGTACAGATTTCAAGATTAAGGATCTGGGGGAGTTGAGATACTTCCTTGGCATAGAAGTTGCCAGATCCAGGGATGGGATTCTTATTTCCCAGAGGAAATATGTCCTTGATTTGTTGTCTGAAACTGGAAAATTGGGTGCAAGATCAGCTGCAACTCCTATTGATATGAGTCACAAACTTTCAGCTTCAGATGGAACTTTGTTGGAAGACAAAGGAGTCTTTCAAATACTTCTTGGGAAGCTTCTGTACCTGTGCATGACTAGGCCAGATATTGCGTATGCTGTCAATTGCATTAGCCAGTTCATGCATACTCCTAGAGATACCCATATGGCAGCAGCAGAGCGGATTTTGTGCTATCTAAAAGGCTCTCCAGGAAAAGGAATTCTATTTGCCAAACATGGTCATCTGAAACTTGAAGCCTATACTGATGCTGATTGGGCTGGAAATATTGATGATAGAAGATCTATTTCAAGGTATTGCAGTCTGGTGGCTAGTAATGTTGTCTCTTGGAGGAGTAAGAAACAATCAGTTGTGGCCCGATCCTCTGCAGAAGCAGAATATAGAGCCATGGCACATGGAGTCTCGGAATTGTTGTGGCTAAGGTCCTTGATGGAAGAACTTGGGATTGATCATGACAAATCCATGATGTTGTACTGTGATAATCAGGCTGCCATCAACATTGCTCACAACCCGGTACAACATGATAGAACCAAACATATTGAGGTCGATAGACACTTTATTCGAGAAAGAGTCTCCTCCGGTGAAGTGTGTCTTCCATTCATTACTTCTGAAGGACAATTGACAGATTTCCTCACCAAGGGCATTTCCAAGGCAAGGCTTCAACATGACACTGGCAAGCTGGGCATGATTAACATCTATGCTCAGCTTGAGGGGGAGTGTAGAGAAGATGGGCCGAATGGCCCATAGACTGTCATTTCATGTTATGTTATGTTTCTCTCTGTTGTGGGCCTCATTTTGGGCCCATACTCTGTAATGTTCTATTTTTGTATTTTCCTGCCCTCTCAAGGGCCTCTCTGTAATTTGTCAAAGATTAACTTATTAATAAGATGTTTAGAGTGTTAGAGTGAGGTTATGTTCGAATATCTTACTCTCTAATTGCCGCTAGCTCTCTCTTCTCTTCCTCTCTTGTTTGTTTATTTTCTGGTTTGCATCTAATCTCAAACAGTTCCATACATCAAGTGGGTTGTTTTCAACTGTTATGAAGAAATTTGACTCTGGTTTGATCATGTAGTCATTAAAGAACATGTTGTAATATCTTACAAACCAGTAGGAATGATATTGACAATACCATAATAGCAGAGCTGCAGAAGCATAAAAACTATTTCATGACTATTGCTTGCTCCCTCATGAAAAAAAATATTTTTTTTTTTCTTGCTTGGTTTTAATGCTTTTTCCCTCTTTTCATGTTGATTCCTTGATAAATGTTGGAGCTTAAGGTTTTCCTTTTATTATAAATGAAAATTTATTTGAAAGCTTAAATTATGAAGTTTGATTTTCTGTCCTTGTTTTATGGTCCTTAACTCCAGCCTAATAGACAACCTTTAGGAACTTATTATGGGTTATCTTCGCAATATGATTATAGGTGATTCTCTTATCTTTTTGTTTACGGCACGCCATATTTGATCTTTTTTAATTTAGTTTATCCTTATCATCAGTCTGATTAACTTTCCATATTGCTTTTCCTATTTATCCCCTAATGCTTTATTGTTTTTGGTCTACCTTTTCCAGCTTTGCCAATCTCATCACTCTTTCCATATATGTACTTCATGGTATGTCTACCATCGGTGGGACTTTTAGTTATTAATTTCTCCCAATGAGTTCAAATAAGCATGGAAAGAGAAGTTTCTAGTTACAAATATTCTTTTATATTCATATAAGATGTTCTCAATGGTGTTGGACAAACCTTGATCAAATCACAAATTCACAATTTCATATTGGGTTTTGGCATGAACATAGGAAATGAAATTCAGACAATAAATAGAATATCAAATAATTTAAGGATGGGTGGCTTTTCTAGTGAGTAGTGACACAAGAAATGTTTCCACATTGAACAAAAAAAAAAAAAAATAAAATCAAAATATAGAGTTGACATGCAATATTACTAGGAGAATTCAACTGGAATCCAGTGGTTGATTGTTTAACCATGATTTGCAATATCGGGAAGATTTGGAATGCTTCCCCATTTTGCTAGGTTGCGATACAAAACTTTCAAGAATATTTTTTCCTATTATCTCTATTATTTCAACAATATTTATATATTTTGAAGGTTTAAAATCTTAATTTTTTAGAAATCTTTTCCTTAAAGAATAATATTTTTTCAGCGATATTTTAATGGTGTTCTTTTCCTTATATTGAAGGCTTAAAATCTTAAATTTTTAAAAATCTTTTCCTTAAAGAATCCGATTTTTTCAGTGGTATTTTAATGATGCTCTTTTCCTTAAAGAATTATTCAAAAAAGGGATTTGGTGATTTGGATGACTGGCTTACTATTTTGTTATGATTCAGCATGTGTTTGGAATCGTGGGCGTTTATTGAATAAATGCTGCCACATAGGTGCCACTTCAGCATTTCCCCCATTATGTGAATCCGTATGCATAGGGACTTGCAAAGTAGACTTTGGTTTATGTGCGCGCCTACCGTTGGGGGAAGCTTCATTTTAGTGCTTTCCCAAACGTGTAGGCGTTTATTCACTGTTTTGTTGATGTGACACCTAATGGGGCCTAAGTGTCAATAAATGGGTTCGTCATTGCTTTTCTCGGTTTTCCAAACAAATCAAGTACAAAACGTTAAGTCAATAAACGTTCACGGTTCCAAGACATACTCAATTAACAAGCTATTATACTTTAGAAGAAAAAAGATATAAAGGCACACAATTACAAAAGAGGATTCTCAATCTAATCAAAACATATAGTAGAAAAAAGATAAAACTCAAAATGGCAAGTAAATGACACAAATAATGAAGAGAAGATGGCTAAAAGAATAAAAGGGAGACAAAGAGAAAGATACCTATTTAAATCTCTTAGTCTTTTCTTATTACTTATACAATTGTTTGCTATTGTTTTTTGGGTGTTAAATATGTGATTATACTTCTAATGATTCCTTGAAGGTTTTATTAACTAGTTCCATGTTTTTAGAATATCTCCCTAATTTTTAAAATTTTCCAAATTTCTTAGTGATTATTTATAAGTGAAGATGATCAAGACTGCTATCAGTCTTGGACACCAAGGAATTTCAGGTTCGAACAGAAGAGAAAGTGAAGAAGAAAGAGGAGAAAGATTAGTGAGAGAGCAGTAGAACACAAGTTTGAAAGGAAGGACAGATTCTGAATAATCTGTCGCCGCCACTTCAATTTAATATTTATATGTTATGCTAGTTACATGAAAGGACATATTTGCCCTTGGTGTTTACATCATAACACTTAACAATATAAAAACCTGAAAAGTAAATAACAGAACTAGAATAACAGAATAACATAACAGATAGACTAGGTATATTCTACCCTACGGACAGATTGGCCCCACAGCTTTCTCTACACTCCCCCTCAAGTTGAGAGTAAATGTTTATCGTTCCCAACTTGGATAGATCCGCTTCTAGCTTCTTTCTTGATACAGCTTTAGTGAGGATATCTGCTAGTTGCATACTGGATGTGATGTAAGGGAGGCATATTTCTTGAGATGAGACCCTCTCTCGTACAAAATGTCGGTCAACTTCAATGTGTTTGGTTCTGTCATGCTGCACTGGATTATGTGCTATATTAATGGCTGCTTGATTATCACAATACAGCATCAGAGGCTTCTCATACTCAATACCCAACTCCTCAAGTAGAGATCTTAGCCATAGGATTTCAGCCACTCCGTTGGCCATGGACCTGTATTCTGCTTCAGCACTAGACCGGGAGACAACACTTTGTTTCTTACTTCTCCAGGAGACAATGTTTCCTCCCACAAGGGCACAATATCCTGAGGTAGACCATCTGTCATCAACACTCCCAGCCCAATTGGCATCTGTATAGACCTCCACCTTCATGTGGTTATTGTTCTTGAACAGTATACCCCTACCCGGGTATCTCTTCAAGTAGGCTAAAATTCTTTCTGCCGCAAGAAGATGTGTGGTTCTAGGAGAATGCATGTATTGGCTGACAACACTAACAATATAAGTAATATACGGCCGAGTGAGGCAGAGATATAGGAGCTTTCCTACCAACCGCTGGAACATAACTTTGTCTTCAAGCAACTCCCCACTCTCTGCACTAATCCTGTGGTTTTGTTCAATGGGTGTCTCTGTAGGTTTGACACCCAGCTTTCCAGTTTCAGCCAACAGATCTAAAACATATTTCCTCTGAGAGACAAAGATCCCCTATTTAGATCTAGCAACCTCAATGCCCAAACAATACTGTAGTGTACCCAGATCTTTTACCTCAAACTCTTGATGGAAGGAGCTGTTTGAGGGACTCAATCTCATGGCTATCATTTCCTGTCACCACAATATCATCAACATATACTGCAAGTAGTGTCACTGAAGACTCCACCCTCTTGATGAACAGTGTATGATATGACTGGGCCTGTACATAACCGAACTTTCCAAGAGCTAGTCTGAATCTGTCGAACCAAGCTCTAGGTGACTGCTTCAAACCATACAATGCCTTATTGAGCCGACAGACCTTCTTACCTGTCTCTATATCATAGTATCCAGGAGGCAACTGCATGTAAACCTCTTCCTGCAAGTCCCCATTCAGGAAGGCATTGTTAACATCCATTTGGTACAAAGGCCAAGTGTGGCTTGCTGCAAGAGATAATAGAACCCGAATGGTGGTCATCTTGGCTACCGGGGCAAATGTCTCCAAGTAATCTATACCATAAGTCTGAGTGAACCCTTTTGCAACTAGCCGAGCTTTGTACCTCTCAATGGATCCATCCGCATTGTGCTTCACAGTAAATACCCATCTGCACCCAACTGGTTTCTTTCCTTTGGGCAAGTCAACTAGCTCCCAGGTATTATTTTTCAACAGGGCATCCATTTCAACTTGCATTGCACCTCTCCACTCCGGGACTGATAGGGCCTCTTGTACTGTTCTTGGAATAGGGTCATTGGAAATGGAACTAAGGTAGGACCTGTAGGTAGGAGATAGGCGATCATAGGATAAAAAATGGGAAATACAGTGGGCTGTAGATGTGGTACAATGTCGTTTCCCTTTACGGACTGCAATCGGAAGATCAAGGTCATCTGTAGGAGGTGAAATGGCAACAATAGAAGAAGTCTCTGTGGGTCCTGGGACTGTAATGTCTGGACCCGGAGCTGTAGATGAGATTGGAGCTGGTCTGGACTGCTGATGATCGGGATCAACCTGCCTGCATCGCCTGTGATAGACCCTCAACTCCTGATCCCTCTGACCACCCTCACCATTGTAGCTCCCCCTCAACTCCTGATCCCTCTGGCCATCCTCACCATTGCAGCTCCCATCACCCAATGGAATAGGTAAAGGAACTACCCCACTCTCACTGCTCTCCCCCTGAAGACAAGGACTTAAACCCCTACTCTCACTGCTCTCCCCTTGAGGAGAAACCCGAGGATAATAGGGTGTCTCCTCAAAGAAAGTGACATCCATGGAGACGAACTTCCTTCCTGTGACAGGATCATAGCAGCAATACCCCTTTTGAGTTTGTGCATAACCAAGGAAAATGCATTTGGAGGCCTTGGGTTCAAACTTGGAGTGATGGGGTCCGAGAAGCTGAACAAAGCAGGTACAACCAAATGTTTTAAGGGGAATAGAAAACAACTCCTCATGTGGGTATAGAAGGGAAAAAAGAGATCGCAAATCAAGAACCCGGGAAGGAATCCGATTAATAAGATATACCGCCGTGAGGATAGCATCACCCTAGAAGCGAATAGGGACATTAGAGGTAAACATAAGACTTCTAGCCACCTCCAAGATGTGCCTATTCTTCCTTTCTGCAACCCCATTCTGCTGAGGTGTATGAGGGCAAGAGCTCTGATGGATAACCCCATGAGTAAGAAGGTAAGATGCCAATGACTTAGCAAAGTATTCCTTTGCATTATCAGATCTAAGAACTTTAATCTTGACATCAAACTGGGTTAGGATCATTTGGTGAAAGTTTTGGGTCAGGGCGGGAACCTCATCTCGTGAACGCATAAGATAAACCCAAGAAAACCGGGTATGGTCATCAACAAATAACAAAAAATATCTGTACCCACCCATAGAAGGAATGTGATATGGCCCCCAAACATCAGTATGCACAAGATCAAAAAGACGATTACTCCTTTTATTACTCAATGAATAGGAGTTTCTACAATGTTTAGCAAACTCACAGCTTTCACATTGCAACTGGGACAACTCAACAGACTCAAACAAAGTAGGAAACAGATTCTTTAAGGACCGAAAAGACAGATGACCCAATCGGTTATGCCAAAGCATAACCGAACTCACACTCTGGGAAACAAGTAACCTCTTACCCACTGACTCTTCCTGACAAGAACTCTCCCCGAGCAGATAGATCCCATTCGTCTCACGGCCAGTCCCAATCACCTTCTTCGTCTCCAGGTCCTAAAAAACACACCGGTCAGGGAAGAAAGTTACTGATCAGTTCATGTGTTTGGTAATACTACTGACTGAAAGGAGGTTAGTATCAAGCTTAGGAACATGTAAGACAGAAGACAAAGAGATCGTATCTGATAACTTAATGTCCCCCTTCCCAGAAATAGGAACCAGGGAGCCATCAGCAATAGATACTTTATCCCTACCAGATGACAAATGGTAAGAGGTAAATAGTGAAGGCAAGCTAGTCATGTGGTCGGATGCACCTGAATCTATTACCCAACAAGGTTCAGTAGTACCTGGAGCTGAGGCATGGTAGGCTGAAGCTAGAGTACCTGAATTTATGGTTGTAATCTGACCACCCATCTCAGAAACACTGCCATAACTGATGCCTCCAAAGATGCCTTTTGCCTGATTTTTAAACTCCATCTCGGTCAAGTCTTAAAACAGCACTTGGACTACCAATCACAATCAAAAACAGTATAGGCCTGATCTGTATTCACAGTGTATGTGCACAAAACTGGGATAACTCTGATCTGAAATCAACTAACAAACACAACAGTGGCTGTCCGTAGAGCTCTCACCCCTTTAAGAGAGTTCAAAAACCCCAAAAAACTCTGAAAAACAGCTTAGAAGGAGGTCTGATTTTCCTTTGCAGAATTAGGGTTTTAATCAGTCCTTAAAGTGATCAATTCAGTTGCACAATCTAATCAGTACTGTATAGATAGACTTGCAGTAGGGTTAATATGAAACCCTAGAATCTGATCAATGCTAACAATAAACTTGAGGACAGCTCTAGATAGATCACAAGATTCAGTCCAGCACTAGGGCTTGCCGCAAGATCACTTTCAAACTCTAGTGCAGAAAGAAACAAGGCTAAGACAGTTCGATGTAAAACAGTAGGGTTTTAATCACAGCAGAACAGTAGGGTTTGCTGTAAAACCCTAGTGAATCAAAGAGATGAAAAACCTAGAACGGTTCAGCCTTCCTCTCCAGATAGGTCCAACCTATCTTTTCTTAGAAAAGTGGATGACTTACAAGAAAAGAATTGTTTGCTGCCTTCTAGGGTTACCCGAACCCTAGTCTTCTCTGATCCTTCCCGACCACCAATACTTTGCAACCATAACAAAACTTCCAATAGCTGCTAGCACTTCTGGCGATCTCCAAGAATCAGTCTGCGAACTCCACCTTTTCAGCTTCTAGTCTTAGGATATTCTCATGTGGTTGGCTGGTATTAGACTCACATAAGAAACCCTAACTTGGCTCTGATACCATGAAGATGATCAAGACTGCTATCAGTCTTGGACACTAAGGAATTTCAGGTTCGAACAGAAGAGAAAGTGAAGAAGAAAGAGGAGAAAGATTAGTGAGAGAGCAGTAGAACACAGGTTTGAAAGGAAGGACAGATTCTGAATAATCTGCCGCTGCCACTTCAATTTAATATTTATATGTTATGCTAGTTACATGAAAGGACATATTTGCCCTTGGTGTTTACATCATAACACTTAACAATATAAAAACCTGAAAAGTAAATAACAGAACTAGAATAACAGAATAACATAACAGATAGACTAGGTATATTCTACCCTACGGACAGAGTGGCCCCACAGCTGTGGAGCCCACATCAGTTTCTCTACAATAAGCATCAAGAAAATTTTATTAAAAGATATAAACAACAACAATACAGAAGTGTAAAACACCCTTTGCAATCACAAATATATAAAAGACCATGAGAGCATAGCCCCTGTCATCTCTCCCCATTTTTGTTTAGCCAAAGAATCAGCTACACTATTTGCTTTCTTTCTGCAATGTTTTTAGTCAACCATCTGGATTTTGTACATCATTTCTGTACACCCACAGCTTTGCCTCCCTACTTTGTAACTATGCAATGACCAGTTTAGAGTCCCCTTCAATTACATTATAGAATAATTGCATTATAATTTTTCTCAAAGAAACATGATTTCCATTAACCCCTTGCCTTTTGTTTTTGGAGATAAATAAGGAAGAAAATTTATTAATATTAATGATAAAATGATACAAATGTCTTGGGTGGCAAGGTATCACCACCCAGCAGTACAAAAGAGAAACTACAATATAACCAAACTAAGACAGACCAAACTCAAAACCCATACAAAATTAAACTGATAAAGTAGACCAGAAATTCGAGACAAAATCTTCTTTTTTTCTGCCTACAAATTCTAGAAGAATTAAAACCCAATCAACATGCTTTGAGCCGATTGATGCCACTAATTTTTCCTTGCTCTTCATCTTTCCCTAAAAACTTCTTCTATTTATTTCCTTCCACAACTCCCAACAGACAACAAAAGGAATGTACGACCATAAGTTTTTTACTTTGATGTTTCCTGATAGCCTTGGCCATACTTCAAAAATATCCGCAGGTCTAGCAGGAGACGAACCATCAATGCTGAAAAGCTTGAAGAAGAAAGCCCAAATTCCTTTCACAAAATTGCAGCTAACCATTAAATGGTTCCTCTGAAAAACACAATGCACATCTGCTCGGCATTATAAAACATCTCTTCTTCAGGTTGTCTTGTGTAAGGACACTGCCCATTGACACCAGCCATGCAAAAGCCTCCACTCTTGGAGGAATTTGTTTCCCCAAATTCCTTTGAGAGAAGAAGATCCCACTTGATTCCTCATTAGTTCATTGTAAAGAGATTTGATAGTAAATCTTCCGTTTTTACACTCCTTCCACCACTTTTCATCTGCTACCTTAGGATCAATTACAGCCTTTTGCAATAATGACAGCAGCCTTGTACATTCCTCAATCTCCCAATCCTACAAAGGTCTCCTAAAGGTAAGAAACCAAATCACCACATTATTTCTTACCTCATAACATTGAGAAACCTACACTCCTTTACTACTTAAGATGTAAAGTCTTGGGCACAGCTCACAAAGCTTGCCCACCCCCAACCCATCTTCTCAAAATCTCACACTAGAACCACACCACACCTTCCAAGACAAATGGAAGCAGAGAGTTATATTTCATAATCCCCTTCCACACACTCACCCAAGGTTTAAAATGTCGACGTCGATGGAAATGTCGCTTACCAAAATATAGGACATATGTCGGAAATGTCGAGGGGAAATATTGTAAAATTGGAGACATTGTGGAAATATTATGAAATATGTGGAAATGTGCAATGATATTTTGTAAAATGATAAAAGAAGGTAACATCCATGCCTACACTCCCCCTGAGGAAGCTGAACCAGTTTCTCCTCATGCCTACACTCCCCCTGAGGAGAAACAGGAAATAAGGGCTCATCTTCAAAGAAGGTAACATCCATGGAGACATAGAATTTCCGAGAAACAAGATCAAAGCAACGATACCCTTTCTGAGAGAATGAGTAGCCAAGAAATATGCACGGGATAGCACGAGAGTCCAATTTCCCCCTGGTGGAAGATAGGTTTTGGACAAAGCACCGACAACCAAAAACACGAGGAGAGATAGAAAGAAGAGGGGCCTTAGAGAAGAGAAGATGATGTGGGGCTTTGTACTCTTAACCAACGAGAGGGCATTCGGTTAATGAGGTATGTAGAACAAAGAACAACCTCAAGCCAAAATCGTTTGGGAACATTCATATGAAGTAGTAAATCCCGTGCCACTTCAAGAAGGTGTCGGTTCTTCCGTTCAGCCACACCATTTTGTTGTGGCGTGCGGGCACAAGAGCTTTGATGAAGTGAGCCATGTGAAGCAAAGAACTCCGTGAGGTCACTATGAAAAAACTCTTTTGCATTGTCTGACTGAAATATTTGTATCTCGGTCTGAAATTGGGTGAAGATCATCCGCTGAAAATCTTGGATAATTTTTGGTACTTCCTCACGGGTTCGCATTGGGTATACCCAAGTGTATCTGGAATAATTGTCAATGAAAGTAATGAAATACTTGTAGCCACTCTCAGAAGGTAAGGTAACAGGGCCCCACACATCAGAATGCACAATGTGAAAAGGAAACTCAGATTTACTATTTTTTTGAAGGAAACAAGTTCTACAATGCTTGCTTAACCGACACGTTTGACAAGAGAAATCAGAAACAGACACTGACTTGCACAGTTCTGGAAAAACAACTTTCAAGGACTCAAAAAGACAAATGACTCAGGTGACAATGCCACAAATACATTTTACTCTTTCTGAACTGACTCATAGACTCTGTAACATGAAGGCCAATCGTATTCTCCAGCATATAGAGTCCATCAACCATACGTCCCCTACCAATCGTCCTCCCCGAGGCCAGATCTTGAATCACACAATAGGAAGGAAAAAATGTCACAGAACAGTTTACAAATGGTCACCCAAGAATGTGGCAGGATTACCTGATGTGGATGCAAAGGAGGTGGTGGGAGGAGCATCCACCTGGCGAATTGCTCTACCATAAAACTCCAAATGGTCACAGAAGGAGTTTACAATATCCTCCCTTGGGTTAGATCTATAGTAGCTATGTTGGCCATGTGGTGTTTGAGTCACGGTAGAAGTGGAGGGCTGATTCTCCCGAGTAACCATGTTGGCCATGTGGTGTTTCTTGGTACCTTGTTGCCTGGGCCTTCTAATTACATCTGAGCCTTGCTTCTTAGGTAGATCCTGAGCCCACTTTGGTTTCCCATGGAGATCCCAACAAGTATCTTTGGTGTGTCGGGGCTTTTGACAATTAGTGCACCACAATTTTTCCTTATCTTCTGCTTTCTTCTGGAGATCCCCTCTCTTGGAAGAAGGTCCACCACTAGTAGAGGTACCCCCCTTTTCCGCCAACACAATTGCATCCCCTCCGGTGCTGTTCATCAAGTTTCTCCTGCTCTCTTCAGACTGGACAAGAGCATAGACCTTCTGAATTGAAGGAAGATCCTTAGAACTTAGAATTTGTACTCTGATGGATTCATAGATAAGGATTGAGACCATGTGAAAAAGCAAACACTCTTTGCTATGAGACAAGTTTCTTATACAATTTTGTATCTTCAGCACACTTACAATCAATATTCTGGTAATGGTCCAACTCCTTCCAAACAGTGGTCAAGTCAGAGTAATATATTGATAAACTTCTCTCCCCCTGTTGACAAGTAGAGGAGGCTGCTTGTAGTTGATAAATCTTGGCATAGTGTTGAAGTTCAGAATATGTGGATTTTGCCTGTTCCCAGATCTCATTTGCAGTTTCAGCCCACATGAAGTTTTTCCTTATTTGCGGTTGCATGGAGATCAAAAGCCATGACATAACCATACTATTCTCCTGATCCCATCTATCGTGTTCTGCATTTCTATAAGGTGGTTCTTTGATTCTTCCATTTATGTAGCCTATTTTTCCCCTTGCAGTTATGTATAACTTGATCCCTCTTGATCACTCTAGGTAATTTAACCCATCAAGAAGAACAACAGCTATAGGGAAGGATAGGTCACTGCTCCCACTCATTCCATTCAGCATTGTGGAGATTTCGGATGTAGCTGAATGTTCACTATTCATGATTCTAGGTTTAGAAGTACACAAAACCAAAGGCACACTGCCTGAGCTGCCACAGAGAACCAAGCACAAACACTGCAGCTTTAGTACTAGTTTGTATGACCTACACTTTGTAGGAGTCCACAGAACAATATACGAACACTGCACTTGCAGTGTAACCAGGTCTGAATGACCTACAGTTTTACAACTTTCATGAAGCTCTCTCAGTAGGAACAGCAATACAAGTGGTGGTTCACCACACCTAATTGGCTGATATCCACTTTCCAGGGCAGCCGAACAGTCACTTAGGGTTTAGGGTTCATCAACAGTCCCTTAGAGAGCTGAATAGAGCAACACACAATCGGAGGAGGGGAAAAAAACAGTCGAACAGTCCCTACTCAGATTTTAGGACATTAACAGTCCATCGAAATAGTGCAAGAAGAGAACCATAAACAGAGAAACTTCAGTTCAGTACCTAGGTCACCCGAACTGTGAATAGGCAGTACACTCATGGACTCAATCTTCTCTGCAGGCCAGAACCCTCTTCGTACATCTGGGATGGTTTTCTACAGTCTTCTTAGCCAAGCAAATCCAGTCACCAGCACCTGGGCTGGAGGATAAAGAAGAAAAAACTTGTAGCAAAACCCTTTTCTGCGCTAGGAAGTTGAACAGTCAGCTTTCTTGTAGCAGAACCCTACTCGGCAATGGAGACTAACCGCAGCACTAGAGAATGCTTCCTCTTCCTTGTCTTCGAGCATCAGGACTATAGCTTCTACGCAGCAGTGGAGAGAGACCTCAGCTGGTTGTTTTCCAGGCCTGGTTGGTTCCGCTCTGATACCATGTTGAGCAAAAGAAGAAGAAGAAGAACAAAGGAAGGAAGAAGAAGAAGAAAGAGAAGAGAAGAGGCTGCAGACTTAAGGCCTCCAAAGAACTGCTTCATGCAAGTGAAGCATTTGTATTTATACTATACTGGCCGTACAACACAAAAGGTCTACAAAATTACAAAAATACCCCTGTGGGCACTAAACCTGTGTACAGTACATACAATACATCTGTCAACACAATCCAGTACAGGTTGCTAAGTAGAGGAGGCAACCACTCTAGTCCCGATAGGAAAACCAAGATAAGAAAAGGGGAACTCCCCAAGCAAACATTCCAAAGAGCTAGCACATTCTTCCAAAACTGCTTGCTGAACCTCTCCTACACCAATCATAACACTCTTGCTGAGATTAATCTTTAGGCTTAGTAGCAATTGGAAACATTTGAGGATACTCCTCAATTAAGCACCTACTCTACCGAAGCATTAAAAAAATTAGGGTATCATCAGCATATTGAAGATGAGAAATGATCAATCTTTCCCTTCTAATTTTAAACCCATTAACCAACCCCATTTTACACCTTTGTTGACCAATTTGCCCAGGACCTCCACCACTAAGACATATAACATTGGAGAAAGGGGGTCTCCTTGTCTCAATCCCTTTGAAGTATTAAAGAACTTTGTTGAAACCCCATTCACTAAGACTAAAAAGGAGACTGAGGAAATGCATGTAAATATCCAGCTCCTCCATTTTTCCCCAAAACCCATCCTCATCATAACTTCTTCTAAAAAGCCCCATTCCAAATGGTCATATGCCTTATCCAAATCAATTTTGCAAATCACCCGACCCTCTCTACTCTTAGTTCTTGCATCCACACACTAACTTGCTATGAATATTCCATCCAAAATTTTCCTTCCTTGACAAATTCCATTTGTGTAGGACCCACCACCAAATGCAACACTGTTTTCAATCTTGCCGAAAGAACTTAAGCCACAATTTTGTATGGGCTGGAAATTAGACTAATTGGCCTAAAGTCCTTCACCTTACACGCACCTTCCACCCCACCTTCAGGATTAGAGAAATGAAGGTTGCGTTAGCCATCTTCTCAATTTTATTTTCTGACCATAACTCCCTAAGCATCTCGAGCAAATCTTTCTTAACCATATTCCAACACTCCCTATAAAATGCAATTACAAGCCCATCTGGCCCTGGAGCCTTATCCCCTTGCATATTTTTTATTGTATTCCACACCTCATCCTCAAATTCTCTTTCCAACCACACCTTTAATCCCTCATCCAAGTGAAAAAATTCCAAATCCCCCAAGTGACAGCTCCTATCAGGAAGAGCTTTGTATAAATTCATGAAACAATTGCAAATCTCCTCTGCTATACTTTGCTGATCATCAATTATTCTCGCCCCTAACTCCAACCTCAGAACTGTATTTCTTATTCTTCTACCCCACACCATGACCTGGAAAAAATAAATAAAAAAGGCCGTATTCTTGTCCCCCTCTTTCAGCCACAACACCTTTGCCTTTTGCCTCCAAGACACCTCTTTAAAATGAATTAACTTCTCCAAGTCCTCTTTTAATAATTCTCTTTCTGCTCTACCTTCTTTAGACAGATTATCCTCCTCTTCAAACCTGTCCAGCTTTGCCATCTTCCCCACAACTTCCTTTTTTTTTTCTCGCCTCTACATTCCCAAAAACCAATTTACTCCAACTCTTCAAATCTTCTTTTAATTTCTGCAGCTTCCTCATCATTATAAACCCAGCGGAACCTTGAAACCGATAAGAGTTCCATTTCTGCTCCACATACTCCAAGAAATTTGGATGCCCCAACCACATTCAAATCTAAATGGTTTTAGGGCCCTTCAGCCTTATGAAGCCCCACAACAAAACCGGCTTATGATCTGAAATTGAGAAAACCAATGTTTCTTGAATTAAACCCTCAAACATCTAATCCCATTCATCATTCAATAGAAATCTATCCAATCTCCTTAAAATTGGAACCTCCTGCCTATTTGACCATGTAAATTTAGAACCAACCAGCCTTGACTCTACCGGCTCTTTCCTTCTAATAAAATCCCCAAAAGCTCTCATAGATCCAAACAATCTTCTATTATCTACCCCTTTCATTTTCCCAACCCTTTTAACTACATTGAAGTCTCCACCAATCAACCATGGCTTGACCCTCTGCTTCATGAAACCCTTCCAACTCTTCCTAAAGGTGAGACCTCTCCCTGTCCACATTTAGACCATAAACATTTGAAACTATCACTTTCATTTTTGAGCCCACATGCTCCAGAACCACTGAAATTGAGAAGCTTCCTTTAAAGAAACCCACCTTGCTCAACAGCCCTGCATCCCAGATAGTCAACAAGCCTCCTGACAACTATGAACCCAAATCCACCCAGTCCCTATCCCTTGAATCCCATATTTCATTGTTAATTCTCCAATCAAGATCTTCCAACTTTGTTTCCTATGAATCAAGATTGCAATTCTGTAGTTGTTCCTAAAAAAATTCTTGACCACCTCCCTTAGACCTCTCACATTCCAGGTGTAAATTCTCATTTTTTTCTCTTCTCTTTTTATTCTTTTTTTTTCTATTCTTCAATTTCCATTGTTTCCTCAGCTCTCTCCTGAACGAAGGATTTTACTTCTTTGTTCTTCTTTCCCTCTTACTTATTATCTTCTTCCACTGTCCTAAATGTCTTCCTTGAAAGCTCTTCTCCCCCCAAGAAAAACAACCCTAAAATTTTGCTTACTCTCACTTCTGTCTCAATTACCTTATCCAAACAAACTTTTCTTGGACCTCATGTGTCATTGTCAATTTTCACTTTCTCCTGCTGCTCTTCCACTTCCTCCCATCCTTATCTTCCAACTGTAGAGTCTTGTATCTTCTTCTCCTTTGATACACTTGCTCCTTTCCTGTTTCCTTCAGTGTTCTCAGCCCCCACCCCCTCTCCCTCCCCTAACTCTTTTGTTTTGAAGATAAAGAAAAAAGATTTATTAAACAAAAAAGGAGGTACAAGAAAAGGTGATGCACAATCACCTGAGGGAAAGGAAACTCCCCTTACTCTGGAATAACACTTTCACCTCTTTCCGCTGCTCTCCCCCCATAAGGTTTTGACCTCACTCCCTTCTTTTTCCACTTCCTCTATTTCCCCTTCATTTTCTCCAGCACTCCCCTGTCCCACCCTTGACACTCCTTCCCCTCCCTTACTCACTTGCTCTAGACACCAATTTACAACCCCTCCCTGTGCTTCTTCTTGAGCCCCTTCACCCTCCCCACCTTCTCTCAAGACAACCAGATGGGGGAACCTACCTGATTAACTGTGTCGATCTCTGCTTCCTTGCTGCAAATCTCGAGCTTAATTAATGTTTAAATCCTTAACTCTTCATTGTGTTGAACAACCCACCTCCTCTACCATTCTTAACACTACATCTATCCTATGATCAACTTCACTGCTATAATCTATCACACTTAGAACAGTCCTTCAATCACCACCCGATTAGTCCTTTGTCGTTGCCTCCTTATCAGATGCTTGACTTTCCCTTGGCCCTGAGATTCTTCAATTGCCACTTGTCTTCCTGCTTCTCTTGTCAGCAGATGCATCTTGATCTCATTGTCATCCTTCTTCCTCTCACTAGAATCACCATACACATACCTCCATAGTTGTCAAGGCATTGCCTAGGTGACTAGGCACCCTTGGCAAGGTGCCTTGCTCAAATGCCTTGACTTACAGCAACTAGGCACCCATCTAGGTGACTAAGTGCCTACCTAGGCAACAAAAATGAAGGTGGATGCCTTAAATAATATCATTATATTGTGGTATCTTATTAATATGCGTGTTAATTCATTTTATTATATGCTATATATATCATTTATACTTTGTTTTAATGTTTCACTTTTGAAATTTAAAAGATCAAAGGGTTTTGAGGAGAGAAAAAGAAAGAAAGAAAGAGGAAAGAAAGGATAAAGTATAAAGAGGTTCTTTTCTCTATTCTCTCTCTAATTAAATAAAACAAAAATTCCATCCTTGTTTTTTCTATTTTAGTTTCCATCTTAAATATTTATCATATAAAGCTAATAACCTTCTTTAACTGCTAGTTGATATGAAATTGCTCTATTAAATACTTATTATAGTAGTAGTATTTTCGAAAATAATGAAATTAATATATCTTAAAGATTTTTACCTTTTAGATGTGATGATTTGCTACATTCTTAGTGGAAATTTAATGTTCTTAATAGAGTTGCTATTCCTTTTCAATTAGTATACATGATGAATGGTATATAAAACTAG
Source organism: Nelumbo nucifera (assembly GCF_055504915.1). NCBI lineage: Eukaryota > Viridiplantae > Streptophyta > Magnoliopsida > Proteales > Nelumbonaceae > Nelumbo > Nelumbo nucifera. The sequence goes on along the minus strand of NC_142655.1, from coordinate 23,522,580 downwards.
GGAACTAACCAAAAGTTAGTTCTTTATAATATAAAATTCTTGTCACCTAGGTGACTAGGTGGCTCCACTCTCCAGTGTCACTCTGAATCACCTAAATGCCTTGAAAACTATGAATACCTTGTTGTGCAGCAAACATATGCATCTGCATTCTTCTTCCCTTCATGATATATCCTTCTCTTTGATCCCTTTTGGTTGTTTAAACCCTTCTATTATGAAGACGTTTCGTCCTTCAATGAAGACTCTTCCACCTTTTCAGCTCGACCTAAAATCCTTTTGTCTTTTCCCTCATATTTTTTGAGACCCCACTTATTTCCTTATTTCCCATATTGCCCTTCCAACTTGACCTTTCGTTAGAGAGGTCAGAAATGACCATTTTTCCCTTGGCCATTCGTGACTTTTCAGCTTCATCCCCCACCTTCCTCCGAGCCCCTGTTTCTGGTGACTGTTTGCCTTCCCTTCTCTCTCTTTCAACTTCTCCTCCTTCCTGAATTCCCTCTTGGTTCCAGCACTCCCTTTGTCTTCCTCAGTTGTTTCAGAAGCTGCCACTCAATTAAAGCATGGGTCTCGGAAGGTAGCTACAATTCTTAGTTGATAGACTTCCCCTACATAGAACAAATCCAACAGGGACAGGATCTTCATTGCATTCTCAGTCTGTTCCAAGATTCTAGCAAATTGAACCTGTTCCCAAAGCTTGTGGCAAAAATCAAACTGCCTAAAACTCCCACAAGCATTACCAATTGCTCTAAGCGTTTCTGTACCCCAGGCATGCAAAGGGATCCCATACACATCAATCCAAACAATGTCTTTCTGTTCTGTAATTTGCCCTATTGATGGAAACCATCTATCTAATTGTATCTCTGGCTTCCTGTTCATTCCTGCCTTCTCTTGTTCCAAAATTCTCTCCATGTCAAACTTTCTTCTAAAGCTGAACAGGAAAAGGCATTCTCCAAGTTTCCGAACCCCTTGCCTTGCTAACATATCAACCAAGGAATTTGCAGACCTCTATATCCATCTAATTTTCAATTTCATATTAAATTTCTTGACAACCACTTAAACTACTTTATCTTGTTCTTAAAATTCCATAAAACTCTCTCCATATTCAGTAACCAACTTATCCACCTTTGAGTCTTCAATGGTTAAGTTCTCCACTCTTATCTCCATGGATTTTTGCACCTCACATACTGCAGCCTTAAGTTTTGCTCTTATTGATTCACATACTCCAATTGGACCTGATTACATATTCATCATAGCTATGATACACCTTCATCCCTAAAAGCCCCTCTCATCCTTGAAGGCCCCAGATTCCTAGAACTGTTGCCATTAAATTGAAGTTTTTTTAAATCTCCTTTCTAGTGCAACCAAATTTCTCATTACATTTGCCTTCTTTGAACTTGACTCCGCCACTTAAGCCTACTGCCCAATTATTTTCCAAGGAAGAAGAAGAGAAGAAGAGAGAAAAAATTGTGAGAGAGACAAAAAGCTTGCTGGCAGCGCCAACTATCTACCAACTTGTCACAAAGATCATAATAATGCCGCAAGGAATTTAATCCTTTGGTAAAAACATCTGCAAGTTGTTCTTTAATGCTAACATAAGGAGAGACTGTACTTGGAGCGATCGATAGGAACCAGGACCAGGGAGTTTCTTCCCCCCTTCCCCTCATTCCCATCCACTCTTCTTCCCCTCTTTCCTTTCAAAACTCAGTTGATCTTGTTCCTTGTAGTAATCCTTGGCCTTTGGTTTTTGCAGATCCAGTTGTTGAAACCTCACTGCTTGCAGGTAATGACCCTTTTGTGGTAGGGAAAAAAAGAAGGGGGTCGAGAAAAAGACAGGGAGGGAGAAGTAATCTTGAATATGGTCCTAGAGAACCTTGCCACCTTGATAGAGCAAGTTGAGAAACCTGAGAAGGAAGATGGGGGAAATGGAACTGCAGTAGGCACAGAAGAAAAGGGGAAGGAACTTGACCTATTAGATGGGAAAGAAGGTGAGTGCAGAGAACCACCCAATTTGAAAGGGCAGAAACAAAAAGAATCTAAAGGAAAGTTCACCAAAGGAAAGGTCTATCTTAGAAAGGAGGCTGGAGATGATAAAAAATGAAAATGAATGAGGTGGAAAATCTAGCCTGCAGAGTGTCCTATGAGAAGACAGTTAACAGGAAGAGGGAGAAAAATAGAGGAGACTAGGACTTAGGAATAGGAAAGGGTCTAGACAAAAGAGTGGAATGAAGATTCTTTGTTGGAATGTAATAGGGTTAGGGGGTGCAAAGAAGAGGAGAATCGTGAGGAATGTGATAAAAACAGAGAGACCAATAATAGTCATGCTTCAGGAAACAAAACTTTCGAATTTGGATGGAAGATGGATAAGAAGTATTTGGAGTAGTAGGGGTCTAAGTAGGTCTTTTGCCCCATCTTGGTGTGCCTCGAGTGGTATCCTTGCAATTTGGAAGAACGAGAAAGTAGAGTGTTAGGAGGATTTGATAGGACAATACTCGTTATCAATAAAATCCAAGCGGATGAGTGATGGAAGGGAATGGGTGCTGACCAATGTGTATGGCCCTAACTCATATAGAGAAAGGGATACCTTCTGGGAAGAGCTAGCCGCAGTTAGGGGCCTTCAGGAGGGACCATGGTGTTTAGGAGGGGACTTTAATGTGATAAGGTACACAGAATTGACAAGCAACCCCAACCAGTCTATAACAACAAGTATAAGACACTTCAACTCCTTGATTGAGTCCCTAGAACTAAGAGAACCCACCTTGTTAAAAGCCTCTTTCACTTGGTCAAATCTTTAGGAAAGACAAGTGTGCTCAAAGTTGGACAGGTTCCTTTTCTCCATTGATTGGGAGGAGTTGTGGGGAAACTTAACATTGAAAGCCCTTCCTAGTGTAACCTCGGATCACTGCCCCATAAGTCTTTTCCAAGAAAACCTTATTGGAGGCCCTATACCCTTTAGATTTGAGAATATGTGGCTGGAAGTCCCAAACTTTTTGCAAAAGGTAAATGATTGGTGGTCAGAAGGCATTATAAGGGCTAGAGAGAAGGGGTAAGATTCACAAAGAAGTTGAAAAGATTGAAGGAAAAGGTTAAAGAGTGGAACAGAGAAAAATTTGGAAAACTTAAGGTCATAAAGGAGGAATTAGCCAAGAAAATAGAGGAATTGGACTAAAAGGAAGCTCGTAAAGAGTGTGGGTCAGAGGATAGAACGAAAAGATGGAATTTAAAAGTGCAACTAGAGGAGATCTTGAGAAAGGAAGAAATTTCTTGGAGACACAAATCAAGGTGTAAATGGCTTCTGGAGGGAGATGGAAACACCAAATTTTTCCATTCACTAGCAAATGGGAGAAGAAGAAAAAATCAAATCTCTAGCATTGAGGTGGAGGGAAGAGTAATAAACTCAAAGGAGGAAATTGAAAGGTGCTTTGTGGATCATTTCAAATCAATCCTTGCCTCCTCAGTTGAAAGCAATTTGGAATTGGAAGAATTACAATGGGATAGAGTTTCGGAATCCATAGCTGCCTTGTTAGAAAGAGTTTTCAGTGTAGAGGAGGTCCATGAAGCAATTTTCTCGATGGATAGATCCAAAGCTCCAGGGCCAAATGGTTTGTCAATGGCTTTCTATCAAGATTATTGGGAAGTCTTAAAAGATAATTTAATGGATGTCTTTGTTGATTTCCATCAAAAAGAGGAAATCTCTCCAGGAGCAAATGCAACTTTTATTACTTTGGTGCCTAAAAAGAAAGAGGCCAAAACCCCTAAGGACTACAGACCGATAAGTCTTGTAGGTAGCATGTATAAGATCATTGCAAAAGTTCTAGCTGGTTAACTGAAGATTGTCTTGCCCTTTGTCATTTTTAGAACCAAGGAGCTTTTGTGGAGGGGAGACAGATAGTGGATCAAATCTTAGTTGCAAATGAATGTGTGGTAGCGAAGAAAAAACAAGATGGCAAAGGCTTGGTTTGTAAATTGGACCTAGAGAAAGCCTATGATATGGTGGATTGGTCTTTCTTGTTGAATCTCATGGAAACGATGGGTTTGGGTGAAAGATGGAGACTATGGATTAAAGGATGTATTAGCTCAGCACATTTCTTCGTCCTTTTAAATGGTGTAGCAAAGGACTTCTTCCCGACGAAAAGAGGGTTGAGACAAGGTGATCCTTTATCCCCCTTCTTGTTTACCTTTGTTGCTGAGGTTTTGAGTAGACAAATCATCAAGGCTGACCAAGAAAATTAGTTTAAAGGTTGGAGGATTGGCATATCAGAGGTGGTGGTGTCTCACCTGCAATTTGCAAATGATAATATCATTTTCTGTGAGAGCTGTGATGAACCTAGTTTGAGGAATTTGAAAATTTTGGTGGATGAGTTTTAGCAGGCCTCAAAACTAAAAGTGAATTGGGGAAAAAGTTGTGTAGCTGGATTAAACTTAGAAGAGGGTGACATCCAAGCCATGGCAAATTTACTAGGCTGTGAAGTGAAAAGCTGGCCTCTAGAATACCTAGGTATGCCCTTGGGAACCCAAAAGCTGAAAGTTTCTGGAAACCAGTTTTAGAGAGATTCACTAAGAAGTTAGAAATGTGGAAGAGAAGTTATATTTCCTTGGGGGGAAGAATAACCTTGATAAAATCCACCCTAGCAAATCTGCCCACTTATTTCCTCTCCACCTTTAGGATCCTAGTGAATAGCCAGGAAGTTAGAAAAGATAATGACAGATTTTTTGTGGGAACCCGGTGATGAAAAGAGGGATCATTTAGTGAAGTGGGAACACGTCTGCAAACCTAAGAAGCAAGGTGGCCTAGGTATAAGGAACATCTTAAAGAAAAATACAGCCCTCCTAGGGAAATGGCTATGGAGATTCCCTTGTGAAGAAGATAGGTTGTGGCACAGGGTCATTAAAAGCATTAATGGTGAAGTAGAAAACGGCTGGGATGCAAAACTAGCCTCCAATGCAGCTCCAAACTCCCTTTGGAAGGCAACCTTTGTGGTACTACCAACCTTTCTTCACTTTATCTGCTTTGATGTTGGGTGTGGCAATAAAGTGTTATTCTAGGGAAGACCTGTGGGTTGGGGATTTGCCCTTTAGTGTCAAATTCCCTGACCTTTACTCCTTGTCAAACCTTAAAAACAAACCTGTTGCTAGGGTTGGCGTGCTTTCAGACTCGGGTCTCTCTTGGGACTTTAGCTTCAGAAGGGGTCTGAGGGAAAATAAATGTGTTTCCTTATTGCTCTTGATCTCAACCTTAGAGATGGTCCACTTAGACCAAAATACAGCTGATATTGGAATCTGGTCCCCAACCCTTGACGACTTACTCTCTTGTGCCTCTTTCTTCAGTCCGCTCACTCATTCTGAATTTTTGGGGGTGAATTTCCTAGTGAGAGAAATCTGGTGCAAACCAATCCCTCCTAAAGTACAAGCCTTATGTTCGGAAGTATTCCTAGGGAAAGGTAAACACTTGTGATGTGCTACAGAAAAGAAGGCCAAACAAATGCCTCTTTCCTCATGTGTGTGTCCTTTGTAAGGCTTGTGGTGAAACCCTACCCCATTTATTTTTATCCTACTCTTTGTTTCTTGTATTTGGGAAATTGTTTGTTCTCTCTTTGGATGCAGATGGGCTCCCCCACAGGATGTAGTAAGTCTATTCAGCCCCTCTTTCCTGAGGCAACAGAAGAAAAGAGGAAAGTGCTTATGGAAGGCAGCAAGAGCTGCTGTGGTATGGACTATATGGGAGGAAAGAAACTAAAGAATCTTCTTTGGAAAAATCAAATCAAAGGAGGAAGTCATTGAAGTCATAAAAATCAGAACTGCACATTGGGTGATGACCATGGAACTTTTCAAAAAACCTCTCCACAAATGACATTCTAAGGAACTAGACTGAAGTGGCACAAATAGATGTACCCAAAGAAATTGTGAGTGGAGTGGAAGCCACTTGCACTAAATAAACTAAAACTAAACTTTGATGGGAGTTCCTTTGGCAACCTGAGAAGGGCAGGTATAAGGGGTGTGCTTAGAAATTGTCAAGAAGTTGTGGCACTTTTCTCAGGACCAATAGGTATTGGTGACTCAATTCAGGTTGAATCTTTGTCTCTCCTACAAGGATTAAAGCTGGCTGAGCAGATTGGAGCAATAGATTTAGAAATATTTCTTGGGCTAAATAAATCACATCAACGCCTTGGAAGCTCAAATTTATCTATAGGGAAATTGACATACTTGCAAGGAGGTTCAACTCTTACTTTGGTTGGGTAAAAAGGACTGCAAATGGTATGGCGGATACCCTAGCAAAACAGGGGGCAAATAGATCTACCTTGTTCTAGGTAGAACTGTAACTGTTTGTAGCTTGGGTCATTGCAATGCTGAAACCAAACTCATGTAATTCAATATATTCCTGATCTTAATAAAAGTCTTATTTGCTGATAAAAAAAAACATAAGGAGTGCATGTTTCTCCTTTCTCTAGTTCCTCCCAAATAAAGTGTTTATCCACCTCAAATATGCTTGGTTCTCTCATGGAGTACTGGGTTGGCTGCAATATTGATAGCAGCCTTAGTCACAGCAGAGTGACGTAGGACCATCAAGAGGAAAACCCAATTCTCCTAGTAGATTTTAATCCACAGGAGTTCAGCAACACCATGAGCCATTGCCTTGTACTCTGCTTCTACACTAGGTATAGCCACCACACTATGTTTCTTACTTCTCCAAGTAACAAGATTTCCACCTACAAAGGTATAATAACCACTAGTGAATTTCCTGTCATCCATTGAGCTAGCCTAGTCAGCATCAGTATAAACTTCAGCATTCATATGTCCATGCTTCTTAAAAAGAGACCAATCTTAGGGAACTTTTCCAAGTACCTAAGAACTTTGTCTACTGCCTCAAGGTGTGCAGCCTTGGGAGCATGCATAAATTGACTGAGGACTCCCACGACATATGCAATGTCATGCCTAGTCATCGATAAGTAGAGGATTCCTCCAATAAGCCTTTGGTACTATCTTGCATCCTTTATGGGCTCATTACTGTAGTCCCCTAGTTTGTGGTTCACATCAATGGGAGTGTCAGCTGGTTTGGCACCTAGTTTCCCTATATCCTTCAGAAGGTCAAGAGTATATTTCCTTTGAGAGATGAAGATACCTTGTTAAGAGTGGGGAACCTCAATTCCAAGGAAGTAACATAATGGTCCCAGATCCTTCACCTCAAACTGTGTGGCCAAGAACTTCTTCAGCCTCTGTATCTCTGAGACCCGATCACCTGTAATAACAATGTCATCTACATAGACTATTAAAGCTGTTGTTTTCCCTTGTTCCTTATTCACAAAGAGTGTGTGGTCAGTTTGGCATTGCTTGAAACCCATTTGTTGAACTGCATGGTGGAATCTGCTAAACAAGGCCCTGGGAGACTATTTCAACCCATGTAGAGACTTCTTCAACTTGCAAACTTTCTGCTCACTACCTTTTGCACAGAAATTGGGAGGTTGGTTCATGTTCACTTCCTCCTCCAAAGCACCATTCATGAAGGAATTTTTAATGTCTAATGGGTGGAGTTCCCAATCCAGACTTGTTACTAGACAGAGAAGGACCCAAATAGAGCTCATCTTTTCTATAGGAGCAAAAGTTTCTACATAATCAACCCCATACACTTGAGTAAAGCCTTTTGCAACCTGACAAGCCTTGTATCTCTCAATTGTGCCATCTGCCTTGTGTTTCACTTGAAACACCCATTTGCACCCCATAGGTTCCTTCCCTTCAAGAAGATCTACCAACTCTCACGTTCCTTTCTTATGTAAGGCATCAATCTCCTCCTTCATGGCATTTGTCCATTCAGGAACCGATAAAGCCTCTACAACACTCTTAGGAAGGGGAACACTATTAATGGTTGAAAGCAAAGCATGAAAAGAGGGTGAAATATTCTCATAGTATAAAAAATGAGCCATAGAGTGGTGTGCGGTACATGATCTGCCACCTTTCCTCTTTGCAATGGGAAGATCCAAATCATAATTCAAAGTATCAATATCAATAGGTTCAGGGGTATCAACTGGAAAATGGTACCTAGATGGGACAAGGGATCTAACCCCCAAGTGTCTGGCGGCATTGGTTGCACAACTTCAGGAGGAGGATCAAGAAGAGGAGGTAATAGAGCCTGTGTTTGTTTCTCCTTAACTTTACTCTCCCTCTAAGGAGAAATATGGAAAAAGGGAACATTTTCAAAGAACGAGACATCCATAGACACAAAATATTTTTTGGATAGGGTCAAAATAGTGGTAACCCTTTTGAGACAGGGAATAACCAAGAAAAGTACAAACAATAGTTTCAGGATCAAACTTACCTCAAGTGGGAGAGAGATCATGAACAAAGCACTTACAACCAAAGACACACATGGGTATGGGAAACATAGGAACTTCTTCACATTGTCTGATTGGAAGCAACAGGAAACATAGGAACTTCTTCACATTGTTGAGGGGTCCTGGCACAAGAGCTTCAGTGAAGAGAGCAACAGGAAGCAAAAAGTGAGATAACCATGGAAAAGCTTCTTCACATTGTCTGATTGGAAAACTTGGATCTCAGTCTGAAAATGAGTATAGATCATGTGTTGAAAATATTTCACCAATTTAGGAACTTCTTCTCAAGAGTGCATAGGATAAACCCAAGAGTATCGAGAAAAATCATTAATAAATGAGATAAAATACTTATAGCCATTCTCAATTAGAATATTAACAGAACTCTACATATCAGAATACACAAGATAAAAAGGAAGATATGTTTTTTTATTTCATAAAGGAAATGAAGCTCTATAATGCTTACTCAACTGACACACTTGACACTTAAAATTACTACCTGACACAGACTTAAACAATTCTAGAAATAAATGCTTCAACGACTCAAAAGACATATGGCCCAAATGATGGTGTCACAATATAACTTGACTCTTACTTGACTAACTCAAGGACTTTGAAACCACAAGACCAACTTTCTTCTCCAACATATAGAGGCCATCAACCATCTTCCCCCTACCAATCGTCTTCTTGGAAGTCAAATCTTGAAAAACACAAGAATGCGAGAGAAAGGTTATTGAACAATTCAAAGTATGTGCCATACTGCTAACAAACAACAAATTAATAGGTAACCTTGGAACATCCAAGACATCTAATAGTGGAAGACCAAAAGGGCAAAGATATAGATCCCCGACCAGCAATGGAGGAGAAAGATCCATCTGCTAACCTCACTTTATCTCTGCCTTAAAGGAGGGTATATGAATGGAAATGGGTTGACTTACCAGTCATATGGTTTGAGGCACTAGAATCAATGATCCATGGGGATTCTACAGTCTTAAGAGGCTACTTAGAAGGTAGAGGTTGAGTTACCTGAGGAGGATGCAAAAGAAGTTGAAGGAGTAAGCCCAATATTCGCATGTCTAAGAGCCCTACCGTATTGCTCCAAATGGTCACGGAAGGATTAATAATATCCTCCTTGAGATCAGAACCGGGGGGGGGGGATCTTCAGATGAAGTCACTGCTGAATTTCCATACTATGAATCATGAGCTGCTAAGTTGGCTGAGGTATACTTCTTCTGATTTGGTTTCCTATTCTAATCCTATGCTGACATCTTGCTAAGTTCTTGTGCCCACTTTGGCTTCCCATTCAACTTCCAGCAAGTTTCACGGGTGTGCCTAAATTTCTGACAATGGGTGCACCACAGTTATCTTTATCATTTTCTCTTTTCTGGCCTTCCCCTTTCTTTCTTGAGTTCATGTATCCCCTTTCTGCTAAGGAAAAAGTCTCCCTCTCAGGAGCATTCATAGCTGATTTCTTCTTTCCTCTGACTGAACTAGGGTATAGACTTCTTGAATAGATGGAAGGTCCTTGCTACCCAAAATTTGCACTCTAATGGGATCATACATAGGGTTGAGGCCCAATTGGAAAGCAAACACACATTGTTGAGACAGAAGTTGTTTATAAGCTTTGGCATCTTTTAAACTTTCCCACTCAATGTTCTGGTAGAAATCCAACTCTTTCCAAACTGAAGTTAGGGCTGAATAGTAGGCAGGCAAGCTCCTCTCCCCCTGGTTACATGTTAAAGATTCAGCTTGTAATTGGTAAATCCTGGCATAGTGCCTTTGCTCTAAATATGTTGCTTTTGCCTGTTCCCATATTTCTTTAGTTGTCTCAGCCCACATGAAATTCTGTTTAACTGAAGGTAACATGGATGTCAGAAGCCACGACATAATCATGCAGTTTTCTTGGTTCCACTTGTCATATTTAGCGGTCCCTGATCTAGGTTCTTTTATCTTCCCATTGATATATCCTGCCTTTCTTCTAGCTGTAATATACATCCACATCTCTTTGGACCAAGCCAAGTAGTTCCTACCATCCAAGGGAGTGATAGTCATAGAGAAATTTAAAGTATCATGACCACCATTCAGTCCATCCTGATTAGATGTGGTTCCAGATGTTGCAGAATCTTCCATTGCCATATATAATAACTTTAGAGTGAACAATGACCTCTTTTCTTTCAGTCCACACGCACGGATGACAACCACCCTCACTCTTTTGAGATTTTTATGCATGTAACAAATACAATCACACACAGAATCTGCTGTCACACACATGTACAGGTCTGTCTAACCTTTCCAAAGGACAATACAAGTCCAAAAACATCAACAAAAAATACTGCAATACCCTGCCAGTTGAATCAGGTCACTCATGACCTACAAAGGTGTTTCAAAACCTTACAGTTTTGAATCTACAGGTCCACACACCCCCTTACACCATTTGGCCAATGTAAAACACAGCCTGTCTTGGACTTACTGCCAAGAACTAAGGCTGCAAACAATCTAGTTCTTGGTTCTGTTCAGTCCAAGCAGATTCTTGTAAGATTTCAATCCAGAAATAATAACAGCACAGAAAAAATCAAAGCACTTTCAATAATGTTTTTGAACAGAATGCTCTTTCTATAATGGTCTCTTCACTTCAAACGCTCTAACATTCCTCTCTTCCCAAATCATCCAAATCAAAGCAGCTGTTGTGCATCTGCACATTATTTTCTATCAGGGACTGAATAGAAAATACAAAATGAAAGAAAATAAAATATGTTCAACTCATATGATACAATGAAGTATATTAATATGGTGTACATGCTATTAAGATTTTCTTATTCTCTGCATTGACAAAGTTGAGACCATGAAAAGACTTGTCCAACTTTGTCTTGTAGGTGTCTTTTCAAGGGTCCTGGAAGAATGTAAAAATTGCACATGATTGTTGTTTATAAGCATTCTATAGGTAATTTTCTTTGTTTTTATTATTGTCATTATCTTTGTTTATCATCATTATAATTTCTTTGTTATCTTTGCAGATCAGAGACTTCCATATAGCAAAACGAGAGGAAGATATTGGTTTCTATGCAGGATTTGTTGGTAGTATTTGATACATCACAATTTGCAATAGTATATTTTTTATATATTTACTGAAGTGATTTACCTTCTTAGGATATAATGCTGATAAAGTCATTCGTTTCTTGAAGGATCTTCATTCATGATTGGAAGAGCTTTAACTTCAGTTTTCTGGGGAGTGGTAGCAGATAGATATGGTCGAAAACCTGTTATATTGATTGGGACAATTTCAGTGTCAGTAACATTACAAACTTTCTTTTAATTTTGATCCCTGGTTATACTATCCAAGAAATGAGTTTGTTGATTGTTTATTATAAATGTTTCTCCATGATTGAAATTTTCATTATTTACCCTCAGGGTTATATTCAATACACTCTTTGGCCTCAGTACAAGCCTTTGGATGGCAGTTTCTATGAGGTTTCTTCTTGGATGTTTCAATTGCATGCTTGGGCCAATAAGGGTATTCTTCTGTATATATGTCTAGATGATAATATGACAAAACATAATTTCTTATCTGGTAGAAATGTTAGCCACTGCTAAGTAATCATTTTTATTGTGGTATTTGCTCCCCTTGTTTCATTTTGTACCGCTGATGTGTTCAACATTACCAATTGATTGTATCCATTGTGTTCTAGGCATATGCTTCAGAAGTTTGCCATGAAAAGTATCATGCTTTAGGACAATCAATTGTAAGATACTTTTCTTTTCAGTGCTTATCATGGATTCCTCTTTTGTTCTGCATCACTCATAACAAAGTATTTATTGATTTGACATTTCATTTCAGGCTAGTACATCAAGGGGCATTGGGTTTATTATTGGTCCAGCTATAGGAGGTTTCTTTGTACAGGTTGAACAGCATTTCCTTCTTAACTGTATTTACTGGTAACTATTGTTGCTTACTCATGTAAACAATAAAATAACAGTTAATTTACATAAATTGGCTGATTGAAATGGGATAACTAGTTATCAGTTGTCTATATGAATCCTCAATACTTAAAAATAGTCCCTCCCAACATCTTAAGGAAACCCATAAACAGTCCTCCAAGAAGGATCCTTTTATAGTATAACTCTAGGATATGGCCTCCAAAATAGATCTCACATATGAGACCAGGTGTGTCATAAAACTATATGACCTTCCCACCAAACATTTGGGAGTTCTTAATAGGCCATCCTCTAAATTGGAGCCTAATTAGTTCTATGTATAAAGAACCGCCTAAGTGGGTGGTCTGGTCACACAGAGGTGGGGAGAGATAGGGGAGTTTCTCCTGGCAAACAGATGGAGGAAAATATTTGCAGTGGAGGACAAGAACTTCATTGTAGAAGAGGGGATGGGGTGTTATGAGCTGCTAGTGTTGATAGATCAGCCATTCATTATTGGGCTTTATTTTTTCTATTTTTATATGAATATTAATTTTCTATTCTATAATTTGTTCTTGTTATGCTTATGGGCTTGATTTATCTTGGACTGTGGGCCTTTTATTTTTCTTACATATTGTTTCAACTAATTAGAGGCAGACTTGAAAATTCATAATATATTGATTGGTTGGCTAAGTACAAAAGAAGTGGAGGGTTCTTTCTAGCTCCCATGACTGTGATTGTTCTTCCACTTTCTTTTTCTCTTCTCCTTTTTTATACTTTTTTCTTCTTTTCTTCTCAATTATTCTCGACTTTTATCAATTTGCTGAAAACTGTGGAAAAGACATCAGAATTTATGGATGAATACCTTAGAAACAAGAGGTTTTTAAATAAGTAGGAGTAAAATGGAATATATACTATGTATATTTAATAATAATATGGGTGCAAACCAGGGTATACTTAGGATTGGAGACCAATGCATCTTCAATAGGGGTCTGGAGGCCAATAGTAGAAAGGGTGGAGAGGATCTCTGGGGGGCAGAATCACACTCATTAGGACTGTCCTTTCAAGTCTACTGACTTGTTACCTTTCATTGTTGAAGGTTCCAGCTGTGGTGGCTGATAAGATAGAGAAATTACAGAGGGATTTTCTATGGGAAGGGGTTGGGGTCCAATGAAGTTCCATTTTTTTATCAGCAAGGAAAGATTGATTTTATTAATAGTGTGAGGACAAATTACAGGATTACATTAAAACAGAAAATACAGTTGTTACTTCACAATGTGTTACAATAAAGCCCAGAAAAGTTGCTGCCCCTAAACTCCCTATTTAGCTAATGAGTCAGCCGTCCCATTTGCGGTCCTTCTGATCCAAGTGAAAGAAGCATTGAGTTCCCTTGCTAGGCTTTCAATATCCCTCAAGGAATGTCTATATCCAAGGATCACTACCCCTGTTATTAGACCAATAGATCACCAGTTTTGAGTCCCCTTCAACCTCCAAGTTTTTCAAATTTGTTTGTTTGGCAAGTTTTAGCCCCTGAAGAAGTGCTAAAAGCTCAACCTTTATTGAATTGGCTATCCCTATAGGTATTGTTATGCAGGAGAGAAGAATGAAAGAAGAGAGAAAAGAGAGAGAGAAGAAGAGAGGAGAGAACTGAGAGCAAAAGGATTACTGCTGGCGGCGCAGCTTTTTAATATATATACTAAGGCGACAACAACTAAAATAGAAAAGGAGCAAAAGTACAATAGTAACCCTACGGTACTATACATAGGAAAAAATAACAGCTTTTAACACTCCCCCTCAAGTTGGGACATAGATGTCAATCATGCCCAACTTGTCACATAAATCATGATGTCTTGAGTGGTGTAGTCCTTTTGTAAAGATGTCTGCAAGTTGATCCTCAGAGCTGACATAGGGAGTACACACTTCCGTTGTGATAACTTTCTCTCTGATAAAGTGCTTGTCGACTTCGATGTGTTTAGTTCTATCATGTAGCACAAGGTTAGCAGCAATGTTTATGGTTGCTTTGTTATCACAGAATAGGGTCATAGGTCTGTCCACTAGAAAACCCAACTCACTCAATAGATTCTTTATCCACATAATTTCAGCCATTCCATGAGCCATTGCTCGATATTCAGCTTCAGCACTAGATCTAGCCACCACATTTTGCTTTTTGCTTCTCCAGGTAACTAGATTTCCTCCTATGAAGGTACAATAGCCACTAGTTGACTTTCTGTCATTTAGGGATCCTACCCAATCTGCATCAGTATACACTTCAACTTTTAAATGCCCGTGCCTTTGAAACAACAAGCCAGCACTTGTAAACCTTTTAAGGTATCGGAGGATTCTTTCTGCTGCTTCAAGATGAGTGGTCATAGGGGCATGCATGAACTGGCTAAGGACACCAACTGCATAAGCAAGGTCTGGGCGGGTCATAGAAAGATATAACAATCTCCCTATAAGTCTCTGAAACTGTTTCACATCCTTGATAGGTTCACCTTGGCTGTCACCTAATTTATGGTTAGGATCAATGGGGGAATCAATTGGTTTCACTCCCATTTTTCCTGTATCCTGGAGTAAATCTAGGACATACTTCCTTTGGGAAATGAAGATACCCCTTTTTGAGCGGGCCACTTCAGCAAGGAGGTGTCGGTTCTTTCTTTCAGCAACACCATTTTGTTGTGGTGTTCGGGCACAAGAGCTATGGTGAAGTGAACCACGTGATGCAAAAAATTCCGTGAGATCACTATGAAAATACTCTTTGGCATTATTTGACTGAAAAATTTGGATTTAAGTTTGAAATTGGGTGAAGACCATCTGCTGAAAATCTTGGATAATTTTTGGTACTTCATCCCTGGTTTGCATGGGATATACCCATGTATATCTAGAATAATCATCGATAATGGTAATAAAATTCTTGTAACCACTCTCAGATGGTAAAGTAACAAGGCCCCACACATCAGAATGAACAATGTGAAAAGGAAATTCAGATTTATTATTTTTTGAAAGAAAATGAGTTCTACACTGCTTACTCAATTGACAAGTTTGACAAGAGAAATCTGAAACGGACACTGACTTAAACAATTCTGGAAACCCACTTTCAAAGACTCAAAAGATAAATGACCAAGATGAAAATGCCATAAATAAACTTGACTCTTACAGGACTGACTCTTAGACTCTGTGACTTGAAGACCAGCCTTATTCTCCAGCATGTAAAGTCCATCAACCATACATCCTCTACCAATCGTCCTCCCAGAGGCCAGATCCTGGATCACACAGTAAAAAGGGAAAAAGGTCGCTGAGCAGTTTAAGGAATTAGTAATACTACTAGCAGAGAACAAATTAATGGGAAATTTCGGAACATGTAAAACATCAGAGAGGGTAAGGCCAAGGGGGAGAGAAATGGTTCCTTGACCAGCTATGGTAGTATATCATCCATCAGCTAGTCTTACCTTGTCTCTTCCAGAAAGAAGGTGATAGGTTTGAAAGTAAGAGGACGTACCAGTCATGTGTTTTGAAGCTCCAGAATCAATGATCCAGGGAGTGTCAGGGTTATGAGAAGCAACATGGAAAGCTGTGGCAGAGTTACCTGATGTAGACGCAAATGAAGTTGAGGGAGGAGCATTCATCTGACGAATTGCTCTACTATAGAGCTCTAAATGGTCACGGAAGGAATTTATAATATCCTCCCTTGGGTCAGATCCATATGAATGTGTTTGAGTCACAGTATGAATGGGGGGCTGATTCTCCTGAGTAGCCATGTTTGCCATAGTGTGTTTTCTTGTACCTTGCTGTCCTGACTTTTTATTTATATCTGAACCTTGCTTCTTATTTAGATCTTGAGCCCATTTCGGCTTCCCATGAAGATCCCAACATGTGTCTCGGGTGTGTCAGGGTTTCTGGTAATGAGTACACCACAATTTGTCCTTGTCATCCATCTTTTTCTAAAGATCTCCCTTCCTAGAAGTATTTCCCCCACCGGTAGTAACACTCCCTTTCACTGCCAACACAACTGCATCTCCTCCAGAACTGTTCATCAAATTCCTTCTGGTTTCTTCTAATTCTACAAGAGCATAAACTTCCTGAACTGATGGAAGATCCTTGCTACACAAGATCTGGACTCTGATAGATTCATATATAGGGTTCAAACCATGTAAGAAAGCAAACACTCTTTGCTGGGAGACGAGTTTTTTGTACAGTTTTGCATCTTCATAACACTTCCAGTTCACACTCTGATAATGATTTAACTCCTTCTAGACAGAGGTCAAGTCTGAGTAGTACACAGATAAACACCTCTCCCCTTGTTTACAAGTAGACGATTTTGCTTGTAGTTGGTAGATTTTTTCATAGTGTCGTAGTTCCGAATATGTTGATTTTGCTTGTTCCCAAATCTCATTTGCCGTTTCAGCTCACATGAAATTCCTTCTTATTTGAGGTTGCATAGAAACTAAAAGCCAAGACATGACCATGCTGTTTTCTTGGTTCCATTTGTCATATTCAGCACTCCCAGAATGTGGTTCTTTGATTCTCCCATTAATGTAACCTATATTTCCCCTTGCAGTGATGTACAGCTTGATCCCTCTTGACCACTCTAAATAATTTAAACCATCAAGAGGGATAACGGCCATGGGAAAGGATAGGTCCACACCCCCACTCATTCCATTCAGCATTGAGGAAACACCAGATGTAGCAAAATCTTCACCACTCATGATTTCAGATTCAAAAACAACTCTTAAATGGTGTACACAGCCTTAAAGTGTTGTTACAAGTGCTGTTACAGCACTAACAGGTCATCCCTTGACTTACTAGTTCAACACTAGTGTTGCCACAGTGCATACAGGTCATCTCTTGACATACCCATCAACAGGACTACTGTTACAGCAGGTACTGGTCACTTTCTGACCTTCATTTCACCATAAAAGCTGCTGTTGCAGCACACAAGAGGTACTGGTCACTTTCTGACCCACAGTTCACCATAAAAGCTGCTGTTGCAGCACACAAAAAAGGTCTTCACAACCTACAGTTTCACAGGGATCAGTCGACTCCACAAAAAAGGAAAGAAAGAGGTGCTGATCACCTCACATCCAATCGGCAGACCTAGTACAGGTTCTGCCCTGGCACACGACCAAAAAAAAAAAGGTAGGAGAGAAAGGTTACTTCAATGTGTGAGATCTTCAATCAGCCGAACAGCAGATGAGGGCGGCAGATCTGGAAATCTGGTGCGAAGAAGAAAAAAGACTGTTCGCTCGACTTCTCCTTTCAGATCTGGTTGTCCTGCTCTGATACCATGTTATGCAGGAGAGAAGAATGAAAGAAGAGAGAAAAGAGAGAGAAGAAGAGGGAAGAGAGAACTGAGAGCAAAAAGATTACTGCTGGCGGCGCAGCTTTTTAATATATATACTAGGGCGACAACAACTAAAATAGAAAAGGAGCAAAAGTACAATAGTACCCCTGCGGTACTATACATAGGAAAAAATAACAGCTGTTAACAGGTATGTAGACCAAATGAAGGTGGTGTGCTGGGATTTAGAAAGGTAATAGTCTTTAACAAAGCCCTCTTAGGTATATTGTTGTGGAGGTTTGGGTTGGAAAGGGAGAGGGAGTCTGAGAGTCTCTTTGGAGGAGGGTAGTAGTTGGGAAATATGGGGTGGTGAGATTTGGGTGGGAACTGAGGGAAGTTTCAAATTCATATGGGGTGAGTGTTTGGAAAGGGATAATGCGTTTCAGCCAAGAATTCAGAGCATTGGCTAGCTTCAAGGTAGGAGATAGAACAAGTGTAAGATTTTGGCAGGACGAGTGGTGTGAAGCAGGGAAGCTGAGTGAGCTGTGCCCAAGGTTATACAGACTGATCGACCATCAAGTAAAGGTGGATCAGTGTTTTGAAGTGAGGGGTGATCAGGTGGTATGGTGTCCTAAATTTAGAAGACTGTTGTTGGATCAGGAACTTGAAGAATGTATACTGCTGCTGGAAAGGTTTCAGCAAACAAAGATTTCAACTTCCTCAGGGGATGGGCTGTGGTGGAAAGAGAGACGGGATGGAAAGTTCACTATGAATTCTTTCTATTTGGATTTGGTAAGGGATCATCTGGACTCTGACCAAGTTGAAGGTGTGTGGGGGATCCCGTTTCTCCTTGAGTGGAAGCTTTTGCATGGCTGGTAGTGTTGGACAGCGTCCTAAACTTCAGATACTTAAAAAGCAGAGATTTCAACATGGCAAGTTATTGTTACCTATGCTGTTCGGATGAAGAGAATGTATGCCATTTGTTCTTCTTGTGTAAGATTGCAAATTTTATTCCTTCCTTTTTGGGGTCAGTGAATTTCAGCCAAGGCCTACAGCATAATTATTCTCTTCCTGGCCAAGATTCAGTGCTCGCAGGAAATCAAGGGTAGTATGGAGCTGCATATGTTGGGTCGTTTGGAATGAAAGGAATAGGAGGTTGTTCAAGAATATTGAAATGCTCGTGGCCACGGTTTGGAATCTATTGTCAAACTGGGTTTTGGTGCTCCCAGAGTTTGATCAGGTTAATTGTTCAGATTTGGGGGAGAATTTCTGGAATGTCCTTGAAATCCAAGCTTGTAATTTTGAGCAGTTCTCTGTGATCTAGTCTGTATATGAATTGTATTGGTAGGGTGTCATCTTGACACCTCCCAGACTGTAATTTTCCTTTTTCATGTTTAATGAAATATTTCCTTTTATTCTTTAAAAAAAGGAGACCAATAGATAACTCAATGTGATATTTTCCAGTATGTTGGTTCAATATTATTTTTTGATGAGTAACAGAAAAATTTTACTAAGGAAAATGATGTAGATACAAACTGTTGTAGAACTCAATGCAGCTCTTGAGAGCATAGCCCTTGCTATCTTTCCCCACTATATTTTATTTACAACTGGGCTCGAAAACACTGCCCTCTATTTACCCCTTCTTGTTTTGCTAAATGATCAACCAAACTGTTTGCTGTTCTTGGTACCCATTGTATAGTTAATTGCATGTCCCTTGAGAGCCATCTTAACCTTTTAATTTCATTCTTGTATATCCAAAGAACATTATCATTTTTCATCAGCAAACTTATGACAACTTTTGAGTCTCCCTCAATGACAAGTTTCTTCACCTCCATCTCCATTGCCTTCTGCACTCTGAAACTTGCTGCCAATTGGTTCTTCCCTGGTTGAATTCCCTTGTATTATTGGATCTAAAAGCATAGCCTGTATTTTTACATTTTCATCCCTTATCACCCCTCCTATTCCAGACAGTCATGGATTACCAAATCAAAATTCAATTTTAAATATTCCTTTCCCAGAAGTATCCAACTTCTTGTCACCTTTTTCTTTTTTGAAGAACCTACCACTGTTCCTTAATTCCTCAAAACATCAGCAGTCGTGAAGTCAGAAAATAGCTCCATGGACTTCATCCAATCTGCTATCTTTTTTTGACATTCATAACAAGGGAGAGATCGGTGATTACCACTTAGATTGAAAGGAAAGTTCTATAAAATAGTTGTAAGGTCAGCAATGCCATATGGAGCAAGAGTGTTGGGCAATCAATAAACAGTGTCCAAAAAATAAGTGTGGCAAAAGTGCATATGCTGAGATGGATGTATGGAAAAACTAGAAAGGATAGGGTCAGAAATGAAGTCATTTAAAGGAACCTGGGAATAACTCCAATAGGTGATAAAATGAGAGAAAGTAGACTTAGATGGTTCAATTACATGCATAAAAGACCACATACACCACTGACCACCCTTAAGAAAAAGCCATCAGTCACAAGTTTAAGGGGTTAGAAGGGCTAGGGGCAGATCAAAAAGGAAGTAGGTTGAAGTAGTAAGTGAAAGCTAAATTACTGTAGCCGAAGTAACAGAAAAGAGAAGAAGAAGAAGAAGAGATGCAGGAATGTCGAACTCACCTGCTCCGTCGACAGTACTATTATTTATATTATGGTGTAGTACAATGATACAGGAAGTTACTAGAATGCCCCTGATTAGTGATGGGACACCCAGACAACTTAAAACATTAAACATTAGGCCCATTAACAAAGGCCCAGTACAGGACAACTTAAACTTAAGTATAGGCTAATAAGAACTCTTATCAGCCGAATACTCATACATACAAAGACTTCAATCCAACAGTAAGAAATGATTTAAGAACTCATGGTTTAACAATGGATATGACATTAAACAGAATGGAATGGTGAAACAGGATTTATGTAGCTGACCCCATATGGATGGGATAAGTCTTAGTTGATGATGATGAATCATTGCTGAAAATTTAAGTTGATACCAGAGCAAGGTTTCTCTTCTTCTGTGTGTGTGTGTGTGTGAAACCCATGTGTATTTAGGATTAGTAGTGTACATGGGTATTGTAGAAGCTGATTACCATTTTTGATGTCACCTGATAATTTTAACGACTTTTGGAGATTTTGATGTTTGATTTGATGCATAGAAGTTTTTCCTAGCATATGCTCCCCAATATTAGAGCAAAATGTCATTATATTACAGCAGTTATATAAGATAATGGGTTTCTCATTGAGCCCCATGATCTGTTCTTTAATTCTTTTCTTCTCATTCTTTCTTCTTCTCTTCTCTCACACTTATTCTAGTTTCTTACCTTATATCATATTTTATATTGAGTTTGGTTGATTTTATTGGGTCTGGGTTCTGCTGGACTGATTGATAATTCTTTTCATTATGGGTGGTTTGAAATGATGGAAAATAATTCGTGACATATTCAAAACAGGAGCCCATGTACTTACTGTATCTGAATTCTCTTTAACACATATTTTGTTTCACTCTCCATGTTCTAAAGAAACCTATGATTATTTGTTTGGAGAGTTCAGAAAAGATTCTATCCATTTGGATATATAATCCTGGTTTCAAATTGTGTTTTTGCTACATCCCCTTACATAAAGTTGTTTCTGATAATAATTTCCCACCCTCAAATGTTTTTCTTATGCCTTGTTAGTCCTTTGGATTAATTCAGTTCACTAATTTAGTTCATTTGGTGCAGCCTGCAGAGAAATATCCAAATATATTTTCTGATAATTCTCTGTTTGCAAGGTAAGTTATACTAAAAAACCTAAATATCTTAGTTCCTTACTTCCTGACTGTCAGTATTATACATCATAGATCAATTTATATTGAGGTCTCAGAAAATAAACAAATAGAATGTATTGCAGGTTTCCATACTTCTTACCATGCCTTATCATATCAATCTTTGCTCTGGGGGCATTTATTTCTTGTTTTTGGATTCCGGTAAATTTCACAATTCATTCTATTATTTCGTTCTTTGGAAACTGAACCATAGCATTCTTCAATTTTATCCATGTAATATTTTAATTCTTTTTTTTATTCTAGCATGCCAAGAAAAAAGTTTTTGTACTGGATTTCTTTTGGCAAAATTAAAGTTGATAACTTGAATGGGAAATAATTAAAATCTAAAAAATATAAAAGCAAAAAATTGACCTATTGTAGGGCTTGGGGTTTGGATAAGAAAATTTAAGGAGAAAAGTATAAATATAGACAAATAGAATAATAGAGGAAAGTGAAAAGGTGAAATATTCTTATGCTATTCATGATCCTTTAATTTCATTGTTTGAACTCCATTTTCCTACCCATATTTCCAACATTCTTTGTTTTTTGATGAATAATGAAGAATTTTATTAAGATAAAGTTTGAAGTATAAAGTACACTGACAAGTGGTTACAAAAACAGAGTTCTCCCAGAAAGCGCGAGTTGCTGCCTCACATAAAAAGTAGTTACAATTGAGCCCAGAATAAGTTATCCCTGTTCACCCCTTGCTTAGCTAGTAGGTCAGCCAGCCCATTTTCCGACCTCCTCTCCTACTGAACTCTTACAGTGAGATTAGAGGTAAGCCACATGAATCTCCTCATCCCTCCCCTAAAAGACCAAGCTACTGTCTCCGGTTCTTTCAGCCCATATTTCCCATTTTCTTTAACTATCTTTATCTTGATTCTTGAATTAATCATCAATATTTTACATGTTCATTTATAATACTTCTGTCTTTCACTCCAGATAGACTAGTGATCAGCTTTCAGAAATTTCTATACGCTTTGCTGACTTCAGACAGGAAGAGAATAAAATGGTTTGAGAGATGAAAAAAGTAATGAATGTACATCCTTTTTCCATTGCTTATAATTTTGAGACTTTCTACAAAATGACTAAAATACTCCTGGTTGTTTCGCCCCTACTCAAAACGTATTTCAACATTGTGGTCCTCTGTCTCCGAGGATGTGATGATTTCTGAAATCATAGAACTAGACAAAGCATGATAAGAAAACAGAGGAGAGCTAGAAACAACCTATGCCATTAGTCTTGGGGCCATGGAATCATTTAAGAAATATTGGGATTACTGACCCATTCCTTTAATAGAAAGCTTATCAGATAATTCATTAGTTCTCTCCTTAAGATTCAATTCCAATAATGACTATCTATAAATTGAACATGGGGCTTAGGTATTCTCTTAGAGACTTCAATCTAGACCTAAAAATTGACAAAAAAATTTTCTAATCGTTTTAATACAGAGAATCCTATATTAACCCATAGATGTGACTGGATCTCCTACCCACAAGAACTCTATCCACACCTACCCACAAGAGACTACAGCCATACATTGGGAACATCTCCTCATGAATAACAACATACAACTATACAAGTATGGGAGATGTGCCCAATGTGTTGCTCAAATGTCTTGCGGGTAGGTGACCAGAGTGCTAAATAAACCCATAAGATGGATTCAATTGGTGAGGAAGCTTTGGTGACCCTTAGTGACCCTGTCCCACTTGGTGTTTGGATGTTCTGAAAACTAGAGTTTCGTTTGAATCCTATTTGATACAAACTGGGAAGCACGGAATACAACTTTTTTTTTTCTTTTTGATAACTCGAACAAGGAACGCAATAACAAAAGAAGATTCTTAGCAAATCTTGATGGTAGAATGCACTTTTGACCAGAAAGAATACTGTTTGATTAGTCAAAACTTAGTTGATTTGGCTGGCATGTAACATGCATTTATGGTGCATAAATTCTGGCAAATTTCAGTTCAGTCAAACATGTGGAAGTTCCCTAACTGAATGCTTCAGGATGACTGGTTTTTGGGTTTTACATGGGGGTGATCATTCTTGGCCTGACCCAGCCCAACCTGCAATTTTTTGGGCTTGGGCCTAGTTTTTTTCATTTTTTTGTTTTTTGTGTAGGCCTGGCTCGGCCCAATGTGTATATATATAAAATAGTTAATAATATATAATATTTTATAATATGTTCATATTATAAAGTACTATATTATGTACTATATGTAATAAAATATAAATATAATTATATGTTATATACGTACAAATGTATTTTATTTTATATAAAAATTTAATTTATATTATACATGTACAGTTGTATGTTGACACATTGGTCAACTCACATATGGGAGTTGTCCTCCTAGGCGACAAGGCTTTCATTCTAATTACCAAGCAATGTGGGACTTGGGACAACACTTGATAGTGAGTGCAGTACTATTGAGTTGACACATGAGTGTAAAAGTATTGAGTGTTGTCCCAAGTTCCACATTGCTTAGGAATTAGAAAGAAGGCCTTGCCTTCATCTATAAAAGGATAGACAAGCCAAGCCTATAAATTAGAGTGAACCCATTTCCTATTTTTTTGTGTCATAGGCCTAAATTCAAGCCAAGCTTGGCCTAGTTTGGGCTGATGCAAATATTTTCTTTAACGTATCATACATTTACACATCATATAATGGAAGTAGTACAAAGGAAAAGGAGTATGAGCATTAGAAAGCTGATTATTGAAGGAGACTTCAAGCTGGTGCTGGGCTAGCTGAAGGAAGAAAGGAATGGGCTTTGGAACTACAACAATGAAAGGAAGAAATTTAAGTGGCTAACACAAGACATTGAACTAAAAATGCTTTGGGTTAAAAGAAGTGCTATTAATTCCTTTGCTGATGTTTTAGCAAACTAAGGGGTGGATAGTGATTCTTTCTTTTGGGCTCAATTGTAATCAAGGATTGAAGTATTGGTATCGAGTATTGTATCGGACAACTTGGATACAGATACACTTTGGAAACGCATGGATATGGACGAAAAATATGGATATGCTAGGGAAATACATAAAACTTTCATAATACATTAATAATATTAAATTTAAGGTCAAATAACCATAAATAATGTATAAATACATAGAATGCATATTTTAATGGTGTATATGGAAAAAATATATTACAATAAATATAATATGATGCATAATATCATACAATTTTATTGATAATGTATCAATCAAGAGTGCAAAATGCAAAACATGTTTTCCTATTATATTTTAATTATAATATCAATTATTTTCGGTTTTACTATTTTTACTTTTTTACATTAACAAAGAGGTCAACCAAATATTAAATGCTCCATGTAAATTAAAATATCCATTAATAATTTATAAAATGTAGAATCTCAACTTAAAATATATCAAATCCATTAAAATTTCTAAGATACATATCATATGCAAATTCATAATTTTTAACTTTTAAAATGATTATTCCATTATTATATTTTTATTCCTATAATTTTCTAATTAAATTTTTTTTGGTATAAATGTAGATTAGTAGATTTGATAGATTTAATTTAAGATTATATTCTGTAATGTAAATTAATATATATATATATATATATATATCATGTGCAAATTTATAAATTTTAAGTACTAAAATAATTATTCTCTTATTAATATTATATTTTTATAATCTTTTTTAAGATTCAAATAATATTTTTATATAAATGTGGATTTGATATATTATTTATTTTATAAAATACTGATTTTAAGTATTACTTTTTTAATTTTTAGTTGGAGTTAACTGTAATATGTATTATTTATTTGAACTTCATTTAAGTAATAAAGAAATAAAATCTGTATTCATTTACTCATAAGCACAAAATATGGAGTGGCGTAGTGGCATACAGGCGCGGACGTTAAGCTCTCCCTTATCTCTTGACGCGGGTTCGAATCCTTGCAACTTTCTTTTTCAGTAGAAGAGTATGCGTATGCGCATTCACGTCTCACAGGTAGCGTATCATTCTATATCGGTCTATATCGATATGTATCAGCCAATACAGTGCGATACGAACCGATACACACCCGTATCAGCCCGATACGCATGACTAACAGGATACATCTCCAATTGTAGTGTATCCCGTGCCAGACGCTAACTATAACGATATGATATGCTCCATATCGGACGTATCGCATCGATATTTCAATCCTTGGTTGTAATTTATTGGAACTTCAATGGGAGGGCTAAGGGAAGTTGTTTTGAATCTCTACTAAAGCTTTTCTATTATTGATAAAAAATTACATCATATAATTTGAATTTTTATAAATAATTAAGTTTTCACTTTTTTATGCACATAGGCCCAATGCTCAGGCTAGGCCTATATAGACCAAGGTCCGGGCTGGGCTGGGCCTAGGCCTAGGACTAAGCTCTAAGCCTTATCATAGGTGCTAAGCCTGGCCTGGTCCAATAATCACCCCTAGTTCTACAAGTCATGATTAAAGTCGAATTCAATAGGTTAACTAGTGGACCCCATTTTTTCGTGTCATCTACTATTGAGTCTTTATGTTAAGTTTGGTCCATGTTGGTTTAGTCTTTAAGAGTTATGTTTCAATCTTATGGAAATATACTATTTATAGTAATTTTAAGACTTACTATCTGTTGTAATTTCCATAATTGTTATTTATAGTAAGTATCATGATTATTATTTATAATAAAAGTGTTGGTTATATTTTAAGTAATTCTTGGTTCCTTACGTTAAGTTAGTCCTAGTAGAATTAGTAGAGTTATAAAAGTATCCTTGTTTGAATACGGAGTTTCTATTTTTGTTTGTCTGAATACAAGGAGTTAGAGTCAAAGTACAAGTTGGAAGTTGCTTCCTTTTGGTCTATAACAGCAAGTCTTGCAAAGAACATTCTATTATACACTTATACTCTTTTAATAATTTTTCTATTCTGCTTAGGAATGAACAGAGTTATTTTCTGTTTCTACTACAGACAATAGCTATAGTAGAGATTATTCTTGCTTCCTCTTCTAATTTTTTCTTCTTTATTTGCTTGTTAATACTGTTAGACAGTTTTGTATGCCCTTAGCTTCAATCATTTTGATGTACTTTTGTTATTTAGTGGAAATAAATAAAGTGCATGTTTGATTCATGTTGTTTGGTTTAATTCTGTGTAAAACCCTAAAACTGGACATTTGTAGAGACTCATGTTAGTTTTAAAAGTTCACAGCCGTTGGATAAGTCTGGGGAGATTTATCCTGCCAAGGCTGATACTGGTGTGCCACCAAGTGTTGGGATGGCCTGTCTCAGCCATCAGGGTAAGACCCGAGGCACATACAGCATGGGATTACTTGAATCCTTGAACCGGACCAGATTTCCAGTCTAGCCCTGGACCTTGGAGACAGATGGGCAAAACTGGAAAGTTACACCTGACCCCTAGACTCGATTATGACACTTCACTAGGTGCTGGATCAGGCTGCCTTTGATATGCCAATCAGTGAGATCCTTAGTGGGGATCAAAACCTGGGTATGTTGGGGCAGTTTGAGAATTCATCTGAGTGGGTGGTCATAGTGACAGAATCAGCCACTTTGTCGGACAAAGGGTAATGATCGGGAATGCACTCTCTCTGATGGAAACCAAACTGCCGGCAGTTGATTTCAATCGTTGGAATTTTGTTTTGCAAAATTAATATATTTACATATATATGTATGGTTTCAAAATGTTTGCAAATGGTTTTAATTCCCGGGATCCATGTGAGAGGAGAGTGCGGCACTGTTCCTTGCAGCCGAGGGAGAGGTCCTCTCTTGTCGGGCAGTGCTTGATCATTAAGGGCTGAGAGGTTAAGTGTAAGACCATTTAGGATAATACCTGATGGGCTAATCTTGCACCTGCCCACAGTCCCTGGGTTTTTATAAGATGGCTTGGCCCAGGGACCACTTAATGTAAGTGTTGGGCCCATAGGGTTCATACGATGGACTCAAGGGGTTCATTGAGATTTTCAGTGAATTTGGCTAGGCCTTGTATTAAAGGCTGGGCCGAACCCATGTGGCTGGTGTGTAGATCAATGCTTGGGTCCCACGCCATACAAAGAAGCCCAACTGGGCAGCAGATTGGAAACTAATTAAACACTGAATGCTTAATGGGCCAAAAGCCCATTTCGAAGTGGGCTGATATGATCACCCATCAATGGGGCGAATTTGAGATTGAAGTTAGCAAAAAGGATTGGGCTCTTAGCCTTATCCACTCTTAGAGACCAAATTCAAATCAGATTTGAATCTGGTAACCTCCTGATAAGATCAGGAGTAAGCTAACTCTATCTGGGAAAGGGATTAAGATTATCCTCTATCCAAATACTGATTTGGATTGGGATAACTCCTAATTAGGAGATTTCTTAATCAAGAAGAAAAGAGAGGAGATTTTCGAATGAACCAAGAGAGAGAAATAAGATTTCGATCCAAGAGGTTCTGGTAAGCAAGAAAGGTTCCTGCGAATTGAGATTAGATATCATTCTCTCCAGAAAAGAAAACAGTTCAGCCTTTTCGTTTCTGGAAATCTCCTCCTGCCGCCGCCATCTGCATTGTTGCAAGATTTGATCTTTGCAGAAAAGAAAGTCAAGAAACCAGTTCTTGACATCAGTCTTGCAAGAAAGACTGAAAGAATTCAGTGTTTAGTACATCCAGGGGATTCTTGTGAAGGATCCAGTGTGTAGGACGCACCCTGCTGGTTCTGTTCCATCCACAGCTGTGTCATCTTCAGCAGGGACAGATCTTGGAGCATTCTTTGGGCGTGAACACCAACTTTGGGAGATACTGCTTCTCCGGATCAGGTATAATCCTCCCATTTATCTTTTGGTACAGATCTGGTTTGATTAGGGTTCAAGTAGATCCTTGAATATTGTATTCTAAATTCAGGGAATATGATTCCCAGTTGGGAGAAGGTAGGAAATTTTTGAAATTCGCCCCACCCATTCCGCAACCTTTATGGCGTCCATTAGATGGATCCTACCATTCTTTCAAATACTTGTAGCCGAAGCCTATTGCTGCGCATCAACAGTTTTCTACTTTAATATTATGAACAAATGAAAAGAAAATATTATACATGTCCACCGGATGTATCATTATATTAAATGACTTCTTGAATAATCTTTAGTTTATACCTTTGCAGAATATTTGATTTTTTACCTTATGACTTTTGGATCTTATTGCAGGAAACATTGCATATGCATAACAGAAATAACAAGGAAGAATCATATGATGCACTGGAAGCTTCTTCACATAGATCTGATGAGAAGGAAGAAATGAAAGAAACTGAACAAACTGGGCCACCTTCCAGACTAAGCCTCTTAAGGAATTGGCCCTTAATGTCAACTATAATTGTATATTGTATTTTCTCACTTCATGAGATTGCTTATGCAGAGGTCAGCTTTCTTGTTTTAACTTTGTTTAACTTTATGCATGTTTCATTTATTTGTTTTCTGAATATCCTGCAATAGAATTGAAACCTATTTCTTATTAGATGTGGGTGTTTCATTTATTTGTTTTCTGAATATTCTGCAGTATACTTGAAACTTATTTCTTATCCGATGTGGATAGTTAGTTGTGTAGATCCTCTTCAATCAATTTTTCTATTTTGTCCTTACAAAGATTGCTCTTTATTGAAATATGAATAAATGGTCTAGGCTAACTGCCCAACTTTCTGTCTCTCTCAACCTCATTTGTGCGTCTGTTGTGCTCCTTTAGTTCTACTTTTTCCTTCTTCAATCTATTGATTTGAGAATAAAATCAAACTCAAGTTGGTATCAGAGCACCAGGTGGCACATCTTCGGTTGATTTTGCACCAAATTGATTGTCAACACCATCATTGCTGGACCATGATGTCAACAAGCTGTATGGATGTTGGTGATTCCTGAAGAAAACCCTATATCTTGATCAAGAGTCATTTTAGATGAGTTTAAGCATATTTTTCTCATTTATTTAAAGCCAGTTTGACCTTTTTCATGATTTTTCTTTGAGAAAATCGAGAAAATACAGTTTTTTTGGAATGTGCCACAATCAAGATGAGGACATTTTGGTTTTGGCTGTAGTAATTCAAGTTGATTGATAATTGTGGAGCCATCATAAATGTTACCCCACAATTTGGACCAATATTGAGCAGTTGTGAAGTTTTTTCTTCACTAAGTTCCTAACCCTATTTTTTGGGTTTTTTTGATCTGTACAACATTCAAATCGTTTCTGTTTTGGTATTGGAAATAGTGTGCTTACATCACAATTACTAATGTACAACATTCAGAAGGCTTGAGAGCAATGGTACATTAGTAATTGTGGTCTAAACATTATATTTGTTTTTTGTTATTTCAATTGTGTCCCACCTCATAGGGCAGAAGAGACATTTAATTTTACTTGGAATTCTATTTAAGTACTGGTCGACTGGGGAAGAGTACTTTTAGAGACCTTCAATCTACCATAAAAGTGTTCTTAAGCATGCAGATGTCATTCTTCCTGGGTTTTCTTCTTTATTGGGAGTAGTGTTCTGCTTATTCTTTTATTTATTATTTGTTTCTTCTATAATATATGTACCCTTTTATTATAGGGGTAGTATAGGGAGTAGTGTTCTTCTTTTCTTTTCTTTGTCTGCTTTCTGCATACCAGTCCAAGTGTTGCCTAGGTGACTAGGTGCATTGCTTAAACACCTTGCTTAAGGTGTGTGCCTTATTATATATTGTATATACCAAAGACTGACATGTGCCTTTTTATTATAATATCATTCATATTTCTACATCTTACTGACATGTGCTTTAATACATTCTGCTATATACTTTATATACCATTTGTATTTTGTTTTAAAGTTTTTCTATTGAAATTTAAAAGACCCAATGGTTTTGAGAAGAGAAAAAGAGAGAATGAATAGAAATATAAGGAGGTTTCTATTTTTGTTTTTTGTATTTTCTCTTTCTTACAATAAATGAAACAGCAGCTCTGCCCTTGCTCTATTTTTTTCTTTTTCTTACTCTATATTAAATTTTATGATATAAAATTATAACATTAGTTGCTAACATGATATGAAATTGCTCTATTAAATACTTATATAATAGTATTATTTTTTAAATGAATATATTTTAAACACTATAGTCCTAGATGTGATGATTTGCCATGTTTTGAGAGGAAATTTAATGTTCTTAATAAAGAGAATTGATACTCTTTTTAATTAATATCTATACTATATGATGTGGATAGGTGCCTTGATTTCTATGTAGGCCATAAAAGTTAAACCAGAGTATTTTAATACATCATATTAGATAAGGTTAGTACTTACAAACAACAATTCTCTAATATTCTCCTCTTTAAATTCAATAAATGAGTTACGACATTTAAAAAAGTACAATAAAACATCAAAATCTAAATGTATTTTCATTTTTTTAGCTTTTACCATTTTATTTTTACTTGCACACGTGCATGGCACATGCCCTTTCACTAGTATATGCTGAATGGGAAATAAAACAATGGAACTAGGAGAAACTTAGTATTTTATTTTTTTATGAAATTCTTATCACCTAGGTGTTGCCTGGGTGCCTCATTGTTGCCAAGAATTGCCAAAATGCCTTGACAGCTATGTCTATGGAGTCAGATGCCAATGGTAATTATTAGAGTTCGGCCTACCTGTTAGACTGATAACAGTCAAGGAAAAGAGAGAAGAGAGAAAGAGAGAAAGAGAGAAAGTAGAAGAGTAGAAGAGAGGACAAGGAGGAAAAGGTCTGGTTTGAATGGGAGAAAAGTCAACCCTCCCATTCGGCCAGATCTGTTTTATATTACTAAAAATATTGTGGAAAAGTCACATGTGCCCCTACTTAAGTTAGGGACATTAGATCTAACATAAACTTACACATCAGCACCTAACCATAAGCACAAAGACAGAAATACCCCTACATACTTGACACTAACACTCCCCCTCAAGCTAGAGAGTATATATCATATAATCCCAGCTTGTTACATATATAGTCCACTCTACCCCGACTCAATCCTTTAGTAAACAAATCTGCCCATTGGTTCCCTGTGTTGACATATGCAGTGTCTATCACTCCACTCAGCACTCTCTCTAACAAAGTGACAGTCTACCTCTATGTGCTTGGCTCTCTCATGAAACACTGGATTAGAGGAAATATGAACTGCAACATGATTGCTACAGTAGAGCTTCATCGTAGTATCAATAGTGTATCCCATCTCCTGTAGAAGATTCCTTAGCCACACTAATTCACAAGTAGTATGTGCCATAGCTCTATATTCTGCCTTTGCACTGCTTCTTGCCACAACTGTCTGCTTCTTGCTTTTCCATGTCACCAGATTACCCCCAAGAAAAGTGCAATAGCCTGTGGTAGATCTCCTATTAGATACTGAATCGGCTCAATCAGCATTAGTATATCTTTCTATTTCAAGTTTTCCACCACTTCTGTATATCAAACCACGACTAGGAGCCCCATTTAAATACCTCACAATCCTTAGAACTGCATTGCAATGTGGAACCAGAGGTTTCTGCATGAACTGACTTACCACACTAACTGCGAATGAAATGCCTGGCCGAGTGGTGGTTAGGTAGTTCAGTTTACCTACCAACCGCCGGTATATCTACCAGGGTCTTCAAACACTTCACCCATATCACTGCTCAACTTAGTGTTTGTTTCCATAGGTGTTTAAGCTGGTTTAGCACCTAACAAACCTGTTTTTTCAAGCAAATCAAGAACATATTTCCTCTTACACAAGTTAATACCATGCTTAGACCTTGCTACTTCTATCCCCAAGAAATATTAAAATTTACCAAGGTCCTTTGTCTAAAAATGTTCCTTCAGAAAAGTCTTCAACCTGTCAATGCCCATTTTATCATTTTCGGTAATGACAACATCATCTACATACACCACTAATAGGATCTTCCCTGCCTGAGAGTCATGATTGAAGACTGAATGGTCAACTTGGCACTGTTTCATACCAAACTTCTTTAGCACCTCACTAAATTTGCCAAACCATGCTCGAGGAGACTGTTTAAGCCCATAAATGGCCTTCAGTAGTCGACACACCTTACCATCCTCCCCTTGAGCAACAAACCCCGGTGGTTGCTCCATATAGACCTCCTCGAGCAGATCATCATGCATGAACGCATTCTTGATATCAAGCTGATAGAGGGGCCAATCATACATCGCAGCAAGAGAAACCACAACATGGACTGAACCAATCTTAGCAACTAGGGAGAAAGTTTCTGTGTAATCAATACCATAGGTTTGAGAATACCCTTTGGCAACCAGTCAAGCTTTCAGACGCTCTACACTACCATCAGGTAAGTACTTATCCGTATAAACCCACTTACAACCAACAACTTGCTTACCAGGAGGAAGAGTGGTGAGTTCCCATGTATGATTATGGGCCAAAGCTGAGAGTTCTTCTTCCATCGCATGGCACCATCCTGGAGAGGAAAGGGCTTCCTGGACATCCTTAGGGATAACAACAGAGGATAACAAAGAGATAAACTACGTTTACCTTTCCGCAAGATAATGGGAAGATCAAGATCAGATATTGGGGTTGGGGCCGGTGTGGGAACAGCTATCGGATCTGTCGACGATGATGGAGCTGGAGGAGGAGCCGGTACATATGGGCGATATGCATACACATGATGGATAGGTGGTCGTTCAACAGGTGGTGGCACCGGAGGCAAGGACTTGGTTACAGCTGGAACAAGAGGAACAGAATCCACAACTGGAAGAGAAAGGGAAGAGGTGATGAACAGGAAGAAACATCACCAGACCCCAAGAAAAATGGAGTAGACTCAAAGAAGGTAACATTAGCACACACAAAGGAGCGTCGAGAGCTAGGATGATAACACTTATACCCTTTCTGAGTTCGAGAATAGCCAAGGAAGATGCACTTAATAGATCGGGCATCTAACTTGTCCTTTCCTGGCCCTAGATTATGAACGAAGCAAACACACCCAAAAACCCGAGGAGAAAGAGGAAACGGAGACAAGGTAGGAAACAATGTGGTGAATGGAGAATGACCATCAAGGATAGACGTGGGCATCTGGTTAATCAAGAAGCAAGAAGTAAGCACTGCAACACTCCAAAAAGATTTGGGGACATTCATGTGATGCATGAGGGATTGAGCTGTTTCCAAAAGATGATGGTTCTTTCTCTCAGCCACCCCGTTTTGCTATGGGGTGTAGGTACACTAAGTCTGATGGATAATGCCATGTTGGTCTAGGTATTCTTGAAATGATGAAGAAAAATATTCACGGCCATTATCGGAATGAAAAATTTTAATGTGAACACCAAATTGGTTGCGAATCTCAACATAAAATTTTTGGAAAATGGTAAACGATTCACTCCTTTCTTTCATTAAATAGAGTCACGTCATCCTTGAATAATCATCAACAAAAATGACAAAATATTTATATCAATTGTATGACATTACTTTATAAGGACCCTAAACATCTGAATGAACCAAAGAAAAAAGACTCGACATACGGTTATCAACTCTAGAACTAAAGGGAACACGATGATGTTTCCCCAACTGACACGACTCACAGTCCAAAATAGACAGATGACTCAATGAAGGAACCAAAGACTTCAAAACTTTCAGTGAAGGATGACCAAATCTACAGTGTCACTGGAGAGGAGAAAGAGACGATTGGAGAGCTATTGATGCACTTCCACCACCATCAAGATAATACAATCCACCAGACCCCAAGAAAAATGGAGTAGACTCAAAGAAGGTAACATCAACACACACAAAGGAACGTCGAGAGCTGGGATGATAACACTTATACCCTTTCTGAGTTCGAGAATAGCCAAAGAAGATGCACTTAATAGATCGGGCATCTAACTTGTCCTTTCCTGGCCCTAGATTATAAACGAAACAAACACACCCAAAAACCCGAGGAGAAAGAGGAAACGGAGACAAGGTAGGGAACAATGTGGTGAATGGAGAATGACCATCAAGGATAGACGTGGGCATCTGGTTAATCAAGAAGCAAGAAGTAAGCATTGCATCACTCCAAAAAGATTTGGGGACATTCATGTGATGCATGAGGGATCGAGCTGTTTCCAAAAGATGACGGTTCTTTCTCTCAACCACCCCGTTTTGCTGTGGGGTGTAGGTACACAAAGTCTGATGGATAATGCCATGTTGGTCTAGGTATTCTTGAAATGATGAAGAGAAATATTCACGGCCATTATTGGAATGAAAAATTTTAATGTGAACACCAAATTGGTTGCGAATCTCAACATAAAATTTTTGGAAAATGGTAAACGATTCACTCCTTTCTTTCATTAAATAGAGCCACGTCATCCTTGAA
Organism: Nelumbo nucifera; assembly: GCF_055504915.1. NCBI lineage: Eukaryota > Viridiplantae > Streptophyta > Magnoliopsida > Proteales > Nelumbonaceae > Nelumbo > Nelumbo nucifera. Next base: position 23,487,976 of record NC_142655.1, on the reverse strand, counting down.
TAATCATCAACAAAAATGACAAAATATTTATATCCATTGTATGGCATTACTTTATAAGGACCCCAAACATGTGAATGAACCAAAGAAAAAAGACTTGACATACGGTTATCAACTCTAGAACTAAAGGGAACACGATGATGTTTCCCCAACTGACACGACTCAATCAAAAATAGACAGATGACTCGATGAAGGAACCAAAGACTTCAAAACTTTCAGTGAAGGATGACCAAATCTACAATGCCACTGGAAAGGAGAAAGAGACGATTGGAGAGCTGTTGATGCACTTCCACCACCATTAAGATAATACAATCCACCAGCTTCATGCCCTCCACCAATCGTCATCTCATCTTGAGATCTTGAAAAACACACGAAGAGGGGCAAAAGGTAATGGAGCAATTAAGAGACTTGGTCAACTTACTAACTGACATAAGATTAAAAGGAAATTTAGGGACATACATAATTGAGGATAAGGATACAGGGCCCTTGTTAACATTACCAACACCACAAATGGAAGATGTGGAACCATTAGCAAGGGTAACAGATTGTGACGTTGGGCAATGAGAGAGGGAAGAAAACACACCTAGAGTTCCAGTCATGTGATCAGAGGTTCTAGAACCAATAGTCCAGGGATTGGGTGTGGATGCCAGACAAGCCATACTTGAGTGTGCGAGAGTGGCTGTGTTCTGCTGAGATGTGGCTTGAATAAACCTCTCATACTCATCACAAGGAACACTCATCATCTCCTTCCCAGTAACATCTGTGGATGTAGAAGGTATCTGAGCAGCTGAATGACTCTCTTGTTTGAACCTACTATCACTAGTCACGGCATGATTGGCCCAAGTTAAGGGTGGACCGTGCAAGTCATAGCAATAATTAATGGTATGTCCATCCATACCACAATGTGTACACCTCCTCGGGCCACTACAGCTAGATTGAGCGAGCTCCTTGAGCTCCACCACTAACACCATGGCCTCTGGATACTACAAAGGCTGATCTATCGAAAACATTAGGGTTCTCAGTAGATCCAATGGAAATCCTCCTAAGTCGAGCAAACACCTCTTCTAAGGAAGGGAGAGCTGATCCTCCTAGTATCTGAGCCCGCACTGGTTCATAATCAGATTTCAGCCCCACCAAAAATCGAGTCACATCAAGTTGTTCCTTCTGTTGTTGCTGAATTTTGACATCAAAAGTTAGGGGGTGATAAATATTCAATTCATTACGAATGTTTCTCATACTAGCATAGTACTCCTCAAGACTAATTACCCTATTGTAGATTAAAGTATTCCTGATACAACTGATATACTCTGGTTGTATTGTCTTGGCCCGAATACAGCTTCTTAGCATGGTCCCACACTTCTTTGGCAGTATCAAGAAACATGAAATTTACACTAATCTTGGGTTCCATACTATTCCATAACCATGTGATAATCTGTGCATCTGCTTTCTCCCAATCATCATACTCATGAGAATTGGTGGAGGGTTTTTCGTCCCTTATGTGTTTCACCTTTTCTTTGCCTTAAGAAAGACTTCTACAGATTTAGCCCAAGGTACATAATTTTCTCCATTCAGCTTAATGGAGGTCATTCGAATATTTAGGTAGTCAGCAGGAACCATCACACTAGTCTTGCTATCACTACTGTCTCCCATTGCTGAATTCTGGTATTGCTGGATTCGGCACACTAGACCACACTACACACTGATTTCAGCACTTACTATTGCTGTAAACTGCACTCTTTACACCAAAAACCCTACCTCACGACTACCTGAAACTTCACCACACTGTTTGAGGAACACTTCCCCTTTGAATCACACTAAAAACTGCACAAACCCTAGCACACTACAACCTGAAATCCCACCATACCGTCTGAAACAGACTTATCATTTAATTCACACCAAGAGAATGCATAGAACCTCTTACCTGATCACCCGAAAATCAGACTACACAAAGCACCCACTGTACCACATGAATCAGCCCTCTTCTCTTCATCGATTAGGGGAGGGCTTCTTAGAAACTGCAGCAACTGACCACAAACACCACAACTGGAGGCATAGAAACCTCCAAGGGAAGAGGGCAAACACTCCTTTTCAGCAAGAGAAAACCCTAGATTGGGTGCACAGAGAACAGAATTCTGGGCAGATCTGATTTGCTCAGTTTAGCTCTGATACCATATTAGAGTTTGGCCTGCCTGTTAGACTGATAACAGTCAAGGAAAAGAGAGAAGAGAGAAGAGAGAAGAGAGAAGAGAGAAAGAGAGAAAGGAGAAGAGTAGAAGAGAGGACAAGGAGGAAAAGGTCTGGTTCGAATGGGAGAAAAGTCAACCCTCCCATTTGGCCAAATCTGTTTTATATTACTAAAAATATTGTGGAAAAGTCACATGTGCCCCTACTTAAGTTAGGGACATTAGATCTAACATAAACTTACACATCAGCACCTAACCATAAGCACAAAGACAGAAATACCCCTACATACTCAACACTAACAGTAATTTTATGTTCCTAGATATTGCTAAGAAAATCTAGGATCATGCTCAAAGGCTATAATTGGGTAAGGATATTGCAAGGTTATGTAGGTTGTTCCAAGAATACATTCAAGGAGACAGGAGCATTGAAGAATATTATGGTTGCCTCATAAGCATGTAGTTGTAGAATGAATTGAATATTTATCAGCCTCTTAGTCTAGACACGAGGGTTCAACAATAGCGAAGAGAGTATTTTGATGTTGCATGCTTCCTTTGTGGTCTTAAGATTAGATCATCAGAATAAAAACTAAATTCATTCTAATCTAAGACAAAAAAGGAAGCATGCAACATCAAAATACTCTCTCCGCTATTGTTTTTTTTTTTTTTTTTTTTTGATAAATGAGTAAAGTTTTATTAAACCAGCAAATAAGAGTTACATGCAACCCATAGAAAGGCACGAGATGCGACCTTTTCTTTAAAGCTAGTTACAGAATTATAAGTACAAAAGAAATTATACAGAAGCCCAAAATAAAGTATCCCAGAGAACCCCTTGTTTCGCTAGTGAATCAGACATTGAGTTTGCTGATCTACCTACCCACTGAACTCTGATTCATATTCCTTGTTAACCATTTAACCTTTTTGAGAAGATCTCTAAAACCCCAAATAACAGTGTCCAGATCCTTCAGCCAACCCACTATCACCTGGGAATCCCCTTCAATAATCAGATGCTCTATGCCTAGCTGATTTGCAAGCTGGATTCCTTGTACAACAGCAAGTAATTTGGCCCTTAAAGAGTCTTCTACACCTGCAGGACCTGAGTGCAAAGGTATAATGTTACTATCTTTGTTTCTCAGCACTCCTCCTATGCCTGAAGATCCTGGATTTCCTTGGCTACTCCCATCAAAGTTCAGCTTGATAAACTCCTCCCCTGGTGGCATCCATTCAACCCCGTGTCTGTCCTTCTTGGTAAACGTATTATCCACTGCTAAGCAGCTTCTCCATAGGTCATCAAAAGAGTATGCATCAAAGAGCTTTAGAGTTTTCAGCCACTGAATTGCCCTTGTCAGAATACATTCTTTAACTTCTGAGGAGCTCTTTTCTTTTTCACAAAAGATTCTGGTGTTCCTTTCTTTCCAAACTGTCCACAACAAAGCTGCTCTTATGCACTTCCACATAATTCTCCCTCTCTTTGTGTGCCATTCAAAAATAGACGGACTAAACAACAAGTTAGTATCAGATGGCAGGTCCCACCTACACTCAAAAACATAAGAATCCAATTCCATAAATCTGTAGCAAAGGAGCAAGAGATCAGTAAGTGGTGACAGTCCTCATTCTGAGATTTACAAAGAACACATCAATTAGGGGATAAGCACCAATTTAGTCTCCTCTTTTGTAGGTTTTCAAAGGTATTAATCTTACCATAATAAACTTCCCAACAAAAAACAACAATCTTTGGGGAAATGGGCCTAGTCCAAAATTCTTTAACTGGGAAATTCTGAGGTGCAGAAGTGGAACAAAGGGACATGAAGAAAGAGGAGCAAGTGAAAAAACCTTTTAGGTTAGGGGTCCAAATTCTTGTGTTAGGTTTGAGGGGAACTAAACAAATAGACTCAAGTGAAGACAATAAATCTGAAACACAAGCACTTTCATCATCACGTAACCCTCTACGGAAACCAAAATCCCAGTTTAGGGCCACAAAAAAAGCTGAGGAGGAAATAAAATTGGAAATCGGCTCTTCCTTATAAAGGGAAAGAGAGTAAAGAGAGGGAAAAAAGTCTTTAAGAGGTTGGTTGCCCACCCAAATGTCTTCCCAAAAAAGAACATTGTTTCCTGAATTAACATCATAGCTGACCAGATTGAGAAAATGGGGTAGAATTCCGTGAATGGCTTTCCAGGGTGTTGCAAGAGTCGTCCGTCGAGATACCCCAGCATCCCAACTGTTCTACAAACAGCCATGAATGCTATTCACCACCTTGTGCCACAACCTCTCTCTCTCTAACGGCCATCTCCAAAGCCACTTCCCTAGTAGAGCTTGATTCTTAAGAACTAGATTTCCAAATCTTAATCCCCCTTCTTCCTTACTCCTGCTGACTATCTCCCACCTAATCAAATGATCCTTCTTCTCTTCCCCTAGCTCCCACAAGAAATTCCTCATCACCTTTTCTAGTTTCTTGGCTTCCCTTGAGGGTATCTTGAATATAGAAAGGAAATAAATCGGAAGACTAGCAAGTGTCGCCCTAATCAAGGTCACTCTACCCCCTATCGAAATGTAACTTTTTTTTCCAAGAAGCCAGCCTCTTTTCAAACTTTCCCACAATTGGATACCAGAACCAACTTTCTTTTGGGTTAGCTCCTAACAGAAGACCCAAGTAGGTTAAAGGCCAATCAGACATGGAACACTCTAGAGAACCCGCTATAGCCTCTACCTCCCAAACTTCCAAATTGATTCCCACCACACAACTTTTGTCAAAGTTAATCGTTAGGTTTGAAGCTGACTCAAAGGATGTTGAACCCTCATGTCTAGACTAAGAGGCTGATAAATATTCAATTCATTCTACAACTACATGCTTATGAGGCAATCATAGTATTCTTCAATGCTCTTGTCTCCTTGAATGTATTCTTGGAACAACCTACATAACCTTACAATATCCTTACCCAATTGAGTTGGAGCTTACTTATGAGTTGGAGCTCATAATTTGGAACTTTACTTTTACTTATGAAGGTTGTACCTTGGACAACCTTGTACATCTTCATAAGTGTTGTGACTTTTACAACACTTCATAAGTAAAAGTAAGTTGGAGCTCTTGTCTAGACTTTTACTCCTGAGCTTCAACCTTCACAAGTAAAAGTAAAGGATGCATATCAACTAGCTTTGAAGGTTGAAGCTCAATTGATTTAGAGCTTGGGGAAAAAACTAAGTGTTGTCCAAGGTACATCTTCATCAGTAGGCCGAAGTGTTGGGGTTGGTAAGGGACGTGTGATCAACCAAACACAGCCTACAATCCAAGGGACTCCAAATGCAACCAAGAGCAATCAAGGGCAGCCTACTGTTAGATGTTTCAGGTGTATGGAGTTGGGGCATCACTCCAATGAATGTCCTAAGATAAGAATTGAAGGGCAAACACATCTGGTTGATGAAGTTATTGATGAATAGCAAGATGATATAGGCCAAGCTAAGGATGGACAAGTGGCTGAAACTACTGAAGCTAATGCTTTAGAGGAAGAAAACTTGGATGGGGACATTGAGGGTGAAGCTCTAGTGATACATCACTCCATGGTTGCTCCTAAAGAACCACTACCAAGGGATTGGTTGAGAAAGAATCAAAGAATATCTTTAGAACACGTTGTACAGCTGGTGGGAAGTTGTGTAACCTGATTATTGATAGTGGGAGTAGTGAGAATCTTGTTTCTCAAGAGATGGTGGATAATTTACAGCTCAAAACTGTTCAACACCCCTGACCATATCGTATTTTGTGGTTCAACAAAGGAATGAGGTAAGAGTTTCTTCTAAATGCTTAGTTAATTTCTCTATTGGTAATACATTTGAAGAATCGGTATGGTGTGATGTTGTCCCAATAGATGCTAGCCATATTCTTTTGGGACGCCCATGGCAATATGATTGTAAGACCATTCATCATGGGGACAAGAACACATACAGCTTTGTGAAAGACAATAAGAAGATAACTCTTAAACCAATGCAACTTGATTCATTTCCAAAGAGGGAAATTAAGCCAACCACTACTCTCTTCACCTCAAACAAATTAGCTCAAGAAGAAGGAAATTTGGATGTTGTTTATGTGCTGGTTGCAAAAGAAGCTAGCAAAGAAACACCTATTCCTGAGGAATTACCCAATGGCCTTCCTCCTCTAAGAGATGTACAACATCATATAAATTTAGTGCCAGGAGCAGCATTGCCTAACTTACCCCACTATAGGATGAGTCCTAAGGAGCATGAGGAGCTCCAAAGACAAGTAACAAAGTTGTTGAAGAAAGGGTTGATCCATGAGAGCTTAATCCCATGTGCTGTACCACCTTTGCTCACACCAAAGAAAGATGGTAGTTGGCATACGTGTGTTGACAGTCGTGCTATTAACAATATTACAGTTAAATATAGGTTTCCTATACCTCACCTTGATGACATGTTAGACACATTGATTGGCTCACAAGTCTTTTCAAAGATAGATTTGAAGAGTGGGTACCATCAAATTTGTATCCAAGAGGGGGATGAGTGGAAGACTGCATTCAAGACTAAGGAAGGTCTTTATGAATGGTTGGTTATGCCATTTGGGTTGTCTAATGCTCCTAGTACCTTTATAAGGTTCATGAGCCAAGTTCTAAGGCCATTTATGGGGAAGTTCGTGGTAATTTATTTTGATGACATACTCATCCACAACGAAGATCATGACAGCCACTTAGAACACTTGAGAGCAGTCTTACAAGTCTTGAGGTAGAATCAGTTATATATAAATTTGAAAAAGTGTAATTTTATGACAGACCGGTTGGTGTTTTGGGGGTATATTGTTTCAGCCAAGGGGATTGAAGTGGATCAAGAAAAGGTTCAAGCTATTAAAGAGTAGCCAACACCAAGAACTTTAACTGAAATTCGTAGTTTCCATGAGCTAGCAACATTTTATCGCTGATTTATAAAGAATTTCAGCACTATTGTGGAACTCATTATTGAATGCTTGAAAGGAGGTGAGTTTACTTGGACTACAGCAGCTGAGAAAAGCTTCCAAGAGCTAAAGATGAGGATGACCAAGGCTCCAGTACTATACCTGATTTTAACAAGCTCTTTGAAGTTGAAAGTGATGCATTCCATGTTTAGATTGGAGCTGTCCTTAGCCAAGAAGGTCACCCTGTTGCTTACTTTAGTGAGAAACTCAATGATGCTAGGAGGTATTTCACTTAAGATGTTGAGTTTTTATGCCGTTGTACAGGCCTTGAAGTTTTGGAGGCATTACCTTATCCAATGGGAGTTTGTGTTGTATTCAGACCATGAAGCATTGAAACATCTTAACTCTCAACAGAAGATAAAGGGAAAACATGCTAAATGGGTTGATTTTCTACAAGAATACAACTTTGCTTTGAAGCATAAGGTTGGACAACAAAACCGGGTAGCCGATGCACTTAGTAGGAGAGTTCACTTGGTGACCATAATGTCTACTAATGTTGTGGGATTCAGCTCCATCAAAGATCAATACCAAGATGACCCTTATTTTGGCCCTATTTGTAGAATCTATGCAGCAGGTGACAAGGACATTCGAGCCAAGTTTGTGTGGAAGGATGGTTACTTATTCATGGGCAATAGGTTATGTATTCCATCAGGATCTTTGAAGGCATTACTCACTGCTCATTTGCATTGCAAGGGACATTTTGGTTGCAAGAAGACACTTGAAATGGTCTCCAAAAGGTACTTTTGGCCAAGGCTACAAAAGGCATAGTTGTTAAGGTGACACCTAGGCCACAAGGCGCCCTTGGAGGCTCACCTAGCAGTTTTGTGCACGGGATTATAAAATACTTTTATATTTTTAATTTTTTGACATTATAATTATAAAATAGACATTATTAAACTAGAATATTCATTTTATGTGTTTATATACTAATTTCTTTTTATTATTTTCTTATTTTGTTAGGGTTTAATCAATGCAACATTGCTAACTGCTGGATTGAACCCATGGTTCATAGTATCGATATGCCTCTGTGTATTGGCAGAGGTGTATCAGTACTTATAACGATACTTCCCCTATTTTTTATTTCTTTGGTTTTCAATTTCATTTTTAAATATATATACATATATATTATTTAAAAAAATGGGTCCCCAAAAACACCTGTAAACAGGTATTAGGACCCCAAAGATACAATACAATACACCCGATATGGGGCATATTGTATTGAAATTTTGATCCTTGATTGAACCCTCAAAAATTTCAAAACCTGAACCTATAAGCAAAGGAAGAACTTAAATTTTTGTCTAATCAACACATTTTCTTCTTCCATGTCTTCTTCTTCTTCTTCTTCTTCTTCTTCCACCTTTTCTTTTCTTCTTTCCTATAACAAAAGTAGGGGTTCAGCTCTTATATTTTTTGAATTTTCTTTACTTTGTTCTTTTTCTTATCATAAAATGTTGATTTTCTAGACTTAAACATGAAATTTATACTTTTCTTATGAAAATTATGAATAATTATTAAGGAAAGATGGTTATGGAACCTAGGGAACTACACTAGGATATATGGTTTTACTTAAAAAAAAATTGATCGCCTAGGCGATTAGGCGACTAGGTGCCCCCTTGTTGCCTAGCCTCGCTTTGGTACCTTGAAAACTATGACAAAAGGATGTGTTCTACTATGTTGATAGATGTCACAAGTGCCAAACATCTAAGGGGAAGGATCAAAATACAGGTTAGTATCTTCCCTTACCAATACCATAAGCTCCATGGCTGCCAAAAGACTTCTGTTTTGGCAAAATGTCCCAACTTTAGTTGCCAAAAGACTTCTAATGATTCTCATGTAGCTAACTTGTTTTTTAAAGAAGTTGTTCGGTTGCATGGATTGCCAAGGTCTATCATGTCAGATCGTGATAGAAGATTTCTTAGCCACTTTTGGAGGACTTTATGGAAGCGTATGGGTGCTACCCTACAATATAGCAGTACATTTCACCCACAAACAGATGGACAAACTGAAGTGGTTAATTGAAGCTTGGGCAACTTGTTGAGGAGCTTAGTTGGAGATTACACATAAAGCAATGGGATCTTATCCTACCACAAGCCGAGTTTGCCTTCAATGATTTAGTTAATAGATCTACCAGGAAAACTCCTTTTGATGTTGTGTATGGTCGGTCACCTAAAGGTGTTGTTGATCTAGCTCCTATTACAGGGTTGCGGCAAGTGAGTGATGATGTCGAGGCCTTAGCTGAATCCATTCGAGAGATTCAAGAAAATGTACGACAGAAGCTGAAAGAAAGTAACCAAAGGTATAAAGAAGCTAAAGATACGCATCGTCGGATGAAAGAGTTTCATGAGGGTGATCTAGTCATGGATTATTTGCGGCTTGAGAGGTTTCCTATAGGGACTTACCATAAGTTGAAGAAGAAAAAGATTGGGCCATGTCAAGTGCTGAGACAGTTTTGGTGACAATGCATATGAAATTGAGCTACCGGCTGATTTGTCCATTTCACCCATTTTTAATGTAGCAAACCTCTTTGATTACCATGGGGATCTAGAACCAACAACCAAGGTTGAGCAAGGACAAGCACAAAGGGCCAACAATTCTGATGAGTTTGAACAAGTAGAGTGTGAGAAGACGTTCGAGTCACCAACACTCGAATTGGGCCTACTTTAGGTTCTTGGTCAAGTGGAAAGGGAAGCCATCAATTGAGAACTCTTGGATTAGTGAAGAGGAGTTTATGAGGCTAGATGGAGACATGTGTAAGGCTGCTAAAATTGATGCTCGCACGGGGTCGAGCTCTTTTAACCTGGCGGGAATGATGAGGCAAAAAAAAAGGAGAAAATTGAAAAAAAAAAATGTAAATGTATTCTGTTTTGCATGCTTTTTGGTGAGATACCGCTTACCTCGGAAGCCCCTTCGAGGGCGGCTTAACCTCCTGAAACAGAAAATGGAGAGGGAGAAGAGAAGGGAAGGTAGGAAAAGAGGGATTCAGTGAAAGAGAAAAACAGGGGATATTCATTAATTCCTTCTATAAAAGAGTATGGCCTTATATATCTGGCCTACAGGTGTAATCATAGAGGGAATATCCTCTGATTGGCAGAATAACTAACTGATAACAAACTCTGGGAAATATCATGGAGGGAATATCTTTTGTCGACAGAATCACCCTCTCTGTGTGTAACTAATTCTGAGGCTCTGTCGCCTGTCCCTGAGGCTCTGTTGCCTGTCTTTTCTGCTTCCTTGAGTACTACTGATGGGTAGTGGCCTGCTCCACTCCCTGTGTTGGGTTTGGGGAAGGTATTTGGGTCCCAACAATTCCTCCCTCCTTAGCATTGACCTTGCCCTCAAGGTCTAGGTTCGGGAACCTCTCATTCAGCCTCAGAGGTTCCCAAGTGGCGTCTTCTGGGGGCAGCCCGGCCCATTCTACCTTTGGCTTCTGGTACAACCTGCCCACCTTGTCGGACCCATCGAAAATCCACAATTTTGATGGGCTCTATGTAAATGTCCCCTTCTTCAGTGAATTGGGGTAAACTAGATGAGATAGGAGTATGATTTCCCACAGCCTTCTTGAGAAGAGAGATGTGAAACACTGGATGAAGCTTCGAGGTAGTAGGGAGGTCCAATCTGTAAGCAACAAGGCCCACTCTTTCCAGCACCTTGTAGGGTCCATATTACCTGGGAGCTAGCTTGTGCCAAGCCTGTCTTTCCACTGAGACCTGGCGGTAAGGTTGGAGCTTAAGGTAGACAAAATCACCCACCTGAAACTCTAATGGGCGGTGGTGAGAGTCATAGCTGATCTTCATTCGTTGCTGGGTCTTTGTCAAATTGGCCTTGAGCAGTCTAAGAATCTCGTCTCTTTCCAGTAGGCGAGTTTCTACTTCTGCCACCTTGGACGACCCATATTCATAGGGTAATATGGGAGGGGGTTCTCTGCCATATAGGGCCTTGAAAGGTGTCATCCCTGCAGCTGATTGATAAGTTGAGTTGTACCAGTATTCTGCCCACGGAAGCCAGTGAGCCCATTGTCTAGGCTTCTCCCCTATGAAGCATCTAAGGTAGGCTTCTAAGCATCGATTAACGACTTCAGTTTGTCCATCAGTTTGCGGGTGATAGTTGGTGGATGGGTGTAGTCGGGTTCCTTGCAATCTGAAGTACTCCTTCCAAAATGAACTTAGGAAGGCAGGGTCATGGTCCGAGACAATGGATCTTGGTGTTCCATGCAGTTTCGCCACGTCCCGTATGAAAATGTCGGCCACCATCGCTGCAGTGTAAGGGTGAGGCAAAGCAGAGAAATGGCTATACTTGGTGAGACGGTCAACCACTACCATGATGACCTCTTTTCCTGCAGAACGAGGGAGTCCTGTGATGAAATCCATGGAGAGGTCTTCCCACACTTGCTCTGGAATCTTGAGGGGTTGTAGAAGGCCCGCGGGTGACTGTGAGGAGTATTTCTGCTGTTGGCAAGTTGGGCATTCTGATACATAGTGCAACACATCCTTGTGCATTCCTACCCAATGGTAGTGGCTGCTGAGTCTTTTTAGGGTCCGTAGCACCCCTGAATGTCCTCCCAACGCGGAATCATGAAACAATCTTAACAGTTCAGGCCCCACAATTTGGAGCAACCACAAACCTACCCTTGAAGAAAAGATCAGGCCTCACAATTTGGTAACCCGGAACCTGAGAAGGGTCACTTTTCCACCTTTCCCTGATGTCTTGCAGCTGTGGATCAGATCTGGCTTCTTGCCATATAGCTTCAAATAAGGGAAAACTGGGCTGAGAGCAGGTTAGTTGGGTCAGCTCTTCTACCCGTGATAAGGCATCAGCAACTTTGTTGGCAGGCCCAGGTTTATACTTGATGTGGTAGTCGAATCCCATTAGTTTACTAAGCCATTTTTGCTGCTCCGGGGTGTGCACCCTTTGTTCTGCTATGTACTTCAAACTTCTTTGGTCTGTCCTTATGATAAATTGGCGTCCCAATAGGTATGCACGCCATTTCTGTACTGCCATTACCACGGCCATCATTTCCTTGACATAGGTGGACTGATTTTGGTGAGCTGCTGAGGGAGCTTTGCTGAAATAAGCAATGGGTTGCCCCTTCTGCATCAGAACGGCCCCCACTCCGACACCCGATGCATCACACTCTATCTCAAAGGGTTGAGAGAAATCCAGAAGAGTGAGGACTGGAGGGCTAGAAACTGCTGTCTTCAAGTCTTCAAAGGCCCGTTGGGCATCATCAGCCCACCCAAAAGAATCCTTCTTTAACAGGCGTGTTAGAGGGGCAGCCATAAGCCCGTACCCCTTAATGAAGCACCTATAATAACCAGTAAGCCCAAGAAAACCCCTGAGAGCCTTAACAGTGGTGGGCTTGGGCCATTTTTGGATGGCACCTATCTTTTCTGGGTCTGCCATGACCTGGCCTGCAGAAACCACATGGCCTAAGTACCGAATCTGTCTTTATCCAAAGGAGCACTTTGCCAATTTGGCATGCAACTGGTGCTCTCTCAGAATTGTGAGGGTAAGTTTAAGATGTTTCATATGGGTGCCCCAATCCTTGCTGTAGACCAAGATGTCATCGAAAAATACCAGAATAAATTGCCTTAAGAAAGGCCTGAAGATATCATTCATGAGGGCCTGAAAGGTGGAGGGGGCGTTGGTAAGACCAAACGGCATAACCAGAAACTCATGATGGCCATCGTGGGTCCTAAAGGCTGTCTTGTGGATATCAGCCTGGTGAACCCGGATCTGATGATACCCAGACCGCAGGTCCAGTTTGGAGAACACTTGTGCTTCCCCTAACTCGTCCAGCAGTTCATCAATGAGAGGTATTGGGAACTTGTCCTTCACTGTAATCTGATTCAGGGCCCGGTAATCTACGCAAAACCGCCAACTACCATCCTTCTTCTTCACTAGGAGTACGGGGGATGAAAACGGGCTGGTGCTGGTCTGTATATGCCCCTTGTCCCGTAGCTCTTTTACTGCCATCTCAATTTCCAACTTTTGGAAATAAGGGTATCTATATGGCCTCACATTGGCTGGTTTGGATTCGGGTAAGAGGGGTATCTGATGGTCATGGGACCGGGGTGGAGGTAACTGGTTCGGTTCCTTGAATATGTCACCAAACTGATCGAGGATCGATCTTAGGCTCTGGTGTTGGGCTTCAGTAGGTTGGTCACAGTCCTGATTGTTTCAAATTGGAACTGTGGGCCAAATGCCTAAATGCATTAACAAGGGCTGTCCAGTATCCTTGGAGGCCCGTATTATAGAGGCTAAGGTATCACCTCGGGGACTAGGGGGTCGCACCCCTTGCAAATGGCAGGTCTGTCCATTTTGGCAAAAATCCATTGTCATTTTGGCCCAATCACACAGTGCAGGACCTAGGCCACGTAACCAATGGATTCCCAAAATAATATCAGCCCCCGAGAATTCCAATGGGTGGAGATCTACCACGAAATTATGGTCCTGTACAAGGATCCTTTCCTTCTTACATACACCATCACATAACATCTGATTCCCATTAGCCACATGGATTGAAAAGAGAGGAGTGGGGTGTATAGTCATACCTAGTTGCTTTGCCAAACGGCAAGTGATGATATTCAAAGTAGAGCCACTGTCAATCAAAACCATCACAGATCGGCCACCCAATCTTCCTTCTACTCACATGGACTGAAGAGGGTTGAGGCCCATGAGAGCGTGTAGAGAGATCTCGGCTCCAACCGGTTCTGGTTCGCCTGATATCAGCTCACAGTCTTTGAGGTGCTCTGGTTCTGTCCCCTCCGGTTCTCCCTCTGTTTGAAGGAGAAATACTCGTTGGACCCGACACTTATGGCTCGGCCCAAACTTATCATCACAGTTGTAATAGAGGCCCTTCTCGCGTCGGGCTTGCATCTCAGCCCACGAGAGGCGCTTGAAAGGCAAAGTGGGCCTGGGCAAAATGGGCTTCTGAGGATCCCCAACTTGTTTTTGGGGTTGCTGTTCGGCCCGCTGGGAGCCCTCACATTCGGATAGGATGGCTTGCTAGTCCTGCGCATGCTATCAATCTTCTCTTCTTGCAAGCGAGTCGTGCCCACCGCCGCCATGACTGTCGCTGGTCGAAGAGCTCTCACTTCCAGGCGGATGTCTTCTCTGAGACCTCCCACAAAACACCCACCAAGGCCTTCTCCGGCCATCCGTGTACTATGGTCACCATTCTTTCAAACTCGAGCTGGTAGTCTGCTACTGTCCCCGTCTGTTTTAATCGAGTGAGGAGTTCGTCATAATCCACGAACGCCGTCGGCCCAAAATGGATGCACAGAGCTTCCGTGAACTCCGCCCAAGCTACCTGAGGATGGGTTTGTCGATACCACTGAAGCCAGAGAATAGCATCTCCTTCAAGGTGAATGGAGGCGATGGCGACACGCTAGTGTGCAGGGGTTTCATGGTACTCGAAGAATCTCTCTGCTCTGAAGATCCAAGGAATGGGATCTCCACCGGAATAGTTGGGAAAATTGATTTTAGTAACCTTTCCAGCGGGGTAACCCCCAGTTCCCTGGCTACTGGAAACAGAGGCGTCGGCCCCTGTTAGCTGACTGGTCTCGCCGGACTGTTGTTGGGAGGCGAGGCTAGAGATGACCACCTTGAGATCCCTGAGTTCGTTCAGTACTTGGTGGAACCCAATCTCAAGTTGGTTGACTCTGTCTTCCATGGTAGAGGATCTTGTCTGCGGCATAGCTGGTCTACAACCTTGCTCTGATATCAACTTGGTGAGATACTGCTCACCTCGGAAGCCCCTTCGAGGGTGGCTTAACCTCTTGAAACAGAAAATGGAGAGGAAGAACAGAAGGGAAGGTAGGAAAAGAGGGATTCAGTGAAAGAGAAAAACAGGGGATATTCATTCATTCCTTCTTTAAAAGAGTATGGCCTTATATATCTGGCCTACAGGTGTAATCATAGAGGGAATATCCTCTGATTGGCAGAATAACTAACTGATAACAAACTCTGGGAAATATCATGGAGGGAATATCTTTTGTCGACAGAATCACCCTCTTTGTGTGTAACTAATTCTGAGGCTCTGTCGCGTGTCCCTGAGGCTCTGTCGCCTGTCCTATCTGCTTCCTTGAGTAATGCTGATGGGTAGTGGCCTGCTCCACTCCCTGTGTTGGGTTTGGGGAAGGTATTTGGGTCCCAACACTTTTGTAGTAGGATACCAAATTGTTGTTTTTGGGTAGCTTTGTTGACAGTTTTGGACCAGGGGTATTTTCGTCATTTTATAAGTCAGATTCTGGTCAGGGGCAGTTGGGTGCATATCTGTTGGGTTGTGGTCTCTTGGGTCTTTTGTAACAAAAATTATCTTTTGGGGGTTCATTTGAAGTTAGTTTTGTTCTTAAAGGAGTTGCTTGTGAAAGGGAAACATTCTAGGGGTTTGTGTAAATATTGTAATTGGCTTCTCCAGCAAGCCATTGGGTCTTATAAAAGAGAATGGGGGGCTGTTTCTGGAGGGGTCTTTTTGGTTCTTTCTCTCTTGTTTGAGCTGTAGCTCAGCCCCAACTAGGGTTTTTAAGTATTGGGAGCTTGGGTTTTGAGTAGGGGTGTCAATTGACCGGTTTTAGATTGGATCTGATCCGATACAAACCTTATCAAATTGGATTTGGATGGTCCATTATAATTATTGAATTGGGCCAATCCAAAATAAATTGGTCCATATTCTTATTGGTCTGAATTGGACCTAAACCAAATTTCCAATCATGAGGCCAAACCCTTGTCCAATTTGAAACCAATTAAAACTGAAGTAGACATAAAATCACTTTTATGAAAGCACAATTATGAAAACACTTTTAGAAAAGCACTTTTATAAAAGTAATTTTATGAAAAGTACTTTTACAAAAGTACTTTTATGAAAGCACTTTTACGAAAGCACTTTAATAAAAGCACTTTTTTCAAGTCACTTTTACAAAAGAACTTTTATGGAAGTACTTTTATAAAAGCACTTTTACGAAAGCACTTGTATAAAAGCACTTTTATGAAAGAACTTTTACAAATGCACTTTTACAAAAGTACTTTTATACAAGCACTTCTATGAGAGTACTTTTATATAAGTACTTTTACAAAAGCATTTTTACAAAAGCACTTTTATGAAGGCACTTCTACAAAAGTACTTTTACAAAAGTGATTTTTCAATGCCAAAAGGGTATTTTTTGTAATTTTCAGATTTTCTTCATTTTAATATATTTTTGTTGTTGTAATGTGTATGTATAGGCTTGCGGCCTACTAAGGGGTTTTTTTGTCTTTTCCTTAGTGTATTAGTTATGAGCTGTCGCCCTAAGTATAAATATTAACTTAGGCGCCACCAACTACACTTCTTGGAATAGATCTCTCTTTTCTCTCTTCTCTCTTCTCCCTTCTCTCTTCTAGATCTGCCGAACTACATGGTATCAGAGCTTTGATCTGGGCGCAACATTTCCAGATCTTGTTCTCTTTCCTTTTCTGGAAAAACTATTTTGATTGAAGACTCCATCGTGTGCTTCTTCTGGGCGCAACTTTTAGACTATTTTTTTTCTCTTCTTCTCTCTTGGTCGCTGTACCAAGAAGAAGGGTGTGGTAGCAGCTGAATGCATTAAAAAAAATTATATCTGGACCCGTGGTGATAACCGAATGCATTAAAAGGTTTTTTTGAGTTTGTGGTGGCAGCCAAATGCATTGAAACTTGTCTTTTCTGAGGTTTTTTCTATGTGCTGTGGGTCGTGGAAGCCAGGTATGTACTGTTACATTCATAAGTAAATTTTGACCATTGTGAAATGTCACAGTTCTGAAGTTGTAGAGACTGGCTGTATCCTTTTTTGCAAACTGAAGTGTTTCAGCTAAGAATTATTGACCTACAGTACTGTCAAGCCTGTGTTTTCGGAGCCTACTTATTGTTCAGAGAAGAAAACCTTCTATATGAGATTGTTTTTTTTTTAAAAACAGCAGTAATATTTTTGGGGAAATGGCTACTGAGGATTCAGCAACCTCTGGCATTACTTCACAGTAAGGAAACCTAAATGGGGGAATGGACAGCATGAATTTTTCTATGTCTATTACCCCCTTTGATGGCCTGAACTATCTAGAATGGCCCAAAGGCATCAAACTTTATGTTACAGCTAGGGTGAAGGTCGGTTATATAAGTGGAAAAATAAAAGAACCAAAGCCTAGTACTGCTGAACATGATCAATGGGATCAAGAGAACAGCACGGTTAGGTCATGGCTGTTAGGCTCCATGTTACCTCATGAACGAAAAAATTTCATATGGGCTGACACATCCTGTGAAATTTGGGAACAAGCCAAGGCAACCTATTCTGAACAGAGGCATTTTGCCAAGATTTATCAACTTCAAGTAGAATCATCTACGTGTAGACAAGGGGACCGTAGCCTATCTACATACTACTCAGTCCTTACATCTGTCTAGAAGGAACTAGACTATTACCAGACCATTGACTGGAGGAATGATGAAGATGCACGGGACTATAAAAAACTTGTCTCCCAACAGCGGGTTTTTGCTTTATTACATGGGCTAAACCTGGCTTATGAGCCTCTCCGGGTGCAGATTTTGGGAAGTAGGGAACTTCCTTCAGTTCAAGAAGTATATGCTCTAGTCCAATCTGAAGAGAGCAGGAAAAATCTCATGAATGTTTCTGATGGGGAGCAACCAATTGCCCTAGCTGCAAGAGGGGGTAACACAGGAATGAAAAAGGGGGAACCAAGGAAAGGTGAAGATAAGGACAAACTGTGGTGTACTCACTGCTAGAAGCCTAGACACACTCGAGAAACTTGTTGGGAGTTAGTGGGTAAGCCCAAGTGGGCAACCATAAATCAAGACACTTCAAAGAAGTCTCCTCAGAAGAAATTTTAGTTCTACAAATCTGGCCACTCAAGACTATCAGCAAAGTAATCAAACTACTGTGTTTTCTTAAGAGCATCCTAGTGGTTCTGATCCCAAGGAAGACATCATCAACTATTTCAGAGATCATTTGGAATTGTATGGTAGAAAACTCGGGCAGTTGGACAGGTTGGTTCCTACCCCTTCTACCTCATTCGCTTCTACATCAGGTAAAGGTGCTTCTGCATTTCATGTGTGTACCTTTGCTCTCGAGTCACCTTGGGTCATTGACTCAGGGGCATCAAACCATATGACCGGTAAGTCAAATCTCTTTCAGAACTACACTCTTCTATCTGGAAGAGATAAAGTGAGACTTGTTGATGGGTCTCTATTCACCATTGCTGGTCAGGGATCTGTATCTCTTCCTGATGACCTTGTCCCAAACTTCCTATCAATTTGTTATCTATAAGTAGTATTACTCGGTCTTTAAACTGTTGTGTAACCTTTTTTCCTCATTCTTGTGTTTTCCAGGATTTAACCTCGGGGAGGACGATTGGTAAAGGACATATGGTTGATGGTCTCTACATCCTAGAGAATAAAGTTGGCCGTATGACATCAACATCTGTGAGTCTTATGAGTCAGTCTACAAACAGTCAATGGTGGTTATGGCATAATCACCATGGTCATTTGTCCTTTGAGTCTTTGAAAGTTATGTTTCCTAAATTGTTCCAAGTCAGTGTCTCTTACTAGTTTGCATTGCAAAACGTGTCAGTTGAGTAAGCATTATAGAACAACTTTTCCATCAAATAATAAAAGATCTACTTTGCCTTTTCATATTGTCTTTTCTGATGTTTGGGGCCCTATTAACATACCTACTGAGGGTGGACACAAGTACTTTATCAGCTTTATTGATGACTATTCAAGATACACGTAGCTATATCCTATGCACTCGAGAGAAGAGGTACCCAAGATTGTACAAGATTTCCATCGCATGGTTTTCACTCAATTTCATGTTGAATTCCAAATTTTCCAATCAAATAATGCAAAGTTATCTGCGTTTTTCTTTTCACATGGATCTCTTCACTGAAGCTCATTTGCCAGAACACCGCAACAGAATGGAGTTGCTGAATGGAAGAACCGCCATCTCCTCGAAGTTGCCCGTAGTATGATGCTTCACATGCATGTTCCAAAACAGTTTTGGGTTGAGGTTGTGATGGTTGCACCTTATGTTATTAATCGTATGCCATCACGCCTTCTGCAATACAAGGCCCCACATCAACTTCTCTTCCCTCAATCCCCTTTATTTTCCATTCCTCTACGTGTGTTTGGGTGTAAATGCTTTATTCATGATCTATCTCCTAACCGGGGTAAATTGAACCCCAAATCTGTTCCGTGTGTTTTCTTGAGTTATCCCTCTTCCCAGATGGGCTACAAATGCTTCAATCCAGCCACTTCTAAGTACTTTGTATCTATAGATGTGCCCTTTTTTGAGTCAGAACCTTTCTTCCAAGCCTCTCCTCAGGGGGAGAATAGTGTGAAGGAGGAGAGGCAAGCTCTAGCTCCTCAAATCCCTCATCTCCCTATTCCTGACTCCTCTCCATTCCATGTCTTCTTGAGACATCGTAAGGGACTGCTAAATTTGAAGCCTATGGAGCAACTTGAGACTATACATCCAGTACCTTCTGACTCCTTGAAGGAAAATCCAGGTACCCTTGTTCCCTTTGATATGACTGAACCTATTGCTATTAATGATCCTACTAATGATCTTGATGTCCCAATTGCTCATAGAAAAGGGGTTCGATCATGTACTACCAAGCATCCTATTGCTCAGTTTTTATCCTATGAAAACATTACTCCTGCATTTCGTGCCTTTTTTACTACCATTGATTCCGTCTCTGTTCCCAAAAGTGTTGCAGAAGCCTTATCTATACCTAAATAGGTAGAGGCAATGAAGGAAGAAATTAGTGCTCTTCACAAAAACAATACCTTGGATTTGGTGAATCTTCCCGAAGGCAAGGAGCCAGTGGGATGCAAGTGGGTATTCACAGTAAATCATAGAGCAGATGGGTCAGTTGAAAGGTATAAAGCCAGGCTAGTTGCAAAAGGGTATACTCAAGTGTATGGGGTTGACTATGCAGAGACTTTTGCCCAAGTTGCTAAAATGAATAATATTCGGATTATACTATCCTTGGTTGTTAACTTTGATTGGGAGCTCCACCAACTGGACGTCAAAAATGCTTTCTTAAATGGGGATCTGGCAGAAGAAGTTTACATGATTCAGCCTCCTGGGTTTGTAGCACAAGGGTGTGAAGGGAAAGTTTGCAAACAAAAAAAATCTTTATATGGTTTGAAACAATCCCTAAAGGCCTAGTTTAGCAAATTTCACTTTGCTTTACAGCAAATTGGGTTCAAGCAGTGCCAATCTGACCATACTCTATTTGTCAAGAGAAACCAGAAGAATGTTGTGGTATTAATTGTCTACGTTGATGACATTGTGATTATGGGGAGTTGGAACTCTAAGATTAAAAAGGTCAAAGAATCCCTTGCTATGCAGTTTGAGGTGAAAGATCTGGGACAACTACGTTATTTCCTTGGCATTGAGGTTGCCTGCTCAAAAAGGGGCATCTTCATTTCCCAAAGGAAGTATGTCCTAGATCTTTTGCAGGGCACAGGAAAGTTAGGAGCAAAACCTGTAGACTCTCCTATTGAAGAAAACCACCGGCTTGGTGATTGTACTAGAGAACCAGTGACAGATATCAGAAAATTTCAGAGGTTGGTAGGAAGACTCCTCTTCCTATCAATGACTCGACCAGATATAGCTTATGCTGTTGGTATCCTCAATCAGTTTATGCATGCACCAACATCCTTCCATCCAGAGGCAGTTGAGAGGGTATTCAAATATCTAAAGAAGTATCTAGGAACTGAGTTACTTTTCAAAAAACATGATCATATGAAAGTGGAAGTCTACACAGATGCAGATTGGGCTGGAGCAGTTGATGATAGGAAATCAACTAGTGGATATTGTACCTTTGTTGGTGGGAACTTGGTCACTTAGAGAAGCAAAAAGCAAAGTGTAGTGGCCAGATCTAGTGCTGAGGCCGAGTATAGGGCCATGGCACATGGAGTTGTTGAAGTACTATGGGTGAAGAATTTGATTGGAGAGTTAGGCCTCTCAGTTGATGGTCCAATGTCTCTCTATTGTGACAACAAGGCAGCCATTAATATTGCAGCCAATCCAGTTCTTCATGATAGGAACAAGCACATCGAAGTCGACAAGCATTTCATAAGGGGGAAACTTGAAAAGGGGGAAGTTTGTACTCCTTACATCAGTTCCAAGGAACAACTAGCTGATGTCCTTACAAAGGGTCTTCACTATTTGCAACATGATGAACTATGTGACAAGTTGGGCTTGATTGACATATATGCTCCAACTTGAGGGGGAGTGTTGTAATGTGTATGTAGAGGCCTGCAGCCTACTAAGGGGTTTTTTCATCTTTGAGCTGTCGCCCTAAGTATAAATATTAACTTAGGCGCCGCCAGCTACACTTCTTGGAATAGATCTCTCTTTTCTCTTTTCTCTTTTCTCTCTTCTCTCCTCTCTTCTCTCTTCTCTCTTCTAGATCTGCTGAACTACATTTTTAATTTTCAGATTTTCTTCATTTTAATATATTTTTGTAATTTTTTATATAATTGTTGACATTTCATTCAGTTTGGACTGGATCCGATCAAATCCATTTACATTTTAATGGATTGGATTGGGTTTGGTTTGTATTGGATTTGGACTGGATTGGGTCCAGTCCATTTGTAAGTGGACTCACATTGGACTGGATTGGGTTGGACCAAATCCAGTCCAATTGACACCTCTAGTTTTGAGGAGCCGACCCATTTTGGCACCTTCCAATCCCTCCATCGCTGCATGTCTGTGCAGGAGGCCAGCTTGCCGCCATTGTTACTGTAGCGGAACTGTTCTAGGAGGAGTTTTACTTCAGGTTTAGGTCTGAAATCCCTAAAAATCCAACTTGTTTTGTTGTTTTCAGCTTAGTATTTCTTGTGCTTATTGCTGTATACTTAGTGTTGCTTGTAATTTGTTTTTCTTTCCACATCACTTTGTTTTGGGCTTATTTCTAACTCTGTACTTTTTCTTTTCTTTGTTTGGGGGAGTTAAGATAGTTTACCTCCCCCCACTTTTCTGTAACTTATTCTTAATTGAATTCAATAAAGATCTCTGTTATTGATAAAAAAAAATATTCAAGGATGACTTGGCTCTATTCAATG
Source organism: Nelumbo nucifera (assembly GCF_055504915.1). NCBI lineage: Eukaryota > Viridiplantae > Streptophyta > Magnoliopsida > Proteales > Nelumbonaceae > Nelumbo > Nelumbo nucifera. Next base: position 23,465,750 of record NC_142655.1, on the reverse strand, counting down.
AAAGAAAGATCATAGTTGTTATCTGTTTTTCATTTGATTTATGATGAAATAAAAAGTCAACTTTTCATTCCTGTTAAAATTTTGCATTATTCATTAAACCTCTCACTTGTTCATCCTACAGAAAAATGGTGTGGCTGAAGGAAAAAATTGCCACCTACTAGACACTTTCTAATCCTTGCTATACAGATGAATGTTCCAAAAATGTTTTCGAGTGATGTTCTTCTTACATCTTGTTTTTTAATCAATAGACTGATTATTTATGTTCTTCACGGTCTGTCTCTTTTTTCTCGGCCTTATTTCCTCCAAATTCCCCTTCTTTTGATTCTACATGTAGATGTTTACCTCTATTTTGTCCAATGCTTACAATTAGGAATTGATAAACTATATTCTAGAGCTTCAAAATGTGTCTTTTTGGATATTCCAGACTCAAAAGGGATATAATGATAGTCTTAAGTTGAGAAAATTTTTTATTTGCCAAGGTATTACCTTTTCTGAAGCAATGCCTTTATTTATAATTAATGTGGTTTCCTAAGATTAGTCCTTTGGTGCCAATTCTAGTTCTTGTGGAGTCTACCAGACCACTTTTGAGAAGCCATAAAAACTAGTGTATATATGGCATAGGTCTTTGGCTCCTTTGACATCTTCTCCCTAGTCAGTAAATCCAGCATTTTCACCAAGTTCAATATCTTCCCATTTCTCTTAGAAAAGGTAACTGCACTTGTACTGCACATCCCATCTCTAGTTTTTTTATCCCTTGGTCACTTATCTCTTTCTTATGAACAATTCATATACTTGTTATGTTCTTTTCCATTTCTAAAACCAGTCTTTCACCCAGTTCAATACCTTTGCATTGTTCTTAGGAAAGGTAAGCACGCTTGTACTGTGCATCCCATCCCTGGTTTTTTTATCCATTGATCACTTATTTTTCTTATAAACAATTCATATCCCTGTTATCTTCTGTTTCCATTTCTAACTCTGTCTAGGAAGCCTAGTCTTCTTATTGGAGGAAAGCATCTGCTTATGGAATTCAGTTTTTTCTCTATTTTCTTCTTGCTTTGTTTCTAAATATCAAGGCATGATTAAATCTAATATTTTTTTTATCGTTCCCATGTCTAGATTTTCTAGTTGATGCCAATCTTTTTTTGTTCTGTTTTACATTAATGATCAACCTCTTATGTTTACAGGTATTCTCACTATGGGCTGTTAGTGATAGAAAATATGGAGGTTTGGGCTTCTCATCTCAAAGTGTTGGTGAAGTTCTTGCAATCTCTGGTATTTAGGCAATACTCATATTCCAAGTCTTAAAGGATCAAATTCTTTATTTTGTATTACTTCTTTAATAAAAGAAAAAAAAATATTAAAAAGAATGGATTATTACAATATGTAAGTGGTAAAAAATCACCAACAAGGCAAACACTTCATAAAAAAAAACAGAAAAATTATACCGAACTGGCCCTACAATACCTCAAGGAAAAGCCCTGAAAATTATTACAGACACCACCCATATTGTTATTTTATTAAGAGTGTTTAAATATAATGGATTAAATGACACTATTTTCCCTGTGTCTAATAACTACGGTATATAACAGGGCTAAATCAATGGTAAAATAAAAACAAGGAAAGGAAGCAAATGATAAAATGAGATAGATGTACACATAAGGTACATTGACTATGTACAGCAATATCTCTGTTCACATTTGAAGCTTTGATTAATAATTGATAAACTAGAAAGGTAAATGCATATCTATGAATGGGCATGCATTGTTGAACCTTGATAGTCTTGCAAGTTACAACCTAGTTTTTCCCCTTAATTGTTTTTTTGCTTGTCCTTGTTTATTAATAACACGTTTACATTCACAAAATTGTGTTACTGACCACTTTCAACATTATTAGGTTTTGGTCTTCTGCTATTTCAGCTTTTCCTATATCCAAGTATTGAGAAATTTCTCGGGCCAATAATGGTTTCCCGCCTTGCAGCGGTATTCATTTAACACCACGTTTTATCATTTGTCTATTTGTGTTTTATGTACAAAATTTGTACACCATTAAATTTCCAGTACTTTGAATATACAGGTTTTGTCAATTCCATTGTTGTCAAGTTATCCCTTTATAGCTCGGCTATCAGGCTTCACTCTTCAATTAGTGATAAATTGTGCTTCCATATTGAAGAATGTCCTATCTGTAAGTCAAGTTTAACCTGAACTTATATTCCTTAGGTACTGAATGTTCTGTTAATAAGAAGATGCAATTTGTTACAATTTTCATTGAGTTTGCATTAAAATCATTTTGTTTTGGCCAAATGAACTTGTAAAATAGTTTAATGATATAAAAATTTGTATTTTCAAGAGTGTGCTGAAGATAATTCTGCCAAGTTTGTTGGTAACACAATAGCTTTCTCTTGAACTGTAGGTTTTCTTTATAAGTACATAAAGAATATTGTGGTAAGAGTTTGGTGTAGGAGCCAAGGTCAATCTATATAAGGAATGTGACACATTGTTTTAGGAGAACTATAATGAGAAAATCAAAATGATGGGAGCACAAGTAAATCCTGAATGGCTTCAAATTTAACAAAAAAAAAAGGCTTACCACAATATTGTCTTTGCATATAAGCATTGTATCTAATAGTTTTCTATTTATGTTTTGTATTTTACTTGATTGTGCTTTGATTTTTATTGCTAAAATTGTGTATCTTTTCTTGTTTTTTGTTGACAAAACAATGTTCTCGCTATATAAATTTACACATGACAAGTGTGTTGCATGTGCAAAAAATGAATTAAAATGGTAGAGTGCAATACTTACAAGTTATAGATAGGTAATGCATACCATACAGGCTGTCTAGTTTAAAAATAGAATAGAGGTGTCATAGAGGTTAGACACATATGAGCATTTGAGAGGGAGCACCTGGAAGATTGTGGGAAATCAAAGATTGGTTAGACACATTTTTCCTGCTTAAGGTGTACAGTCAAGGACATAAGTCACAAAATTTGGCAATCATCCCCACCCAACCGTCTTCCTAAAACTTCATAGATGAACCATCTCCGACCTTAAAAGAAACATAATTAAAGAAAGCTGATTGAAAGCTCATAATCCCATTCCAAACACACACCCCATATGAGCATTTGACCTCCTTGTGTCCCATCAAAATCCACTACCCTTCTCCAAAGAGCATTCCTTTCAACCTCAAACCTCCAAAGCCATTTACCCAAGAGCTCATTGTTCAAATACCATTTTACTAAATGGTACCTCTTTTCAATGCCCAGCACTTCATCTTTCTTATCCCTACAAACTAAATACCATTTTACTAAATGATACCTCTTTTCAATGCCTTTAATACCCCAAAGAAAATCCCTTTGCATCTTCTCGATTGAATTCTCCACAGAAGATGGAACATTAAGCAAGGATATTATAGTATGTACAGTCCTATTATACAACAGTACACCAAGTCTACAAAAGCCCATAAAATTTCCATAAAAAGATGATTGGCTTGTCATACCATATGGCCTCTTGACATCAGCTGTGGGTAATGATGCATCAGAAGCCAAATCGTGTTTCCAAATAAAAAAAAAAATATTGACTCTAATACCAAGATGTACTCTAAGCACAATAAAGTCAGTGATTGGTCTAATAGGTACAGTGTAGAGAAGAATGTTACGAAGACAAAGTGTTCTATTTTGCATCAACGTGCTATCCTTTTAATGCATATAATAATATCAATTACTAAATAGTCCCTGACACCATGTAATTACATAATGTGATAAAGTTCAAATAACTAAAATACCCCTGAACTATTAATAATATTTATTAATATTAATGTTCATCCTACATAAGAGCATATTTAACATTTTCTCTATCTACTGTCATCTTCCTAAGGGTTTTTGTTTATTCAAATAGGTGGTAACTCTTACTGGATTATTTATTCTTCTGAATAGTGCTGTTGTAAGTTTATTTCTCATATTTTCCTACTCTTTATTGTTTTTGGACTCCCTTTTAATTTTCTTTCTTGCTAAACACTTTTTGACATGACACTGCAATTGTAGCCCCAACATCAAAGAGGAGCTGCAAATGGCATTTCGATGACCTTAATGTCTACTTTCAAAGCAATTGGTCCTGCAGGAGGAGGCTCTCTGTAAGTGTCAATATGTCATATATATAACCTTTTTTCTCACTTTTGTAGGTTGATTACAATTAAAGTAACAAATAAAGTTAGATATGAGTTACAGATTCCATTACCAGGATTTTTTCAGCTCACTGGTTCAAGTAGTAAAACTTTGCCTTTAACTGTTATCAGACGGTTGTGTTTCCTTTCTTTTGAAAACTTAATACTTTTCTTAAGTTATTCTCTTTTTAATGTTTAAAGTACTTGATTCCATTCAGTGGAACTAACAGGCGTCCTGTCAGGTTCTGGCTCTTGACCTTGTTATTTTTCTTTCCAAGAGAAATTATTAACATTCAGAATGGTGGTTTCATTTTATGTACGCCCATAAGGCAGATTTTTGGAATGCTATCTTAACTATAAGTAGGAAGATGGAGGTGAAACCACTTGGTTTGATTCCTCAACCTTCAAACATCCCCTTAACTATCATGTTCATTAGTTTAGTTTCCCTAGGCAGTTTAAAAAAGTTTTAGCCATGAGCCCTATATGAGAACCCTGGAGAACTAAATCTGCACAAGAGAGTTATGGGTTGTCCAAGTGAATCTATCTCCACATTAAAGAGTTTATTTATATTTCTTGTCATTTATATGTAGAAGTTCTTAAATACCCATATTTGGCAAAAAAAAATACATAACAGAATGACAAAACATATTTCAGTAGTAGAAGAGCACAATAATATGGTACACTAACTACATAAATTACAAATTCTCACCCACTGTTTTATTTCCACCTCAAACTGATGTGTTTGTTCTGACATCTGTTTCTCAACTACCCAAATCATAGATTTGGTAAAAAAAGAATGACAAAAATCAATTGTTTAAGGTGAAAGAGTGACAATGCCGAGAATTCAAGATGTGTGCTAATGCCAAGGGCAGCCAACTATTGCAAAAAGTATGAACACTCTGAATGCTAGGCAGAGATATGGGGCAGTGGTGAGTGATTTGGGATGCTATATGTAGAGAATAAAGAATAAGTTCATAGGCAGTTTTGTCTTTTCATTTTTGTTTACTAAATACTAATGAGGATTATTATTGTTGTCTTTGTAAACTATCAGATGATATCAGTAGAATGGAGCATCCAGCCCTAACAATCTATTCTCCCAAACACTAAATCTACTCTTCTCTTCTCTTCTCTTATCCACTCATTCTATCTAATCTCCTTTCCACACTATTAAACAAATCAATATTTTATATTGAGAGCTATTGCACGATCAATAGAAGTCATCAACAGGTAAAGGACTCTATTGACATCATCAATCAGTATAGATATGTCAGTGGGTGTTCTAATGGCATATAACTTAAATGCCTAAGTACCCTAAAATCTGATAGAACAGAATAGAAATGTCATAAAGTATTCTGGTGACCTGAAACTTTAATTTGTAAGAACCCTAGAATCTGAAGAGGTTCTCTTTTACTTAGTTTTTCATGTACTGCTTTCTATTAAAAGGTACTGTTATGATATTTTTCTAGTTTACTTTGAAATACCAGAAAAATAAAAGATTGAAAGATTTGATGTTGTTAACAATGTATAGGAGTAACAATGTCATTGCATTTGGCTGATGATTAGGTGCCTATTAAGAGGCTATTTGAATTTTGAAATACAACTATAAAATGTTAATGATAGAGGGGTATGAGAGACAATAGACTTTCTCACCCCATTTCTTTCTTGTGATTTCATTCACAATAAGCCACCAATTTGTGAGTTATTTGGTATCAGAGTAACTGATATTGAATAGAGAAGTCTGACACAGTCACCAAGGTGTTGCTGACATCACTGGCAGCCATATGGGTGGCATTAGCAGCTGCATAGTCAGCAATCAGCAGATCTTAAGAAACCTAAATAATGATCAACCGTGAATTTAGAGTAATTTTCATACATTTTTTAATGATGCTTTAAAAAGATCTAGTATTCTTTTTTTATTTTAAGGTGGAAAATTAGAGAAAATTACAGTTCTGATCTTTTGGTTGTGAATTAGTGGGGTTGAATCTGTGTATGGATTCTGTAATATTTGACCAGAAGCATATTTCTAGATCTCCTAGAGGTATCCCATAATTTTCTGAGGTCTGAAGAATATTTACAATTTTTTTTTCTTCAGAACTGTTTACCACCCAGCTTTATTATTACCTTTTTGGATGCACTATTTGGTGTCTATCTGCTATATGAATCATTAGGAGTTGCGATTGTGTTAGTATGTGCTGCAAGGGCACTTTAGTCTTTTTACCTTAAGTTGTACTGCCACCCTAATATAAATAGAAGTTTAGGCATCGCCAACCCAGATTTTTGGACCCTCCATCAATTTTCTGTTCTTCTGTTCTTCTCTACCTTTTACCTTGATTTCTTCTTGGATAATATGGTATAAGAACAAGAACCTAGTTGGTTGTAAATGGGTATCTACAGTTAACACAAGGATGATGGATCAATTGAAAGATACAAAGCTCACTTGGTAGATACTTCTACATATGGTATTGACTATTAAAAACCCTTTCTCCTATTTCCAAGATGAACTCCATTCAGGCCATTCATTCTCTAGCATCTCACTTTTCTTTTCCTCTTTACCTGATGGATGTAAAAGTGCCTTCCTCAGTGGTGACTTAACAGTCAAGGTAAAGTTTACAAATTAATTGGTTTGACCACTTTAGGGGAACCATTCAGAAGATTGGTTTTATTTAGTCTCAAGCTGATCAAACTCACTTCATCAAGAAGGTAAATAACTCGGTGATGGTGTTGTTTGTCATGAAGATGATATTGTCTATTGGAAATAGCCCTACTGAAGTTGTTAACTTGAAGGCTTTCTCAGCATTTGAATTTGAAATCAAAGACCTTGGAGAACTCAAGTACTTCCTTGGCATTGAGGTGGTTAGATCTAAGTAATTATTTCACAAAGAAGGTATATGTTAAATTTATCACAAGAGAGAGGAAAGTTAGGGGTCAAAGCTGTTGAGACTCCTATTGATCTCCAGTCAGGTGCTGATGATGGGGAAGTCCTTCCCAAACAAGAGAGTCTTTCAAAGATTTGTAGGGTGGTGGTTGTATCTTTGTCACACATGACCCAATATTGCCTATGATGTGAGTTTGATTAGCATAGTTGTCAAGGCAATGCCTAGGTGACAAGGAGCCCTTGGAGGCTCGCCTCACCTAATCGCCAAGTAGTTTTGTATATCATGTTATAAAATACTTTTATATTCTTAATTTTTTGAGATTATAATTATAAAAAAAACATTTAAACTAAAATATCCATTTTTCTTATATACTAATTCCTTTTTATTATTTTCTTATTTGTCAGGGTTTAATCAACACAAACATTGATAACTTCTGTATTGAACCCTCAAAGACTTCAAACCTGAACCAACAAGTAAAGAACTTAAAATTTTGTCTAATCAACACATTTTCTTCTTTTCCTATAACAAAAATATAGGTTCATCCCTATATTTTTTGAATTTTCTTTCCTTTCTTCTTTTTCTTCTCATGAATATGTTGATTTTCTATACTTAAACATGAAGTTTATACTTTTCTTATGAAAATTATGGATAATTGTTAAGGAAATATGGCTATGGAACCTAGAGAACTACCCTAGGATATATATTTTTTACTTAAAAAATCCATCGCCTAGGCAACTAGGTGATAAGGCGCCCTTGAAAACTATGTTGGTTAGCCAGTTTATGCATCATCGAAGAACAACTCATACATAGGCAATGGATGGGATTATGTGCCATTTGAAGGATAATCCAAGAAAGGGTATCTTCCAATCAGGGTCATCTTAAGGTGGAAGCCTTCATAGATGCTAACCGGGTAGGATCTATTGATGATAGATGGTCTACCGTCTGAATACTGCACATTTTTTGGAGGTAATATTGCCTCATTAAGGTCTAAAAAGTAATTTGTTGTTGCCTACTCTAATGCAAAGGTGGAGTATAGAGCTATGGATCCTGGGATATCCAAGTTGCTTTGGTTTAATAATCTCTCAAGTGAGATTGGAGTTGAGTTTGAGAAGCCTATGAAATTACACTGTGATAATCAGACAACAATTAATGTTTTCCTCAATCCTATGTAGCATTATCACACTAAACATATTGAAGTAGACCACTACTTTATTAGAGAATGCGTTACTAATGGTGAGGTTTATTATTTCTAGTCTGGAGATCAACTAGTTTATTGTCTCACCAAAGGAGTTCCTTAGGTAGGCATGTATGATATCTATAACTAGCTGAGGGGGAGTGTTAACAATGTATAAGGGTAACAAAGTCATTATATTGACAAGGATAATAATGTCATTATGCTAGTGGAGGGAAATCGGGTCTTCGAGTTCCTCACTGGATATGATATTGTCAGACAAAACATTCTAGCAAAAGACAATGCTGGGATGGAGCCAAGGGCCGGTACTGAGATGAAAGATGTGGTATGTGAGTATTGCAAGAAACTTAAGCACACAAAGGATACCTATTGGAAGCTACATCCAAAGCTCATACCTCCTAGATTCAAGAACACCAATAATGATAAGAAGAGTGGGAACTAGGAAGAGTGGCAATGCCAATGTAGCCACCTATTTTGAGGTTGAAAAAGGTTATAGTGATGAGAAATCAATAGGGGAACAACTTGTAGCTCCCATAGCAAAGTATGAGAAGTATGGACAGCTCATCAACCACTTAGAATCTACTACTACAGCTAGTTCCTCTTCAGGGAATGGTTCCTCTTTTGCATATGCCCATTCAAGTATTCATGCTACTGCAAACCATGCTTCTATCTTAGGTAATTATAGGATACCTTGGGTAATTGATTCTGGTGCCTCTGACCATATGGCTAGTGTGTCCCATTTATTTCCTACTTATCAACTTTTATTTGGCCAAGACAAGACCTCTCTTGCTAATGCCTCCCTTACTCCTATCTCTGGCAAGGGAAACATTAGAGCTTCAGATACCCTCACCTTATCCTCAGTTTTTAATGTTCCTACACTAAATACTAAATTGCTTTTAGTTAGTAATTTGACAAAATCCTTGAACTGCAAAGTAACCTTTTTCCCTTCTTACTATGCTTTTCAAGACATGAAATCTCAAAAGGTGATTGGGAGTGGCCATGAAGTGAATGGGATAAACCTGTTGGATATGCTTGGACAAAGTCAAGTATCACTTCAGAGAGCAACTTTTGGTTCTAATGCAAGTCATGCAAGTTGTCAAACCATTGTAGAAACTATTATTCTACAAGTAATAAAAGATCTATAGTTCCTTTTCATATTGTTCACTCTGATGTGCGAGGGTCATAACATTTACCTTGAGTGGGTAGTTATAAATACTTTATCCTGCTTATTGATGACTTGTCTTATTATACCTGGCTTTACCTCATGCGTTCTCATGCTGAAGTACCCAAACTTGTGAAGAAATTTCATGAATTTGTGCTTACCCAATTTGATACCTACATCAAGATATTCCAATCAGATAATGCTAAGGAATATTTTGAGAGGGATCTTGTTTCATATTTTGAGAGGTTTGGGGTTATACATCAGAGTTCTTGTCCGCGTACACTAGAGCAGAATGGGGCGGCAAAGAGAAAGAATCAACATGTTGTTGAAGTAATCGGGAGCATTCTTTTAGCCTCCCATGTTCTAGTGAGATTTTGGGGTGACGCGGCTATGACAGCTACCTACCTTATTATTCACATACCTTCTCGAGTTTTGGGGTTCAAATCTCCCTTTGTTGTCTTGTTCCTTGAAGGTGAAGTTCCCTATTCCTTTGCATGTCTTTGGTTGCATATATTATGTTCATGTTCCTAGCTCTCAGAGACATAAGTTTAAACCCAAGTATCGGAAGTGCATATGTCTCCACACAAAAGGGTTATTGTTGTTTTGATCCCACTAGCGATACTCATTTTGTCTCCATAGATGTTACCTTTACAAAGTCATTTCCTTTTTATGGTCATTCTCATGAGGGGGAGCATTCCATTAAGTTGCTTGTTTCATCACTTCCTCTGCCTTCTCTTGTTGACCTTGGCGTTGAATCCCTACAGTTTCTTCTATCCCATTGGCAGAGTTTTCGTCTCATAGTTCTTTCATTCCTGCTCCTCCTCCACCTACTAGTCCTTCAGCTTTCACTACTCATCCTATTGTTCAAAGGTGGTACCAAAAACAAAGGTTACGACATGAACAGGTTGTTCCCTCATCTGCAATTGAGCCTCAATTACTCCCAACTCCTGAAGAGAGGGCAAGTCCTTCACCGCTTGCTCAAGAACCTCCCTTCCCAAGCTTGGACCTACCTATTGTTGTGACAAAAGGTAAGAAAAAATGTACAACACATTGTATTTCCAAACACCTATCTTACAGCCTATTGTCCCCATCTTATTATTCTTTCTTCGCTTCTATTTCTTCTCAACTACCCAAGTCAGTTACAAAGGCCTTGTCTAAGCCAGAATGGAGGGAGGCTATGAAAACTTAAATAGAAGCACTTCGCAAAAATAATACCTAGGATATTGTGGATTTCCTTCATGAAAAGTAACCAATGGAATGTAAGTGGGTGTTCACCATCAAGTATCATGCTAATGGCACCACTGATAGATATAAGGCTTGGCTAGTAGCCAAGGGGTATACTCAAGTATATGGAGTTGATTATTTGGATACCTTCTCACCAGTTGCAAAAATGACCTTAGTAAGAGCTTTGTTGTCCTTGGCAATGAGTTATGGCTGGCCATTACATCAGTTTGATTGAAGAGGTTTATATATCCCTTTCCCCAGGTATGTATTATAAGTAAATGCAAGGCAAGGTATGCAAGTTGAAGAAATCCCTTTATGGCCTCAATTAATCCCCACAATCTTGGTTTGACAGATTCAGAGCTGCACTTGTTGAGTTTGGCTATATGTAGACACAGTTTGATGATACTTTGTTTGTTAAGAGAAGTACTCAGGTTACCTTCCTTATTGTTTATGTTGTTGATATTGTGGTTATAGGGAGTGATACAGAGGAAGTTCAGGCACTCAAAACTTTCCTTAACTTAGAATTTGAAATTAGGATTTAGGGGAGTTAAGATATTTCCTAGGAAGTGAAGTTGCTAGGTCTAAAGATGGCATCTTCATTTCCCAACGGAATTATGTGTTAGATGTTCTCATGAAGATTGGGAAACTTGATGCAAAACATCCTTATACACCTATTAGTGCCAACCATAAACTCTCAGCTAGTGATGGTGACCTCTTGGTAGACAAGGGAGTGTTCCAAAGACTTTTGGGGGAGTTACTATACCTTCGCATGATACAGCCAAATATCTCATATGTTGTCAGTTTGATTAGTCAGTTTGTGCGTTGCCTTAGAAAACACATATGGTTTCTGCAAAACGGGTTTCTGTGTTACTTGAAGGGAATTCTGGGAAAGGGTATTCTCTTTCTAGGCATGGACACATGAAGTTAAAAGCTTATACAGATATCGACTAGGCTGGTAGTATTGATGGTTGGAGATCTGCATCAAGTTACTATGCCTTGGTTGCAGGGAACATTGTCCCTCGAAAAGTAAGAAATAGTTAGTAGTAGCCAGATCTTGAACTGAGGCAAAGTGCAGGGCAATGGCACATGGAGTTTCAGAGTTATTATGACTCAGGTCACTTCTAGAGGAGATGCATATTGCACATGATAAGTCCTTAATGTTTATTGTGATAACCAGGTTGCGGTTAACATAGCTCACAATCTAGTTCAGCATGATAGGACAAAGCATATTAAAATAGACCAGCATTTTATAAGAGAAAGGGTGGCTTCCGGAGAAGTTTGCCTTCCCCTCATTGCCTCAGAGCAACAATTAGCATATGTTCCGACGAAGAGTGTCCCTAAGGAAAAGTTACAACACTGTGTAAGCAAGTTGGGCATGATTGATATCTATGCTCAGCTTGAGGGGGAGTGTAGAAATGAAGGGTTGAATGGACCTTAGTTTCTTTCATTTCTTTAGTTATGTTTATGTTTTATGTTTATAAGTAGCGGACCTTAGTTGTGGGCCTGTTTTCTTTTTTTGTTGTTGTCTTTAGTGTTGGCCACCCTACTACGAGTATGATGTAATTGTGCTCATATTACAATTAAGAGAATAAAAGATAACATTGGGGGACTGGAGGGGATCGAACTACTCTCTTCTTTCTCTCTTTTCTTCCTCCATTACTTTTTTCTCTTCCATCTTCTTCTTCTCTTCTATTTTCTTCCTTTATTTCAGATTTCAGGTGGGATCTACAACTACAAGTATAAAAGTTAATGAGAGAGGGGCATGAAAGACATGCCACATTAATAACAACAATGATTGCCAGATGACATCAGCCACTGATTTGTGGTTCTTTGATCAACTGTGTTCTTCATAATGGTTGGAATCATTTTTTAGTACTGTTTTTTTATTAGATCTAATCGGGTTTCAACATGTGGCTTGCGGATATTAGATCTAGTTTCTCTTTAGCCTACTTTATTTGATTCACAATACTGCTTAGGACCTAGAAAGGGATTTTGCATTCCCCTTTTATTGGGTTGTATTGATTATTGCATTTATCCTTTAGAATGAAAATGGGTAAGAAGGAGGAGTTATCATTTTCAGTCCAGCACGGAAATTTCAGGCTTGGGCCAAGGTTTTGTGTTCAGGCCCAACCTATGCCCAGGCCCACAATTTTCCAAGCCGGGCCTAGGCTCAATACTTTAGGCCCAGCCTGTAATACATATTGTATAGATTATTTTATATTTATATATTTAGCATTTTATGTATAAAAGACAGGCCCAGAATCAGGCCTGGGCTTGTGTTTCATGCTTGAAACCTAGGCTAGGGCAGAGCTAGGCCCAAGCTATAGCCCTTATCACAGGTGCAAAGCCTAGCCTAGGCCCAGCCCGACCCATAATCACCCCTAGAAAGAAAGCATATCGAGCTAACGACATTGTTGCTTGTTTCCAGCTTACCTAAGATACATTTTCTACCTAGTCAAACTAGAAATTTTGTAGAAGAATTGAAATTGGACTAGGCTACCTGGTAAAAAATCCTACTTGCATTAGGAATCTAATATAATGCCTCCTGGTGACTGAGGTAAGCATGAGAAGAGTCTTTTTGCATTGTAACTAGGAATTCAACTTAGGTCAAGTTGGGTTGGGGCTTTGTGTTCAATGGGATCAAATGGCCAAACCCTAACCCTAGCCAAATGTATCCCGACTTGTAGCCCTAACTAGAATTCTCAAGAAAGCTTTGTAGGGATTGTCTTGAAGTGTTCTAATCAAGCGAGAACTTTCATTACACCTAGGTAAACATTTTTTAGTGTTTTGCTTTAAAAGAACATTAAAGATTACTTATTATTATATTGATATTTATTTTTGGAAATAATTTTTGGAGTCCCAGCAGTTATAAAACTCTTGGAAAAATCCCATGTGGTGGTGATTAGTTCAGATAGTGAGTGTACAATGGTATCCCAATCAGATTCTAACACTATACTACTATGGGGTGGAAGGACATAATTGTCATGATATTTTACATGACGGGTCTTGGTTGATAATTTCCAAGTTCTTAAAGCTATAACTTGTAAATGTAAATCAGTCCTCTAATATCAAGATTAAATTTAGTGATTAGCAGAATAGAACAGATCTGAATAACTGTATAAGAGAGGAAGATGGCGAAGAGAGGAGGTAAGAGAAGAAGAAGTCAAATTAATCACCCTTCTCCTCTAACCCTATTTTTTATTAATCTCTAAAAAATTGATGATGACAAGTATACCCTTAAGTGGGCGGCCAGCTTGGCAGTTACATAAAGAAAGTAAAATAAGAACAAATAACAGGCCCATTAAGTGAGGCCCATCAACATAAAATAAAGGATATCACATGAGAGGTTGTTAGGGCCCATTCGGCCCAGTCTCTTTACACTCCCCCTCACGCTGAGCATAGATGTCAATCATGCCCAGCTTGCTTATATAGTGTGTCAATTTGCCCTTGGGAACTCCCTTGGTCAAGATATCAGCCAGTTGCTCTTCTGATGTGATAAATGGTAAACAAACTTCTCCTGAAGAGACTCTTTCCCTTATGAAATGCCTATCAACCTCAATGTGCTTAGTTCTGTCATGTTGAACAGGATTATGTGCAATGTTGATAGCAGCTTGGCTATCACAATAGAGCATCATTGGTTTTTCGTAGTCCACCCCCAACTCCTCTAGAAGGGATCTTAACCATAGTAATTCTAACACACCATGAGCCATTGCCCTGTATTCTGCTTCAGCTAAAGATCTAGCAACTACTGATTGTTTCTTACTTCTCCAAGACACAATATTCCCAGCAACTAGAGCACAACAACCAGAGGTGGGCCTTCTATCATCAATACATCCTACCCAATCTACATCAGTAAAGGCTTCCAGCTTCATGTGACCATGCTTAGGAAATAGAATACCTTTCCTGGAGTACTTTTCAAGTAGCACAGAACCCTTTCTGCAGCAGCTAGATGAGTATCTCTGGGAGAATGCATAAACTGACTGAGAACACTTACTGCATAGGAAATATCTGGCCGAGTCATGCAAAGGTATAACAACTTCCCAAGCAGTCTCTGAAACACTCCTTTATCAGACAAAGGTGCACCATCTGTGGCAAAAAGCTTATGATTAGGATCAATGGGAGTGGAGATGGGTTTAGCTCCAAGTTTACCAGTTTCAGCAAGAAGATCAAGGACATATTTGCACTGAGATATGAATATACCATCCTTAGATCGAGTAACTTCAATGCCCAAGAAATACCGAAGATCTCCCAAATCTTTGATGTCAAATTCAGAGTTGAGAAATGCTTTTAGTTTATTGGCCTCTTCAATGTCATTACCCGTGACTACAATATCATCAACATAAACAATCAAGAAGGTCACCAGAGAGTCATTTCTCTTCAAGAACAGTGTATGATCAAATTGTGTTTGAATGTAGCCAAAGGAGACAAGAGCAGCCCGAAATCTCTCAAACCAAGCCCAAGGAGATTGTTTGAGACCATAAAGGGATTTTTGTAGTTTACACACCTTACCTTTCATTTCTTTCCCATACACTCCTGGAGGTAGAGACATACAGACCTCTTCATGCAGTTCTCCATTCAAGAAGGCATTCTTAACATCAAACTGGTGTAGGGGCCAGTCAAAAGTAGCTGCTAGAGAAAGTAAAACCCTGACTGAAGTCATCTTAGCTACAGGGGCAAATGTCTCCAGATAGTCAATGCCATACATTTGGGTGTAACCCTTAGCAACCAACCGAGCCTTAAACCTCTCAACAGAGCCATCAGAGTGATATTTAATAGTAAACACCCATTTACAACCCACTGGTTCCTTTCCTTCCGGCAAGTCCACAATGTCCCAAGTATGATTCTGATGCAATGCATCAAGTTCGGTCATCATAGCATCCCTCCATTCAGCTTGAGATAAAGCTTCCGGTACAGACCTAGGTATCACATGGGAAGAAACAGAGGCAAGAAAAGAGTAGTAGGAAGGGGAGAGAAGGCTGTAAGATAAGTGTTTGGATATACAATGGGTTGTACACTTCCGCTTGCCCTTGCGAAGAGCAATAGGAAGGTCAAGGTCTAGAACAGTCAGAGATGGGTCAGTAGAGGGCTGACCTGTTTCCTCAGGAATGATGGGAGTGGCAAGATGCTCTTCTGAAGGAGTGGAAACAACCTGCACATGTCTAAATCTCTACCTTTGGTACCACCTCTGGAGAGCAAGAGCAGGAGCAGAGGCAGGAGGGGGAGCAGGGACATCAGGGGTAGGTCTAGTGGAAGAGGTGGACACCCCATGATCGGACTCACAAGGAATGGGAAGCGGAACAGCTAGAGACATAGCAAAGTACTCATCAGATTTCTCCTCCTCAGGAGGAATACTGAAGAAGGGAGTCAACTCTACAAAGGTGACATCCCGAGATACAAAGCGGGTGCCACGAACCGGATCAAAACAACAATAACCCTTCTGTGTGGAAGCATATCCCAAAAACACGCACTTATGAGCCTTGGGTTCAAACTTGTGCCTTTGGTGACTATGAATATGCACATAGCAAGTACACCCAAACACACGGAGAGGAAGAGAAAAGAGATCCTCATCCAGGAAGAGAAGACTAAAAGGGGTTTTAAAGCCAAGGACCCGGGAGGGCATACGGTTTATCAAAAAGGTAGCAATAAGAACAGCATCTCCCCAAAACATTATAGGAACATGGGATGCAAATAAAAGGGATCTGGCAACCTCAACCACATGCCTGTTCTTTCTTTCCGCCACCCCGTTTTGTTGTGGAGTGTAGGAACAAGAACTTTGATGAATAACCCCAAAAGTTTCAAGATAGGTGGAGAGGGTTCTCTCAAAATACTCCTTAGCATTATCAGAGCGGAATATTTTGATACGGGTATTAAACTGGGTGAGGATGAGTTCATGAAAATTTTTCACAATAGTTGGTACTTCATCCCTCGATTTTATGAGATAAATCCAAGCGTAACGTGAGTAATCATCAATGAAAAGGATAAAGTATCTGTAACCCCCCATTGTTGGCTTGTGATATGGCCCCCACACATCAGAGTGAACGATATGGAAAGGAGAAAATGATCTTTTATTGCTAATTGAATAGGAATGTCTACAATGCTTTGCCAGCTCACATGATTCACAATGAAGACTCGATAAAGACACTCCTTTAAACATATCTGGGAATAGATGACTCAAAGCAGAAAAGGACAAGTGACCAAACCAAAAATGACATAATAAAATTTTGTTAACAGACTCTGACACAACTGACTCTAAGGCAACTCCATGAGGTGGTCCCAAACCTTGATCTGGTGTGTCCAGCAAGTATATTCCGTTCGCCTCATGGCCACTCCCAATCATCCTCTGAGACTGTAGGTCTTGAAAAACACAATGAGTGGGAAAGAAAGTTATGCTGCAATTCATTGACTTTGTTAAGCTACTAACAGATAAGAGGTTTGTGTTAAGCTTAGGGACATGAAGAACTGAAGATAAGAACAGGGTGTCAGAGGTCTTTATATCACATTTACCAGAGATGGGGGCAACGGACCCATCGGCAAGGGATATTTTCTCTTTCCCAGAGAGGAGGTGATATGAGCAAAATAGGTTAGATAGGCTGGTCATATGGTCTGATGCACCGGAATCAATAATCCAAGGGATTTTACAATTACCTGAAGCTGAAGCATGATTCGTAGAAGCACGAGTACCTGAGTGAGCAAAAGCCGATGAAGATGATGTACTGTTGGAAGGGTGAGTTGAAGAAACCGTAGCTTCCAGGTGACCTAGGAGCCTCCCATACTTCTCAAAATCCAGCTTCATTGCAGCCAATTGCTCAATAGTTGATTTTTCTTCGCTTTCCTTACTTCCCCCTTCAGGCATTGTAGCAGCATTAGCAGTCTTGAATTTTCCCACCTGACTGCCCTTCTTAGGGTTATTATTGTTCTTAGAATCTATCAGGAAGAAGTTCAAGATGAAGCTTCTAGTAGGTGTCCTTTGTATGTCGTGGTTTCTTGCAATATTCACACAACTGCTCTCTTTTCTCAGTAGGACCCTTCGGTTTCATTCCCGCATGTGCAAAATGTTCTGTAGATGGACTCTGCAACTGCACCTACCGCCTACTCTCCTCACTACTTATCATAGCATATGCCTATGAAAGAGTAACCTCATCCCTGGCCAAAATGTTCTGTCTGATAATATCAAACTCAGGGTTGAGTCCAGTGAGAAACTCAAACACCCTATTTCTCTCCACTAGCTTTCTATACATTTCAGCATCCTTTTTACTCTCCCATACCATTGTTTCCATAACATCAATTTCCTGCCATAGGGACTTTAGTATATAGTAGTAGATTGCCACACTCTTCTCCCCCTGTCTCAGGTTCTTCACATCACTTTTCAATTTGTATGCTCTGGCTACATTCAATTTCTGTGAATACGTCTCAGTTACATTGTCCCATATCTCCTTAGCCAAAGACATCCAGAGATAGTGCTGGCTTATATGAGGTTGCATAGAGTTGACTAACCATCCTATAACAGTATAGTTCTCTTGCATCCATCTTTCAAATTCAGGGTCTGTCTCTTCGGGTTTCACCTTGCTGCCTGTGAGATACCCGGGTTTTCCTCTACTACAAACATAGATTTTTATAGACTGGGCCCAAGAAAGATAGTTCGTCCCATCTAGCTTAATTGTGGTAACACCCATCAAAACGGAATCTACTGCTTGAACTCACTTTCGTATGTCTCCATTAATCAAACGAAAATCAAAGAACAGAAAATTTTGACTATGTAAACTTACTTGAAGTCAAACCAGAACTTGGGTGCTTGAAAAACTAGGGTTTTGCTCCGTCCAGTAGATGGGCGGGAGAGAGAAGACACTGCCGCACCTACCAGAGTAACCCAAACTCTTCCAAACCTGAACCGCCCTCCTTTAGCAATCACAAGACACCTTCCAAGCACAGAGCGCCACACCCAAGCTTCACCTTTCCTGGTAACTCGAAAATCTCCAGTTGACTAGGGTTTTGGGCAGCAGCAAAACAGCATCACTTCTTTGCAAAATCTGGCCAAAACTAAACTCTCCAAACCCTTCTACCAACTAGGCAAGTGATTCTCTATACTATAGAGAACCTATCTCTCCATACACTCTCTTGATTTTAGAGTGTACAGGAACAAAGAAAAAAAAGAAGAAAGAGGAACTGAACCCGCTCTGATACCAAGATGTAAATCAGTCCTCTAATATCAAGATTAAATTTAGTGATTAGCATAATAGAACAGATCTGAATAACTGTATAAGAGAGGAAGATGGCGAAGAGAAGAGGTAAGAGAAGAAGAAGTCGAATTAATCACCCTTCTCCTCTAACCCTATTTTTTATTTATCTCTAAAAAATTGATGATGACAAGTATACCCTTAAGTGGGCGGCCAGCTTGGCACTTACATAAAGAAAGTAAAATAAGAACAAATAACAAGCCCATTAAGTGAGGCCCATCAACATAAAATAAAAGATAAAATAAAGGATATCACATGAGAGGTTGTTAGGGCCCATTTGGCCTAGTCTCTTTACACTTGTAAATGTGTTATTGAACCTCTTTGCAATTTTAGGAAATCTTTCTAATCTTAACCACTAGTTAGAGAGAACAGAATGGAGATTCAAATGTTGAGGCAGAGAGATAAGGTATCCCTCTGCTAAACCCTAACCCTTAAGAAATGGAAACCCTAATGGATCTCACTACCCTAGGCATATAAGACTCTTTATATATGATATAAAGAGACCTCAAAATGTACAGTTCGACCAGCCCTGAAGAGTAAATTGTGGATGCACAAGAGGTGCTCAATAGACCTCATTTTGGTGTAATAGTTGCATTAAATTGAAGTAGTATGATCTACATTGGTAGTAATTGATTAGCCTCAACATCTTATGTGATTGAAGGAAGTAATATGATCTACATAGGATCAGTGATTTAAAAGGCGTGCCTAGGCACATAGCCGAGGCGCATTTTAGGTTAGGCGCCTCACCCAGGTCCTAGGCACAACACTTTCAAAAGGTGCACGCCTAGTGCTCCTAAGCGTGTGCCTGATGCGCCTTGTGCCTTGGCCCGGGCGTATGCCTTTTGAAAATTATATGCTTTTTTGCTTTTTTTGAACCTAACGACTGGGCTGGGGGCTCTGCCCCAGACCCCCGACCACACCCCTCGAGGCAAGCCCAAACAAGTCCATGTTAGGGTCTTAAATTCTTGATTCTCACACAAAAAATATTGAGTTTATAATTTTAACTGCTCTAAGAACCCCTATTTGCTAATGTTGCTCATTCATTTATCTTAATAAAATATCTTCTTAATTATAAACTCATTATTTTTTTGTGTGAGAATTAAGAATTTAAGACCCTAGCTGGACTTGTTTGGGCTTGCCTCAAGGGGTGTGGCACAAAGGCGACTTGTAGAATCAAGAATGTAATATGTTTTACATCACATTAGCTACTTGAAGTAATGCAATTGAGGAAAAAAAAAGATTGTGGGACTTACATGCTTGAAAATATTTTATATGTTTGATTTAATTTTTAAATTTTCATTTGAATTTGATTTACATGTTATGTTTGTGTATTTTAATTTTAGATAATAGGTTTTTTAAACCAATAATTTTAAAATTTAAGTTTATATTTCTTATTGATATTATGTTTAATATTTTTTTTTTTTTGGCATTTTTGAATTTTCTGACATTTTTTTTATTTTTTTAGCAATCTTTTGTATTTTTGCGTCTTGCTTCAAAAAGGTGCGCACCTCGCCTTGCGCCTTGCGCTTTTAAAACACTGCATAGGATCAACCAACCAATTTTATCAACCTACTAGCAGGAATTATTCATTCATATTATTAGAAGTCACTCATAAAATATTCACTCCAAATATTGGAAGGGGCAGATATTTGATTACATTGACATACCAGGTATATACCTCACAATTGAGCTTCATTGGTTGGTGATGTCAAATGCAAACAAATCTAAGATAAGATCAAATAATGTTATCATGTTTGAGGATTATAAGCAACAACTAGAGACTTCACCAATCATAAAGTTAGACAAAGTTCTTGTCTACACAAGCACTTATGCTGCTATGCATATATTTTGAATCTATTATCTTGATGGATATATTATCCCTTCTCTTAGGGAAACAACTCCATTTCAACCTACTCAAGCTAATCATCCTATGTTGGGCATGTCTATATCCTAATTATATATTATCTCCATGTTAGTAGAATCAACCAATAACTTTATTGGACTTTGAGGGCATAAAAAATGTCTAGCAGAAATATATCTCTATTAATGGTAATGAAACAATTGTTTTATTAGTACTTATATGAATCCCTTAATCTTCTCCTATTTGATATAATGCATCACTTGTAATGGTTATTTGAGTCTTAAATATGCATTTATGCTTCTTTAATGTTACCTAAAGTTTCAATGAAGAACTTGATGTTTTGTTACTTTGCCTAATGTTTTCCAGTTTTTCTAGATTTTTTGAAGTTTCCCCATTTTTTGCATGGTAAAATTTCCTTAAGAATTGAGATTGTGAACATTTATCATGTATTTAGGTTTTTTTTTTCATTCCCACGGATGTTGTATCCTCTTTCTTGGAAAAGAGGGGAAATATTGAGGATCATCACAATATTGACGATTTGCTTTGCTCGCATCTTCAACTTTTTTTTCTATCATTCAGTCTTAGAATTCTTTTGTATTTGCAGATTCTCACTAGCACAAAAGCGTCAACATGCTGCCTTCCTTCCAGGTATAATGCTTCACTAAGTTAATTCCTATACCACATTTTCTGAAAGATTTTGTCCACAAACAATGCCTAGGTAGCATTGATGGCAGAACATCCTTTGAACACCCATTTGTGATTATCATGTATTGGAAACACTCCTGGGCCCAGGTCCATTATGGACAGTTTGGTATGTGAGCCCAGCCCCAACATGGGCACCACATGCAACATGAATGCAAAAGCTTCCTCAGCAACACATATCACCAAGTTTTACGTTAGGAAGTCATGTCAGCCACTCAAATAAAACAAAGAATAACTAATTCTGTTATGGAGATGTTTTGCTTGTACGAGCCTATATAAGGCATCTGATAGTGGAATGAGGGTCACAAACCCTAATTGAGCTAACTTCCCCTCCTCCTCTCTCTTCTCCTCCTCCTCTCCCTCTTCTCTCCTTTTCTCTTCTTCTCTTACTCGCCATTCTTCTATTTTCTGTGCAAGAGTGAAGGTTAAGCTTCCTTCTGGAAGGTTTGGAGTTAGGTCATTCCTAACAAATCTGTATCAGAGCACCTCACCTCAGTGTGCATTCCTCATATGAGATACCTAACACTCGGTTCATTTCTATTCACGAACAGATCGATAAGATAGAATTAGATCTCCATCGGGTGGTTGTGGAACTGTGAGAGATGGAGACCCTATCTGTTGTAGCCACCTGATGTTATAGGTTGAGATAGCGATTTAGAAGCATCGAACCAAGGGAGTCATCAGAGAATGGGATCTCTCACGGGGAGGCATGTCAAGCTTGCTTTCCTGCATTCTCTGATGAGGGCTCTCTTTCCTGGATTTTTCAACCTGAAAGATACTTTGAATTACATGATACCCCTAGCCACCAGAGGGTCATTGTGGCCTCTATTTATCTTAAAGATGAAGTTATCCAGTGGTACTAATGGTACCGATGTACGCCCCCCCAAATAACTTGGGCGGATTTTACTGATGCCTTATGTGTAAGGTTTGAAACAATGGGGTTTTAGGATTCTGACGAGGAACTGTCCAAACTTAAACAAGTAGGGATTGTCTGAGACTGGGAGTACCAAGTGGCATTTGAGAGACTAGCTACCCTAGTCCATGGGTGGCCTGAGAAGGCCCCAGTGGGCTGTTTTGTAGGAGGGTTAAAGGAGGAAATCTGCCTAGAGGTAAAGGTGATGCAGCCTACCTCGTAATAACTATTGTAAGGTTGGCCATGCATGAAGAAAAGATTAGTCGAATAAGGAAGGTTCCTAGGTCCATTGGCCAGACCAGCCAAACCCCCAACCCAAAAAAAGAAATGGGATTTTGGGCTGACCGTCGGTGACTTGAAAACCTACTACAATTCACTTTAAGTGACTTACTTGGGCTTAAATGCAGGAGGAGCGCCAAGACAAGGGTCTCTATTATAATTGTGATGAGAAGTTCCTACCTGGGCATAAATGCAATGCCTAATAGGCTTACTTCAGACCGAGCTGGAAGGAGATGAGTCACTATTGGGCCCACTTAACATTGAAGAAGAATGTGGGTTGATTGGGAATCAGGCCAATGACAGCCCTGAAGTCTCTCTTTGTGTCTTGACCAGGCTAACACGCCCCAGAACCATGAGGGTAGTGGGCATAGGACAGTATTCATTCTAATTGATAGCAGGTGCACACTCAACTCCCTATCAAGTGTGCTAGCTTGCCAATTGGGCCTGGCCAAACAAGCAACTTTTTCTTTTAAGTTGGTGTGGATGGCAAATGGAAACTTCTTAGGTTGTGACAGCATGTGTAAGGGCCTCATTTTGAAGATTCCACCCTACTACTTTGAACTAGATTTACACACCTTAGATTTGTGTGGGCAAACATGGTTTTGGGGGTAGATTGGCTAAGCTAGTTGGGCCTAGTTAACCATTGACTTTGAGTGGCAAGGAAATAAGGTGCATCTTCAAGAGCTGACCAGGGGTTCCTAAACAGGTGGGCCTCCACTCCATCAAACATAGCTATGGGGAAGGGAAACCATAGTCATGCAGACAAATTCTAGTCTGGCGGGCCCGACCCTTATGTCTGATGAAGCCCACATCCATGGGCTGGGAGCCCATGAATAGCTTAAGTCCTTACTACAAGAATTTCAAGAGTTGTTCTAGGAACCAGAAAGGTTGATGTTGGAAAACGTGGGGTTACTAGTTCAGATCTGAAAATAGAATTGTATATATTCCTAGGATTGTGGAAGGACTGATTTAGACAGTTTTTTCTTTCTATTTCTTTCTTTCTATTTTTGTACTTTCTATTTTCTCTTCTTTCTATTTTTTCTTCTTTCTATTTTCTTTTCTTTCTATTTTTCTTTCTTTCTATTTATTGCAGCAGCTTACTGTATAAATATGCCCATTGGCAATAGAATGAAACATAACAGTATTCTACCATTCCAAAACATGGTATCAGAGCTCTAGGTTTGTCAACCTTGAGATTTTTTTCGGCCTTCATTGCCAGTTTTTTGTATTTTTTCTCTTCTGGCCTTCAGTGTTGATCTGTAACCAGAAGTGTTCCTTTATTCTCCTTTCCTGCTGGCCTTATTTTTCCTCCATTAACAATGTCCGACATGACTGCAACAAGTGCTCCCGTCCAAACCGATGAAGGAGCAACAAATTCTCATCCTCACACTGGTGATTTACAGAATATTCAGGCAACATATAGACTGAATGGCCAGAATTATTTGAAGTGGTCACAACTAGTGCGTACCTATTTGAAGTGGAAAGGAAAAATTAGTCACCTCCTTGGAACAGGACCAAGGTTGGGCGAGCCAAATTTTGATGCTTGGGACGAGAGGACTCAATGATTATGTTATGGTTGTGGAGTTCAATGACACCCGAGATCAGTGATACTTGTATGTTTCTTCCCTCTGCAAAGGCTATTTGGGATGCTGTCTGACAAACCTATTCCAAAGCCCATGACGCTGCTCGTGTCTATGAGGTCAAAGTGAAGACTGTGGCGGCCAAACAAGGGAGCAGGAGTGTTACAGAGTGTGCAAATCTGCTGCAAAATTTATGGCATGAGCTTGATCATTATCGGGTTCTTGAGACAAAGTGCGCAGATGATGTTGTGATCTTGAAGAATTTTATTGAAAGAGATAGGGTGTATGATTTTTTGGTCGGACTGAATGCTGAATTTGATCAGGTCCGAATACAAATTCTTGGCAAAGAAGAAGTGCCTCCAATGAATGAAATCATAGCCCTTGTCAGAGCTGAGGAAAGCCATCGTGGAATCATGCTTGAGCCTAAAGATCCCGAAGGCTCAACCATGGTGGCAAGGGGAGGAAGTTACAGTGGTTCAAAGGGTGGGAACAATCACAACTTGGCTCGTGACACAACCACCCGTGACTCTAACAATAACCTCTGGTGCACCTATTGCAAGAAGCCCAGACACACGAAAGATCGGTGCTAGAAACTTCATGGGAAACCTCCCACATCCAGCAAGGAATGGGGAAATCGAGGAGTTTCAAAAGGAGTTCAACAGGCCCATAATGTCTCCACAACCCCGCAGCAAGAACACTCAAGTCAGGGACCATTTAATGATGAAGAAATTGAAAGGCTAAGGTGCTTCCTGAAATCCTTGAAACCAGGAAGTGGTTCTACCTCTCTTGCTCTCTCAGGTGAGTCTTTATCTCTAGGATTACATGCCTCGGCTAGTGTTTTTTCCATGGATTCTTGATTCTGGAGCTGCTGACCACATGACACCCTCTTCACTACATTTTCTCACCTATACACCCTGTCCTAGTAATAGAAAAATTTCTGTTGCTGATGGTTCTTTCACCACAGTGGCAGGGATTGGGAATATTCAAATTACTCCATCCCTATTACTTAAAAATGTGCTTCATGTTCCTAAGTTATCCACTAGCCTTATCTCTATACATAAACTCACCCAGGATGTGAACTACAATGTTGTGTTCTTCCCTTCTTATTGTGTATTTCAGGACCAGGTTTCAGGGAAGAAGATTGGACTAGCTAAGGAAAGAGATGGACTCTACTACCTTGAAGCAACCAGCAAATCATCTCACACTATTATGCGTGTCACACACGAGTCATTCTTATCTACCTCCAATAAAGATTTAATTTGGCGTCACCATTTCCATTTTGGTCATCCTTCATTTCCTATTTTAAAAACAATGCTTCCTTCCTTGTTTAAAGGAATCGATGTTGAAACCTTTCATTGTGATGTTTCTGAACTTGCTAAGCACAAAAGGGTTTCTTTCCCAATCAGCAATAAAAGATCTTCAACTCCTTTTTATTTGATTCATTCGGATATATGGGGCCCTTCTCAAATTCCCAACATTACTGGTTCCAGATGGTTCGTCACCTTTATTGATGATTGCACTAGGGTCACATGGATTTCTCAATTTTACCCTTATATTCGAGCCTCAAATAATCTCACACCAAGAATTTTTGGCTGCACTACCTTTGTTCATGTCCATAATAAGGGAAAATTAGACCCACGAGCAATCAGGTGTGTCTTCTTGGGATATTCCCCAACTCAGAAAGGTTATAAATGTTATCATCCAGCCACCAGAAAATTCTACACCTCCATCGACGTCACATTTGAGGAAGGAAAATCTTTTTTCACTCAACCTTATCTTTAGGGGAAGCCCTCATTAATGGAAGATAAGGCCTCGGATCTACTCTCCCTAGATGTATTACCCTCCTCACAGACATTCAATCGTCAAGAATCACATCCCTCTGAGTCACATTCCTCTGAGCCCCACATTCCCGAGTCTCAACAAGAGTTAAACAACCCGACCATTGAACCAAATTCGGACACTGTTAACCCCACGAATAATGTGCATGATAATGTGAGATATATGCAGGTTTACTCTAGGAGGAAAAATCCAGATCCTCAACCTGTGCAAGTCCAAGATTCAACTCCTAATCCTAGAATTGAGGGATGCTTAGATTTTGAACCTACACCTTCACAGTCTGAGTATGAGTATGACCTACCTATTGCACTGAGAAAAAGGAACCAGAGAATGTACCAAACGCCCATTGTACCCTTTAGCCAAATATGTCATTCCAAAGATTCTCTAAATCCCATAAAAGTTTTCTAGCCAGCCTTAACACCATTCCAATTCCTAATACTCTAGCCGAGGCACTTTCTAATAAGGAGTGGAGAAAAGCTATGAGAGTGGAAATGGAGGCATTAGAAAAAAAACAACACATGGGAAGTTGTGGATCTACCAAGAAACAAGAAGACGGTAGGTTGTAAATGGGTGTTCACAATTAAGTACAAATCTGATGGGTCATTAGAAAGGTACAAAGCACGTCTGGTAGCCAAGGGATATACACAGACTTATGGTGTAGATTATCAGGAGACTTTTGCCCCAGTAGCTAAATACAGTAAGGGTGTTACTGTCGTTGGCTGCTAACTATAATTGGGATTTGCAACAATTTGATGTAAAAAATGTGTTTCTCCATGGTGATCTAGAAGAGGAGATATACATGGACATTCCACCGGGTTTTGGAGAAGGCATTAAAGGGAACAAAGTTTGTCGGTTGAAGAAATCACTATACGGTCTCAAACAATCTCCGAGAGCATGGTTTGGAAGGTTTACGAAGGTAATGCTGAGTACAGGTTACAAGCAAAGTCAAGGTGACCACACATTGTTTATCAAACACACAGCCTCAGGGGGAGTTACTGCACTATTAGTCTATGTGGATGATATAATCGTTACTGGGAATGATAAAAAGGAGAAGGAAGCATTGAAAAACTGCCTTGCCAGAGAATTTGAGATAAAAGACTTGGGGAGACTAAAGTATTTTCTCGGAATTGAAGTTGCACATTCTAAACAAGGCATCTTTATCTCTCAACAAAAGTATGTTGTTGATCTTTTGAGAGAAACAGGAAATATGGCATGTAAACCAGCTTCCACGCCTATAGATCCCAATCATAAACTTGGAGAAGCCAACGAGAATGCAAGTGTAGACAAGGAGATGTTCCAAAGACTAGTTGGAAAACTCATTTATCTTGCACATACACGACCGGATATTGCATATGCTATAAGTGTAATAAGCCAGTTTATGCATAATCCTAAAGAAGTTCATCTGCAGGCTGCTCATCGAATTCTGCACTATTTGAAAGCCAATCCAGGAAAAGGAATTTTATTCAGAAGAAATGGAGGACTGACTCTTGAAGCATATACAGATGCCGATTATGCAGGATCTCCAGTAGATAGACAGTCCACTTCTGGTTACTGTACCTTCTTAGGAGGAAACTTAGTCACTTGGAGGAGTAAGAAGCAAAATGTAGTGGCTCGGTCAAGTGCAGAGGCAGAATTCAGGGCTATGGCACAAGGAGTGTGTGAATTACTCTGGTTGAAGATAATTTTAGAAGACCTGAAGATTCCACGAGAAGAGCCTATGGAACTATATTGTGACAACAAGTCAGCCATCAATATTGCTCACAATCATGTTCAACATGACAGGACGAAGCACATCGAAATTGACCGACACTTTATAAAAGAGAAACTGGACAGCAAGTTGATTTGCACTCCCTATGTGTCTACAAAAGGACAACTGGCCGATGTACTTACTAAAGGGCTCAATAGTACAGACTTTCGGAGAATTATAGCCAAGCTGGGAATGGAGGATCTCTATTCACCAGCTTGAGGGGGAGTGTTGGAAAACGTGGGGTTACTAGTTCAGATCTGAAAATAGAATTGTATATATTCCTAGGATTGTGGAAGGACTGATTTAGAAAGTTTTTCTTTCTATTTCTTTCTTTCTATTTTTGTACTTTCTATTTTCTCTTATTTCTATTTTTTCTTCTTTCTATTTATTGCAGCAGCTTACTGTATAAATATGCCCATTGGCAATAGAATGAAACATATCAGTATTCTACCATTCCAAAACAGTTGACTCCTGAGAGAGAACAGGACCATTGAATTCCCATCACCCCCAGAGCTTCTCCTACTAATGTATGGCCATATTGATATCCCTACTACCAGAAGTAGGAGATTGAGAAGATGGTCTGTGAACCGTTAGACAAGGGATTGATTCATCCTAGCAGCAGTCCATACTCCTCACCTGTGTTATTAGTTCAGAAGGACGGCTCATGGCATTTTTGTGTAGACTACCAAACCTTAAATAACATCACTATCCGGGATCAATTTCCTATTCCACTCATTGATAAGCTGTTAGATGAGCTACGGCATGCCCAAGTTTTCTATAGATTTGACCTAAGAGCTGGATACCACCAAATTCGAGTTCACCCGGGGATGTGCACAAAACAGTCTTCTATACACACAAAGGCCACTATAAATTTCTGGTCATGCCTTTTGGGATGACCAATGTTCCTTTATACATTTCATTCCCTAGTGAACAGAATTTTCATACCTTACTTAAGGCGCTTTATACTTGTATTTTTTTATGATATATTGATCTACAGTGCTAACTAGGCCCAACACATGACCCACCTGCATATAGCTCTTTCTACCTTGTTGTAGCACCACTTGTATGCCAAAGAATCTAAGTGCTCGTTTGGATGTTTCCGTGTGCATTATCTCGGCCATGTTGTGGAGAATGGCCATGTGATGGCAGATCCAAATAAAATAGAGGCCATCTTGAAGTTGGCCCAGGCCACCATGATCAAGAGCCTAAGGGGATTTCTCAGCTTGACATGTTATTATAGAAGATTTACAAGGAACTATGGCATTATATTGACACCCTTGACTTACCGTCTTAAGAAAGACACTTTTGGGTGGAATGAAGCAACTCAAAAGGCCTTTGACAGTCTAAAGGAATCCATCACCACCCCACCAGCGCTAATATTGCTAGATTTTACCAAGGACTTTGTGGTAGACTGTGATGCCTCAGGGATTGGATCAGGCACAATACATATGTAAGGAAGGCCAGTTGCATACTTCAACAAGGTTTTTTTGACTCAGGCCTAAGCTAAGTCCATGTATAAAATGGAGATCGTGGCCTTAGTCTAGGAGGTGCAAAACTGGAGACCTGACCTCCTTGGAATGCGATTTATTATCAAATTAGACCATCGCAGCCTTTGATACCTCCTACATCAACAGGTTCTCACAGAGGCTTAGCAATGCTAGGTGACCAAGCTTCTAGGGTATGATTATCAGATAGAGTACAAAGCAGGGAACAGTAACAGAGCCACAAATACAATTTCAAGGCAACATGAGTTGGCCCAGATGTTGGTGTACAGGTCCATGTATCTCTTGGCCGAAGCCTTAAAACAAGATGCCCAAGGGAGCCCAAAACTCACTCGAATCAAGGAAGCTTTTTACCAAGAGTCCACATCACACGTGGAGTACTTTGCCATTAATGGCTACTATTCTACAAGGGCTAAATGGTTATTCCAGTGGGTTCAGTCCACATTCCAAATCTCCTCTTTCTGTTTCACAACTCACCAATGGGAGGACATTCAGGAATACCACTAACTCTTCAGCGGGTTTCTTCTCACTACTACTGGAAGGGAATCAGAAAAGCAATACAAGATTATGTAGCTATCTGCCCAGTTTGTCAACAGCAAAAATATGAGGCAAGGGCACCTCTGGGTCTTCTCCAGCCATTACCAGTTCCAGATCAGGCTTGGGAAGTGATTACTATGGATTTTGTTTTAGGACTCCCCACATCTTATGGTAAGTCAGTGATTTTAGTTGTTGTAGACAGATTAACAAAATATGGACACTTTTCTAGGCTTCCACATCCTTACTCAGCCTCATTAGTGGCTAAGAACTTTGTGAAAGAAGTTGCCGAGTTACATGGCACTCCAGGCTCCATTATAACCAATAGAGACTCGGTATTTATGAGCAATTTCTGGTTATATTTCTTCAAATTACAAGGCATCCAGATCAGTCACTATACAAGCTATCACCCACAAAGTGATGGACAAATGGAGGTAGTAAACCGATGTCTTCAAACGTTTCTCAGATGTTTCGCTGGTTCTCACCCCAAGCAATTGAAAAAGTGGCTACCCTGGGCGAAATGGTAGTATAACACCATCTTACATTCAGCAGCAAGAATGACTCCCTATCAGGCCTTATATGGCAAGCCCCCCCCCCTCAATCTTATCTTATGAAAAGGGGTCAACAACGGTGGCAGCAGTAGAAGAGAGCTAGTACTCCAAGATCAAATCCTAAAAGAACTTAAGGTGAACCTACACCAGGTCCAGTAATTGATGAAGACCTCATATGACAAGAAGCACCACGAGTTGGAGCACCAGGTTGGTGATTTAGTTTACCTGAAGTTGCATCCTTATAGACAACTCTCTCTAGTAAGAAAGTGTTGGCAAAAGTTAGCCCCAAAATATTATGTACCCTTTCGCATTATTGAGAGGGTAGGGAAGGTGGCCTACCAGCCTGAGCTTCCAGCGACTTCCAAACTCCACCCTGTTCTTCACATCTCATTACTCAAGAAGCACATTGGCCCAGCCACACCCTCAAGTCTGACTCTCCCTCACTTCAACAGGGAAGACCAGGTGCAGCTGCACCCTTGTAAGATTCTAGACATTCTTTGACTCGACAAGGCAAGCAGGTCATCAAGGAGGTTTTGGTGTAGTGGGCTAATTTTCCAAAGGAGGCAACTTGGTAAGCATGGAAGAAGTTTCATCAAGAGTTTCCTAAGATAGACCTTGAGGACAAGGTCCATTTTGAAGGAGAGGGTGTTGTTGGAAGTACTCCTGGGATTAGGCCCATTATGGATAGTTTGGTACATGAGTCAAGCCCCAACATGCAACATGAACATAGGAGAGCTTCCTCGGCAGCAACATCACCAAGTTTTACTTTAGGAAGCCACATCAACCACTGAAATAAGACAAAGGATAACTAATTCTATAATGGAGATGTTTTGCTTGTACGAGCTATATAAGGCAGTTGATAGTGGAATGAGGATCACGAACCTAATTGAGCTAACTTCCCCTCCTCCTCTCTCTCATCCTCCTCCTATCCCTAGTCCCTCTTCTCTCCTTTCTCTTCTTCTCTTACTCGACGTTCCTTTGTTTTTTATGTAAGAGTGAAGGTTGAGCTTCCTTCTAGAAGTTTTGGAGTTAGGCCATTCCTAACAGGATGCAACCATACCAAAGGAAACCTATAGGTAAATTTTCCCATGCATAAATTTGCGTAGAAGGTCATTACCTAATGTTGGTCCTAGCTATCTGGAGTTTTAGGATGGGTGGACTTAAGGAGTGGCGATTTCGTAGGAATTTTTGGGTATCCAACCCATCCTGACCCTAATTGGACTAGTTTATCATAACCTTATAGGGTTTGGGATTTTAGATTAAAACTGTTATGGACGCATTCGTGGGGAAGAAGTACCGCCGCCGGCAGCAGCAGTAATGTGGGACCCTCATCAGATTATCTAGCTAGCCACAGTTCATCTTACCTTATCTTTATCTTATCTGCTTTCTTACTCTTATCTTATCTGTAAGCAGTTTAGTTAGTCTTATCTAGGAGTCTTATCTATCTTATCTGTAAGCAGTTTAGTTAGTCTTATCTAGGAGTCTTATCTATCTTATCTGTAAGCAGTTTAGTTATCAAGGAGTCTTCCTACAAGGAGGACTCTTACCTCTTGTAATCTCCTATTTAAGGAGCTGAAATTATTGAATAAAGATATCAAATTTCCAGTCAAGAAAGAGAGTAAAAGGAGAGTTCGGTGATCTCTTGGACAAATCACCCTCTAGGACGCCAAGATAGGTTCAGCTAGGAAGGGGAGGAACAAGGGAAAACAGGAGCTTTTCCCCGTGGACCGACCCGTGACGAGATCCTATTCCCAGGCCCATAACAAAAACCCTATAGGGTTTGGGACGGTTTTGGGTTTTGACTTTAGGGTATCCAATACCCAATACCAGTTTTATTTTACATGGGTACATGTTCCCAATACTCTACTATAAACCTGGTTATATATATAAGAAATAAAATATGTAGTATGGTATAATATATAGTACAAAATTAATTATAATATATAATATTAAGAGAAATTAATTAAGTAGAAGCTATGAGGAGCCCTATGGCCTATGACATTCCTAATTTGTTAATTTACAAGTTTGGGGCATCTGGTTAGGTTCAAGTACAATCCAAGCAATACTTTTAGGTTAGTTGCTTGTCTATGAAATTTAAATTTTTATTAGTTAATTTTAAAAATTTTATTCACACAATTATTATTAAATTTAAATGGATTTTAAATTAATATAATTAGGATTTAAAATTGCAAAATACAAATAGTATCTATTTTTCTAAATTCAAATTAAGAATCAATTGGTTTGGGTTAAGTCCATTCAAGCAATATTTCTAGGTGAAATATTTTTTATCAATTAATTTTAAAAATTTATTGGTGTAATTATTTGTAAATTCAAATGGACTTTAAATTAATTTTATTAGAATTTGGGATTGCAATTTCGCAAATGCTATCTATTTGTCAGAATTTAGATTAATACTCAATTAGTCTAGGTAAATTCAAGTCCAATCCAAGCATTATTTTTAGGTGATATACTTGTTAATAATTTTTAAATATTTATAGTTATTTTTTAAATTGTATTATCATAATTAAGATTGCAAATGGTATCTATTTGTCAAAATTCAAAATTGAAACTCAATTTGAAATGATAATTTTAACTCTTAAGTGCATTGGATCAAATTCGACTCTCACGAGGGATAGGGTTGGGGGTTATATGACCCTATTTGATATGGGGGTACGAGCATAGGCTACCCTCATTCCCAAGCCCCAAATACCTTATGATGTCAAAATTAAAAGGAAAAAAGAAAGAAAACAATTGCTTTAGAATTTGGTAGGGGTGCAAATAGATGGGTTGACCAAACCATGGGCAAATTGTTGAAACCCAAACAATCCTTCGATTTTTATAATATTGAGAACCAAAACCAAACCAAACTAATTGGTTAACTAATTGATTGGTTCAGTTTTTTATCGGTTTGCTTCTTTGGTTTTTTATATTTATAATATATATTATAGATGAATGTATAAATACATGATACATATTAAAAATATATATGTACCAGTCAGTTCAATTGACAATCAATTTTTTATAGGTTAATCAAAACCAAAAGGACTTTTCAGTTTGATTTCCTTGGTTTTAGTTCATTTTTTCAGTTTTTGATGTGAACATTACTAGAATTTAGAAAGATTTAATAGAGTTTTCTTGTATGACGTAAGTCTCATATGTATTACATATTATAATATATGGTATTATGTTATACTGTTATTGTGAATTACAATATATTAGAACATGACATATATTACATAACTTTTAATATTACAATATATTAGAACATGATATATATTACATAGCTCTTAATATTATATATATATATATATATATATATATATTAATATTATATATTATATATTGTATATATACATATACATATATTAGTATGGATGTATCTTTGATAAAAAATATATATCATATTAAATATAGATAGACCAAATCACCAACATACCCTTTAAATACGTAATGGTTTTAGCAATTAGGACTTTAAGAATTTTTTTTAAGTCTAGTTTCAGTCCTTCAACCTTCATGTTTATTTGTTTATTTGTTTATTTGTTTACTCATTTACCCTTAAGGTTTAACAGTTAAGACCAAGAGTCCAAGACCTATTGATGGGTAACTTTTGGGTTTGTTGGATTTTTGGTTCTTTAGAATTACAAACTTAGTTTTATTTATTTTTTGACTTACACTATTTTGTTCTGTTCTTTTATATGGAAGGATTCTATGTAATGTTGGTTCTTGTTGAATGTTATTGGTTGATAATGAATTTTGAAGAACTTTTTTTATATACTTAATGTTGAGCTTGGAGAAAAGTTTAACTTGATCATATGATAATTGGTTGTCTACTTTCTAATTTATTCCTTATTCTTCGTTATAGTCTCTAAGAGCAAGTGTTCTCTGTCTCTTTCTAATTTATTCCTCATTCTTTGATAGACAACAAGTTGTCTACTTTCTTTGACATCCATATTCTTCATCCTTAATCACCCTAAGTCCATCCTCGTCTACCCTACAAAGCCCCATTACCATACCGAAATTTATAAAACCCCTATCTGTCCTACATCATGCCCTTACAAGAAGAGAAAATATAGAATAATTCTACAATACAAAATATACCCTGTGTTACTGGTACCATAGAAGCACCATATGCAGTAAATTTTGCTAACTTGGCTGTAAATGTTACACCGTAAGATCATTGTATACAAGATTTACAATCTTGATGTGCAATATTTGTAGTCTATAGTGTTTTTACAGTATCAGCATCATAAAACATGTTTTTTGTGTTGTAGAATTTATGGGAAAAAAACTAGAAGAGTAATGGCACAATATATACTCTCGTATACCTTCCTCCCAATTGCCTTGCACATAGGATCCTCACTAATAATGATACGCTTCTCATCAACTTTCAAAATACCATTTTATAATTTATCTTTGATAGAGATTGCTTTTGATTCCATTTATCGTCAATAGATCTCATGACGGGTTCTAGCTTTGAAGAAAAGCTACTAACCGTGAAATCTGGCCATCTATATTTCCAATTTTGTTTCAAAGTGTGCAAAGTTTTGGTTTTTCCTAATAAAAGACTGATTGTAGTTGGCTCACTTAAATGCAGGTGATCAGATAGTTTTCTTCATACTAAATGTAATTACTGCAGTTGAAGTGGTCCTGACTTTCAAACCATTTCTAACTCGGCCCTAATGCGTGAAGCTAATATGCCGTCTATTGAGCCTGCAGACTCCTTTTTGGTAGTTTCTCTATGAAATGAAGTTGTCCACCCCTATCCCAGTTATTATGCATGATAACTCTTCTCAAAAGAAAAAAAATGCTTGATTACAATTGCTATATTCCTGGACAACTGTAAATCAATTCTAATACTAGAATTAACTGTAGCATGGTCTACTTTCTAAAGTAAAGATCACAATGAAGTTGTAAAGTTGGGTGGTTATGGGATTCGAGGATGGGCTACCCCTGGTTGTGTAGCCCAATGAAAAAAAAAAAAAAAAAGAAGCTAGAGGTTCGATAAACAATGCAATTTATTTCCAATTGTCTCTCGGTTTATACCCAGCTAAATTTGACACTAAATTGCTCAAACAAAAGAACAGGAGAAAAATAAATGATTAAATACTTTTTCCCGTGAACCACATAAAACACAAATTGTATCCTCTTTTTTGCTCCACCTGCTAGTTTTACTTTTATGTGAGAACAGCTCAGCCCATGAAGCTTTCCAAGTAAAAAATTGGAACGATAAGAAACTTTGGTCTTCCAGATAATATGCTACCTGAATTTGACCTCTTCCAAATTAGTTTGTCTGCTAATAATGATCTATTAGGTTTCAATTGTGCAATATGCTTAATCACCTATGGCTGAAACAGTTCTTGTATCTTCTCCATATTCCAAGTATCATTTGTGTTCATTAGATCTCAAAAATTTACTAACATTGCTGATCTGTTAATTTTATGCCGCTTGGGATTGTTGGTATCCATGGCTCCTTTAGAGCATCTACTGACGTTCCATCCTTAATAATCCAAAGAAAATTAGGCTGAAGTTCTTTTAGAACTTCTATGGTTTGCCTCCACCTAAGTGAGCTATTGTTTTTTGCCTTTAGTTGAAAAAAGGGGTAATGTGTGCCTTTTATATATGAGGCGCAATAGCTTTGTGGTGAACTATGTGTGGGCCAACTTATGAAGAAAGGTTATTCAGTAATTTTTTATCATGAAGAATGCAAGATTTTATATAAGTCAAAGAAAAATATGCAGATGATTTGCAGAATACATTCAATATGTCAAATTGCAAGCATGCAAACAGCCCCATGGCATTGAATACAAAACTTTTCAAGAAATGATCAAGCAGGGAAGAATGAGGTTTGGAAGGCTTCCAACCAAAATTTTGTTGGTAGGGAAGAATGCGCAAGCAAGGTTAATCCGGTTTCAACTATGTGTCAGTGTTTCCGTTACAACTTTAGGTGTGTGTGGACATGAAGGTTGGCGGAAATTCCATGTGTATTAAGAAAATTAAGAAAGGGAGTTCTGGAGAATTCACCAACACCATCAGTCCTAAGAGTTTTAATTTTGAAGTCAAGCAAATTTTCAACTTCGGATTTAAAATGTAATGGAAACAACCAGCCATATCATGCAAAATCATCAACAAACAAGGCATAATAACGAAAGCCAGAGACTGACAATACAGGGGAAGGTCCCCAAAGGTCACAATGAATAAGTTCTAAAGATTGCTTAGTACATGAACTAGAACGAGATAAAGGTAATTTAGAACTTTTGCCTTACTGACATGATGAACATAAACCACTGTGATGAGATGGTTTCAGTGATAAAGAATGAAAAACTATGGCTTGAATGTCTCTTGAAGGATGGCCAAGGCAGTGGTGCCAAATGTCACACGGAAGAGTTGTTGCAAGAGCGGAAGGTTGTGAATTGAAGTTGGGAGAGTCTTGAAGGAATAGAGTCCACCCTCAATCGGTACTTGATGTAGGATCTTTTCTATCGTCTTGTCCTTCGCAAGGAAACCATTAGCATCAAAAACAAATATTACAATTATTATCTTTAGTAAATTTACAAACAGAAAGAAGATTAGAGGAAGCTTTAGGACAGTGTAGGAGATGATGGAGGTGAAAGTTCGTATTAGGGGTGTGAACCATGGTGGAGCCTACATTCTTGATACCAAGCCCATGTCCATTTCCTATTGTTACATGTTCAGTACATGAATAGGAATAATGGCTATGAAGATTACCAAGATCAGGAGTAATATGGTGAGAAGCTCCTGAATCTGTATACCAAGTAGTATCATTAGCAGTCCCTTGTGTCGTAGTAGCCATTGCAAGAAGTTTTTCAGGTGGATGCCGACCCTAGGGGTGTTAACAGTATTTGAAAATCCGATTTCGAATTCGATATTCGATATTCGACATAATTGAATCGAATTCAGATAATTCGAATATTTAATCGGTTGAATTCGGATATGACCAGTTCCAATTCGATAAATATCCGAATTCAACCGATTATTTAATTCTTATATAATATATAAAATAATTAATTAATCGAATTGGATATTCGAATATTTAATCAGATTTGAATTCGAATATTAATTTTCAATATCCGACGAATATCGAATTGAATTCGGATAGTGCCTGATCCTATTCGAATTCGATCCGTTTACACCCCTAGCTGACCCTCTGGGAACAATCAAATCGCAGTATGGCCAACTTTATTACAAATTTGACACGTTGGTCAAGAATTTGGATGCGGTCCACATCAGGTTGTACAATACGAGGTTGAGGAGAACCAAAGGAGTTACCTTGTCGTACTAAATGCTGTTGCACAGGACATTTTCCATCATTAGGAATGCGATAATTGAAAGAGTTAGAGAATATAACATATTCAAGGACTTCACTTAACAGCTTAAGCTTTTAGGTTGAATGGTTCTTTAAAATGGTACCAAGCCACTTTAACCAAGTGATCTAGTGTTCGATTCTCGTCATCCCATTATAACATAATTAACTAAGTTCCAGCACAAGGTATAGGTGTGACTGTGCTGTCCACACTTCAAGCCCAATGGACTTTCGTATGAGGGGGCATGTTATAGAATAAAACCTATTCAATGACTTCACCTAGCAGCTTAAGCTTTTAAGTTGAATGGTTCTTTATGAGAAAGGGCTACAAGTTTTTGGTGGGAAGTTTGTGATTTAGTGGCAATAAAAGCAGTTGGTATCAGGAGATAGTTCCTCTACTAAAGAGATTTCTTCACAAATTAACAAATCATGAAGTTCTTCAAGAGTAACAATATTGGTACAAGAATGTCCCCTAATAGCTGAAGCAAAGGGACGATGTGACGCTAGTAATCCATCAAGGATGTAAATCTGAAGTTCATCATCAGAAATTGGGGAACCACAGGTTGCCAATTGGTCACTAATGACCTTAATCTTCTGGAGATAATCTTGCATGGATAGTGGACCTTTTTTCAGACGATAAAGTTGCCTTCGAAGGGCTGTAAAGTGCATGGGAATAGAGGAGGCATAACATCGCTCTAAAGCCTCCCAAGCTTCCTTGGAGCACTTCACACCCACCATATATGGAAGGGTAGAAGTTGAGAGTGTGGCTTGGATCCATGACAATAACATTTGATCAGTTTCATACTTTCATACCATGAAGTGAAAGATGGATCATCCTTAGCAGGAGCAAGTCTTGATCCATCATCAATGAAGGACATAAGATGATGTCCACTGAATATTGGTGATGTTAGAAATGACTAAGGATGAAGATGATGGGCCAGTGTTGGTATAGTTTGTAGTATTAGCAATAGGAGATGATGAATCAGTAGTTTGAGAGTGAGTATAACTTGACCTATCATTTTAAACAAAAGAAACACACTTTTAGGATCAGAGTTTGCAGTGTAATTGAATGAAACAGGACAAAGAACAATTTGACAAGATCACCCCTGTTGTCTTGGGTTGATCGTTGAATTTATTTATAACATTGTTGTATGACAGTTAATATTCAAGATACAGTGTACAGATGTCAAAATATGAACAAATAGAGAGGTAGTTTAAGTAACGAAACATTTGAATATGTGGTTCAGACATTGTAAAGCATTGTATGGTGTTCATGATGCTAGGTGTACATTATCAGCATTGTCATCAACTAAGGCCAAGTATGTGTTCAGCGACGAGTGCGGCATGTAAAGCTACACATAGTTAAGAAGAATCCTCAAATATATATTATTTTCATTTCGAGCAAATAGATCTAACCACCATTCTCTATGGTAACAAGTCAATCATTACGGTGACAAAGAATTTAGTATTTCACAACCGCTCAAAGCACATAACATTTCATTAGAGAACTTGTGGAAGAAGGATATATTAGTGTAAAACCGACCCGGTATGTATGTTTGTATATATATATATATATATATATATATATATATAATTATGTTTTATATATAATATATGAAATATTTTATATTTAATTTGTATTTTTTTAATTCAGTTTTAGGAATTCATTCAATTCATTCAATTTGTATTTTATATAAAGACACTCAGTTATGAGAAATTCATTCAATTTCAAAAAATGTTAGGAATTTGTAAAATTAAATTAAGGGGGATGTTGAATATTAATTTATAATTGATGAAGGTCAATTATGAATGTGGGAATTAAACTAGGAAGTGAGGAGTTGAAGAGTCAAAAGATTAAGAGATGCATGTGTTTGAGTCTTGGACTCCCATGAGAATTTATGTAGGGACTAGGGAGTTAATGCTTATAGTAGCTTGGAAGAAACCTTTGCGTATAAATAGGGCAATTCAAGTCTTAGTAAAAAAAGAGCTCATGCTTCCTCTGCCCCAACAGCAACAAAATTGCACTTTGTTGATGTATAAAATGTATACATAATAGAGTACTGGTTTAGACACCTAATCGGGGTTCTAAAGAACCCTCCAATAAAAGATTTAAAATAAATGAATTTAAAAATATCTTTAAATGGAAACCTTTTATTGCCTCTTTACTGGTACTAAATGATTTGCAGGAGAGTTGAACAATAAGAATTTTGAATTTTTGTTCAGTTTTTTTCTAGTTTTATTTAAATATTAATATTTTTAGTTATTAAATTGGTGGGTCCCAATATCATATCTTATGGGTGAAGAAATGAAAAGAGTTGCTATTCTCATGTTTGGTAGATTGAGATGTGGGATAGCCAATTAAAACACATTGGAACTCTTTTATTGATAATAAGAGAGAATTAGTATGGAGAAATTTACATGAGCAGTATGTAGGAAAGAGTACAAATACAAACTAAGCCTTAAGAAATTTGTGTCATGTGTCCTACATCCATGATAATGTCTCATGTGGAAGAATTTACTAAACATTCAAAGTTTTTCCAATTCTAGGGTATTGTTTTAGTCCCATAATTGGATTCTAAAGCTTGTAGGGGGTATTTGCTATCATGATGTTTTATCATTTTATGTCTAGCTATGACACAGAAGGGCATGATACCTAAAACACTGATAATCAATCAACTGGTATTATAAAAGTGGCAACCAATTAGCTAGTAATTCATCAAAATTTACTGGTGGATCGATCGGTCAAAGTTCTTCCCTATCATACCTTTCCGACATCACAGATAGCCTTTTTATTTTTTTGTTAAAAGGAATTAAAAAGCTACAAGCTCATTTTTGGCATCATAGTTCATAGATAGTCTTTGAGAATAAAGTTCTATCTAGGGTTATAAACGGATCGAATTCGAATTCGATTAGAAAATTCGATATCTGAATTCGAATCCGATTAGAAAATCCGATATTTGACGGATATTGAAAATTAATATTCGAATTCAAATCCAATTAAATATTTGAATATCTGATTCCATTCGAATTTGATTAATTAGTTATTTTAGATAATTAATAAATATATAAAATAATTATTTTATTGATATAAAGTATATAAATATATAAATTATTTATATAACTTAATTATTATATATAAAATATTTTATATATTATATATAAGAATTAAATAATTGATCGAATTCGGATATTTATCGAATTGAATCAGGTCATATCCGAATTCGAATCCAATTAACTATTCAGTAAGAATAGGATATCCGAATTCGACCGATTATATATTCAAATTATCCGAATTTGATTCTATTATGTCGAATATCGAATTCAAAATCGGATTTTCGAATACCGTTGTTACCCCTAGTTATAACCACTTTGGATGTCATTAAAAATTGGAGACATGTTCTCTAGAAATCCCCCAAGTATGGCTCAATTAAAATTAACTTTGATGTTCCAAAAAATAGTGGTGGGGATCGTTCAGGTTATGATTGAGTTGGCTTCGGATGCCACGTGTCACCTTCATAGCCCAGTTTATCTCCTCAGCCACGTCGGCACCGCATCATGAGAATAAGCGCGACCAAGATAGGAGATCATCACACGGATGGGGACAACTTCGCTAGAGATTAGGTCTTATCCCAAAGACCTCGGCAGGTAACCTCATCCCGACAACCCCAAAAGCCTCATCCGATCAGGACACGGATCATCGGTTATAAAAAGGTACATCCCACTCAAGGTAAATGATCCAACTTTTGACTCACATATTATTACTCTTCTCGGACCAACACCGTTCTCTAACTACTCGGCCTGACCGCCCACTACTTTCTACTGACTTGAGCGTCAGAGTACCTACTCGGGGTTAATTCCTCAGCTCCACCTAGTTGGCAAAGATTATATGACTATGACCTCAGTTCTATAGCATGCATCACTAGAAACCATAGTGGGAAAATATTAGAAGCCAAAGCCTATTATATTAACACCACCACTATGAAATGTAGCTAAAGCTTGGGCCACTTCGGGAGCTCATAATGTGGCCCAATTTTAGGAATTCTCCCATCTGCATTGGAAGAAACTCTCTTGTCGTCATCTGTTGCTTGAGGAAGCTGACCGAGGTCTTATGGAGACTAATGACCATCATCGAAAAGTGCTTGAAGCTTGCAGGCAATCTGGTTCGTGGCATTTCTTACGTTCATTAATTCTTTCAGGGAGGCAAACGAAGGAGTGGATTGGATGGCACGTCAAGCTCTTATGTAGAGTACTTGTATACATCAAGAAATATACAATGTATACATAATAGAGTATTGGTTTAGACACCTAGAGGCAGGGTACATAGATTTTGCCTCACAATTTTGGTTTAAGGCTTAAGCCTTTGTCAGAATGAGGCATAAGCCTCAAGTGCAAAGCATTATTTAGTGATTTTATGCAAAAAATACATATTTTTATAGTTCAAATATATAGAAAAAGCACTTCAATAATTATGGGCCAAATAAAAAGGAATAAAAATGAAAAACCAAAGGGCAAATCAAGTTGTATTAGTTTCTTTTAGTATTTTAGCCTAAGAGAGTTTAATGCAAAAAAAAAAGGGTAAATCAAGTTATTAGTTTCTCTTGTATAAATCAAGTAGATTTTTTTTTTCTTAATATTCTTATTTAACATCCCAAGTTTGTTATTTTTCTCATTTCTTTTCTTAATAGATTTATTTTTCTTCTTATTGATTTTTTGCATAGATCAAATCAACTAAATTGTTTCTTTTCTTCCCAATTGTTGGATGACCATAACTCTTAATGTCCATAAGAATAATTTTATAAGGTTGCATTTTAAAACATAAAATGTATAATGCTTATAATCGTTAAATGATTAGTTATTATTTTATTTAATGCTTAATTATAAACTTCTATTTTATAGATATTTGTACCTTCCATCATTTTAACTTGGTATATTACATCTTATTTTTATCATTTACAAGCTTTAATTATTTTTTTTTTTAACTTTGAGACTTACGCCTCGCAACACCTTGAGGCTTATGCCTCACCTTTTTGGGCCATTACACCTCAACTACACCTTTAGCCTTTTAAAAACTTGTAAAAAATATATTATAAATAAAAAATAAATTTACATAAATCACAAATCCAACTTACGGTCCATTTGGTTTGTAGTTAGAATCGGAATCAAAATCAAAATAATCTATTCTTTCCACCTATATAGACAAGAATTGGAATCAATTTGAATAGATTCTCATTCCCAAGGGAGGGAGAGGGATCACCTGGAAAATGAGACTCGATTCCGTCCAACCAAATGGACCCTTGTATTTATGTAGATTTTCCCATTTAACCAAACCGTGGGGCACTTTTTGTAACCGAACCGGTAGTATCGGTTTTTTGAAAACTAGGAACCGAAACCTATCGGTTAACCAGTTGATCGGTTCAATTAACCGTCAGTTCGGTTCGTCGGTTTTTTATTTTTTTACAATATAAATTATAAAAATATATAATAAAGAATTATAAATATATATAATATTCTATTTTAAATAATAAATAATATATCATATATTATAAATATATATTTATATATAATGCATATTTATTAATTTATAATATATAAAAAATATAAAAATATATATATAATATATATAATATACACAAGTGTATATAAAATATATAGAAATATATGTATACCGGTCGATTCGGTTAACTGCCAATTTTCTATATTGATTAACCGAAACCGAATCAGTACCTTCGGTTTTTTAAAAACACTGAACCGAAACTGATTCGGTTTTTCGGTTTTTTTTCTCACCCCTAATAATTGGCTCGATTCAGATTCAGCGGAAAGGAAACAAGGCAATATCGGATCTTGATCCCATTAATAAACAGACTACGTTTAGATTCGGTCATGACTAAAATGGATATCCATATCCCACGTAAACAAATCAGATTAAATCCGATCAATTTCCAGCCCTAATGTGTGTAATAACAAGCCGGGTTAAGGCCACTTGAATTTAATAATGCTCGGGCCGACCCGGTCCAACTTTCTTAGTTTGATCAGCTAAGACTGTGTTTGGTTTGAAAGAAAAGGTAAGGAAAGGAATAAAAGGTAAGAAAACCAATACCTTTCTTTCAACCAAACACGGTCTTATGGACCAATTGTAAACCAACGGTTTTCAGTCCTGTGGAGCTTGAGCCATTCAATAATTTTCTTTCCGGAACAAAAGATTCCGATCCAACGATTTTCCATACAGGCATCGCCTTTCATTCAAGTATCTTGTCTCCCTGATATTTTTGGAGCGTGTTTCAAGTTTCTACTACACGTTCCCTCCTTATCCACCTCTCTTCTGCTAAACCCTGCAACAGAATAATTCACCCAAAACCTCCGTCGATGGTGACTGAAGAAGCTCTTCCCAAACTCAAACAGACGTAGTTTGAGAAAACGAGGTTTCAAATGCTCATCCATTCGTCTTTCCATAAAGACCCCGCAGCTCTATTCTCCCCATCTATGGAGCTCTCTTCTCCCTTCAAGCATCTCCTAAGACCAAATGCCTCACCTTCACCTGACCTTTCCTTTTCTTCCAGCTTCTCCGCTTTTCCCCTTCAAATCCACCTTAGAAATCCAAAATTCAAACAACCCATTTCGCCAAATTTCCGTATCTTCGCCGTTGCCGTAGACCCCCAAGAACTTCCCAGGAGCAGTCCTCAAAGGCTCCTCAAGGAGCTCGAAGAGCGTAAGAAGGTCGTCTTTCCGAAGAAAAAGGTTC
The DNA here is from genome assembly GCF_055504915.1 of Nelumbo nucifera. Lineage (NCBI taxonomy): Eukaryota > Viridiplantae > Streptophyta > Magnoliopsida > Proteales > Nelumbonaceae > Nelumbo > Nelumbo nucifera. The sequence continues at coordinate 23,421,341 of NC_142655.1, read as the reverse complement.
CCCCGAAGAGATTCATTCTCAAACCCCCATTAGATGACGCCAAATTAGCAGAGAGATTCCTTAACAGTCCTCAATTGTCACTGAAAGCGTTCCCTTTATTGAGCTCTTGTTTGCCATCCTCCAGACTCAACAATGCCGACAAGACTTGGATTGACGAGTACCTGCTTGAAGCCAAGCAGGCTCTTGGGTATCCCCTTGAGCCGTCTGATCGGTTCGGCGACGACAATCCGGCTAAACAGTTCGATACCTTATTGTACTTGGCCTTCCAACATCCATCATGCGAGAGGACGAACGCTAGGCACGTCCGGTCAGGGCATTCGAGGTTGTGGTTTCTAGGGCAATACGTGCTTGAGTTGGCACTTGCCGAGTACTTCTTGCAGAGGTATCCGAGGGAGTCTCCAGCTCCAATGAGGGAGAGAATGTTTGGGTTAATAGGAAAAAGGAATCTGCCCAAGTGGGTCAAAGCTGCTAGCTTACAGAATTTGATTTTCCCATTTGATGATATGGATAAATTAGTTCGGAAGGAGCGAGAGCCGCCTGTGAAGTAAGTCTCGCTTTTGCTTGTGAATTGTGTTCTGTTGTTGTTTATGACAGTTTTATGAGGTGCAGTTTGAATCCATTTGCTTTAATTAGAATTTTGCACTTTTTTTATTTGGGTTTTGATGAATTTAGGCAGCTGATTTTTCTATTGTGTTTTCGAGCCTCAATTAGAGGTTCTGAGAATGAATTTAATATTTACTTGATTTACGAGATTAATTTTAGACCGTTTTTACTTTTTCTTTTGGGTTTTGATGGTTTTATTGATGAGCAAGTCCTATGTTCAACTTTTATTTTATTATTTTTTTACTTTCATTTTGCTCTTAGGAAGTAGACGTTTTTGACAACTTATATAAATATCTAAATCATGTCTCTTGATCGACAAATGAGGACCAAAAGTTGATTTGATTATTATAATTAGTTTTGGGTTTTTTGCAATATATACAAACAAAAATTGTGTTCAAATGATTTTTCTTCCTGACCCAATGAACTTGCTTTCCCTTGTATGATGCTTATTTCAGATAGCTGCTAACTGGATTGGTTCTCTACCTGTTTAAAGAAAGGTCATTATATTTTCTTTTCATTTTCAAACCTTGTTGTGGTAGGCAAGGATTGGGCTAGAAAAATGTGTCCAAGAACTTTATAGAAGATGTATATCTTTTGGTTGAAATTAATGATCATGAGACTAGGTCCACATTCATGTAAGATGATGGAATGTGTGTCTGTCTTAAACACTTTTGACCCGGACATCTGAGTTTCATAGATGCAAAATTGAATCTTTAATCTTATTTAGATCCACAAACTAAGATTTAAAAATAGAAAGAAGATGAAAAATGTATAAGACCAACAATAACACAAAAACTGGTGATGTTTTGAGGTGGTTTGATGTTTAGAGGCTGATCTTCTCTTCCATTGTATCCTCACTGTCATGTTACTAGTGAGCCATTTATATTTTTTCATTTCATCTCTATATACCCAAGTAGCAGTCTCTGGCTTCTGTAACCATCCCACCACTATGTTCGACTCACCTTCAATAATCAACTTGTCCAAATTCAACTCTTTTGCTAACTGCACCCCTTGAAGTACTGCCAATAATTCAGCCCTAATTGAATCCCCCAAACCTGCTGGTCTTGAATACAACACAACAATGTGTCCATCTGTACTCTTCAATACCCCTCCAACTCCAGAGGGGCCTGGGTTGCTTTGGCTACTTCCATCAAAATTTAGTTTAATGAAGTGATCATCCAGAGGTGACCAAAGAACAGAAACAGGCTCCTTGGGCTTTATTCATGATTCTTATTCCTTGGAACCCAAACCCATTGAAATTCTGAGTCTTCTGGACCCATTTCCATTTTTTTTATTGATAACTCAAAATTTCATTAAATGAAAGTGAATTGAATATTACAACTGCCAAGAAGCCCCAAACTGGGGGGCCTCTCTCACCAGTCCTTTTCCACTGTTTACAACAGATAAGTTACAATCCTTCTTTTTCTTTTATTTGTACAACATCATAAGACGCCCCAAAGCATCTGATTCCTATTAACCCCATCCTATGCCAGAGTGTCAACAAAGCCATTTGCCAATCTGTGAGTCATGTGATACTCAAATCTTTTGTAAGGCTTTAATTTCCCTCATGATACTTGTGTAATGCTAGGTTCTTTTACCATCATTTTCGTCCAATCCACTACCACCTCCAAATCTCCTTATATACTCAAAGCTGGAATGTTAAGTGACCTGCCCAATTTTGTTCTATATAAAATTGCTAATTATTCCATTCTCATAGAGTTTCCATAGCTTATTGGACCCAAGAACATGGCTTTAATGTTTCCTTTTGAGTCTTTTATTACTCATTCAATGCTGGGAGGCCCAAGATTACCCAAGCTTTAGATATCAAAGTTTAGTTCATAAGCATGATTTTAAGGCGGAATCCATTGTAGTGATCTCTTTATCTTTAATCTAGATGACTCAGCCATCCTTTGCCACCCTCTTAAGATATCATCCAATGTGAAAGGGTTAAAGGACTTCAATGTCTTCACCCAGTGTCCTGCTATATTCATAATATTTTCCAAGATCTCTTCTTGTGGCCTTGACTTGTCCAGGAAGGCAGGAACATTCTATTGTTCCTCTCCTACCATAAATCCCAGAATCTAGCTGCCCCAGTACACTTCCTTTCATTAGTATCTCTCCTTTCTTGATAGGGAAAAGAAAGATGGCTTAAATAAACTCTCCAAACTGGGGGCGGGGAGGCACCTGCAACCAAACAAGTAGAATGAGTAGAAGAGCCTTTCCCAAATCCAAGTAGCAAAAGAACAGGATATTAGTAGGTGATAAGCAATGCTTTAAAATGTGGAAGCATGAGACATAGTTCAAAACAATAGAGGCATAAGCCTCCTTAAGAAAAGGGAGATGAGGAGGAAGAGGAAGGAGGATCTCCTTTTTTTTTTTATGGAAGATGTCTTGTATTAAGAAGGAAGATGCAGATCACCCTTTCGCACAAATTGGGCTGCATTTAAAAGGTGTTGGAGGGGTTTGGGGGGTGGTGGCCTAAACTTTCTTTCCTTTTTTCCTTTCCTTTTTCTTCTCTCTCTCTCTCTCTCTCTCTCTCTTTTTCTTTTCTCCTCTTCTCTTCTCTTCTCTTTCTTTCCCTTCCCTTTCCTTTCCCTTTCCTTCTTTCTACCTTTTTAGTATGAGGTGTGCTTGAGGCATATGAGGTGTATGCCTCTAGCATGCTCATGCAAAAGGTGTACGAGGCATGCACCTCATGGACCTGAGGCATATGTTTCAGAGGCATCAGCACCTCTGGCATAAGCCTTAGGGCGTTTTGGGGGTGCCTTGCCTTGAGGTACACATCCAGGTGCTCACCTCCCACAACTTTTAAAACATTGGTGATAAGCAGACTCTCCAATCACCACTTACCAAACAAAGAAAACATACATGAGGAGATGAGTATAAATAAGGCCTCCTTTTTGTAAAAAGATCACAAGAATTTATTTTTTGGTGGAACACCTCCTAACAGAAAGCCCATTTTAGGTGACACCAGCCAACACCAAACCTCCTTAACTGAAAAGGACAGGGGAACCACATGATTAGGAGAGAGAACCTTGGTAGCCTATTTCCATTTCACCAAGTGGAATATCTTTTTATTACTCCTACCATTCCAAACAAACTCTCTTTGGATCTTCTCAAGGTGTACAGATATGCTTGCGAATGCAAATTTTGGATCTTATCATTCTATAATTGTCTGTGAATGCCTAATATTTCGGATTCCTTTATTGACTGTTGGATTAGGTCTGGTAAATACTGCTTTATTTTCTACTAAGATACTGCTTCATATGTGGTTAGGTCTGTCTTCTGGGCTCTGTTTGGAGCAATATACTTGTGTTTTGGCATGCCAGAAGTATATCGTGTTCTTTTTGAGGTCTTTGGAATGGACCCAGATGATGAGAGCTGCCAGCCAAAATTAAGGAGACAACTTGAAGATGTTGATTATGTATCTGTGGAGTTTGAAAGCAAAAAACTCAGTTGGCAAGATATTGTTGCCTATAAGGCAAGTCATCTTTTTCCTTTTCACTTATTGTTTTCCACTGAATTTTTTTTATGGAAACCTTGAATAATTTTCCTTCTTCTGGGACAATTTTCTGGAAACCTTAAATTTTAAATTCATGGGTAGGAATTGGTTTCCATGCACTGTTTGCAATATCAACTGCACTCAAGTTTCAGTTGGTTGGAATCATTTCAATCTAATGAATGGTACCATGTACTTTCCTGGGCTTAATAGAATGTCTGAAGTTCTAGGTTTGCAATCTAATTAAATGGAAGGTGTAGCAAAGAAGGTTACAATATTGCAAGATTATGAGAGGTCTTTATGAGATAAACAATGCTGGTACTTGTATTTGGCTGTCCTTATATAATTAAATGGTTGCAGATCTTAATTAGGGAATTATTGGAAATTTTAATTCCTGGATTAACAATGGTTTTACTTGCAGCCTCCAGAAGATGCCCTTTTTGCACATCCGAGACTTTTCCGGGCTTGTGTTCCACCAGGCTTGCATCGGTTCCGAGGAAACATTTGGGATTATGAAAGCAGACCCCAAGTCATGCAAGTACTGGGATATCCATTACCGATGACTGACAGGATTCCAGATATAACTGAAGCCAGGAACATTGAAATTGGACTTGGGCTTCAGGTAATATTATTATTTACAAACTCTCCTTTCTGTTACCACTCTGGCTTATAATTGTAAGATGTACAGATATCAGATATCAATTTCAGATACAGATATTAGGTGTCAGAAGATTGAAATATCAGAGGCTTGTTATTCTAATCTAATCTCTACAATTATTTCATAAAAATAAAATATTAGTATTTCGAAATTTAGTAAAATAAATCATTACACATCAAGAAATCGTAAACATGGGCCATACATGGTCTATGCATGTAAACATGATCTTCACCTTCTCCAACAGGTGGGGGAGCTTCGGATGGTAACTTGGTAAGGGAGATATTGAGGAATCTAGGTCTGCAAGTTTGCAAGAGAAGAAAACTTGTTTAAAGAGGAAAATTTTGGAAGAGAAGAACAACAAAGTCTATAATAGAAGGACGGCCCTATTATTGTTCTAGCATGTGCAAAGGAGGAATTTTTGAAACATTTAATTCTTTACTCTGTGCCATATTAAAAGGATTTTAAATAAAATTTTATTGCTAAAAATGGCAAATACATCTTCATCAGGTAACAAGAGGTCACTCCATCCAACAGAAACTGAAACAAGACAAGTAAATAACAAACAGCAATCTTCAAAGTACAAAAAGCAAAAACACCAAGGCTCTTTTTAAGCATTCAGAGTCCATGAAAAATCAGCACCGAAGTCTTCTTTCTCCAGTCCTTGAAATTCTGGAAGCAGCAACACCCATCCAATAACTGAAGAACTGATTTTCACCACAACCTCTTCTACCCTTTTCTTTTTATCCTCAAAAATCCTTCTGTTTCTCTCCCTCCTTACCTCCCAACAAACAGCAAAGGGGATACAGCAGCCATAAAATTTTGACCTTAGGACCACCTAAGGTTAAAAAAATTGTTACATATCGGCCTGCATTGGGAGCACCCTGATATGCCCCTACAGAGGGTGTATCGGGGTTTTGACCAGTTCAGGGGGTGGAGGAACCTTAAACTGCCCCCCTGAACCGGAATTGAAGAAAAAAGTTAAAAAAAAAAAAAAAACAGTACCAATACTGCCCAATATGCCCCTAGTGGCGTATTGGGTGTATCGATATTTAGAACCTTGGGACTACCCTGAATCCTTGGCCAACAACAAAAATTTCAGCCGAATCTGATATAAGTACATGGATTAGTTAAAAAATCAACTGCTAGTAGTATTGTTATTATTTTTGTCAGACTTGTAGATAACTAGAATAATAAAGGTCTGGAAAAACTTCTACTCAAATATATGAAAAATGAAATTTTAATTTGCTGCCCATTTTTTTGGTTCTTTTAATACCAGGAATAAGGAATCGATAATAAAAGAACTGTGTTAGTTATAATGTAATTGACTGCCATTGGTACAATGAATTGGGTGAAGGTGTGGAAAAGGAGGGATTGACACCATGTGGCAAAATCTTATCCAATAAGCTTGGATGTGGTGACAAACAGAGGCTGCCTGAAGTAAATGTTGTGTATTAAAATTTGAGAAGTTCTTTCTAGGGAGCCTGGGTTGCTAAGGTATGGTGGTAAATTAAGGGAGAGTATGAAAAGAAATATCTTGGTTAAATTTATGTTGCTTGTGCTTATATATGTACATGTTAATGAGTTTGTATATTTAAATTCTTCGTGTTGGAAAGCAGCTTTGGGGAAGTGTTTGACTCAGGACAAATTGCAGAGTAGGGGCATGTCAATGGACTGTGTTTTGTTCATGGAATAGGGAGACATCAAGCCATATGTTTCTGCAATGCCCTTTTACAGTCAGGTTGTGTTGCACTGTTCTTGCAAACGTTTTGGCTGGGTGGGATGTTTTCCTTTCTCCATTTTTTCAATTCTGCAAAGCTGGCAGCCAAGGCATCTATGAGGCCCATGGTGTAATTACATTTTGATGGCAATACAATATCTTAGCTATTCAAAAAAAAATGCACGTAAAGAATTCTTAATAGATTATGCATGTATTATGTGTATATCGGACCTGCTAGATGTGAAACCTGTGTCTGGATTCACTGGCATGGCTGGAAAATTGAACAGGGTGGGTCAGGCCAGACTAGGTAGGGGTAATCATGGACCAGGCCAGGGCCAGGCTTTCAGGCCTATGACTTTAAACATCATCATCATCAAATATTAAATATATAATATTTATATTATATAACATATAATATATGTATAAGATATATGTTATACTTTATATTATATAAGTTGTAAAATAACACATTCGTATATGTATAACATCTGTATATATTTGTAGTCTGGACCAGGATACAAATGATCACTCCTAAGGCCAGGCCAGGCCAGGCCAGAAATTGCCACCCCTTATGATGCCTAGATATGGATAGCAACATGGACACAGATATAGGCATGGGTATTTTATTAAATATGCTTATATCATGCTCATAGATTTCAAGGCGCCAAAGCAAGGCTAGGCAATAGGGGGCGCCTTGTCGCTGGTGTAGCCTAGTCGCCTAGGCGAAGGATTTTTTTATGTAAAAAAGGTAGTTCTCTAGGAACCATAACCATATTTCCTTGATAATTATTCATAATTTTTATAAGAAAAGTACAAAGTTCATGTTAAAGTATAGAAAATCAACATATTCATGAGAAGAAAATGAAGGAAAAGAAAATTAAAAAAATATAGGGGCTGAATCCTTATTTGAGATCTTTGAGGGTTCATTACAACATTTAGCAATGTTCGTGTTGATTAAACCCTAAAAAATAAGAAAATAATAAAAAGAAATTGGTATATAAACACACAAAATGAATATTTTAGTTTAATAGTGTCTATTTTATAAATCTAATCTCAAAAAATAAAGAATAGAAAAGTATTTTATAATAGAAAGTACAAAACTGCTTGGTGATTAGGCGAGGTGAGCCTCAAAGGGCACCTTGTCGCCTAGGTGTCACCTTGATAACTATGATCATGCTTTGATATTTCTACTTTTCATTCATTTACAAAATCCACAAAAGGAATCATAAACTCCCTTTTACTTCCTTCAAATTTCTTCTGTTGTTATTTCCAGCCAAATGGTCCAGCTTAGTGCCCCAGGAAGAATCTGCCATAATTAAGCTCCTAAAATTTAAAGATTTTTTTTTTTTTTTTATGAATAAATCTTCATTCTTTTGATATGCTCAATGTTATTCAGGGCTAGCAGCAAGTTGTACTTTTTTGATACACATAGAACTTGCTATCAGAAAGATTCCAACAGCCACCATCTTATCGAACTTAACTTTCATGGATCTTGCTTAGGCAACCCAGGTCGGTGGAAGTAGGAGGTGTATTCAGTAACAGTCAAAGAAGCCTAATAGCTTTCTATTCAGAGCCTATAGACCATGGTAACTCAACAATGGTAGAATTATTGACTGTTCTATAAGGATTCAAGTTGGCAAAAACTCTAGGTTATAAAGACCTTCAAGAGCAGTTTTGAGCTGGTTCAGAAACAATGACTAGGGCTCTTGGGCAGGCACAAAGTGAGAGATACTACATTTGGTTAGGGAGTTGAGAAGAATTTCTTATGGGTACAGTGTACAGAGATCAGCCAACAGTCTAGCTGATGTTCTAGCTAGGCACGAGGTAAATAGAAGGGAACTATTTTGGGTGATCATTTTTCCTGCAGTCACATATGAGATGAATGCTTGTACAATGATTAGGTAGCACTTGCTAGCCTAAACTATTAGAAGGGTTGTGTGGTACATGCTGTAATATACACACTTCTTTATCAAAAATTAATCTAGAAAGAAGGAAAGAAAAGAAAAGAAAAGAAAGAAGGATTGGGACATGATGGCTAATGGCTGGTCAAGAGTATTTTCTTGATCAAGTCCTTGTAAATTTTACACGAATGTCAAGGTTAATATTTGAAGCATCTTATTATGTACAGTGCAAGTGGGGTTGCTATTAGCTAACTAGGATTTATGAATTTTGCATTCGATAGACTCGAGAACATTTGAAATTGACCTATATTGTCATTTAGCTGATACCTGTGCATCCAATACAATATTCATAAAACTAGTACACTACCATCATTTAGGCAACAGGAACGCCCCAACTATATGGGGTCGGCTACATAAATCCTGTTTTGCCATTCAGCTTTGTTTAATGCTAACACTACCATCATCAGATGAGTTGAAGAAATGCTACTTGGTATTTCCTGAGGCTTTAATCCTTGTATTCTACATTATTCAATAGGCTTACTGAAGTGAGGAAGTGACTGAGTGTTCCTTTTTGGTATTAGACTAAGTTTAGATGTGAGAACTTGTTTAAAGGAATATTGATCAAAAACTTGTTTAAAGGAAGAGAGAGGAAGAGAGAATTGAAATGATGGAAGAGAAGTCAGGGCTGTTTGCCCCCTTCTCTGAAAAATGTTCTTACAAACTTTTCCTTTGTTGCAGAGATTTCCTTAAAGCACTTCTTGAAGTCCTGGGACCAAATTACAATGACACTCTTCACTACATTCTACGTTGTTCTTCCTTAAAATTGTTCAGTAATTTCATGTTTGATGGAATTAAGTTGGAGCTTCAATCTTTTCTTTGGCTTCTTTTGATTGTGATTTTATCATACTTATCTTTCAATTACACTGCATCTAAGAATTCAACATTTATAAATTCAATAAATGTTTTTCTGTCCTGAAATATCTTTCATTATCACTGAAATGCAGCTGTGTTTCTTGCATCCATCAAAATACAAGTTTGAGCATCCAAGGTTTTGTTTTGAACGCCTAGAATATGTTGGCCAAAAGATTCAGGTATTACCTTCTTCCTTTGGTTCTGCAGTTACTTCCCTTCATTTAGCAACAGTTTTAAGCTACATATGTAAATGTTGTGTTTTGAAACATTGCCCCATTCCATCAATCAACTTCGCTCTTACAATGTGAAATTTTATCTTTATGGTGTTGAGGTCACAGTTACTGGTCCATCATCCACTATATCTTCATGGTTTGTAAATTATTTACTTGGGAAAAAAATTGGTTGCTTTGTTTCTTAGGCTTGGGTCTTGGGGAACTACAATTTCTGTTCTTTGTAGCTTAGGTGAAAAAGTGATTCTGACTCAACTGAGTCCAGGATCCTGTATGTTTTTTCCTATCCTTCTTGTCTCCCACTGGAAGAGTGGAATAAGGTATAATTATGTCAAGAAAGTGGTAGTTACGGTTATGTGTACATCATTATGGACTGCAAATTTTTCTGAGGCTTCAATTTGATGTTTTCCTTTACTCTAGGATCTTGTGATGGCTGAGAGGTTGCTCATGAAGCATCTTGATGCTCCTGGAAAATGGTTACAAGAGAAGCATCGTCGCCTTCTGATGAACAAGTTCTGCGGGAGGTACCTTAGGGACAAGTACCTCCATCGCTTCATCATATATGGTGAACAAGTCCAGGACTCATATGAACACAATAGAAGACTAAGGAACCCAGCTACAACAGCAGTTCAACAAGCCATCCATGGGCTTTCATACACTGTATATGGGAAGCCAGATGTCCGGCGCCTCATGTTTGAAGTTTTTGACTTTGAGCAGATCCAGCCAAAAGCAGTCTAAATATATGTGATTGTCTTGATTTAGCACTTCAATGGGTGAATGCAGTTTTTTCTTATTTATTTCCAGGTGGTTGTGAATTTCATCCACTGGAGAGAATTAGAGCTAGTGCTGATAACGTTCTGAAATTGCCAATGCAATGTACATATACATACATCACGGCAATGCATTACAATTTGTTTTACACCAAAGCCATTTAGTGTAGCATCAGACAGTGATAACAATGTTCATTATGAGGTGTAATTGCTAAGCTGTTCTCTGGATCAGAGTGATTTCCTGGAACTTACCATTGGCTGCTTTTCTTCCTTGATATCATGGTGCTAATACTTGAATTCAAGATCCAATAGTGAAAGCTGGCTTTGATTATTTGTACATAAGAGAAGCTATGATCAATGGAGACCAGGTAGATATGACAATCAGCCAAGCTGGGAAAGTTCCAAGTTAGACTTTGGTCAATCCCAGCCCAGTCTAATTAAGTAGTTCGGCATGGGCTGGCTCAACTGACATAATCTACCTATACTATCATATTTAGTTCCTGTTTGGGAAGGCTAAGCACAGAGGCTTATGACTTTCTGAGGTGGGCCCCAAACGGACAGTCTGTAAACTATGTCTGGTGAAAAATCCACAGCTCAAATAGGCTAAAGTAGTTTATTTGGAATGCCATCCACTTCAGCCTCTTTGAGTAGTTTATTTGGAGTGCTCCAAAGAAGTCGAACCAGCTTAGCTGAATCTTCAATGCAGCCGGGCCCTTAAGTGAAGTGACCTTCCTGTTGCATAGAAAAGCAATCCAAGAGGGGGTGAATTGAGGGGTGAACTAATTTTGATTTTATCATAAACCTATTCTATTTTGAATTCTTCACAAGGAGTTTCTCAATTCACTATACTTTGTGAAAAATGAGGAGAGCTTAATGAGATGTAATCAATTTAAGCCACTCTTAGAACATTAAACTTCCTGAGATCTTCTAAATTTCTAGACATATGAAAGTTGTATCAATCAATAGAGCATTCTTTGATAATATTACCTAGAGTATACGTTGTTGAAGGTGTTTTCAGTCTTTTATTAACGCGTCTCTAACAAATGCTTGTTGACAAAGGTAACTTGCTTGATGTTAAATGAAATAGATCTAGCAAAGTAAAAGAGCAATCAAGAATAAAATAAACAAGAGAGACACAAGGATTTCTAGTGCCCTTTCCTACATTCACTCCCCAAGGAACCCCCTTGGAATTTTTCACTAACCAACTAGTTTCTTGGCTAATAGCAAAACTCTTACCGTTGTTCTGCCCTTCTCACCTAAGGACTACAACCAATTGGTTTTTACTGTACCAGTTACATCAACCTGATCATATTTAGGCTGTCTTTGGCATTCCTTATTTTAATGACTTATCTCCTTTTTGCAGTTAAAATGCCCCTATGAAACCGAGTTTTTAATAGCAAAAGGAGGTAAGTCCTTAAAATAAGGAATGCCAAATGCAGCCTTAATAGAGTTGGTCACACCAAATTACATCAGATATTTCAATAGTTAAGCACATAATATGACCCTAGATAGCCTGATACAATAATAAAAGCACAAAAAAAAAATCTCCTTAGGATAGATATTAGCATTGTAGTGCAATCCTATTCAACACCATATGCAAGAACTTGGGCTTCAAGGCTCTTCCAAGTATTTTAGAATTTTAGCTCAGATTCAAATTAATTTTTCCCAAAATTTTCCCTCTTGCCTTAGCCTTTAAGATTTCATTAAGATTTTCCAATAGAGCTGTTTCTTTTAACCAATTATTCCTTAGGATTAGTTGAGATTTAAGATAATCTCAGAAGATTTTGGTTCAAGCTCACACAGTGACACAGAACAGAACCCCTGGTTTGGGTTTTCCTTATCATTGCCCCAGGGAAAATCATTTTTTCAATTAGTTCAAATGGGCTTTTTATAGAGAAGTCTCAAATTTGACCATTAGGCTCAGTTTGGAAAGAGTATAAATACATACAAAATAATATAAAATACAAGGTTTTGCATTCTCCATATTTGTATTTGTACTCCTTCCAAACTGAGCCTTAGAGGCAAGTACAAGACATTAAATGCCTTTTAGAACGTTTAAAACAGGCCAATAATAATTACTTTTAAATGTTTGAAAAAAAATGCATTGTAGGAGTTGACTCCTCATTAGTCTGGAGTCATCTCTAGAGCTAAGGAGACGACTCATCATACCATGAATCGATTCATGACATCTAGAATTTGAAAAATTATCACTTTTTTTTCCTACCTAAAACCAATCCAAATCATTTTTAAGCCCAATCCAATCATGTTCCAAGGTCAAGGGAAATTAGGGCAACCTTCTAAGGTTCAAATTAACTTTGTTTGAGACTTTCTTCATGCATATGAGCTGACTTACATGAAATGACTCTAAGAAGTCAGATTTAACAATTGAGAGCTTCTTGTGCATCCTGCTTGTTCTCTTTTGAGTTTTGATTGCTTTTGCACATGAGCAGCAAGTCTTTTTTGCTTCTCTTGCATGCCTCATGAAAGATGTAAACATTTTGGAAGCACTTGAATAATGATTTGCACAACTTGGGATGCTTAGGATGTAGGACTTAAGCTTGGAGATTTTCTTGCATTTGGCTTACTCTTCTTTGACTTGGAACACTTCAGCTCTTTGAGCAGCAACCTTTTCTCCCTTTTCCATTCCCATTACTTGAATGTGAAATACTTTGAAGATTGAGCAGCATTTTTCTTTCCTCTCTTGCAAGAATTTTCTAGTGTCATGCTTTCTAGGTATCATAGTTGGACACTTGGACCCTTTATCTTCTTTTTGAGCTCCACTCTCATGTCCAAATATTCACATGTATACTTGCAGCACCCTCTAGCAAAGATTTGAAGTATATATGATATGATATTTGAGTAATTAAAGTATAAAATGATATGGCAAACAGGTTTGGGGGCTAAGGAGGATGATACTCCAACCAATCAACACAATTGATAAATATCTAAACAAAATTCTATATTAAAATTTTATGCTTTTAAATTTTTGCATGTATCTTCATAATCATGTATATATGTGTATTTTACATACAAATGAAAATTGTAACAGGTTCATGTCCAGTGTGTTGATTATATTATTTTCTGTCAATCTGATAAAGTATGTGTTTCTTATGTGTTTATACCTTATAGTCAAATGAACTTTAGGATTTGTGTTAGGAAAAATCTATAATGCCAGAAAGACATGATATCGAAAAGGCTTTGACCAATCAAAACCCTCATGAATTTTGATGAAAGCCCACCTGATTGGTTACCATTTTTATGATATTGGTTGATTGGTTATAAGTTTTTCTAGTATCATGTCTTTTTGGCATCATAGTCAAACTCTTGTGTTATTGATATATTTTTAAGATTTATGTGGTTTTTCCTACAATATGCATGCTTATCTTAATCATTTTACAATATCAAAGGTACAAGGTATGGGAAATGCAAAGAGTATGAAAAGCAACTTCAAAAGATGTATTAGGATATGCTTTGGATATGCATGGATATAGGGAAAAATTAAGATAAACATGGAAAATTCAAACAAATCTAAAAACAAAATACATTGATACCAATAAGGCCTTGTTTTGTTTGGTCTGTTCTCAACCTTTGATGTCTTAAAAACAATATTTCTTAACTTCAAGTTATTTTTTTAATACTTTTTTTTATTTTTTAGACTTCAAACATCAGATCTGATAACATTTTTTATTTTTATTTTTTGTCCTCAAAATGCCTTTCACGTATTTTGTTCATCATCTATTATTAGTAAAACACTCTTGCTATACTTTATTAAGATTTTATAAACAAACAATACTGAAATATTATTTTAGTATTGTTTTTATAATAACATGAATTTAAAATAAAATAATATTATAATATGAATATATTAAATAAAATTATTCAATAAGATTTTAGTATTTGATTTATCATGTTTTATTATTTTATTAGTTTATTCTTATTTTGTTATTACTTTATTGTTGTTTTAATATTATTTTGTTTTTATATGATTTTATTTTAATTTAATAATATTATTTTTTAATCATGTTATTATAATTCATAGTACTAAATAATATTATTGGAAAAATATAATATTTACATATTTTAGTTTTAAAATAATACAATATTAATATTAATATCATGTTGATAATATTTCATTATTTTATTATGATTAATTATTATTTTATATTTTATTATTTTTATGCTATTTTATTAATATTTTATGTTGTTGTTTTATATAAATTTTACGAAAATTTTAATATTTTATTATTAATAATGATAATTATCATTAACGTAAATCCATTCTCATAATCAACTACGGGGACAAAATGATAAAGTAACCATTTTCAAAATTCAACATCAGATTTCAAAACAACATTAGATAAAACAAAAAGCACCAAATTTCAAAGTACTTTCTTTTAGAGCTTTTTTGATTTTTAGACATTATATATTAGAGCAACAAAATGACACTTAAATCTAAATCTTTAATGACTTTATTTATTCTCTTCCATTAAAATGGCAGATTCCAAATAAATTAGAAACTTGTTCCAGCCCACTACATCCTTTTGACTAGTACAGATTTTGAAAGTATTGGACAGAAATATTAGAAATTTTCTCATGACGGCTAACTTATGCACCCTCCTCATTCTTGACGTATTCAATCATATTTCTTCTTTGTCTAATCACATAAGACAGCTGAAAAGACTTGTATTTCCATCTCCTTCATTTAACCAAGGTTGTCTCCATTTTTGCCTCAAAAAAGACTCCGAGACATTTAAAAGTTTCTCCCCTTCTTAGGTTCTGCTTCCACACATTCTTTTGAATTCTTTTAGAATTTTCCATTTGTTACAAATCCACTCAAATTCACATTTCCATCATCAATGTCCAATTCCAACTTTCAAGTCTTTCTTTATTCTATTCAATTTGAGATTGATCCTGAATCCTGTATATACCCCTTAATTTGATATCCCCATCCATCCCTAAAAATATCTATACACCTATCATCCAACAACCAATAATTTGATAGAACTTGAAAAGGTTTCAGTCTAGACTCAATGCAGATCCCCATTTAGGCCCATAGAACATAATGCAGATCACCAGTGAATTACAATCAAAGCAAAATAACAACACCCTCTCCACAAAATACATAGCATCTCCCTCCAAACTAATTGCTATAATTTCCCTATCTTAATTTATATAAAAAACAATTCTAAAGATGTATATATATATATATAGGTTTACTCCTCCCTCAATAGTAAAGCAATTCATTTATGAAGAAACATTAGAATCGTTATACATAGTCCAAGTAGGACAACAATAGAAATGAATATAAGAAATCCTAGGGCTGTTCATAAGAAGACCCAACCCGACCAAACCGACTAACCCGGACCAACCCAACCCGAGTCGGTCGGGTTTTCTTCAGCACAGTCGGTTTCGGGTTGTAAAAAATCATAAACCGATGGTTCGGATCGGTTTTCATGTGTGAAAATCGAAATCAACCCGAACCGAAACCGACTTAGTAGTTAGTTCCTAGTTAGTAGTCACAACCTACTTAGTTCCTACTTAACTAAGTTGTCTCTATCCTAGTTACAACCTAACTTAATTTCTAGTCTTCTATTTAGGAATGACATTAATGGCAAGTATTATAAGACAATTAGACAAGGAATTTTTTTTGGAAAAGTTTAAAGAAAAGAATTAAAGGATCCTAGTTTTTATGGTCTTTTACACCAAATAGGCAACCAATTACAATTAGAATTAGGTGTCCTTTTTTACTTAGATTAGAAGGTTTCTTGAAATATACAAATTTCAATCTTCTTTCTTTAATACAGTTTGACTTTCTATTTTCTTGATAACTTCTATTCTAACTTGGTCCGCCCCCCTTAGCCCCTCAACTCAAGCACAATCTCTAATACAATTTGACTCTCAAGTATCAAAATTTTGAAATTTCAATTTATTACCATGGTTGAACTTAGAGCTGAAATCGACCCAACCCAACTCAAGCCGACCAGGTTGATTTTGCTTAACACAGGATCGATTTCGTTTTCAATTTCAGATAACCCGACTAGGTCGGATCAGTTGGAAAAATCTCAGTAAATCGACCCAACCCGACCCATAAACAGCCCTAAGAAATCCAAACCATCCAATTGCTTTTAGGGTCAAAAGATGCCAACCTTTGCTGCCAATTTACTACTCTAGCCCTTTAACCATTCTTACTTACTATATATTCATCCGAATCCAATACTGTTGGACTTCCATGTCCAGCATAGACAGACAATATTCTCATTCAGAACCCCAACTCAACTCAGCCTTAATTCCAGCTATTTGGGGTGGGTTTCTCATGGTCACAACATCATATGGGAATGAAACATTTTCTTGTTCTATTATATGGTTTGATCCACAACTTCTGGCGGGAGATTCTTGAAGTGGGTCCCTGGTCGAGTGGTCGGTCCCCTATACACGTATGAATGATATGGATTTGACACCCGGTGGGCTCCCTACATGAAAGAAAGAATGATTGAAACATTTCAGAGCCATTTGGGGTTGCCACGTGGCAATAGGACAAAAGTCTTATGTTTCCAATATTAGAATATAATTGCAAACAAAAGAAAGAACAAAACCAGGATAATGTGAGGAGTAAAATAGGGTATCCAGTGGTCGATCTTTATTTGTTTTGGGGAGAAATAATGAAGGGAAGAGTAGAGATAGGCTCGACACCTTTTTCCTTGCATGTCAATCTCATCCTCCATTTAAAATATTTGGAAAAAAGTTATCCAAAGCGTTCATTAATGACCCAGATAACTATTGCTTTCTGCAGGAGTACTTTCTACGATAGTCAAGTGAAAGAGGTGATTCCCACGACAAAGATGAAAAAGAAGTTTCACAGGGCCGTACCTCACGTCGGTCCAAGGTCCAATAAAGAGGTAGGACGAACCATTCTGGTTCGACCGGTGGATCAATTGAACCACGTTAAAACTGATCAATCTATATTATATATATACCTATGTTGTCGATACAAAATTAGTCTGTATTTTTCAAGTAATTATGAGAGAGTCATGTTAAAAGATGCCCGCGTTTTATAAGGGAGTAAATATATTTAATTAGTAAGGTTCAAAATATCGATGTGATATATTCATTATATGAGATACAATATTATGTTTTGAGAAAATAGTGTTTTTTTTTTTTTGTTTGAAAACGTTTCTGTCAAGTAGGACGTTTCTTTGAACAATAACACTTTTTGTTTGGTACTAGTGCTCAGCATTGGTACCCATTATAGTCCACGTCACTGCTACATCATATCCTCATTGGCAGCAACGAGCTCCAATCTAAGAAAATATCGAATTCAGTGTTGCTCCAAACCACACCTTTTCGATATCCAAGGTGTGGCTTGGAGTATTGTTTTTTATGAAAAAACAATTCCAAACAAGAGCACCATTTTTTCCAACGTGATGCTGATGTATCACTATTTTCTGGAACAACGACATCAATGCCAAACAGACACTCAATGTGAGACATATCGTATCAATTTTGAAGGCCATTGATGTATTATTTAGATTTTAAATGTTTTAAATCAAGAGTTATGACGTGAAATTAGATTTGATAAAATATCAAAGCTAAAATAGTCAAAACATAAATTAATTTCCGTAAATTTTACATATTGAGAGTATTGATACTTTAACTTTATTAATAAAAATTAATCAATTTTGGGCGTATTTAAATAGCCCCATAGTTGATTTTCTTTAAATAAAAAACAAAAAATTTGAAAAGCAGCTCATATGGACTGCATTTTAACTATAATGCTAAACTTTGACATTTTAATACTGGTTCACAAGGCCGGTCCAGTACTGGCCGCTGGTTGGTCTAGAAGGGGTGGACCGTCTAGAACAAAATTCTCCTGTCGTTTTCATAAATTGTCAGAAATCGTTATCCTAGTATGGACTGATCCGTCAATGAGTTAAAGATTCTGGGCATTCTCGTCATTTGAGCGCATTTTACTGATTGATAAGATTCGGGGGCATTTGCGTCATTTGAATTTACAATCTTATCCACAAAGCCTCAAGGGTTCCGAGTTCCAACAGCACGTGCCTGTCATGCAACTAACGCCACTCGGCAACCCGAAAAAGCTTCTCAAAACAAAACAAACCCACCCAATGAAGGTCCCGCTTGGTCCTACACGTGTCAATTAACACGTGCAAACCCACGCCTTCATAAACCCCCTCCTCAAATCAGTTCGTCTTCTTCTCTCCTCCTGCTCCCTTCTCCCCTGCAAAAGATAGGAACCGTCCATCTTGGAACCGCTCCCGATCCTTCCCTCCCGGAACCGATCTCCGGCACGTTGCAGTGTCAACCTCCGTAAATAAAGGCAAGAGAGGTGGCATTTCCGTGTACCCTCTTCCGTTTTCCTGACATAACCACCACCATCACTGAGAACTGGCCATCGCCACCACCTGACCACCTTCCTCTGTTTTCTTCTCCCCGCTTGTACTCTGTAGAACAGTTCTTCAGTGTCAAAATTCGTAAATAAGGACAGCGTTTGGTGGCACTTTCTGAACACTCGTCCAGCGTTATTTTTTTGTCTAGGTCTTCTCTTCCCGCAGTTCTGATTTGTAGATCTGTGAGAAGCTTCTGAGAGATGGGGAATGCAAATGGGAGAGAAGAGGGGGAGAATGGCGGCGACGATCCGTCGGTACGATCTGATGGGGAAACGGGCTTTCGCAGTGATTTCCCAGCCAACTCTGACCGCCCGGTGCGTGTGAATTCGTTGGATTCGATGGGGAACTCACCGCCCCAAAGCCCTGGTCGGTCTCGATCTCCGCTTATGTTTGCTCCCCAGGTAATCTCTCCATTTCCGCCTTTGATTATTGTAGGATTTGATGTATTCTTTACTTTTTTTTCTCCGTTTTTCATTGGTTCTGTTTATGGATTTCAATTTATGTGATTGATAGATAAATTGGTTATTTTATTCAATTGATGTGTGGCTAGGCTACTGTGGTCTTGGAACTGATGTGTTCTGTTAATTTATGGTTGAGGGGTTGGTGGATTTTATTCATTTTCCTGTAATTTTAGGCTTGATGAGTCAATACTTGTTAGGATCTTCAATTTCTCACTTGTTGGTTGGTGATGCATTATGTGTGAAGTATTGTTAGAATCCATAGAACACGAGAACTTCAATGTATATATATCAGATAAAGGCAAACCATTAATATTTAATAATAAGAAGCTTTTTCCATTATTGCATAGTACTTGAACACCAATAATAATGCAGTATGTAATTGTCTTGTTTGTATTTCTGCATATTTTCCACATACAACTTGTTAACTGGAGAAGGGGAAGTTCCGTGCAGTGTAAGAAGCACAACTGAAGCACAAGGAGTTCGAAGAGCTTGAGACATAAGGCACAAGGTGAGGTGTGCACCTGAACGAAGTGAGGTGCCAATTATTGGGAAAGGGAAAAGAAAAAAACTTGATGCATTAATCCATCGAAAAAGACCAACAAGCTATGCGAGACATAACCCACAAAAGGAGCATCACCTTCAGCTCGGTGTGCCTTTTACAACATGGGTTGCTTGATGAGGGAAAAATAAAAAGGAAATCTAGAAACGTCACACTGGAGTTTGATGAAATATTTGGCTCTGATACGTCTTGGCAGTGTTAGTTCACCTTATTAGTAAAATTCATGCAAATACCATTTCAAGTTCATCTAAGATATGCATTCTAAAAGATGAAAACTATATGCTTTTGGCATTTTCAAGTTTTATGGTGGCTGGGATTCTATAATTTGGATATTGAAATAGGATTACTCAGTTCCTTGTGATTGAAGTCTAAGGGATTGAAAACAACTTTTGGAAAAATCTTGGGCATGTTAATTGTGGGAAAGATGCAATAGGATATGACTTTTTCCCCTTTTCTTAGCTACTTTTTTTCTCATTGTGTGGTAGTATGTGTACGACATGGTATCAAATGGATAAATGTGCATTTGTCTTCATTGCCATTTGCGTGATTCACTGTTGCTCATTTGCTGCCCTTGTTCTTTTTCCCTTTTTGTTACTCTGTTATTTCTTTATTAGTATAAAATTGTAGCCTTCTTTAGTTACTAATAATTTTTTGACATGCAATTGATCTATTAAATACTTATGATATGTTGGTTTCGAAATATTGGAATTAATTGATTAAGAGTGCTATTGTCTTTTAGATACACTGATTTGCTATGTTTTGAGAGGAAAATGGGTGTTATTAGTAAAGATAATTGCTATTTTTTCACATGCATTCTAATTGTTATTTACAATTATAAAATAATCTAGAATTTATATTTTTTTCCTTTATTCTGCTGCCTATGTAGCTAGGTGATGCCCAGGTGGGGCAACATTAGGCTGCCTAGTTGCCTAGGTGGGTGCCTAGGCGGCACCTAGACGGTAAAAATTTTATATAAATAATTAACTTGTTTCTAGTTCCCTAGTTTTATATACCATTCAGCATACATATTATTTGAAACAATAGCAAGTCTCTTTATTAATAACATTGAATTTCCTCTAAAAATGTGGCAAATTATCACACCTAAAAGATAAAAAACTTTTAAATATATTAATTTCATTATTTTAAAAAATTATACTATTATAATAAGTATTTTTTATCAGCAACACAAAAATTGATTCATTAGATTAAAAAAGCATATACAAGTATACAACAAGTTGTGGGCAGAAACAAGAAGCCCAAAATAATTTATCCCACTAATTACAAAACAGCCCAGAACATAGATTGTGTTTGAACCCCTTGTTTAGCTAGGCCAGCAGCCATGCTGTTAGCTGATCTCCTAATCCACCTTATTTAGATCAACATGTCTCTAGATATATGCTTGAAGCACCTGAGCTCAATCCTTAGCTTCCATATTACTCCTTCACCCTTCTTCATCCAATTCACAACAATTTTTGAATCTCCTTCAATAATAATCAGTCTGTGAATCCCCATTTCTATAGCTTTTCCTACTCCATACACTGCTGCCATCAACTCTGATCTCACCACATCATGCTGAACAGGACCTGAGAAGTGAGAACGTGATCAAAATATTTCCATTCTCTTCCCTTATTACCCCACCAATACCCAATGGACCACGATTTCCCAAACAGCTACCATCAAAATTTAATTTCTTCCACCCAGTAGCTGGAGGAGACCAGACCTCATGTACTAGATCTCTTCCGGATGCAGTGTTAGCAATTGTTCCCCATGATCTTAAGAAATCTTATATCCTAAAATCAGCAAACAGCTTTAAGGTTTTCACCCAATGTGCCACCCTTAAAGTTATCACTTCAATCACAGTTTCTTTTCTTCTTTCCTTGTCATAAAAAATTCTTAGGTTTCTTTTTTCCCAAATTGTCCAAGCTACTGCTGCTCTAGTGAGAACTAAAGAAGCCTTCCAGATTATTAGGGGGAGTCCAAGTGCAGCCAAACAGAGAGGAAAACCACTCCTAAATATAGTTAGCAAAAGGACAGGAGATTAAAAGATGAATATAGTCTCACCATGCAGCTTACATAAGGAGCACCAGTTTGGGGACAACCACCAATTTGGTCTTTTCCTCTGAAGCAGATCACAGGTATTAATGGTGCCATGGAACACTCCCAACAGAAAGCACTGACTTTAGGAGGGATGGGCTGAAACCAAATCTCCTTGGCAGGGAAAGAAAGAGAGGAGGAGGTAGCAACAAGAGAATTCAAAAAGGACTTGCAAGAGAAGGACCCTGCCTGACTAAGTACCCGCACTCTAGAATCTGACCCACTATCCCCTAAGACCATTGAATTCAACAAGTTAACCAAAGTAAAGATACTGAAATTTCAGATTCTCTCAGATTTCTAGTAAGACCCAAATGTCAACTCAGGTTTGAAAGGGAAGAGGATATATATATATATATATATATATATATATATATATATATATATTATTTTTATCAGCCAAGGTAAGTTTTATTAATCACAGTGTGAAATTTGAGCTTACAAATTTGTGGGTAGTTTACCCACACTCATACGAGTAAACAAATACAACTAGAGTTGCAATCCCCCAAAATCAACCTTACAATTTAGCCCAAAATAAGTGCTGCCTGTTTGCCCCCTGTTTAGCTAAAGTATCTGCCATGGCATTTGCAGTTCTTCTCACCCATTTAAAAGTAACACTTAGTTCCCTTGTTATCATTTCAACTTCCCTAATCCTTTGCCTGTAAACCCAAGTGGTTTTTCTGTGAAATTTTGTCCAGGATGTACTGATAAATTCACAAATAGGTTTTCCTTTGAGACTAGAAAGAGCAAAGAGGGAAGGGAAAACCTTAGAAAGGGGGGCATTGCCGATCCAAATGTCCTCCCAGAATCTAATTTTCTGACCCAAAGCCAAGTCATACCTTATGTAGGGAAGAAACAAAGGAAGAATGTCATGGATGGCATTCCAGGGAGCAGCAACCAACTAACCCTTTCTCTAGCAAACCTCTAAATCCATTTGTCCATTAAAGCTTTGTTAACAGTTTTCAGGCTTCTCACCCCCAAACCACCTTTTTCCTTTGGAGTACAAACCCGTTTTCAACTGACCAGATGGATTTTCTTTTTCTCCTTCCAACCTTTCCAAAGGAAATCCCTCTACAGCCTTTCTAATTTATGAGCCACTTTAGTGGGTATTGGGAAGAGGGAGAGGAAGTAGGAGGGAAGATTAGAAAGAGAACTTTTTAGGAGAGTAATTCTACCCCCCAAGGAAAGATATTTGGCTTTCCAGGAAGCCAATTTCTTTTCTAATCTTTCCACCACCGGTTCCCATATTAGGGAGGAGGAACACTTAGCCCCCAAGGGGAGGCCTAGGTACATTGTCGGCAAAAAACCAATCTAACATGCAAGAGCTTCTGATAGAGTTTCAAGATTCTCTATCTTTCCCACTGGAATTACTCTACTCTTGGCCCAATTTACTCTCAAGCCTGTCACCACTTCAAACCAACTCAGCACCCCAAGCAAGACCTCCAGTTGATCTAGATCCGCATCAATAAAACACAAGGTGTTATCTGCAAACTGAAGTAATTGAACTTTTTCTCCTCCTGGAGCTGACTCAAATCCCTTCCACAAACCCTCTTCACCAACTCAGTTAACAAATCTTTCCAGGAAGCCATTTTTTTTTTTTTTGGATAGGAAATGGTAACTTTCATTAGATAATTAAAAAGATTACAGACTTACCACCCACAAAAAGGATGGAAAAAGAAAATAAAAAACTTACAAACAGGCCCAAAACAAAGCCTCCCTAGTAACTCCTTGCTTAGCTAAAGTGTCAGCCATTCCATTTGCTGACCTTCTTACCCAATTAAAGTGCATTCCAGGAAGCCAATTTCTTTTCTAATCTTTGCACCACCGGGTCCCATATTAGGGAGGAGGAACACTTAGCCCCAAGGGGAGGCCTAGGTACATTGTCGGCAAAAAACCAATCCGACATGCAAGAGTTTCTGATAGAGTTTCAAGATTCTCTATCTTCCCCACTGGAATTACTCTACTCTTGGCCCAATTTACTCTCAAGCTTGTCACCACTTCAAACCAACTCAGCACCCCAAGCAAGACCTCCAGTTGATCTAGATCCGCATCAATAAAACACAAGGTGTTATCTTGCATACTGAAGTAATTGAACTTTTTCTCCTCCTGGAGCTGACTCAAATCCCTTCCACAAACCCTCTTCACCAACTCAGTTAACAAATAAAGACTATCTCCATTATACAAATAAACAGAAGAGGGGAAAGGGTGTCCCCTTGCCTGAGACCTCTAGAGCTTTTAAAGAAGTCAGCTAGTTCTCCATTTACTAGAACTGCAAATTTGGGGGAAGAAACACATACTTTGATCCAGTTCCTCCATTTCTGTCCAAAGTTCATCTTCTCCAAAACAAAATCTAAGCATTTCCAGTTGACATGGTCATAGGCCTTCTCCAAATCCAGTTTGCAAACCATCCCTGAAATACCCTCCCTTTTCATTGAGTCTATCAGCTCATTTTTCCATCAGAACACTGTCTAGCATCTGTCTACCCAGCACAAATGCAAATTGATTCTTTGCAATCACAATACTCAGAATTATTTTCAATCTTTCTGCTAGGACCTTTGCCAGAATTTTATAGAAACTGTTCAGCAAATTGATGGGTCTGAAATCTTTGATGTCAGTGGCCCCTTCCACCTTAGGAATTAAGGAAATGAAAGTGGAATTTAGGCTTTTTTCCTGGGCTGCAGTTTGGTGGAAATCTTGAAACACTTTCAATCTTTCATCAGATCCTCTTTCACCACCTCCCAACACTTCTTATAAAAAAAGACTAGTGAGACCATCCGGCCCTGGGGACTTATCAACTTTCATATTCTTAATTACTTGCCAAATTACAGCCTCTGAGAGGGGGGGGGGGGGGGCTTCCAAGTCTCTTTGCTGTGATTCAGAAGTCTTCCTAAAAGCAAGACCATCTGGGAAAGGTCTTCTAGCTCAATTTTCCTTAAGCAACTCTGAGAAATATTTGATGGCAATAAATTTCATCTCAGCTCCATTCTCTCCCACTTGGTCCTCAAATTCCAATCTCTCGAGCCGATTGAATCTATTTCTTGCACCTGCCATCTTATAGAAAAAACTAGAATTCCTGTTCCACTCCTTAAGCCATTTGACCTTGGCCCTTTGCCTCCATTCTAATTTGTCCTTAAAAGCCAAATTGTCAATGGTCATTTTTGCTTCCAACCTTCTCTTCCTTTCTTCCTCTATTAGAGGTTCGTATTCCTCAGCCAAGTCCAAATCTTTAATCACTTCAAGACACCTTTTTTTCTTTGATTCTGATGCCCCACAGAACTCCAACCTCCAAGATTTCAGGATCTCCTTAACTAATTTGATATTTTTTGCAAATTTGAAAGAACTTGGTACCCTCTAGCAGGAGATCAGTCCATTTAGAGCTCAAAAGGGGAACCAGCTCTACCTCTTCAAACCACATATTTTCCATCTTGAAAGGGATTTATTATTTTACCTTGTTTACCACATACCAGCTGAATAGGAGAATGGTCCGAAATTGGTCTTGGGAGGGCCACTTGTTTTGAAAGGTTAAATGCATTCTCCCATTCCAGAGATATAAGAAACCTATCTAAGGGGGGTGTTCTGTAGTGTGGATGAGAAATTGGTGGGTGTGGACTGGTCCACACCACACCCTGTGGTAGGGACCAATCCACACCACACCACAGTCCACAACTGTTCTAAACTGTGGACAAACTGTGGACTGGACCAGTCCACACCCACAATGGCGTTTTGTAGTGTGGTGTGGACCAGTCCACACCACACTTTTTTGATTCCATGTATCTTATGTACATTTTATGAATGATCTACACCAACATTTTAAAAAATGACTTGGAAATGGAACCGTTTTGGCCACCGGTTTCTAGGTTGATGGTTCGACTATCCAATTCGAATGGACGGGCCCATTCTTACAAACAAATTAAAAAAATTAAAAATAAAAAACGGTAAAAAATCGTTGAATGAGTTGATGGTTTGACCGCTCGGGTCAACGGGTTGACTTTTTCAACGGATTTTAGCCAAAAAACTGGGTTTGGGGTAAAATGGATCTGCTTGCCTGGACGGTTCCCAGGCTGAACAGTACGACCGTCCAGGTCAACGGCGGTTCGAAAACCTTGATCTACATAGTTAATCATAAATATCTAATTTTTACATTTTATATGATAAATATATTGAAAAAATGCATCAATGAATTAATATTAACCAATAAATATTAATTTTTTTATAAAAACAATAGTAAAATAGTTAAAAATTTAAAAAATATATTTTAAATATAATTTTATTGATAAAACATTAAAATTTTAAAAAATAAAAATTAAGTAAAATAATTAATATTTTATTGATAAAAATATTAAAATGTGAAATAGACAATAGGGTAGCCTTTCAGGGAAAGTGTGAAGTAGGGGATCAAAAATCAAGTATGGACGGTCCCCAACCACAAGGTTTTACCATGGATGAGAAATTGGGGTGTGGACGGGACTTGTCCACACCCAGTCGAACGCAACCAAATCCCGTGGACGGGACCAAAACGGTCCCATCCACGAGATTTAAGTGGTTCCGAACACCGCCTAACTTAACCAATGCTGGGGACCCTTGGTTATTGGTTCAGGTAAACTGAGCCCCCAATAGAGGAAGGTCGATAAGGTCAAAACAATTCACAAAATCTGCAAATCTTCTCATATCCCTTGTACACCGATTCCCTCCCTTCCTTTCCTCCAAGAATCTAACCACATTAAAGTCCCCACCTATAACCCAAGGAATGGAGTGTGCCCCTCTAGCTTCAGCAAGGTCCTCCCATAAACTCTCCCTCTCCACACTATTTGTTGGATCGTATACATTAGTAAACTACCCTTGACAGCCTCCCTCAAACTCCAAGATTACCGAGACTGAGAAATCACCAACTCGAGAAGAAACAAGATTACACCTTTGATCTGTCCCAGAGAGTAAGGATACTCCCAGCACTTCCCCTCGCTAGCTTACCCATCTCACTTGATCGTCACCCCAAATACTCCTAATTATTTCAGCCTCCACTGAGTCCAGTTTAGTTTCTTGGAAGAACACCACATCTGACTTCCACTTTTTGAGAAAATCACAAATCACCATCCTTCTCTTGCCTGACCTCAACCCCCTCACATTCCATGAAATAATTTTTAAATCCATAAATAGAGAGACAAGAAACCCCCCTCACCCTAGCATTAACCCTTCTTCCCCCCTCTCCCCTTACCTGCCTTATCAT
Source organism: Nelumbo nucifera (assembly GCF_055504915.1). Classification (NCBI taxonomy): domain Eukaryota; kingdom Viridiplantae; phylum Streptophyta; class Magnoliopsida; order Proteales; family Nelumbonaceae; genus Nelumbo; species Nelumbo nucifera. The sequence continues at coordinate 23,394,311 of NC_142655.1, read as the reverse complement.
TCAAGCCCCAGACCAACCTCATAATTTCCATGTTTTTCCCCCATTTCCACCTTTTTTTGCATTCAGTTTACCCTTTTCCTCTAACCATCGCCATTCTATCTTTTCTAAATAACTCATCATTTCTTTCTCCATGCCCACAATTGATACCCCCAAGAACTTTCCCAATCCCAAGATCTTAGAATTCACCCACGCCGAGGTGGCTTCCATCCCTTTTCCTTTGCCTCCCTCTTTCCCACTAACAACCCTTCTGCCCTCTTGACCTTCCGTCAACTCCAAACCAATTTCTCCTCCCCCCCACTCCAAAAGATGTACCTTGTTTTCATCATCTTGTGGGCCATGCATCGCCCCTGGAACTTGAGTTTCCTGATCTCTTATTACTGCTAGTGGAGTTATTTCTGCCAGCAGCACCTCTGGAGCAGGAACAGTCGCCAGGATTAGAGTACCATCTCCACTGCCACACGATGCTGGAGGAGTCTTCATCGACTGATCTTGCCCTTATGAACGTAGCCCCGATGCCTGTGTTCTCTGTTCAGGCATGCCTCTTCCGTCTGAACGTTGAGTAGGGCTTCTACTACCTTCTATTGATGGTTGAGCACCAATTTGGAGCCAGTTTGGGTCAGAGGGGGAAGAGGATCCATTTTTTACCTGTGTTCTCTGGGTCAGAACCAAATCTGGATGGGGCCAAACAGTAATATGTTGGTTCTGCCCAGAATTTTCCCCTATTTGAACTCTCAGCGAGATTTGTTTTTCCAAAGCTACCCCTCCTCTATCTCCATCTTTTGCCAACACCCCACCACCGGTCGGCCTTTTCGATTAAAGAGAATCTCCAGCTGGCAGCAACTCCAGTTCCTGGAGACATTCCATCAAAGTTTCTTTTAACCAGTTTTCTGAGACACCCGCCCAGTTTTGATCTTTATTTGAAATTTGAAGCTTTCCTTTGCTGTCAGCTGAATCTGAAGACTCCATCCGACGGTTGGCAAGAGAAGGATCATCTTCCGGATTCACCCGTGTGATACGACGGGACTGAGCCTGGTCCATCCACATTATGGGCTGCAGGTCTTCCCCTCTCTCCCCATTCATCTTCTCCCTCTCCGGCGAACTCCCCTCACCACTGCCTTCCTCTTCTTCGTCAACAAGAACCAAGGTTCTGTTTAATTTATTTATGAGTTGATTTTGTTGTACTTACCTTTTTTTTTAATGATTAAATAAGATGATTTCCTAGCTGTTTTGTATTTTCTGGGGTTTCAATTAGTCTAGGTGTTTGGAATTTAGGTATTGCTGTATAGATGTGGGGATAGAGATTATTGATCTTGAATATTGACATGAAATCTGATTGATAGCTTGTGAATGGATAGACTGACCTGCTTATGTGCTTTTACAGATTCCTGTAGCCCCTCTGCAGAGAGCTGATGCCCCACCTGTTTTCAATCAAATGTGGCTGAATGAATCTCCTGATGAGCAAGATCCTCCTGAGCAAGGAATTCCCATAATGATCACATGGAATTATGGTGGTAATGATGTTTCTGTGGAAGGGTCTTGGGACAACTGGACATCAAGGTATGCTGAAGTTTCTCTTTTTGCCCCCCTTAATGATCTTGCTTAGTGAAAGTAGAGGAGATGTCTTCTGCAGTTGAGATCATTGTTGCATTGACATGGACATGGGAGTCTGAATCCAACATATGTCGAATAAGGACTCACAGACATGTCTGTGAAAAAGTATATATGATTAAAATATTTTATGTTTTTTGAATTCTAACATTATATACGTGCAAAAGGGGGTTTAAAATGTTGCATCTTGTACGGGCCCATGCCCCATCCCAAACCTAGACTTACCCAGCCTGCAATTATACATGGGCTGGGCTTGGATTTTTGGTCCTTGGGCTGGGCCTGGACCCAAAAGTTCAAGGCTTTTTATTTTTCAAGCTGGACCCGGGCTGGCCCTTCGGTAGCCCAAACCCTGCCCAACTACCTACATACATATATGCATGTATAGACAAACATTTATATGCACACACACAAATTTTTTTGGGTAAACAATACATATATGCATACATACATACATTTATATCAAATTTTAGTGTGAGCTGATTGACCAACCTGAGCCTGGCCCTGGCCCGAGCCCAACCTGAGTGCATCAAATTTCAGTGGCTTTACCTGGGTTGAACAGATCATGCTTGGCCTCAGGCTTGGTTTGAGCTTAGGCCTCTTAGGTTGGGTCTAAACTGAGTTTAAACCCAGCCCAGCCTGTTCCACTTGCACCCCCACTTGTGTCAAATAAGCTAGGAGATAAAGAGGAAATGTTGTGAAGTATATACTAAAGAATCCATTGAATGTTGGAATCTGACACAGACATGTCCATTTAGGAGAATCCGTGCAACAGTGGTAGGAATGCAACTTTGGCGGGCTTGTGTGGGCCCTTGTCAAAATTTGAATGGGCCTGGCCCAAAGGGCCAAGCCCAAACCAGTGTAAAATTCCAACTCAGGCCAACTTGAGTTGTACCCCTAAACACTGTTTTAGATCCTACAGAAACTACTTTCATGTTAAACATCTTCAACACATACTATGTCTATACTTTTTTGTGCAGGAGGAAACTGCAAAGATCGGGTAAGGATTATTCTCTCCTGTTGGTCCTTCCATCAGGAATATACCAGTACAAGTTCATTATTGATGGCGAGTGGAGATACATTCCAGAACTACCTTACGTAGCTGATGATACGGGTTGCATATGTAATCTCCTAGATGTGAATGTAAGTAATTCAATCCGTATCCTGCCACATAAGTTTGTGCAATCTGGATATTTTGAATTGTTCACTATAAAAAACTGACATTTTCAAAAAAAAAAAAATTGCCGTTCTGAGAATGGCAAGGGTTTGCTGGGTATTTTATTTTGGCTCCTATTAACTGCAAAAGACCTTATGGCTTCCAGAATCCATATGTTTTGGCAGATCTACATATAACGTCAATTAACTTCACTATTTTTTGAAAATGTGAAAGTTACCTTATAGCAATCATGAGAAGAACTACAGGCCTATGGAGTTTCATTTTCTTAAAAAAAAATATTTTTTCGAATCTTCCTATTCCTGACTTTCAACTTGTCACTAATCTGCCAATATAAAATCCCTAAACAACTTGGAATGCAAAAGGCAAGGGAACCATCATAAACTGAGGGTCATTCAAGTTTCCTTATCAACACTAAAAAGAAATCACTACTAAGTGACGTTTGGTGACAGGACACCCATGGAGGGCCCCTCACTTAAACTGCACATCTAACTATTTTATGTTCTTTATATTTTGAGATTATAATAATAAGATAGGCATTATTACACTAAATTAAGGGGTTATCCCCTACATTTTCTGAAAATTTTTCTTTCTTTTTCTTCTCTATGTTGAATTTCTATATTTTAATATGAAATTCATACTTTTTTTATAAAGATTATTGATTGTAGGTTTATATGGAACATAGAGAATTATCCTAGGATTTAAGGTTTTTTATTTTTTTGGAAAAAGAACCCATTGCCTAGGCGGCCCCACAAAGGCAACTAAGCAACATGACACCCCTGCCGCCTAGCCACACCTTGGCATCATGAAAACCATGGGCCAGCTGTTGGCTTTCTTCCCTCTCTATGGCTGTTGACTGGGCTTCATCTCTTGTTGATGTGATACAGTGTAAATGAGTGGGTCTGAATTGGCTTGGCCGATTTTGGGGTGCTTGGCACTTGTATATATTAATAAAATTTCAGCTATTACTGACTAAAAAAAAAACGATCTTCTCTTTCTTGCAGGACTATGTGCCGGAAAATCCAGAAAGCATTGTAGAGTTTGAGGCCCCACCATCACCAGACTCCAGCTACAGTCAGCAGTTTCCGGTGGATGAAGACTTTGCCAAGGAGCCAGTGGTTGTTCCACCACAGCTACATCTGACAGTCCTTGGAATGCAGAACCCACCAGAAGCTCCAACGAAGCCTCAGCACGTCGTCCTCAACCACCTTTTCATAGAGAAAGGTTGGGCTTCTCAGTCTCTGGTTGCTCTTGGATTGACCCACAGGTTCCAGTCTAAGTATGTTACCGTTGTCCTTTATAAGCCTCTCAGGAGGTAAGAAAGAGCCCCTCCAACTTTCTGGCACTCATATTTGTACAGGGGAGCTTCACTATGCTGTTTCAACATTTGTGTTAATAGATGAACTTTACGTTCGCTTTCCTCGTATTTTTCTTCTATTGAAGGTCATATTCTATTTTCCTTTGACTATTTTCAAGAACCAATTTCACATTTTTTCCCTCATATGTCAAGTCTTTTTCCCCCCTTGAAGGCTTGAAAAAGACGAGACAAAAAGAAAGGAGAACAAACAATAAAGGAAAGAGAAGGGAACTAAGGATGTTCTAAATTTTCTTTTCTTTTTTTCTTTTTTTCTTTTTTTTTCCTCCTCTTCATTCTCCAGCTTGGTTTTTTCTCAAGTAGTGGAAACAATGGAAGAAGCCTTTTGAAAGGTAAGGTTCAAACTTCAAAGCATTGATATGCAGCGATGCATACATATCGTACGATAGGTATTGGCATTTGAACCACCCATACACTAAATACTCGAGTTTTGGCCACTTTTGAAGGCCAATAATGCCCTTCTTCGAGATGTTCTGACTCAACTCTTGAAACTTTATTCTTAGAAATGTCTTTGCATCAATTCTTGAAACTTAAATAATAATAATAATAATAATAATCTAAGACTCGTACATATTGATATTTTGTAGTTAGAGATGTCCTAGCTCAATTCTTGAAACTAGAAAAAAAAAAGGGAAAATTAATTTAAGATATTGAAAGATCTTGTCGGTGTTTGTTCTTTGTAGCATATTTTTTCAGTATTCTACCATTCCTTCCTTCCATGCTCATATGTATTGGTTGGTATCTATGTATCGATTTTTATTGACTATTGAATGACACAAATCATATTTTTTGAAATTCAAAGTTCAAATGGTCATTAATTATGCCATTCAACTTATCAAATCCCACTTCTCACTAATCGTCTTAACACATTTTTTTAACTATTAGTAAGTGTGCATGTATTTTATACATAGAAATTTTAGATGATAATAATGATAGTAATACAATTTTTTTTACAACTTTTATATATTTTTTGTTTTTTATTATTAATTGGATGTGGATTGAAAATCCAAATCTGATTATATAAACACCTCATTCAAATATGTGATAATCGGATCGAATTGTGAAGATTCAAATATCATTGATATGCTTACTAGATTGGTTAGATTCTTCTCTTTGTAATATTTATCTTTTTTGTGTAATTTTTTTGTTCATTTATAAAAAAATAAAAAATTTAAATAGAGGGAATTGAATAGGGTGAAAAGTAGTAGTTCAATTTATAATTTAACTCATAATTGAATATGGACCAAATTCAAAAATGAGTATTTTAGTCAAAAAAAAAGTTTCACAAATTCATATTTTTAATAATGGTGTAAATATAGAATTATAGATGTGTTCAATTTTTTTTTGTAACTTTTTTGTATTTTTGTGTGTAAAAATAATTCTAATATGTCACACTTACATTTTGTTTAATATGATAAATATATGATATTATACATGTGCCTAAATATTTTTTTTTCTCAAAATTTATGTATTTTTTTTCATTTATGTATTTTTATATTTTATTAACTTTTATTATTTATCTATGACATTAAAGGTTAACATGTTTGGCCCAAAATTTGAACTATTGATTTTTGCTAAACTGAAAAATAATTTCATTTTTTGTCAGTTCTAAATTATGTATGTCATTTTCATTACCAATAAAAACAATTTTTGTTTATTACACTTATTTTTTAAATTTATTAATAAAAATATCATAAATGTATCTATTTTTTTTATATTTTTTGTAAATTTTTATATTTATTTCTATTTTAAAAAATTTATTACATAACTATGACTTTGTAGGTTGATCAATTTTGATTTAGATAGTTGAATTGTTTAGCCACCACTTGATTAAAAATGGTTTTGTTTTTTAGTCAATTTTAAAATATATGGGTTTATATTATTAAAAATAATGACACAAATCTAATTTAATAAGAGAAAATGGGAGTTAATAATTTAAGTATATGACTTAATGAGATGTATTAAATGAGGGAATTGAATAGGGTAAAAAGTAGTAGTTCAATTTATAATTTAACTCATTATTGAATATGGACTAAATTCAAAAATGAGTATTTTAGTCAAAAAAAAGTTTCACAAAAATTCATATTTTTAATAATGGTGTAAATATAGAATTATAGATGTGTTCAATTTTTTTTGTAACTTTTTTGTATTTTTGTCTGTAAAAATAATTCTAATATGTCACACTTACATTTTGTTTAATATGATAAATATATGATATTATACATGTGCCTAAATGTTTTTTTTCTCAAAATTTATGTATTTTTTTTCATTTATGTATTTTTATATTTTATTAACTTTTATTATTTATCCATGACATTAAAGGTTAACATGTTTGGCCCAAAATTTGAACTATTGATTTTTGCTAAACTGAAAAATAATTATATTTTTTATTAGTTCTAAATTATGTATGTCATTTTCATTACCAATAAAAATAATTCTTATTTATTACACTTATTTTTTAAATTTATTAATAAAAATATCATAAATGTGTCTATTTTTTTACATTTTTTGTAAATTTTTATATTTATTTCTATTTTAAAAAATTTATTACATAACTATGACTTTGTAGGTTGATCAATTTTGATTTAGATAGTTGAATTGTTTAGCCACCACTTGATTAAAAATGGTTTTGTTTTTTAGTCAATTTTAAAATATATGGGTTTATATTATTAAAAATAATGACACAGATCTAATTTAATAAGAGAAAATGGGAGTTAATAATTTAAGTATAAGACTTAATGAGATGTATTAAACGAGGTGGGAAGTAATAATTGAAGTTATATTTTCAACCTTACCATTAGATGTGGACCAAATATACAATTATGAGCATTTTAGTAGTCATTAAAGTTGTAATAAAATGGCTTTTATATTTTTCTCAAACAAAGTAGAGGGTAATCTTAGTCCAAAAAAAGTTTCACATTGCATTCACATGTGACAATTCTAGACAATGATAATTATCGAAATAATGTATTCAGAATTTTCTATAAACTTTATATATTTTTTATTTTTTTGTTTTTATATTTGTTTGTTTTTTATTATTAATCAGATGCAGATTGTAAAATCCAAATCCGATTACATAAGCACCTCATTCAAATATATGATAATTAGATCAAATTATGAAGTTTCAAGTATCATTGATAGGCTTACCTGCTTGGCTAGACTCTTATTTTTTTATTGTTGTATCTTTTTGGTGTATCTTTTTTTTTTCTTTTCATTTATCAAAAAAAAATGTAAAATTTAAATAAAGAGAATTGAATGAGGTGAAAAATAGTAGTTCAATTTACAATTTAAACCTTACAATTAAATAGGTACTAAATTAAAAAATGAATATTTTAATCATTGTTTTAAAAATTAGACCAGACTAGATGATCAAACCGTTTGGCCTAGGAACCGGTTAAGTCATTGATTCCACTTTGGCCATGAACCATTATTTTACAAAAAAAAAAAAATCATTGAAATGGTCAGAGAACTACTAACTCAAATGTTTTAACTATTAAAATGTTTCACTTGATTAATAGATATCGGGTTGCTTTAAAACTAATTCCAATTTTTTTATTTATTTTAAAATAAAAATTAAAAAAAAAATAGAACATTTGGAAAAAGAAATTTTCGTATCTCATAATCTTGTTTAGTTATTTCTAATGATCAAAATTAGTAAGGGTTCTTAGTTTTTCCATTTTGATTTTGAGTTTTCTCTTTTTTTATGATTTCTTTTAAGTTGTAATAGCAAAACAAATGCAACTCCAATAAAGAAATAAAAAGAATGATGTAAGAGATGAGAGATTAAACATCGATCTTATAGAAAAATGAAGCAAATGATCTGGGATCTGAGATCTAAGAAGAGGGCAAATGGTGTTTTAGCGATGGTGACGATGAACATGGAGATAACCACCAGTAGTGGTTTCTTCTTCTTCTTCTTCTTCTTCTTCTTCTTCTTCTTCTTCACTTCTCAGCTTTAACCATCTGTCTCATTCCCAAAGTCTCACACTTCCCTTTCATAGTAATGTATATATACGATAGACTTTAACCTAATTCTAATCTAACAATCAAAATACAAGGTTACATTATATTTTACATCTTACCGGTTTGACTGACTCAAAATGGACGATCAAATTAGTTTTAAAATATGTAGGTTTATATTGTTAAAAATATTGACTTAGATCTAATTAGTAGCATTTATTAATGAAAATAACTTAAAATATAGGATTTAATAAGAGAATGGGATTTAATATCTTAAATATAAGACTTAATGAGAGGGGATTAAATGAGGTGAAAAGTAATAATTGAAGTGATTATTTTAACCTTTATAATTAAAGATGGATTAAATACACAAATATAGGCATTTTAGTATCTATTAAAGCTAGAATTAAAATTATAACAAAATGACTTTTATACCCTTTCTCAAACAAAGAAATAGAGGACAATTTTAACCCAAAAAAGTTTCATATTGCATTCACATTTTTATATATAGTGTAGATATAGATTAACTGTTCCTTTTAATTTTAGATTTCAAATTTTACATCAAGTTTATTAATTATCACCTTTATTGTCATTTATATTCTCATTTATTAAATACAAATCTTGTCATTTATACTCTCCTCTATTAAATACAAATTTGAGAAATATTTACTCACTAAGCTCTTTGTAAGGCTTGAACCCATGTCAATTCCATTGTTATGCAAGTAATCAAAATTATATAGGTTTATTTAACTATAAGTAATGTTATATATGAATGGCCATCCAAAAATTAAAAAAAAAAATCAGTAAAATCAGTATTTTATAAATATTAAGGAAATGAATGATTTGTCAAATCTATTAATCTATATTTATATCAAAAAATATTTTTAATTTTTGTTGGTTTATGAAAATAAAACACTAGAAATAGAATAATTAATTATTACTTATAAAAAAGAAATAGAATATTATTTAGTAATTAAAATTTATGAATTTGCATACTTAGAAATTCAAATGGATTCAATATATTTTTTTCTATAAAATTTTAATTAATATTTTAATTTATAGTAAATAACAATGTTTTTATTATTTATAGAAATAAAAATGTTATTTACAAAATACTTAAGAGTTTCAGGATTAAGTGAACTTATTTTCTTGTCCAAATACAATAGTAAAAATAATAAAATAAAAAAAATGATTTTGTGATTAAAATATAATAGTTTTATATTATTTGTGTCTTGGATCTATCTTCCATGAGTCTAATATATTTTTCATAATTATAGTTCATAATGTAATTTAAATAAACAATAACATATCGATGTCTTAGACTGATGCATTGTTAGTAAAGTTGTATAATATCTAAATGTCTAGATATATAGATTGTGACTTATTTCTTCCAATAAACTCATAAAATTAACATTTCTTATTTATTTATTCCTTATTCATAGTTATTTTAACCTTATGTTTAAGATTATTAATGTACTTGTTGGGTTTGTGGAAATTTCCCAGATGCATGCAAATGTATAAAGCACACTGCTATACATTTCCATTTCCAAGCTTATCAATACAGCACGCAAAACTGATATTTTGAACCTTGTTTGTATTGATTAAAGCATTCTAATTGCTAGTTAACCACTACTGTCTTTTCTTTTTCTTGGTAGAAACCACTATTGATTTAGTTGTGTAGAGAAAATGCAATGAGCTCAGATGTGATAAATGTTTTAAAAAAAATGACCTAGAATCGGAATTGTTCTGGCCACTGTTTCTGGGTTGACATTTCAACCATCCGGTTCGAATAGATAGCCGATCTTGACAAAAATTAAAATAAAAAATGGCCAAAATTGTTGAACAGATCAAACCGGTCGACGATTCAACCACCTAGGTCAATGGATCGTTGACTGATTCAACGGTATTTGGCCAGAGACCATTTTGGAGTAAAACAGAACTGGTTACCTATACGGTTCTTGAGCCAAAATGGTCATGTCTAGGTCTACGACAGTTCGAAAATCATGGATCTGATAATTAATAAAGTACACATTGCACTCTCTATGCTTGAGCATGCCATCATGATTGGCATCAAGGTTGAGATTATCGATTGGTGTGCATCATACCATACATATTTGGCTTTTGAACCACTATATGTTATATACTACAAGTTAGGACATTGGCCACTTTCCAAGGTTAATATCCTTTTTAGGCCCTGTTCGTTTTTTGGGAAGTTACTTATCCAGGTAAATGTACTTATTAAGTGAAGTATTTATCCATGTTCCTTTTCTTCTCAAGTAAATAAGATAATGATTATTTTAGCCATGAAAAAATATTAGTAGAAGGGACACTTTTGTCCCATGCAAGTGTAGGCAATGGGAAAGTGATACCGGGTAGAGTAAGTGATACCTAAGGAAAATAAATTATACAAAAAACGAACAGGCACTTAGGGTCTGTTTGGTTTACAGTTGGAATCGGAATCGGAATGGCCCATTCCCATAGTCTGTTTGGTTCACACAGGAATGCGAATGGGAATTGAAATCAGCAGGAATGAGATTTCATTCCCTAGGGAGGGGTAGGGAATGACCATTTCCTCAAATGGGGGAATGCCATTCCAACAAGAATGGAAAAGGAATTTCGATTCTATCCAACCAAACAGTTGAAATCGGAATAGGCTTTTTCGATTCCAATTCTATACCCTATTCCCATCAACCAAACGGGGCCTTAGAGATGTCTTATCTCAATTCTAGGAATGGAACGGGGCGTGAATCATATTCCCTATACTCCCAACCCTGATCCCTTACATGTGAAGATGCTACATATCCGGGTGAAAAAAAAAAAAAAAACTCTGTAGAAATATTTAAATGGTGATGGTAATTTCTGGGTCACGAAAATTAAGCATTCTCAGTCGTTAATTTGTACTGATAGGCTGAAGAGTGGAGATGTTTTATCTTATGGTGCTCAATGGATTATCAATGATGGATGGTTAGTTGACTTTTTTAATGATCCATGGTGTGGTTCATAGATTTATTTGAAAGATCATACTTCCGAAAGGCCTTTCTCCTTTTATTGACCATAACACCAATATAGCTAGAATCAAGGTTTTTAAAACTGATCCAGAGAATGAACCGGTCAGGGGTCTGATTCCCGGGTTGAACGGTTTGACATTGTTTTAATAGAAAATAAAAAATAAAAATAAAAAATGATTAAAACCGTTTGAACGGTTTACCGTCTGGATCAGTGATTTGTTGATCAAAATCAATGGTTTTTGGGAAAAAATGGAACCAATCACCTGACCAGTTCTTGGTTTTCCGGTATGACCATCCGGTCCGGTCTGGTTTTGAAAACCATGGCTAGAATGTTGACTTGTTGCATGACCTCTTACCTCAGCCTTTCATTAATATGATCACTAGAATCAACTCCCAAATTATCGATGACGATTCATGTTTATTAATATTACAAAATCGGTGATTTTTAAAATCAGTGTTTTTTCAAAGATCAATTTTTGGTATCATTTTCGTCATGGAAGTCGATTTTTGAGAAATCAGCTTTGAGTCTATTTGGTATTGATCCTCAAGAGCTGATTATTTTTATATCAGAGTTATTATTTAATACCATGTTGGATGTCATGTCATCATAAAAAAATCAGAAATAGCTAGAAATCTGGAAATCATCGAAAAAAAAAAAGATGATCCCTGAGAAGGGCTGATTTCAAGAATTGGTTTTTGGCTGATTTTCTGAAAATTACCAAAATCAGCCAACTAAACAGAAATTTCAATGCCGATTCTTTTAACAATGATGTGGCTCCAACATGGCAGTGATTTTTAAAAAATCATCATGGATGCTAGACACCACCTTAATTTCAACTCCATCTCTAACGGGGCGGTACACTACATCTTTGAGACCGAAAGCTCTTATATCCTCCAAGACACCGTCTGGTTTGGATCCCAACTAAACTTTTGACCCATTGGACCTCATTTGCAGGGTTTCTTAGACCTGCAACAATTCTGGTCGGACTTTGATAGAGCCAAAGATGTAGATGAGGGTGGGGTCCTATTCAAAAGATGTGTGTCTTAGGCAAATATGGCAAGCCCGAAATGAATCACTGTTTGAAAATGTGCTTTTTCAGGTTCAGCCATCTTCTATTATTTCTAGGGCTGAATAAGTAATTTCCTCACTCATTTCTCTCTACAAAATCACCCCATCTCCAACCCTGTTTCATGTGGCTCCTTTTACAGCAACATGGTATAAACCTCAAGGGGCATCATAAAAATTAGGGATAATAACTGTTCAGCCCATTTCAGAATTCTTAGTCTCATCATACAGGTGGGATGAATTCTGATCATGGATTGATGTCAAATTCACAGGCAGGATGCGGTTTATAGGGGGGAATTCTAATAGACTATGGAACATTGAATAAAACATTATAAAAAGGAATAAGATAAATTATAGCTAATATCAATTTAAAATTAATACAAAACTATCAAACAATTATTAGTTTTATAATTAAATTTTACTAATTAAAAACCACCTTAAGTTCCACTAAAAAAATAAAAACTTCATTCACTTCAACCTTTTTACTGTACTTCATTCACATGCAAATTTAAGAAAAAGATTTGTTTCCTTTTACTTTACTTCAGCCCTTTTACCTTACTTTGTCAAAAAAGAGTAGGAAAAATTACTTTAAAATGTCTGGCAAAATAAACTAGTGGAGATAAAATTGAAACTTTAAATTATGTATGATAATGCCTTAACAATGATAAAGGTATTTTGGTAACTTCAATGTCTTTATTATTGAAAAAGCCAAGGGAAAAGAGGTATTTGCACATTTTTCAAAACTATAGAGGAGGTCTTTGTTAGATTCAAACACACATAGATAGTTTATAGAATTGTTATTAGAGGATGCTTTTATAATTTTACCTAAAAATAATACCAAATAATAAATACAAATTTATCTAGAGCATAGGAAATTGACTACTCTCACTAAAACACAACTTAGATTGTTTCGAGATAAACTAAACATAACCAAAGATAAATAAATAATACTTGAATTAGACTTGGATGGACACCACTATCCTCAATTTTACTCATAAATAAAGGTTTTAAATTGAAAGGTAGAAGTGCAAAATATGAAGATGTCCTTGAGAGTTGGGCCAGGCCAAAGTCCAAGGTCTTGATTTTAAGATTGGCTAAACACATGGAAGCATTGAATTAGGAAGGAGTCAAACGAAAAAAAGTCCAATATGCGGTGAGAGTGGATCAAACACGCAACCTTCATATCTCCAATCTGACGCTCTCCCAACTGAGCTATCCCCACAATGCATAGTAACCTCTAATTGATCTTAGATATATAAATCTAAGAGAAATCTTCTATTTCATTTTGGCAATTCAGGAAAATCTTACCTGACAATATTTTCAATTCTCACTTAGCAACGTCAGATGTCTCTATACCATTGATTCATACTCTCAGTAGTGTATCAAATTGCGGGCCTCATTGTCTTAATGTAGAACATATATATGGCAAGTTACGGGATACTGGTCTTAAGTGTTGTGTTGTTTATCCATGTCATAGTCCTAGTTCTGCTTTTTGCCTGTTCCAAATCTTTATATATAACATCCACTGCAACAGTGTTCAAAATATCTATATAAGATGATATGTCGGTACGGTGTATCGGCCTATATCAATACTGTTTTTTTTTTTTTTTGAATCTGGTTCCAAAGGGTCGGTCTACCCTCTGAACCACTCGCTGATCCGAAACACCCATTATAGGGATATACTGAAAAGGCTCCGATACGAGTCGATACATATCAGAATAATTAACCAAGTAAAAAGTCTAGACAGAGATAAAACCCATCTGGCAACCAAATGAGGAGCAACATTTGTCGTTCATTGCACATAATTCATCATGGAGCATGAATGAAGGTGAGATAATAGACTGTTGCAGGAAGTAATGATATGGAGCAGCCTCCTTGGTGGATAGGGAGCATCCACCAACATGAGTTGGAAAATATTATAAGCATCACCTTCAATATAATAATAACATTTGATAACTGAAGCTCTTGAACTAATGAGATACCTTTATATATAGAGTCATTAATTGCTTCAGCCATGATAGTATCTTATGTATGATGACAGAACGGACATCTTGTATCAATATATATGGATATTGTGTTTTTCCATAAGCACACCGCCATTAAAAGAATTTAACTTATGGAAATAAAAACTTCTGTGACCAAAGATGATTCCATTGCATATTATGTAAAACAGTAGAAGAAGTGGAGGAACTAGGCATGCATGGTTGCTTCAATTATCTTATAAAAATGCAGATGAAACTGTGAAATTACCATGAAGTAGTGTTTTGCACCAAACCAATCTATCATCCATCTGAGTGTATCAATGGTAGGGGAACTGATTTAATTAGTGGCAATCTCCGTGGGAGATTGATTAGTTTCTTTAGGAATGAGTTGAATTGATCATTAAAACGGGAATTTCTACTCCTGAAAAAAGTCTGCAATTCATTCCTAAAGAAATTTGTCACCACCTTGTCAACTCTTCCATATCACCCCATCAGGAATTTCTACATAGAATGTCAAGGTGGTGATAAATTTCTTTAGGAATGAGTTGAGATTGCATCTGATATAAAGGGACAGCCTCTGGAGCGGATTTGATTAAAACGGTCCTTCACGCTTGAGATAATAGAGAGATCTTCCAACATGCTAAATGAGCCTTCATATACACGGGAAGAGAGAAACAAGATAGAAAAAGAAAATGGCATGGATGAGATAAAAGTACTTTTCCAAAAAAAGAGAGGTTCTAAATTAATCATTTCAAGAGTAGAAATTCCCGTTTTAATGATCAATTCAACTCATTCCTAAAGAAATTTATCACCACCTTGTCAACTCTTCCAAATCATCCCACCAGGAATTTCTACATAGAGCGTCAAGGTGGTGACAAATTTCGTTAGGAATGAGTTGAGATTGCATCTGATACGAAGGGACAGCCTCTAGAGTGGATTTGACTAAAACGGTCCTTCCCGCTTGAGATAATAGAGGGATCTTCCAACATGCTAAACGAGTGTTCATTACACGGGAAGAGTAGGGGTGCCCACGGTTCAGTTAACCAAACCGTGGGGTGATTTTTTAGACTGAATCGATATGTTCGGTTTTTACATTTAATTGAACCAAAACTGAACCAATGCAATCGGTTAACCAGCCAATTGGTGGACCGGTTAACCACGGTTCGGTTTTTTGATTTTTTTTATGCCCTTAAAATAAAAAAAGGGAACTGTGAGACAGGGAGAGCTGGAGAGTGGGAGTCTAAGAGAATGTCGCCGAAGCAGGAGGGATCGCCTCCGATGTCGGAGGGCAGAGCATCGAAGGCCGTCGTCGTCGGCCCGTTGGGGAAGAACGAAGAGAACTGGGAGAGTGGGAGTCTGAGAGAGTGAGAATCCGAAAGAGATCGCCGGAGGAAGGATCGCCATTCGCTAGTATCGCCAAAGCAGGAGGGATTGCTGGAGGCCGTCAATGATTTGATCGAAGGGCGGAGCACCGAAGGCCGTTGCCCATCGGTCCGTTGGGGAAGAACTGGGGCTGGAGAGACCGGAGAGTGGGAGTCTGAGAGAGACAGAGAGTGAGAGTCGAGAGAGCTCAAAGAGAGGGAAAGAAAGGGAAAGCCAAAAATGGTTGTTCAGCTTCACTAGTCTAGCTGCCAGTCTACCATTGCAAGACTGGCGAACTAAAAAGTCTCAGTTCGCATTTATTAGATTTTCAAAAGCAAAACAATAATACTGTATAAATGTATATTATTGTATATATTGGTTGATTCAGTTAACTGCCAGTTTTTTTAAATGGTTAACCAAAACCAAATCAACCGGTTCAGTTAACCGATTTTTTTATTCGATTTTGATTGGTTCATTTTTCGGTTTTTTTTTTTTGCTCACCCCTAGGGAAGAGAGAAGAGACAAGATAGAGAAAGAAAATGGATGAGATAAAAGTATTTTCCCAAAAAAAAAGGTTCTAAGCATGGGTATCTAAATATAAACAATCACTCAAATCTAAAATTTGAATAATAAAATAAAAACATGATAGAGAAATGATATGAATTAGATGAACTTTGATTAGAGGAAGGAGTTAAGCGAAAAAAATGCTAACTTGCGGTGAGCGTGGATCGAACACGCGACCTTCAGATCTTCAGTCTGACGCTCTCCCAACTGAGCTATCCCCGCGATGCATTAAAATCTTTAATTCATTTTAAATGTACGAATCTAAGAGAAAACTTCTATTTCATTTAGCAATTCAAGAAAATATTACCTGATATGATTTTCAATTCACACTTGGGCTCAGTTTGAGAAGAGTATATATATATATACACACGTATGGACCTATATCGATATATATATATATATTTTTTTTCTGAATCTGGCTCAGAGGGGCCGGTCTACCCAAGTAAAAGGTCTAGACAGAGATAAATCTCGTCTGGCAACTAAATGAGCAGCAACATTTGTCATTCGTCGCACACAGTCATCGAGCATGAATGAATGTGAGATAATAAACTGTTGAGGAAGTAATGATACGGAGCAACCTCATCCGTGGATGGGGAATAACAGTTGATAACTGAAGCTCTTGAACTAAAGAGATACATTTATATATAGAGCCATTGCTTCAGCCATGGTAGTGTATGATTACAGAACGGACATCTTGTATCAATATATATGGATATTGTGTTTTTCCATAACAGTTCTGGTGGCGTTGGGAGTATATTATGTGCACAACGCCATAAAAAGAGTTTAACTTGTGGAAATAAAAGCTTCTGTGACCAAAGATGATTCCATTGCATATCATGTAAAACTGTAGAGGAAGTGGAAGAACTAGGCATGGTTATTTCAATTATCTTATAAAAATGCACAGATGAAATTGTGAAGACCTTACCAACCAATACCAAGGGCCCGTTTGGTGCACCTTTCTGTGCGGAATGCCGAAAAGATGGAATGCCAGAATTGTGAAGAACTAGGCATGTGCGGCCCCGTTTGGCGCACAGAAGATTTAGCCGCCAAAAGAAGGAACACCAGAAAGATGTGAAAAGCCCATTTTGGACTGATTTCGGGAAGCTCTAAATGAAGCTTCTTGTGTCTTTCACGTTTTATTCTTGTGCGGAAAGATGCAGAAAAACGCGCACCTACCAAATGTGCTTCGGGCTGCTCAGATCTTCATGCAAAAGCTCAATGCATCTTTGACTATCAGAGCTACCAGAAGATCTTCCTAAAAAGATGCGCCAAATGGGCCCTAAGTCTTTACTACAGCGAATAGAAGACCTTACCAACCAGCCCGTTGGCATCTTGCAAAAGCATAATTTTTTTAAGCTTTCTAAATACGATCAAATGATACAAAAATAATTTATTCAAGCTAAACATGGCATATGTGTTGCAGTTAGTGTCAAGGTTTAAATTTCATTATTGTTTATATTCGTTATGTTTAATAAATCCCTATTAAGTAGGTAGTTTCCAGCTTTGACTCTTTCTCTGTTCTTTATCCGTTAGTGTAAAACATCAGCTGTTTTTTCTCTCAATTAGTTATTGTAAAGGCTATTTATTAGCCAAAGTTGTTGATCAATAAAGTTGAATCATTCCAGTTTGTTTTTAAGCTTGTTCGATTCAAGTTCTAACTCACAACATTCTGGTATCAGAGCCACCACTGGGCTTGAAGAAACAAAGTAGCAACCTTTGTGATTTGCAGCAGCAAGAGAGATGATAACTGAAGGAAATTTTGTGCAACCTGCCATTCCTCGCTTTGATGGTCATTACGATCATTGGAGCTGTTAGACAGTTTTGTATGCCCTTAGCTTCAATCATTTTGATGTACTTTTGTTGTTTAGTGGAAATAAATAAAGTGCATGTTTGATTCATGTTGTTTGGTTTAATTCTGTGTAAAACCCTAAAACTGGACATTTGTAGAGACTCATGTTAGTTTTAAATGTTCACAGCCGTTGGATAAGTCTGGGGAGATTTATCCTGCCAAGGCTGATACTGGTGTGCCACCAAGTGTTGGGATGGCCTGTCTCAGCCATCAGGGTAAGACCCGAGGCACATACAGCATGGGATTACTTGAATCCTTGAACCGGACCAGATTTCCAGTCTTGCCCTGGACCTTAGAGATAGATGGGCAAAACTGGAAAGTTACACCTGACCCCTAGACTCGATTATGACACTTCACTAGGTGCTGGATCAGGCTGCCTTTGATATGCCAATCAGTGAGATCCTTAGTGGGGATCAAAACCTGGGTATGTTGGGGCAGTTTGAGAATTCATCTGAGTGGGTGGTCATAGTGACAGAATCAGCCACTTTGTCGGACAAAGGGTAATGATCGGGAATGCACTCTCTCTGATGGAAACCAAACTGCCGGCAGTTGATTTCAATCGTTGGAATTTTGTTTTTGCAAAATTAATATATTTACATATATGTACGGTTTCAAAATGTTTGCAAATGGTTTTAATTCCCGGGATCCATGTGAGAGGAGAGTGCGGCACTGTTCCTTGCAGCCGAGGGAGAGGTCCTCTCTTGTCGGGCAGTGCTTGATCATTAAGGGCTGAGAGGTTAAGTGTAAGACCATTTAGGATAATACCTGATGGGCTAATCTTGCACCTGCCCACAGTCCCTGGGTTTTTATAAGATGGCTTGGCCCAGGGACCACTTAATGTAAGTGTTGGGCCCATAGGGTTCATACGATGGACTCAAGGGGTTCATTGAGATTTTCGGTGAATTCGGCTGGGCCTTGTATTAAAGGCTGGGCCGAACCCATGTGGCTGGTGTGTAGATCAATGCTTGGGTCCCACGCCATACAAAGAAGCCCAACTGGGCAGCAGATTGGAAACTAATTAAACACTGAATACTTAATGGGCCAAAAGCCCATTTCGAAGTGGGCTGATATGATCACCCATCAATGGGGCGAATTTGAGATTGAAGTTAGCAAAAAGGATTGGGCTCTTAGCCTTATCCACTCTTAGAGACCAAATTCAAATCAGATTTGAATCTGGTAACCTCCTGATAAGATCAGGAGTAAGCTAACTCTATCTGGGAAAGGGATTAAGATTATCCCCTATCCAAATACTGATTTGGATTGGGATAACTCCTAATTAGGAGATTTCTTAATCAAGAAGAAAAGAGAGGAGATTTTCGAATGAACCAAGAGAGGGAAATCAGATTTCGATCCAAGAGGTTCTGGTAAGCAAGAAAGGTTCCTGCGAATTGAGATTAGATCTCATTCTCTCCAGAAAAGAAAACAGTTCAGCCTTTTCGTTTCTAGAAATCTCCTCCTGCCGCCGCCATCTGCATTGTTGCAAGATTTGATCTTTGCAGAAAAGAAAGTCAAGAAACCAGTTCTTGACATCAGTCTTGCAAGAAAGACTGAAAGAATTCAGTGTTTAGTACATCCAGGGGATTCTTGTGAAGGATCCAGTGTGTAGGACGCACCCTGCTGGTTCTGTTCCATCCACAGCTGTGTCATCTTCAGCAGGGACAGCTCTTGGAGCATTCTTTGGGCGTGAACACCAACTTTGGGAGATACTGCTTCTCCGGATCAGGTATAATCCTCCCATTTATCTTTTGGTACAGATCTGGTTTGATTAGGGTTCAAGTAGATCCTTGAATATTGTATTCTAAATTCAGGGAATATGATTCCCAGTTGGGAGAAGGTAGGAAATTTTTGAAATTCGCCCCACCCATTCCGCAACCTTTATGGCGTCCATTAGATGGATCCTACCATTCTTTCAGGAGCATGTTGATGGAAAACTTTTTAAGATCCAAGGAGTATTGGAGCCTTGTGGAGACTGGTTATGTTGAGCCAGAAAGCGGAACAGTATTGACAGAGGCGCAACATAAGAAGCTTGATGAAATGAAGCTGAAAGACTTGAAGGTGAAAAATTATCTGCTTCAAGCCATCGATCGAACTATCCTAGAAACCATCCTACAGAAGAACACATCCAAACAGATATGGGATTCTATGAAGAAGAAGTATGAGGGCAATGAAAGGGTGAAACGATCCATTCTTCAAGCTCTTCGCAAAGAGTTTGAAACTCTTGAAATGAAATCTGGTGAAGGTGTCTCTGATTATTTATCAAGAGTGATGTCTGTTGCCAATAAGATGAGAGTTCATGGTGAACAAATGAGAGATGTTACAATAGTAGAAAAGATACTTCGATCATTGAGCGATAAATTCAATTATATTGTTTGCTCAATTGAAGAGTCAAAGGACATTGATCGCCTATCAATTGATGAACTGCAAAGTTCCTTAATTGTTCACGAGCAGAAGTTTCATAGGCACAAAGGAGAAGAGCAGGCACTGAAGGTAACTCATGAAGAAAGTACATGGGGAAGAGGTTGTGGTTGCGGATCCTTTCGAGGAAGAGGCAGAGGCAGAGGACGTCAATCCTTTAACAAAGCTATTGTAGAATGCTACAAGTGTCACAAACTTGGACATTTTCAATATGAATGCCCAAGTTGGGATAGAGAGGCCAATTATGCTGAGGTTGGAGAAGAAGAAGCGATGTTGTTAATGTCCTATGTTGAAACAAATGAAGCAAAAAAGGAGGATGTTTGGTTTTTAGATTCGGGCTGTAGTAACCATATGTGTGGAGACAAGCTCTCTTCTGCAACTTTACAGAAGGCTTCAGGCAAATGGTGAAGTTGGGAAATAACTCAAAAATGACAATGATGGGGAAGGGTAATATAAAGCTGAAAATGAATGAACTCAATCATATAGTCACTGAGGTATTTTATGTGCCTGAACTAAAGAACAATTTACTGAGCATTGGGCAGTTGCAGGAGAAAGGTTTAGCAATTCTTATTCAACATGGCAAGTGTAAAGTCTACCATCCTGAGAAGGGCTTGATCATTCAAGCAGAGATGTCTGCCAATAGAATGTTTACCTTGTTGGTTGCGTCACAACCAAAGAAACCAACTTGCTTTCACACAGCCACACAAGACTTGTCACATCTCTGGCACTACCGATATGAACACTTGAGTCATAAAGGATTGAGGACTCTTCAAAACAAGAAGATGGTGAATGGACTACCACAATTCGAGGCCTCAAAAACTGTGTGCACTGATTGCATGGTTGGAAAGCAGCATAGAGATCCAATTCCAAAGAAGAGCACTTGGAGAGCATCTTTGAAACTTCAACTCATCCATGCTAACATATGTGGCCCTATCACACCAATCTCAAATAGCAAAGAGAGGTACCTAATTAGCTTCATTGATGATTTTAGTCGAAAGGTATGGATTTACTTCTTGGTCAAAAAATCTGAAGCTTTAGTTATCTTTAAACAATATAAAAGTTGTGTTGGAAACATGTTCATATATTAAGTGTTTGTGTACTAATCGAGGGGGTGAGTTCACTTCACAGGTGTTTGATGAATTTTGTAAAGAAAATGGCATCAAGAGGCAATTGACAGCAACTTACACTCCGCAACAGAACGGAGTTGTAGAGAGGAAGAACCGGACCATCATGAACATGGTTCGAAGTATGCTTTCAGAGAAGAAGATTCCAAAGACTTTTCGGCCAGAAGCTGTGAATTGGACAGTGCATATTCTAAATCGAAGTCCTACTCTAGCAGTGAAGAACATAACTCCGGAGGAAGCTTGGAGTGGAGTCAAGCCTTCGATTGAACATTTTCGAGTGTTTGGCTGTATCTCACATGTTCATGTACCTGATGTCAAGAGAACCAAGGAAGACAAAAGTTTCACTTGTGTGTTGTTGGGAGTTAGTGAAGAATCTAAAGCTTATAGGCTCAATGATCCAATAGCCAAGAAGATTGTAATTAGCAGGGATGTAGTTTTCGAAGAAGAAAAATATTGGGATTGGGATAAGTGCTATGAAGAACAGGTGGTAGCTGTGTTGGAATGGGGAGACAATGAGGAAAATGCTGTTGTAAATAATGAAGATGAGGCCGAGATTGAAGATGGAAGTAGTGTAGAAGAGATTGCAGTTGATTCTTCGAATCTGGTAGAAGAAGAGAGTTCACCTAGTTCCATTGAAGGGAGAGTTAGGAGGCCACCTGGTTGGATGAGAGATTATGAAACGGGTGAGGGTCTGTCTGAAGAAGAAGATGAGACCAATTTAGCATTGTTTGCATCTGCAGATCCTCTTTATTTTGAAGAGGCTGTGAAAAATGCAAAGTGGAGAGCTGCTATGGATTCTGAAATAAAATCCATAGAAAAGAATGATACTTGGGTGCTAACCGACTTACCTGCATGTGCAAAGAAGATTGGTGTCAAGTGGATTTACAAAACAAAGCTTAATGAACATGGAAATGTAGACAAGTACAAAGCACGCCTTGTAGAAAAAGGCTATACGCAACAACATGGAGTTGATTACACAGAGGTGTTTGCGCCAGTGGCAAGGATGGATACAGTTCGAATAATTATTGCTCTTGTAGCTCAAAAGAGTTGGACGATTTACCAACTTGATGTGAAATCAGCCTTTCTCCATGGAGAACTAAGTGAAGAGGTGTTTGTTGAGCAACCAAGAGGCTATGAGCAGAAGGACAATCCACACAAGGTATACAAACTGAAGAAAGCCTTATACGGACTCAAACAAGCTCCACGAGCTTGGTTTAGTCGTATAGAAGCACACCTTGTGAATGAAGGCTTTGAGAGGTGCCATAGTGAGCATACCTTGTTCATCAAAACAAGCAAAGGAGGTAAAATTTTAATTATGAGTTTGTATGTTGATGACCTCATTTTTACTGGAAATGATGAATCAATGTTTTATGAGTTCAAGAGCTCTATGATGCGTGAATTCGATATGACTGATTTGGGAAAGATGAGGTGTTTTCTTGGAGTTGAAGTATTGCAAAAGACTGATGGCATTTATATCAGACAAAAGAAATATGCTTTAGATGTGCTGAAAAGATTTGGGATGGAGGAAAGCAATTTTGTCCATAATCCGATTGTTCCAAGTTTTAAAGTCTTCAAAGACGAAAATGGAGTCAAAGTTGATGCAACATTCGTCAAGCAAGTAGTAGGGAGTCTCATGTATCTAACAACAACTCGACCTGAATTGATGTTTGTAGTAAGTTTAATTAGTAGATACATGGGGCAGCCAATTGAGCTTCACTTACAGGCTGCAAAGAAGGTGTTAAGATATTTGAAAGGCATAACAAATCTTGGGATCTTCTACAAGAAGGGAGGGAATGATAAACTGGTTGCTTTTACCGATGGTGACTATGCCGATGATTTGGAGGATAGGAAAAGCACATCGGGGTATGTATTCATGTTGAGTTCTAGAGCTGTGTCTTGGGCCTAAAAAAAACAGCCTATTGTTTCACTCTCTACAACTGAAGCTGAGTTCATAGCCGCAACATCCTGTACATGTCAAGCTGTTTGGATGAGGAGAATCTTGGAGAAACTCAGTCATACACAAGGTAATTGTACTACTGTGTTTTGTGACAATAGCTCAACAATTAAATTATCAAAGAATTCAGTAATGCATGGACGAAGCAAATACATAGATGTTCGCTTTCATTTTCTGCATGATCTTACTAAAGGAGTAGTGGAGTTAGTTCATTGTGGCACACAAGATCAGATTGTAGACATGATGACTAAGCCTCTCAAGCTTGACACGTTTTTGAAGCTGAGGAAGCTCATGGGTGTTTGTGAAGTTCTAGATGTAAACTAATTGCAGCAGTTAGTTTAAGAGAGGGTGTCAAGGTTTAAATTTCATTATTGTTTAGATTCGTTCTGTTTAATAAATCCCTATTAAGTAGGTAGTTTCCAACTTTGACTCTTTCTCTGTTCTTTATCCGTTAGTGTAAAACATCGGCTGTTCTTTCTCTCAATTAGTTATTGTAAAGGCTATTTATTAGCCAAAGTTGTTGATCAATAAAGTTGAATCATTCCAGTTTATTTTTAAGCTTGTTCGATTCAAGTTCTGACTCACAACAGTTAGGCCCTATTTGGGGAGCTAAGTTAAGCATTGTTCAGCTAAGCTAATTCAGTTGCTTTGAGCCACTTCAAACAAGTAATTATCCGAAGAGGATGAAGCAAGCACAAACAACACAAAAAATGACCAACTGATAGTGGATTTGGGCAATGTTTTAAGCACTCTTGTAAATTGTAATTGCAACCAATAATAAACCCCAATCCTTGAAAAGGTTTCCCTACCCTTCCCTACTTTTTCCTTCAAACCAAACATAGCTTAAGTGTCAGAACCAACCAATCTTCCATCTTCACCAAAAACCTACTCAATCAAAAAGGAAAATTCTTAAGAAAGCAATGAGTTTTTCATTAAAAGATAGAAACAATCATCCATTCAATCAAATAATTTAAGACTTTTTTTAATGAAATAGCCCTTATAAGAACAAATCAACAAATGAAAAATATAGAAATACTAAAGTTAACCATGGTAAAATATTTATAATATATTCTTACATAGAAACAAAGTCACCACTGTGGTGATAATATTTGTAAAAAACATCTACTCTGATTATCTGGCATTTTAATATTTTTCTGTTAAACAAGCGTTGTGTTGTAATTTTGTAAATTTCAAGACAAGGGATTTCAAAATGAGAAGAGCCAAAAACATTCTATTTTGGATATGTAAAGCACATTAAATGCACATAAGATTAAATGTGAGAGGTAAGACAATAAGAAGTGTCCCAACAATTGTTATGGAATCGTGGGAAACCAACTTGCAAATTGGTTTAAAAAAAACTAGTTTGTAATTTATCAATTTTGCAACAATGAAGGAAAATGAGAATGCATTTAGGTTATCCACAATTGTTTGAAATCAGTATAGAGTATAGATAGGTCAAGGTACTACAATGGATAAAACCCAAATCCATAAAATTGATATAAAATGTAAATCAATGGAAACAATATGCAACTAAGATACCACATGTATAGCTCACCCAATAATCGTATCAGTTGTTAAAACCTTTAAGAATTAAGAAATTAGAAAAAGTCATATTGGAGTCAATAAGATCGGTTGTAGCTCTGGAGATGAATGTAGCTTCCATCAATGAATTCAATGGTTCATGAATTCGTCCACCATGTATTCTAAGATGAATCATTTGCAGTGGTGGTAGCGGTGCTAGTGGAAAGCAAATGGAGAGAGGAGCTTTAATCTTCAATTGAGAAAATCGATTGAGAGGGATGTTGTTCAGTTTGGCTATGTTAAGGGCTGGGTTGCTTGAGGTTTTATTGGTTAAAAGTAACGGATGATTCATCAATAACCTCACTATTAAGTTAATTATCCTAACCTTACATAAATGAGGTTGATTATATATTTTTAAATAATATTGAAGAAGAAAGGTGTTTACATTAGAAAAAAAAATGTGGAGTGCTTATATCAAAAAGCGCTCACATGTGTAAACACTCAGTATTACAACTGAAATAGATTGCCGGCTTTTGAAAATTGATAAGTTGTCCCAACCATTGATAGAAGATATCTAATTGTTGCTTTCAAGGTTTTTAAAACCGAATCGGGGGGTCTGGTTCCCCAGTTTGACTGTTCGAATCAAATGGATAACCTGTTCTAACAAAATAATAATAATAATAAAAACCGACCAAACTGTTGAACATTCGACCACCCGGGTCAGTGGTTTCTGGTCCGACCATCCAGTCTAACTTTAGACAATAAATTTCCTTCATAGAACAACACCTACCAAATAGTAATATATCTTCCGAAAAAATTAAAATGATTTAATCTTACCCTTGTCCTTCCAAAATGAATGCCCCCCATAATACCCCCACCCCCTCTCTTTAATGCATAAAATGTAAAAATATAAAGATAAGGAGATAATGGACATCCTCGATGAAACTTTCTGGAGGTTGAAAATAATTTCCAGGGCAACCACTTACCAAGTCAATATCTGTCTGTGTAAGAATTATAGGAATTCCATGCATGAAAATCTTGAAAGGCAGGATTGATAGAAGTGAATAACTATTGAAAATAGGATGTTAAAATATCAAAGATTTCAGTTGTTGAGGAAGTCCAATCACCATCAGATTTTTAAAGCTAATGTATAGAATTTCTCCTTTGATGATTTGAGACTAATACATGAAAATATTTTGTGTTACGATCACCATCTTTTTTCCAGTTCATTCTAGCCTGCTGCTTCCAATAAAGTCTCCTCCTTATCCAATTCTTTTAATTCATGATGAATTTGCAGGTCAAGTAAAACAATATCCAAAGAGAGAATTTCCCAGTAGTTTTCCTATGTTTTCATTCATATAAATCTACTAATTTCTTTATTATTTTATCTATTTTTATTCTTTTTTTTTCAAATTTAAAATGTTCATCTTGGATCATATTGGTAACAGAATACATAACAAAAGACACAACAATCCAACACAGGGGCAAAAGTTCATAACACATAACAAAGAACAAGCTTCATGATATTCAACATATAACAAAACACAACAATGGGATTAGAGAAGAAACCCCACCCATTCGACATAACATATAACCATTGATGGGATTAGAGAAGAAACAACACCCATTCGGCATAACATATAACAAATGCAGCAAAATAATATAAGAAAAACGATTTCATATCACATCGGTTAGAGATTGTTTAAAACTCATCTTTGCGGTGGGAGTAAAACCGGTTTTAGGAGAATCTGGCCGGAGAAAAGGTGAGTTTAAAATAGAGCACATGATATATAGGTACGATGACGAGACAACATACCTGTTGACGCGTTCCTGGTCGAAAATGTCGCCAGTGCTTTTTAATGCTCGCTCGCCATCCGGTTGGAGCCAAGGGAGTCCCTCCTTCCTCTAAGATTTGTAGCGGCAAATTGGAGTTCATTGTTGAGCGAAAATGGTTGGCTGGGATTCTTTCTATCATTTAGTGCAAAATACTCAAAATACCCCTTCTCTCATGTGGAAGTCGTTAACACGTGTTCGTTAATAGGGGTTAACGTCGTGGGAACCCTACGTTCCCTGGGAACACGTTCTTTGGGAGCGTCAATTTTTCACTCCCAAAGAACACGTTCTTTGGGTGCTATTCTCACACAAGAATACCTTGTTTTTTCTTGTATCAAACACGTTTCTACTCCATGAGAACACCGGGAACACACAAAACGTTCTCGTGGAATGTTGCCAAACAGGGCTTAATCTGCCACCTGATTTTTCATTTTAATCAAGAATGCAATTAAAATCTCCTAAAGCACAAATAGGGTCATACAAACAAGCAATATTGTCTTGTAAATAAGAGAAAAAAAAACATTATAACCCTCATCACTTGGGCGAACATAAAAGTAGCAAAGGTACCATTATGAGATGTTAGGATAATTTAATATTTTGGCACAAATGTATAATACTAGTGGGATACAAAACAGATAATATGATTGAATGCTTCATTTCAAATCACGAACTAACATAACTATCATAAGACTTTCATTGTGTATCAAAATTGAAACAAAATTGCATAATATAATGAATCAAAATTAAATAACCATATCAACCATAATATAATGAATCATAAACTACCACTAGTCATCCATATTTATAAAATAACCACCATGATATCACAAGAAAATCTAAAGATACATAAACGAAGGGACTAACTAAAAGGAAATAAATGAAGGGTAAGATGTAACAAAAAAGGGTATAAAAAATCACAACAAAATAAATAAATAAATGATAAGGGAAGTTTCAATTGAAAACTAACCACAGAAAAAGTCCTAAAAAAAATTGTAACCAATTGACGGATAGCATAAAAGTGGTAACTAATCAGGTGGTATTTATCAAAATTTACAAGGGGTTTGGAGTGGTCAAAGCTCTTATGGTATCATGTCTTTCTATCATCATAGGTTTTTCCCATAGGAAATTAATTTATAAGGGGGTGTTCTTTTTTCGGATTTTGAGAGGGGGAAAAGTTGGTCAATGAGATTTTGGTTCCCATTGACCAAGAATCCCATGTTCTTTTTTCAGATTTATGTGGGACCAAGGAAAGTTTATTTCCTAGGTATTATACACATCTCCTAGGTGGGTAAATAACTTTCCCACCTAGGGGGAAAGTTGCCAACACTTGAACGGGACAAAAATGCCCCTTTTAATAATACATTTTTATGGCTAAAATGGTCATTGCCTTATTTACATGAGAAATAAAAGAACATAGGTAAATGCACTTACCTGGGTAAGTGTTTCCCAGGTAACTGCATTTACCTAGGTAAGTAACTTACCGAATAGTGAACAAAGCCTAAGAAGAAAAGTGGCAAAAGGTAAATAGGTGAAACTATACGCAATGTCTTAGTAAATGACCCTTTATTAACACATGATATTTCTGTGTGGGCTTAAAGTTTTGGACCCAGACCCACAAATTTCTAAGCCTGAACATATAAAATCTAAGTGCAAGCCAAGAAATTTGTGGCAATATATGACTCAAAATATATCATGAATCACATCAGAGACCGGATCTACTGACACCAATCACATAGCACATCATAGATGCACATCAAGAATGCCTCTCATACTTGTATATGCTATCATTCATGGGGAGATGTTGCAATGCATAGCTTCAATGTGTTGGGCTGTAGGTGTAAGTAGGATTGAGTAAGTGGGTAGGTTCTACTTGGAACCAAATAGAACTAACCTTGAATGGACCTTGAACTGACTGACCCTAACTAATTTGTGATCAAGTAAGGTTTGGTTCTAAATTCTAGAACCAACCCCCACCAGGCCGATTCCAAGGTCTAGGGGTTTACCTTACCCAAACTAACTCGAAGAACCAGCCTTATAACCAAACTTTCCTTGAAATAAATCACAAAAAACTTTGAAGATGTGAAGATTTGAAACCGATACTTATGGTAACAAAGGCCATGGTCTCACTTGACAATTGAGTCATTTTAAGTGATTTGATCAATTTTCTTCAATTTAATATTTAAATGTGTATAATAAATAATATAAATGATAATATTTCCAAAATTTAAATTATAATGATAAGTTTTGAACTATATAATAATAATAACACCCTGAGATTTTTGAATGGACTTAAACATACCTTGTGAGGGTTAGATTTTACTGAATTAATTGAAAGACTGTATTGCCCTTTTTTATGTTTCAGTTTTTCAATGAAACGGATGATCCTAGAGAGAAATCAAAACCCCACTTTGAACTCCATCCAATCCCCCTAAAGAGACAACAGGAATTTGCTTGCATATAAATGTAAATTTTAAATAGATAATTAAACATTGAGCTACAGAAGAGAGCTTAGAATGTAGGTAATGAAAACCAAGCATAGTCAAAACATGAAACAAAGAAAAGAGCTCAAAAGCAAACCGTTTCCCTTCCCCCTAATTGCTACTTAACCGCTTTCATCATTCATATCACTTGCCCAACATCATCTAAACCAACATGAACCTAAACATTTTTCAGCTCCATCTGAAGTGGGAGTTCATATTTCTGTTCACACAAATTCACAGCTTCCCACGACAAGATAATAACCAAATATTCCAACCACACAAGGGTGCACACAGCAAACATGTTTTCCCGAAGGATTGAATTGTACCCAGAACTTCAATTTTGAAGAAATTGTAGAACCATGCATTTTGCCGCTAGAACTGAAGCCCTTCTATCCTCATGGAGAAGCTGAAGGCTATCTCTTATTTTTGTTGCTTGGGCATAGTCCTCTTGCTAGGTAGCTATTTGTAAGACTTGCTGTAAGGTCTGTTTATCCAGAACAGTGCTCTTCATTGGTTAAAGTTCCCTCTGAAACCTCACTTTTAACTTGGGATAGTTTTCATGAACGTGAGTGAGTTCGGTCATGGAGTATTACTTTGGCACCAATATTTGATCACAAATTTGGAAAATGATGACCCAATTTGTACTAAGACACTCCTTCAAGCACAACTATGCATTTTGTGCATTGCTCAAGCCCAGGACTCTCAAATTCTCTTTTGCACATTTTTCTCCAAGAATACAAAATTGAGAATTGGGATTTTCTATGAATAATAATAATAATACAAAGTACAGGAGATGTTCTTGATTTGTGGCTGGGAGGTGTTGTAAGGAGCAGATCCGAACTCCAAAATTGGAAATTGAAGAAGCAATTCAAAGGGAAAAATAGGATTTTTAAAATTTCAGATGGGTCATATGACATTTTTTGTTAACAGGACCACCCAATAAGGTTTGTTTTTAGTTCATTTGAAAACCTTACGGTATGTTTAAATCAATTTAAGAAAAACTTGGGAATATTTAAGTCTTTTATTATTATTATTATTATTATTATTATTATTATTATTGAAATTTAAGTTTTTAAGGAACAAGTTTTCTTATTTACCAAAACAAAGGAACAAAGTTTTCTAGGTAGACCCCGAAAAACTGCCAAGATCAGAACTAATCCAATATAATTATCTTGACACTAGGGTAGGTTACAAGTTCAAAAACCTATAATAGGGTAGGTTCCAAGTTCTACATTGAGACTGAATTGACCCATGGTCACCCAAAGTATGAGTGCCTCTTTGAGAGAAGTGTAATGTGAGGAGAAGATATGATCTAGGCTCATACCTCTTTTACCAAAAAAATATATCACATGTATAGGATAGGATCAAAACGGTCCGGTTCAATGGATTTTTAGCATGCAGTTTAGCCAACATGCGGGCCAAACTCTAAGTAGGTGTTTGGCATCGGTGCTGGGAATAGGGATGAGCATTCAGTTTATTCGGTTAAAAACTGAAACAAATAAACCGAAATAAAAAATGAAAACCGAAACCGAAACCGAATTACAATAAAACCAAAATAACCAAACTAAAATTTTCGGTTCGATTTTCGGTTAAAAACGAATTTAATTAATATATATATATAATATTATATATTATAACCTATAATACATATATTATAATATATGTTATGAAATTGAATTTCATTATTATACATTATATATAATATATTAATATATAAATATATAGCATATTATATATGAAATGCTATATATATTGTATATTATATAATAAAATTTAGTTAATTCAGTTTTTTCGGCTAACCAAATTTCTAAATCTGAAAACCGAAATCAAAATTTTTAGTTCGGTATTTCGATTTTAATCGAATAATGCTCACCCCTAGCTAGGAATATTGCATTGTTTTCTAAGAAAAATGATGCTTATTTTTGTTTGGAACTGGTGTTGCCACATAGGCGTTTTTTGAGAAAACGACATTGGTTTTGTTTGATACCAGTGCCAACAGCAATAATTTCAACATTCAAGATAATGCCACATCATTAATGCACTTTTTCCAGAAAATATTGAATTTGGTGTTGCTCTAAATCATACTTTCCCAATTTTCAAGATATAGTTTAGGGCAAAGTTTTTATAGAAAAATGGTACCAAACAAAGGGTATTGTTTGAAGCACCATTTTTTGTGATAGGCACCCTTTTTCTCAAAAAACGGCATTAATGCCAAACATGGCCTAAAATAATCTCATTCTGTGAGGAACATACGTTTCGCTACTTTTCCTTTTCTTTCTGCTTTCAAACCAAAGCAGAAAATGAAAAAAGCAAGAATTGACGGAAATTTTCAACAAACCCTGGAACAGGCACAGAGTGACAAATCAAACAGAAAATGAGAGAATACTAATGCAGTAATGCTATTGTTTTGATGGCAAACCCTAGGAGAAGTTCCTACTCCAACAATCCATCATCCGAGAGAAGCTCCTACTCCAACAATCCATCATCCGAAAACCCATTACAGACTCACTTTCTCTCTCTTTCCTCTCTCATCTACTTCTTGAAAAGGCCACATGCCTTCCCCTTCCTTCTTTCTGTATTTATTCTATTGACATGGGTGTTTCTCAGACTGCAACACCTCCAGTATTTCTCCTTTCATCAACAGGACCAGTATCAAGAGAACCAGAAATGGAGAAGAGAGGATGACGGGAAAGCAAACCTGGTGAGGTTTAGCTCTGGCTTCCCTTCTCCGATCTCCAGAGATAGAAGGGGATGGTTGCTCAACCCTGTGACTGCTGCTAATGAAGCTGGAATTTCAGGTATGGTTCTCAATTTTCTTCTTTTTAGTTATTTTTGGATGTGGATTTTACTCCTTTTTTGCTGGGTCATGGTTCATTCTGCTGATTTGATTGAAATCTTTTGGTGGGTCTTGATTTTTCGTATGCTGCATCTTGGTTCTTGTTTTCAATTTCCCTTGTTTGGCGTGCATATTTGCATAAATATTATGTTGTTTGCTCTCTGTTTCTGGTTTACTTATTTTTCTGATCAAATTTGATTTATTGGAAAGTTATGGCTTTCTTGATTGTTTGAGAAGGAATTATCTGGCGTCTAATCCTCATTTGATTCTGTTTCTGGCATATCATGGAAAAGACATGATTGCACGCTGTACATCGTTTACAGTCTTCCTCACCCCTTTCTGCATGAGTTTCAGACATTTACAGCATTGGGCTTTTTCCTTACAGGGGGAGCAATAACCTGCGCTTCAGTGCATGTGGGTGAAATCCGGCCTGGTGGCGTTAGGGGAAATCACAGACACCATTCCTGCAATGAGACATTTATTATTTGGGGAGCTAAAACAAAATTTCGGGTATTCATAGATTTCTTCATACAAGAAAAAGGAAAATATGCATTGCAGATTAAAAATGTTTTAACTAGAGCACATATCAGCAGCTACAAAACAATTCTTAGTGATGAACCCATTGGGAACTGATTTTCGAAAAAAAAATATTTGTTATTTGGAACTACAGTAGATGTTTTTAGAAGATTAAGTGAGAGACTGAAATGAATCAACTTGTGTTAAATGTTTCTTCCATCATATCTCAACTCTGCATGACACATGGGTGGTAGCCCATTTCCATACCCCTAACCTCCCCCCCACCCCCCACAAAAAATAAAATATAAAAAACCATGGTGGCAGCAGTATTTGATCCCGAATCTCCACTATAAACAGCCAGAGATCCCACAAACTGAGCCACCACCAGTTGGTCAAATGTGTCTGGTATATATGATTATAGATTTATCCTTCTTGCTGGGCTCCTTTAAATTGTAGGGCAAAATGGTTCTTTTCCAGATATGTACTTGAGGCATTTAGATGCAGAGAAGTGTTAAAAAGCAAAGGAAAAAAATAATGCACTACTTTAATGCTTTATGGTTGCAAAATGCCTTATATATGAAGCAAGAATTTTGATGTTTTCTTGTATTAAATCCTATTCTCATTCTCTGCAGTTGGAAAACAATGATATAGTGGGTAAAGGCTATGCAGAAGTCACAATCAGTGCGAAAGAGCTAGCCATAGCTGCTAGCCCAAGTGGAACTGCTCATGCTTTAGTAAATGTGGATCCAGTACGGACAACATTCTTTTTGGGGTGCCAAGACAGTATATTAACTTATAATAGCTCTACCACAGATTTTAATGTCTGGAACGATCTTTAAAGTTTACTTTGTAATTTAAGCATTCTGTACACCTGATTGAGTGTTCTGAATCTCTACAGAATCAATTTTCAGTTCAAAAATAATCCATGGTTCTTGCACCATAAAATTGCTTTTATGGGGATAAGTGATGTTCAGGTGTCCGTACATAAGTCATAGTTGCCACCCCAAGGATAATCTGAAAGAGAAGTCACTTCCTGCATGTAAGCTTCTCAGGTAATTCTTCGCTGCATACCATTACATGTTTGTTGTATTTAGAAAATAACTTCTCCATTAATTATTTGGATACTCTATATGGTGAGATTTTTGGATGAGAATTTACACCATTTTGATGGATTGGCCTAGGAGATTACCAACTTCTAAAGCCAATAGAAAGGGTGGTGATTTGCTTTTGAAGGCTTCTCATAGCCTTTTTGGGGTTTAGGAATTGCGACTGTTGATAGCTTTGATGGCCTATCATTCTCTAATGCATGTGTTTATGTTTCTTCAGTAGATACCTTTCTTATATAGAATCTTAATGACCCAAGGGTAATTTTGGCTCTCCTACAAGGCCTGAGATTAGCCAAGCAATGGGAATTTCAGAACTTGGAGGTGGAAGGGGACTCTAATTTGCTAATAGAGTGGCTGCAAACAAAGAAGTTGGGTGTATGGAAGTTTAGACAGCAAATAAGGGAAATAATCTGCTTGGCAAGGGAAGTTCGAGTAACATTCAGATAGGTAAGGAGATCAGCAAACTCTGTGGCAGATAGCTTGGCAAAACAGGGGACATTCAGGAAAAACTTTTTTTGGGCTGTACTGTAACTCTTTAAGTTATTTTGGGGTCAACACTCTTTGATATCCTTAATGAAAGTTACCATTTCCAATAAAAAATGGGTAAGCTTATCAGGTAACAACTAGGTAGGAAGGTTTAATGTATGATTTTAGGAGAAAAGGAAAGGGTTAAGAGGATTTGAAAAGGTTCTAAGTTGAATTGCTAAGAAATATGAGCTCTTAGTTGGAGAGGGGGAAGGGGAGGAAAAATAAAAATTCGAAACTAACTGTAGGGTAAAATTATTAATAAAATTCTGTATGAGGTTTGGAACTGATAGTTGTAGAGGTTTGACTGACCAAGTTTGATAGGTTTTTGAGTATTCCATGCATAAAAGGACAGAAATTCTGCTTTGTGAAAAAAAAAACTCGAAAATTCTGGAATTTATAGTTCTAGGTGGACCTCTGAGATGGTAATGGCAATGCATCAAAAGTTCCTTTAAAATGAATAAAATTACTCACCAAAAGTGAATGGAAGAATATGTAACAACATAAAAACAACTTACAGCAGTCAGCTATGGAGAAGAATTAAAGAACTTCAAAACTTTGTCACAAAAAATTTGTACCCTAAATGCCTTTAGGTAATAAATTAAAAAGACAATACTGACCCCGTTTACCCTCAATTGAAAACACAACTATAACAGTATGACTCAATAACATAGTTGTCAAGGCGACTAGGCGAGGCTAGGCGACCATGGGACACCTAGGTGATGGAAATTTGGAAAAGGGAGGACTGAGGAGTATAGGGGTGGAGCCCCTGTTTTTTCAAAAAAAAAAGAAAGGGAGGACTGGCGGAGCCCCTGTTTTTTTGGCTGAAATTTGGAAAAGAGAAAGAAGAGTGCAGACTACAGAAAGGGAGGACCGACGGACTGTTTTTTTGAGGAAAAGAAGAAAGAAGAAGAAGTGTTTGGTTGAGCTTGAAGAACTTACCTACCGCTGCCGGAGCTGAGGTGCGATGGAGTTGGGCTGGGGCTTGAGCTTGAAGTGGTCGGTTCTCCTCCCTCTCCAATCGAACAAAGAAATGGAGATTAGATTAGTTGTATACTTGTCTTAATATTAAAATGATACCATGTAGCAGATTTATTTTAAAAGAAGACAACAACCAATAAAATATCAAAACAATAAATTAAAAAAAATGGTTTTATATATGTATGTATGAAGACACCTAGGCGCCAGCTTAATTCTCTAGGTGGGCGCCTAGTATGCAAAACCTGGGGCGTTTGGGCGAGGCGACCATGAAAAACTGCCTAGTCGCCTAGGCGTTGCCTTGACAACTATGCTCAATAATGTCTAAAGAGGCCCTAAACCAATAATAGGCACTTGGGCAACTGATCATGTGGGATCCATGTGGTTAAACTTTGATTTTGACCATTGATCACTGTTGACAGTCCATAAATGTGAGCAATCAAAGTTTTCTTGATGAAAGCCTTCCCTTGATGATGAGCCTGAGATTTTAAAGGCTCCTCTAATGCTCCTTAAATTCGAATATATCCAATTTCAGCTCAATTCAATGGTTGGATCAAGAGAAATTGAGTTTGGAAATTCTTTGTTTTCTTTTTGAAGAATAGAGAGAATTTTTTCATTTAAAAGAAAAAGAAATACAATAGAAAGAAGATATCATCATATCACCCGAAAGAGACACGACTTCTAGGCTGTAAGATTCTACCTAGAAGTTCAATTGCTGACATGCATAGTCCTTTCTTGTGGTAATGTTTTTATCTTATTCTTTCTAGACTTGGTTAATACTTATTCATATATGACATGTATACTTGCTTTTCTCTTTTTTTTTTTATTATAAAGGGTAAATTGCTGAAACCTCCCCTGAACTTTCTAAAACAGTTGCAAGTAAACCCCTTCTGTTAGAATCCTCTAACAAAAGGCACAAAAATGCCCAAAATACCCATGCAGTTGCTTTTGACCAAAATGTTTATTTTCCAAATTATTTCTTCATATCAACCACTACCCCATGCCTCTCCAATCTATTTTCCAAAATTGGTTTATTTTTCAATTTTTCCCTTGATATCAATCACATCTACAACTTTAAACTCTCTTTTTTGTTGTTAATAAAGTTTGTATTGTTTTTTCTGTAGAAATCAGCCTCAGTAATAACTGTATGGGTATTTTGGACATTTCTGTGCCTCTTATTAGAGGATTTTAACAAAAGGGGTCTACTTGCAACTATGTCAGAAAGTTGAGAGGAGATTTCAACAATGGTCAGAAACTTCATGGGAGATTTCAGCAATTTACCCTATTATAATATATATTTTCTGGAACCCATCTGCATCAGATCAGATTCGGTGTGTTGAAAGGTTATGAAGATCTATGAGGGCATCCAAATATAGGAGCAGTTGGAGTTGGTTTGGCACAAAAAGAGGAAAATGGTTTGAGGGGGAAATTTTTGGGCTTTCATGTAAAACAAATAAAAACTTGCTTAAATCAGTTTCAGTCCTTTGGGAATGTTAGAGTAGTGCCTTAAATGAAGAACGTATGTGTTGTTGACTGTAAAAGCTGCTTGCAAAATGAAATAGAAAATAGAGAAAAACTTGGAATCACTCAATGGGGTGTTTAGGATCGATGTAGGCTATGCTAAGGAAAATCCCTGAATTACAGAAATATTATCATTGAGGGAGATTCAAGTGTGGTTACCGTTTGGTTGCAAAATAATTTGGAGGGACTGTGGCAGTATAGACACATGCTAAGGGAAATCAGGAGCAGTAAGGGAGATACATGCCAGTATCAAATGGGTACCAACATTAGATAACAAGGGGCAAGATTATGTATTGGGGCTGCTAGAATCCAGATGTATTGGGATTTGGTAGATTCTGGGGGGTGCGATGTAGGCTGTGGAACCATTTTCTGCTCTTCTATGAAGAACTGCTGGGTTATTAATGGCTATAAGAACTAAGGCTTTGTTGGGTTTACAGTCAGAATCGGAATGGTCTATTGCTACAGTCAGTTTGGTTCAGGCAGGAATGGGAATGGGAATTGGAATCAGCAGGAATGAGATTTCATTCCCAAGGGAGGGGCAGGGAATGGCCATTCCCTCAAATGGGGGAATGCCATTCCAGAAGGAATGGGAATGGGATTCCGATTCCACCCAACCAAACAGTTGGAATTGGAATAGCCCATTCCGGTTCTGATTCCATACCCCTATTCCCGCGAACCAAATGGGACCTAAGAAATTAGAGCTGTGGCAAGGCTTGTGATGTGATGTTGAACTTGTCAATTGGCTAACAGTAGGAAGAAAAATACAAGATTATTGTATACCACTGTTGGACTTTTGTTTTAGCTGGTTACAGGTTGGAGAGAAATCATTTATTCACCAGAATAGATAATAAAGGCAGCACTCAGGAATTTATATTCAGCTTTATACAACGTTTCCCAGAAGGTTTTGTTTCATTGGGTAATTTATCCCTTTAAAGATTGGCAGATGATAAGGCTTAGTGATTGGAAAAGGAATGTGGAGAGAAGGAACTCTGGGAGCCAATCATGCATGAATGGGGGATAAAGTTCTAGGGCCAGATGGATTTAATATGGCTTCTACAAGGAACATTAGGATGTAATAAAACCTAAGGTGGTTAATTTTTGTGAGGAATTCTTTGAAATAAATCATTGGACAAAAGAGCAAACTCAACATTCACAACCCTTTTTCAAAAAAAAAAAAAAAAAAAGAGTGCCTTTAAGGATTAATACCCATGCAGTCTCATATCAAGCTCTTACAAGATTATTTGCAAAGCTGCTGTCTAAAAGATTGAAGAAAGTACTAAGAAATGTAAGGGCCCAACTCAAATGACTTTTGTCAAAGGCTGGAAAATGCTAGATGGATTTTTGGTGGTGAGTGAATGTATTGGTTCAGGGATAACAGGTGTCTCCAAGCTAGTATGTAAAACTTATATAAGAAAAGCTTATGATCATGTAGAATGGAGGTTCTTAGAGGTGGTCCCTTGTTCTATGGATCTAAATGGAACATTTCAGGTTGGGGTGAATGGTCCTACTATAACTCACCTTTCAATATGCCAATTATACTCTTATTTTTACTAATATATCTTTTGGAGGAAGTTTGAAATTGAGGTTAATTCTTAAGGGTCAGTGAGTTGTTTGATCTCAGGGTAAATTTGAACAAAGTCTTTTGATTGAAATTGGGGATGTTGCTTCATGCTTGCTTGAAAGAGTGCTTTTGCTTTGGATTGTTATATACGTAACTTCCCATTCACATTATCTTGGTATTCCCATTTGCTAAAGGCAACATGTCAGCCTATTATCATAGAAAGGCTAGAAAAGCAATTGACTGGTTGGAAAGGTAAGTATTTATCTTTGGGAGGAAGGATTATGTTGATAAAAGAGTGCTCTTACTAGAATGGCTATTTGCTATATGTCCATATTGAAGATTCTAGCATTGGTATTTAATCAAATGAGAAAATCCAAAGACATTATGGGGTGGGGAGAATTTTATTTGTTTAAGTGAAATTAGGTGTATAATTTCCCCCAAAAGCATGATGGCTGGCTTGAAAATAATTAGAGTTATGAACAAAGCATTTTTTGAGAAGTCGTTATGGAGGTTTGGGGTGGTGACAAATATGTTATTGGAGGAGAACCATAATTACCCAATATGGAATGGTTCAACTTGAATGGGATTCAAGGACGGTTTCATCTACATGTGGATGTTATGTGCAGAAAGGAATAATAGAGGGAGGGAGGGAGGCTAGAAAGTCGTGATTTATGCCCTAGATGTCAGCTAAGTGAGAAGAAAATTGCAGTGAAAGATTTTTAATTCTTTAGACATAGAAGAGGGGGTGAGAAAGAGAGAGAGAGGGAGGGAGGGAGAGGAATTCATTAATTTGTTTAAACAACTGGAAGTAGCAGAGGTATCAGCATCGTCACTGATGGATGGATGAAGTAGTCGTGTTAGACTCTTGACACTCCATGGATTCTTGAAGAACACTTGTATGCACTGTTTTCAAAACCGGACCAGACCGGATGGTTGGATCGGAAAAACTGGGAACTGGTCAGGTGACCGGTTTTGCTTTCCCCAAAAACCAGATTTCTCTCCAAAACCGTTGATTTTGGTCAGTGAACTACTGAACCGGGCGGTTAACCGTTCGAATGGTTTTGACTTTTTTTTTTATTTTCTTGTCAGAATGGGCCAAGCATTCAGTTCGAATGGTTGAACCGTTTGATCCGGTAACCAGACCCCTGACTGGTTCGGTCACCAGATCGGTTTTAAAAACCATGCTTGTATGCGACATTTTTCCTTTTCTTATTCTATATAAATAAACAGCTAATGTGCACAATTGGCATTTTCCCTATAAAATATTATTAAGGTTCAGTTTGGAAGAAGTACAAATACAAATATTGCAAACAAATACATACAAAATAATACAAAATGTAAGGTTTTGCCCTACTTCCAAGCTGAGCCTAAATAACAAGTGTAATTTTTAGACCTGCTTACAAAAAAAAAAAAAATCTTTTAGACCTTTTTCTATACGTTTTGTAACATTAAGTTAACAAAATGTAGACTATTTTAATACCTTTTGTTTTTCTAGAGACACACTGTGAGTCCATCTTGTAAGTCAGATACTCAGACATGTATTGGATTCTGGTTCCCATGTCTGTGTCGAATTGGGATCTGCTCCTCACGGAGCACCTCACACCAACCTCACAGGCACATCCCGCCGTGCATAACGCCCATCTCCCTTGAATTATAACTTTATTGAGTAATTGTCAAATTGCAAAATGGCTACGCAAGTATCCAAGCATGACCTAATTAACCAAAGAAGAATTTTTCTAAGTGACCTGTAATATCAGGTGGCAAGAGGCAAAATCTTTCAGGAGTTGGAATCCATTTGCAATATTCTGAGAATATAGAAAGAAAACAACAAAATTTTTTGAGGAACAAACAGAGATTTGAGAACGGTGGCTGATATTGGGTAGCCACTTCGTCCTGAGTTTAAAGATCTATCTCATTCATCTATTGGGGCAGAGCTATGGTCAATATTGGAACTTGAAAATCTAATTTAATACAAGGGTTGACTATGATGTTGGAAAGACGTGATATCAGAAAAACTTACTACCAGTCAATCAGTATTATAAAAGTAATAACTAATCAGATGGGTTTTCATTAGAATTCTTGGGGGACGGAGTTGTGATTGGTGTCTTTCTGGCATCATAGATTTAAAAATATCGTATACAAGACTTTGCACCGTACATATTTGTATTTGCACTCTTTTCAAATAAAGTCTTAATTATAAATATGTGTTCGATGTTCATAGTTATAATCAATTTGAGCCTAAAAGTCAGCCCAATTAGTTCAAAGGATGCAACTTGGGTGGGCTC
The DNA here is from genome assembly GCF_055504915.1 of Nelumbo nucifera. Lineage (NCBI taxonomy): Eukaryota > Viridiplantae > Streptophyta > Magnoliopsida > Proteales > Nelumbonaceae > Nelumbo > Nelumbo nucifera. Next base: position 23,353,711 of record NC_142655.1, on the reverse strand, counting down.
AGGTTGAACATCTTATAAAATTTTATTAACTGTAATTGACCTTAAAATGGTGGGCAGCCCAGTGCATGAGACTCCTGCCAATGTAGAGTGGGGGGAGGGTTCTGGGGATGGATAGATATGCAGTCTTATCCCTGCACATGCAAAGATGTTTCCAAGATTAAACCCTCGTCATTCAGGTCGCAATGGAATAATCCAACCGCAACAAACTATGAAATTTTCTAGATATTATTTACATTTTTGGAACTGTGAAATGTTTGGATATTATTTGCATTTTTGTGGGTTTGACAAATATCTAGACTTCTGTATTTGAGGTTGAATCAACCTAACAATGTGTCTAAAATAGTCAGCAGAAATCTGAACTCATTAATAGGGTACGAGAAAATATAAGTTTGAACTCTTGTAGATACACTTAAAATGTCAGATAAATCAAAACAGTCTTACATAAAAGGACCTAATATGGAATATTGGATCCACTATAGGATTATAGACCAAAATAAATTGTGTATAAGCTAGAATACATAGACCGAATAAAGAAGTCAATTCGGAATAACTTTCTTAATAGACCGACCTAATATGATGCATCGCAGTCTACCTTAAAACCAGTTATGTGAAAGGAAGATTACAACTTTGCAATTCTTACTGGTCAAAGAAATCGGCCCTTTTTAAAGCTGCCCTCTAGAGGTGACCGACCACTGATTAAAAACATTTACACTGTTCAAAGAACTGGACCGGACATTAACATAGAAAAGGGTAAGAGGTAGATTTTCAAAGGTTATCTAAAATTAAAAAAAAAATCATCTTTATTGGATATTCGAGTGCAAAGTTATGGTTTTCGAAAGTTTGTTATTTATTTTAAAAAAAAAACTGGCCAATTTTGTAAGGCTGGGACTGATTCATCAGTTTTTTGGTTGGAACAATTGGGTTAATGGTTTTGGCCAACTTTTTGTGACTTCCAGTTTTAGGGGTATGATTGAACTGGCCAAGGGACCAATCACGGTTCAATCGATCCAACTAGCTGGCCCAATATGGTTGTCTAAACATTGAACATTCAAGTTAAGGTTCAATGGGTTACAAGATTGATAGAGTTGCAAACGGTATCTGTTTGTCTGAATCCGAATTCAAATCCAATCTTATTACAGGTGCTCTAAATTCAATCGGTTTATAATTGGATAAAAAATTGGATCATCCCCTATCTGATTTGATAAAATTCCATTTGATTTGATTTGATTTGATTTAAATCTATATATATATATATATATATATATATATATATATATATATTTAAAATGTATATTGCATCTAATTTTTAAAGTTAATTTGAATCTTGTATTTTTCGTGCATGTTATTTTTTTATTCATTTTATTCATTAAATAAAATACAAAATCAACGTCATTTTTAGTTTATTTTATCAATAGTATATGATATTTTGATCATTTTTAGTTTAACTTATTAATGCTATTCGAGATCCGATTGCTATCTGAATTCAATTTGAATCTGATATAATATCGTCAAGGTATCAATATCATTTGATACTGCGACATATTGTATTGACCAATGGCAGTTGGCAATTTCAATCCACTAAACTCTATCCCCACCCCCCAAAAATGTTTAGAAAGAAAACTTAAATATTGTGGGTATCATTACTGAGTCTGGATTTTTTGTTCACAAGAATTCTGCCCACGTTTATCTCAGCCATATATGGAGAACATCTCATCCTCTGCATAGTATTATGCAAGAAGAGATGTTTCCAACTCACGGGGGGTAGTGTATCGTGGGTAGGCGTGGGCAGGAGATCCGGAATCATCATTACTTCAAACCTTGCATTTTTTTTTTTAATTTTTTGAGGCCCAAAAGGTAAAATCTATTCATCAATCAACAAGGAAATTTACATCTTAAGAGAGACCAAAGATTAAGGAAATCTGGTAAGCTGGACCAGGTCATGGCTCTGTTATGCCTAATGGCATATTGAGCAAGCTTGTGAACTATTCGATTACAAGAGCGAGATTGAGAATTAGTGGAGCACAAAGAAAAGGAGGAAGGAGGAACACAAGTTACAACATTAACGCTGCAAATATGTAATGTAAAACGGTTCATATAAATTGTAAAGTTGGGTTAGTTTTGTATTGACAAACTTGCCTTCTCCCCAAAGACATTTGGCTATAATGGATGCAAACACGAATTCCAATAAAGCATATGCTTTTCTTTTATCAAAAGCCCACTTGAATGCAAATTTACTTCTTCTTTATTGATGTACTTTTACATCTTATTATCAATGTAAATATGCATTGATCTGTCATTTGTCAATGCAAAAATGTAATATTACCAAACACAGGCAAAAATGAACTAGAATGAAAATTTACCCTGAACCAGGATTTACACTCCATTTGCATCGTTTCCAAACACAGCATCAGTAATTAAAGTATGAATTCTCCAAAGGGGTCTTTGAGGGAAGCGATACACTTCATCACCGTCTTTACATCACTTTCAATCTGAATTGAATCCATTAACATGCCACAGGCATTGATGGGGCCATGCACCATCAGTGTTGATTTTTAGCATGTTTACAGGGGGCTTAATCCAACAAGGCGGGTTATCAATGGCCATATTTGCAGTAGGAGCTGGGTCTAGATGATTGTTTTCTTGAAACTTCAAAGTATCTTGAATATGGGCATTGACAGAAGTGATAACCCTACAAATCTTATCAAAAACCACCTGGTTTCTCAATTTCCAAATATACCATATTTGGTTCCACCCTTAATCACTCTTCAAAGTAATGTCTCAAACTCTCAGCAGTAAACTCCCTTAATCGCATTCCCATCGGTGAGGCCAACCAAATCGGTGCCACAGTTGGATAGGAAAAGAAAAGGTGTTCCATAGTTTCAGGTTTTTCTAAACAGAGTGGATAAGTTGGATCAATAGATTGATATCTTCTTTTCATGATATCACTAGGGGTGTCAATTGGACTCGAATTGGTCTAATCCCATCCAGTCCAATGTGAGTCCATTATAAATGGACCAAAACGAAACCAATCTAATATTGAATGTTTTGAACCAATTTGGACTGGTCCAATTTATTGTCTGGACCATCCAATCTGTTCAAATTCATTTTGATCTAGATTGGTTTCAACCCAAACCCGATCTATTGGCACATATATTGTTATCTTATATCAATGGACTAGATATTGACTTAATCCAACCAATCCAATATAAATTTGTTATAGACGGATCAGATCCAATCCAATCTAATAAATATTTTGGATTGGATTAGTCCAATCCAATATGTCTTGTTGGTCCGTTCAATCCATCTAAATTGATTTTGATTTAGACGGGGTCCAATCCAAAACCGGTCCATTGACACCCTTAGATATCATTAACCGAGATAGCCTCCATAATACACCTCCAAATGAACATTTTGATTTGAGGAATAAGCATTTCGGAACCCCAAAACTCTTTCCACTGAAATTCATCGCAAAGTAGCTCATATTAGAAGATTTACACCCATTTGTCAAGAGCTTGTAACCAAAGTTACAAGCATAAATCTCCAAATCAATTTATCCTCGCTGTTCAGTAGTAGGAAGTTGGACCCATTTGATTCTGTTGATGATTGAAGGATCAAAGATTTGCTCAAGATCATCTGTCTTCCATGAGCCTGTGTTGTGAACAATAATGAGAGCAACCTTCCTAAATAAGAAATCGTTGTGCTAACTTTTGGAGGAGAGTTTTGTTCATCAAGGATAATTGTCTTGGTCCAAATCCTCCCATTATCTTCTGGATGTAAGAAGGTGTACCAGGCCTTTAAATAAATTGAACCTTGAATTTGAATTTTCCCATCGAGGTGGCTGATGAAATATTTTCACAACTATCTAATTAAAAATGGTCCATGTCGGCATGTCGTACAAGCTCATGGTTTGATACAGGTTGAGTACTAAATCATATTCATTGATACAGGTTGAGTACTCCAGCTCATGCCCCAAGTTAAATCTACTAAGTTTAATATTTCAAATTAGAGGTGTAAAATGGGTCGTGTCGGGCCGATAAGGCATAGTCCGCCTGTGGCCCGCACAAAGTGTGAGCCGTCCTAGGCAATGTCGCCCTCCCCAGGGATAAGTTGGGGGGGTCAGTCTGACACAGCCCACGGCCCAAGCCCATGTGGGCTAGTGCCATGTCATGCTGTGCCATGGGCCTAGGCCAGGCTGGGCCACAGACCGGGCCTTGAACGTGGGCCAAACTAGATCATACTATTTTTTTTTTTGTTTTTTTAATATTTTTGATATTTTTATTTCTTTGCTAAGTAAAACTAAAATATTTAACTTTCTTTTGAGAACTATTTGAAAAATAAAAAATCTAACAAATAAATGAAAAAATACTTAACCAAATAAGAAGTCAAAGAGACAAAGACTCAAAGTGAATAATAAATTGGAAGAAAATTAGGAATTTTTATTTCATTTAAATTTGAATGATAAAAAGCATACAATGGTTGGATGAATGAAATATGAAAATTGGAAAATGGAATAAATTAATAAAATATAAAAAATACAATATAGTTACAAATTGAAAATAAAAATTACATTATTAAAAAATATCAAATAAATTAAATAAAATTAAAACAAAATTTATAATAATTTGAAAAAATGTTATACAACTATTGAGTATATGAAAAAAACATTGACTTCATCATTTTCTCCTATTGTTCTTGGCTTTGATCATTTGCTTGATGTGAAACATCAAGTGTAGTGTCATAACCTCCTTTGTCTTATAATCTATCTTCAGCATCCAGCCAATCTTTAAAGCTGATGTACATCTTTAGACTTTCATCATTCATACATCTTCTCTTGCCGTCCAACACCTGCACTAAAACAAGACTCCAATAGAACTATAGACACTGGAAGGGTTAGTAGATCATGTGTCATGATGGCGAGAATTGGATAATCTTTTGCTTATTCACTCCACTAGACTAAAATATCAAAATTATTTGATTCATCCGATGTGAAGGAAGAATCTCCTAAAGTAGAAAAATTTTCTTGTAAATAAAAATTAAATTCAATAAATGAACTTATTGTCGAGGCAATGGATTTCTGCCACTTACTTATTAAATAATTTTTTTTTCTCTTCCACTACTGGACTCAAGTTCAGAAGTGGAAGATGTAGCTGTACAAGTTGTAGAATTTTTATTATTCCATGTTACTTCAAATTCATATAAACTATACATTTCAAATAATAAACTTTTAATTTCTTCTTTTTTATTTCCAATTTCAATATTCATATTTTCACAATATGTTTCAAGTAAAATATCTAAACCATCTTTCCTAATACTATGATCTAATATTATAGTTAAGCAATAAAGAAGAGAAATGTTCTCCCAATATTTTTTAAATTTATTTTCCATTATTTTAACAATACTTTTAAATTGTAGGTTATTTCTATATTTTGCAAAACAATCACTAATTATCATTAATTGATAACCTAAACTACAACTAATTAGATAATAAATACCCGATAATTCATTAATTGTATCATAAAAATGTTTAAAAAAAAATCTCTTATACAAATTGTCATTTCCCAATCTTCCTAAAATATAATATCAGTAGGCATTTTTGCATTATAAAAATCACTAAAAATTTGTTTGTGAGGAATACAACTTTCTAACATAGCATAGGTAGAATTACATCTATGTTTAACATCTAATATAAAATGTTTATATTTTAAACCATAATTTTGACATAAATATTTAAATTCTTGTTTTCTTGCTCCAAAACTTTTAATATATATATAATACAATTTCTAATTTTAGAAATATGAGTAGAAATAATATTTAAAACATCCTGAACATATAAATTTAAGATGTGACATGCACATCTGATATGAAATAATTTATCACTTAAACATGACTTTAATTGATATTTTAAAATATTTATTGCTGAATCATTATTACTGGCATTATCAAAACTAATAGAAAATAATTTATTGTCAATTCTATAAGCATGTAAAGTATTTAAAATACTTGCAGCAATAGTTGGGCCAGTATGTGGCCATTCAAGCCTAGTAAAACTTAAAATTCCTTTATTTAAAAGCTAATTTTCATCAATAAAATGACTGGTAACACAAATATAACTTATGTTAAATTTAGAAGTCCAAATATCAGAAGTAATTGCAACTTTAGAATTAAGATTTGATAATATATAAATTAAATTTTGTTTATATGAATAAAAATTTTTAAAGCATCTAATCTAATAGTATTCCTAGAAACTTTTTTAAATTGTGAATTTACAAAATTACATAACCAATTTTCAAATTTAGTATTTTCAGTTAACAAAAATGGTTGTTCAAAATGTACAATGTATTTTGCTAATTCTTGCCTCATTTTTTCTTGAGAATATTTAAAATTACCAACCCCTCTCCCCAATTTGTGTTTGTGTTGTTTCTTCTCTTTTTCTTCTTCTTTCTCATGAATGAGCAAATGTCTGCCCAGATAGTCAGTACCACCCTTGTTTCAATAGCTAAAGTCTTTCATACATTTTTAACAAACAATTCTTTTTCCCTTCCCCTGAACCTCCTCTACTTTAAATATTTTTCAAACCAAGCTAATCAACTTAGTGGTCTTCTTTTTCTTTCCCCTAGTATTGTACTAGGGGTGGAAGTTCCATCAATATCAATAGCATCCATATTGGTGCCAACACTACCATGCTGTGACTGAATATCGTCGGCATTGAACATATTGGGGAATTGGTTTTGAGAGGAGCCAACCACTTTTTTAATTCTAAAAAATAAAAAATTAATTTAATTGCACTTATCCGAATTGCCAGTTCAGAATCCCAACTTGATTTCAACGGTTGAAGCCTTTCAACTCCAAGAGTCCAAGCCTCCCAAATTTCTAACTTGAGATACTTGAATTGTTGAGCAAGCCTTCTTCTTGTTGAAACTTCAATAAAGTTGAGAATTGGAGAATCAAAGAATGTATGGGAGATTCAGATATTGATACTTGAGAGAGTATGAGAACTAGAGAAGAAATTAAGAGAATTGTTGAATTAGTGTGATGAGAATAGTGAAGAATAGAGCTATTTATAGGAATTGAAAATAATTCAATTGCCCAAAATACCCTAAAAACTAGCCATTTTTTATTTGTTGAGAGAGGTATTTTGGATTGTAAAGTTATTTATCTCATTACCCAAAATTGCCCCCAAACTAAGCTATTATATAGTTGTTGGGGGCATTTGTATTATTCTTTTCCCCCCGAAATCAAAATTCATAAATACCCTCTTATATAGCTATTTATACCTATTGGGGGGTATTTCTACGGGCCCGTGGGCTGTGCCGCATGCGATGTTGTAGGCTGAGCCGTGGGCCATGCTGTATTGTACTGGCCCGTGGACTTGGAACCCCAAGCCCAACACAGCCCGAACCATCGTGTTAGGCTTGGCATGGCCCATATGCCATCGTGCCATGTCGTGGTGGTCCAGTCCACATTCGGGCTGGGCTGCAGAGAACACGAGCCAATTTACAACTTTATTTCAAATGCAATGTGGGTCACTACAACTGGGGGTGCAACTTGGGTAGGATTGGGATGGGAGTTGTCAAATTTTCAATGGGCCCAAACTGTGACCTGTAACCCGAGTCCGCTGTAATTGAAATTCTTGGCAACCCTATTGACTATTCCACAGGGAATCTTCACAACCTTCTCCAACAAAGCACCATTTTTATCCTTAATCCTCCCCAACTAGAAGCCTCTATCCTTTTTTTTTCCTTTTAAACACTTTCCCAATTGATTGATGATTTTGCTCGGGTTAGGCCAATAAAAGGCCAGACCCTAATCCTAAATATTCAGATTAGGATTGACCCAGAGGTCAATGGTTCAAATGTTTGGATCAACTGGTTTTTGACTAAATCAACATCGGTTTGAAAGTAAGTGACATGACAATGACCCATAAACCAACCCGAATTCTTTTAGGGTCATGTCGGGTCAGGCTGTCTCCTAACTCGGGTCACTGGATAAGAAGCCCCAACATTTTTTTTCGGGTTGGTCGGTTTCATGGGTTGGGGCATACTTTTTGCCATGTCTACCTAAAGCCCGTTATATGACTCAATTGAAAAGTGGACCTTTATTATGCGCTTTCACACCCTTTTACCCTTATTCATATAATATGATATTCGAATTCGTTGTGCCATACTAAAATTGGTTTATCTTTGATCCAAAAACACAAAGGTGGGCCTAAGGCGACTTCAAAAAAGGCATATTATCTTGATTACCATTATTCCATGTCAATGGTTTATTTTTCAAATTTAACCAGGCAAAGTGTCAATGACAAAGAAACATGAAGGGTGGGAGCAACTTTCTGTATGACTCAGTTTGGAAGGAGTACAAATACAGATTTGTAGAATGTGCCTTGTATTATGGTAGGCTTACGGTTGACAATGTACGTGCTCTTTCAGCTTTCTAGCAATGTGTTTCTGACTAGTCAAAGCATCTGAGAAGGCTCCATTTGGTGCATGTTTTCGTATTTGGTTCGTAGTAGATCTAGCTGCTAAAAGTCGATGCATCGAAAAGACGCGAAAAGCCCATTATAGACGATTTTCAAGAAGCTTCAAATGGAACTTTTCACTATTTTTCGATTCATATTTGTGCGGAAAGACACATCTGAACCAAACGGTCTTCAGGCTATCAAGATCTTAATGCAAAAGCTCACTGCGTCTTTTGACTTTCAAAACTACCAAAAGATCTTCTCAAAAAGACTTGTCAAACGGCTCCCATCTTTGTGGGTTTTTAACTTTTAAGTACCGAGACTATCTAATTAAGACCAATGTTTGGGAGTGCTTATACTAAAAATAAGTACTTAAAAACAAGTGCTTATTCGAATAAGCACTTATTTGCATTTGGCACCCAACATTTTCAAGTGCTTCATATTGGGCCTTTGATAGTCTTTTTCTGCAATAAGCACTTAAATACGCATTTGTGACTATTTTGTCCTTCATTTTCTTTTAAATTTTCAAAATATATCCTTATGAAATTACTTTTATTGACACTTTTATGAAAGTACTTTTATAAAATTCAACTAGTGATAATTTTATAAGTGGTATTTTAAAATTCAACTAGGGATAATTTTGGAAGAAAAAAATGAATAAGTGCTTATACAATAAGCACTTAAAAAGGTTAGAAATTTGGGCTTAAAAAATAAGCTATTATTTTTAAAGTAAGCACTTATTTCGGGCTTATTTCCCAAATACCAATAAGTGCTTAATAGTGTGGTCCCTGCCCAAATAAACACTTATTTTTAACCACTCCCAAACATTGCCTAACTTGAAAAAGTTCAGTTGAAGCAGAGCTATTAGTAACTGCAATACACCCATTTCCATTAAGAATTGTTAGCATATGAAATTGTGTGATGCAAAGCTATTTGTGTCTATGTTTCTTGAATAGAAAGAATGCAAACAGCATGACAAAGCCTCTTAGTCGTCTGTTAGGAATTAACTCAGTTAATTGACAAAAGTCTGGTTTGATGCATTTCATTGATATATTACTTCTATAAACAGCTCTGCCTCATGCAAATTATATAATTTGTTCTCAATGGAAGGGAATTGTTACATTCATGTCTGCTAATAGAAAGAAGGTTCTAGTACATATTATCAAATCTCTACAGGCATGTTTGTTATAATTTGTATATTTCTGCATGATACTATGAACTACAACATGTTTGCAGTATTGATTTCTGATTCATCTTCTTCACATTCTAGTAGAGCTTGTACTACTGTATCCATGGTTGGTCTCTTGCTTCTGTCCTCCTCTATACATGATATGCCGATTTCTATCATCATTGCTGCCTGGTTCCTGTTGAACTGGCCTCTCAAACTTGGATCCACTATATCATCAACCCATGTGTCTTCTCCATACTTGATTTTTCTCTTCACCATCCTGATGAATCGTGTTAATTCTGCTTCCTCTTCCCCATTGACCACCACCCAATTGGACAGTCGAATGCCCTTTACAATCTCTAGGAGTACAACCCCATAGCTATAAACATCAACCTTTGCAGTGATGGGAAGATTCAAAGCCCACTCCGGAGCCATGTACCCTTTTGTTCCTCGAATCCTAGAGAACTCTGAACCAGACCCACCTCTGTGAGATAACTTTGCCAGCCCAAAGTCTGAAACCTTAGACTCAAAATCCTTGTCCAAAAGAATATTTTCAGGCTTGACATCACAGTGGATTACCCACTCAAGGCACTCATGATGAAGGTATGCCAGACCTTTAGCTGTTCCTAGTGTAATCTTAAACCTCTGTTTCCAATTTAGGGGACTAGCTCTGCTGCTAGTGTTGCTTCTGCTAATGCTGGCATTGGAGAACAGGTGCTTATCCAGTGATCCATTTTCCACATACTCATAGACCAACAATCGTTCTGTCCCTTTACAACAGAACCCCCACATTCTAACTAGATTCATGTGGTTGATTCTCCCAAGTGTGCTCACCTCAGCCCAAAATTCTTCTTCTTGAATCACCTCTCCCAATTTCTTCACTGCCACTACTCTATTGTCCTCCAAAACTCCCTTATAAACGGCCCCAGAGCCACCCCTTCCCAACTCTTCTCTGAACTTCTTGGTTGCCTTCTGCAGTTCAGCATAAGTAAATCTCCTGAATTGATTAAGCATTACTTGGTATCCATCCTCCATTGGTGCTTTCAATTTTTGTTTCCTGAAGAGACACCACCAACCTGATGCAATAAACAACACCTCAATTGCACCAATCAGAAAAACAAATGAGTATAGGTATTTCCATTTTGCCCTGCTGCTCCCCGTGCTACCGATACCGGATGAATGCTCTAACACTTGTGTTTTGGATCCACAAGTGAGATCAGAACCCATTGGAGCAGAGGTTCCTGATGTTTCCAAACTTTTGGGGAGTTTCAAATATATGGTGCCCTCAAAGTCTGGTGATTGGAAACCATTGTAGAGTGCACTCTTCAGAAAACAGAATGGTTTCCCTGTTAACCTATAAGTAAAAGCCTTACAAGAGCATTCCTGTAAGCACTGATTCTTGCAAGATTCTAGTGTTACAGACTGTCCGGGGCCCAAATCAAACCCATAAAAATCTGTATGTGGAAGCTCAACGAATTTCACCTGCTGAGGTTGGTAGCACCTTCCTTTGAACTTGGGCTTGCAACCACTGTTCCAGTTGCTTGGTTCCTTCATCTCGTAAGCTGGTGGACATGAACACTTTGGTTTTGGTGTGTAAACACAAATTCCATATTCTCCACACAGTCCTCGTACTAGGCACTGTTGTGGGACTGCTTCCCATGATACAACCCAGGACCCATTTGACTCGTTTAAGCTATAGAGTCTGAGATTACCATCATAATCCATTGTTAATCTTCTTTTGATTCCATGACCCAAATCAGTAGCAGATATTCTCATGCTATCGCTTGATGAAAACCTACCCATTTCATCAAGCACTGCAATTCGGGTTCTGTTGTAACCGATTCTGTCATTTTTTAGTACACCAACATCAGGATTAGGCCAATAGGCACTGGAAAAGTCAGGCCCTTCATGAATTAATTTGAGAACATTGTCGTTATCGAAGAAGAGAGCATAGTAGCCTGAGAAATATGAGTTGTTACCCGTTGCAGAGACCAGTTTATTGTTCCTGATGAGGGGTTGCAGAGGAAGAAGAGTATCGGTGGGATGATCAAAGCTTTGCCACAATACTTTACCATATGGATCCTTCAGGACAAGGTTTCCAGTGTTCAGGAGCTCGGCTTTCTCCGCCTTGGTGTTGGTGGTGTTGGTGGACCAAATGGCTGAGCCTTCGGCATCGGTGAGGACCATGGTGCCATCTCGGTGCAGTGAGACTCTTGAGCGTTGTCCATTGATAGGTTGGTCTCTGTTAGCCATCCAAGCAACTGTCCTTTCTTTGGAATTGGTGAACCAAATTGCGAAACTGAAGGCGTTTACGCCAACCTGGTAAAATCCACAGGTGAAGGATCCATCCGCGGAGGTAAGAAGGTCTGAAGCATAATTTTCAACTAACAGAGAAGAGCCTCTGTGCAAGGAATTACGAGGTGCTGAAGATGCACAAGCGTAGTGAAAGGAGATCAGAATGGAAAGAAGAGAAAAAAGAATAGTTGGAGACTGAGCATGTGGGTGTTTCATGCTCGCACTTGATCAGTTAAGCTCTATGCTCTATGTAACAACTCCAAGATGAAATCAAGAAGAACTGAGATGAAAGTTGAAACCCAGAAGAAAAAAAAAAATAGAGGACAACACACAGAGAATTAGAGGAGGCACATTTGAGGTAGTTAAATTGGATCCTCACCTCACCTAGCTTCTTAGTTCTTACCACCCGGCACTCCGAATCCAACTCTTCACTGGTGGCTGGTGGAAAGCTTGCTTTAAAAAACAGAGCAAGCAAGTAAGCAAACAAACAACGAAAACAAATAAACGAGAGAATAAAACTCAAATTGGTGTAGTGGTGCTGGGTTAACTTTGGTTGTTGGGCCAACAGCATAGGCAGTCGAGACAGTTCACCTATTCACCTCATGTTTTTATTTTTAGTCAAAATAAATTAAGATATAATTATTAATTTATCCATTCTCAAAAATTCTCTCAACAGTCATAGGCTGTCGGCTTCCAATGGCTAAAGCTTTTGGGAGAACGAAGGTTCAGCTCAGGGTCTAGACCCAAAGTACAGTTTGGATGGGGTGGGGTGCCAGTTCAGAATTGATATCAATTCATGGACCGACATTGACGTCTAGATTGGGAGTTTTTTTGACCTTTTGATGTTTATAGATCTACAGTGAAAATCAGAAATCTGTATTGAACCCGTACTTAGTGGTATTCATAAAAACCCGAAAAATTGAACCAAATCGAACCACAAAATACAGTTAATTAAAAGAAAAACCGATACCACCAATCATAGCTCGATTAACCGAACCGTGAATGCCCCTACCCGTACTTCTTCCTAAGTTTTTTTCCGATAGGCTGTTGGGATCAACCCGTAGGGCTGTGGGGACAATACTAAACGCGTTGATTAAATGCGAGTCGCTTTTACTCGTCCATTGTCGTCGGTCAATGCAAATTATCAATAATCCACCAAACAGAATTGGGATCTTTTCCTCACTTAGCACTCGTTACACCGACTTGACATCCACATCTCACCGTGTATTAAAAATCATGTCAACAGGTTGGTTGGTGCTACAAATCAAACGAATCAACATGTACCCCCAAGCATGAACGAACTTTCTAGGGTAGTGAAGAGTGGTTGGAATGAGAAACTGAGGGTTTGGATTCTAGGGCTCTCAGAATTTAAATAGAATAGATAATCAGACTTGAGGAAGACTTCTTCGGTCTCTAATTTGTTTGTGTTGGTCTCTTGTTGCTTTGTATTGTGGAGGTGCCTTCTTATCAGTTATCACCTTCCAATATTTTTTTTTCTTTTTAATAAAAGTTTTTTATTACTATAAAAAAGAAAAAAAAAAAACTCCCACCTGCATCAAGGGTTGAGAAATGGGCTATCCTTCTCTGGATCATCTACTAATAAAAGACATTCCACCACCCTTCCAACATGATCTGACACATACATCTCATATATGACAGGCCCTACTTTTGTGAAGTGTGGTGCCAGATTATGTTGGGAGAGAGTTGGAGCATCTTTTGTTAGCAGATGATCCCAACTCATCCCCCACATGTATAACCCTATATAGAGTCCAAATAAAAAATAAAATAAAATAAAATCTTCCTAGGTGTGATGTACATGTACCATGAATTCAGATTTAATCATCACAAAATCCATTCTCACGATTGTTATAGCTGTGTGCGATGCCATTGCTATTTTCAACATACTGGGTCAATGAGAATTAAATTTGGTGAGAAATATGTGTTATCACATATATCATATATGGGAGCCAATTCAACTAGAAAAAAATTGCATGTGTGGAACTGATCAATGTTGAAATATTAAATTCGATGTTTTAAATCAAAACAATAACATTGAATTCGTCAACCCAAAATAAATTGGTAAAAGAAACCATCTTTCACAAATTTATATAAATCAACCCAAATTGTTACAAGAATGATACTAAACACAACCTATATCTTCTGAAACTGGAATCTTGCATAAGATGACACCTAAGGGTGGACTCGAGCTGAGTCGAGCTGAATAGTTAACAATTCGAGCTCGACTCGCCAAGGTAGTACAAGATTGGTGCTTGAGCTTGAGCTCGGTTCAAGCTAGAACCTTCAGCTCGAGCTTGGCTCGGCTCAAGTTTGACTTGAGAAAAATGTTTTATAAAAATAAAATACATATATATAAAATATTTTTATTTGATATTTAAAAAAGTAAGAATTATAATAATTAATTATTATTATATATAAAAATAAAAACATTATATATATAATATTTTTATTATATATATATATATATATATATATATATTATTTTCTATAATTTTATATTATTATTATTATTATTATTATTATGTAGCTATTTGAGCTCAGCTCGCGAGCTTCATGAATCGATCTTTATTAGGCTTGAGGTCAGTTCAATTAATAAATGAGCTTATAAATTGGGCTCAAAGCTCAATTGAAACCGAGCTGAATCGAGCTCGAATAGCTCGTAAAGAACTCGTTTTGTGGCCACCCCTAATGACACCATAAATAGTGTTATTATTTAGGCTGGTGTGTTTTAGTTTTAGGTGGACGCATCCATTTGGGCATACCCATAATCATGAATAGGAGAACCACAACAAAATATAACTATTTTATGTTTTAAACTCAACACTTCTGCGACATTTCTTTGTCAATACAAAGATCTTTCTAGTCTATTAATTAATTAAAGTCCTTGTTGCGTTCAAAGCAAATTATGAAAAATTAACCAATTTAGGCATTGTTCATTTATATATTGGTTACTTATCCAGGGTGCACTTATTTGGTAAATGTTTTTTAGGTGACATTTACCTATGTTATTTTGAGTATAAGATGAGTAATATAATTACTTTTTTACACATAAAAGCCAATGTTAAAATAGTATGTTTATAAAATTTTCCCCAAAAGAAAAAAGTTATTTACCCCCTGAGAAATGACGGATGAATAAATTTTAATCGGGTAAATGAAATTAACTTTATTGTGTGGTCAAGTACTTATTATAAAAAAAAAAAAAATCTGTAAAATTGGTTAATGGATATTCCCCTCTTATTTTTCCGGTAAACAAATGGAGCCTTAATCACTTAATCACAGATCAAATGGTTCAACCATTCGGCTTGATTTATTGAGATGTTATGAAAAATTAAGAATTAAAAGTGGAAAATAATTCTAAATTAGCTATTTTGCATCAAAATAATCACAGAACAATGAATATTATATCAATAATAAAAACATCCACTTAAAATTTTACACATGTTTTATGGGAAATTGACCAAGCTAACATTTCTATGGCCAATTCAAAAATCTGTTTTTGGCTGCTGGTTCCCGAGTCTAATGATCTGACCATCCATTTGGGTTGAGCCTGAAAACATTGGGTTGTGTTGGAATTGGTGTTCCCTGAGTTATAAGCGTCTAGATACTTGTCCAGCCCATCCGGTCTAATCTGGTTCTATTTGGGTTCTTATTTATCAATATAAACAAATAAAAGCTTAGATTATCCACTTCAACTCCATTATCGAAGTTTTCAATTTTTCATATGCGGGAAAGACTTGATATCCAACGCTAGTTTTTACCAATCAAAATCCCCGAATTTGATAAATAAATAGGGATGCAAATGGATCAGATCAGATTTGAATCAGGGCATATTTGAATTCAATTCAACATTGTTAATATCGGATTCGATCTTATTTGAAGATTTGATCGGATCTTGGATCTTTGGATCTGATTTGATCCAATTTGTTTTTTTTTTAAATAATAAATTATTAAAAGAAAGAATAAAATATACCAATTTAAATAAAGAAAAAATAAAAAATACAAGTATTTTTTTAATTATTTTCATCATATATATATACATGTTTTTTATAAAAAATACACAATATAACAAATTTATAAAAATATAATATAAATAATATATTTATAAATATATATAATGCATATATGTTATTTATTTATTTATAAATATATAACACAATGGATTGGATCTTCTTGGATTGAATAGGAGGATGATCCGAATTCAATCTGATTTCTGATCGGGTCATAAGATCCAATTCGATCAGAAGATCCGACCAAAGGTGATCCGAATTCGGCCAAATAAGATCCAAGATTCGGATCAATGATCCGATCCATTTGCACCCCTATAAATAAGCAGATGATTGGTTATCACTTTTATGAATCATGATACCGTAGATGGATCAATCCCAACTCCCAAATTGTGTTCCATGAATACATTGAATTATTTTAGGGGAATAACAAGTCGGATAATATTATTAAAAGAAATTGTGGCTGGAGCTTTACGACGATATCAAATGGGGCGATGGGACTCTCTGTAAGTAAAAACTTTACAAACACCATGAAAAACATGGGAATCCAATCATACATTGGGAACATCTCCACATGAGTTTAACATACATGTATCTATGGGAGATGTTCCCAATGTGCGGACTAAATATTATGTGAGTAAAGTTTTTGTTTGGAGGAGATCGGGGCTCTCAGTTGGGCATGCACGGCTCTTTGTGATGCTCTTTATTTTGCTAAGGTGCTTGGTATATCCATGTTCGAAGGTGTTGATTGATACGATGATTCAGGGTTGAGCTCAGCTAACGCTCTTTGGGGTTCGTTTGGTTCATAGGCAGAATCAAAATCTTTTAAAATCGGAATCGGAATGATCTATTCTCATAATCTGTTTGGTTCAGAAAGGAATGAAAATGGGGATTAAAATCAACAGGAATGGGATTTCATTCCCAAGGGAGGGGCAGAGACTGGTCATTCCCCCAAATGGGGGAATGTCATTCCAGCAGAAATGGGAATTGGATTCTAATTCCGCCCAACCAAACAGTTTCCGATTCCAGACTCCTATTCTCACGAACCAAACGGGCCCTAAATATCAGCTTCTCCCATGTTTTTGCATAACGGTAATTCAGTTGGTAAACTTTGCTTGCGATTCTCTTGTTGATAGTTGTTTTGACAATAGGGATGCTCTTCCACGTTCTGTTCATATCTCTCTTGTTGATGATCTTCTTTTCCTTCCTAGGCTTAAATTTGGCTAATTGTTTTATTATAAGGTTGGGGATGAGTGATTATGATGAGCATCTGATGTACTCACCTTAAATAAAATTTTAAGGTGGCTACCCCTCCACTTGAAGTAAATTTTGGGGATTAAAAACAATTAAGGCCCCATTTGTTTAGCAGGAATAGGGGTCTAGAATTGGAATCGCAATCGGAATGGACTATTCCGATTCCAACTGTTTGGTTAGGCAGAATCAAAATCTTATTCTCATTTCTACTGGAATGGCATTCCTCTATTTGAGGGAATGGTCATTCCCTACCCCTCCCTTGGGAATGAAATCTCATTCATGCTCATTTCAATTCCATTCTCATTCCTAAACAGACTATAGGAATAGACCATTCTGATTCTGATTGCGAACCAAACGGACCCTAAGTATGTTAACAATTTTTCATTAATAATTTAAATGTTAATTTTTTTAAACTTTATAAAGTTAATTTTACTAATTTTAGAATAAGTTAATAAAACTAAGTTATTTAATTTATTTTATTTAATAAGTTAATCATGTAAAGTAAGTTGCTGAATTTTATTTTTCCCTTATTTAAATTTTTTATTATTTTCTATTTTTAATATTTTTTCTTAATAAATATTACTTTTAAAATGTTAAAAGAT
The DNA here is from genome assembly GCF_055504915.1 of Nelumbo nucifera. Classification (NCBI taxonomy): domain Eukaryota; kingdom Viridiplantae; phylum Streptophyta; class Magnoliopsida; order Proteales; family Nelumbonaceae; genus Nelumbo; species Nelumbo nucifera. Next base: position 23,335,915 of record NC_142655.1, on the reverse strand, counting down.
TGTTATTTTTGTTTTGCATAACCAAGTTGGACCAATCAAACCAAATCAATAGAGCTATAAAGTAGGTTGTGTCACCCATGGGCCAACACAATGCGTGCCATACCAAGGCTTGGCCCATACCCCTGGACCGTGTCAATGGGTTTTGAAGCCCACAAACTGGCGCAACATGGCACAATAATGTGGGCCGTGTTAGCACAACCCACAGGCTGGCATGGCACAACTCACATAGTGGCCCAGCATAACACAGCATGAACCCAGCCCACTACAAGTCATGCTGACCCACCAAATTGTATAACCATTGGGGATATCCAACAACTATTTTCCACTTTTTAGAGTTTCATATAGAAATACCCCCAAGCTATAAAGAGCTAGTTTAAGGGGTATTTGTATATTTTGGCTTTAGGTGAGCATAAAATGACTTAAATGCCCCCAACAATTATATAACAACTATTTTTGAGGTCATCTTAGTAAAGTGATAATTAACTTTATGAAATGCCAAAATATCCCTCCCAACAACTATAAATTGACTAGTTTTTAGACTCGGGATCTGCTACCCACATCCATACCCACAGAGCACCACCACCATGTATTGGAAACATCTCCCCATGAATGACAAGAGAGATATTCCCAATGCACAGCTGTCATGTCTTGTGGATAAAAATGTGGGAACATCTCATGGGTAGCAGATCTGAGATCTAGGTTTTAAAGGTATTTTGGTTAACTAAATTATTTCCAACTACTACAAATACCCTTAACCTCCTTCATTCTCATCACACAAATTCTCACTCTCTAATACTCTCATATAGTATCCATGCTCCTTAGTCATTAATTCTCATCTTTATTCAAGTTTCAACAAGAATAAGGCTTGTTCAAATGTCCTAATTTAAAAATTTAGGACACTTAGAATCTTCATAAGTTGAAATCAAGTTGGGAATCTTAACTCATGAACTAGGTAAGTGGTAATTAATTTTTTTTTTAGGGTTTAATGTTCCATTTTTTTTAAATGGGCGGTTCTTCTCAAAATCCATTTCCCTACAACTTTGGTTATGATGATGTCCAATCAAAAGATGATAGCACCAATATCAATGTCAGTGATACTATTGCTGATGAAGCCACACCTGCTACTATTTGTGCTAGGGGTGGCAAAGAAAGACCAGTGATGTCTTGAATGTTTTTAAAGTAGAAACTCTTAAGGGAAAGGAAAAAGAGTTCTTTATATGAAATGTACGAGTACTTTTAGTTATAATAGCAAAGGTGATACTAGCCATTTGGCTAGACATGTGGCCAAACATTTGAAAGAAAATAATAATGAAAATAAAACACAAATTTAGATTTTCTTTTTTTGTAATTTTGAATATTTGTAAGAAAATTTTGAGACAAGAACTAGCAAAATATATTGTAGATGTTGAACAATCATTTTATTTGTTAAAGACCCTAGGCTAGAAAGATTTTTACAACAATCTGTAAATCCCCAATTTAAAAAAAGTTTCCATAAATACTATTAGAGAAAATTCTTTAAAATTTTTTATTTATATAAACAAAATTTAGTTCCTACTTTGCCAAGTCTTAATTATAGAATTCACTTACATATGATATTATATTAGTTATATTTGTGGCATGGGTCATTTTATTGACAAATCAAGGCTTTTACAAAAAAAAATAATAATAAGTTTTACAAGACTTGAATGGCCACATAATGGTCCAACAATTGTTACAAGTATTTTAAATACTTTAAATATTTATAGTATTGAAAATAAAGTTCTTTCTATTAGTTTCAATAAAGCTACTAATAATGATTCAGCTATAAATATTTTAAAATCTCAATTAAAGCCATTTTAAATGAAAAATTATTTCATATTAGATGTATATGTCATATTTTAAATTTATGTGTACAAAAAGCTTTAAATATTATTTCGCCTACTATTTTATGATGCAACTAATGTGTTTTTTGGTGTTTATTACCCAAAATCTTGTATTTTAATTAATCAATTATTTGTAATTAGTGAATGCTTTCAAAAATATAGAAGCGGTTTAAAATTTAAAAATATTGGAAAAATATTCTCTTTTATATTACTTAGTTGCAATATTAGATCCTAGGGTTAAAAAAAAAATGGTATAAATGTTTTACTTAAATCCTATTATGATAATACAGAAATCGGTCTTTGAATAAAAAAAAAGATGAAGTTAAAAACTTATTACTTGAAATGTATAATATATTGAATCACAAATATTAGGACATACGAGAACTTGTATAGGCTCCACTAGAATGCTTACCCATTTTCTACCTTAGTTCCTCTAGCTAGAGGCCCCTTAGTCTTCTTGAAGAGGAAATGCTCACCCACTTTCAAGCTCAGTCCCTCTTAGAGTTGAAGCCAACATAAACCAAGTTAAGGAACCATGTCAATCTCGTGCTTCTAAACCCGTTGCTTACTTTAGCTCATCATAAAGTTAAGACCCCTTAGGAACCAAGTCTTGGAGTCATGACCTTCTTTTATTCGTATTGTATCCCTTTAGTCAAGACATATAGTTCTAGTTGTCCCTTTTTGACATTTCATTTATACATTTTGCCCATTCTAAAACCTTGGTCCATAATCTATGGTTTAACCCTCTCTTTGGCCCATGATGGGCCCACCCCTGGTAGACGTAGAAATAGTTGTCCACTTTGATGCTTGCACCTCTAATGCATTTAGAACCTTAGACCATCCTTTAACATATTTCCTCACCTTTGAGAAATTACATAATTTTGATATTTTTACCTAATAGAAAGAAGATGAAAAAATTATCCAATACTTGTTACATGATAAAAGAAGCTGCATAAATGATGAAAGTTTCGAGATATGTATATGTTTAAATAATTAATTGTATGGTAAAAGTAAACTACAAGATCAGGAAGGGCATGACAATTCAACTAATGGCAGTTGAAGTTGAAGGTCGAATTTGAAGTTGAAGAAAATATTGAAGTCAATGTTTTTTGTATATTCATTAATTGTGCAATACTTTTAAAATTATTACAAATTTTGTTTTCCAATTTTATTTAAAAGTTATTTCTGATTCTTTTTCAGTGACACTATATATTTTTATTTTCAAATTTATTATATTATTTTATCCCAACTCCATTGTAATTTTTTTTCAAATTAATTTTATTACATCACATATGATCAATTGTATGCATTAAATTCAAATAAAATAAGATTTTTGGAACTTTTCCCAATTTGTTGTCTATACTCTATTTTGTTAAGTGCTTATTTTTTGTTAATTTTTTATTTTTTTTCAAAATATTTGTCATTATTACTTAACAAAAAAAGTGAAAAATATTAGAAAAAACTCAACAAAGGGATCAAGCTCGTAGCCCAACCAAGCTCAGCATAGCATGGCCACATTACACCTCTAGAAATCAGGCCAGGTAGACACGGCCTATGGTCCTACCCCTTTTAAGGGTTCTGGGCCAGGTAAGCACAGCCTGTCCAAGCATACGTGATGACATGGCATAGCTTGCTACAATGTAGGCAACTCGCAAAAGTGGGTCTGGCTCACATTACACCTCTACAAAATCGGTCTAGTTCAGTATGAACTAGTAATTGAAGTTAGTGGGTGGATGACTTTTGGGTGGATAACCTAACCCTACTCTTTTTGTTTTGGAAATTGCATAACTAGGGGGATGTTTGGAACCATGGCCGTTTTTCAAAAAAACAGTGTCATGTCAGATCTACATAGGCGTTTCAACAAATGTCCATGTATTTCATTGTTTGGTTCAGCCGATTATTAAAAAATTGGGCATGTTTCAAAAATCGGGACCCTACCAATGCATGAAATGCCAAATTTGGTGTCTCATGCACATTTCCCCAACGATTGACTAATGTGTATTGTATGTGGTGCTTACCTGTCAACACATATATGAAAAACAGTGATGAAAATCACTTTACCAAACAGCATAGTATTGCTCACTGCCTACGTGGCAGAAGCATTTTTTTTTGTGAAAAACGGATCTTGAAAGCATGGACATTTTTTCTTGAAAATCGGTCCCAAAAAGTATGCACGCTTCCAAACACCATGTAGGTTGAATATAGAGCAAACGAAATGGATCCAATTCTGTATGGATTGGTAATTAAAGCTAGCGGTTTGGAAATTTTTTGGATATTCAAATAACCCAACTCATGAACTTTCCTTGATGCATAGCTATTTTTAGGCCCTTGATTCATTTCTTCTTCTACTTTCTTCTTTTTTTGGGAAACTTGCAAATCTAAGGAATCAACCTGATCCACTTGATCTATCACTCAATGCTTCAAAAAATTTCATTGCAATGGAGCTGTAAGACAGAGTAAACAATTCATGTTGATAGAAAATATTTTTAGAAAAATAGTAGTGAAATTTTCACATAATTTATAAAAAGAATTAACAAACAAATTTTTAAAATATAACAAAAAATATTTTATTGAAATTTCATTAATAGCAAAATTAATATTTTAACAAAAACATGTTAATTAATTGTAAAATTAATAGTTTTTCTAATATATATTTTCAAGAAATATTTTCTACAAATTTATATAAGAGATTTGGCAGACCAAACTGGATCAATCAAGACATGTTCAAATCGGTAACTAAATAAATTGGGCTGATCACTTTTTGGGTTATGTAATGATCCAATCCATTAGAGTCATCTTGACCCATCTTCTTGCTATAGTGTTTGCTGAAGTGTTCGCTCAGCAAACACAATAGCATTTCAATTTTCAACATTAATACAAGTAGTGATGTACGCGTCCCAAAACGTCATATGGAGAGAGAAAAGTTTTATAATTATAATATTAAAATTTTATTTATAATTAATTATAATAATGTTTTTTTATTAATTATTAAATTTTATTACTTTATTTTTATTATTTTCTTATTATATTATTTATTTTTCTCTTATTATAGATATTTTTACTCATCTTATTTCAATATTTAAGTTTTAACTTAAATATTAATCTTTTAATACAATAATGAAAATTAATATCGGAAAATACTCCGATATACAGATATAGCATCTCGTGGCCAGCGTTTTGTGATCAGCGAATCCAAACTCCATGATTCCATCCACCCATGGCCAAAATTGCTCCGAAGTGAAATTGTGTAAACAAAATATTATCTCTTGGGTGGTTTGCTCCATTTGTTTGCTTCAAGCAATTTCGTTCCCTTTGATAGTGCATTGCAAGGGAAAACAAACGATGGGGAAGCCACCAACAACAACCAAAATAGAGAAAATTTGCAGTAGTTGCTGTTCTTGCTTCTACGCATTGTGTTCTTCTCCCATACAAGGAAAAGATGCACAAAATCCCTTAAGATAGATGGCCTCAATTTCTCTGATAATTACTTCATTGCCCTTATCTCTTTTCTTTAATTAATAATTCCTTTTGCAAATTATTATTTTAGGGAGTTCATCATCCTTTAATTTAGGGTTCGACCATGATACCAGAAAAACTTACAGCCAATCAACCAGGGGGCATTCCATATTCATCAAAATTCATGGGGGTATTTTGATTGGTTAAAGATTTTCCCGTATTATGTCTTTTCAATATCATAGATTTTTTCTTTAATTTATTATTTCCATCTTCAAAAAAAAAATTATATGCATCCTAAATATCAATTATTACGAAAAAAATTTAAAAACGGAAACAGACCCGGAACCCATTTGAACCATCTAGTCTAGGATTGGAGATGGATCATATTGAATTCAGATAGGGGTTTAACCAAATTCAATCTGAATAAAAAATGAGATATTTGAATAAGATTTGATGTTTAATGGACATGTAAAGCATGGACTCGAATCCTGTTCATTCGCATATCCTGATATCCGATTCAAATCTAACTTTGATTCGAATATTGGTAGATTTGTATAAAATTTAGGGCTGAAACTTTAGTGAATTCAGGTTGATCATTTGCAAAATTTTGAATGGGCCCGACCCCGGGCCGATGTTAAATAATTTGTACATGTTCATGAGTCAGGTTTGGGTTTGACTTTTGTCAAAATTTCAATAGATTCGGCCCAAAGCCCAATACAGTGTAAAGTGAACAGGTCTCTCAGGATCTGCTGCTTGTCATGATGTGTATAACATAAATTTACAAAGTTAAATATAAAAAAATAGGTCATCTAAATCTCAAATCCCATTTAAATTCTAAGTAATTTTAATAATAAAAAATATGTATATTTATATATACATGTATAATTAGACTAGATTGATCCTAATAGATTTAATCAACAAAATCCAAACTTGATCCAATTGTGACTGAATGGATATCCAATTCTAACTTAAACAAATCGAATCAAATCAAATCCATTTGCACCCTTTATTAACATAAATTAACTCCAAATGTGATTACTTGATTTCATGAATTTCAACTACATCGGAGTCGGGTTAGAATTTGGGCCCATTTAAAAACTTAACAAATTTCCAGTTCAATCCAATTCAAGTTGCACCCCTTTCCTTTCTTAGTTCCCCTTTTCTTTGGAAAAGCTCCAACTTGCTTGTACGTCACGGTCACCGAGTGATGGGTACATCTGAAATTTCACAAGTGGTATAATCTGTGTATATAAGCACTCAGCCTCTTGAGGTTATACATTAAATGAAAAGGGGAATTGGGGATTTCATATATTTTGTGAGAATGAAGTCAATGAAGATGGGGAACAAGAGGTTGGCTACTCTGGTTGGATGCAACTATCCCAACACCCCAAACGAGTTGCATGGATGCATAAACGACGTGCATGCCATGCGAGATGCGCTTGTGAACCGTTTCGGGTTTGACCCGAGCGACATCGTGCTACTGACCGATGCACCCAGTTCATTAGTCATGCCCACGGGTGCTAACATCAGGAGTGCTCTTAACCGGATGATCGATCAAGCCGAGGCCGGGGACGTTCTGTTCTTCCATTACAGCGGGCACGGGACACGGATTCCATCGGCGAGGCCCGGCCATGGATTCAGGCATGATGAAGCCATTGTTCCCTGTGACTTCAATCTCATCACTGGTAAGCAGCAATTTCTTCCACTGTATCTTTATTCCCTTTCTGTCATATACAGTGTTTTAAAATCCACCCAGAACGGTTCAACCAGATGGTTCATTCGGTGAAACAATCAAAACCATCCAACACCTGAGAGACCTCACTCAGCTCAGCTGTTCAGGTCTCCGGGTCATTGGCTTCAGCCCCGGGTCAATGGGTTTGAATTGATGATCCTAAGAATCATTTTTAAGTTTGGATCTATAAAATTGTTAGAACATTTTTTTTTGTGTGTGTTTTTTGTGGGGGGAGGGGGGCTTAAAAGTCGTTCTGAGAAGCTAAAATATCTGATTTCAAAATAGAATCATTTTGGCCTAAATCTCATTTTTCAACTAATGAGTCTGAGCAGAAACGTAACAAGCATTGAACCTGATTAAGGGATATTCTACAAAGTGAATGTTTTTTTGCTTTCATTTGTTATTGAAATTGTTCCATCAGCAGAAAAACAAAAACATGTTTTTGAACTGTGCTTTTGATTTGAAAAGCAAAAATTAATTTGGTTTTGTTTCAAAAGACAATTCATATTTTGAAAATCATTAACGGTTTTTGAAACAAAAAGGAAATCTGTAGTATGGATTTTTTATGCTATATTATTTATGAAACATGATGAATAACCAGATTGCAACATGTATGAAATTTAATTATACATTTTTGTTTTCGGAAACAAAAAAGATATATACAATCAAGAACATGTTTTTTCTAAGAATCAATTTGTTTTCAAAGAAAATAGTTCTGATTTGCTTTTGGAACTCACAAGTAAACCCAAGCCAACTTACTGGTTCATCCACACTGCATGGTCCATCCAAACCGGGTTTATAGGTCATAAAGAATTGATAATGAAGGCAACAGAACTGCAGATTGCGACGCGATCTTGAAACTAATTTTCAGGCTTTTATGTATATACACTATACACACCATTACACATACAGCCTTGCTTGCACGTCAAACGTTTCTTGAAGCACAATCCAACTGAAATAATCAATTTTTATAAGCACACGTGGCAAGTTATGGAGGTGGTGTGGAGTGGAAAATGAGTCTTGTGGATTAGGTTATGTTTGAGTTAATCCAAATGGGAAAATGTCAGACCCAAATTTGAAATGGGTTTGGGTTAGAAAAAAGGATCATGGAAAAGCAAAGCAGGTTGGCACTTGGCAGAACCTCGAGTGCGAATCGGTTCACAGAGCAGTCGGTGCCTTTGGATTCAAACATGCACATATATTTAGGGGTGTTCACGTCTGGTTGGGTACGGTCTTAAAGATATCATACCGAACCAGTAAAATACGATCTGATAATTTATTGGATTAGATCACACATTTTTTATATGAAAATAAAATCAAAGCATTTTATTACGATCTGGTGCAGAAATGGCAATTTTTCTCATTTTTCCCCCTCCTCTTTCATGCGGGAACAGGAATGAAAAATTTTCATCTCCATTAGCAGGGATGGAGAGAGCACTCCCCACCCCGTGGGATCCCCACTAATAATATTATATATACATAGGTTATATGCATATATAACTACATATATTTCTATATATTAATATTTTTAAAAATATGATTGAATATATTTAAATACATTCTAATAGGATTGTAAATTTTACTTATTTTATTTTTATTTTTTTAAAATAAAATATAAAACAAAAACAAAATAACTAACATTATAAAAAATCACAGAAAATGGGGATCCCCATAGAAACTGAGATGGGGATAACCTTATCCCCGTTAGTGGGGACAAGAACAGGAACGGGGATTTTCGTGGGAACAGGATGGAGAGAGGCTCCCCGTTACCATTCTTAATCTGGTGCAGTTTGTAATATGATTCGGACTATTCTATTGGGTTTAATCCAATTGAAAGCCCAAACAACAATAACAAATATAGTCTTTTGGTCACCATAATGAACGCCCCTACATATATATTTTTATGCAAACTTAACGAGTCGGGTTAAGCGGGTCAGATTGAAGACTGTCAAAGTTGATAAAGGAACAAGGGTACATTACTAATTAGTACCATTCACTGTGGCTATTAGGGAAGAGCGGAAGAGTAGGGCATGTAACGGGTTGGGTTTGAAGTTGGAACTGATCCATCTAAATCTGGGCCCAGGTCCAAAATCAAAATGTTTTGGGCCCGGCCAGATCTGGCGAGTAGTCCCAGATCCAGGATGGTTGAAATGAATATTCTAGTCTTGTGTCAGGTCATTGACTACTTAGACCCTAGAATTCTACTAGATATGTCAATGGTCGGATTTGGCATGTGTTTGAATCAACCCAAACTGGAAGCGCCATCAACCCGAACCCGACATGAACCAACTAAATGCTGAGCAAATATCGACCTGGACCAACCATTTAGCGCAGCATGGATTTCCTCAACCCAAAACCCGGTAGTGTCGGGTCAGTGTGGGTTTCACTTGATCCGACCCACTGATTTCCCTAACAACCAGCAAAAAAATCTGGAAATACCGATTGGATCTGGACATGATTCATTGATATCCAACTGCATCGACTTTGGGCCATTTTAATAACCTAAATCCTCCAAATATGGATATAGGACCAGGTATCTGGTCAACCCGAGATCTGCAGCTAACTTCTGCAGAAATCTGCAGCTAACGTAACAAACATGACTGACTGCAACTCCTCAACAGATGTCGATTTCCGACACCTTGTGAATCGCTTGCCGAAGGGAGCAAGCTTCACCATCATCTCAGACTCCTGCCACAGCGGCGGCCTCATCGACAAGGAGAAAGAGCAAATCGGGCCTTCTGTTGCCAGCGGCGCACCGCCAGCCCACCGCCCCAAGATCATCCCTTTGGATTCAATCCTGCAACACCTGACTTCACTCACCGGCATCAACTCACTAGACATTGGGACCCACCTGTGCCAAGTCTTCGGTGGCGATGCAAGTATCAAGTTCCGCTTGCAAAAGCTTCAGAGCAGTCTGGTAGGGTCTTTGCACCCAGATGCAGGCATTCTTCTTAGCGGCTGCCAGGCGAACGAGACATCTGCGGACATGAATCCGACTGACGACGGAGACAAGGCGTATGGAGCATTTAGTAACGCTGTTCAGATGGTGCTGAAGGAGCACGAGACCAAACTTAGTAACAGAGAACTGGTGACCATGGCGAGAGCTGTTTTGAGGGAACAAGACTTCAAGCAGCACCCTTGCCTGTACTGCAATGATGAGAATGCGGATGCACCCTTTTTGTGGCAACCAGAGCACTCAAAGCCACAAGAACCACAACTCACAAGCATGTTGTAGTATTGTGATTTGAAACGTCAAAGTGCTTAAGTGTGATTGTTTTGCTGTAAAATAAAATCCAATAAAAGGATGCTCTTCTGTCTTGGCAACCAAATTGTATTGAAGTCAATTTAATCATGTTCTTTGAATCACCCTAAAAGGGGAAAATAAAAAGTAAAATGAAAAGTTGAAAACTCAAAAAAAAAGAAAAAAAAAAGCATTTGCTTTGGCCAACAAGTTACAAGTGCATCTATCCATATCATAAATTAAAAATAAATAAATAAATAATAGTTGAGTGTAAGCATAAATAGCAAGTCCAATTATGGTAAAATAAGTACACAGTAAATCAAAAAGTAATCAATCGTGTTAAAAACCGTCATATGGTCTATTTTTCATTTGTTCACCTTTCACAAAATATACTTACCAATCTCATTAAAAATGATACCTAATTTATCACTAGTTCAATTTTTTTGTTTCATGTTGCAGTAACGTAGTTTCCATAAATAATATTGATCATAAAGAAGGATGCTCAACACTGAATTCTCTTACACTGTTAATATGAATTACAAGCCTTCTTTAATAAATAAGATAAAAAGAAATATTAGAAGTTTACAACCAAGGTTCAAAGTATCAACACGTATCGGCCCGTATCGGCCAATACGTATTGTGTCGATGGCTTCCTGATACACCCCTACAGCTAAAGTTTTTCCCCCCTACAGGGGTTGTATCGGATCAGACCATGGTTCAGAGGGTAGCCAGGACTTAAACATAAAAAATAAATAAAACATAAAAAAGTACCGATACAGGCTGATACACCCTACCAGTTTATTTCGATACTTTGAACCTTGATTACAACCCTTGCAAACTTATCTTTTAACATTATAATATGAAAAACTTGTTCTTGAAAATAAATGAAAAAAAAAGAACATTCCATTTATCTTGGATTGTTATTAGCAAGGCATTTGTATGCCTAAATTACCTACTACAAGTCTACAACATTAATGCTAGATTTGCAAAAGCTTTTTCCAAGTCAAACCATCTCCTTACAAGGTCCATCCTATATGTTCTAGTTCTTGGTTGTGGTTCTATAAACTCTGCAATCCATTTACTTGTCCCATATTCTCCACTCAGATTGCTCGGTGAGGTGTAGCAGATGGAATCCAAGTATCAGTAGCTGCATAAATATAGTTGGGCTTGGCCCTAGCTAGCCTATTATGAGTTTCACCTAATTCTAGTTTTGGTTCTCTCATTTTTTTCCACCAACTTTGTCAGGGGACGCTGCAAGCACCAAGTCCAATTGAAATTTTCTATGAGATCTTAAAAATTTGCATGACAAAGAAGATGAATAACATGACAGCTAACCAAATTTCATGAAAGCATGCCACAAGGTCTCCATTTTTTCACATTCAAACTTAATGAGCCTGGGACAGCAGAAGACCATGCATCCAAGTCTGGAAAAGGTCCCGTAAGTGCAAGATAATTTTCACCTTCTGCTTCTGCCATTCTCTTCCAGCTTAACTGTAACAAATCAGATTTAAGGGCATTAGCTTTCATCATATTCAAGGCAACCTCCAAACCAATGATACAAATAAGAATTGCCATATGCAGGACAAGGGTGGAACTGATATCAGTAAGAGATGAATTTTAAAATACTAAACTATTAAGAAATGGGCACAACCATATATATTGCTCGAGCATGAATAGCCAAGATCTGTATAACAGTATTTATTAGAGAATAAAAACCCATTCGGGGACCTCACCTAATAGCTTAAGCTTTTAGGTTGAACAGTTCCTTAAGAGTATTGACTATCACCACAAATGGATGCATTCTTGCATTTTTCATATTTGTGATGGTAATTACAATGTCATACTAGGGTTCTTACAAGTAGTTGATGTCCCAAATTTGGATCTAACAGATCAGTATGATCATCTTAATTTATTTATAGAGTTGCTTCAGTGATAAAATTTAGTTTTTCTTTCATAATTTTTTGTGGCAGTTTAGGGTATTTTTTATGTTAGTAGAAATTGTCAAAATGCACTAATGGATTATCAGAGCCATTAGAATGGTTAAAGAACCAGAGTTTAGGATGGATTTCAGCTTTACTGCAGTCATTCTGAGTACTTTTTGTGCTCTTCCCTGAACCAAGGGTGAATTTCAGGTTTTTCATTCTTTGGATGTTTTCCACTTCAACATCTTAAACCTAGAGAAATTGTTTAGTGGTGTTTTTCAAAGCTCAAGACGTTTTACTTTAACTTGCATTTCCTCTGTTTGAAGCCCTCTTTTACTTCAGATATCTTTTTTTATTGGAAACGTGACTTTCATTAAAAATAGTAATTAATCATACGTTGTCAACCACTCAGAAAATGAGTATTGACCCCAATTAAGTTAGAAAGTTACAATACATCCCAAAAAATGTTCTCCCTGAAGGCCCCCCGCTTTCCCAAAACATCATCCACAGAGTTGGCTGACCTCCTTACCCATTTGAAAATTACCCCAGCTTCCCTTACTTCAGATATCTTCCCATTTTCCATTTCTTCACATGCCAAAACCAATGCACTGAAATAGCAAGGACAAGCCTGCTTTTGCATGACAGGACATCCTCATGATGTTGTTGTCCAAACTGGGTTGTGAATATAAATAGTTGCTCAGATTCTTGGGTAGTTGCTCAGCCACGAAGCATGGCTTGAACAGCGTGCCAAACTAGTCGATAGCACTCCTGCAGCCAACTTGACTAGTGATAAACCCAAAGCTAAAAACTGGAGTCCACAAAACAATGGTGGTTGTGGATATACTAATACCAATTGTAGTTGTCACTGGAAGGAGAAGAGGTCAGTCCTTTGATTCCAATCAGAACCAAAGGTCCAATGATGGACGTGACACAGGGAATCCTCTATTTTGTGCCATGTCTATAGAAACCTGATCATTGAGCCCTTCAAGTGTCATAGGAGATATGATCTTGCATATCAGGGTGAATAGAAACCCAACTATGATGCAGAAGCCTATCACAGTGGGACAAGTACAGATTTTGATCCATCTTGATATCCTGATTCAGGGGCAACTCACCATTTTACACCTGATATTGATAATCTTCAGTTTTGAGTTGATTATTCAGGGTCAGATGAAGTGAATGTCAGCAATAGTGCAGGCTTGGTTATAAAGAGCATTGGCTCTTCTATTTTACATTCTAATCATCATGGTTTTCAATTGAAAAATGTTTATCATGTCCCACATATCACCAAAAACTTGCTATAGTCAGCCAAAATGATTGATTTTTGGAATTTCATTGAGATTCCTTTATGTTAAAGGATTACAAGGGGAGAATTCTTCTAAAAGGACCTAGTAGATATGGCCTGTATCTGTTTCCTCATAGTGCTCAAATTCAGAGCAATTAAGAAGTTGTGGATTTCCTTGGTGAACTTACAACCATCTCAGGGCGGCATCAAAGGCTTGGTCATGCTGCTCTCATAGTAGTCAAGCAAGTTGTGTCTAAATTTGGTTTGCCATTTTCTGGTGTCACGAGTCAAGCTTGTCAAATGGAGAAGAGTCATAGATTACATCTTCACTCTTCTTCTTCATGTTCTGAGAGCATTAGATTTGACATACTCTGATGTTTGGGGTCCAGCCCAGTATTATAAAATAACGGATTTTATTATTATGTTCTAGTTATTGATGATTACTCTAAATTCTCTTGGACTTATCCAATTGCAATGAAATCTGAAGTAATTGATACTTTCATGAGATTAAAACAACATGTTGAATTGTTATTTTCTAAGAAGATTAAGAGTTTTCAATTAGATTGTGGTGGTGAGTTTCACACACTCACACTACTTGGGCTCTCAAGGAATAACAGACTGACTTGTCCACACACCCATGAACAAAAAGGTTCTATGGAACACAGGCACAGGCAAGATATTGAATCCATGCTATCTCTACTAGTCTCGTCATCACTCCCTTTCTCCTTCTAGGCTTATGCAGCATAGACAGCCGCATTCTTGATTAATAGACTGCCATCTCCTTGCTCTTGGTGGACTATCTCCCTATGAGACTTTTTCTCAAGCCACCAGAGTATTCTTTCTTGAGGGTATTTGGATGTGCTTGGTACCCTCTATTGAAACCTTATCTTGAGACTTTTCTACCAAAAAAAAAAAAATCTTGGGACAAAGTATCTCGTAACTGGTGCTCTATTGGTGGATATCAATTTTGATGAAGTGGAGCCATCATGCTATTCTAAAGCAGCCCAGAGTCTTCATTGGCATGAAACCATGTCTCATGAGTTTAATGCTCTTATTAAGAATTGTACGTAGAGTCTTGCCCCTTATGATCCTAGAATGAATGTAATTGGAATTAAATGGGTGTTAATAAGGTTAAAAGAAAATATGATGGATTTATTGAGGGTTAGAAGGCAAACCTTGTCACTCAAGGATTTTATCAAGTTGCCAGGACTGATTTCTCAAAAACTTTCAGCCAGTTGTTAAACCAGTTACAATGAGAACTATGATTGCATTGGCTGTCTCTCATGGTTGGGCGACCCATCAGTTGGATATCAACAACACATTTTTGCATGGTTATGTAAATGAAGACATCTATGGTCACCAACCTAAGGGAGATATCAACAATACATTTTTGCATGGTGATGTAAATGAAGACATCTATGTTCACCAACCTAAGGGATTTGAAGATCCCTCTTGTCCGACCCTTGTTTGTAAGCTATGTAGTGTTATATGGGATGCATCAGGCTCTTAGGACCTGGTTCTCACGCCTAAGCTCCATGTTAACTGAGCCTGGTTTCAGGTGCTCTACAGCAGATCCCTCCTTGTTCATTCTACATTGGACAGCATTCCTATTTTCATGTTAATTTATGTCGATGACATATTGGTGACAAGAACAAGTTCTTCTGTCATTACTTCATTGATTCAGTGTCTCCCCCATACCTTTATACTGAAAGATATAGGGAACTACATTATTTTCTAGTCATTGAAGCTCTCTACTGATGCTGGATTTCTTCTCTCTCAACCGCATTACATTCACGAACTTCTTCAGTGAACTAAACTTGATGGAGTGAAGCCTGTCTCCACACCTATGGCAATGTTTTCTCAACTCTCAAAACATGTTGGCAAGCCTCTTTCAGATGCCACCGAGTACTGGAGCATGGTAAGTCACCCAACTTGATATTTCTTACTTTGTCAACAGTCTGGAATTTCCCATGCTTCTATAATAGACTATTGGATGGATGTAAAGAGAATCCTAAGGTATCTCAAGTCCACTCTTAATATGGGGATGTAGTTTAAATCTTCTTCCAGACGACTAAGTGCCTTTTCTGATGCTGGTTGGGCTGGGTTCCCAGATTACCTGCATTCTACAGGAGGCTATTGTGTGTTCTTGGGGACTAATCTTATTGCTTGGAGTTCCCAAAAGCAACCTACAATTTCTAGGTCCATCATTGAGGCTGAATTCGGGACCCTTGCTAATCTATTACTGAGCTTCTTTGGATTCAATCACTATTGACAAATCTTGGGTTTTCTTCTACCTATCCACCAATTGCATGGTGTGATAATATTAGCGCTACTTATTCAGCAGCACACCTTGTCTATCTATCTATCTTTACAAAACACATAGAAGTTTATTTTCATTTTCTACATAGTCTCATTTTCAAACAGAAGCGCCAGGTTCAACACACTACTTCAACTGATCAAATTGCAGATGTTCTCACTAAGCCCTTTTCATCTTCAAGATTTACTAAACTTCAATCCAAGCTTCAGGTCCATTCTAGACCATTTCACTTGAGGGGGCACATTAGAGAATGAATCAGTTACAACTCTCACTGTGATCACATCTCTATCATTGTCATCACATGGTTATCTCCTATTCTTTCTCTCCAGTTGTTAAATAACATGTATCATTCATTATCTCATTGTAACTAATCAAAACACAATGTAACTTATCTTATTTGAATGTGATATAAATATATTGAAGTTCTGGTGGACTCAACCACTGAACTGTCCACATCATTAAATCTGATTCTCCATTTTTATTTCTCCTGAAACTTCTATTCTCCTTGATCAAGTTATCCTTCATTACCAGAAAGAAAGCCCTTGAAACCAGCAAGTTGTCCTCCAGGCTGAAGAAATCCCTAAATTCTAATTGAATTGATTCAAATGACATAAATCAAATAAATTGCAAGATTTATGAATTGACTCATAAGATTCAAAAAATAATCATAAGAACTCTCAGAAAAGGATTGAGATGTAAGATTCAAACCAAAGCCCTTTGGGATTCATGATTCAAATATTGAATCAATATCATAAATGATAAGATTTTGACAACCATCAAGAGAACCAAACCAATAAGTAAAAAAAGGAGTTAATGGAGTGAGAACCATGGTTCTAATGCAAGACTTGAGATGTCATGGAGACTCAAAAGTTGGGGACAACCAGTTTGGTTAGTCTCCCATTTCAATGGTTTAAGTCCTTTTTTTCATGCTGATAACAGATTAAAGATGTTGATTTCGCTTTCTCAGGAATTAGTAAGTTGCAAGATCATATATCAGGGAGATCTCAGCAGAACTTGTTTCTTTCAACCCCAATATTTTCTACAAAAGGGTGAAGAAAGGCATCACACAAGAATAGGTATTGGAATTTGATAGCCAATGACATACCATCCCAGGAAATGCTTTGTACAGTGCCTTGATAGTAGAATTTTCTGCCCATGCACTACCTGTTGATGAAAGATTTGGATAGGTTATCCCATATCCATTACTGTATGTATCAGAATGCACCCCAGCACAGTTCACCATTATGCGGCCATGAGGTAGCAATTTATTTTTCATTTCCAACCATGTTTCAACCTATTGTAAAAGATGAAATAAAATATTACAAATCATATGAAAACTACAGAAACAAATACATACATAAAGGATCTGATTAGAAACAAGAGAAAAGGGCTAAAAAACGAGAATCGTGCTCTTAAACACCATATTACTCAAGCATTTTTAACAAGGATAATACATTCAATGTCAAGCTTATTAACATGCTAGAGATGGAGTGCTAAAACCTTGTATTCTTGCATAAGAAGCAGGAGAAAATCTTTGTATATAAATATTTAGTTAATAAATTAAAGTTGGTTTTGCAATGTCAACAAAAAAGATCTAATATTCCTTAAATTTTATCAACTAAAAAGAACAGCCTATTGACCCTATGCATCAATATTTAAATTGAAAGTAAAAAGGACAGTTAAATTACAAAAATTCCCTCTATTTTATGTCTATATACCACTATGTACCAACTACACTCCTCAAGTTGAATATAGATGTAAATTATAATCAACTTGCTCAAAAACTTGTCTGGCTTGGCTTTTACAACCCCTTTAATTAAGAAATCAGAAGGTTGATTTCCAGTCTTAGAAAATGGTAATACATCTTAAGAAGGTATTTTCTCTCTAATGAAATGCTTGTCAACTTCAATGTGCTTAGTTTGGTTGAACATTAATATAAAAAACGTTCATAGCTATCTTATTTTCAAAGTATAGATTCTTAGGAGTTTCAGTCCCTACACCTAATTCTCCAAAAAGAGTTCTCAACTAAAGCTACTTAGATACACCATAAGTAATAACTCTGGACCAAGTTTCGGGACTAGACCAAGCAGTGATAGACTTTTTTCTCCATGTTACAAGAAGACCTTTGGCAAGTGTAAAGTATCTAGTGGTGGGCCTTATATCATCCAATGAACCTACCCAATTTGCATTAATGTAAGCTTCCATACTAAGGATGACCATAATTTGAAAATAATAGCCTTTTTTTCCTAGGGAGAACTTCAATTATCTCAAAATCTTATCAACTTCTTCTAGACAAGGAATTTGATGACCATGCATATACTAACAATTGTTAGTTGTGTTCCCTAAAACCAATAATCATGTGACACTGTAAAGGGCAATCTTGTACTATTTATATTACATTTAATTACTTTTGGGCATTTTTCATTCATGCTTACCACCCTATGTTTACATGAATAGTCCATAGCTTCTTTGTCAAGTAAACATATTCCTAAGTGTGTTAGAAATTTGAGATATATTTCTCTTGGTACAAAGATCCTAAAATAGTTCCTAGTCATAGGACTATCAAGAAGGCTTTGATAGTCTAGATAGACTAGCACATATTAGCTTGCCTTATGGGGTAATGAATAGGGGTGTAAACAGATCAAATTCAAATCAAATCAAACAATATCCAAATTCAAAACCAATTAGAAAATTCGATATTCGATGGATATTGAAAATTAATGTTTGAATTCGAATTCAATTAAATATTTGAATATTTGATTTGATTTGAATTTGACTGATTAATTATTTTAGGTAATTACTAAACATACAAAATAAATATATTATTTATATAAAGTATATAAATATGTAAATTATTTATATAATTAAATATTATATATATATAAATCACATACAATATTTAAATATTTTATATATAAATATGTGAATCAAATTCGATTTGATTACTTAAAAGGTATGAATAGGATATCCGAATTCGACCGGTTTATGATATTCAAATTAACCAAATTTAATTCGATTATGTCGAATCTCAAATTCGAAATCAGATTTTCGAACACCGTTGACACCCCTAGTAAAGAATCCCAAGTCACTTGTGTAGAGACACTAAAGCAAATATGTGGGTGCCTGTTAGAGAACAGGTTCACTAAACATGACCCATAATAGAACAGTTTCATGGAATCGTTAATCAATAGTTGTTCCTATCATCTCAATCATATAGATAATCCTCAGACCTAAGGCATAATGGATATCTTATGTATGAGGCATTACAGTTTGATAATGCAGATCCTTATGCCCTAACCAAGGGATTTAAGTATGCATATGTCGGCTGTAGTGCTTTATGCATAGAGGCATGTGAAAACAAGGAATCTATCACTCTCCATGAGGAGAGAGAGAGAGAGAGAGAGAGAGAATGTCTTATGCGACTGAAATTGGTGAGGCTTAGGAATGCCTTGGCAAGGCAGTATAGTATATGGAAAGAGTTCTAAGTGTCACCATATGAGTCATCATCAATTCAGTGAAACATATGATTGAGCCAGTAGGGTCTGACTTATTCTTCATGACCCTTTGCTCTCTCTGGACAGTGTATGACAGAAGGATTTGAGTATATGGTAACTAGAGGTGGAAAGGTTCAAACTGTTAGGGTAGCCATGACATACAGCTCATTGTCACTAATGGTTTGTGGAACCCCTATGAATAATGGTTAATTATTCACATTCAAGGGAAAATTAAAAGAGTTTTAGTTCAATTAAGCTAAAAGGAGATCCATCTGGGATGTTGAAAGAATTCTACATCATTTGCCACCGCCTAATGGCATTGAACCTAGGCCACACACATTAAGAGGCAAAATAAAAACAAAGTATGGAGGAGGGTGTGCTGACTAAGAGGGGTCTTAGTGGAGGGACCTAATTGTTAACATTAAGACCTAATTATAATTAGGGGAATTTATTAGATAAATCCTCTCCTAATTAGAAAAGGAGCACAAGCTATATAAGATAAGCAAGGGGCGGCCTTAGGATTAAATTATCACATTATCTGCCAAACCCTAACCCTAAAATAAATTGCTAGAACAATCTTAGAGTCACCCAACCCTCCTCCAAGTCTTTCTCTCCTAGATCATGATCTACATGGAGAATTTCTGTTTGTTGCTGCTTCATGTGGACCAGTCTTGGAGGTCAGACACTTGCGAGGCTGCAATTAGAATCAAGGTCTTTGATGCCAAGGAAGTCCCCCAAGAGTTCCAAGGTCTTTGATTTCAAACTCTAAGGCCAAAAATTGCTTTCATCAATGAGTTTAATAGGACGACTCCCTCTTATTACAATGTCATCAATATTCAGTATCAATACAGTAATGGATTTTCCTTTACACTTAATAAACAGTGCACAATTGGCAAACCTTTCAGCATAGCTAACTTTCATTAGACATGTTCATGGGCCAGGCTGGGCTTTATCTATATATTAACAGTACACATTCAGGCCCGAGCCCGAGCCCAAGTCAAGCCCTGATATAAAGCCCAAAGCCTGGGCCTGAGCCCAAATCCCAACTAGAAAATTGGAAAAAAAAGACTTTTCTTTTTTACTCAATAAAAAACTGATTTATTTATACTAAAAGACCTCAAAACCCAAAAATAATGTATATTATCAGGTTAGGCCCAGACTCAAGCTGGGATTTTTTGAGAAAGCCCAAGCCTGGTCCAAAAAAAGTTAGGCCTGGTGTTTTGGGCCTGAGCCCAAGCCCACAGGCCTTAATTCACGTCCAAGACTGACTTAGAATGGGTCAGGTCAGACCGGGCCAGCCCGTCAATGCGTCAAGCTACCCAGCCCATGAACAGGTCTAACTTTCACCATGATAGAACTACTACATCAGTAGAAGTCCACTTTCTTATTACCCAAGGTTCTTTTTATCAATAATGGTGACAAGAAAGTTTTAATGAAAAGAGAAATTGCGGAAAGTCAAAAAAATCGAAATACAAAAGAACCAGGAGGAGCAAATCCCATAAGGTTGTGGTTCTACAGTCCCCCAATACATTCAAGAAGAAGAAAAAGCTCCCTACTTTGGTAAGGTAGATTGTTAATACCACTCACTCCTAGCTGCCCCTTCTCTAGCTAGGGTGCCAGCTAGTGAGATCTGAACCAGCAGAAGGGGATGTTCCCTTTGGCTTCTAGTGATCTAGCCTCTACAGTGCAATGTATAAGAGCTCAAGGACCATCGTCTAAGAATTAGACTCTACCTTTGCTCTTGATAAGTGAAAGTAATAGGTAAGAGTAAGACAAAGCCTTCATAGAAAAGGCAAAACCTTGGCTTGAATGGAACCATCACAATCTACAAACCCAAAATATTTAAGGATCTCCTTCACATGGCTCCTTAAAACTCCTTTAATACCTGATGTAACTAAGTTACCTACCAAACAGCCATCAAAGTTTAATTTGATATCTCCATGGGAGAGGGGAGCCATACATGAAGTTGAATATCTCTAGCAATAGAGGAGCC
Organism: Nelumbo nucifera; assembly: GCF_055504915.1. Lineage (NCBI taxonomy): Eukaryota > Viridiplantae > Streptophyta > Magnoliopsida > Proteales > Nelumbonaceae > Nelumbo > Nelumbo nucifera. The sequence goes on along the minus strand of NC_142655.1, from coordinate 23,314,613 downwards.
ATAGAGAAACTCTCATAATGTCATTAGTGGAGAAGTCATGAAACTCCTCTTTGGTGTGTACCAAATAGCCACTCTTAGCAGTGATGAAATCAATAATGATTGCATTCTTTCTCTTATTAGAGAAGATCCTGACATTCATTTCCTTCTAAATCAACCAAAGAATCACTACTTTCAAGGACCACCACATAATCTTCCCCATAAGATGAGAGAACCATGAAGAATCAAAGAATGTTGTTATGTTCTGTGGAGGCCTCCATCTCACTCCAAACAAATTTAAAAAAGAAAAAAGAAAAAGTCTTCTCAAATCCTAGAAGCACAGATACAGGAAATTAATAGGTCGTAGATGTTCTCGTTATCAACAATATAAAGGAAAAACATATGGGGTGAAAGGGGCCACAAAGGACCTAAGTTTGCAATAGAGATTAACTTCCATTTGCTGACATCGGAAAAGTTTAACATGGTTGAGAAAAAGGCAATAAATAAGAAGCCTTCTATGTCCTACATCTATTTATCTTTTTCCTGCTTGGGATATACACCCAACCCCCTTTAGGTCATTTTCTTCAACCATTCCATGTTAAAAAGATGCATTATTCCAAATATTGATCGCATAAGCAACAAAGTGTTCAAAAAGAACAGAGGATAAACAACAAAGGGGTAATCCAAAACCCTGAACAGATCACGATGTCATCTCCAATTGTAAAAGGGACATTGTTCAAGTATTCTAGTTCTAGAATGTTTGAAAAAAATATACAATTCCTAAATATCTGGGAAAACCTTTATGAATTTAACCCATAAGTTTATTTCTAACATTTTATTTAAGTGAGATATCAAAGGTAAAACATGATTTTATTTAACTGCCCAAGCATGTTTTGAACAAAAATATTAGTTATACCTCTTGCAACTGTGGCAAAACCTTTCCATCAGAAAACAAGTCCACGACAATGCCTGAATGATGCAAGCAAAAGTAAATACCATTACAGTAGGTGCAGATCAATTAAAAGACATCTCAATATACACCAATGACAAAAATGATATTTGGAAGTAAAAATTATGTTACTTGGTAAATGACCATGTTAGAGAATTAAGAAAATTAAGAAGTTGCTAGAATTCAGAACCATTACCAGCAAATCCTCCCGGAACAACAGCTAATGGAGAAAGGGCATCACCAACATGAACATGGAGAACACCACCGGCTTCAGTACACTTCTCCAGATCAGACAGTCCAAGATATTCTCTTGCTTTATCAATCAACTACATTATAGCAGGCCAATCAATTAATTTATCAAGGAGAAATCCTTGCATAAGAATGAAAAGCAGTTGTACACTCAATCTCGAGAAACATAATAACTAAAAGGGTTGAATGGAACACATATGATGATGAACCATAAGAATTACATTGTGTACTATGTACATACAAAATGTTGAGAAAAAGAAAAATGGGCCAAAGATTTTGTGCAGTATGTAAAGAAAAGAGACAAATCATACCATCTAACCTCAGCACTTCACTCATGGCTGTACTTCAATTCATACAGTGACAAAACATCCTAGTGCCAATTTTGGATGAAAGCTTTTATGCATAGTAAAAATAATAGGACTAGTTGCATCAACAAAGAAAGAATCTTTCAGCTGAAATTTATTTTATTTTGCTTTATTTCTTGCATTTATGTGGCACAAGTACTTTTGACCAAAGCTTCAAATCACTAAAGTAAAAAATATAAGCAAGTGTATTTTGCAAACACAGGATTATGGAGTATTATATCTTGTCTTTTTATGATTTAAGATAGGGGTTATCATGGGCCAGACCAGGCCGGGTGTTATTCCAAGCCTATATTAAATGTGTGATTCTATTTCAGATTTTGATTTTTTTTTGTTATAAATTTTTAAATGTCTTACCCAAGTGATTAAATATAAATATTAAAAAATTTGAACCACCATAACTGAAAAAAAGTTGATAAGACATTTAATTATGTCTGAAATCAATGAATAAATTTAAAGATTAAAATATTTGGACAAGACATTATTTCCAATCATGATATTATCAATATATTATAATATAGAATATATAATAAATATGTAGACATATAGCATGCATTGCAGGCTGGACTGGGCCCAAGCCGGTCCTAAGGTGTTGGGCCCGGGCCCAGCCCTCAAATTTCTAGGCCTGAGGGTGGCCCAGGAACCTGAAGAGTGGGCACTGCCACTCATTTTTTGCCTCTCAAACCTTTTCTCTTTTTTGTTCTTTTCTCTTGCTCCTCTTCTTCTCTAAATGATCTACCATAAGAAACTAAAGCAAAATAATCATCTCCCCAGTTTCTTGGAAACATTATTTAAACAGCCTCAATACTTGCACAGATGAAATCTACAGAGACCAGGTGCTTTGATTGATAAAATAGAAAGTATAATGAAATAACTTAACTTTGCAGATCCAAGAATAAGAAAAAAATAGAATAAAAGATAAATTATTTCTTTACAATTGCATCAATCTCCCATCCTTCAAGCTTCAAAGAAGGCCACAACTCAAGCATCAAATGGGCTGCAGTTCCACCACCCTAAACATCCATAAATTTATGACATTAAATCCTCAAGAAGACAACCTTTACTCCTTAGCATTTAAAAGAAGTCAAAGAGTTAACTAGAAAAAGGACCAAATAATACTTAAAACAAGCAAATTACCAAACCTAAGATTGCAATAGGACCGTGTGGAACAATAGCTGGCAGACTTGCAAACTCATCCTGTAGAAAGAATTAGATTCAGAAAGGCTAGAAAAGGAGATGATTAATTTGCAGTATCTTCAACTAAACAGTCCATATAACTGAGCAAAGCAGTAAGCAGAACACCACATGCAGAGTGAACATAGATCCTTTTTATTAGTAAATCAGATAATATTATTAATAATGAATCAGTAAACAAATTACAAATAAAACAATAAACAGATAAGAATTTTATTAATAAAAAATCAGAACACCGGTACACATAACAAGTTAAAAGAGACAAGTTTCCTATAGCTATCAAGCCAGATATGGTACTCTTTGATTGTTTCTTAATTTTTCCATTCATTATACCAACTACTAACCTCCTTGCCTCTCTTTAATCAATTATTTCTCTTCTCACCCTCTTTGTTTTCTAAAAGTTATGCAATGATAAAATACGGTAAATACTAATTTACCTTCACATGAAATGGGTTTCTTATAGCTAATGAGCCAGATATGATAATTTATTACCTGACAATCTCCTCATTTTTTATCCTGAAAAAGGCATAACTCACTTGAAGAAAAACTGATTTTTTTTCGAAGGGGAATGAATGAAAAAGGAATTGAAGTGGGGATGAAATCCCTCTGTTTAGTGAGGAACATATTGATTTGGGCATGATGGTGATGGAAGAGCAGCATAGGGCTGGCTTTCTCTTTTTCTCTTTTTCTCTTTTTCTCTTTTCTCATCTAGGAAATGATATCCTTTCGACCTTTCCCATGCATGTCTACTCTTTATATTCCAGCAATAAATTCTGATCAACTACCAATCACCCAAAAAACTCATTTCTTAAATTCATAATGTGTATGCAAATTATTATTATTTTTGTTTGCTTTAATCAGTAATAGCAAAAAAAATATTAATTGCAAATAAATTAATGTACAAAAAAGTAACAGTGAATTTTTTTATCAGTAACATATGAAAATTATCAATCTTAAGATTTTGTTTTTTTATAGAAATTAGCAAGTAAAAAAAATTACTAAAAGGAAGAAAATACAGGGATCTCAAGATAGGTTTCAAGGAATATTGAAGAAACAATTTTGTTGTTCAAGCATATTATATGGATAACTTCAGTCAATATAATCTACAGTTTCCCCAGAAAACAAAAAGAAGTGTAGAGATGAAGGTACTGAGGTTTTAAGGATCTATCTATGCTCTTAATTTTCTATGATCATGTTATAGCTGTCAATAATGGTATAAAGAGGTCATTATCCAATGTTGGTCCCAGATATTTGGGGTCTTGGCAAGGGTGGACCTGATATGGTCCTAACCTTTGGCATTTATTTTTGCATAAAGTGGCTGCTCTCAGACTTGAACCCACATTCTCATGCTTGACAGCCCAAGATTTTTACCATTACACCAAGTAATGGCCCCTAGATTTCAATAAAAGTCCTCCAATCATGACTTTATTTTGTGTTGTCAAATAATTGCAGAACAACAATAAAATAGCCACTATTTCCTTGCAAGTGCTTCTAATTTATTTTTCTAATAATCAATTAATTGTGTGAAAAAATTAGTAGTAAAGCCAGCCATCAAATGATCAGAACATGACTCATCTAGGGTTACTAGATGCTGAAATAACTGTAGCTTTACCTCCTCTAGGGCGTGATGCTTCTATACCTGATATCAGTTTTTTTTTTTTTTTTCTATAGATCCTTAATAGAATGTTAAGACACTGTAAACCATGATAATAGACCAAGAGTTCATTCTAATTTGAGTGTTTTTAAATCTGAGTTAATCTATGTTTGTATTAAGAAATCTCTATTTAGTAGTTTGTCTCATTAAGAACAGGACAGAAATGTGTGTGCACGTTATTTTTCTTTAATAAGTTGTCCGAAGTAGTCCTTATTACTCCTAACTCCTAAGTCATAGAATAGTGTAAGACATTTTTTGGCACTGGCATCCCATGTCTGCCCAAAATTGTCTGCTTCAGAACTACTCATGTTTTATCAGTCTAATTTCTGACTTGTACTTTTTATGAGAGGGGATGTTTAATCCTTTCTTTAATGTCATTGCTCCCTACTGGTCCAATACAGGTGCTCAAGGATAGGCTCCATTAACTCATTTGAGTATCTAATTTCCTTTCTATCTGTGGTTTTGATGCATAGTCACTCAATACCCTCCAATCAAGATGGGAAAAGGTAGGTAAGCTGGATCTAGTTATTTGCTTTCAGATTAGACAGGGATGAAGTAATTCAACAACTAGGGCTAAGGATATACTTTTATTTTATTTTATTGTTATTACTACTTTTTTTGTATGGGATGCAAAACCATCAGAAACCAAACAGCTGAAACATTGTGTGACGGAGCTGATCCCTGTGATTTTGTCCATCTGATAAAGAGAGTTGATCATAAAATGTTCCTCTTTTTTTTTGTGCTGTCTCTTTTTTTTCCTTTTTTTCTTTTTCATTTTGATGATGCAACTCCATCAATATATGTTGAATTGTTGATTAGAAGCTTGTCCAAACTCCATCTTACCATACGGACTACCTTGATAGATCATTCTGAAAATAGATATTACTTACAAGGACAACAAAATAGAGAGCCGGAGGACAGATAATATCATATTAGGACAGAAGCATTTTTTTTTCCTTTCTGACTACAAGATATTTGAAGCCCTGACCAAATAGAAAATTCTAAGCAATTTTTTTCCTATTCTTGTTAGGCAAACATCCACGTCCAGCATCTCAGGTTAACCAAATAGAAAATTCTAAGCATCACTTCCCCTGGTTAAAACCATTGAGGTCAGTCCTGGAGGGTTCAACTCTTCTCATTTGTGTAGCATTGTTCAATGCTAGAAAAACCATCTTGTCTCCTCATGACAGATCATTTCACAAATAGTGAATACTAACACCATATATGAACTGCATTCACTTGTAACTTTTTCATTATAAAATAAAATGAAAAGAAGAATAGTACCCAATATGACCCAGTCCACTTTTGTCCCTTTCTAAAAATGCTGTGGACGTTGTCTGCAGCAAGGTGCAAAATTAATTTAGAACTTGCGGAACTGTAAATTAATTATATCTATATGTGTGTGAAGAAGCATCAAAGAAGTGGTGAACAGTTGAGCTGAACCGAAAGGAAAAGAGTGGGAGTTTACGAGTAGAGTCGAGGAGCAAAACCCTGGAATCAGGGGTGTCAACGATAACAATTTCGTTATAGTTGCTTCTGACAGCCGAAACAACTTGAAATTCCGGCTCTTCCGCCTCTTCCTTCTCCTCCTCTAGGCTCGAACTCTGTCCTTCGGAAGCCTTTGCTCTCACTCTTCGGACCAAACAAACGGACGACGGTCTAAAGTATTGGGTTTTCCGGCACGAAACTGAAAATACGGCCTTGAGAGAAGAACAAGAGCAAGAAGAAGAAGGTTTAGGAGAAGAGAAACAAGGAGGCAAGAAGCCATGTTCTTTACGAGGAGCTGGGTATAAGAGCTTCAATGAAGGCAAAAGAAGCATTGTATCTATTCCTAGTGCAGACATTTTCTGTTTTTTCTGTTTCCTCTGCTACAGATACATTGGTTCCTATCTCCTCGGCATGTTATGTAAGAGTGAGATTAGCTATGCAATCTGCACTATGCACCAACCGAACTAGAACAATCTTTCCATACAGGCATACGGTGCACTGCCATTGTCATCACCGTTCACGAGGCTTCATGGGGCCTAGATGTATGGACAGTGATGGTAGAATTGGGATCTGCTCATCACAAAGGGCGCCTCACGAGACCTAATAGGCACATTCTACCGTGTATTGAGAATATCTCTCGTAAATAATAAGAAGGGTAAATTACAAAGTAGCATGGGGTTAGTGATTAGACCTGTTCATGGGCCGGGTTAGGCCGGACTTTTATTCTTTATTAATAAAATTTTTTCAGGCCTAAGTTCGAGCCCAGCCCAACCAATGGACCTACAACTTGGGCCCGAGCTTGGCCCTCATAAAAAGCCCAACCTAATAAAATGATTGATTTTTTGGTGGCATCGGTGCTTGAGTTCGCCGGTGCAGCCTTCATGGTCTTATTGGAGGAGAAATTATGGAGCTTGGGCGTGATTCTGATATTGGTGAACCAACAAAGATGCTAACTCCAAAAGGCTCTCAACATTTCATGGATGAGATGGGAGAGAGTAGTGGTCACCACCAGAGACAAAGAGAGAGAGAGGAAGATAAGGAGAGAGAGAGAGGACCTAGTTCGCTAGTGGCACCGGTGAGAGTGAGAACAGTAGACTCTGAGAGTGAGAATGAGAAATAGAACGATGAGAAGAGGGAAACTGGGAAAGGGTTAGTCGAGTTAGGGATTTAGGGTTTAAAAACTATAAAAAGTCGGGCCGGGTTGGGCTTTTAGGCCCGAGGTCAAACCCGCAGACTAAAAATCATGTTCAAGCCCGTCCGAGGGCCGGACCGTCAGGCTACCCAGCCCATGAATAGGTCTATTAGTGACAAAGACCTCTTGTACTTTAATTTGCAACAAAGACCTCTTGAACTTTTACATTGCAACAAATACCCCTTGATACGGAAGCTATTAAATTATCAAAATACCCCACTAAACTTTCTCTATTTTCTTTTCTTGTTATTTTCTCTTAAAACCTAAATGACCAAAAAGGAAAAAAATCTAATTTTCTTTAGTGAGAACTCTCTGACGGTGAGAAATCTGTTTTTGTCACTAGTAATCGTCGCCGAAAAAAGAAAAACCTCCAGCAATGAGAACCGGCTTCTGTGTTTTTGGGCAATAGAGTGCCTCTGGATTGAGACGAACACGATTGCCCTCAATTTCTTTTCGGAACTTAAGAAACAACTCCCATGGGGGTTATCCTAGGCTTGTAAACAAACCGCATTTAGTGACTTTGTGACTATTAATTTTTTTAGGGGGCAACCTTTGTGATGATAGGTTCACCATCAAAGTGTTCTATGTTGTTCTAGAGCATCTGAATTATTCATTGCCACACCTGTTCATTCCCTATAATGGCACCTTTGACCCCATGGTTCAACAAATTGAGCTCCATGTGAGAAAACCATTGATATCCATTTCTTACTATGAACCAAGACCTTCGATGCAGTAGTTGCTGATACAGCCATCGTGGCCAGTCGTTGTAAATATGGAGATTTCTTACACCCCTATGCCGATTTGGGCGTTCAAATGGGTTTTTGAAAAACCAGATAGACAAAAGAGAGCTTGGTTGTTCATGAAGCCATTCATGACGCTCATGTGGGTTTAACAATGGACTTGTTGTTTGGTTGATAGAACGGGAGCACCACCCAAATTTCAATGGCTCTGTGCTGAACCAGTTTGGAACACTAATTAACCTCTCCTTCAGGACATTATTCTCATTATATGGTAAGGAAAAGTGATACTGTTCTCGAGTCTTTTTGTCTTGATACTGTCCTTGCTTCAAATTGGATGAAGAAATGAAAGATAGTAGAAGGTTCAGAGAAACACACTAACTCTGAACTCAAGAAGACTCACGCCAGGGAAGGTACAAAATCCTCTAATCTCCTCAATTTCTTCTTTTCTCCCTGTTATTTTTTCTTCGATTTTCTTTTACTTTTGAATTGATTATCTGAGAATGGTGTTTCAGAAAAAACCCAAGATACTTTGCTAGAAAAATACAAAATCGTCACAGAGCATGAACTAATCCTCCACCGATTTCTGATTTGGGTTAGTATACCTTTGATCTCCGCTTCGTGTTTGTGTTGTCAGACTTTCGTTTCAGATGAAATCCGATGAACCCAACTTGTGCAATTCTTTCTTTCTTCCCTTGACCTGGAACTCTTTCCTGAAAATTCAATATAGTCGAACGAGGAAAGTCTCTTGGAGCTGGAACGTCGAAGAAGGCAACACCGAGAAGCAGCTAGGCTGGTCTACAATTTTTGGTTGGTAGGATCACTAGGTTTCCGAAAGCCTACAAGTACAGAGAGAGTCGGTATTGGTGCTCTTGTGCATCTCACTTCTGTTCTAGAATATCTTGCAGCCGAGGTTCGATTTTTCCTACACAATTCCCTCCCTCCGGTTTTCACCATAATTTTGTTTGAAGGATTGAATAAATATACTAATTAGCTAGAAACTCAGCAATAGAAAATAAGAAGAAAAGGATTGTGCCGAGGCATATTCGGTTGGTAGTGAGTAACGATGAAGAACTTAGCAACTTGTTGGGTTTAGTTACAATTGCAAATGGTGGTCGTTACGATCGCAAATGATGAAGAACTTGGCAAGCTCCTCGTCGGCTCGTCTGATGTCTTGTCCTCTCTTCAGATTCTTAGTTACTTGCTTTCTCCGTTTACGTTTTAGCGTAGTCATCCATATCCATGGTGTTTTGCTCAAGATATCTTCTCACCGTTCAAATAAATTAGAAAAGGGTAATTTAAAAAAAAATAAACTATCTGAATAAAAATCATTTTTTAAAATAACTTACGAAAGGTTGAAGGCTAAATGGGAGGGGACGGCTAAAGTTCAAGAGTGTCTTTGTAGCAAATTAAAGTATAGGGGGCTCTTTGTCATCGACCCCATAGTAGGGGTGTCCATGAAAAACCGAACTGAATCGAGAAAATTGAACCGCAAAATGCGGTTAACAGAACTGGTCAATTTGGTTTCGGTTCGAAATTTTTGAAGAAAACGAAGAATCGGTTCAATTTTCAATTAACCTATAAAAAAATTCACAGTTAACCGAACCGACCAGTATATATATTTATATGTATATTTTATAAATATTTTTAATATATGTCATATATTTTCTATGTATTTTATATAAGTATATATTCATTATATATAAATATATACTTATATTATATTTATAATCATCTATTTACAAATATATTATATATTTTTAAAATATTTATAATATAATATTATACATATATTTATATAATATATATTACAAATATAAAAAACCGAAAAATTGAAGAACCAAACCGATCAAAAACCAAAACCGACAGACCGGTTAACTGGTGGTACCGGTTCGGTTTTGGTTTGGCAAAATGAAAAAACCAGTACTACCAGTTCGGTTTACAAAAAGGGGCCACGGTTCGGTTAACCAAACCGTGGACACCCCTACCCCATAGTACATGGGTCTTTATAATTCACCCAAAACAGAAAAAACAAATGAATCGAGAAAACCGAACCGAAAAAATGAAGTTAATCAAATCGATCGGTTTGATTTCAATTCGGTATTTTTGGAAAACCGAAGAATCCGTCAATATAAAAAAAAATTGTGGTTAACCTATAAAAATTTGAATATATATATATAATATAGTATATTGTAAATATATTTGTATATTTATAGCATTTATAGTATATTATATGTTATTTATTATTTATAATATAATATTATATATAATATACATATTATAAATGTAAAAAATGAAGATTGAAGAATCAAATCGATCAAAAATCAAAACCAGTCAACCGGTTAATCAATGATATTGGTTTGGTTTTGGTTCAAAAAATTACAAAAAATGGTAGTACCAATTCAATTTAAAAATAACCCATGGTTCAATTAGCCGAACCATGAGTAACCCTAACTAGAACTCAAAATAAAAATGGGGAGAATTTGTAGAAATACATACAAAAATACAAGGTAAGGTTGGCCCACTCTTCAAGCTCCAATTAAGAAGAGTGCAAATGTCGCATATATATACTATGATTTAGTTTTACAATAACTCATTTATATATTGAAAGCGATAGCTTTTGCAAATTTCAAGGCATGTTTGCATCCAAAATGATGCAATACTTTGCACACAAAATTGATCGATGTTGCAGCTTCGTACCTGCATGAGGTTGGCTGAGGTCTTCCAATGCTTTTGATTCGCTGTGAACTGAGCACGAAACTGGGTTTCCAACTGCTCCCATGACACTATTGAGCATGGAAGCAGGGAGGAATACCAAGTTAGGGCTGCACCTGCAAGGGTGGCTACTAAGATTTTGCACGTCAAGCCCTCGGAGGATCCGTGTAACATTAACTAAGCCTTCAATGCCTCAATATGGTCGGCAGGATCAGTGTTTCCATCATACTTGTCAAGCTTAGGTGCCTACCATCCTGTGGGAGGTACCTTGTCCACAATTTCCTAAGTGAAGGGTGGTTCCTTGGCCATGGGCACGGTCAGTGGTGCGGGCTGATCTACAACCGACGTCATGCTTCTCTGACTATGCTCTAGCTCTTCTAAGCACTGTCGGAGTTCCTGAATCTCATCATCCCTTCGGTCCGGGGCCGCGGTGTGTGTTGCACTTTCCTTCTTAGGGCATGTGATGCGGTCTTTCACAAAGCTGGACTCGGCGACGGAAACCACGTGAGGTGGCATTCGTCCTGCTATGAGAGCGTGCGGAGGGGGCTGACCTTCTTGTTGTATCTTGCTTTCTTGGTCTGATCGTGCTATGCCCTTGTCTGCTCGGCACGCTCTGGGGTCCTCGAGATGAGGATCATCCTTCGTGCGTGTCGGTGCATAAGGGGGGATGGTCTTGCTAGGCGGTGCCGCAGATCCTAGGTTCTGCATCATTTCGAAGATCTTGTCAACCTTTTCTTCCATTGCTCGGAACTGACTAGGATCAACCACGATTGGAGGCTATGGAATTTCTTGATGCGGAAGACTATGGTGGCGAAACTCCCGAGATGGGGATCGGCCTGTTGATCGTTTGGGCTAGTTCTTGGGCATCTTGACCGCTTTCTTGATAGCGCGGTAAGGAAGGATTTTCAAGAAAGGCTTTTTGTGCGTTCCCACAAAAGGCGCCAATCTAATGCTGCTCAATCCGAGGTGGTGCATGAATTGAGGAGAGCAACCAGATTGTTCTTATTGGTAAGGCGGGGCCGAGCTACAAGGACAAGGCCGCGCTTCAAGACCTGCGGTCAAGAAAGGAGAAGTGAGAGGCTCGAGGAGTTATCACCGGGTAAGTACTCCAACGCTCAAGTCAATAGGAGGCGGTAGGTGGTAGGGCCGAGCTATAAGGATGTTGGTCCGAGCTGAATAGCAATGTAGGTCTCAGAAGTTGGGCTCCCTTACCTCAAGCATGGACTACCTTTTTATAGCCGAAGATCCGTGCCCTGGTCGGTTTGGGCTTTCGGGGTTGTCGGGATGAGGTTAGCCGCCGAGGTATTCGGGATAGAGTCCCATTCCCCAATGGACTTGTCTTCCTTATTCCTCTTTACCCGTAGTTGTGCTCATCCACATGACGTATAGTTAACGTGGCGAAAGGAGATGGGGGGCAACCATGATAGCGTAGCTCGGCCGAGTTATGCCAACATGGCCGAGCCAGGCCGACGTGGTCAAGCTAGGAAAATGTGGTCAGGTGATAACTAGGCAACCATGTGTCTCGCAGGGCCAGCTCAACCATGACCCGAACAATCACCTAAACTAAGTAGAAAATGTTTAAGAGCATGAGCCTATAGTTGTTTATTCAAAAAGCATCCCTAACACTTCTTTGTATAGAAAACAAAATTGACCAAATAAAACTAAATAGAGTGATTGCTCCTCTTACTAGGAGCTTAAAAATGGCATTTTTATTTTTATTTTACGGGTAAAATATAAAAACCTCCCCTGAAGTTTCTAACAATCATAAAAACCTCTCCCCAAGTTCTACCTTAACAAAAACTTGCCCTAAACTTTTGAAAAATTCAACATAAACCTCCCTTCCATTACTGTCACACGAAAAATGTCAAGGTCGAAATGAAACTAGTAGAAACTAACAGTGGCTCTGGTGGCCGGATAAGAAAGCCCTGGCTCTCCTGGTCAAGGTTCCAAATGAAGAAACCTAGCACCACCAAAGCCTCAAGGAGGAACAAGCTTCCTCTACCAAGATCGCCATCAAGAAATCCCTCATTGCCTCTTCGTCCTCTTTCTCCTCCGCTACCTTGTAAACTGGTCTTGTTTCTCATCTGTAAACTGGTATCTTGAATGAATGACACGTACAAAGAAAATATTTTATTTATGCATATAAATAGATACAAGGCTAACTGATTTTGGACAAGTAGGAGGCCACGTGGCCTATTTACAAAGTTGTTGTAACCGCCTATGTTTTGGCTAACACCCCCCTCTCAAGTTGGACGTGGGAAGCAACACCCAACTTAGATAATAGCTGTTGAAATCGATCTGCACTGAGAGCTTTTGTAAGAAGGTCAGCTGGCTTAAGGGCGCCAGAAATGTGGAAGGTTTGAATTTCCTTCTTCTGGATATATTCGCGTACAAAGTGACGATCAATGTCAATGTGTTTTGTACACTCATGAAAAACTGGATTGTTTGCAATGTGTATTGCGGCCTTGCTATCGCAATGGAGATGCATGGGTGCTAGAAGGGTAATTGTAAGATCAGCAAGGATCCTCTTAACCCACAAAAGTTCGCAAGTAGCAACAGCCATTGCCCAATATTCGACTTCTGCAGAGGAGCGCGAAATTGTATGTTGTTTCTTAGTCTTCCAAGAAAGTGGTGAGTTTCCAAGAAAGGTGATATATCCGGTGGTTGATCGCCGAGTGATAGCTAGCCCAATCAAAGTCACAGTAACCTTGAAGCTAGAAGTCATTGTGTGATGATAGAAATAGTCCATGTGTCGGGGTGGCCTTGAGGTAGTGAACAACACAAAGGGCAGCATCCAAGTGTTCCTGACGGGGATCATTCATGAACTGACTAAGAGAGTACTGCAAAGCTTAACTCGAGCCAGGTGACTGAAAGATAAACCAATCGACCCACTAAGCGCCTGAACCGGGTAGGGTCAGAGATGGGCGGACTAGAGTCATCATGGAAATGCTTCTATTGTTCCGTTGGAGTTGGGCTTGGTTTACAGTCAAACATGCCTGCTTCAAAAATGATGTCAAGGATATACTTATGTTGATTGAGGAAAATCCCATCAGTAGTTCTAGAGACTTCAATGCCCACGAAATAATGTAAGGGCCCAAGGTCCTTTGTCTTGAAGAAATTGTTTATCTGGCTTTTCAGAGAAGCAATGCGAGTTGGATCATTCCCGGTGATGATCAGGTCATCCACATACACAAGGACAGCAATGTATGAGTTGGACTAGTGCTATGTGAACAAGGAGTAGTCAGCCACTAACTGCTGGAAACCAATGTCGATGAGAGCTTGTGTGAATTTTGCAAACCATTGCCGTGAAGCCTGCTTAAGGCCATAGAGTGACTTATTTAACTTGCAAACACGATGATCATTATAGGTAAGAAGACCAGGAGGGGGCATCATGTAGACTTCTTCATGGAGGTCTCCATGTAGAAAGGTGTTGTTGGCATCCAACTGGTGCAACTCCCAACACTTTGCGGCGGCAACCGCAAGTAGACAGCGCATAGTCACCAATTTTGCAATAGGAGAAAAGGTATCATGATAATTCAATCCTTCAACCTGAGTGTAGCCCTTTGCTACAAGACGTGCTTTGTAGCGATCTATGGACCCATCTGGCTTTAACTTCAATTTATAGACCCATTTGTAGCCTATGGCCCATTTTCCAAAAGGGAGGTCCGTTAGGGTCCAGGTGTTGTTACGGTCAAATGCTACAAGCTCGTCAGCCATGGCTGCCTGCCAATGAGGGCATTTGGGAGCTTGAGAATACGTTGTAGGTTTGGGGGGATGATGGATGTAGGGGTGAGTAGGGCATGGTGGGCTGTGAGAGATGTAGGGAGGTCACACAAAGTCTTGTAGATGTGATGGGAGGTGGCGTGTGCGAGTGGGACCAGAATTAATAGGGCCATCAGTAGCATGATTGTGATGAGGCCCATTATTTGTGTCTTGACATGCAATGGGACTGTTGTTGTCTATAATGGGTTCAGCAATGCTCTCATGCACATGGTGTCCATCACTATGTGAAGGAATATCACATCCATCATCAGGTTGAGGCATAGGTATAACAGTTTCAATTGAATCAATAGTCGATGCAGTAGCAAATGGAAAAACAATTTCATAAAAAACTACATCCTGTGATATGAATATCTGTTTGGTGTCAAGGTTGAATACTTTGTACCCTTTTTGACTGTGTGGATGGCCAATGAACACACATTGGGTTGAACGAGCAGCAAATTTGTCATGGGGAACCGGTTTGATTTGAGCATAACATAAGCAGCCAAACATCCTGAGGTAGTTGTAGTTAGGGGGTCAAAGATGAAGCTTCTCATATGGAGACTTTCTTCCCAACAAGGGTGTCAATGTGATGTTGATGAGATAAGTTGCTGTAAGAAGGCACTCGCCCCAAAAGGAAATAGGTAGGCATGCTTGAAAGCGAAGACCACGGGCAACTTCTAATAGGTGTCTATATTTGCATTCAGCAACACCATTTTGTTGTGGTGTGTCAACACAAGACCGCTACTGGATGATGCCTTTCTGTTGAAAAAAATCTTGCAAGGGGCCAGACATGAATTCTAGGCCATTGTTAGATCGAACCTGCTGAATTGAGTATTTAAATTGTGTTTCCACCATTGCACAAAAAAAGGTGAGGTAATGAAAAACTTCAGATTTATGCCTCATGAGAAACGTCCAAGTACATCTAATGTAATCATCTACTATAGTGAGAAAGAAATGAGCATTAGTGTGAGACGGGGTTTTATAACCGCCCCATATATCACAATGTATCAACTGAAATGGACAAGTAGTATGAATATGACTAATCGGAAATGGACTTCTTGTCTGCTTGGCACGACGCCAAGCATCACAACATACATCAGAGGGTGAATGAGAGAGTTCAGGTAGCAAAGACATACGAGACTTGGAAGCGTAACCGAGGCACCTATGCCACAATTCATAGGATAATACTGGGCTGGTAAGATGAACTGAGGTGGGAGGAGAAAATCGAATGTAGTAGAGACCGTCTCGGAGTTCACCCATTCCAATTGTGATCTTCGAGATTGAGTCCTGTATGATGCAATGAGTAGAGAAGAAAGAAACAACACAACATGACTATTGAGTCAATTTACTAATTGAAATTAAATTGCAAGTAAAAGTTGGAAAATGCAATACACCACAAAGAGAAAGACTAGAAGTGAAGGAAATTGTGCCATGGTGTGTAACAGAGGTAGGATCACCAGTGGGCAAATGTACATATTTTGGAGTAGATAAAGGAAAGTAATGTGAGAATAAAGACATGTCAGAGACAATGTGGTCAGATGCACCACTATCAAGTATCCATTCTACAGAAGAGATAGGGACAGTTTTACCAGAAAGATTGGCTGATATATCAGTTGAACCTTTATTGAGGAGAGAAATCAATTGATTGTACTGTTGCAGAGACAATCCAATAACAGGGGATTCTTGGCCAGAAGTTGAAGGAGCAATGGTCACTGTGTATGAAGTTGCTTTGTCTGATCCGGCTCAATCTTGCGGAGGATGAGCATTCTTGTCAATTCTAGGAGGTCGATGGTTCCAACCAGGAGGATATCCATTGAGCTCATAACATTTGTCCTTTGTGTGACCTTGGCGTTTACAGTGATCACAGTAAGGTCTGTTTCGCCTAGAAGTATGAGTTTGAGGTTTGGAAGCAACATGGAAAGCTGCAGCATCAAGAGCCAATGATCCTCTCAAGGAAATAATTAATTGGTGTCACTCCTCCTAGATAACTAAGGCATAGATTCAATTGAGAGGTGGTATGGGATCGGATCCAAGAATCTGTGAGCGAAGGATGTTGAAGGAATCTTTCAATCCCATGAGGAATTGATGAATCTTCCTCCTTTCCCAATCGGCCAGAAAGAATTTCATAGCGCCACAGTTCAGACCACAAGTACATTCAGGTAAGTCGGTGAGTGTTGCTAGCTCGTCCCAGAGAATTTTCAATCTTGTAAAGTATGCACTACAGAGAGATCTCCTTGCTGAAGCAAGTCAAGATCTCGCTCAAGTTAATAAATGCGTGGAACATCACTTTAGCCAAACCTTCTTGCAACTCACGCCAGATGAAGGCTATGCTGCAGTGGATTTCCTTTGCTACTGAGTTTAAGATCCAAGAAATGACTATTGAGTTACATTTGTCCCAAATCTCTTCTTCCGATGAGGATGATAGTGGTCGTGGCAATGAACCATCGACGAACTTTCATTTGTTCTTAGCTCGAAGTCCGGTCTTCATTGCTTGTTGCTAGTGTGAAAATTATCACGGTAAATAGATTAGAGACAAGAATCAATCCCGGATTATCAGATGGATGGAGATAGAATGGCGAGCATGTTGGATCCGTTCTGGCTTCCATGGACAAATTTTGACGCAGGACGCTTGATTCTTGCTCCGACGCCATTAGTGAGTTCTGATATAGAGGAAAAAAAAGAAAACAGGGGAGACAGAAGGTAGACGAAAGCGCAGATCAGGAAAGATCTGTCTCTGAAACCATGCGCAAAGAAAATATTTTATTTCTGTATATATATACAAGGCTAACTGATTTTGGACAAACGGATGATTTTGGACAAACGGATGATTTTGGCTAACATCATCCGCTTGTAAAACTTCTGAACGAAAACCCCATGAATCACCCTCTCACCGTGTCGACATCCGTTGGGTCACCTTCGGCAGCTCCGTAGCCAAACCGATGTGCAATGTGTCAGGATCACATTCTGTGGTTTACATCGGTACCCGGTGCAGCACGACTGTACCTTCGATTTCAAGGCATTAGGGAGGAAGGCCATCCCTAAAGCGAGCCCCGTCGGCAAAGCCGTGAAGCTCGATAAGATTTGATCTGACACCATACGGTTTGATCTGGATCGTGGATTTGTTCGATCGATGGTGAATGGGGGAGGATCAGGGGTCAGGGATTGTTCGTGAAGCGGAGGTACCGCTAAGGGTGGGTGCGATTGTCGGCGTCTGGTAATTGGTCGTGTGATGACACCGGTGAGTAGTGGTGGTTGAATTTGAGCAAGCCTATAAAAAATAAAAAATGCGAAAAAAACTGAGGAATTATTGTTTTATAGATCTTACTATTAATGATAATCTGTGGTTGTTCGGTGGAAGCTTCCTTCACCTATCCATTAGTGGCTAGGGCTCTGCAAGATTTCGTTGTGGGTGCTGTTGTAATGCGGAGATGGTTTTCATCGTACAGATGAGTTTTTGTTGATGTTAATAGAAGGAAAGGATGAACTTTCTTAATCCAAGGAAAAAAGAAAATAGCAAAGAAAAATTGTGAATGAGTGAAGGGAAGGAAGACATTGGAGAGAGGAGGTAAATATTTTAATTATTGGGTTACGCCTCAAATCGACGGAGACAGTGGTGCTGGGTTTCTTCATTCGTAACCTTGACCAGGAGAGCCAGCGTTTTCTTCTTTGGCCACCAAAGCCGCTTTTAGTTTCATATGGTTTCATTTCATCGGTGTCCAGGTCTCAGCCTTAGAACCCAAAGCAACACGAGTTCCTCTGTTTGTCTAATGAGTCTTAGTAAAATTATATATAAAATCATATATAAAAGAGTAAAATAGGTATTTAAAAAATAAAGTAATATTTTTCGTGTGGTTTTAGGAACAGAAGGGAGGTTTGTGTTGAGCTTTTCAAAAGTTTAGGGAAGGTTTTTCTTAAAGTAAAACTTGAGGTGAGGTTTTGTGATTGTTAGAAATTTTAGGGGAGATTTTTGTATTTTACCCTTTATTTTTATTTTAAGGATATAGCATATAAGGGCAACTTTTGGGCCCTAATATCAGTAAAAGTAATATTTAAAAAAAATTAATTAAAAAATAGGGTAACTTTTGAAAAATAATATCAATAAAGGTCAGAATCACTGTTCATCTTCTTCCTCTTGTAGTCTATTCACCAGTATCGCCACCCGCCGCCGCCGTCTCTACCTCCGCCCACTTCCGGCAATGTTGCCGGAGGCGGAGGCGGAGGCGGAGGTGGGTGGAGACAGGCGGAGGCATTGCCGGAGGCGACGGCAGACGGCGGCGGGCAACAACACTAGTGAATAGATTGCAAGAAGAAGAGGATGAACAATGATTCTGCCCTTTATTGATATTATTTTTCAAAAGTTACCATATTTTTGAAAATTTTTTAAAAATATTACTTTTACTGATATTAGGGCCCAAAATTTCCCTTATATGCTATTATCCCTTTATTTTATTTTGATCAAATTTATTTGAATGGGCATTAGGGTCAAAATTGTTATTTTCACTTTCATTTCATCATGTTAATTAAGTAAATCAATTGCAAACTATAGGGGTGTTTAATAAAATACAAACTATAGGTTAGATTTTAATAAGGCCATAAAACTATAGGGTGTTGCGAATCTACTACCCACAGTGTTCCCACATTCCTATACACAAAGTGTCCCCACAATGTGTCATGTAATCTCAAAGCAAACCATCTTTTTTCCTTTCCTCTCTCTCTCCCTCTCTCTCTCTTTGTGGAGGGGGTGGGGGGGGGGTAAAATCCTATAAAAAAAAAAAACTCTAGTGAGAGATTCTTCAAATCATAATCTTCCAACTTGCAGAACTTGTCCGATCTCTTTATCTCAGCCTGTATTACTATTTTCCAACTTAAAAGCAATAGAGCCCCTAAAAAAGTCCAAATTTACTTGGCCCATAAACCTCTAACCCTTAATCCCTTGAAATTGTGTCAACCTCTAACCCTAATTCTTGAAACTCCAGACAATAACTATTACAGCCCTTGTCTCCTCTAAAGATTCCGTGTCAACACCCCACCAGACATGAGCATTATGTCCACTATTCTTGAATTGATCAACCACAACATCCAAGACTAAATGACAACAAAAGACAACAGAGGTCAGATTTCACCATTAGAGGACATGGGTCTCCAACAAATGCAGTCCAATGTCTCTTATAACTTCTACCTTACCCATCTTCTTCCACTATTAAACTGAGGAACTACTTGTTGTAAAACATGGTCACAAGAAGAAAAGGCATTCAGTGACCCCAAAACCGTGCTTCTTCTCTTGTTACCTCTTACAATCAAGTGAACCTCCATCATGGCCCTCAATAAAATCTTGAGCTTTGAACTTTACCACTCCAAATGAGGTTGGAACTAACCGCAAATTTTTTCCCAACATGAGCTCCAAACCAAAATACTTGCACAATCCAACTCACCTTGTATTTCCTCTATGTGCATGGGAGGTAATCATAGTTCTTATAATTCCCCATTTAACATTGTTGGAGTGAAAAAGTTTTTAACAAATTCCCATGCAGGATAATTCACTCAATCGAGAGATTGAATTTTATTCCTTTGGGTAAGGCCCATTAAGGGAATCATATGGATTATTCCCCTTAATTACATTTATACAAGAAAGTAGAGAACACCTTTTGATTATGACTTAGAGAAATGAATGCATAAGACAAAAGAACTTTTCATTTGCATTCTTTTATATATTCTAAGTTTACGAGAATGAGAAAATAAAAGAAATACAATTGAGAAACTCCACAACAATACATTTCTCTCTTTCTTTTCTTTTTGATACAAAGAAGATTTCCTTCTCACTTTTTCTTCACAATAATTTGTAGTCAATCAAACAAAATTCTAACTATAGACAGCCTTAATCTTTTGGATTTTATATATGAAAAGGGAACTGTAGTTAGTCAAATTGATTATTTGATTATAGACAGTTTTCTGTATCCTTTTGTTCTTCATTTTTAATTGAAGGGAACCATAATCAACCCTTGGGAACAAGACTCTAGATGGTGTAATCCCTAACCTTTCTTTATAGAGGGACCATAATCAACCACCTAGTTGTAGTGGTTTCTTTCCCTCTATTTCCTTTTATAGTAGTAAAACAAAAGAGAGAGGAAGAAGGATATATATTAGAAGACACATATAGGAAATATTTGCAAAGAGGACTTTCCTCTTACCTACTTGTATTAGTGAGATTTCTTTCACTCTTCCCTCTCTTCCCCTAAGGACTTCTCTCTTCTAATGATGATGATGATGATGAATTCTCTTCTTTATCTTGGCTTTTCTTAGGAATTTCTATGAGTGGACACAAATCACACAATTTTCACTAAGGAGCCCCTTTTACTTTCCCCTTGGAGCTTAAATAGGAAGTGGGGTAGTTGTCCCCCTAGGTGAAGGACACCTGTCCTTCCTACTTAAAGAGAGGGAGCTCCAGTACAGGACACCTTATTTAATTGGGGTCAACTATGATATGGAAAAGATATGATATTTGAAAAAAGTCTGACCAGTCAACTAGAATCATACACGTGGTAGCCAATAGGTGTTATTCATCAAAATCCATGGGTGGGTTTTGATTGGTCAAAACTCTTTCCATACCATTGTCTTTCCCGCATCATAGATTTTTCCTATTTAATTTTGATGATTTAGCTAGCATATTAGAGAACCCATTTATTTGGGTTATACTGTTTAAATATTATTTGGATTAAAAAAAAAAAAGTCCTTCAACAAACATTGAAATAAATAAGACTAAAATGCAATGGTATGAAAAATAAAACTTCCGGAGCTCATTAATCTGGCACAAATAAGACTAGCATCATCTTGATGTGAATAATAATAATGCTAATAATAACCACCTGTTTGATGTGCTACTTTCTTTCTTCCATCCAATTGTCATTATATATATATAATGCCAGTTATAGCCTGGTGATATATACAATGTCGACTTGTTGAGGAGAATTAAATCTCCAATACAAGGCTACAAATTTGTGGAATTGAACCCGCTCCCATGTACATGTTCCACCTAGATAATATGCTATACTGTCACAATGGAGCAAGTATACCACACTTTTGCATGCCAAATACAAATAATCTAGACCAAATGTTCGGTACAGTTGCTCTAAAAAAGCATGCTTCTCTCTTGGCAACTCCTTAAGCATCACTGTCTTCCTCAAATGAGTAAAAGCTCTCTTCGTAGATTACTCCCATTGTCACCAGTAATCATTGCAGGAACATTCACCATTTCTGAAATGATGGAAACGGTTCCTATCCCTCACAAATATTTCACGATTAAAAACCTTTGAAATGAATTTAGTTGCATTGTGGCAATCTTTACAAACCCGCAAATTTTTTGAGATACGGATTGTTACTCCAGGTTTGGTTTTCAGCAAACCAAAGGCAATTGCAAGCTTCTCACTGTGGTAGTACAATGGATGTTCTTTCTCCTCCTCCTCAATATCATGCAATACTCCATCAGTGTCAGGCAAGTAGCCTGCAGGCCTTATGCTTTCCAGCATCTGATCTACTTTGTCATAGATTTCTTTAGCCTGGGGATGACCCCTGCCTCCAGCAATGAACTCATTGACAACGCCATCCATTTCAATCACTGAAAAGCCAGGGACCTTCTTCACACCCCTATCATTCATCAACCTTCTAACAGTAGCAACATCATCCCATCTACCAGCTTCTGCATATAGGTTAGCTAACAACACATAGCGTCCACTATTATGAGGCTCCAGTTCAATAACTTGTTTCCCTATTTTCTCTCCCAGCTCAATTTCTCGGTGAATCCTGCAGGCTCCAAGAAGGGCTCCCAAGACACCTGCATCAGGACTCATAGGCATCTCATCTATAAGATTTCTTGCTTCCTCTAACAGACCTGCTCTACCAAGAAGATCTACTATGCACCCAAAATGCTCCATCTTGGGCTCAATACCATAAACTTCGGTCATGTAACGGAAGTAATAGCGTCCTTCTTTGACCAAACCAGCATGGGCACATGCACTAAGAAGATTGACAAAAGTGATGTTATCTGGGGCTACGACCTCCTTCTCCATTTCCTTAAATAGTTGAATTGCAGCCTCTCCTTGCCCATGCATTGCTAGGCCTCCAATCATGCAATTCCATGAAGAAATACCTCTCTGGGACAATCCACCGAAGACTTCGATTGCCTTCTCCAAGAAACCACATTTGCAATACATGTCAATGACTGTTGTAGCAAGCTTTGAATCCATTTCAATCCCTCTGCTTTCAATATACCCATGTATCCATTCTCCTCGCTCAAGAGCTCCTAGACCTGTGCAAGCCGATAACATGCTTGCCGCCACAAACTTATCCAATTCCACTTTCTCTGCTCGCATCCTATCAAACACAGCAAATGCCTCATGGAAACGGTTACTTTGAACGTAAGCGGCAATCATGGCATTCCAAGACACAGAATTCCTCTCAGGCATCAAGCTGAAAACTTTATAAGCCTGGTCAACAAATCCCAGTCGAGAATACCCGGTAATTAAAGTTATCCAAGAGACAACATCCGGTTGATGAATCTTATCAAAAACTCTTTGTGCTTCTCCCAGACGCCCAAAATTCGCGTACATATGAATTAGATTGTTCTGAGAGACGAGATCCTCCCCAAACCCGAATTTCAAAACATGGGCATGAATTTGTTTTCCTTCTTCTGTCGCATTATCCATGCAGCAAGCTCTGAGGATTGATGGAAAGGTGAACCGGTTGGGCGCCACGGAATCTTGTAACATACGGAAATAGAAGAAAATGCAATTTCTTGTTAGTTGAGCTTCCAAGTAACCTCTAATAATGGTATTGTAAATGAAGGCATCTGGGTGGGGAAGCTTATCGAACACTTTCAGGGCGTAATTCAAGTCCCCTGATTCAGAGATCGCACAAAACTTGATTATTCGGCCCATGGCATCATTGTCCGTCGAAAGGCCGAGTCGGATGATTTGAGAGTGAAATTGCTTCAGCTGAGCCATGGTTGAGCAGAATTCGACGCAATGGAAGGTGGGCCGCTGGGTTCTCGGCAATCCAAGAGAGGGCGGCGGATCTTGGGGTAGCACAAGAGAGGTCATTGCATTAGGCCGTTAGCCGATAGAGCCGTGGGACTGGGAGTTCTATTGCTTGGCTGATAGTTCGTTCTTCGTTGCTTAATAACGGACAGAGAGTAGAATGGTTCGACCGGGTAAGTTGGCCTAACCGAACCTGCTATTATCTTTTTCTTTTTGCCTGAGCAACTGATATAACAAATTCTCAAAAAAAGTAAGAAAATTGAAAAGAAAAAGGATATTGTTCGCATGAAATTCCAGTTCAGTAGACAACATGGGGCTGACATGGATGAGAGACATGTCCACGTAGGATCCTTGTAGTTGGTTTGGACTTCAACCGATGTTTGTGACCTATTGCTGTCCAAGCTGGTCAAACTGTTCGACCCATCAATTGAAATAGATGGGTTTATTTAGAGTTCACATCTCCGCCTCACAAGGGTGTCAATGGACCGGTTTTGGATTGGACCCCGTCCAGTCCAAAATCAATTTGAATGAATTGGACCGACCAACAAGACATATTGGGTTAGATCAATCCAGTCCAAAATATTTATTAGATTGGATTGGACTTGGTCTATCCGTAACAAATTTATATTGGATTGGGTTGGATAAGCCAATATCTGATCCATTGATATAAGATAAGAATATATATAGCAATGGACCGGGTTATAGTTAAAACCAATCTAAATCAAAATGAAGTTGAATAGATTGAACGCTTCAAACATTGAATTGGACCGGTCCAAATTGGTCCAAAACATTCATTGGATTGGATTGGACTTAGTCTCATTTATAATGGACTCACATTGGACTGGATTGGATTTGACCAAATCCAGTCCACTTGACACCCCTACCCACAAGGGGTCACCCCACAATGTCCCACAGCATATCGCTACCGTGTATGGGGAACATCTCCTGATGATAGTACCATAAATGATGATGTCATCATTGAGAGATGTTCCCAATACACGGCAGGGATATATTGTGGGGCGGAGAAGTGAACTCGTTTATTTAGAGTTGCAAGTCGGGTTGTTTGGCTGGAAGAATTTAACTACATGGTCTTGGGTTAGGGTTTAGGCCCATTGAAACCAACCAGGTCCAAATTGGAACTCCTAGCTCCATTTTACTCCAAACCTAGAAATACAGAAATGCCTATACCAATACCAATGAACCATTCAAATGTTTATTGACCAGTAAATGGTTGTAGATAGAAATTTCAAATTACAATAACTATTATTATTATTATTATTAAGACAAATTTCTTAAGCTATTCCTACAATTTAATTAATTGACTAATTATACCCTTACTGTTTAACTATTGCCTTATACCATCCTATTTTTGACAATTGACTAAAATCTCTCTTACTCCATTATGCATAATTTACATGTGACCTTACATGACTATTATATTTTCAGAAAATCTCTAATTATGGTAAAAAATGCCCTTTTCAATTTGCCCTCTCTGAAGCCCGTAGCCGGTGAAGTATCCCAACTCTATTCTTCTCTTTCGTCTAATCATATTTTCCATTATGTTTCAGGATGGACATGAGCCCGAAGTAATACTAGGCGTTGGCGGTGGTGTTTTAGGTGCGGGGAGATTTTGCCCAAAAATATTCTCCGTTACGAAATTTATGCGTCTCAAGCTTATATATCGTCGGATATACCCAAGATGAAGGCATTGCTGGAGAATTCTCCCTCATCAAGACCAGCATGCATCTTGACTGTTATGGCATCAACCCCTTGTCTGAGCTTCCCAATCGGCATTGCACACTTTTCTTCAAATTCCCTAAGGATAGCCATCACGAAAGCCCAACAACCAGAGCATCACATCTAATGGAGAGCGAAAAGAGCTGCCGCAGCACAAACAATTGCAACACATATCACCGCAGCTCTAGGTTCAACAGAGGGTTGTCAATGCACAGTTAAAAGTGGTGTGAGGCTAGTTCCACGAAGAGAAAATCCCAATCAAAAGTTCAAACAGGGACGCGCCACATCCATTCAACATCGTAGGATCTTACTAGGTTGAACAGTGCAACCAGGACGTCGAGAACAAGCTTAGAGTTCTCTTTCGTGAAATTCAAAGAAGTAATTATTTTCTTTGGTGAAGAAGCAGAATCGTCGGGTGGAAGGAGGCAACTTTAGAGTTCTCTTTGGTGCAGTCGCATACAATCATACCTTCGCCGAACGAATTTACCACATTCTACCTTGATGCAGATAACCAGAGGACAGATGTTAATTACAACCAATTATGGCGACACCAAACCTCTTATGGAATAGGACACAAATTTAATTCAGGCGGCATGATTTGAAGTTCAACCTATCTTGCTCTCAGAGTAGAGACTTAATTCGATATCTTCAATCATGTTGAACATGTTGGACATATTGCACATTGCACTTGTTTCGCATGCAGAAACTACAGAACAACTAAGGCTCAGGAAGTATCTCTAAATCTTTACGATATTTGTTTCGTTGCATGTTCTACTTATTATTTGCTCTTTACTATTATAACTAGATTGTCTGCTTTAGATAGATAGTTGGTCTTCGTTGCTTGTTTTAGTTACCTTTTATTTCTTTTCTTCCTCTCTATCCCATTCTTGCTTCTTTTCTTGTCTTCTTTCTACCTCCTGTTCGCTCCTGTGTTCTTTCTCCTTTTCATCATGGATAATATCGAAGCTCTCAACTTGGCCTTTCAAAACATGCTCCAAGGTAATGGTCCATGAAATATAGAATTTGTTAATATTCAACCTCTGATCCCTCCTAGTGTTCATGAAGCTTGAAACCTTTCCTTAATCTATCACTTATTTCCTAGACTTACCGATCAATTTGAAGAAGCCGTTCATGGCCTTCATGATTTCTGGAACCTTAATTTGGATAAATTACTTTTAACCCATTTCATAGAGGTTACTTTCATTTAAACTTGAAGAGGATTATACTCGAATCCATAACAATGGTCCTTGGACTCTCAACGGTAAGTGGATCTTAATGGAACCTTGGGTCCTAGATAGGCCCCAGTATTCTTGGAATATACAGCAAATTGAGATTTGGGTCCAACTTCACAATTTACCCTTTGAAACTCTCTCTATAGATGTTGGTTATCCTTTGTTTGAACGTTTAGGACCCACTAGGTTCATTTCATTGTACAAAATTTCATCCGTGCTAAGGTCACCACTTTAGTTGATAGACCTCTGAAAGTTGGTTGTTTTGTCAGTATTCATCAATGGGTAACTTACCGTTAGGGGTGGTTCGAGCCGAGCCGAGCTGAATTTAAAATCAAATTCTCTCTAAATTTCAACAAGCCTCTAGTCAATTAATAAATTTTGAAAATTTTGGAGTCTATTATAGTAAAAATATCCATCATCGACATCAATGCATGATCAAAAGACAACTTCATATAGACTCCCTCAATCAGCACTCTAAATATCTAGGCATTCCTTTTCTTTGGTCCCAAAAGAGACATGCCCAACTTAACTATATCCTGGATAATATGAAAGCTAAGTTAAATAATTGGAGAGCTTCTGCTATCAGTCAAGCTAGTAAAAAGATTTTGATTCAATCAGTTCTTCAAGCCCTATATATTCATTCAATTCTCCCAGAAAACTATACATCAAAGGAACAAAACAGTTAAAAACCTCTGGTGGAATACCTCATAATCTTGAAAACATCCTTACTGGTGGGGCTCTTGGAATACTTTGTTATTATCAAAAGCTTTTGGTGCTTTAGGTTTTAAAAACCTCACTCTGGTAAATCATGCTATTCTCAAGAAAATTGCCTAGAAATTCTTGAATGAACAGCATAAAATCTGGGCACAAATTTGGAAATCCAAATATCTCAAGCCAGAGAATATAATTCCTTACATCACTCCCTCAACCGCTTCCATTTGATGGAAATCTATCTGCCCAAAAATTAGAGAATTAGCATCTGAAACAAGATATCTAGTCAATGAAAATTCCGATTTCCTAATCTCTAACTTTCCTTGGATTCCAAAAAAAATAAAAAATTCCACTAGATTACCTTTCCCATTTCTCCTCACCTGAGAAATCTTAATATGCCATCCCTCATTTCTGAAGGTTAGTGGAATTCTCTTGTAATTCATCAAAACATCACAAGAGAAGAGGCTATGGAAATTTTACAGACCCCTATTTTTCCAATCAATAATAATCTACACTGGATTTGGACACAACATCATTCTGGAATATATACAAGTGAAGAATACAAAATTAAAGAGAAAATTGCTATTCCTCAACTTTCAAATGACTTTAAATTCTGTTTATCCAAAATTTGGAAATTAACGGTTCCTTCTCGGTATCAACTTTTTATATGACGAGTTCTAAATAACTCTCTTCCAGTAAAAGCTTCTCTCTTTTCAAAATCTACTGATAAGGTGGGCATTCTTTGTGGTCAGTCTGAAGATACTACTGCTCATCTTTTTTTTAATTGCCCTTTTGCTCGAGCAGTTTTATTTGGTAATCCTTGGAATCTTAACTTAATCATTACCTCTCAGCAATCTTGGACTACCTACTTTATAAATCTTTATAATGAAATTGTTGATAATCAACTTTTTCTCCAAGTTTTAAATTGGATTACAGTTGCCAGCTATTATGTTTGGTATGCAAGGAATAGAAAGATTTTGAAAATAAACAGATTCTTCCCTTTCAAATCATTTCTATAGTCAAAAGAATCTTTCAAAATTCCTCACAAGTTTCATCACTAGAAAATCTGTTGCACTCTCCCTCTCACAGTAATATTTTAAATCTGTCTATCAATTGTACTACTGAATTAATCATTTTTACTGATGCAGGCAAAATTTTTGTTTCTTCCTTTACATTCGGTATTGTGATTTTAAATGCAAACCTTCAATGTTTAAAAATCATCAGAAGTCGAACATCTCATCCTTCTGCTATTGATCAAGCAGAACTCTTTGCTATTTTGCAGGTTTTTTTGGAATTACAACAATGAAGGCAAAAACAAATTTGAATTTGTTCTAATAATCTACAAGTTATACAGGCTCTGCACAAGGACTCTCCCCTACATTGGTTCTGCTACTGGCTTTTGCTAAGAACCAAGAATTTAATTTCCCTGTTAAACCTCCATGTTACTTTCCAATATGTAAACAAAACTTTCAATATACCAACTCACAAAGTGTACCAACAGGCAAAAATTCATCCTTTGTCTTATTTTGCATACAATGACTATCCTAATGGGATCCCGAGAGTTGAGCAGTTTGTACATATTTATATGCTTTAATATATATTGTGTTTAACTTTCCAAAAAAAAAAAGAAGTTCAAGAGAGTATTGAACCCAACTCCCTATTATTTGATTATTTTATTTTTCTTAACTCAAAAATAAAAATACAAGTAAAAGGAGATATGGGCTTTGAGTTCAAATCAGCCCCCCATGATGTCCCACAACACATCTTTGCTGTGTATTAGAAACATCCCCCGATGATGACATCATCATTTCTGGTATTATCATCAGGAGATGTTTCCAATACAAGGCGGGAATGTGTTGTGGGACGTTGTGAGAGGCAATCTTGTGGGGGGCTGATTTGATCTCGCTTTCTTTCTGTTTCCCCATATCTCTCCTTAGATCCCGCCGTTAATAGAAAAATGAGAGAAAACCTAACCCTCTTCGTTAGCATGGGACAGAAACCTGATGGCTGGATCGAAAAGGCAGCAATTGATGGATTGGAAATGATTGGATTGAATCTCAACTCAACATGAGACCTCGTTGACTCCCAAGCAAAGTGGGCACCCGTATCAAACCAGCTAAATAGAACTTGTTTTCATCGTCCAAATGAATACAGTAATGTATTCAATCCATCGATCTGCTAGTACTAATGCAAGAATTTGTAATAGTTCAATACCATGGATTTGGGCAACTGATAAATCTATTGGACATGGCTCGGGAAGACTGATGCATTGTAAGCCTTCCGATCTAAATAGCAGTGCTATTGATGATTCTACAACCTCCCTGAACTCATCCATCAATTCGCCCAATCTGCAGCCTCACAAGTCTGCTCTATATTCTCTAAGATGGCCGACGACAAAGACGAGATTATGTGTCATCTGAGGTCGTTAGAGGAAAATGGAAAATGATAGAGGAAAAATTGGATGCCACAAGCATCGTCCTCGTCTTCG
The DNA here is from genome assembly GCF_055504915.1 of Nelumbo nucifera. Taxonomy (NCBI): domain Eukaryota; kingdom Viridiplantae; phylum Streptophyta; class Magnoliopsida; order Proteales; family Nelumbonaceae; genus Nelumbo; species Nelumbo nucifera. The sequence goes on along the minus strand of NC_142655.1, from coordinate 23,285,138 downwards.
TCACAAACATCGATTTCAGCGTGCTACTTCGGTTTCATTTTGGGTTCTATTTGGGTTTTCTTTTGACAATTTGAAGAATGGTAGAGGGTAAATTTGACATTTTGTTTTTTCCATTAACACTTAACGACAATCATGGTGTTTGGAAGCGTGGGTGCTTTTTGGGACTGATTTTCAAGAAAAAAAGCCCATTCTTCCAAGACCTATTTTTTACAAAAAAAAAAAAAAAAACGCTTTTGCCACGTAGGCAGTGAGCAACACTATGTTGTTTGGTAAGGTGATTTTCATCACCGTTTTTCATGTATGTGCTGACAGGTAAGCACCACATAGGATACACATCAATCAACCGTTGGGGGAAACGGTTCACCGATGCATAAAACACCAAATTTGGCATTTCATGCATCGGTGGGGTCCCAATTTTTGAGGCATGCCCGATTTTTTAATAATCGGCTGAACCAAATAATGAGATACAGGGGTGTTTGTTGAAACGCCTATGTGGATCCAACGCGGCACCATTTTTTTGAAAAGTGGCCACGGTTCCAAACATCTCAAATGTCAATTGTTAGAAATAGTAAGGGTGGTGCAAGACAATAGTTAAACGGTAAGGGTATAATTAGTCTATTAGCTAAATAGTAGGGGTAGTTTAAAAAAATTATTATTATTATTGTTATAGTTGTTGTTGTTGTTAGGTTCACATCCGCCTCCCATAGAGTTGTTCCCCAAATACATCCCACGCGTTGTGGGCGCGCCACGTGTCCACCTACACGCGGATTAAAGAAACTCGTGCAGAGCTAATGGGACGGTTGTTAGCTCCGCCCTATTAACTCCCTCTCACCCAAAAGGGCATCATCCCGTAGGCTATTCTATGTTCATATCCTCTTTCTCCAAACTCTAATCTCGGAGTTGAAACCTCCACCTTCCGTAACCCGCCGGAGATTGCCCCCTTCGAGTTCCATCGGTCGGCGTCGATGGCCGTTCCGACAGGAGGTAAGTATCCTCGACCTTCCATAAGTTTTTTTCATTTTCGACCTTGTTTTTTTTTCTCTCATTTTCTACCGTTCTTAGATCTGAAACCCGCCGAAGTGGGAGCCCCCTTCAAGTTTGTTTGTTTTGACTTTGTTTTTCTTCACTATAACGAAATCAATTGATTTCTCCGTATAGATGGTTCCCCTAAAAAGCTTCTCACCTGCAATCTTTACAACTTTTTCCTTCTTTTTCACAAAAACTTTAACTACTTCCATTGGCGATGTAGGCCATGAACGTGAATCAAACATTACCAGTTTACCACCACCACTAGAGACTGTGGTTCCTTTTTTTTCTCCTAAAAGGAACCATTGAAATCTTTTCAAGATCCCCAAAAGCTCATTTTGGGGTTTGGACGGCTTCTCCTTTTATCCTTTTCTTGTTGTTTGCTTCGCATGGCAATCATACCAGACTACCAATGTTGTTAGTGTTGTTACAGTTACACTAAATAAAATTCTTTCTTACGAGAATCCAAACTGATGTGTCCACTTCCTCCCGTGGAAAACGGGAAAAAATAAAAACTTGTGGGTTAGAAACTTGGAGTTCAGAGAGAAAAAGAAAGAAAGAGATGAAAAGAAACAACTCCAAGTATGATCAAAACCATCCAATTTCAAGTTCTATCAATACACATTTCTGCAACTCAAAAACCATAATGTCATCGCCAAGTATTTTTTGTTTTCTTTCTTTCCTATAATCATCATCAAATGAATAACTACATTCACTCTCCCCAAAAGAAAGAGAGTTGAAAGAGTCAGAGAAAATAAAATTGAAAAAAAAAATTGTAAACAAGAAATTTCTTTATGGGCTCTTACAAGCATAGATCAACAAAGAAAACTCAACTCTCTATTAGTCCTTCTGCATTGTCTTCTCCTCCAACCACAACTGGCTGTCCAACTCGCTTCTTGTCCTAAACATGAAAATAGCATATCCAGAGTCTGGATTGAAGAACCAGTTATGAACATCCCACATCATATCAACTAGCAACCCATCAACAAAGATGGTCTGGTTCCCTCTAAAATTCCACTACAACCTCCTCACTCGAATTACCTTCCTCTTATTGATATAGACTGATAGCACCGGATACTTCAACCCTTTGTCTTCTCCGTTGCATCTGTTCAAAATGTCGTGGGCCGTCCCAGTATCGTAGAATTGCGCCTTGGTCGAATACAAAGGGTTCCATGAGAAATGCTCTATTTGGGAGACCAAAGAGAAATGCTCTATTCGAGAGACAACTTCTAGCAGGCCACTTCTTCACCCATGTTTCTAAGGACTAGTCCAAGCTCAGAGTCAGCCACGACCACAATATAGAATTCGTCAACTAGTTCAAGACCTAAGTTTCAACTCTAAGATTAGAGTCTGGAGAAAGAGGATACGAACACAGAATAGCCTAGGGGATAATGCCCTTTTGGGCGAGAGGGAGTTAACGGGGCAGAGCTAACGGCCGTCCCCTTAGCTTTGCACGAGTTTCTTTAATCCGCGTGTAGGCGGACAGGCAGCGTGCCCACAACACATGGGATGTATTTGGGGGGCAACTCTGTGGGGGGCGGATGTGAACCATTGTTGTTGTTGTTGTTATTATTATCACACATTTTATTTAATATAATGAATATATAATATGAGAGAATGGAGATGTGTTCAAACTTTTCTTACAGCTTTTTATAAATTTTGTATTTTATATATTCTCAAATTTATTTATTTAATTATGATATCATGGGTTTTCTCACATAAATGTGGTTTCATTTCTGGTCAATTTTGAATTAAGTATTCCATTTCCATCATTAATAAAAATGAGTTTTATTTATTGTGATGAATATGATATTAGAGACATGCCCAAATTTGTATAATTTTTGTATTTCTATTTATTTTAAAGATGTTATTATATTATAGCATCAACTTATCCAATTGACCTAGATGATTGAATCATTGACTTATCTCTTGAAAAGGAAAATTTTCATTTTCATTATTAATAAACATATTTCTTATTCATTATGTGCTTATTTTTTGGGGTTCAGATTGGTGTCCCATAGAGCGCACCCCACATGCACATCTCATCGTGCATTGGGAACATCTCTCATACCTGTCATGAGGAGATGTGCCCAATACATGATTGGAGGTTGTGGAGCATGTGTAGGGCACTGATGTGATTTCTATTTATTATTTAATATGATGAACATATAATATTAGAGTTTTCCATTTTTTTATAGAATTTTTTTCTTTATTTTTTTTTTTTTGCATTACATCTATTTTTTATATTTCATTTAATTATGACATTATTGATTGACTTGTTTGTGAATTGACATAGAAGGTTGAACCACCAACCTACTACCCAAATGGAAGATGGTTTCATTTTTTTGGTTGGATTTAAAAAACATAGTTTTTTATAGTATTAAAATTATATGGTATATATAGCCACATAAATTTAATTAGAAAATATTTTATGTAAAATTAGTGGAATTTAATGGTGAGAAATATAAATGCCTTAAATATAGGAATTAACAAGAGAAAATAGGAATTAATACCTTAATCATAGGTTTTAATGAAAGCAAAGTTTAAAGTATCACAAATGTAAGGTGTATCGGAAAGATAATTTTAAGAGACATATTAGGATACTTTTGGATACATATGGATATAGACGAAAAATCAAGATACACAGAAATATGTTAAAAAACTCAAATAAATCCTAAAAAAATATATTAATGATGATAGTTACAAGTTTTATATGATTGTAAATAAGTTATTTAAAAGTAAAAAAACTATAATTTAATGGTCCATATAAAATTCAAGATATTGGGACATACTTAGTAACTACTGGCAAATGATGGTATAACTAAAATGTGAAAAAACAAAAAACAAAAACTAAAATGTATATTGATATACATTAGTTTTAAAATAATCAATATAATTTATCTTAATATTTATTAATACATAAATTTTAATAATTAATTCTAACATTTATTGATAAGCATACACTAAGAAAAAAGAGAAAATTTACTTAAAAATAAAAATTCATAAACTTATAGAAATCAAATGGGTGTGGCTTATTGGTGAACCTCTAGTTGTTAAAGCCTAATGGCTAAGTTTCAAATCTTGTTATTACTAAGTTTGTAGTTTTATACTAACAAAATGAATTTAATGAGAAAGATGGTTATTAAATAATGAAATTAATGAGAAGAGATTCCAATTAGGCACTAAAATTGAAATTCAAATTTAAAACTATACATTAAGTACGGGAATAATTAACTAATTAATGACAGAAATTACACTTAAATATAGGAGTAAATACAAAATTAATGAGAAACCTTGAATGAAAGGGAATTCGATGAAATAAAAGTGATAAGGATGATAGGGGACCTTCTTGTACTCATCTTTACACCCTTATTCATGGGTCGGGCCGAGTCGGGCTTTGCCTCTTTATCAATAGAAAATGTGCAGGTCCAAGCCCGAGCCCGACCCAAAGCCCAATCTGTACACAAAAAGTCTTATTTTCAGTATACTTTTATAAATTAATATTATATTAATTTAGTAATAATTTAATAAATTAATAAACTAATTTGTATTTCTTAACAATAAATTAATATTTATTAATAATTTAATAAATAAATATATATATATATATATATTTATTATATATAACATAAGTGTTTTTTTATTATATGTAATAGTATCGGGTCAGGCTTATTTGAGAAATCCCAAGCCCAGCCTGAAAAATAATCGGGCCTGGTATTTAAAGCCCATGGGCCTAAAATTTTATCCAAGCTCAAAAAATAATGGGTTGGGCTGGGCCGAGTCGTCGAGATACTTGGCTCATGAACATGTCTATTATATAGGATGATTGCATTTTATTTTCAAGGGCTGACCTAAATCAATGTCACATTATTAATGAAGCTATAAATCTTTTTACTAAGTGTTCAGGTTTGACAATAAATAAAAGCAAGTCCTCCATTTATTTTAGTTGAAACACTTCGTCATGGCCTAGGAATATGACGCCCATGATCTTAAGAATGCCTCAAGGAGACATTAAAACAAGATACCTTGGAGTTCCTTTGGCTATGGGTAGAAGCAAAACAGGGATACTTTTAAATATTTTATCTTCAATGTAATCAAATGGGGATTCCTAGAAGGGAGCTATTCTTTTAATCCCAGGTAGGGAGGTGTTGATAAAGGCATATGATCTTTGTAAAAAGTTAAACAGTGCCATGACAAATGTTCTTTGGGGTCAAAAGAAGTCTGAAAAGAAAATTCATTGGATTGCTTGGAAAAAGTTATGCTGCTCAAATGTGTTGGAAGGTTTTCGATTTAGGAATGTTCTCTTTTGGTAAAGACAGCTTGAAATTTAATGAAAAATCAAGAGACTCTAATGGTCTCAGGTTCTAAAAGATGTCTACTTTCCCCAAGTATCCTTTTGGAATGCTTCTATTAGCTCCCATCCTTCTTGGGTATGGAGAAGTCTCTTATATGGTAGGAAGCTTCTCAAGAAAGGAGTGATTTGGCGGGTAGGTAATGGGGAAAATATTAATATTTGAGTGGACCTTTTGGGTCCCAAAATTCAATCTGAAAGGCCTAGACTCTCAAATTCAAAAAGTTGCTTAATTGATAAAATCATCAATCCCGGTCATGGAATTTAAATACTCTTAGAAGTCTCTTTCCTATGGAGGAAACCCGAACAATTAGTGAGGCCATGGAGAGAGATATAGCAGTTGCTAATACTATAAATTTGGAATTTAACTCTGGCTATGTTTGGTTTGAAGGAAAAAGTAGAGAAAAGAAGGGAAATGTAGAAAAATTTATACAAGGTTTGTAAAGGTTTCCTAAACTTTTCCTTCCTCTCTACTTTTTCCTTCAAGCCAAACACAATCTAAGAATTCAGTTCTTTATTTGGAGTTGTGTTCACAATGTGATCCCTTCATTTCCCTTTTGGAGGGCAATATAGTTTGGTTTGGGCATCCAAATTCTAGAAGACTCGATACAACAAAACAACTTGTAGAATTGGTTCTGTCATTGGATTGGAGATCAAATTTCTTATGACTCCAAAATGAAAGCTTTAATGGTTATTGTTTTCAGGCTGATTTGAGAGGAGAGGAACGAAATCCTTTTCCAAGGCTCTCCTGGATATCCACAAAAAATTATCACTCAAGAAGTTCAACTGCAGACTGAGATGTAGGATTTTCAAAATAAAAACTTTTCCAATGAATCGATGGGTAGAGCACCTTCTTGGACTAGACCCCCTATTGGTTTTGGGAAGCTAAACTCTGATGCCTCTAGAAGTGTGTACTCTAATCGGGCGGCAGTAGGTTTTATCCATTGGTAAGTGGAAATTTGATTGCAGCAGGTGGAATGAAAGTCCCTTCTTTGGCAGTGCTGGTCCTAGAACGTTAAGCATTGAGAAGAGGCTTGGCGATAGTGGCGGATCCAATACCTTTGATCAGTGGGGGCAGGCATCAACTTAATTACACTGTTTTCAAAATTGGATCGGATCAGACGGTTGGATCAGAAAAACCGAGAATCGGTCACCTGACCAGTTCCGTTTTCCTTCAAAACCGATTTTTCCCTCAAAACCGTTGATTTTGGTCAGCAAACCACTGAATCGGTTGGTTAACCGTTTAAACTGTTCGAATGATTTTGACCGTTTTCCAATTTTTTTATTTTTTTATTTTTTTGTTAGAACGGGCTGGTCATTTGGGTCGAACGGTCAGACCGTTCAAACCGGTAACGGACCCCTGACTGGTTCAATCACCAGTTCATTTTTAAAAACCATGCTTAATTATAATATGATAGGTTTTGGGTGGAGACCATACTCCCCAATCCCTGACTATATATAGTAGCTAGTAGGAACGTGGAAATTTGCCTTCTCTAGGTTTGAGGAGACGAAATAAAGAGATAAGATTGAGCTATAGGGATAACAATAATAAAACAGGTCCTAAAGGAAATTGTTGTTCTTGTCAAAGACAAAATCATGTTTCCATATATTTTTTTTTAAGTTATTGGAATACTCTTGCAAGCCAAGACCAAGGAGCTCACCTTCTTTTTGGTTTCTATTACAGTTCGAGTGGGAGACAGGGAAGAGTTCATGGGTGACACAAAGTTGGCATTTTGTTTCTATAACAATCCAATATACAGTCCGAAATTTGTGAGAGTTAGGGGAAGAAATTGTGGGAGAGAGAAGATTTGGTTCAAAAGGGATATGACATAAATACCCTTTATATGCATAGATAGGAGGGGGGTGGAACCTGTCCATTTATATGCATATACGAGGGGGGTGGAACCTGTCCAGTGAAAATTCTAGAAAAAAAAAAAGGGTTATTCCCTCTTTTATAACTAGTATAAATGAGTTGTAATCTATTACTTTGGTTCTATTGTTAAACAAACAAATTATGGGATTAGTAACTCGTGTGATCATGGGGATGATGAGGAAATGACTAAAATGAAATCTATGGGATAAAAAAAAAAAAAAAAACTTGTCCATAAATCCAAGAAAATACTCAATTGATAATGTATATTCAAAGATATAATCCACAGGACCTTGTGAACACATTTAAAAGTAACATACTGAGACCTAGGAAATACTCATGGACAAAGACAAATGCAAGAGATATTTGCCATGAATTACCTTTCAAAGACCATCATTGAGATAATGCATGTTGTTCACATCAATTCCTTTGTTAATAGCTCTTATGTCTTGTAAAGCCAATTGCAAGTGTGTGTTTCTTTCCTTTAGCCATAATGGCCATGGGAGTTTCCTCTGGCACTCCATCATCCGAAGCACCATCAGGAGATGTAAAGCCTAAGACACATTATGTTTGCACCAGAAAGGACAAATGTAATTGCACCCCTATCTACTTGTAACTTTTTCATTATATCAGGATATTGATGAAGAAGTTGTAATGTTGGCACGAAAGGACCATTACAAACATTGAAAAATAGCGGGGATTCACCACAACCATATTCAGATGATTTTGGCATTTGGAAACAAAGAGAGGTGATTTCTTTGGTAGCAAATCATCCAAAACTGGCTCTAGGCCTGGGTACTCATCTGCAATACTTTGTCAGATCTTGCGCTTTACAGATGCTTTCACTTGATTTTGTGAAGATACATCTTCAGAAGAGAACTTCTTGAACATGTTCGCAGGTTTAGACAAAAATGGAGAATCACCAAATCCCATCCAAAGCCAAGACTAACTCTGCAAGATACTATCACAAAACCAGAAGAAAATGCCCTTTCCATTTGAATTTTAATTACGGAAATGCCCTTTCCATTTGAATACAATCTAGTAAGGCTATAAGGTCAAGTTTGTCATATTTTCAAAATTACATCCAATGACCACTGCTACCACTTTGTCACTTCTAAAATAGACACTAAGGTTCAGAACTCAAAGCCCTTCTTCCTCCTCCCCCTCCTCCTCTCTCCCTCCCTCCCTCCCTCTCTCTCTCTCTCCCTCTCCATCTTTCTTGCAACTCCTCGTTTCCAAATGTATCGGTCTCACTTGTTTTTTTGCTCTCCTCTGCCCTGCTTTATTCTGTAAACCGCCAACTCACACTTAAAGCAACTTTTTCAACCACCCAATTCACATTCTTTGTACTTTGTAAGAATCTGATCGAGTCTGTGTAACTGGGGTTGGTATTGCTTGCAATGGTGCAACCATGACCAAGTGACTAACTAGGCTTATAATCGAATCAACAAAATCTGCGCTTGATCCAATTACTAAGAACCTACATCTGAATCCGATCCAAAATCCAACCGGATTTAAAAACTCGGATTCAAATTCGAATCCTAATGGACTTGGGTCGTATTTAGACTTAATCTAACTCAGCGATAAATTTTCTAAAATACCAGAAAATAAAAATTTTATTTATTTGTCAACTTTTATATATAAAAAATTAATATAAATATAACATATTAAATTTACGAAAAATTCCCGATTAGTACCCTGTACTTTGGGCCTACTGTCACTTTGGTCCCCGAACTTTAAAATGCGACAGATCAGTACCCGGACTTTTAAAACGTAACAATCAAGTACCTGTCATTAACTAGTTGTTAACCATCCGTTAAGTGTAATTTGAAAAAGACACAAATGCCCTTCAAGTGTTATTTAATTTTCTTTGTCAACCATCTAAACGTTGACAAAAAATTACCGGTCCCAAATCCTGCTTGCCTTTTCCATTCAAGAAAGTTGGGGTCACCTTTTGAGTGGGCATTCTAGTGACCCTAACTTTTTTGAATAAAAGAGGCAAGGATCTGAAATTGTTAATTTTTTGTCAACGTTTGAATGATTGATAAAGAAAATTAGATGACACTCGAAGGGCATTTGTGTCTTTTTCAAATGCCACTTAATGGCTGGTGATGAAGGGTGATTCGTCCCGACCTCGTAACAAGGGGACACGTGAGCATGACTCAACATAAATGACAACTCGGCATGACAGCCTAGCCGCAACTCGGCATGATGAGCTCGCTGGAGCCTAGCCTGACAGCTCGGCACAGGTAGCAGCTCGCTACAAGGTGGTATTCAGGTTACCCCGAGCTCTCCCAAAGGGGGAGCGCCCCGAGGTCCCTCCAAGTGAGGAGTCCCGAGCTCCCCCCCAAGTAAGGAGGCCCTGATCTTCTCCTCAGTAAGGAGCCCCCGAGCTCCTCCTCAAGAAGGGAGCACCCCGATCTAAGATCCTTGGGTAAGGAACATCCTGAACTGAAGACACTCCGAGTAAGCACTATTAGTGCTCCAGTCCGTACTTGCCTCAAAGGCCCGCCTCGAGCAGAGGCACCCCGGCGCATCACCAGCATCTTGGTACAAGGAAGCTCGATGCAAGGTAGCTCGGTCCCAAGTAGCTCGGCACAAGGTAGCTCGGCTACTTGTAGGAAGATCTGCCTGACAACCGTACCTGCCGAATCTGGAGGCTGCGCCCACGTCTCTCGCCAAGCAGCGCCGTGCCTGACAACGCCTCATGCCTGACAGAGCCGTACCCTGTAACGGTTACCTATGCCTACCACCTCAGGTTTGGCAGTAACGACTGCAGCAGAGAATCAGAGGCAATTATGCCAGATTTGACAGGGCATCAGTAAAAAAAGGCCCCGACCCCAAAGGGACAAAGGTAATTGCATTTGCGCTATCTGCACTCTAGCTTTCTTCATCTTCTCTGCAATTTTCTCTCTCAGAGTTCTAACTTAAGCATCGGAGTGTTCCCACCGGGCAAGCTCCCCGGGAATCCTTCATCCTCTTCTTCTTCTCAGGTACCGTCCGTCACCAGCTTGGAGTGCAGCCCCCTGCCAGCTAAGAGTGCTCAAATCGCGCACCATCATTTGGCGTCGTTTGTGGGAACTGCTTCAGAAAAGCCTCTCACCAAGCAACTTCGGAAAGACTTCTATGGCTTCCTCCAGCAACGCCGGATGAAGTGCCGACCAAAATACCTCCGGGGGACGACCTCAGCTCCCTACCGTCTGTGTTGGCCAGTTCACTGTACCCCTCTCCGCGGGCGGAGTCCCTACCCTGAGCGCGCCTCAAATCAGGGCGCCGGTAAGTGCTCCACTCCCCTCGCCGGTAGAGACGACCTTTGCAGTACCGTCAATTCTCCCGGTGGCCGGACAGAACCAACTGGAAAACCTGGTACACTGCATGCAAGCTCAAATGCAGCAGGTCCATCAGTTTCAGTTGTACCAGCAGCAAATGCTCCACCACGTCTACCAACAGTAGTACCAACAACAGTTCCCACCGCTACCTCAGCATCAACAGCAAGTCCCACCTCGACACCCCGCTGCACAGCAGGTCCAGCCCCACCGTCGCGGCGAACGTCTCCCCCACCGAGGAGAGACCACCCGAACTCAGAACCCCCTTGGGAGTCAGGTCTCATCCCATGGTAGGAGGGAAAGACAAGTTACTCCCCCCACCTCGCAACCTGTAGTCAGGTCGGCGGACTCTCAGCCGATGAGGTAGTCAACTCGGTACTAATAAAAGAGGTAGATCGGGTCCAACGGCCTATCTACTATGTTAGCAAAGTGTTGCAGGGGGCAGAGACGAGGTATCCAGAGATCGAAAAGTAGGCGTATGCTCTAGTTGTTGCAGCTCGGAAGCTTCATCCATACTTCCAAGCTCATACTATCGTTATTCTCACCAATAAGCCTTTGAGGCAAGTCTTGCTCAAGCCCGAGGTGTCTAGTAGGTTGGCGAAGTGGGCCATCAAGCTCAGCAAGTACGGCATACAGTACAAGCCGCGAACTGCTATCAAGGCCCAAGCCTTAGCTGACTTTGTCGCATAATGTAGTTTCAGCATCGAAGTTCACAGGCCAAATGAGCCCGAGCACCGCGAGGGAGCAACCAGTGCGGCTTCTCTCCTAGTTAGATTAAACCCGAACTGGGATGAGGATCCTTGGAGCCTTCATGTGGACGGCTCGTCAAATCAGCAGGGCAGTAGAGCTGGAATCGTTCTGTACGGGCCAAGCGGTGCGAAACTGGAGTACGTGCTATGCTTTGAGTTCGCTGCATCCAACAATGAAGCGGAGTACGAGGCGTTAATAGTCGGGCTGGCTCTAGCAAATGAAGTGAAAGCCAAGCACATCGTCATCTACAGTGACTTCCAACTCGTGGTCAACCAAGTCACAGGTGAATATGAAGCTCTCGAGCCGACCATGGTCGCCTACTTAGCCAAAGTAAGAGAGGCTTTGCTCAACTTCTAGTCCTACTTCATCAAGCAAATCCAGAGATTAGAGAACGCTGAGGCCGATGCCCTGTTCCGATTGGCCAGCACAACTGATAATACCATGAGAACCGTGTACATAGAGAACCTTCCTCGGCCTAGCATTCTCGGGAAGGCAAAGGAGGTTGGTCCTGTTGTACAAGCAGAGCAGAGCTGGATTGATCTGCTCGCGAGCTTCCTGCTGCACGGGACCCTCCCTACAGATCGTAATGTTGCTAGAAGGGTAGAGCGTCAGGCAGCCAAATACGTCATGATAGACGAATGGCTGTACCAAAGATCTTACACGCTCCCCTATCTGCGCTGCTTGCGACCTTCCGAGGCCGAGCTCGTGCTCCGCGACACTCATGAGGGCCTGTGCGGTGGACACTTGGGGGGCAAGGCTCTCGCCCAGAAAGCGCTACGACAGGGCTACTACTAGCCAATGATGAAGGCAGATGCGATCGAGTTCGTCAGAAAATGCAACAAATGTCAGAAGCACGCCAACATCCACCACCAGCCCGTGGCCTTTCACGCAATGGGGGATTGATATACTCGGACCATTTCCACCAGCGACAGGACAGAGGAGGTTCCTAGTGGTAGCAGTTGATTATTTCAATAAGTGGGTGGAGGCCGAACCTCTCACAACGATCACAACAAGGAATGTGCAGAACTTCTTCTAGAAGAATACAGTTTACCGTTTCCGTCTACTCCAAGTACTCATTTCTGACAACGGTAAGCAGTTCGAGGACATAAAATTCCAGAACTGGTGCAAAGATATGGGAATACAACAAAATTTTACCTCGGTGGCACACCCTCAAGCAAACGGTCAAGCAGAGGTCACGAACAGAGCCATTCTCCATAGATTGAAGGCACGCCTTGACCGAGCTAAGGGACTCTGAGTAGATGAGCTACCTAGTGTACTATGGGCTTATCGGACCACGGCGAAGACCACAACAGGCGAAACCCCCTTCAACCTCACTTATGGCACCGAGGCAGTCATCCCGACCAAGATCGAGGTTCCTACACTACGTCTAGAAGTGTACGATGACAAAACCAACGAAGATGGGCTACGCACCAACCTCAACCTACTTGACAAGGTACGGGACCTCGCATACATTAGGATCGCGGCCTACCAGCAGAGAGTAGCTCAGTACTATAACGCTAGGGTCAAGAAGTGAAACCTCCGCGTTGGAGACCTGGTTCTTCGTAAAGTCATGGTGCCTAAGCCTGGTGTTGGTAAGCTCGGGCCAAATTGTGAAGGACCCTACCGAGTAAAGCGGGTGCTCGGGGAAGGAACGTATGAGCTCGAAACCCTAGAAGGGAAGTAGGTACCTCGGGCATGGAACATTGTCAACCCAAGGCAATATTACCTGTGATTGCCCAGGAGAGTGGACTATTAAGTCGCTCCCCCAGCCTAAGGGCTAAAAAGCCGAGCTAAGGACCTCGGTGCCCAGTCGCCTCTTCGGCATGGGCGAACTCCAGGAGAGTGGACTATTAAGTCGCTCCCCCAGTTTAAGGGCTAAAAATCCGAGCTAAAGACCTCGGTGCCCAGTCGCCTCTTTGGCATGGGCGAACTCCAGGAGAGTGGACTATTAAGTCGCTCCCCCAGCCTAAGGGATAAAAAGCCGAGCTAAGGACCTTTGCGCCCAATCGCTTCTTCGGCATAGGCAAACTCTAGGAGAGCAGACTATAAGTTGCTCCCCCAGCCTAAGGGCCAAAGCGCCGAGCTAACAAAAGACCTCGGCACCACATAAGACCTAGTCGCCTCGTTAGCATGGGATAAGTACTTTTAATGCCAAGGCACGGGCAGCTCGGGTGTGAACCCTATGATGCATAGCCCGCCCGGGAATACAGCAGGTTGAACCCGTTAGGGATAACTAATGTCAGCTTAAGTAGCTCGAGTGCAGACAGTTTGGACATATACCCTACTATGTTGCTCGCCCCGGTGTACATCCTGAAGTTACCCCTACTAAGTACTAGGAGACAGTTCGGGGTAACAACAATTGAAAAGCCTCCACTTCGGGTACTTAACTCGATAGCTTGACAGTTTGGGGAAACCCTTACACCCATTATTCTGATAAAAAAGGATAATTGCACAAGAAGGTCAAATGCACAACACTTAGCCAAAAACGTATTTCATTACCAGAGTTTCATTACAATGAATTCGGTACAAAAAGAGAAGAAAGGAGAAACTGAGCTCATGGGCTCAAAGTTCAAGGGCTGAAACTACTCATCATTCCTGGCAGAAGTCCCCAATGTTAGTGACTTCCTCCTCCTCCTCGGAGTCTGGGTCCTCGGCGGCTAAACGGGCTACCTATCCTGTGACCCTCGAGGTAGTGATAGCGCTTACATCGAGCTGTGGGAATTCGCGCTTTATCAGCCACCTACTGAGCTTGAAGCCCTTGCAGTAGGCATCCAGCATTACCCTGTCGAACTCCTCCGACTTGACGCAGTCTTGGATAGCCTTGGCCTTGGCCTCCTCCATAGCGCCAAGAAGGATGTTAGTTCGCTCCTTGACATCTGCTTCGAGGTTCTCGACTTGGCACTCCAAGGTTCCCTTTTCCAACTCAAGGTTCTTCACCTTGCGCAGCAACCCCTCCCTCTCGTGCTACCACTCCTCCTTCTTAGACATCAGCGACGTAACTAGTTCTTTCTGAGCCAGCACGTCGCCCTCCAGACGGTGGATTCGGCCATGAGCTAATTTCAGATCGGAGTGGGCTGCGTGGGTTGAGTCTTCGGCAGCTAGAGCTCGCTTTAAGTGCTGCTCAGACTGGTAGGTCAGGGCATGCACAACATTGTTCACCTGCCAAGAGAATGCCAGTAAGCATCAGTAAAGGAACAATTGTAGAAATTGAAGTCAAAGTGCAACAAGACTTACCACCATGCAATGGGTAGCTGCTCGAGCTCCGAGCTGAGCAGGCGATATCTCGGCCCAACTAGAGACCTCCTCGACACACGCAGCCCCTTTGCTCTTTCGGGGGCTGTAGGTTCAGAATACTTCGGGTTGATCCTCGGGCTGATTCCCCACTTCCCGAAGTAGTGGCAGCAGTCTCGAGGGAGGGCTCGGCAGTGGCCTCGGAAATTGCCTCAGGCCCCCGAGGTGGAAGGCTCTCCGACTCCTCCAAGTTGATCACCGAAGGAGCATCAGCAGGTAGCCTGGGCTCGGGAATAGAAGCCCGTGGAGACTCAATGCGAGCTCTCTTTGCAGCTCGCTTCTTTCTCCCCTTCATCTTTCCGAAGAGTTTCTCTGCGTTGAATTTCCCCATGGGACCTGCAACAGAGTTCGACGTCAGTAATGCTACCAAGAAGTAGAAACTGGCTACCGAAAGAAAATTACAAACTCTAGACGAGGTGGCCTACCGGGACTCAAACCGGCCTCAATAAGCTTGTTCTCGGCAAGGTAGTCCTTGTAGTCGAAGCCGAGCTCCGCCCAAGACTGAAGTACCTCACTTGTATCCCAGTCCAGCCTAATGCCGGAGTCTTGAATGGCCACCCTCCAGTGAGTAGGGAAGGGCCACCCCGCAGTGTTACGAACTACAAAGTAGTCCCGTTTCCAGGCTGGGACTTTACTAGGAAGCTTATGTAACAACTTGAAGCCCGGGCGGGGGGACAGGAAGTAGGTCCGCCTGTTCTCGGGGAGGACGCTAGATGCATTTTTCTTTATCGACAATATGGAAGAAAAAAATCTCATGGTCAAGAGGAAGGGCGTAGTCGAAGTAGATTGAAATTATACCGACTACGTTTCGGACAGAGTTCGGGTGGAGCTGATCTATGGTTACATCAAAGTGATTCAACACTTCAACAATGAGGGGGTGCAATGGGAGGCAGAGTCTGGCCGCGAGCTGCTCCCCAAAAATCACAATCTCATCACGACCGTGTTCCCAAGGGAAGTCGCCCACAGGAAGGTTGTAAGTGTACTCCCTAGGAAGGTTGTACCGAGCTATCAGGCCCCTAAGCCTGTCTACCGTCATAGTAGAAGGATCGAACTTGTCCAGTACCCGACCTTGACTAGAAGTGGATGCCGGGTTACCCGAGGTCCTCCGCACCTCGTAAGTGGAATGTGCCTCGGAGGCACCTACTTGACCCGAGTTACCCACCTTGGGTTCATCCAAGAGACTATCTGCTGGAGCCGGGGCACCCACCCTGGGCTCGTCTAAGAGACTGTCGAAGCTATGGTCAGACATAGCTACGGACTGAATTGAGCCAAAGGGAGGCTAGCTACGAAATTGAAAAACTGGAAACGAACTGAAAGAAGGAGCTAGGGAGACTCACCCAAGGAAACGCAACCGAACTGGGAAAGTTGGACGAGCTGAAGAACTTGAGATGAGGACTTTATGCGCGACCTCAAGGCGAGTGCTAAGAACTTATGGCAGGGAAAAATGACCTAGGACCCCCACTATTTATAGCCGCTATGCTCGGGCATCAACGGTCAAGATCAAGATGATCTGACGGCTCTCAAGAAAACCGGATACGCGACCTCCGAGGTGAAATCGGTTTAGCGCATTTTTTGACGTCTACAGAGTCTATAAATCGCGTGACGTCCATGCGTGAACTGTACGCGACTCGGGTCACCATTGATCGAGTCGAGCAGCAAACTGGTCTGACCGACAAGTTGCCTAGTTGGACGCCTGAACTCCGAGCCAAATCCACCCGTCACACCGTGAACTCCCCACACTGGGTCCAGACCCCTAGCACTGGGAGTGGGGGGCAATTGATGAAGGGTGATTCGGCCCGACCTCGTAACAAGGGGACACGTGGGCATGACTCGACATAAGTGACAACTCGACATGACATCCTGGCCACAACTCGGTGTGATGAAGTCGCTAGAGCCTAGCCTGAAAGCTCGGCGCGGGCAGCAACTCACTACAAGGTGGTATTCAGGTTACCCCGAGCTCTCCCTAAGGGGGAGCTCCCCGAGGTCCCTCCAAGTGAGGAGTCCCGAGCTCCCCCCCAAGTAAGGATCCCCCGAGCTCCTCCTCAAGAAGGGAGCACCCCGATCTAAGATCCTTGGGTAAGGAACACCCTAAACTGAAGACACTCCGGGTAAGCACTATTAGTGCTCCTGTCCATACTTGCCTCAAAGGCCCGCCTCGAGCAGAGGCACCCCGACGCATCACCAACATCTCGGTACAAGGAAGCTCAATGCAAGGTAGCTCGGCTACTTGCAGGAAGATCTTTCTGACAACCGTACCTACCGAATCTGGAGGCTACGCCCACGTCTCTCGCCAGGCGGCGCCGTGCCTGCCAACTTTAACAACGCCTCATGCCTGACAAGGCCGTACCCTGTAACGGTTACCTACGCCCACCACCTCAGGTCTGGCAGTAACGGCTGCAGCAGAGAATCAGAGGCGGTTATGCCAGATTTGATAGGGCATCAGTATAAAAAGGCCCCGACCCCCAAGGGACAAAGGTAATTGCATTTGCGCTATCTGCACTCTAGCTTTCTTCATCTTCTCTGCAATTTTCTCTCTCAGAGTTCTAACTTAAGCATCAAAGTGTTCCCGTCGGGCGAGCTCCCCGGGAATCCTTCATCCTCTTCTTCTTCTTAGGTACCGTCCATCGCTAGCTTGGAGTGCGGCCCCCCTGCCAGCTAGGAGTGTTCAGATCGTGCACCATCAGCTGGTTAACAACAGGTATTGGATTGTCACATTTTAAAAGTTTGGGTACTAAATTGTTGCATTTTAATGTTTGGGGACCAAAGTGGCACTAGACCCAAAGTACAGGGTACTAATCAAGAATTTTCCCTTAAATTTATTATAAATATAAATTCATATATAGTATAATATATAGAATATATTTTAAAATTTTAAATACAATTATAAAAAAATTATATATTAAAACTAATAAATATTGTAATATAATCGGATCCAACTTTTAATTGGATTGGATGGGGTTAGATTCGAATTCAATCCTATTACATAAATATATCATCCGAATCCGAGATAGTTGGATTGGACCTTAGATTTTTGGGTATCATTTATAGGCTTATGACGAACAGGGCACTTATCTATGGTAGGAGTCTATCACATGCAATGATGCAACCATGGTAAAACGTTACTTAGATGGTGTTTGATAAATCTGAAAATTCAGATCTAAAAAGTTAAAAAGATATTAAAAGTGTCTAAAATCTGAAAAGAGGCATAGATTCTTTTCTACTTTTTAGAGGATTTGGATCCATAAGTTTGTTTGTGTTGTATTAACCCTTTACCATATGAAATTTACTAATTTTACTATTTTACACATAGAACATACTATTTGGAAATGTTGAGTTCAATTTGCATTATCTCATAAAAAATAATTTTCAACATCAAAATAATATTGAAACAATACAAATAAAAAATAAAAAATTAATAATTACTAATTAATAAATGAAACGATCAAAATGAAAAAAAATTATTAATGACTATAAAAATATTAAAATAATTAATAATTTACACAAATAAAAATTAAAATATTTTTTTAAAATTAAAAATAATTTTAAAAAATTTTAAAGTAATTACTAATTAATAAATGAAACGATTAAGATTAAAAAAATAATTAATGACTATAAAAATATTAAAATAACTAATAATTTACACAAATAAAAATTAAAATAATTTTTAAAAATTAATGAAATAATTAAAATTACTAGTTATTAAAAATAATTAATAAATAATAAATAGCACAGGTAAATTTAATAAAAAATAATTAATGTTTAATAAAAAATATTAAAATAATTAATAAAAATCCTTTATAATTAATAATTAATAAAAAACCACCACTGCAACATGGTAGTGGTGGGAAGACAAGGGAGAGAGAGAGAGCGAGAGCGATAGTTAGAGCTAGAGAGAGAAGACTGGGAAAAGAGAGAGCTGCCGTTGCAACTTGCATCGACGGTGGCAGGAAGACAGGGTAGAGAGAGAGCGGGATAGAGAACCGGGAAGATAGGGGGAGAGAGAGAGCCATTGACAGGAAGACATGGTGGAGAGAGAGTTGTTGACAGGAAGACATGGAGGAGAGAGAGAGAGATGGAGGTAGAGAGAGAGAGAGAGATAGAGAGAGAGAGGAAGACAAGGGGAGAGAGAAAGCTGCAGCGGCGATGGCGGGAAGGCAGGGCGGAGAGAGAGAGAGAGAGAGAGAGAACTGTCGTTGCAAGTTGCAGTGGCGGTGGCGGAGGACAGGGTGGAGAGAGAGAGATGTATGAAGATGAGAAAAAGAGGTCGAATGGGAAGGGGTAGTTTTGACTTTTGGCCATGTCTGAAACGCGTTTGAACGCGTTAAGTGGTTGGCCTTAGTTTAAAAAATTCAGATATGAAAAAAGTTTTCAAACCCTATTTCATATGCAACACCAAACAAGGGTGGCGTCTGAAAAGCAACATTTTCATATTCAGATGTCTGAAAAGTGAAATCAAACGCCACCTTTGTCGAGTGGTGAAATGTATCACCTACAACAATGCAACCATGGTAAAAATCTATCTTCTGAATGGGTGCTTATCCATCTTCCATCTTAAGGGCAACATATGGGCCCAATCAAATTGAAAACCTAACCAAAATCAATTCAACATGATCGATTTTGGTTGGCCTAAATGTTTGCAACCAAACCAAATCGACCCCATGAACACCCGAAAAAATAGTGTAGCAGCCAATTAACTACAAACGAAAATAATGTACATTATTTACTAAATATAAGGGAAAATCTATGATGCCAGAAAAACACAATATCATCATGGGGTTTTTATTGTTCACTCCACCTAATAATTCATAATACAATCACACAATATCAGGGGAAAGATGCTCAGGGGGATGATGTTTATAAGGGGAGCTACGCATAAATACATTGAGAAAAAAAATTGACCAATTCTATAGTGGATTGAACTTTTAAAATCCCTATCATTCATTCATTCATATATAAAAGCTTTGCCAATCACAAATCACAACCCCATGAATTTGATGAAAACCCACCTGATGGTTTTTGAGTTGCAGTTGATCTGGACAGTCGGATCGTTCGACTAGGGAATCGTCCAAGCAACCGGTTCCGTTTTATCCCAAACTCGTTCTTTGGCAAAAAATCATTAAAAAAGTCAACAACTCATTTACTCAGGTGGTCAAACCGTCAACCCATTTAACGGTTTTGGCAATTTCTTATTTTTAATTATTTAATTTGTGTCATTCTATTCGAACCGGATGGTCGGACCATCAACCCAGAAACCGGTGACCAAAACGGTTCCGGGTCGTTTTTTAAAACGTTGCCTGATTGGTTACTAGTTTTATGATGTCCGTTGATTGGTTTATAATTTGTTCCTCTATCATGTCTTTTTGACATCATAGTTGAACCATAAAAAGGAAAATAAAATATGCAATAGTTTTATTGGTTAGTTTTTAGTTTTATAATAGAACCTGCTGCATGTTATTGTATCTTTTGTTGTGAGGAAACTTCGAGGGTTTACTGACGAGAGAACCGAACAGACAAGAAGAGGAGAGAGCATGTGCCCTTCATCGTTCCCTACACAGTCCTCTAATCAAGTGAGTGAATCTTCTTCTTCTTCTTTGTTTTACGCTTTAATTTCCTTCTATTTTTTGTTGGTTTAGAACATTTTCCATTTTTTTAATCTTCCCCCAAGCTTTTTGAATCATTTTGTTGGACTGAAACAGGGGCTCCGCTCCTTCTTTCGTTCTTAATTTTTTTGCATTTTTTTTTTCAATTTTTTACTCATCATTGGTTTCTGAAACAGGGGCTCTGCCCCCTTCTTTTCTACTATTTTGTTTTGCTTACTTGAAACAAGACTGCGAGAACCACAGCCACAAAAATCAGTTCAGAGGTTTGTAGGTTAATATATAACACCAAAAAAACTAGTTCAGGATGAGCAGAAATCTATGGGTTTATTATTTTTAGATTCCCTAGGCGCCTGGGCGCCCCATGGTTGCCTAGCATCCCTTGGCGCCTTGAAAACTATTTTTGGCAATGCTCAAAAAAGCCTAATACATCTTAGCAATTTCAGTTTTTTTTCACCTTATTTTTGGGTTGATTTGAAGAATGTCCGAATGGTTACTTTTATTTAGTTCTTTACTTATTTGCCTTATTTCTTTCAGGATATAGGTTCTCTATAATTCTATTTGTTAACTAGGACACAGAATCTGCCAAAGTGTTTTCTCAGTGTGTATGAACATGGAAGGGGAGGATGCTATACCTCAGACAAGAAAGAGAAAGGAGCGTAAGAAAGGCAAGAAATGTGAGTTAAGCACTGGGGAAGAGTTGACTGATGGTAATACTTCAACCAGTAGGAAAGTAGAGGATGACAAGGTAGAAACAAGGAAGGATTATTGTGAAAAGAAGAAAAAGAAGAATAGGGAAAAACACAAAAATGAGGACAATGATTTGGGAACAAATGATGACAAGTATGCCTTAGTTGAAAGTGGAGAAGTGCGTGAGAAAAAGAAGAGGAAATTGGGAACTATGAAGTATGGAGAGCCTAACGGTGATAATGAAGCCACCAATGTGAAAGTCAACAGGAAGGAAAAGGAAAGAAAAAGAGAGAAGTTGATGAAAGATGAGCACCTTTACAATGGAGATTCTAAAGCCATGGAAGGTAAAATCACTCACAAGGATACATCTCTTATTGAGTGTCTGAAGAACAATAATTTGGGGACAAGTAAAGATGAGGAGTCAGAGGTTGCAGCTGAGGTGGGATGGTCAACTGATGAGAAAAAGAAGAGGAAAAAGGAGAAGCGGAGAAAGAATAAAGAGGTTGTGGCTTCTACTTGGGTAGGTGATAAAGAAGTTGAAAATGATAGCAAAACCAGGAAGCGGAAAAGCCCTGACAAAGAAGAGAGTATGCGTGCAAATGAGGGGGAGCGTGGGGGTATAATAAAAAAGAAAAAAGAGAAAATGAACAAAGAAGGCAGCAGAATTGAGTCGTTGAGAATAAAAGGTTTCGATGAAGTGTTTGCTAAGGGAAATAAAAGCATTGCAGATGAAAAGGAAACTTCAAGGGAAATGGAGTATGCCAAAGAAGATGGTTCAGAAAAGTTAAAATGTACAAAAAAGGTGAAGAAGAAAGAAAAGAAAAATACGAGTGAATCTTGCTTTAAAGAAGTCATTTATGAGAAAAGATGTAATAAAAGAAAGGTTAATAGAGAGGACAAAATTGTTGCAGATAATCAAGCTCATGTACTCCCCTGTAGTAAGAATGTTTTGGAGAAGGAAGTGTTTGATACTGAGACACAACAAAATGATGGCAAGAACAAGAGGAAGAAGGCCAAGGTTGCAAAGGAAAGGATTTGTAAGCAGGAGGACAGAAGTGAAGGTTGCCAAACTAAAGGAACATCTAAGAGGGTAAAGTTTTCAAGTCATGTAGAGGTCTTCCCTCCACCTGATGCCACAGACTTTGGGGAAGAAAACAAAAAAACGGATTTGGTGCGTGGTAAGCGGTTCTCAAAGGAAGAAGATGAGATTGTCAAAAAGGCTGTTTTAAACTATATAGAGGTAAGTTCTGTGAAGATTAATTTACAAAGTTGTTACTTGTTAGTTATTATAGCCTTATTTTAGATTTGTTCAAGTAAATCTTTTTTGGTCTTGTTTAAAACTGATTGGTGATTTATATTCAACTGTATAAATTGTTAATATACCATTAATGTTGGTTTCTACCTATGGAAGTTGAATTGGAAATATTACCTTACTTAATGTAAGAATTAAAAATTATTTACTCTCTATTGTTAGTCATTTTGCTGATGCCCTTTCCTAATATTAACTAATTAAATTTATGCCCTGTCCCCCCCCCCCCACTTTACTGTTGTGATTTATCATAATTATCAGTGAACCTATAGCTTGATTTTGTGAAGTGTTGGATCCATCCTAAATTAGAGAAATACCAAATTGCAGCTGCTCCTCAAATGCAGATATGATATGTTTGCAACCTTTAAAACTGTTTGTTGCTTAGATGAAACCTAACATGCATGATTGACTTTGATAGACACAGATAATCAAGTATAAGCAATCACCGCAGAATCTCCCTGGCCACATACTTAGTTAGTATTGGATCTCCAGAAAAATAGAGCAGTTTTGAAATTTGATACCTTTTTGGTTTACAAGGAAATGCAAGTAGGGATGTTGATTGCTATTACTATCCCTGGCTATGTACTAGGGAATAGGGATGAGTTTGCTGATTACTCAGTTGCTAACATGGTTAGGGGCTTGGCTTCATGTTTCCAGAACAACCTAAGGCCATTACCCAGTGATGGTCCCGGTTTCCGCAGGGTAGAATGGATACAGGCTTAATCTTTGACATTTTACTCATAAAGTGGGCACTTTTAAGGCTGAATCCACGTTTTCAATGGACCTATATGTTTCTTGATTAACCTTTATTAGAGATTATATATCAACGTTGGCATCTGTCTGCCTCCCCCTCTGAAGGACATGCAAGCTTAACTTCAATGATTGATATTTGGGAATCTAGGATAGTTGGGGGTTGGAGGTGCTTTGAGAAATCTATTAGGTGGTATCTTTCATGTGTATTTAATTGAGGTGTGAAGGGAATGTGGACATCCATCAGAGCTGGGAGATATTGCCAAAGGGCTTTAACTTTTTAAGGTTGATGTTCTCTTTGTGTATGTCGCTATTGGTGGGCATACTCAGGTAGTGATTAAATGGATGAGAGGAGAGGAAGACCCATGACATCTATACATATTTGAGAAGGTAGATCTTTGTTGAACACATAGTGCACATCTCATTCAGGTAGATTTCAAGATCTGCCAGTTCTTCCACCTGTATCTTTTCTTGCTCAGAAGTGGTTTGAACCAAGTTGTATTGGGATGAGATATTCCATAGAGGGTTGCTTGGGATTATCATTATTGTATGAATTTGTTTTGGTTGTTCTTGGAAGGCTTAGTGATTTCTCAATACTATTATTGAGTTTTGTTTTAGTTCTCTTTGTACTTTATCTTATCATTTTGGCTGTTCAGTAAACGCTTGCTGGGGATCTCTTGTTGTAACCATACTTTCTTCTTATTAATGAAATCATTTCTGTGTTGCTGATCAAAAATAAAAAAAGAAGTAAGGGTTTGCTGGGGATTATCATTATTCTAGCCAATCAGGAAGATAGGGTGGGCAGATGCACTTTCTTGGGGGTATCTGGTGGAATCATTACATTGTGGGCTACAGAAGTCTATGAAGGAGTGGAGGATCTGATCAGTAAATTCTTGGTATTTGTCAGACTTAGGTATGTTAATGGCAATTTTGAATGGTTGCTGACAAATGTGTATGTTCCAACTATTTACTGAGAGAGAAGTGAGTTATAGAAAGATTAGTTGTTGAAGGTGACTCTCAAGTGGTGATAGTGTGGCTCAGAGATGAGAAGACAACAGTTTGGAGCTATCGACATGTTTTAAAGCAAATTAAATGGTTAACAAGGAATATTTTGATAAACTCTCAGGGGGTACCTAGGTTGGCAAATGGCTTGGCTGGCACTTTGGCCAAACGAGGGGTAAACAGGGAACACCTTTTCTGGGCAATTGTAATTACTTTTTTTCCTTTTCTGGGTGAGATAAACTTATCTCCCTCTGGGATGCTATATGTGTACTGTATTACTTTTTTTCCTTCAATGTCATTCGGTTCACTCATGAATCCAATAAGAACGATCAGAGAATTACAACATGTATGGGAAAGTTTGACCCGTTTATAAACATCCGTGTATTGAGAGATCTGCCTCTCTTGCATGCTAATTTCACATGGACTACTTTCCAAACAAGTCCCGCTTGCTTTAGATTAGATGATTCATGATATTGCATGAGTGGGAGGCTCATTGGACTGGATTGGAATGTAAAGCTCTCCCTAGTCCATTTTCAGATCATTGCCCTATTCAATTGTGCAGTAATTTTGTTGGGGCTGGGCCACATCTCTTCTGGTTTGAGAACATGTGTTTATACCACCCATCCTTATTGAACAATATCAAATCATGGTGGAATGAAGAGGTGGAAGGTATTGGGGTATGGAAAAAGTTGAATAATGTCAAGGGGAAGGTGTATGGAATAAATAAATGTTTGGGGTTGTGGGGGAAAAGCAAGAAACTTTAGATCAAGTTCTAGAATTAGATGATTGGGAGGCTAATAGGGGACTGAGTGAAGAGGAGAAAGAAAAAAATATGGGGAATTGGGGATTGAAGAAAGATTTAGAAGAGTTGTTGAAAATAGAGGAATGCCTTTGAGAGACAAAAAACCAGAGATAAATGGATAAAAGAAGGGGATGGTAACATGAGGTTCTTCCATGTTATGGCCAATGGGAGAAAGAAGAATCTAGTTACTAGATTGGTGATAGAGGGGAGGAAATTATCCAACAAGATGAAATTGCAAAGATCTTTGTGGACCATTTCTAGAGCACTTTTGGTAATCCTCCCCCTAGATAACCCTGATACCTCTGTCAATTCAGTTTTTTGCTACTAACATTGGTGTTACTGCTTGTGCGGTTGTGCCCAACCTTGGATGTAACGATGTTGAGGAGCTTACAGAATGAAGATTAGAAGGATGTTACAGAGACTAAAGGGACTAAGGGAGGTTGTAGAAGGAAGCTGCTGTGTTGGAGAAACTGGAAGGGTACAAGGAGGTACCTTGTGAGATGGAGGATAAGTAGTTGGGAGGGTTGGGTTGACCTTTAAAGTGTTACAATAAAAAATATCAGCTGGAATGTGAGGGGTTTAGGAAGTGCGACAAAGAGGAGAGAAGTCTAAGGAATTACTAAGAAGGAGAAGCTCAACATTCTTTTAATTCAGGAGTCTAAAATTCAAGAGCTGGATAGTAGATGGGTGAGAAGCTTTTGGGGTGAGGGAGAAATCAATTGGAGCTTTACTCCTTTTAGGGGTGCTTCAGGGGAAATAATAATAGAATGGAAGGAAGATATTGTACATTGCATCGAGGATTTGATAGGGAACTTTACTGTGTTGGTTAAATTGGAGAATGTTTAGGATGAATTTGTTTGGGTTTTAGCCAATTTTTATGGGATTAATTCTTATAGAGAAAGAAATCTGATGTGGGAAGAGCTGGCAGACATTAGGGGTCTATGGGAGGGGCCTTAGTATGGGAAATTTATTGATTCCTTTGACTTGAGAGATATTCCCTTTGGGCATTGGAGATTCACACGGTCAAACCTTCAAGCAAACCTTATTTGCTCCAAGTTGGACATAATCTTGGTTTTTGTAGATTGAGATGAACATTGGATGGGTCTGCTAGGGAGAACATTACCAACCTCTGATCATTGGCCAATCTGTGTGTTTCAACAAGGTGTTGTTGGTTGTCCCACCCCTTTTAGATTTGAAAATACGTGGCTTACACTTTCTGATTTTAAGCAAAAAGTGAAGGACTGGTGGAATGAACAACAACAATGGCCTAAATGGGAGGGACAAAAGTTTTTGAGGAAGTTACAAAAGCTGAAGGCAGGCCAATGTTTTAAAAGTGAAGATGCAATTTGCGCTTGAGGCATAGGGTGCAAGGCGAGGCACACACCTTTATGAAGCAAGGCGCAAAAATACAGAAAAATGCTAAAAAATAAAAAAATGCCAGAAAATAAAAAAAATGCCAAAACATAAAAAAATGCAAAAAAATAAAAAATATTAAACATAATATTAATAAAAAATATAAACTTAAATTTTAAAATAAATATTTTAAAAAACCTTATCTAGAATTAAAATACATAAACATAACATGTAAAACGTATTCAAATGAAAAATTTCAAGCATGTAAAACCCACATTCTCTTTTTTTCCCCAATTGCGTTACTTCAAGTAGCTAATTTGATGTAAAACATATTGCATTCCTGATTCTACGAGCTGCCTTTGTACCACACCCTTTGAGGCAAGCCCAAACAAGTCCATGTTAGTGTCTTAAATTCTTAATTCTCACATAAAAAAGTAATGATTTTATAACTTTAATTGCCTTTTAAGAAGATATTTTATTAGAATGAATGAATGAACAACATTAGCAAATAGGGGGATTGTGGAGCTTTGGGGCTCTACCCCCAACCCAACCGCTAGGTTCCAAAAAGGTAAAAAAGTGTAAAATTTTAAAAAGGCACACACTTGGGCTGAGGTGCAAGGCGCATCAAGCACACACCTATGCGCACCAAGCATACACTTTTTTAAAGGGTTGCCTAGGGCCCAGGCGAGGCGCATACCCTAAAATGCGTCTTGCCTGTGTGCATAGGCGCGCCTTTTAAATCATTGAGGCAGACGTTAAAGATTGGAACAAGATGCATTTTAGAAGGGTGGAGGAAAAGAAGGCTACTTTGATAGAGCAAATTAGTGAACTTGATAGAAAGGAAGTTGAAGGTCTCTTAGTAGAGGAAGATAGAGGATTAAGGTTGACTTTGAAAAAGGGTAATAAGGAGACCCTTCTTAGAGAGGAAATAAGTTGGAAACAAAAATCGAGGGAGAAATAGATTTAGGAGGGAGATGGTAACACTTAATTCTTCCATGCAATTGTTAATGGTAGAAGGAGGAAAAATCTTATCTCTTGCTTAGAAATTGATGGCTTGGAAATCATAGATCATACATAGATAGCTAAGGCCTTTGCCGATTACTTTCAATCATTTTATTTGAGGCCTCTTAATGAAAGATGGTCAATTGAAGGACTAAATTGGGAATCAATTGAAGCTTCTCAAACCTAACTTTTGGAGAATAGGTTTGAGGAAGAGGAAATCAAAGAAGCAATTTTTTCCACGGATAGATCTAAGGCATCAAGTCCGGATGGATTTACAATGGCTTTTATCAAGATTGTTGGGAGATAATCAAGTTGGATCTGATTTAAGTGTTTGAAGAATTTCGTAGAAGGGGTATAATTAGTTCGGGAATGAACTCTTATTTACCCTAGTGCCAAAAAAGGCTAATGCTAACCATCCGATGGATTTTAGACCAATTAGCTTGCTGACTAGCATTTAAAAAATAATTGCTAAGGTGTTGTCATTGGGGATTAAGAAAGTTCTTCCTGCGATTATCTTTCATTCCCAAGGGGCATTTATTCAAGACAAGCAAAATGTGGATCAAATTCTTTTGCAAATGAATGTGTAGAGGCTCAAAAATATCAAGGAAAAAGGGAGTGGTTATTAAGATGTACTTGGAGAAATCTTATGATCTTGTGGATTGGGAGTTTTTGTTGAACATCATGAGGATTTGTGGATTCAGAGAGTGGTGGTGTAAGTGGATCAAGGGCTGCCTGCAAACAAGCCACTCCTCAGTGATTGTAAATGGGTCGTGGTTGATTTTTTTGAGGCTATTAGGGGTCTAAGGCAAGGGGACCCCCTTTCCCCTTTCCTTTTCACTTTGGTGGTGGAGGTTCTTACTTCTTGGTAGGCTGATCTCTAGGGCTAGTCGGCTGTACTTTCTTAGGGTGTGGATGGTGGGAAGAGATACTATGTTGGTCACTCATCTCCAATTTGTAGATGACATATTGATTTTTTGTGATGGGAGAGCAAAGAAGGGGTTTAAAATTTGAAATTGGTGGTGAGTCTCTTTGAAAGAGTGTCTAATCTTAAAATTAATTGGAGAAAGAGTTCGGTGGTTGGTATTGATTTTGAAGAAGAGGAATTAGGCTCCTTGGTTGAGATTTTAGGGTGCGAGGCTTACCTCTTGGTGGCAACCCAAAGTCTGTTAGTTTTTGGAACCTGGTTTTGGAGAGAAAAGAAAAGGTTAGCTGGTTGGAAGAGGAACTATATCTCTTTTGGTGGGAGAATCACTCTAATTAAATCCACTTTGGCAAATCTCTTCATTTACTTCATGTTTGTTTTTAGGATGCCTCAATTGGTGGTGAAGAAAGTAGAAAAATTGAAGAGAGATTTTCTGTGGGAGTTGGGAGACAGAAAGAAGGATCATTTGGTGAGATGGGATAAGGTGATTAAAAGAAAAGAAGAGGGTGGGCTAGGTCTAGGAAACATCAATGAGAAAAATGCAGGTAAGTGGTTGTGGCGGTTCCCCCTAGAGAATGATAGGTTGTGGCACAAAGTGGTCTCAAGTATTCATGGGCTTTCAAGGAACAAATGGGATGCTAGTATTCTGCAAAGAGCTAATTAAGCTGCACCACGGAAAGCAGTGCATGGTATCCTACCTCAATTTCTTGAGCATATTGGGTTTGATTTGGCGTTTGATAATAGATTGAGATTCTAGGATCGTGTGGGCTGGGGAGATCCCCTTGAAAGATGTGTTTCCTTCTTTGTATGCTTCGTCAAGCAGCTCAAGCCTTAAGAAAAATCAGCGTCTGATTTTTTGAGGTCTCTCTCCTCTTTTGAGCTAGGTTGGAATTTGGGACTTGTGGGAAATCTTACTCTGAAATACCCGTAGTGTCCTGCTTGCTTAATTTGTTGGATAACTTAGTCTTTGATGTCTTAGTGGGTGATAGTTAGGTGTGGTAAGTCAGTCAATCAGGGGTGTTTACTTGTAAATCCCTCTCTCTCTCTCTTTTCTTGTGGCCACTTCCTCTTCCTCTTCCTTTCCTATGAAAGAAGTGTGGAGTGTCCCTATCCCCCCAAAAGTCGGTGCCTTTTGTTGGGAAGCTTATCAGCTACACCCATAGGTCTTCCTTTCCCTGTCAAAGAGATTTGGTGCAAGTCAATTCCTCCTAGGGTTGGGAAGCTTTTCTGGAAAGAATCAACACTAGTGATCTGCTTCAAAGAAAGAGACCCAAGACATGTTTATCTTCTCACTGGTGTATTCTCTATAAAGCTGTTGAAGGAAGGGTTAGGATCCATCATATGGATGGTTGATCCATGCTAGATGGTTGGGCGAAATTTCAAAAATTTCCTAATCCTTTCATGAATCGAATTCCTTATGTTTTGAAAAATTGCATTTTTCAGGATCGGTCTTGTATTGAACTGGACCATATTTGAAACCAACCAAAGAGAGAGATGTGTACCTGATATGGATACCACAAATGCATATCCCAAGGTGGAAGTTCACTTCCAAATTAGTCCTAAAACCAGCCTCCACTAAAAATGGCGCAGTGTATTCTTGAAGCCGGTTCAGCAACACAGTTTTCAGCAAAACTGCAATCCAACTGCTTGGATTGAACTGAGGAGGTGAGCACAAAATTCCTCTGAATTTTTCTTGCAAAAATCAGAAGAAAACTGATTTATATCAGTCTCAAAATAGCTGTGGTCGAACTAGGGTTTCTTGGAAGACAAAAGAAGAAGAGAGAGCAGAATTGAGAGGTGTTCTAGTCTAGTTCACCCTCTTCTTCTTTTATCTCTTTATGGAGCACTTCTCCTAATCAAATTAGGAGATTATCCAAATCTAATTTGGACATGGACTCTATTAATAGATAATCCTTATCCTCTTTAGAGGATGAGTGCTCCATACCCATTTCTAAACCTAGATTCGTCCCATGTCACATGACATGTGACAACTTAATTAATCATATTAATTATGGGCCTTAGGTCCATTATCTATAAGGCTCATGACCCAAGGGTGTTGCATGGCCAACTTAGGCCTGATTTGTATGGCGTGGGACCCCACAATGACCTCACATAAGCCCACATGGGTTCGGCCCAACCTCTGTGAAAAGGCCTGGCCAAATTCACTGCTAAACGCAGTGAACACCTGAGCACATCACTATGGGCTCAAAATGGGCCCACCATTTACACTTAAATGATCATTTAATCCAGTCATCCTATGAAGGCCCAAGGATAATGGACTTAAGTAAGATAAAGCCCATCAGGTAATCATCCTTGTAATGGTCTCTTACATTTAACCTCTCGGCCCATAATGATTAAATACTGCCCGGCAGGGAAGGACCTCTCCCCTGGCTACAAGGTGTAGTGTCACACTCTTTGCTGGGATGGATCCCGGGAATTAAAACCTTTTGCAAACATTTTTCCATAAAACACAGCTAAAATCCATTGTCGGCAGTCTAGGTTTCCATCAGAGAGAGTGTAAACCGTATCCTTCACTTTGTTCGACAAAGGGGCCGATCCTATCACTATGATCACCCACTTAAGTAAATTCTCAGACTGCCCCAACATACTCAGGATTTGACCCTCAATGGATCTCACTGATTGGCATATCAAAGACGGTCCAATCCGACACCTAGTACAGTACTATAATCAAGTACAGTACCATATCACAGACTGATTGGAGCTAAAGGCATACACTGTATAACAGATGAGGAGACTGGTTTTCACCCATTGTTTTCATGCCAGTTTGCAAAAACTATTTGGGAATGGGCATTTTCCCTTTTTGGGTGTAGCTGGACCCCCCTTTGAATTTGCAGAGCCTATTTTCTTCTTCCTTTTTCAGGTGGCATCTGAAAAAAGGTAAGACTATGTGGAGATGCCTAAGGGCTGCTGTATGCTGGTCATTGTGGGAAGAAAGGAACTCAAGGATTTTCTTTGAAAAAGAGAGAAGCATTGAAAGCCTGATAGATCTGATTCATGTAAGGGTGGTACAGTGGCTGAAATCTTAAGAGTTGTTCACAGGCTTTACGGTGCATGATCTGCTGAGAAAGTGGGGAAAGATTGCTAACTGTACCCAGGTCAAAACAGGTCTGAGTTTGTCTTGGACTCCTCCCCCCTCTGGTTTTATAAAACTGAACTTTGATGGTAATAGTAGAGGGAACCCTGGGCATTCAGGTATTGGGGGTGTGTTTAGGGATGCGAAAGGGACTGTTTCAGCCTTGTTCTCAGTCCCAATTGGGATGGGTGATTCTTTCAGAGCTGAGATCTCTGCAGTCATGGAAGGTGTCCAAAGAGCAAAGGAAATGAACATTAGGAGACTTGTAATTGAAGGGGATTTGAAGGTGGTAGTAGGGTGGCTGAAAGAAGACAAGACTGGGTTATGGAATTACAGCAATGAAAGGAAAATGTTCAGGTGGTTGGTTAAGGACATGGAAAATAATCTCAGCTGGGTGAAGAGATATGCTAACTCGTTTGCTGATGGGTTAGCTAAGCAAGGGGTGGTTAGGGAATCTATGTTCGGTGTCCAAAGAGCAAAGGAAATGAACATTAGGAGACTTGTAATTGAAGGGGATTTGAAGGTGGTAGTAGGGTGGCTGAAAGAAGACAAGACTGGGTTATGGAATTACAGCAATGAAAGGAAAATGTTCAGGTGGTTGGTTAAGGACATGGAAAATAATCTCAGCTGGGTGAAGAGATATGCTAACTCGTTTGCTGATGGGTTAGCTAAGCAAGGGGTGGTTAGGGAATCTATGTTCTGGGTTCAGTTGTAACTCTTGTTTTTTCTTTATGGGGGCTCTAGTCTCAGTTGGGGGAGTTAAGAAAGTTTATCTCCCCTTCTTTATGGGGGCTCTAGTCTCAATTGTTGTTTTTGATAAAAAAATGTTGCAAAAGATAAGACCAAATCGGATCTTGTCTCCCAAGTCCCAAATGGTGCATTTTGTGTTAAGTTGAATGGTGAGACTGCTTACCACCTCTTAATCTCCTGTCCCTTTGCTTGCTGTATTTATGTATGGTTTTATCATCTCTTTGGTTGCAGGTGGATCCCTCCTGTTAGTTTGGAAAGGCTCTTTAACCCATCTATTTTGAGGGGTACAGAGGGGAGAGGCAGAATCATGTGGAAATGTGCAGGGCAGCAGTAGTGTGGACAATTTGGGAGGAGAGGAACCTGAAAGTTTTTCATGAGAAGGAAAAGAACAAGTAGGCAATGATTGAGACTGTTACAAATAAGAGTAGCACATTGGGTGAAGACCTTGAAATTGTTTTCAGATTTTTCACTGGAAGACTTTTTCAGAAACTTGGGGTCAATTGCTCATTCCTCCTCTAGGAAACAAAAAACCCTTGAGGTGTGGTCTCCCCCAATGGGTGGGTGGTTGAAACTCAACTATATGGTTGTAGTTTGGGCAATCCAGACTTTCTGGAGTTGGGAGAATGATTTGGGATGAGGATGGAAACATTTTTGGATTGTTTTCAGGGCCAATTGATCAGGGTGATTCAGTGAGAGCAGAATTTGTGGCAGCTATTGTTGGAATGCAAAAAGTGAAGGAAATGGGAATCACAAGGCTGGCTGTGGAAGGAGAATCAATGAAAGTCTTTGGATGGCTGAAAAAGGGAGTAGTAGGAATGAATTCAGACGGTTCAAGTTGCTGTCAAGGCAGATATATATTCAAGCATGATGGGTTAGGTCTGCAGATGGTTAGGCAGATGAATTTGCTAAGCAAGGAGTACATAGACATCATTTGTATTGGGCCCAATTTTGACAGGATGATGGGATTCTTATTGTATTGGGTTTTAGTTCTAACAACCTCTTGTTGTAATTTCTTTCCCTTTTAATTTTAATAGAAATTCCGTGTTGCTAATAAAAAAATTCTCCCCAGGTAAGAGTGGAAATGGAGGGTTTAGATTGCCCTATGCTAAGTAGGGAAAAAGGCAGATTGGTTGGAGAAGCCTTCTGAGGCAGAAGAAACTATTGGAGGTAAGAATCCAACCCAACTTTGTTTAGGGATTGGCTTGTGAGTCCAACCTTACATTGTTAGGAGTTAACGTGTTATGTTCTCCTGTATCAAAAGCTAAACGGTTTATTTTAAGATATCAAAACATGAAAATTTGGGTGTGCTGAGGTCTTGCATATTTGTCTGGGTGTTGGGGATCTATAAGACTATAACTGCCTAGATGACTACACACTGCATGTATAATGGCTTAGGCAACATCTTGATTTCCATCTTCTACACTAGTTCAGTAGTCCTATCCCTTTATACACTAAAAAGCTAGTTTCCTGATACTACTCTGGGTAGTTTCTTTGTGTTTCTTTGTCACAAAATGGGCATAAATCTTGGTTTACTTCAGTCAGTTATACCTGCTTTACTGAATTTTAAGTAATATTTTCACTGATCTTCTTTTGTGTTGTTTCATTTTAATAATTTATATATATCATTTATTGGACTGCCTTGTGGTGACACAGATGTGGTTGGCAATTCACCACCAAGTGTTTTTATTTTGGTAGGTAAACTCTTTCAACTAGTTCATGATATGGTATTGGAGATTGAAGTGTTTGGATTAAAGGTTTGATGATGGAGTCTTAGGCTTTTATTTTGGTGATCTTTACCACTGGTGGGAAGAGTGAGTGGTGTTGTTTTTGGGGTCTGAAAATGGTAGGGGAGATGTGCTTTCCTTGCATTTTATCTTGTTTCCTGGGTGTTGAGCTGTTGTGTTGAGAAGAAAGTGGAGACCTGGAGTTTGTTTTGTTTATTTTTCCTTAGGATATTTTAGTAATGTCTCATTACCAGAGATCGTATCTTTCCTCTCTTAATGAATTATATTTTTACTATAAAAAGTTCATGATATGTATCACTGATTGGTAACATTCCATGAGTTTGATTGATCCTTTGTATTTGTAGAGACATAGCTTAGGGGAGGAAGGATTGAAGATGGTTCTACATTGTAGATTGTATCCAGAAATTAAGAATTGCTGGAAAGAAATAGGTGAGTTTTGTTTGTGGTTGCTTACATGCATTTTTCTTTTTGAAAAGGAAGCTTACTCCATTCAATCTTGAGTTTCAGGCTCCTTCATTTACTATTTTTGCTTCAGAAATTTGTCTGTTTCATCATTGCATGCAACTTATGGTTATTCTTTATCACCAAGGTTTAAAACGTTGATGTCGATGGAAATGTCGCTTACCAAAATATAGGACATATGTCGGAAATGTTGAGGGGAAATATTGTAAAAATTAGAGACATTGTGGAAATATTATGAAATATGTGGAAATATGCAATGATATTTTGTAAAATGATAAAAGAAGCATTAATACATATTTCTAGACTATTATCTTATTCCCAACATTATATAAAGCTAAGAGACTAAGATCAGTAACAAATTAGTAAATGACGATTTACTGATTTATTATGCATTTTGATGTTTTTACAAGGTTATCTGATATTTTCTTTTCTTATTTTTAATTCTGATTTATTATAAATTCTAATATATTTATTTCACACTAGTACATAGAAATACATTTATTCTGATTTTTTAAATATTAAAGTTATAATACATTATGTTTTATTATAAATTTAATAAACTGATTCTCCTTTTTTGTAGTATTAAGATTATGATAAATTCTGATTTCTTATAAAATTAATGAATTTATTATGATTTTTAATACTAAACTTATAATAACTTATGATTTAGTATAAACTTTAATAAATTTATTCTGATTTTTTATATTAAATGTAGAATATGATTTATTATAAAATTGAATAAACATATTCTGATTTTAATAAATATTTAAAAAAATATTAACTAGTTAATATTTTATTACTTGAAAAACATTTTATGTTTTATATTATAAAGTAATTAATTTATTCTTTTGTTTTTATATTTTGTTAATTCTTTTTTATAAATCTTTTATTTGAAATATTCAATAGAAATTATTAATGGAATAATTTATATTAATATATTGTATTATAATAATATAATATACTAATATATTATATTTTTAATGTACATTAGTCGACATCCTGTCCGCATAATAGGAAAAACTGTTTTTTTTTTGTTATTTGGACCGATTTGGTCGACATTTCCGAAAAATAGGAAATGTCGACCGAAATAATGTAATTTTTATATTACCATCCATTTTCATGCTGGTGAGCCTCGACATTGACATATGTCGGGCGACATTAGCGACATTTGAAACCATGTTTATCACATAATTATGTTAGTCTCTTTTACTATTAATTTTAGCTGTTATTTAATTTTTTCCTTGTGTGTAATATTTACAGAGAAGGAAATTATCAGGACAGTTATGTACCAAAATTTGGGCTCCCCATTACATTATTTGATAATGCAAAAGGCACCAAAAAATATTCATTGAAGTCTAGGATACTGAACTTTATGAAGCTTCATATTAACTGCTAGGAGTCAGCTGTTAAAATCCTGCTTGCAATATTAACTCCCTGTCATAGTTGTCAAGGTGCCTAGTGAGCCTAGGCAACCACAGGGCACTCAGTCGCCTTGGCGCCTAGGCGATGCCTAGGGAATGGAATTTGAAGGTATAAAATAAATATTCCTACCCCTCTTAAACTACTTTATTGGTTTTTTATACTAACCAACATACCTGTATGCTAGCTATTAGCAATAAAATCATTCGAATAAAACATAAAATGGCATAACTAGCATCCAGGCCAACAAAAATGGGGGAGTGCAGCTAAGAGAAGAGAGAAAACTAAGGGGGCGGAGCCCCTGTTTCGTTCCCAACATAAGTTGTCCAAGAGGACAATGTGGACTGTGTTTAAGGGGGTGGAGACCCTGTTTTAGGCTAAAAAAATGGAGGAGGATTGTTAAAAGTAAGAAAGAAGGAGTACCTGTGTGATTTTATGAAGGAGGAGGAGGTGGAGCCCCTGTTTCATCCCAAAAATATTTCTTAAAGAAGAAGAAGAAGACTTGGACTGAACAATGGAAACCTCTTAGTTCTTGCTCTCTTCTCAGCTCTCGGTTCAAAACTCAAAGTCTCAAACCCAAAGAAACTTTTGTAGTTTCAATGTAAAAGAGAATTACTTTAATAAAAAAATGGTAACATACAACAGGGTGTATTCTAATAAAATAAAACAAACCAATAAAATGATATAATATATATGCACATTCAAAAAAATAATATAATAAATATGGGTGAGTGCCTAATACAAAAACACCTTGGCGTTGGGCGAGGCGACCTCTAAAAATCGCCTAGTCGCCTATGCTCCCTGTGAAATTGTACCAGTAGGTCTTTTCTCGTTGCTTAAACCCATCTCTTGTAGGGCTGCTAACAGTCAGAGGAGAACTGTTAGCAGCCCTACAAAGAGTGCAATTTGCAAATCAACTGGATGTAGGACAGCTTATTATTGAAGGGGATTCCAAGGTGGTGGTGGGGTGGTTCAAGAACCTTGAGGATACTATGTGGTGCTACAGGAGTGAAGCCAAAAAATTCAAGTGGCTGACAAGGAATATGTCTGTTATTACACAATGGGTGGAGAGATCAGCAAATGCTTTGGCTGATGGGTTAGCCAAGCAAGGGGCAAATAGAGAAGTTTTGTTTTGGGCTCAGCTGTAATGGTTGCTCTTTTCTTTTAGTTTCCTTGAAATCAGTTGAAAGAGGCTGCAGCTTGCGCCTCTCCACAGACTGTTGTATGAGTTCAAAGTTCTCCATTATTTCTTGAAGTAATAAATTTTATTTATTCATAAAAAACCCCATCTCTTCTTCAGCCTTCTCCTCGATCTTTTCAATGAATAAAATTGCATTTAAGCACTGCTTCTTCGTGGTGTGATGGTTTCTTTTTTATGCACATTGCTAGACCGTCTCAGTTGGTTTTCTATGATTATATTACCATCCCCAGCCACAACTGCCTTACGTTCTCATTTATATGCTTGACACTAATTGTTCCCTTTCTAGCATTTTTACTTGTCTATCTCAACAGTCAATATCCTTGCCACTTAAAGGGCTTTTTTGTCATTGTGGGTTTTCTTGATTTCCTAATATTCTGTTCTATATGATGTTGATAGTCTTATAGTATGGCCCTCCATCTTTTACCCGTTCTAATTATTCTATGAGAAGCGTCAAGCATGGTTCTAAGCTTTTGGTTTTATTAGGCAGTTTGGCATGTGCAAATGAGGAAATTTCATAGAATTTTCTAAGATATCTGGAAAATTTGAGGTAATTAGGAAAATTCTGAAAATGAGGGTGGGCCTTGGCGCAAAGGTTAGGTTGCTACATTGCGACCTGGCTGACCAGGGTTCAAATCTTGGAAACAGCTTCTCTGTATATGCAGGGGTAAGGCTGCGTATATCTATCCCTCCCCAGACCCCGCATTGATGGAAGCCTCATGTGCTTGGCTGCCCTTTAGGAAAATACAGAAAATATTATAAAGAATATGAATTTTATGAATCTATAAGAAATTTTAGAATCTTAAATTGGCATTAATGGGAACATCTAAATATTATCATGCAAGGTAAGCATCCTTGAAAACTAAATATAACTCTTAAATTGGAAGTCCTTCACATCTGAGTTCTTTAAAATACTCTCAAATTTAAATTGTGAGGCCATATTAAGTACTTCTATGATTGGTGTTATTGTATGATCATTATTAAGAGTTAATAGTTCAACTAAAATTTTTAAAAGAACTTTATATTCTGAAAACCTAGATTTGAAGTTGTTGATTCAAAGGTCTATGATTCATGATGGTTTCCAGTTGATTTTGACAAAACTAGTGATGATTTTCCCGATATTCTGTCAAAACTTGGGAGTTGTAGATACTTTTTTTTGATAAATAATATATCACATTCCATTAAATTCAGAGTGGAAGTAGTAGATAATTAATTGAAGGGTTTGTTGATATATCAAAATTTTAAAACATTAGAGAAACATTGATGGATATATGGATATTTTTATTAATTCCAGGAAATTTTATTTCATCTCTTGGGAAAATAGGGGAATTTTGCTTTGTTTGTGGAACATTTTTTTTTGATAAGTAAAGTCAATATATATGAAT
Source organism: Nelumbo nucifera (assembly GCF_055504915.1). Taxonomy (NCBI): domain Eukaryota; kingdom Viridiplantae; phylum Streptophyta; class Magnoliopsida; order Proteales; family Nelumbonaceae; genus Nelumbo; species Nelumbo nucifera. The sequence continues at coordinate 23,247,044 of NC_142655.1, read as the reverse complement.
CATGGTTACAAAGGTATACCTAAAAACTAATAGGTCCTAGCTATGCCAGCACCTGGATACTGTGCCAACACATAAACATGACATTTCTCATGACATGCTAATGAGGCACCAAAGTGGGGATATTTCACCATGTTGGAAATTGCAAACCATAAGTTACCGGAAAACCGATTGGTCTATGTGCTAGTACTGGATACTGTGCCTTGGCTTGAGACATTAGTTCTCATGAATGTTGATGAATCACCAAGTTGAAGTCAACAAAAGGATAATCATTTGAAACTCCTAAACATGGTTTCACAAGAAAGGAAATTGCCAATAACGAATTAACAGTTTGGTTTATGGGGTTTTCCTATGTTTTTTACCCTTTTGCTATAATAAGACTATCACTGTAATTTAATGTTTATCTATCATAAAAAATCCTTTATTATTGTTGAAAGAAATGCAAGGCTGTTTGATGTGCGTTGGAAGAATAGGAACGGTTGCATATTCGATGATAAGGAACTTGGTCTAAGAACAATAATTGATAACATCTCTAGTGTTGGAGATGATATGTACCTGATATTGACACTGGATACTGCAGACACTTCTAGAGTATACTTTATATATTAAAACTTTTAAAATATATAAACTGGTATAATTCATGCCGTTAACATTTTTATCATTAATTGGTAATAATTTTACTGATAATAAAAGCTATACTGTATAAATTTATAGATCATACAATTTTCTGTATGTTTCACGGAAAATTTTGAGATAGCCCGTTGCTGCTCTCTCTTACTCGGTTACTCCCAATATGACCCCCAAATGGAGCAAAACAGTGGAAAATTAGCTTCAGTCTAATGGATACCTGCTTCACATTAGTGGCTGTGTAATAACTCCCTTGAGGGCTAGGGAGTTGGCAAGGGAATTAGCAGTTTAATGAATCCAGTAAATTTCTGTTTCTATGAATGTGAAGCAGATGCCTTGCTTCTCTGATTTGTATTAGTTGCCAAGGTCATGCCATTCTCCTTCAACCATGAAATGATGGTTTCTGAATCCTCAATCAGCAAGTTTTGAAAATTTGATGCCATTTCCATTCTCAACCCCCTGAAGCACAGAGTTCTACTACCCTTATGGAATTTCTAGATTCTCATTGGGCCTGGGAACCACCAATGTGTAATGATTTTGCTCCCCTCTCCAGCCATATCTGAAGACATCACCTATAGACATGATTGATCTGGGTTTCCTTAGCTACATCCATCTATTTTTATTTTTGTCATGTTTTGTGAGTAAAGAATCCAAGGTATAATGCTTGTATTTCTACTACTATATGCCAAGGTTCAAAGTATCAGAAACACAAGGTGTTTTGGAAAGGCAATTTTAAGAGATGTATTGGAACACTTTGGATACAGACAAAAAATCAAGATATGCATGCATACACTAGGAAAATCAAATAAATCATAAAAATCCTGTTAAGAGTAAGTACAAGTTTTATATAACTATAACTAAGTTATTTAAACATCGAAAACCATACTTTAATGGTTTATATGAAGTGTGAGATATTGGGACACAATTGTTTTTTTTTAGAGAAGTTTTATTAATTCAAATAACGAAAGTACAGTCAGCCTGGGAGGAGGCACGAGGTGTTACTTTCCCCGACGACTGAACCATACACTAAACATACACAAGCCTGAAACACAATTACAAAGTATACCAAAACAGATCTCCCCTTGACACCCCTTGCTTGGCCAAAGAATCAGCCATTGCATTTGCTGATCTGCTGACCCACTGAAACCTGACAGTCATATTTCTTGTCATCCATTTAACTTTTGTAGAGAACACTAATGTGGACCCCACTGTTCGTATGTCAGCAATATGTTATGATTAGGATTAGTTCTTTATGATAAGATTAGGACTAGTCTTTTATAAGATTAGGATTAGTCTTTTTTTCAGCTTTATCTTATCTTGCCATGTAAGCAATTCAGTCCTTTTACAAGTATGATACCATGTATATAAATTTAAGAGGGGGGCGGCTGTTTAAACATCATCAACCCAACTCTCTTTTATCAAAATCTCTCTCTCTCTCTCTCTTTCTCCCTCTTCTTTTCTTATTTTTTTTCTTCTCCTTTTAAGTGTCTGTTCAATCTTGAGCGACTACTTGGTATCAGAGCATTCGATCTAGGGTTTCTCATGTGGAATTAATTCAGCCAACCACATGAGAATTATTTAGGGCCGAGTTTTTTCATTCGACTGATTCTTGGAGATTACAAGAAGTCTTCAGCAACTGTCCAAGGATTGGAAGGTGCTCTTTGTAATTAGGAAGAGTCAGATAAGAATTAAGTGATCAAGGTTAGGTCTTTGATCAAGATTGGAGGTGCCAATCAGATTTTTGGTTCTCTCATCAAGATTGAAGTTGGCAATCAAGAATATTTTTCTTCGAGATCAATTCTGTTTCAAGAGTTTCTCGGGTTGATCAGAATCAAGATCATTTTTGAGCAAACTGAAGTTGGTTATCAGAATTTCAGCAAGAATTTTTTGAATCAAGATCAGGTTTTTTTTCTCAGAAATTCCTGGGTAAGGTCTTATTCCTTCTTGAGGGCAGCAACAAGGATAGCTTAATTTGTGAGGTACGGCTATATAGATTTTTTTTTTCTTTTTCTCTTCTAGGGTTTTAAGAGATAACCCTGAAATCCAAGACTGTTACTGTGTTTGGATAAGTGATTAGACTTGTTTTTAAGTTTGGCTGCTATCAGATTTCTGTTCTCTGATCTTTGTTTTTGGAGTTCTGTACCTAGGCCAACTGTTATTAGTTCTCAGATTTAGTAGGCTGATTGATACAGTGATACAGTGAATTGGATTTTTTTCGCTGAATCTGATTTCTTCTTCTAGACCTACTGTCGTTAGTTTTTTCAGATCAAGTAGGCTGATTGTTACAGTAAATAGAAGGTGTTTTTTGCTTAACCCCTAACCAAGAATGGAGTTCAAGCACCAAGAGGGGGTGTTTTTGGGACTGGTTCAGGTGGCATGACTGAAAACACCTTCCAGATTACAATTGTAAAGTTTGATGGTTCAAACTACTTAGAGTGGGCCCAATCAGCCATGATGGCTATTGGGGGAAGGGAAAAACTGAACTATTTGTTAGAAGATGCGAAGGAACCAAATGTGGAGGATCCCACTTATGCTAAGTGGATTCAGGAAAATTTTTTAGTGATGACATGGCTGTGCAATTCCATACAGCCACACATCAACCAAAATTACTTATGGACAAAAACAACTAAGGAAATATGGGATGTTGTGAAAGAAACCTACTCTCAGCCCCTTAATGTTGCTAGGGCTTATGAGCTGAAATGTGAGGTTAAAAATCTAAAGCAAGGTGAGAAACAAGTTTCTGTTTATTTTTCAATCTTGAAATCCCTGTGGCATGAAATTGACCAACTTGAATCAATTGAATGGGAAAGTCAGAAGGATGCACAGATTTACAGAAAGCAGATTGAAACTAATAGAGTGTTTGAGTTCTTGGCTGGTCTAAATTCAGAATATGATATTGTGAGGCAACAACTGTTGACAAGAGATAGTGCAACTTTGTCCCAGGCCTATTCCTTAGTGCACAACGAAGAGACTACGAGAAAAGTTATGTTACAATCACCGCCTTTTGAATCAGCTTTGGTAGCAGTTAAGCCCAAATCTGGGAGTGATAAGGAAAGAGACATGAAAAAGGAAGCTAAGAAGGACCTAGTATGTGAGCATTGCAAGAAACCTAAACATATTAAAGAGACCTGTTGGAAGTCACATCCACATCTAGTTCCAACAAAACTTAGAAACAAAAAGGGGAAAGCAAATATGGCTGTTAACACTGATAGTACAACATCATCTAGCACAAGAGGCAATCCTCTAGATACTCTAGCTACTGTTTGAGCTGCTCTAGTTTAGCTGGAAAATGAAGTTGGTAATTCAGCTCCACCTCCTTAGACACCATCAGGACCCCCTACCTCAGCTTTTGCTCATTCAGGTAATCGGGCCTCAGCTCACCATGCCTCAGTTACAGGTAATATAGAACATTCATGGATAATAGATTCTGGAGCATCTGACCATATGACTGGCTTGCCGTCACTATTTACTACCTATCACTTATCTTCAGGCAGAGACAAAGTGTCCATTGCTAATGGCTCCCTCATTCTTATTTCTGGCAAGGGAGACATCAAGTTGTCTAATGCTATTTCCTTATCTTCGGTTTTGCATGTTCCTAAGCTTAGTATTAACTTGCTTTCAGTTAGTAGTATTACAAAAAACCAGAATTGTTCAGTAACCTTTTTTCCAGATCGATGTGTTTTTCAGGATCTGGAGACAAGGAAGGTGATTGGGACTGGCCGTGAGGTAAATGGAGTCTATCTGCTTGGAGGGAGTCTTCATTGGGAAGATAGTGAGACTAAGAGGTCTTGTGTTTCTCAGTCTGTTGATTAGGCTATGCTTTGGCATAATAGGATGGGTCATTTATCTTTTCGGGCTTTGAAGAGTTTGTTTCCTAGTTTATTTGAATCTATCCAGATGTCTAGTTTGAAATGTGAGAGTTGTGAACTTGCAAAACACTGCAGGACAACCTATTCATTAAGTAATAATAGAAGTAATATTCCCTTTGAAATTGTGCATACTGATGTTTGAGGACCTTACCATACCACTGCCATGGGGGGGGGGGGTACAAATATTTCCTATTGTTTGTTGATGATTATACTCGTTTTTCATGGATTTATCTCATCCATTCTCGAGATGAGGTTCTAGCATTAACTCGGATTATGATTTTAACCCAATTTAGGGTCAAAATCAAAATTTTTAGATCTGATAATGCAAAAGAATATTTTGCAAACCCATTAGCCTCCTATTTGCTTGAACATGGGATTATCCATTAGAGTACCTGTCCTCATACACCACAACAAAATGGGGTTGCTGAGAGAAAGAATAGACACATATTGGAGGTAGCCAAAAGCATTATGTTTACCTCCAATGTGCCTATATGTTTCTGGGGGGATGCTGTTCTTACAGCGGTGTATCTCATCAATAGGATTCCTTCACGGGTTCTTGACATGAAATCACCATTTACCCTCTTATATCCTGATAAAGAGTTATTTACCATTCCCCTTTAAACCTTTGGTTGTACATGCTTTGTTCAGATTTTTGGCCCTCATCGTTCCAAGTTTGATCCTAAGGCCTCAAAATGTATTTTCCTTGGTTATGCACAAACTCAAAAGGGATATCGCTGCTATGAACCTGCTTCTGGGAAAAGATTTGTCTCAATGGATGTCACTTTCTTTGAAGATGTACCCTATTATCCAAGGGTTTCTCCTTAGGGGGAGAGTAGTAAGGATGGAGTTAACTCGTCGAAAGTTCTTTTACCTATCCCATTAAGTGAAGAGGGGTGTAATGGGGAGGGCTGTCAGAGATGCAGGGATGTGAGAGTCTATCACAGACGATGGAGACATGTTGATTTCGGACGTCAACAATGCAGGCCAGTCCCAGTCTCCTCTGTAGATCCAAATCCCGGTACCATAGTAGCCTTAGTTCCTTCTACAGAGCCAAATCCAGGTACCACAGATACTACAGATGAAAGACATCCCACCATGGAGCCTTCACCCTCATTAGATGATCTTGATCTTCCCATAGCTGTTCGTAAGGGCAAGCGTCGTTGCACCTCATCTACAGCTCACATCATTTCTCAGTTCTTGTCCTACGATCATTTGTCTCCCTCCTATAAGTCTTTTTTTCGCATCCATTGCCGATGTTCCCATTCCCAGAACAATATAGGAAGCATTGGAAGTACCAGAATGGAAAGATGCAATAAAAGCAGAAATGGATGCCCTCATCAGAAACAATACTTGGGAGATAGTTGATCAACCTAAAGGTAAGAAACCGGTTGGATGTAGATGGGTATTCACTGTGAAACATAATGCTGATGGTTCTATTGAAAGGTATAAGGCCCGGTTAGTTGCAAAAGGATTTACTCAGACATATGGTATTGACTACTTGGAAACTTTTGCACCAGTAGCAAAGATGACCACTATTAGAGTCTTATTATCTCTTGCAGCCAGTTACTCTTGGCCATTGTATCAAATGGATGTTAAAAATGCCTTCCTCAACGGAGACTTGCAAGAAGAGGTTTACATGCAGTTGCTTCCTGGATTTTATGGTACAGAGACAAGAAAGAAGGTTTGTCGGTTGAATAAAGCCTTGTATGGATTAAAACAGTCCCCCAGAGCTTGGTTTGATAGATTTAGACAAGCCCTTGAAAGGTTTGGATATGTACAGGCCCAGTCAGACGACACCTTGTTTATTAAGAGAGTGGATTCTTCCTCCTTAACCTTGCTTGCTATATATGTGGATGATATTGTAGTAATAGGAAATGATAATACTGAGATTGAGTCCCTTAAGTAGCTCCTTCATCAAGAGTTTGAGGTAAAAGATTTGGGAGAACTATACTTCTTGGGCATTGAGGTAGCCAGATCCAAGCATGGGATTTTTGTTTCTCAAAGAAAAGAAAGTGTGTTCTTGACTTGTTGGAAGAAACAGGAAAGTTGGGTGTTACGCCTGCTGACACACCCATTGAACAAAATCACAAGATCAGTGCAGAGGGTGAAGAACCCCTTGAAGATAAAGCTATTTTCCAATGGTTAGTTGGAAAACTTCTCTATCTTTGTCTCACTCGACCTGACATCAGTTATGCAGTCAGTGTGGTTAGTCAGTATATGCACTCTCCTAGGACTACTCACCTCCTTGCAGTTGAGAGGATACTAGCATATTTGAAGAGGTGCCCAGGTAGAGGCATTTTTTTCAAGAATAATGATCACATGAAGATAGAAGTTTTCACAGATGCTGATTGGGCTGGGTGTGTTGATAATCGAAGATCTACCTCTGGATATTGTGCTTTTGTAGGAGGTAACTTTGTTTCTTGGAGGAGTAAGAAACAAAATGTTGTTTCTCGTTCCAGTGCTGAAGCTGAATATAGGTCCATGGCAAATGGTGTAGCTGAGATCCTATGGTTGAGATCATTATTTGAGGAGTTAGGTATTGTTTATGAGAAACCCTTGATGTTGTACTGTGATAATCAAGCTGCCATCAATATAGCCCATAATCCGGTACAACACGACAGGACTAAGCATATTGAAGTGGATCGACATTTTATCATAGAAAGGGTTACATCTCAAGATGTCTTCCATACATCACCTCCGACATGCAGCTGGCAGACCTTCTCACCAAGGCAGTTTCAAGGAAGAAGTTAGAAGCAGATCTATGCAAGTTGGGAATGACAAACATCTATTCCCAACTTGAGGGGGAGTGTAGAGAACACTAATGTGGACCCCACTAAGGTGTCCCCACTGTTCGTATATCAGCAATAAGTTATGATTAGGATTAGTTCTTTATGATAAGATTAGGACTAGTCTTTTATAAGATTAGGATTAGTCTTTTTTTCAGCTTTATCTTATCTTATCTTGCCATGTAAGCAATTCAATCCTTTTACAAGTATGATACTATGTATATAAATTTAAGAGGGGGGCGGCTGTTTAAACATCATCAACCCAACTCTCTTTTATCAAAATCTCTCTCTCTCTCTCTCTCTCTCTTCTCCCTCTTCTTTTCTTATTTTTTTTCTTCTCCTTTTAAGTGTCTGTTCAATCCTGAGCGACTACAACTTTCTTTAACAGATCCCTGTAGCCCCAACAAGCTGTTTCTGGACTTGTCAGCTAGCCCACACTACCTTGGAATCCCCTTCTACTATCAAATTGTTCATTCCAAGTTGACTGGCCATCTGTATACCTTGTACCGCTGCTAGTAACTCTGCCCTTACAGAATCACCAACACCCACTGGTCCTGAAAATAAAGACAACATGTTGCTGTCTTTGTTTCTCAGAATCCCTCTTATTCCGGATGGCCCTGGGTTACCTTGGCAGCTACCGTCAAAATTCAATTTTACCACTCCATCCAGTGGAGGTTTCCATTCAGCTTGTGATTTGTTCTTTGTGGAGATTGTAGAAGCCATTGCTGCCTAGTTTCTCCTTAAGTCATCAAAGGAGTAATCTGCCAACAATTATTAACCCATTGAAAAATGATGGAAAAAGTAAAACGTATATGTATATACCTTAATTTTCAAAAAATCAATCTAATTTATCTTATTATTATTAATATATAAGATTTAATAATTAATTTTAGCATTTATTTATTTTTTGATCAGTAAACATGTATTTTTATTAAAATTCAGATTGTAAGCAGTTTATACAACTTGGTGATGGGACTGTTGATCCCCTTTAATCACTCTATTCTTTCCCTCATTATAGTGCAGCTCAAAATAATTGCTGTCCCAATGCCCCCTATTTTACTAAGCCATAAGCTAGCCCATTTGCATTTCTTCGGACCCATTTAAATTCAGCCTCAACCTCCTTTGCGATCTTCTTCACTTCCCTAATCACATATTTAAACGTCCATGGGGTATGGCTTTTGTTTATTGCCCATGAAATTACTACTTTTGAGTCCCCTTCTACTTCAACATGTCTGCATCCTAGCTGTTTGGCTAGCTTTAACCCTTGTAGTAATGCCAATAGTTCCGTCTTCAACGAGTTTCCGGTGCCAATCGGTCCTGAGAACATACCCAATATCCTCCTTTCATAGTTTCTTAATACTCCTATTCATGAGATGCCTGGATTTCCAAAGGAGCACCCATCAAAATTCAGCTTTACTTTTGCCTTCTGGTGGTTTCCACTCCAGCCTTTATCTCTTACTCTTGAAGACTGTGCTACTTCGGACCATGTTCTTAGAATGTCTGTAATTGAGAAGACTTGAAAGCTATCCAAGGGTTTTACCCAATGGGTTACTTTCACCTTGATACTATCAATCACTTCTTCTATTGTTCTACTTTTTTCCAAGAAAATTCTGTTGTTCCTCTCTTCCCATATTACCCAACAAATTGTTGCCTTTGTTGCTTTCCACATTACCATCCCTCTTTTCTTTCGTTGTCTCAAGATTTCATGGTTGAAGAGTCCTGCCACATCTTGAGGGGGAACCCGCCTGCAGCCAAATAGAGTACAAAAGAATTCCCAAATTCGATGCATAAAAGAATAGGAGAAAGGCAAATATATGGCCTTTTTTCTACAGCATATAGCAAGTGTTTACCTTACGAAAGAATATTTCCCAACAGAAGTCTTGGATCTTTAGGGGAATAGGCTTCTACCAAATTTCTTTCACAGGGAAAACTCCACCTAGAAGGTTGGGGGAAGCAAGTACTTTGAAGAAAGAGGAGCAAGAAAAGAGGTCGTTTGGAGATCCTAACCAAATTCTAGAGTCTTCCAACGAAGGGTCCAATTGGATTTGCCCTCGGAGGTCCAACAATTGGATTAAAGACTCACACTCATTTTCCCTTAGTCCCCCCCCTTCTAAAGCCCAAATTCCAGTTCACACTGTTTGGACACGGTGTTCCCAACATGGATATAGCTTCCCCTTTGAGGTTAGATAGTGCAAGGAGATTAGGAAATTGGTCTTTCAGTGGGGTTTCCCCTACCCATAGATCTTCCCAAAACAGAATTTTATTACCTTATCCCACATCGAACTGGATGGAATTGAGGAAAGTAGGGTAGATTTCATGAATTGCTTTCCAAGGAGAAGCTGAAGAACTGCGAGGGGAAACTTTTGCATCCCAACCATTTCCAACCACCCCATGAATACTCTCAATCACTTTGTGCCATAATCTATCGCCCTCAAAGGGAAACCTCCAAAGCCACTTACCTAATAGAGTTGTGTTCCTTAATAGGATGTTCCCAATTCCTAAACCCCCTTGTTCCCTAGTTTTGCTAACCTGCTCCCACTTGATCAAGTGGTCCTTCCTTTCCTCTCCTGGGTCCCAAAGGAAATCTCTCATGTACTTCTCTAAGCACCTTCCTACCTTAGAAGGGATTCTAAAGGTTGAAAGGAAATAGGTGGGGAGGTTTGCTAGAGTGGCTCTAATCAAGGTTTTTTTTTTTTTTTGATCAATAACAAGAAACTTTATTAAAGATATGAAACTATGTGAAGCTTAGGTACAAAGGGGATGTAAAAAGACTTAACTCTCCCCTTAGCCACCTAATCACCACCTCCGAGTCACCTTCAAGAACCAAACATCTGATGTTCAACTCCCTTGCTCTTTGGATACCTTCCAGGGCTGTGAGGATCTCAGCCCTAAGAGAGTCTCCTTTCCCAATCGGGCCTGAGAACATAGCAATAATAGCCCCCACCTCATTCCTAAATACTCCCCCAATCCCAGAAGGCCCTGGGTTCCTTATACAACTACCATCAAAATTCAATTTTATGAACCCAGAAGGAGGAGGGGACCACGAAGGACTACAGGTCCTCTTGTAGAGGGCAAAGGAAGCTCCTTCCAGTTTCTCACCACATCAGCCACAGAAAAATATGAGAACAATTCCATAGTTTTCAACCAATGTGTCACCCTTAACAGGATTAGATCTAATAAGTTTCCAATGATTCTTTCCTTGTCTGAAAATATTCGTGAGTTTTTCACCCAAAGAATATAATTCCTCTTCCAAAGGGCTAACTTCCTATCAAACCTTTCTACAACTGGTTTCCAGAACCCAATTGACATGGGATTTCCTCCTAAGGGTAGACCTAGGTAACTGATAGGCCAACTTCTGATCTCACACCCCAAGATCTCCGCAAATCTTATTAGTTTTCTTTCCTCCAAATTGACCCCTACAATTCCACTTTTGGTCCAATTTATCCTCAGCCCTGTTACTCTCACAAAATTATTCAGCAGCACCTTCAAATTTTCCACCACTTCCTCATTGTTTCCTTCACAAAAAATATGGTGTCATCTGCAAATTGGAGATGGGTAACAATCACCCGATTTCTATTAACCTCCAACCTCTAATAAGGCCTTGATCCGTTGAGCGTCAACTTTTGCCACCATTCTGCTTAACACTTCTGCCACTAGGGTAAACGATAATGGGGATAGGGGGGTCACCTTGCCCAATTCCTCTCTTGGCCGGGAAAAAATCCTTTGTTGTACCATTGATTAGGATTGAGTAATGAACTGAACTTAAACATCCTTTGATCCAAGACCTCCATCTAGCTCCAAATCCCAGTTTTTCTAGTACTTTTAGAAGGACTTCCTAATTAACCAGGTCATAGGCTTTTTCTAGATCTACTTTACAAACTCGGCCCTGTTCTCTACCCTTTCTTCTTTCCACGACACATTCATTAGCCACCAAGATTTGATCCACAGTTTGCCTTCCTTCTACAAAAGCACCTTGTAAAGGAGAGATGATTGACGGTAACACCTTTTTTAGTCTTTCTGATAAGACCTTTGACAAAATTTTGTAAACACTCCCAATGAGGCTTATTGGTCTAAAGTCTTTAGGAGTTATGGCTCCCTCTTCTTTGGAATCATAAGTGATAAATGTGGCATTTGCTCCTGGTGAAACCTCCCCTTTGGAGAAGAATTCGTTAAAGACTTCCAAGATGTCTGATTTCACCATATCCCAACACTCTTGATAGAAGGCCATGGAGAAACCATCCGGCCCAGGGGCTTTAGATCTGTCCATTGAAAAAATAGCTTCCTTGATTTCTTGCAAAGAAAATCTTCTTTCTAGAGCAAGAGATTGCTCTTCTGACAGAACATCCCCTTCTAGCTCTGGCAATTTTGGCAACACACCATGTGGGCTTGAGAAAATTTCCTTAAAATGATTTACAAAAATCCTTGTAATCCCCTAACTTTCTCTTACCACTTTTCCTTCCTCCTCTACACTAAGGATTAAGTTCTTCTGTCTTCTTCCAATTGCAAGAGAGTGAAAAAACTTAGTGTTTCCATCCCCTTCTACAAGCCACTGATACCTTGATTTCTTATTTTTGAGAAAATTTAGCCAGAATTCATTAAATGAAGAGGAGGTACATAAGTAGATGTACAAAGTAGGGGAAGAACCCCTACAAATTACAAAGGAGGAAGCTTGTTGCTATACAAATGCTCCAAATACACACCGCATTTGGCTAAACCATCCATAGTATGATTGTGTTTCCTAGGAATCCAAACTAAATTTACATTTAAACAGTCCAAAGAATCCCTAGCCTCTGTCAGATAGTGATTCAATCTCCAAGGTCCCCCTTCTTTGTCTCTTAACTATTTTATAGTATTTGCTGAATCACCTGCAATGTTTAAATTCTGGATTCCCAAATTTTTTATTATCCTGATTCCTATGAGAGCAGCCATCACTTCAGCCTTTGTAGAATCTGCCAAGCCAATTGGACCGCTAAAAGTCCAACATATATTGCCCCTTTCGTCCCTTACTGTACCTCCAATACCAGCTAATCCAGGGTTACCTAAGGCTGTTCCGTCGAAGTTAAGGGTCATCACTGCTTCACCGATGGGGTCGGGATGCCTCAAGGACGTTTGATGGGGATGAGGGAGAAACAGAAAGGGGTAAGCATCTCTATTAAGATCATTGACTGAAAGTCCTTTGAACAGATCTGAGTTCACCGTCCAGAGGTTGCAAAGGTAAGTAATATATGAAATTAATTCCTCCAGGGTTCTGAATTTATTGTCAAAGGAGGCGGTTGTTTCTTTCGTCCCAAACACCCCACAACACTGCATGTAGCACTGATTACCAAAAAACTTTACCCCTTTTACTTAACCCTGTTCCTTGCCATTGATGCAAAGTGTCAATAATGTGCTTTGGTATAACCCATCTATAACCTGCCATTTTCAAGAAATGGAACCAGATCTTTTGGGTGAATTTGCAGTGAAGAAAAATGTGATATGCTGATTCACCTTCACTGGAGCATAAAATACAAACATGAGGAGAGATGGACAGTCTTCCCAAATACTTTTTCGCCAGTAGGGTGTAGGGTCCAGATTCGAGTGTCAGAATAGGAGGGGGAGATGTAGGCTTCTTTAAGGGTCTGAATTAGGTCTATTAATTCAGAAATCTCTGAATCCCTTAGGGGTCTTCTGAGATGGAGGTTTAGGGTGTTCTCGGCAGTTTGGTTTGGAAGGCAGGAAGAAATAGTGGCTTCTTGGTCAAGGGTAAGGTTAAAAAGCATAGGGAAAGAGGTTTCAAGGATAGTTTCCCTCCACCATAGGTGTTTCCAGAATTTTATTTTAAAACTATTTCCCACTTTATACCTTATAAAAGGAAAGAAAGAAGTGTGAATGGAGATGATACCTTTCCAAGGATTTGTGGACTTTATCCTGTTCAAATGAAGATTGCTATCCCACCCATTTGCATTTGATCCATATTTTCTTGAGATGACAGCTATCCATAGAGCATTGGGTTCTTTAGGGAACCTCCATAGCCATTTGCCTAAGAGAGAAGAATTTTTCTCTTTTAAGTGTCCAATTCCCAAACCTCCTTCCTCTTTAGGCTTGCATACTTGTTTCCAATTGACTAAGTGGCTTCTTTTTTCCCCACCTCCTTCCCAAAGAAAGTTCCTTTGAAGCTTCTCAATCTGATTTCTGACTTTGGTTGGAATTTGGAAGACTGAAAGGATGTAGACTGGCAGATTTGCTAAAGAGGCCTTGAAGAGAGTAAGCCTACCCCCTTTTGAGAGATAACACTTCTTCCAAGTTGATAGTTTCTTCTCACATTTCTCCACCACTGGTCTCCAGAAGTTGAGAGATATTGGATTCCCTCCAAGAGGCATCCCAAGATAAGAAATAGGAAGATTCTCCTCTTTGCATTCCAACAAAGATTTGAAATTTTCTAGAAGTTCCACTTCTACTGAGTTAAGAGCTACTATACTACTTTTGCAAAAGTTAACCCTCAAACCAGTGATAAGTTCGAAACATTCAATTATCCTTTTAGTGTTTGTGATGTTAGTTATGGAGGCATCCAAGAACAAAATTATGTCATCAGCAAATTGTAAATGTGAAATGTGAATCTTGTCCCTTCCCACTTCAAATCCTTTCACCAAGTTAAGAAGAATAGACTTATCAAATTGATAGTTAAAGATGCCCATCACTAAAGTGAATAGAAAGGGGGAAAGAGGGCAACCTTGTCTGAGACCCCTACTAGCCTTGAAGTAACCTTTCACTTCACCATTTATCAACACTGAAAACCAAGGAGAACCAATACAACCTTTAATCCACCTGATCCATTTTCTACCAAAGCCTCTAAGCTTTAAGCAATCTAAAATGCAGTACCAATCCACTTTATCGTACGCGTTTTCCAGATCTAGTTTCACAAGGACCCCCTGGTTCCCAAAAGATTTTCTGTCTTCTACACACTCATTTGCAATTAGAATGCTGTCCACAATTTGTCTCCCTTTTACAAAAGCAAATTGGTTTGGGGAAATTAGGTCTTCTAGGACTTCTTTAAGTCTGTTGGCCAGAACCTTCGCCAAAATTTTATAGATGCTCCCTATCAATCTTTATACCGACCATCCTAGCTCCTTCTAACCCCTCCTTCTCCTCCTGCCTACCTTCTTTTGTTCCCTCCAGGGTGTCATTCTGGGTTGGCTTTGTCTGGGTAATGAGTTGGTTTAGGCTAGCATCAGCACAATCCAAACCTAAGGTTGGGTCAGCTAGAACTTCCAGGATTAAAGATACAACTCTAGCCCTCTCTTCCTCTACCCTATCAACCACCAGATTGTTTGGCTCCAAGACTGTGGCACTTCGGATTGAGAGTTCCATAGTAGTTGGGGTTTTGACAGGACCTGCACAGGTAGCCAAGCACAAATTAGAATCCTCTTTAGTAGGAAACAAAGGATTAGAAGATGGAACATGAGATAAAAGTGTAGGGGTTCCCTGATTCGACAAGTCCAAATCCTTCCTTCGATCAACGCCTGCTAAGTGAGAGTCCTTGGCAGGTAAAACTGGGATAGCATCTAAATTCTGTTCCTCTTGTGTATCTTTGCTTCGGATAGTGCTGATATCCGGTTCTCTGTCTTGAATATCCTGAACTTGTGTCTCCCTTGGTATTTCTCTTGGACCACTGTTGGCTACATCTAGGTCCACCTTAGAGATTGAGGCAAGTCTCACCACTGTTTCTTCTTTTGGGGCCGACATGGAGGCACTAGAGGGTTCTTCAAACAGTATCTACATACCTATTATCTCATCGTTCAACATATTGTAAGTTTTAGTGGGTGAACCACTTCCGATGCTACTTTCGTCGTGCCAAACATCATCTTGCCTTAGGTCTTTCCAATCATCTTCTTCCTCAAATTCTTCACACTCGGGCCTGTTAAATTTTGGGTTCGGCTTGTCTGGGGTTGTGGAGTTTGTTTTCACAACCGGCTTCCATTTCCAACTGCTCTCCGACCGGGCACTTCCTACACCAGCGTTGCCGAATGCTCTCAAAGGGGTCTTGATAGAGTTTTCCGCAACCGCTGCAACAAAGGGGGTTGCAGGGTTCGATTTGGACGATGATAGACCCCAACAAACATCCCCAATCCTTTGGGCCGGCCTGCTCACATGCATTTTTAAGTGGTCACGTGACCTGTTTGGATTATAACTTGGTATTGGGTTGTCTAGTTTGACCGGTTTAACGCCTAAGTCAAATTTTAGCGCTCTTTCAAAAATTTCTCCTTTATTTCCGCCCCCTCCAGCTGCCACTTCAGCATAGGGCCTTTTAGTAGCCCCTTGATCTGAGATGGATAGCCCAGATTCTAGTCCCCCTTTAGAATTCTGACCGTCCTCTTTCGATTTCCAGTCTTCCCGTTTGCCTTCTTCTTGTAAAAACAGTCGGACTTCTCCTCCATACTTACCCCTTCCTTGACACTTGCCACACCATCATCTTCTACCTCCCGCAGGCTTTTACAGAGTCTCTCCTCCACCGACGACAGCAACCAGACTACCTCATGCGTTTCACCTAGTTCCAACCTTACTGTTCTCGGTATTGACTCTAATTTAACTCCTCCCAATTTCATCGAAGCTGCACTGAGATTGGACAAGTCCAATTCCTCCAGGACTCCTCTGCACAGTTCTGCGATTTTCTTGAAGTTTGCAAGGGACCAAAGATGAAATGGGAGCCCTAGCACTTTGAGGCGGACAATTTCTCTCTGGTCTACATGATTAGCATTTGGACACCACTGACTGATCACCATTACTCCTTCAGAAGTCTGAATAGGAAGCACATGTATTTCTTCCATCAGATTGTCTACTTCTAGTTCTAGAAGTGCCTTATCTTCTTGAAACGGTTGAAGATCGAAGTGTCCACCCACTTTCAGCTTTCGTTTAATCTCCTCTGCAACACAGCCCCAACTACCTACTCTTTTGTTTGCAAGTATCACATATTTTTTACGCCAGTTCTGGGAGGTTTGATCTTCATTACCTACAACATCCTTTTCACCATCTGGATGTGGTTGATTTTCTGGTGCTTGGTTGGGTTGGATATTTCTTGGTCTCTTTTCATTTCTCCATAAAAAGATCTGCAACTCCCTTACGAACAGCATCCACCCCTTACTCTGTTTTCCCATGGGGATACAAATCATTTGTCTCTACCTTCGCCGAACCATTCTGATACTGTTGCGAACCAGCCCTTCCTATTGAATTGAAGTGCAGCTACGAATACCTTTCCATTGATTTTGATTGAGTTCTTCCAGGCTTGTGTTTTCCTTGACACTAAAGCTACGTCTAGGAAGCCTTTCAGCCAAGATGCTACCTCCTTTTGGAGATACACTGTGGCTCTTTTTTCTTCTCTTATCTTCAGGAACACCAGAGACCTTGTTTTCACTTCTTCTAGTTTGTATTGCTTTGCTTCGAGCGAAACTTCCTTTCTTCACCTTCCCACTACTTCGAACTTGCCCTCCATTGACACAGTCACCTCCACAACTTTGTCATTAATTTTAGCATTTATTGACAAACATCCACTAAAGAAAAGATATTTTTTTTTAAAAAAATAACTCATGATTATGCTAAGCAAATGGGGCGTAGCCCAGTGGTGGACTTAGAGAGAGAGATGGCCTGTATCGGGGCTTGATGTTGCAATTGTTTTTGTTTTCAAAAACAAAACAAACCATGTTGTCGATTTTAGAAAATGTTATATAGTTTATTTTATTTTTTATTTTTCACGGTTTCACCAAGTTGAAGCGAAAGGCAGTAAGGTCTATGCCTCATTAAACTTGAGGCTTAGCCTCAGATATAGTATAGAAGGCAGCTGATGCAAGGTGCTTTGGCTGCACCTTGCCTTGCTTCATGCACTTCAGTGCCTTTTAAAACCATGTTAATAAGTGATATGACATCTGATACCTCATGATTCCTATGGCCTCTCTCAAAAGCAAAGTTCCAAGATTGATATTGCTAGAAGAGGAGTAAAATGTAGATAATGGACAATTTTTATAGAAGAAATAGAATATGCCTTAGAAATTTGTGCATGGTACAGTGTGCATGTGCTATTGTTATGTGTTCCTCATTATATTGAAGGATATAGGTGTTTATTTTACCATTCACGATACAGTGTAACTCCATTCAATTACTGTGTGTACACACAAATAAGTTGTCAATAGCTTGGTGATCGTGGGCTTTTGATTGCAGGAACTGCATTGCCTTGGAGACCTTATGTGAGCGTATACTACAGGGCACATCTTTTGTTTGAAAGGGCTGATGACAGAAAATGGATTCCTGAAGAATATGAACTTATAAAGAGGTGTGTTTAATCATAGAGTTGTTTTTTTCTCTCCATTCACAATCATGTGTTTGTGGCTTGTCATGATATGTTGACTGGATACAGATAATGTGTGCAAAAATTTATGTAAGACAATGGTCATCTTTTATTATTTTTGTGAAAATTCTCAGTTCTTATAGTAATTCCTACTAATAAATTTTCATACTAATGACCAACAAGCTGTATTATAGGGTTTATGAAAAACATGGAGCAGACTGGAAGATGGTTGCTGATCAACTTGGTAGACATAGATTCCATGTAAAAGATACATGGCGCAGGTTGAAAGTGATTAACAGGAGAAAAGGTAAAAACAAAATTTTACCATATATGCACCTACCAGATTTTAGAGCTTTGGAACACTTGGAAGATTTTGATTATGTAGGATGTGAATATGATCATTGTGCATAGTTTGCCTTAGTTACCTCAGCATGTTGAGTATGTTAGTACGTAATTGTTGACTGGGCCAATTGTTCTTTCTTTACATATTTTTTCTCATGAATAATTTTCTCTCTATTGAGAAAGGAGGAATTCTATGGGTGGAGGAACTTGCCAATTGAAGTGAGCCTGCTGTTTGATTCGGCCTCCTTTGTTTGGCCCACAAAAAGGGGAAGAATCATGTGGAAGTGTATTAGAGCAGCTACTTTATGGACAATCTGGGAAGAGAGGAACTCTAGAATCTTCCAAGAGAAGGAAAGGAATTTATTGGAATTAATTGAGTGCATCCTAACAAGGGCAGTATATTGGCTGAAAACCTCGAACTCCTTTTCAGTTCTTTACCTTTGATGACTTTTGGAGGAACTGGTTGGAAGTGGCAAAGAGCTTTATGGGAAGAAACTGACCCCTTATTGGACTCCACCTTTGGAAGGGTTTATAAAACTGAATTTTGATGTGAGCAGTCAGGGTAATCCTGGCTTTTCAGGAGTAGGTGGGGTCTTGAGAAATGAGGAAGGTTCTGTCTTGTCTTTGTTTTCAGGGCCTACTAGGGCTGAGCTGCTAGCTGCTGTGCAAGGCATTCAGATTGCAAAACTACTCGATATGATGAGCTTAGTCATAAGAGGGTATTCTAAGGTGGTTGTGGGGTGGTTGCAGTATCCAGATTCTGTTAATTGGAAGTACAAGGATTTGCTAAAGAAAGTTAAGTGGTTGACACCGCATATGATAATTAGGTAACAATGGGTCAACAGATTGGCTAATGCAATGGTAGATTTTTTAGACAAAGAAGGGGCTACTGGGGATTCTCTTTTCTGGTCTGTGTTGCAATTTTCAGTTTTCAGCTTTAGTTGGTGTGGCTGCATCTCACACCCCCTTGGTATGCTTGTATTAGTCTTTATCTTTTGATAATAAAATCTAATTCAATTATAAAAAATGAAAGAAAGGAAGAGTTCTAGTTTTATTTTGATAAGCAATAATATATTCCTTCTCTTCTTATTTTTCTATGCAATAAATAATTTCCTCTGCAACTTTAGTCTGGCTTAACTCAAAATTCAACATGATAGCTTCTGGGCAGAGTTTGGTTTATTTTGAATCAGTTAATGTTCACAGTGTCTGCATTTTTTTTTCCATGGGGTTAATAGTTTTGACAGATACACACACACACACACACACTCTCTCTCTCTCTCTCTCCCTCATCTATGCTAAAATCTTTCTCCTTTTCAAGTGTCACATTTTGTTTTTTCCTGAATGAAACAGGACAGTGGACCCAAGACGAATACCAGAATTTGTTTGATTTAGTGAACATGGACTTGCGCATGAAGGCCTTTGAGGAAAGGAAATCTAAGCATGGCATGGTTGGTGCATTTATTATCTTTGTTCAGTCTAGCTTGTATGCTTGTCATTTTAGTTTTTCTGTTGCAAGCACAATTCATAATGTTGTGATTTTCATGTTCATCTTGACTTCAACTATAACTGTATGTTTTTTCTTTTTTATCTGCTAAATCAATACCTCATTGGATGTTGTACAGTTACGAGATAATATCCGTTGGGGAGCTATTAGTGACAAGTTGGGGACTAGACCTGGTCATCTTTGCTGCTCTAAATGGTACATTTTCATTTTATTGTCTGGTTGACCTTTGGATTTTAACATGAAATGGAGAAACCACCTTTTGTTTGTCAAAACAAGAGAAAAAAGTCGAGGATTTCTGAACAAGTGAAACCATTGGGGGTTAGTATCATGTGGCCTTTCATTGGATGTAATAGTAGCTATTACCTTGGTTTTGGATGTCTTGTCAGGAAAAATTTTATTGAAAATACTGTCATGTGTCATGAGCATGAGGCAAGAAAGTTTCACGAAAGGGTCTGCAGTGGAGGAAGACCAGGCATTGGTGGGAGAACATAAGGGTCTGCAATAGAGTGTTCTTTAGGAGATAGTAGCATATTAAAGTTTGAAGGAAACTTAAATTGTCATTGGGTGGGTGCAGGAGGTGTATTAGGTCCATGGCAGATCGATCATTTCCTTGTGGAAGCTAGTATGAACATATTGGGATCTTCTGCACTTGTTGTGCACTTGTTTTCAGTCTGACAGGTTTTGCATTAAACCTATGTAAATGCCCATGCATATGGGACCACACATGTTGTTGACTGGGACCACACATGGGATACCTGTTGTTGACTGAATGCAAGTGCAGCACAAACAAGTTCAGCAGATCAGGACTCAGTATAAACACTTCATGGAACTGGGCCCCAAAGATCAGCAAATGGTTTGGGTGGACTCTGGCTAGAGAGGGGTCCTAATTATCGGCAAATGAACTGGGTCCCTGTTCCATTTCATGGAACTGGATCCTGGATTAGGTCATATTGCTATTTTGGGATATACTTTGTGCCTGGGATGATCTAATCTTATGAACCAGCTCTTTTTTTTTTTTTTTTGATCAATTATGAACCAGCCCTATTTCCTCCATGTAGGGATTTCTATTTTTCACTCCTTTTTTTTCTTATTTCATAGAAGTTTCTGATGTGTTATTAACAGAAGAGAAAACAATATGGTCTTTTATCTCTGTCCAGCAAAGTTAGCCTCAAACAGTATGATTTGTTCTTCATTTATGTTAACTTAGTGTTGCCAAGAGTGAATAGTATTGCAGCCTTGTACCATGGTACCATCTAGAATTAACTTAAGAGGGTCGAATTTGTTTGGAAAATTTTTAATAGAAACTTGATGTCCAAATTTTCCTTCTCTTATGATGCCTGAAACTTGTGTTTTTTTTTTCCAGGTATGGCCAATTAACATCATACATGGTATCTGAAGGAAATTGGGCTGATGTTGATGATTATCGGTTGCTGAATGCGTAATGATCTTAATTCTCTCTCAGTCTCTTTTATCTGTTCATATATTGTTGAACAAGATGCCATATGTAGTGAAAACGCAAAAGGTTTCTTCCTGTCTGGTACACAAATGTATTTATCCTTGGTAGTGGGCTGGCAGGCACTGCCAAGGGCATTGTCTACATTAAAGAATCAAATTGTGTGGATGACATTGGGACTCCATGCATTTGGCTATTGGCTGCATTGGGAACAACCATTTGAAGGATTATGGACATTGAGACTCCATGCTACATTAATGGCATTGAGGGTATTCCCATTTTAGTAAAGGAGGATTAGCAGAAGCTACCTTCCCTCCCTCTAGGACATGCATGCCATTGACTTTCTAGGCTAATATAAACCTTAGAAGATGATTCAGATCTCTACAAGTCATTTCTAGCATATACTTGTTTGGTATCCAAAGTAATACATATGAGATGGTTAGGATCATCATCAGTTGATTGTAAGAGCCATTGATGGACCCATGATCCAGTGGATTCCAAAACCTGTGGATACAGTGCACATTAAGGACTGTTAGGTTTGTATTTAGTGCACTCCTCCCAAAGACTGCAGATACGCAGGACTGACATTAAGTAATGGTCTTAGTGAGCTTGTGAGAGACTGAAGTTGTACAGTTATCTGAGCTGACAAATTTTCAATTTTTTGTTCAATTCAGTCAATTCAAGTTCATTTCAAGATCCATTGAGGAGTATATTTTATTTCTGATTATACCGATTCAATCAAGTCAACATGAGTAACCTGATTGGGTTTGGCTGGTATAGAAAATAGTTATGGTCTTGTCCTCCCAAACTCTTCAAATTAGTTGCTTAGATCTTTTGTAGCATATTATTCTTTTTTGAGTAATAAAAACTTATGGCCTATTCATTAAAATTCAGTTCAAGAATTTAAATTTGGGGGTTTTGTGGCTTAGGTAGATGATGCTTTAGTTCTTGCAAGTGTGTCCTGAGGGTTTTATAAACTAGTTGTTAAGCTTAAACAGAACCAAGATGGTGCTTTCTAGGAGATGAAGTTTTATCCTTGCCTTTTGTGTGACCTTGGCCCAAACTTGTACTTACATGATTTTCTGCTTAATTTATTTATGTTTAACTGTTGCAGACTTCTTAGCCTGGATGCTTGCTGCATGGAAGATGTTGATTGGGATAATCTCCTTGAGCACAGGTAAATCTAATGAAATTGGGGGTAATATGTGGAATCCTCTGCTGAAAGATAATATTTGGTAACTACCAAGTCGTTTATGTGCCATGGTTCCCCCGCTTATTTTTTCAGCTAATGGTGGGCTACTCTTGGACTCTAACCTTTTTGCTACTCAGTTCTATTGGATCAATCCTTCTCTGTTTAGTGGTTGATACTTATTTCAATTTCCATCACATATATTCATCACACATTCTAGAAAAATATACCATGTTACCTTCAGCTATTTTTTTTTTTTTTATCAGCACCTTCGGCTAATGTTCTTGTTGGTTACCCAATAAAGTTTTGGGTAAGTGATGCTATACGGGTGGGGTATTATTAGATCTAGGTTTTTGGTTCTATGGCTTCTAGTGCCTAAGATGCAAGGTGCAAACTTTGGAAATGATTTTAAAAAATTCAATAATACATAAAAATGTGAACATGCATTTTAAAAGAAATTAATTGTTTTAAAATGCTTATTGGCTCAAATTAAAATACATAAGCATAACATATAAAACATATTCAAAGTGAAATGTGGGAGTTAAAATCCAACATGTGTGGGTCTTCAGAAGGTGCTTTGTTCATCCTACTATTTTTTTTTGATAAGCTTTGAGCATCCAACAACAATTTAAGCATTGTGAAACTTCCAATCTATTTATTTATCTCCTATTTGCATTACTTCAATTAGATGGTCTGCTGTTAAACATCATGCATCCTTAATCCTAGGGGTTTGGCCCTCCATTTCCATCAGGCCCCTTTAGGGAAGCCCAAATAAGTCTGTGAAAGGGATTTTTCTATTTGAGATTCTATTTGCATTAACAACAGCTTTGGGTATTTGAAATGTCGTTGTTTTCATTTATTTTAAAAGTTAATAAACTGTTACTAGTGTACAAACAGCAATAAAAGATAATTTAGAAGTTGATAAACCATTACAAAGGTGCAGAACACATAATAAACAAAAAATTACAAAAAAAAGCATATTGAAAACGGTGTGGTGTGCCTGTGCTGAGGTGCAAGGTGCAATATGCATGCCATTTGAAAGTGGCTGTATGTAGGTTCAGGCAAGGTGCATGCCTCAAAATGTGCTTTGCTTGTGCACCTAGATGCACCCTTCCATTTAAACATTGTCAACAATTTTTTTTTATGAATAATAATGCAATTTTATTGAAACAGAATTAAACATTGTCAACAAATATTGCAATTCACTCCACCCGTGGGGGCTGAATCACAATACAATTCACTCTTTCCCTGGCCAAACTGCTTGAGAACTTAATTTTTGATCCATTTGAATGAAATGTTCACTTTGGAGGAGTTAAGAGAGTTTATCTCCCTGCCTTTGTAATTATTTTTATTGTTTAATGAAATGCTTTTGTTATTGATAAAAAAATGTTCACTCTGGAGGCCAACAATTTAGCCTCTCAATATAGTGTTTGGGAGACTAAAGGGACCGCATCTTCACATCTCATCTAATAATTATCTAAGAATCTCCCTTCTCATCCACTCGAGGTGGTCCTTGAAAAGTACATCTGTCAAAGGTTATGGAGAAGAGCTAGGATCTCTGCTCTAATTTAATCTCCTTGAGCAATGAGCTTCCCCCACACTTGAGGACTCCTAGTTCCCAAGAATTGAGATTGATTGCTTCTTGGAGAGAAGGCTAGCTTTGTTATATATCTGCATTTAGGATGCATCTTAAACTAGCAAAAGACATCTTAGGAAAATTTGAAGGGAAATGGGAATGTGCTAAAGAAACTTGGTGGTGGAATGAAGAGGTTCAAAATATAATTAGATTAAATTGAGCATATTACAGAGTATGACAAAAGATTACAAATGTAAAAAAAATTGAGGAAATATAAAATCATAAAAAGGAAGTTGAAAAGAAAGTGAAGTCAAACTTAGGGCATATAATGAGCTTTATCATAAACTAGGCACTAAAGAGGGAGAAAAGGAATCTATAAACTAGCAAAGATGAGATAAAGGAAAGGTAGAGATTTAAAACATATTTGGTGTATTAAAGAAGAAGATTAAATGGTATTGATAAAAGATGAGGAAATCAAGCAAAGATGGAAAAGCTATTTTTAGAAGTTATTAAATGAATAATATATAGAGGATGCTAATGGAGGAGAGACTAGTAATATAAATAGTGTTAAAAATAATATATACTTTTGTAAAGTTAGAACTACTAAAGTTAAAGAGGTGCTAAATAAGATAAAGAAGGGAAAAGCATTAAATCTTGATTGGATTCTAAAGAAGTATGGAAAGGTAAGGGAGGTGATTTGTTACAAGTGGAAGAGGCTAGAAGAGCTAGGGGTAGACCAAAAAGGACATGGGTGGTAGTAAGAAATGGTTTAAGGACTAATTATTTAATAGTGGATATTGGCTTTAAACAGAACAGATTGACGTGGTGCCTATATTTAAGAACAAAGGCGATATACAAAGTAATAATTAAGGGTGCAGGTCGGGCTAGGTTAGGTCGGGTTGATGTCAACCCTAACCATAGTTGTCAAGGTGTCGCCTAGTGTGTAGGCACATTTTGGGGCTTGCCTCATTCATACACCATATGATATATATCAATGTTTTAAAAGGCGTTGGGGGGGGGGGCACCTGCGCGCCCCGCCCTGTGGCATATGCCAAAGGTGTTGACACCTCTTACGTGTACACCTCAGGTGCAAGAGGTGTACGCCCCATATGCTTTTTTCATGGGGTGTGCTAGAGGCATACGCCTTATGTGCCTCATGCACACCTCACATAAAAAGACAGAAAAAAAGAAAAAGAAAGAAAAAAAAGAAAAGGAAAAGAAAGGAAAGGGAAAAAAAAAAGAAAGAAAGAGAAGAAAAAAGTGAAAAAGAAAGAAAAGGAAAGGGAGGCTTATGCGCCTTGTGTTTGGGAGGCTTATGTCTTTTACATTCTGAATTATGCCTCATGCCTCTAGGTAGTGGAACACCCCGTATGCCCCGATCGTATCAGGGCCCCTTTGATACACCCCTACACTTAGTGTTTCAGGGTTCCACCTATTTTAGGGGGTAGATAGGCATTAAACCAACCCCCTGAACTAGGTATAAAGAAAAAAAAAAAGCTAAAAGAATAAATACGAGCTTTGATTGCGTATCAGACTATATCGATATTTTGAACCTTGGCTCTACCCTTTCTCCATCATTTTTGAGAATTTTCTTTCTTCTAAGACAAGAATAGGGGCTCTGCCCTTCTTTATTTTCTATTTCAATGGAAAAAAATAGGGGCACATTCCCCTTTTGTGCATTTCTTTTTAAGACAAGCAGTGCCTAGGTGGCGACTAGGCGACTAAGCGCTCCCCTATCACCTAGGTTTGCCTTGGCGCCTTGAAAACTATGACCCTAACCTAACTTGAGTTTTGAACCCCCAACCCTAACCCAATCCGTTAGGATTGGGTTCAGTTCTAGTCGGGCTTAGGTTAGTCTCGGTTGGCCCAACTTCTCTACTTTCCTTTTTGCCAAATGTAGTTATTTTCTAGATTCTAAGGGTTCATGTTAATTCAATATTAGCATTGTGTAAAAGAACATGGTTATCATGATTTAGAAAAAAAATGGCTTTAAACTAAACTTTTAACATACAATATACATGCAAGCAAGTATAGATATATAAATATGCATATAAAATACTTGTATAAAAAATGCATAAATATACATTTATAGGTTCATAGTTGCGCATATACATACATGCATAAATAGTGAATACACATATACATAAGTTCTTACATGCATGAATACATATTTATATTATATTTATACATGCAAATATGAAGTTAAGTGAGGTTCGAGTTGAGTTGGGTTGGTCAAGGTTTTAACCCTAACCCAATCTGAAGTTAAATTGGGCTTGCGTTTATCAGCCCTAACTCAAACCTGAATTTCAATTCAAGCATACTTTTTCGGCCTGGGTTTGTGCTAATGTGACCCAAGTTGCAGCTCTAGTTATGATATCGAGGGATTAAGCTCATAAGCCACACTATGAAATTTTGGGAGAGAAAATTTGCGAAGAATACAACATGAAACAAGTATATCAGAGAACCAATTTGGGTTTATTCCAGGAAGATTAACCTTGGAAACCATCTTACTTTTAAGAAGATTGATATAAAAGTTTAGAGAGCAAAACAGAGATCTCCTTATTATCTTCATTGATCTAGAGAAAGCATTTGATAAGTTCCTATAGAGATAATAAGGTGGGTCCAATGTTTTAAAACGCAGAGGCGTGATGAGAGGTGTTACACAAATTGGAGGCGTGAGGTAGTTCAGAATGTAAGAGGCGTAATCCTCCCCAACAGGGAGGGAGAAGAAGGTGCCTTATATTGAAAAGAAGGAAGATGCATGACACTAGCTGAAAAGGGTATTTATCCAAAAAAAAACGCTAGCTGAAAAGGGGCCCAAACTTTCTTTCCCCTTCTCTTTGCTTCCCCTTTTCTTTCTTTTCTTTTTTCTTTCTTTCTGTCTTTTTTTTTTTGTATGAGGTGCATGGGGTGTGCACCTCTAGGATGCCTCATTTAAAAAGGCGTTTGGGGTGCCTTGTCTGGAGGCATGCCTCCAGGTGTATGCCTCCCACACCTTTAAAATCCTTGTTGGGTCTTAAAAAAGAAAGTGGTTCAAAGTAGGTGCATAGACCTAATTAAGGATATGCATGGTGGTGCAAAAACCAATGCTAGAACACCTGTAAGAGAACATATTTTACAGTTACATTGGGTCTTCACCAAGGTTTAGCAATTAGCCTTTATTTATTTGCATTGATCATGGATGATTTGATTCACCTATTCATGAGGTTGCTCCATGGTGCATGTTTGTTGATGATATCATTTTAATTGATCATGGATGAATAGTGTTGGGCAATCAAGAAACATGTTCAGAAAATGAGTGTGGCACAAATGTGTATGCTGAGATGGATAAGTGGAAAAATTAGAATGGATAGGATCTGAGAGAAAGTAGACTAAGATGGTTTGGTCATGAACATGGAAGACCATCACAATATCCATAAGTGATTTATTACAAGTTGAAGGGGCTAGAAGGGCAAGGGTAGACCAAAAAGGACAAGGGTAGAAGTAGCAAGAAATGATTTAAGTGCCAAGGGATTAGAAATGGATATGACATTAAACAGAATGGACTGGCAAAACAGGATTAGTGTAGCCGGCTCCATATGGTGGGGATAAGGCTTGGATGGTGACGATAATGGAAATTCTTACAATTAGTTCCCCAATAGAACTATCCCTCAGAATGTTTAGTCCTCGTAGGCTCCTTATCTAAGCCAAATTGTCATCCATTACATTGGCACATCTAAGCATTCAATGGAATGTTAATCAGTTCAGTTGCCAATTTGCCAACTTCCCACATGAGATATTTGTATTCCCAATTTCGCACTGGAACAGGGCCTTGTTTGACTGCCACGGACAGAAGGGTAGAAGTGGTGGAGAGAGCGAAAAGGTAGGAAAACATAGAAGCAGAGAGGTATTTAAGGAAGAATATAAGGGATGTTAATGAGGATAGTTCAGAGGAGAAGATGGATAAGATTGGGTCTATTGAAGGAGGGGAGAGAGTGGGGGATGCAGAAGGGAGTGGGGTTGAAGAAACAGCGGTTTATCAAAGTAAAAGGATCTATAGGGCGAAACCTCTCAATGAAGATTTGAATGACGAAAAGGAAGTGGAGGAAGATATGGTTATGATGGATGAAACTCATGAAGTCAAGGGGAAAGCTGATCTGGAAACAGTTATTGACAAAGGGGTGGAGGTTAGTAAAATTCTAGGTTTATTTTTCCTGAGTGGAGAGGAATTTGCTAGAAAAGCCTTTATGGAAGTGGAAGAATTGGCCGGGGGATCATTGGAAGAGAAGGCTGAAGGTCCAAACTCTGTTCTTGGGACTTAAATTGAAGATGAGAAGGGTGTGGTTTTGACAGAGGGGCAAGTATTTGAGAAGAATGTGGTTTTAGAACTATGAAAGGATTAATGATAACTATGGGCAGAGAAGAAGGATTAAGGCTAATTCTTCTGCTGTTAAACGATTCAAACATCAGAATAGTTGCAGAACTGTGACTGTGTTGAAGGTATTTGATAGATTTGAGGGGAGGTCTATTTGGGGTCGGAATTAAGAATAGGGTAAAGAAGACTAGAAGGGCTTTGAAGAGGAAAAAAAGAATGTAATTTTTGAATAGAGGAAGGTTTGAAATGATTGAATCCTAAATTTAGTCTTAGGAAAAAGTTTATCTTGGGGCGGTTCTAGTCTGGGCTTGGGATGATGGGAGGAAAGGATAAGGGAAGGTTTTGGTTGCACTTTTTGCCTCGGGTTGGGTGGTTTTGAGGGTTTTCTGTGTTCTGGTTTATGATTCGATATTTTATGGGTTTGGGTGATATCTTATCACCCCTTCTAATCTTTTTCTCTTTTCCCTAATAATTTTTTTCCTTTATTTATAAAAAAATACCAGCTCACCACTACCATTTCATAGTTGAGGGTTTGGCTCAATCTTAAATCCTGTAGAACTGCCAAGGGTTCTGCCCTTGGAAATTGTTGACACCCCATTTAAGTGGTTTTTGTTTGTGGTTCTGAAAAAGACTGGTATGGTTCTGGAACCATACCATTTTTTAATGACAATGCTTTTCTTTAAGCATGATATGTGAGTCTTGAATATATGGTTCTTGTGTATATGTATGTTCACTATTTACTTCTGATCATAATACAGTCATTATTAAGTAGAGATGTTATTGCTAGAACTACATTGGTGTGTGAGAGTCACCATATAACATCTCCTGGTTGGGAAAGCTATAAAACATTGTGTTCAAAAAACGCCCATTTTGCTGATTTTGGAACCATGCTTTGCTGAAGGTGCCAGCTGCCTTCTTGTGAAGTTTTTACTCTTTAGCTGGTTGTAGTGGAGTCTTGGGATCAAGTCCCACTTTCACCGGTTGGGGGTTCTAAGGGTTGGGGCTTCTCCCTGCTGTGTTAGCCTGTTAGCCTACCAAATGAAAGAACCATGTATTGCTGGTTGTGACAGGGTACAGAATGCTCTTTCCTGCTGTGGCATATCTGTGAACCAAATGGAACACCAAGGCAATCATAACACACCCTTAGTTCAAATAGTGGCCTATACAACTTGATGTCTTTAAAATTGTGCTTTAGGTTGCTTTTGTTTCCGGTGCAAAAACAAATATGCACAGTTCAAAACCCCCCTTTGACCAGTTCATGAATGCATAGTTTAGTTTTGATAAATTTTGTATTCCTACCAAATGGTTTTTAGTTATAATGAGTACAAACATGAATTGCAAGACTGAAATCTACCTTTTTTACATTGTCCAACTTTGTGTGCAAAATTTGTATCAATTTTTTGGATACAAACTTTGCTCTAATTTTGAGTACAAACTTATCTTGGAAGTTGTGATAACTGTCATTTCCAGTACACATTCATACCAAATGCTTGCAAAACTGAACCATGAGTACATAGATGTATTATCCAACTGGCATTTGCACTGCAAACAAACACAGGCAAAAAGGTTATTACATTATTAACTTTGTCTATATTTGTAAATGTACAAGCACATGTGCTTTTGTCAACTCTCAAAATTTTCATCTCTCCCCCTCACACACACACACACACACACACGATTTACTTGTTTCTCCAGCCTCTTTCTTGAGAGAGAGCATGTGCGTAATGAGGCTTGTCTGTGTGTTTCAATTTTCATAGATATTTGCAACCTTACATCTTGTAAATTGTTCCTCGAATCTGTGCGTTGTTTGTATCTTAAACTTGTCTTCTTTATATTCTTTTAATATGCTTGTCATTTCATTTTTCTTCAGGTCCGGAGATCTTTGTAGGAAACGTTGGAACCAAATGGTCCATTACTTGGGTGAGCATAAGACCGAGTCTTTTGCAGAACAACTAGAAATTCTCTCACAACGTTATTGCCCCGATGTACTAGAACCAAGATTAGCTTATGATAGCAAACCTGTTATCCCCTGAGGCTCACTGCAGATCATTGTTGTGTGTATCTCTATCTGCTATGGCCTCTGGAGAAGGCATTGTTATTGTGAATCTCGTGGCCTCCCTTTCTATCGAACAATTAAACCATCCCTGTAAATTGGAAGGACAAGATCCGCAACATACATTTACCATTGGAAGTAAACAAAAAATAAAGTGCAAAATATGGTTTTGTGAGATCATTTGTTATTTGGTTTGTAGTGCCGATGCTTCTAACTTTGGTTGTGCATCTATATACCATCAAGTTGTCACCACAGAGGCCCTTTTTGTTAAAGATTCTACTTGTATTATATAATTTGAATATAGGACAGGCGGTATAGGCATGAAAAAAGCGAAGAAGCAACAAGGGTTCGACTATGATATGGAAACGATATGATTTAAGGTGTTATTTATCAAAATTCATGGGTGGGTTTTGATTGGTCAAAACTCTTTCTTTGATTCTTATTTTAATTTTTCATGCTTTCCTTTCTCTACGATTACCCCATTTTTAACAACTGCTATTAGGTGTGCACCTTTAATGGTAGATAACCGATGTGCCATCACAATTGTCGTTCTATCCACCATAACACTGTCCAATGCATCCTGTACCACTTGTTCTGACTCGGTTGAATTGAATAAACTAGATTCATATTTCCTATACCCAAATTGAATTGAATTGGAGAGAGGGAAGAAAGCTTGGTTGGGTTGCACTGTTCAATCCTGTTGCAACCCATTGATAAACTTGTGGGCATTGGCCAACTCAGCTGCACCTAAAATTTCAGCCACTGTTGCATCCATATAAAAAATTAATGTGTACCAGAAGGATTTTTGTACATTGCACAGACACTTTAAAGAGAAATGTTACAAGGAAACCATGAGGGGAGAAAGAAGAGTAATGAGGTACATGCACAAACAGTATCATTGATCTTCCTGAATTCCTCCCACCACTGAGCATTATCATTGATCTCTCTTCCTCCGTTGGATTCTCCTTTTTCTCGAACACAGGGTCGTCGTTGAGAATTTTCTCAACCTCTGGTGTGTTTCTATGGTCAGGAAGAGTTTCGATCACATTCCCAGAAGAACTGATCGAGCATTTGCTTGTATTTGCCGGGCATTTCCGACGGATTTTTAGGGTTTTTTCCCTTTACCAAATGAATATGAACCAGAACCACAAATGAATGCAAAATTTGGTGCACTAGATAACTTAAGGAACTGAGAATTGTTGAAAGAGGTGTCGATATCTAATGGTATGGGGAGGGTGGAGTTGGAGAACTATTGTAGTAGTTAGTCTAAAAATTACGAAAAATAGTTTTTCATTTTGTTATAAATGATTTTCATTGTGGTGAATGAGCTGAAGTATGGAACCATTAATAATGTATTAAATTCATCCCTTCTTCCAAAAATTGCATAAACCTCCCAAATGTTTTTACCTCTGTACACTTCGATCTTTCCAAAATCCTCTCTTGACATTTCAAAGAAATTATAAAAAGACCCCCTTCCTTAGTTTGTTGTTAAGAACCCAACTGAAACTGAAAGACAATGGATTTACTTTTACCGGATATTGACAAAAATACCCATGAAAAACAATGTAAGAATGTTTATTGACAAAAATACCCCTAACGGATATTATGGTTTTACCGGTCAACTTATTGGTTGAACTGTTCAGCCTATGCCAATTCCGCCATGAATGACAACCAACCATTCCTACTTCTTTTTATTAGTCAACCATTACAAATTTTAGTCTCTCCCTCTTTCCTCTCTCTTCTCTATTCTCTCTCTCTCCCTCCTCTTCCATATATGTATCTATAAATCAATAAATGCACGTGGTGCTCAACTCTTTGAATATAACATAGGAAGATACCTGTGCCAATCTATTCAAGCTGACTTTTAGTTCTATTAATAATACAGGGGCTTCTTTTGAAAGCAGGAATTTCAACTTCTAGAGCTACGTACTACGTACACTATATCGTTGTTGAAAGTTGTTGCATGATAATTGTATATATTTTCAATCAATATTCAAAATATCGATATGTCCGATATATTGGTAAAGGCGTATCAGACAGTATCGGTAGTTTTTTATTTATTTTTAAATCCGATTCAGAGGGGGTGGTTTAAGATCCGTGTATGCCCTGAACCGGTCAAAACCCTGATATACCCTCTGTAGGGGCGTATCGGGAAACTCCCGATACAATCGATACTTAAAACCTTGTTTTCAATAGTAAATTAAAGCTAATCTCCCTTGGCGAATATAGTACTAGAACAAGGATTATGAAAAAAGTTTCTACACCTTTTTGTTCATTTTATTTCACTATTAGAAGAGAGAAACTAATTTGAATTATAAATCTTTGGTTGATTAGTATGTTGAGTTAGATATTTGAGACAAGTCTCCCGAATATTTGAAGATATTCTATGCCCTATTTTGCTAGATTTCTTGTTATTTGAGTGTCCATGTTACCAAGGATGCATTTGCGAAGAGTATAAATACATAAATGCGGTACAAAACCAATTGTCTGATTCAAAAAAAATGTAAAGTTGGTTTAGTTTTATAATGGTTTTTAATTGTGACTTGTGAGAGGTACAAACAAGAATTTCAAGATTGGAATTCACCTTTTCTACGTTGAACAACTTGAGTTCAAAAGTTTGCATTCATTTTTTGGATGCAAACTTTTGCTCTCATTTGAATGCAAACATGCCATAGAATCTATGTCTGCTGTCGTTATCGATAAACAAATATATTATTACAAACCACCTGCAAAATTGAACCACGAATGCATATATGCATTAAACCGGCATTTGCACTCTTCCCAAACACAACCTAAAAAGCATAGGTGTAATTGCAGTTTGTTATATTACTGGATTTATACCTTGCTTTTCTTGAGAGATAGGATTTTACATCCACTCTAATCCCTTGGGGGAAGACAGCTCATTTATAAAAAGACAACGAAGCAATAGATCTAGCTGCTGATAGATGCAGTGGTTATAGACTTTGGAGAGCAAAACCCTAAGATAATACCTTCAGTTAACAGGCCAACACAATTTGATTAAGAAAAGCTAAGGAGCAAAGGGGGACTAAAAATTATCCAAACAAATTCAACTGTTCACATGTGAAATCTATCAGTTAGGACTTTGCCTATCTATGGTGATAGAAGGGCTAGATGCCGATGTTATTAAACTCGAAGAAAATGTTTCACAGGAACATTGATCATTTTGAGACCATTCCTAGCTAGGTACGAGGGCTTTGAGGGTGCTGGGGGACAGTTATTGTTGCTCCATTAGACGCCTAGGGTTTTCATGCCAAAAGCATAGTTCCTTAGGCAAATTTAAATGAATCAACAAAGGTGGTGTTTGGAAACAATTTTGTTTTCTGAGAAGCGTTTTCTCAGAAAATGGTGCTGTATAGGCATGCTGTTTTCTCATAAAATGTTTTTTCAGACACAGGAATTTTTCAATGCTATGTTAGTACACTGTTTATAGTAACAATAAAAACAGGAAAATAGTAAAAACGACATTTTCTCAGACCACAACTTTCCTGATTTCCAAGACATGGTCCGAGAAAACGCTTATTGAAAAACCGGTTAACCAAACATCAGGCATTTTTCGAAAAATCAGATTTCAAAATGGCGCTGATGTAGCACCATTTTTTTTTGATGATTTAGGAGGGTGTTTGACAACATGGTTGGTTTATACCCCCCTAAAAGTAGGGGTGTCAATTGGATTGGATTTGGTCCAATCCGGTCCAGTCCAATGTGAGTCCATTATAAATGGATCAGGCCCAATCCAATCCAATGAATATTTTGGACCAGTCCAATTCAATGTCTGGATCGTCCAATCTGTTCAAATTCATTTTGATTTAGATTGGTTTCAACCCAAACCTGGTCCATTGACACATATATTCTTATCTTGTATCAATAGACCAGATACTGGCTTAGTCCAACCCAATCCAATATAAGTATTTTATAGACGGACCAGGTCCAATCCAATTTAATAAATATTTCAGAACGGATTGATTGATCCAATCCAATGTCTTATTGGTCCGTCCAATTCATCCAAATTGATTTTGGACTGGATGGGTCCAATCCAAAACTGGTCCATTGACACCCTTACCTAAAAGTACCCTCCTAAATCTTTGTTAAGCCATTCAAATTTGCCTCAAGAACTATGCTTTTGGCGTGGAAACCATAAGTAAGGGTGTCAATGGACCCTCAAGACCCTATTGCCCTATTGTTTTTGTTTTGAAAAACAAAATCAGTCATGTTGTCCATCGCCCCAAAGTATTGGTTTTGGAGTTATGGATATGGAGGTGGAGTGGGCATTAAGTTTATATATTTGGGGCATTTTTGTTTCTTACATGCCACTAATTAAATTCTCCCAATTATTGTTATTCCCCAATCAATTATTCTATACTCCATAATTTTTATGGTATAGAAAACAATTAAGATTAATTATTCAAATAGGCCCATAATTTTCATGGTATAAGAACTACAAGTATATAAGATTATTCAAATAGGTTGTGAGACAAATGTTCCAGTTACTTGTCATAACAAAGTAAATTTGAAAATTTGACATTTAAACATTTCTCATTTATGTCAAAACATTAAATAAAAACAATTGATTATTAAAATTTATATATTTATAGATATTAGCAAAAAGTATTGGTTTCATATAAATATATGCATATTTAAGTTCTATGGTTTTTCCACATTTCCCAAGTGTGAACCATCATCTAAAAACTTGGATCTTGTGTATTGATGTACTTTTAGAGATTTAATTATTCGAAATCCCCAAATATATCCATATTTATTTTAAATTTTCTCACTGTGTCCATACATATCCAAAAGGCTATCTGATATATTTCTTAAACTTGTCTTTTTTATTATTGCTCCTTGTACTTCCATGCTTTGAAAATTGAGTTTAGCTCTTCCTGACTACTTACAATCAGCGTGGGGCCTCATACATTATTAGAACACAACAACAAATTAAGTCTAATTTATTAGTATTTTGGTAGGATATGTCTCTCACTAGATTATTTTATGGGTTTTATTTGTATTATATACTTCAATAATAGAGGTGAAAAGGGAATCAAAGCAAAACCAAAACAAAACAAAGCAAAGCAAAGCAACTTCACACAACAACAACAAACACGAATCATCTCACTTTTTTTATTCCAAACTCCAAACATCACACAACCACACAAACGTAACAAAAGCAAAGCTAATATCACAGTAGGTTCATGGCTCAACCCACTATAATGCGACGACAAACATTCACCTTCACACATCCAGTCAATGCATCTCCACCCATGTCAACGACATAGATTGATGGGATGCCAACAACCAAACAAGCAACCATTATTTCAGAGCTCACTACTACTGTCACGTCCCATCTTAATCACAACAGCAAACACCACTAAGGCCCCCGCCCAGATGAGACCGGGCGCTTAACGACGGAAACTCCTGACCGGCCGTGATGGCTCCACTTCGTCCTCTCGCAGCTTCACCAGAGTGTAGACACCCGCTCCTGCCACGGCCCCAAGAGTTGGTGCCACCAGATAGACCCACAGCGCCCTGTAGTTCCCGGCGGCAACCGCCGGTCCCAACGTCCTCACCGGATTCATGGAACCTCCGCTCGATGGCCTGTCAGTTGTCACACAAATTTTGGTCAGCCATGCAGCATAGCAGAGTCGGACAATATACTGTCTTCTATACAAAAAAGTCAAAAGAAGGGAGCTTTGTCTATTTGCCCAGAAGAGCTGATGAACCATCTTGTCACCAGGCCAAGCCATTTAGCCATTTGACCGGGTGACCAGGTTCAAGGGTCCATGACAAAGCCAAATCACTCATCATTAATTGGTTTATGCACACTTGGATCAGGTTCTATCTGTTAGGTGAAATGTCTTTAGTCTTTGGATGTTAGATTGCTTATCAAGTGGCAGAGTTTGTCCAGACAACAAGAGCGACATATTCGTCTCTTTGCGATCAAATTTCCCTTGCACCAGTACAAAATGCATGGAAGTACAAATCAGAAAAGTGCAATTCTGATTTTTTTTTTCTTTTCCCTTTGGATTCAACTTCATTCACACGGGAAATAAATAAAACAAGGTGAAAATTTGCATTCAACTAATTTGTAATTCCATACTCTTGCACCAGTGCAAATGAAATGTATAGCAAACAAATCAAGCCAAAAGTGCGTGGTTAGTACTAACCCGGCTATCAGAATGTTAAGCATCACTGTTGCCCCAACTGCTATTCCTGCTAATTCTCCCACCTGCAACAACACCAACGCCATGAGAGAGATCTAGAGATAGAGAGATAGAGAGATAGAGAGAGAGAGATTACCGCACGGGTGTCAGTGGCAACAGCAGTGACGACGAACAGGAGATTGAATGTGATGATGAACTCGAGAGCAAAAGCCTGGCCGTGGCTGACGGAGGGGACGGTAACTCCACCGGACAAGTAAGGATGGAAGACACCTTTGAGGGCAAAAGAGGCGCAAATGGACGCTGAAACTTGTGCAACGATATACGCAGGCACCTGCACCCAAGGGAAGTGCCGGAACACCGCAAAAGCTATAGTGAGCGATGGATTGAGGTGGGCTCCGGAGAGATGGCCGGTCGACAGGATCACGACCATCACGCCGAGGCCTGCACAGGCCGCGTTTCCAATGAGTGTCTCCGCCCCATTATACTTCTGGTTCACTATTGGCCCCGCTGTTGCCGCAAACATAAGGATGAAGGTTCCCACAAATTCAGCTCCCAACTACAAGCACCACCACATCAAGTTCATCCCAATTAGCCCCAATTCTAGGCTGTTCGTTTACAGTGCAATTTTCATTTGTACCGATACAAATGCATAAAGAGTGCAAATGAGAAGACTGCAAACCTTGGTCTTTATTTTTAATACCATTTTAATTTGCATTTTTCATACGTTTGCACCAATGCATATGAAATTGCACTGCATTAGATCGGGGACAGAAAAGATAACAAGTAGGGGATACATGGTTTTGTTAGCTACACGATTTCATTTCACTAGTACAAATGGATGAGAATGCAAATGGAAAGAGTACAAATTCAGATTTAAAGGAATATCCATTCCCTCCCCCTGAAAAATGAGAATTCCAATTTCAATTCTCATCTAAATAAAAAACATGAGGGTACTTGTAGTTGGGAGGGAATGGATTTGTAAATATTTAGGGTTCATTTGGTTTGCAGTTAAATCAGAATCTCTTTGAAACAGAATTGGAATGGTTTATTCCTTTACCTGTTTGATTTAGACTGGAATAACCCTTAATAAGGGCCGTTCCACCAGAAATAGTAATAAGATTTCGATTCTATCCAACCAAACAATTGGAATCAGCCAATTCCGACTCCGGACCATTTCGATTCCGAACTCCTTTTCCTATTTATGTAAATCAAACAGACTCTTATATTAAAGCAAAAATAACATGTGATATATTAATTATTTAATATAAAATAAGTGATGTGTATGTACCATGTATTGACAAATGCATACGTAGTGGACGGCCATGAATGAAGATGACTTATCACCAACTCTTAGAGATTCAATTTCTCTGATTTGTAATAGACATCATGCATGCATGCACATCCACGATTGATGTTGATGACTCCGATTCAAAAACCTTATCTTTCAACCAAAATACAGCCTGTTTCTCCTAGAAAATGAAAGCTTTGACTTCATCTCGTTCAGAAACAAAGTTTTATCTTATTTTATTCAAACCAATCAGCCGCTCTCGTTGGATATAAACCATGAGCACCCTACAGTGTTTGGGGCCAATGAGTGATGGACACGGTAGGGCGTTCATGGCTCACCCAATGGGAGCGAGTTCATTGGTTCACTTAACCACTCGTTAAGGAAAAATTATATTGCCGCCCGCCCTCGCACTTCTCATTTGTTTTTTATATGTGCCCACGTAAGATTCCGTCCGTGGGCCGCTTTAACAGCAAAGAAACAATGTGGCGAGATCAATTACTTGAAAGTTGCAATATAGAAAGGTGACTAAAGAGTAAAGGCCCAGGATTAACAGGGTTGAGTATTCGGTTTATTTTGTTAAAAATTAAATTGAATAAATCTAAATTTTAAAAATCGAAATAAAAAAAGAAAAACTGAATCAAAATATAATTATAGAAAAACTAAAATAATCAAAATCGAAAATTTTGATTTGGTTTTCGGTTAAAACTGAATTTTAATAATATATACTCTATTATATAATATATATTATGAAATTAAATTTCATTTTATTATATATTAATATATAAATATATCACATATTATATATAATAATAGAAAATTCGGATAATTCGGCAAATTCTAAAAATCAAAACTGAAAACTGAATTAAACAGAAATTGAAAAAACCGAATAAAAAAATCAAAACCGAAATTTTCGGTTCAGTTTTCGATTTTAATCGTATAGTGCTTACCCCTACCCAAGAGGGTTACGTCTTCTTCATACCACCCTACATTTTATGGCATGTGTAGAAATGATGAATCCCACTCATCAATATTCACCTTGTAATTGACTTGGGATTACAATGAGAATAGGACCCATCATAAAAGTTGGATCCCCCATATGTGGTGTCAGATCATGTTGGTAGAGTGTTGGAATATGTTTTGTTGACAAGAGATGGGACTCCTTATAATTTAGTTGATTATATCAATTAATACTTAAAATAATTAATTTTAAATTGAAAAAATAGCTTGATAAAAAACTAAAAAAAATCAGAAAAAGGTTGGGCCTTATGGGGCATATTTGAGAGAAATTTGAGGGTGAGGGAAAGACATTTGAAAGCAACTTGAATCCATGAATCAAGTGGGTGAGTAGTACAGTTGGGGCCTTTTTGGACCCTTAATCATGTTGTCATGCATGTGGACTGTTGATTGTTGGGCCACTAAAACTTTCTTCCCTAAAGTCTAAAGGGTTCCACCCACGGAAGCCCACTAAAATAATACGGTGAATTGTTTCTTTTCTGTACTTTTCTTTCTTAGTTTGGTTTCAGATCAGTGAATTGTTTACAGAAGCTGAACCAAGAATCTCAAAGCTCCCTTTTTCATTCTAGAAATTCGTTTTATATTGAAAAGTTGGAACTTTCAGTGGCTAATATCACTTAAAAGTCTAAAAATTGTTGGATCTGGTTAGAGAGCCGAATTTGCTCCTCACACCAACCTCACAGTATCTTGCTATTCTGCTATTCTGCCATTCATGGGGAGATGTTCCTAACATATGGCTGCGATGTACTGTAAGATCGGTGTGAAGAGTACTTTGTGAGAGCAAATCCGAATTCGTAACTAGGGTAGATAATGTTATCTAGATTAATTAACCAGATTAAAGCATGGTCAAAAACCAAATAAGGCTATATTTGGTTTGATAGACGATAAGAGAGAAACAGAAAGCTGAAGCTAAGAAAATGTTATTCAGAAAATTTGTAAAATTTTCCCACCCTACCAAATCAAACAAAGAAACCAAACAAACAAACCATTTGATAACAACTGAATTTATTGAACTGAATGACTTATTATTTTATGTTTTAGTGCATAAAATAATTAAAAATAAAATATTCAAAGATACATTAAGGAGCCCCTGACCTCAAACAATAAGCTTTTCATTTCAGCCATTTCAGCTTGTCATGAATTACCATCTAAATATTTGTCCTCAAAAGCTTAATTAGGTGATTTGGCCCACTTGATCTTCAAGTGGGACCCAGTGAAAGGTCAGTCCCTAACCCCAACTTCTTACCTATTTGACTTATACAAGGCCATTAACTAAACATAGCCCAGAGGACACCAACTGCATTGTCCTCCTTATTCTAAAACTGCATCAGATTGGAATTTTTCAGTCATTGAGATTGTTAAAATACTGAGGATTTGAGATTATGCATCGCCTACAATCACAATCATGGAAAATGGTATATTTCATCAATCCCCTAACTGTAACCAGTAGAATAGAGTTGATCTCTGAGTTCGATGATGGCGGATGGGGTGAGACACGTGCGAAGAAGAAAAAGGAGGGGGAGAGAGAAACAGTACCTTCCGGGTGAGGGAGACGTCAGGCGTGGGAATGTCGGTGAAACACGAGTGAGTCGAACCCAGAGCTGGATCTCCAACGGGAAAGCACTTGCATCGCGGCATCGTTTTCCTATCGGACCTCTCGTACGACAGCGAGTCAACTCTGTTCGCCGAGAACAGCGGCCCTCCTGGTGTCCCCGGGGTTGCCGGTGCCGACCTCGTCGGCGTTCCGTTCTCTTCCGCCATTATACTTTCAGCTGCTCTTGAAGATACAAGATAGAATTTTTTTTTTTCTGTTTTTGATTTTTTAAGGAGTTTGGCTGGGAGCCTGGGACTGATTAGCTAGAGAAGATGGAAGATTACATAATTTGCAGGTTTTTATAGAGTTTCTGCTACACGATGAACTGAATTTTTTCCAGGACTGATGACACTAGGATAGTGAAATTCCTCAAAGATACATGAAAAATAACAAAAAAAAAGACTTTTTTTTGGCTTTTTTTTTCTGGGTGGAGATGGCAGATAGAAACTAGACTGAAATTACATGTTTCGTAGGATTTTATAAATGTG
Organism: Nelumbo nucifera; assembly: GCF_055504915.1. Taxonomy (NCBI): domain Eukaryota; kingdom Viridiplantae; phylum Streptophyta; class Magnoliopsida; order Proteales; family Nelumbonaceae; genus Nelumbo; species Nelumbo nucifera. The sequence goes on along the minus strand of NC_142655.1, from coordinate 23,206,419 downwards.
CCACTAAGGAATAATGAGAACTGAACAAGCCAGTTTAACTACTACAGATGAGAAGAAACCGATAACTCCTGATACTGAAAAATGAGGAAAAAAATCTTTTTTTGGGTTTTCTTTTTTTTTTTCTGGGATTGAAAAACGAAAATTAGGCAAATTTACATGCTTGGAGAGCTTTTATAAAGGTATCGTCAAAGAACAGAGAAAATCGAGCGACCCAGTTTTAGAAGATCAAAACAGGCTAGAACAGTTGCAGAAACATGAAACTTAGAGCTTCTGAAAGTGGGTGGAGGGTATTATATATCGGGGAGGAGAACTGTGAGCTGCTTTTAGCGCGATTGAAGAAGCTGAGAATTGCAGATGGATCAACTGAAAACGGAAACCCAGATGGATGCGGAGAGGAAGCAGGAGAGAGACGAGATGGGCGATACGGAAGCACTGAAACTAACTTCAGATGGAGGTTGAATGCGGTGGAGGACTTCGAGGCGTGAATGCGTGTGTGAGAGTAAATGAAGAAGAATTCTGAGGATATATATATACAAAGGAAAGTGAAGGTCAATGCCTTCTCAGCGCATTCACAGCTAATAATGTAAAGAAGGAAACCGATTCCACCACCGATTCCAATAATAATTAATCCATTATAATAATAATATAATTCTAATAATGCATTAAAAAAGAGGCTTAATGTGCTGTTTTTTAAAGAAAAAAAGAAAAAGAAAAGAGTTAGTGTAAGTATGTCAGTGCGTCGGGTTAAGTGACAGAACCGCATGGACCCGACCCTATTGGGTTTGGATTAATTGGGTCTTGGGTTAGGGGCTTGGAATTTGGGTTGAGGTGAACCCTTGTCAAACTCGACAAGTTGACAATGCTGCAATCAAAATTTTGTATAACCTTGCTTGAGTATGTGTAGATGGGTTTTGTTGCCGAGTTGGGTTAGGGTCATAGATTAGGTTTCGTTCGGGTAGATCCAGATACGTACCGAACCCAATTCGTTGAATACTAATGCAACTAGTAAGAAAAAAAGAAAAAAAAATTTGGGAGAATGACCAATCAGCCCAGATCAGAATTTTATAGTCCCAAATTACAAAAGAATACATCTTAATGTGAATTGATGTCAAATTCACGAGCATGATGTAACTTATAGGGGAGAGGGCAAATAATAGGTTGGGCTGGAATTCATAATTCTGCATGATGTGTATCCGTACTTGTCCGAAAAAAATTTGCATGTACATAGTGAAATTAGTGACAGAATTTGACGAGAGAAGAGAAATCAGGAGGGTTTTTTATTTATGAAAGCATTTTGCTTGAATTGTTATTGTCAGTCCAAATGGAGTCTAATTGGGATGATGACTCATAAAAAAATATTAAAAATAATGGTAAAGTATAGACAGCCAGCTTTTACTCAGGGATATTGATACTTGGCCCCTGAGCATTATTTTGCAACAAAGACTCTTTCTCAACTTGTAGATTCCAACCCTTTGTTCCCTATTAAGCAATTTAACTGGATTGACAATAAAAGTAAAATTACTAAATTGCCCGCTTGAGATTTTATGGGTTCACAGAAATCACGCGTCAGTTTGGCAACGATGTCATTGGTTCAGAAAACGGTCATACATCAGTGTTATATCGGAAGAAGCGGTACTTCAGGAAATGTCTGTTTGTTTGGAATCGTTTTTTCATAAAAATTGATGCTTTAAGTCACGCCTTGAAAATTGAAAAGGTGTGATTTGGAGCAATGCCAAATTTGACATTTCCCGGAGGTGCAGCTCGTTGTTGCCAACAGGGACATGAGGTGGCAGTGACATGGACATGACATGGCATTGGATAATAGGTTTGAGTGCTGAAAACATTTCCAGAAGCATTAGTACCAAACAGAAAACATTGTTGTTGCTCCAGGAAACGTCCTACCTGACAATAACGTTTTCAAACAAAAAAAAGACAATTTTCTCAGAAAATGGTGCTTCCAACTCATACATCAGCTGCACCGTTTTCTGATGCTGTATCTTCAACATCGATGCTAAGCATCAGCTGCACAAAGTGTTCTCAAAGGTCTCTTTAAGATGAACTGTTGAAAGAAAGTTGAGATTTGAGAGAAACATGTGAGATTTAAGATTTTAGAAAATAAAAAAAAAAAACAAAGTCAAAAGGGTAAAATCGTCCCATAAAACAAGCGTAATTTGGGGTTTTAGAAATATATAATAAAATATTCCATGGAATTACCTGATACAAGGCTACAAGCCAATGGTGGGGGCAAAATATGGAATCCAAAAGTTTGAGGGGATAAGTGTAACTACCCCCTGAATACAGGGTGGCTATCTGTAATTTAGCCTAAAAATAAAACGGGATGAGAGAACCATCTATTGATTCCTAACTCGGTGTGTGTCATTTTGGTGTTAAAAAATTGAATATCAATGATATACATAATCAATCAACTGTGGGACCCAGCTCCAACAGGGGAAGACATATAGGACACCTCCGGATAAGAGATGAAGCAACATTGATTAGATGGTCTGTGGTAGGGGAATCATTTTTTCTCCATACCTTTTCCTACGTTTGTTGTTTTCCTGAAAGGTTTCTCTAACTGTATTGGATCAAATTAATTAGGTTTATTTTGGCAAAATTGGACAAAAAAGAACTGGATTTGGTTGAGCAGATAATTAGGTAAGTGGGTCTTGTACACCTACATATTTATTTTTAATACAAAGTATCTATTTATTGTTTACAAGAGATACCAATCTTGGGGGTGACAGCTTGACAAGAAGTGGTTCAATACAAGTAACAGGACCTAAAAGTGTTAAAAACAAAGAGGAAAAGAACAGAGTTCAGAAATGACAATTAACCAATTAATAATGATAATCAACTAAGGAAGGGGATGGAAATGGGAATGAGGATTTGTTTCACAATCTTAAACCTTGAATTTGGATTTAGATTAATTTAATTATGGTTAAAAAAATTAATCTATAGATTAATTTAATTATAACATTTAATAATTAATGAAGTAAAATTAATAAAATAAAACACTAATGGATAATATGAAAAAAATAATTATTCATAATTTATTATTTTTGTTAAAAACTATTAATATAATTAATCTAAATTATTAAATTATTTTTTATAACAAATTACTAAAATAAAAATTAATATAATTATTAGTTTCCATGATTTTATTGATTCTCAAAAAATAACCCTATTTATTAATAATTTTGCTCCTCAAGTTTTCACAAGAAAAATCCAAGATTTCATGTTAAAACTGGGGTAAATATACTCCTGACATCTACTACCTTTAACCCGTGCTAGATTTCCGGATGATCTTAAGGCTGCATTTGGAAACGATGTAAATGCACATTTACATGCTACAAATCATGAGACCTCCGATTCAGATGCATGCAAAACTGGGTTTTCATTTTATTTTATACTTTTCGTTTGGCAACTAACGATGCAAAACATGGGTGCTTCAATTCTCTCGTATAAAGAAGGGTCATGAATTTACTTTGTTAAAATAAGTAGTTTTATACCCGAAAATTGATCTTAAGACTGTGTTTGGTTGCAATGCAAATAAATTTGCACTGATGCAAAACCATGACAGTGCAAATGATTTGAATATAAATTCTGACCCATTTTTGTTTCAAATTTTAGCTTATTTTGTTTGATTGCAGTACACATGAAGTAAGTTAAGCAGAATAAAGCAAAATCAAAAACAAAATTAAATAAAAATTTACATTTTTAACATTTGCACTCTTATGCATTTGTATTAATGCAAATAAATTTGTACTGCAATCAAATACAGCCTAAGGGTATTTTTACAACATTTCTAAACACATGCAAATCAGGACTAAGGTGCAATAATGCACTGAACTGACATTTGCACCGTTCCCAAACACAATCAAGGTTCAATTTGGAAGGAGTACAAATGCAAATACAAATAAGTGCAAAACCTCATATTTTGTATTATTTTTATGTATTTATACTATTCCCAAACTGGGCCTAATTTACTTTGCTTAGACAGACAAAGAATGTGTCAGCAGATGGAATGAACATATTCAATGGTTTACTATCTCTTCCATCTCTTCTCTTTCTGTACTTCCTTTTATTATTTCTTAAGCCAAAATAGGGCAATAAAGTCAATCTATTTAACTGAAAAAGTGTAATGAATTTGAAATGATACCCAAACCACAAAGAAAAGGACTACATGAAGACCACGTAAAAGTGTAATGAATTTCGCAAGCACAAGCTTACTGATCTCTCACTAAATAAACTCTTAGGAGGAGAAGAGTTCCACCAGCACAAGCTTTTCGAAGCCAATTGATTTGTTGAACATAACGCCCCACTAAGCTATTGTCTGGTTGATGTTATTTTGCGTGTATCACATCTATCAATCTCATATCGTTTTACTTTTCTAAGAGTCCTGATAAGACTTCTAAGCTTTGATTGATAGTGGGTGTAATCTCCACTCTTGATGAATCAAATCCAGTGCTATGTGTTCTCAAAATCCCTTCTATAATCTGACCTTTTCAGATTCCCTTATATCTTCATCATCATCATCATCTATGTCTCATCCCCATTATATACATACACATATGAATTCTGTTTCATTATTCCGTTTTATTTAATATCATTTATCGTTAAATTATAAGTGCTGAAACACTCTAATAAAAGACAAATCAAATTTGGATCACGACCCTAAAATTTTGACAAAACTTTCAGTGATGATAAAAGAAAAATTTGTAGCCCTTCCCGGAAATAAGGCTTGGATGATGATATTGATGCTAACCAAACACAGCCCATCCTTATTTGGGCTAAAGGACTAGTATTGTAAGACAATCTTCCAATTGGTAAGCCTGAAAAGGAAAACTCATTTATAAATGCTTATTACAAAGCAGATCAAACGATTACAAGCAAGAAAAGTCAAAGCAAAAAGTGACCTTGAAATATAGGCATAATCTATCATTATGTAATAAACCAAAACTGCTAATATAGAAAATAGTACTAGCTAGTAGGATAAAAAAAAGAGGGCACAACTTTGTTTTTTTATTGTAGAAGTGGAGTAGTCCCACATCTATCACATACATTGCATGCAGTGCTGTGGGTGGATGAAAGGAGTTCGGATCTTCTGTACATAGGGAATATTGGTTATACTTTACATCACGGATATTCCTAGTGTACAGCTGGATGTACATGACCAGTAATGTATTATGGTCAGCAGATCCGGACTCAAACGTAAGGGGCTTCCTATGCACATGTTCAGGGGCGGAGTTAGGGGGACTCATGGGAACCATAGCCCCCTCTATAATCCAGAAATCCACACACTGAATACATTTTTTTATGTAAGTTTCTTTAAACACACCAATGGAGTTAAGGGTGACGCTAAGCCGAACTAGGTCAATAGCCCCCCAACCACAAATATGAGAATATAACCCACAACCTCGCTTTGATACCACTTTGGATCCATCGCTATTACTACATCCAAAGCATTCAACCTCGCTGAAACAGCTGAATCAAAGCCTTTAATTTGTTGCCATGACCCCACCATGAAATAGATGAAGTGAGTTTTTAGTGGGGCCACTATAGTACATCTAAGGTTATGATTTTCTATTTTAGCCCTGCGCTACGACAGTGTCATCATAGCAAAAGTGAACTCGTTTATCACATGCATTTGTGCACCATGCTTCGATTGAACATAGTGGGGCTTTACAGTGGACATGTGGCACAAGGGACTGACCTGGCTAGGCCAACAAATAGCAGACTGAGCACCAGGTAAACACATATTTACATAAACATAACTTGTCACCATGCAAATTCATCTATAACGTGGGAAAGATACGAAATGGAAAGAGTTTCGACCAATCAAATCCCACCTATGAATTTTGATAAATAACACTTTATTTGTTACCACGTTTATGATTCCATCACTTGTTTTTTCGATATCATATTTTTTCTATATTATAGTCGAACGAGAAAATTTACATATTATTATTATTATTATTTACTTATAAAAACTACCAACCTTTGATTTTAAATTTTTTAATATAAAAACATGGTAACATGAATGCATATTTGATCAATCTTTTGTAGATCGTATTACTTTTATATGACCAATTTTTGTCATATTTTATTTTTCTTAATTTCAAATTATACATGAACATTGCCAGTACCTTATTTATACCGTACACATTTACCAAGTATGGGTAAGGTGGGTCCCTTGTCCCAACGAATTACAGTGAACCTATCTCTAGAAGGGTAGGTAGTTTGCTTGAATACATTTCTCTTTATGCCTTTTTTTAATTGAAACAAGGGATGAAGGGAAACATGCAAAGAAAAATTTATGTTATCTTCTTGGGTTTATATCACTTTGCCTTTTGTTTTTCTTTTAAGAAAATTCAAAGTATTGACATATATCGACCCGTATTAATTGATATGTATCTTTCTGAGACCCCTTTTATACGTTCCTACAGTGAGTGTATCGGGGGTCTGACCAGTTCAGGGAATAGAGGAGCCCTAAACCGATCCCTTTGAACCGGTTATGAAAAAAAAATTTAAAAAAAGCACAAAATGCAGTATCGATTCGCCCAATACGCTTCTACGGACATATCAAGTGTTTGGATATTTTTAACCTTGTAAAGGCCTTCTCATTTGTCCACTTTTAGAGAGATTTGGGTTTTCATAAAAATATCACTATCATTTGTAAATTAATATATTAGATACAAATTTTATCTTTAATATGTATTTTAAAAGAAAATTTACAAAATAATCCTTATCTAAATAGTAAGATCTCTTTTTTAAGAGTTCAACTACCTCTTAATAACATTAAAGATATTAAAATAATCCTTATCACATTCATTCATTAAAAAAATCTTTCAATCAATCAACCACGCCTAAGATGTCACATCGTCTACCTCTTAATAACATTAAAGATATCAATTATGACGTATTGTTTTATCACTTATTCACATTTTTTGCTACAGGATGTTAAGAGAGAAGCGCATAACAGAGATGACCAGCAATAGATTTTTGTATCACGCGTAGAGGGATGACTTCATAGATCTTCATTATTAATTTGATTTGATGGAGATTTTTAAGATTAGCTCCAGTCTTCTGTGCATGCCGATCCTGCAAATATCCTTTGTTTCATTTCACCAATGAAAAGTTTCAGATTATTTTAGTGTTTAATTAAAAATAGAGAAAAATAGACAAGGTTTTTTGATAGATGAACACCAGGTCAGCCTGACAATATCATTAGGTGGTTTGGTTTGGACTATTATTCAGCTTAACATTTAACAGAATTGAAGTCATTTGCTTTCAAGTTTCAACATCATCATCATCTCCACTAAGAGGAGGTGTCCCAACCCCACGGGCATGGGTACATTGGTTCGATCCCTAATTCCCTTAATTGTTTGAGTAAAAGCAATATTTTAGGGGCGAATGGATTACCATTGAGATGGCTGAATTGACTGACTTAATGCTTATCTTTCACTGGATAAGATTATTAATTAGTAAAACATCCGAGGATATCATAATCAGACCAACTTCAGTTCACAAATTCTTTTATAATTTATTTATTAATGCCTCGTTTGCTTTTCGGTAGGTTATTTATTCGGGTAAATGCAATTATCTAGGTAAGTTTTTGTTGAGAAACATTTATCCGGGTAAGTGCATTTATCCATGCTCTTTTATTTCACATGAAAATAATGCAATGGTCATTTTAGCCATAAAAAATCTATTATTAAAAGAGGCATTTTTGTTCCATTCAAGTGTTGATAATTTTTTTCTCTAGGTGGGAAAGTTATTTACCCGGATGGGCATCATTTACGTGGGTAAGTGATACTCAGGAAGGTCCTCGCATAAATGTAAAAAAAGAACATGAGGTTCCATTGACCAATTTTCCCCCCTCTCAAAATCTCAAAAAAGAACACCCCCTTAAAGATAAAACAATAAGTGATTCAATTCAGCCATTTCAGCCGTTATCAAAATTTCTCAAACCTTTGCAATCTAATAAAAGATAAATTAATCTAGTAGAAGAGATCAGTCTCTTTCCTCCACATCTAGTATAAAAACTTTGAAAAACTAAGGATTGCTATGGGTTATAGCACACAGCTAGTATAAACCTCAAATAGACAAAGACAAATACATGCACACAGCTTGCCTCAGCAAAGAAGTGGTAGGGTATGGGCTGATAGTAAGTCATTTATTTGGTAAGTAACTCTTCTATGGGTTATAGTCAAAGGTCCTATAAGGCCCATATACATACATACATATATATATATATATATAGTTAGTGGTTAAGATATTGTATATATTTATTGTGTTGGAAAATAATTTAGCTATTTTAATTATTTAATTCTGCTATCTTTTTTCTTTTTTAATAAAAAAATTATGTTATCTTAAGAAAAAGCTAGTTTAAAAGTTGGTCAACTCATTCAGCTCTAACCATTTTTATTGAGTTTCTAAAGAAGCAAATTCCATTCCCTTTCCTAATGCATTCTTATAATTTCATTTTCAATCCTCTGGTGTCATTATTTGTATCTCTACCCACGAAATTAAAAATTTGAGGGCTGTTTGGTACTGTGATATTTTCAACTGTGACATGGATGAATCTGCACCACTGCTGCATAGGTGAATCCATAGTATTATTATTTTTATTGTAGATAGAAAACTGCAATATTTTGTAGATTTTATAATTTTCATAGCTGAAATTGAAATTCATCACCCTCAAAAGATTTGGTGTAGCAGGTCATGGAACCAGACAATCCCCACAATTTTTTCATACTACCAAATACACCCTTGATTCTCAGAATTAGCTTGACTAAGTTCTATAAGATACTATATTTATTTTGTTTGTCAATTTTGCATGTGAAAAAGTAGTAATTATCATGACCTAAGCCTTATCCCACCTATTTATGGGGTTTGGATATATGAAACCTCCTGTTTCAGTGTTTTGTCATTCTACTCTGTTTAATAAAAGTAGTGTAGCTCTTAAATTGCCTTCCATTTAATTTCCACCTTAGAAACAGAACTTGTCCTTATGTTTGGAATAAAATTATTATATATTAAATTATAACAAATCTTAAACATTTTTTTTTTGTCTTTGTTCGGTCAAATAAAATAATTTATATATAGCATAATTTCTTGAGGGATAATTGAATAAAATTAAATAGTAGGATGGGCCCACCCTACCTGGAGATCACATTTGCACCCCACAGAAGACACCTCATAAATGCCCCATATACACACTTCAGCATACATTGTGAACATTTGTTGAAATTGTTAGTGGGAGATGTTTCCAATATACAATTGGGATATATTGTGAACATTTGTGGGACACCCCCTCTGTGGGGTGCAGATGTGTAAAGAAATACAAGAATTAAATACAATCTCTCTCTCTCATGGATAAAGTAAATAGAGCCTGGTATATCGTAGCTCTCTTCTTGTATCAAGATACTTTAGAAACTATTTGGGCTTTCGTCTGCTTCCATATTATATACTCAGAAAAGGATCTTGTGAGTTGTGACATTCGTGCTTTCTTTTCTTATTAGTTCAAATCAGCTCTATATTAGATAGTATGATCCCACATTTCATATCAGTGCTATATATTTACTATTCATGTTATATATATATATATATATATATATATATATATATATATATATATATATCTGATTTGAAAATTGTTTTTGATTACTAAATTTTCATTGGATCAAGTTTTATATTATTAATTTTTATTTCATTTTGTTCATGAAACACACAATATAAAAGTCACTTTTAATTTACAGTATTCATACCATTCAATATCGAATTGTGAATGCAATTCAAATCCAAATGGATAAGATTTGATTCAATTCAAATATAATTGAATTACCAAAACGCCTCTAATTGACCAAAGTGTTGGTGCAGTGGCAAAAATAAAAATAAAGTAGATCCGGATCTTTCATAGTTTATAAACTCCAACTATTGCATACTGCACATGATATTATTTTTCATTTAGGTTCTGTACATGATAATGAGCGAACATGTCATGCCCATTTCGTTTGATCCCACTTTGGCCCCATTATCTTTTTGACAAGTTATTAATTCGGGTAAATTCACTTACCTGGCCCATGTTTTTTTATTTCCCAGGAAATATTTACTCACTAAGTGCATTTGTCCATGTTCTTTTATTTTTCATGTAAATAAGGTAATGATCATTTTAACCATAAAAATTCATTAATAAAGGGATATTTTTGTCCCATTCAAGTGTTGGCAACTTTTCCCATAGGTGGGAAAGTTATTTACCCACCCAGGAGATGGGTATCACTTATCCAGGAAAATAAACTTTTCCTGGTCCCCACATAAATCTGAAAAAAGAACATGGGTTTCTAGGTCAATGGGAATCAAAATCCCATTAACCAACTTTCCCCCCTCTCAAAATCCAAAACAAGAACGCCCCCTATATGTATTATATATGTAAACCTTTTCTGAAAGCATAAAAGCAAATTATAATGAAACTTGCTTGAGAGAAATCTCCTTTGATACAATAGGTTCAACAAAAGAAGGGGGAGAGGGCCAAGTATTGGTTCAAAACTTCAAATAATGATAAAAAGCATGCTTTGTGAGAAAGTGTTCAATAGTATATATGTCCTTTACTTTGGAATTTTCATTGGATGTTTTTTATCCCCTTGTCTAAGCATACAGTGGGCATAAAGAGGGTATATATGTCCTTTACTCTCACTTTAAAAATTGCCAACTTATAATCATTTAGAAGCTGCTCATGAATTACGTGTAAATGCACGCACACGTTTTAGGTGATCAATTAAAGTCTAAGGTACTGTTTGGCAAGTCTTTTCTGAAAGATCTTTTAGAAGATTTGACAATCAAAAGACGTAATGAGATTTTACATAAAGATCTTGGCAGCCCATAGACCGTTTGGTTGGAAGCATGTCTTTCCATGCTAAGATGAGATGAAAAAGTCGAAAAACTCTATTTGGAGCTTCTCAAAAATAGTCCGAAATGGGCTTTTTGCATATTTTCGATATAGAATCTTTTTGTAGCTAGATCTTCCCCCAACCATATGGGAAAAGATAAAAACACAAGCTGCCAAGCTTCTAAATAGCTGACAACTTACACGGAAAGATATGCCAAACAGGGCCTAAATATCTGTTCCCTTCTTTTATTTTTAATTTTTATGGTTAAAATATTTGGTCCCTTCTTTTGGTCTATTTGGAGTATCCCTATATGGCGGATTTTTTGATATATTGCGGCGGATGTTTCTGCTGTTATAAGTCCATATTATTTATGTGCCAGTTGTTAGATTTTGAATAGATGACAAGAATAATTGATTTGTTGGAGGGGTTTAATTATGGGTAAATGGAAAGAGAAATGAATTGTTCCATTTTATCTTTTTCTATTTTTTTTTATTTAATTTTTCTTTCATTAATAAATAGGCTGTGGTGGGCTTTTACCTAGAGAAAGGATGTTAGATATAGGAAAACTTCCAACTAATTTTTAAATAAAAAGGTAGAATTTTAAATGTTTTTAATATTTTGTTTTCAAGTTTTATTTATTCTATATATTTTACAAGGGCATAAGTGGGATTGAGAGTCTGTAAAAAATTGGGTTATCAGATAAATTAGACATTAAAAAAAAACAAAAAGAGTAAGAATTATCTAGGGTAATATCCTTTTGTGGGGTGAAACCATGAAAAGTTAGCAAGAATGAGATTTCTGACAAATACATTTTTTTTTTTAAAGATGATTGGGAAAGAGCCCATTCGTCATATACCATGTTATGATGAATGAATTTATCTTTGGGCTTTCGGGACAAAAAAATTATTCATCTAAAATCCAAACACTATACATACACATACACATACACATTCCACTTAATGCATGTGATCATTGTAAGTATGCCATAATTTGAGCCTAGATATAGAGTAAACAGGGGTTTGAATGTTTGATCATAAAAAAAGGCCAGATGATTGTAAAAAAGGTCCATTACACAATGAATATTTGGATCTACCACATCACCCTTGTACATGGCTGAAATACAGAAGGGTCAGTGCATCTGCTGTAAGGATGAACAATGAGTTAGGCTAAATGGGTAAACCCATCTTGACCCGACCCTATAGGGTCAGGTTTATTCAGATGAAGGGGTCGGGTTAGAATTTTGATTTTTCAACCCAAATCGGGTTCAGGTTTGGCATCCTATAATCCGTTGTGTCATGATACCACTATATATGTAGAGGGTATAGAGGATATTCTTGTTATTTGGTTAGACCCCATAAACAATGTTTAAGATTTTTTTTTATATATTTGTTTTGGATTTTCTTCTTTCATTATGGAGTGATACCTTAAAATCTATGAATCAAATTCCAACTTAAATTAATGGTTTTTGGAGTTTCAAAATGTGTTATAAAACATCCAAAGAAAGTTTGGAGTTGAATCGGATTGGGTCTGAACCCTATAGGGTTGAGGTAGGTTCTTTTTAAATCCACCGTTGATTTGGGCGGTTTAAACCGTCACCCAACCCTGTTTTCGTTTTCCTAAAACTCAGGATTTGACAAAATACCATTGGATTGATCAAAACTCATGGTTTACACACTACATGTATATGCAAGCTCCAAAAGTCCATGTCACCCAACCCTGTTTTCAGGTCTGGTTTTTCTAAAACTTAGGATTTGGCAAAAAAAAAAAAAACCATTGGATTGATCAAAACCCATTCAATTTGGATGATTCTAATGCTGACCCGTTCAACCCGGTCACCAAGTCATGATTTACACACTACATGTATATGCAAGCTCCTAAAGTCCATAACTTTGCCCTAAGTTATCTGATTAGGATGATCTTCCTTTTTCTTTTCAATCCTCAAGATCTACGTGTTCCAACTCTCAAATCCCAATTTTTAGCATTCTTTATTTATAAAAAGAAATTAAATTAGTCTAATATATATATAATACATCTAGAATATAATTATATATTATTTAATTTAAGTTGATGACATGTCATGGTCTGAACCATCCAACCTGAATGGTTGAACGAATGACCCATGGTAACTTTTGGATCTGTTTCTAAAAATTAGGGTCCGTTTGACAAGTCTTTTTAGAAAGATCTTCTAGTAGTTCTGATAGTCAAAAGACGCATTGAGCTTTTGCATGAAGATCTAAGCAGTCCGAAGCTAGTTTAGTAGATACATGTATTTCCGTGCATCTTTTTGTGCTAGAATAAAACACGAAAGAAATGAAAAGTTTCATTTGGAGCTTCCTGAAATCAGCCCAAAATGGGCTTCTCGCGTCTTTTCGGCACTCCAGCTTTTGGCGACTAAATCTTCTACGAACCAACCAAAAATTGATCTGCCCGACTTATAAACAGCCAAAAAACCGCACGGAAAGACGCACTAAATGAACCCTAAAGGGGCTGAGTCGGATTTCATGTGGAAGTAGGAGGATCGGGTTAGGGTGAAGGCAAACCCAACCCGTTGACATCCCTAAGTGTGTGGGAGACCCCACATCCCTTGCATTTCTAATTATGGGACCGACAGAATTATGCAAGAGATGGACATATTTCTCATTGCAATTCATACTACAATCTCATTAGGTTGTTAAAGAAACAAAAAAGCTTAATCAGATTCCACATATAAATAATAAAAAGCAACAAATAACAGTGTTCAAATTAGGTTGACGACTAAAGGGGAGATCAGTCTATAACATAATCTGTCACGTTAGATTCCTTAATCCTTCAAATTGAAATGAACCATCCTAATTATTACAAAGTGAGAATAGCTTTTTCTTTTTTTAATTCAAAATTAAGGGAAAGAATCAAAGGAGAATGGAACGGAATGGGATATAGAATAGAAAAGAAAGAAGCGATGTTTGAATCTCCCACCACCAAAAGAGTCATGAACTGGGAAAAAGGCAAACTGTGTGACTGAGATGTGTCGGTTGATTTTCAATGCCAATCTTCATGACCTCCCCTAGATGCAGACAGAGCAACCCCCCACTCTTGCATATAAGAAAGAATGTACAGAGTCAATAGAATTTCTATTATTAGCTTTTTAATTCGTGGTGCAGATAGGCTCCATTAAAATAATTAATTTTCACCATTAAAAGAAATTAAAGGGGGAGAATCATTCATCTCTCTCTCCCTCCACATATAGAGTTATAGAGTTTAATGATTTCTTTACTTGTATGGAGCTTGAAGACAAAGCTTTGTGGAAGTTCCTTTCAAGTTTCAAGAAGCTTCAATGATGAATCTTAGTACACAGGATCCTCCACCATCCTCCCTCCTCAATGACATCTTTTCCAAAGCTCTTGACTATTATTTTAAGGAAAGCCCCAACTCAGCCAACAAAAGCCATGAGCAAACTGGGAATAATATGTAATAACATATTATTTACATAATGACATTCACTTATTTAAGTGTTAATGATGAGAGTATGTAATTCCTTCCCTCATCATTCAGTTTTGTTTGTCCTTTACAAATATAAAGTACTAGGCACTAGCCATTGCAGGTGGGAATGCCAAAGTGTTGGACCAATGATCCATCACTCAGATACTCAATCCCAAAGTCCACAACCATAAAATTAACCATGGGCAATCCCTAAAGTTTTATTTGGTGGGAATCTTTCAATTTGTTGTTGTTTGTTGAGTGAAAGAAGAAAGATACTCCACCAGGCTCCCAGCAAGTTGCTTACTTTTAGGACTATGAGAAGGGTAGGGGTGATGGGCCAAATCAACTTTCTAAGGCATGCCAGCATAATCATGAATCAAGCAACATAGGGGAAGGACACTGGAACCTTCTCTCACAAAGTGGCATACTATGCATATTAATGAAGCATAGATATATATAGAGGGCAACATGGTGGACAGGCGTAGACCATGTGTTTATTATTACATTGGGTTCTCTGAAGGACACTTACAAGGTGCAATGCACCATTGCAAATGTTAATTAACCCACAAAAAAGATAAAGTGGGACCCATGAAAAAGAAGGTGGGGCCCACGAAATTAGTGGGTTTCACCATGTGTTTTAGCACGTTGGAAAGGTCCAACAATCCCTCGGGCCCCAAGGTGCTTCGGCTACTTGGCAATCCTCTTACCTGCAAGGTTTTTAAATGTGCTTGACAGGCCAACCTGTTACCGGCCTATCCCAGGTCGGACTTGACAATGGGGAAGGAAGGACAGAGTTAGGCAACGTGCAATGGTCCCATTACAGAAGGGGCAGGGCTTTGACTTGTGGTGTGTGCCGACCTATATTTGTTGGGTGCAAAGGAGAGAACCCATGAATGGGAGAATTGACTTTACATGTGGGTGAGGGTGATTCATTAAATTTTTAAATCTTCAATATTGGTCTATAGATTGTTTATAAAAGAGCAGGAAAATTCTCTGCAAGTACCACTCTCCATGTCTGAAGGAATTGTGGATGGAAAAGTATGCTTGCAAGCCGAACTCTCCCGTTGATCAGCCATGTGCATAACACATTCCTCTCCTCCCTTAATTAATAGTGTTTAGTGGTATTTTTCCATCAAAGCTACGAAACATGCTCTGGTTGAAAACATGTAAACAAGAGCCCATCCTGTACGCTCGTCGGCGACAAGAGGAACGCTGGAAAACAATTCCCTTCTGAATGAGAAAACGCGTCGAATAGTTGGCATGCCTTCCCACTCAAGTATGTTAATTCCTTGAAATGGTGAGAAAACTCCTCATTAGATGGTAGCAGTCTCTGGGGTGGGTGGTAGAGTGTCGGTAGAGAAAGTGAATAGGAAATCTGGTCATCCTCCCCCAGTGACAGGTGACAGGTAGGATTTGACCCCAACTCTCTGCTACAACCATTAGAGAACTTACCAATTGAGCGAATTGTGGCATTTTTTGACTGTTGGGTGTTGATGCAATTGGAAATAACTGACAATTAATGGTGATCATTCATAGTCGAGCCTAGAAGTCCAGCCCATACATTCTTGGGCCAGCCCTGGGCTAATACTTTAGGCCCGGTTGAGCCCATGGTTTGTAGTAAACCCCAGGCCCGGGCCTTTTACTATATAGGTGCTAAACCCGGCCCAGGTATGGTTGGCCCATTATCACCCTTTAAGATGGGTCAAATGTAGTCCAGGCCCAAGTCCGTACACTTCGAGCACTGAACCGGCCAAGTTAGAGAAGTGGAAGGTGGAATATGATAGAGATAGAGAAATGGTTTGATGGGGAAGAGAAAGATGCAATTTTGGGTGTTTTACCCAGGAGTGGGGGAAGTGATAAATTATAATGGAAACATAATCAGGGTGGGAATGGTACATAGAATCAAAGAAGCAATGGTGTGTCATGAGGGAAAACATGGAAATCAAAGGTGAACATCCGAGTCCAAATGTTTATGTGAAAAGCTTGTATTACTGGGCTACCTACTAAAGCTGAGTTATGACTTGGTATTTGGTGCCACACACCACTTATAACACCTTTTCCCTAAATTGGTGGTTGTAGAAATCAATTCCGCGTCAATATTAGAATGAATCAGCTAACATATCAACAAGGAGAATAGAACAGATTTGTTTATATATGGGAGCAACAGAACAGATTTGTTTTTCAAGGAGAAAGGATTGAGCCAAGATGGGTGCAGCAGTGGAGCCAACAATACTTGAACACAAGACTAGATAAAGCAATGTTCGGCCATCTAGCGTCAAACAAAGCTAACAAAGTTACATCGTAAATGGTTCAACCGCAATATATACAATATATTCTCAGATGGTTCTTTCATCGGAAATAATACTCCTACATCAGGCTTTATTATTGTTTTTAGTACTAATAGGAGTGTTCACGGTCCAGTTTGGAGAGGATTTCAGACTAAATCAGTAAATTATAGTTTGAGAAATTCTTTAACCAAATCAAAACATTTATTATAGAAATCAAACTATTCTATTATAGTTTGGTCTAGTTTCTAATATGGTTTGGGCCATTTTATTGGAATTAATCCAATCAGAAAGCCCAAATAACATAACCTAGGTTTTAAAAACCGACTTGAAAATAGAACCGTTTTGGGCACCGTTTTCTGGTTCGGTGGTTCAACCATCCGGGTCAAACGGTTTGACCCGTGATGTCATAAATAAATTAGAAAAATATTTATATATGATCAAAATACCATAAAATTAAATAAAGACAAAAATACACAGAAAAATACAGGAATATACCATAAAAATTAAGGCTTTAAGCTTCAAATAAGACAGAAATATACCAGTTTCAGCTTCAAATCAAAATTGAAAAACAGGGGATGTGATTCTCAGATTCTACAGTGGCTCTCGGCTCCAATGGAGTGGGCACCGGCGCAAATGGTTGTTCGGTTCTTTCACAAGAAAATGAGAAATCATAGTATTGCAAATAGTAATAATAATAATAATAATAATAATAATAATAATAATAATAATAATAAATGAGTTAATGGCTTAATGAGAAGATCAAATCATTTAAATGAGAGATCGAAGAAAAACGAAAAAAAAAAAACACATTTATTTACCTGAATAGTTGTCGCTGTACTCCTAGACTGGTCGCCGGAGGTTGGATGTCCATAGTGGTCACCGCCGTCCCCTTCAAGAGATGCCATTGAGCCGTTCCTTTCAAGAGATCAGAGTTCAGTTTAGACTTCAGAAATGTCAGAACTTTGGTTGCTGGAAGGTGCTTCTTTGGATTTTGGGAAGGAAGGAGCCAGTGTGTTGCCACCATCTTCTTTGGTGAAGGCCTAAAGCTTTGTCAAGGACTAAAGAGTTTTGGGCATTTGGGTTTGACCAAACAAAATCCTAGAGTAGAGTCATCGGATGTAGTTAGGAAATAGGATATGTTTGTCATTGTTTTGTTTTATTTTCATTTTAAAATAAAATAAATGTCAAACCGCTAACTATTGCATGGGTTGAACAGGTCGACGGTTCAGGCCACCATTTTTTTTTTTGACTTTTTTCAACAGTTTTGCACTAGAAGACGGACCGAGATAAATGTGGAACTGTTTGAGTGACCAGTTTCCGGTCCGAACAGTCCAACCATCTAGGTCAATAACGATTCGAAAATGTTATACATAACAAATATAGTTCAAATGTCAAATTGAAATATTAACAAGTGTCACCTATTACTATTATACAAATATAAACTACATTCACACTTTCTCAAACATAAAAACGTCTTGAATATCAAATTGCAAATTAAAAAGTAAGAAACAAACAACAAGAATAATATATGAGATGTTAAATGAATATATACATACATACATATGTTTAAGCACATATATTATATAAATTATATGCATTAATAGATATATTATTAATAGTTGGGTTTAATATGGTTTGCAGTTGGCTTGGTTTCTAAAATTTAGAAAACCAGACCAAACAAAATAAAATTATGGTTCAAACTGTTAATTTTGGTTTCGTTCGGTTTGGTTTGGTGGTCTAGACCATAAAATACCCCTAAATACTAATGAATTTATGATAACAGTATGATGCAGATGTGTAGCTAGAGCTAAGCATGAACAAAGCTCAAATCTGTACAGATGCTCAGCATATAGTAGGCCTTAGAGTCAAGGAAAGAAAATGTGAAGTGGGACGAGCAGGGCATAATTGAAGAAGTTAGAGACCTTACAAGTAAATTTGATGTTTATTTATTTTTGTATGTTCCAAGAAACAAAAATAGTGAAGCCCATGAAATAGCTAGTAGGACTAGAAGCATAAACGATGACCCTACCAATTGGTTAAGAAATCTTCTTTACATTCTTTCTCTTCAATGAATTAATGTTTATTTTTTCCAAAAAGAAAAAAAAAGCTTGAGCCTTCACCAGAAATTAATTCTTAACAAACATAAGGCCTAACAATGCACGCACATCAATCTCTGCTACTCTCATACAAGGTTTTTAAAATCGGATCGGACAGGAAATCGTTTTGAGATTGGTTCCTGAGTTGAACGGACCGACTGTCTGGTTTGAATGAATGCCTCATTCTGAATTAAAAAAATAAAAATAAAAAACGATTAAAAATCATTATCTGAGTCAACACTTTAACCGCCTGGATCAATGAATAGAGGCTATGATACGTTTTTTTCTGCTAAAAAACGATTTTAAGGTGAAACAAAATCAGTTACTTGACCGACTCTCGGGTTTATGCTCCAGTATATGGGTGGTGTGGGCTTGAATAGAGGCTATGATACGAGTAGCCCATGGGCCGCAGCCCAAAAACTCGTATTGCATATGATCGATCTTTGGTTAGGCCCACCCAAGTTGCACCCTTACTCCTTATACTTCACTTTTTGCCTAACAAAGCCCTGTGCATCACAGGGGTCCAACCAATCCCTGTGATGCACAAATATACCCTTATATGAAAAATCTAAAACAAGATTGAGAATTACCATAGGAAGCCAACATAGTTGTTAGAATAAATTGAACAGATTGGTGATGAGAACATTGATTTGGTGCATGGTTTTTGAACTGTCATTGAGTCAAATCAGCCTGAGAACAGTTCAGGTAACCTGTTTCGTTTTACTCTAAATTCGATTCTTGGCTAAAAATTATTGAATTGGTTAATGACCTGCTGATCCGGATGATTGAATCGTCAATCCATTCAATGATTTTTTATTATTTTTTATTTTTTTGTCAAAATGGATTGCCCATTCAAATCAGACGGTCGAACTGTCAACTTGGAAACCGATGGCCAGGACGGTTCTGGTTCCGGGTTGTTTTTATAAGACATTGATTTGGTGAAACCTTAAGTTCATTTAAGGGTTGTTCTACAATATGAATATCTTTGTTTTTATTTGTTTTTAAATTGCCATAGTAGAAAAAAAAAAGTGCTTATTGTAAAAGCAAAACGAAGTGGGCTTTTATTGAATCCCACAATTTTGTAATATTGGAATTCTATAAACTAACGGAGGGGCCCTGCTTCGCAGGGGCAGGAATGGAACCATCGACCCGTTGATCCGTTGACCCGGTCCTTAGCCAAAAACTGTTGAATCGGTCAACGATCCATTGACCCGAGTGGTTGAATCGTCGATCCATTGACCCGTTCAATGGTTTTTGGCCGTTTTTTTATTTTTTTTAATTGAGAACCATCTAGGCAACCGGTTCCATTTTATCCTAATATCGGTCCCTGGCCAAAAATCATTGAATCGGTCAATGACCCATTGACCCAGGTGGTCAAACCGTTGACCCGTTCAATGGTTTTTGGTCATTTTTTTATTGTTTTAATTTTCGTTGTCAAAATAGGCCATCCGTTCGAACCGAACAGTCGAACCGTCGACCCGAAAACTGGTGGCCAGAACGGTTTCGTCTTCATGTCGTATGAGTCACACGCTCGAATTAAATAACACGTATAGTACTGCTTAATGGATCACACACACTCAATTTTTTGCTTGTAATCTTTTTTGTCAGAATGGGTCGTCCATTTTTTTTATTTTTTTAAATTGGGAACCGTCCAGGCAACCAGTTCCGTTTTACCCCAATCCCGGTCCCTGACCAAAAATCGTTGAATTGGTTAGTGACCAATTGACCCGAGTGGTCGAACTGTTAACCCGTTGACCCATTCAGTGGTTTTTTGCCATTTTTTTTGTTTTCTTAATTTTTGTTGTTAGAATGGGCCATTCATTCGAATCGGACAATTAAACCGTCAACTTGAAAATCGGTGGCCAAAATGGTTCCATTTCCAGGTCGTATGAGTCACACGCTTGTATGACATAACACATATGATACTAGTTAATGAACCTCACACACTCAATTTTTTGCTTGTAATTTTTTTCGTTAGAATGGGCTGTCCATTTGAACCGAACAATTGAACCGTCGACCCGAAAACAGGTGGCCATAATGGTTCTGTAATTTTTTGCTTGTAATTTTTTGTTGTCAGAACGGGCCATCCGTTCGAATCGAATGGTCGATCCGTCGACCCAAAAACCAGTGGCCAGAACGGTTCCATTTTTGGGTTGTATGAGTCACATACTCGAATGACATAACATGTATGATACTACTTAATGGACCTCACAAACTCAATATTTTGTCTATAATTTTTGTTGTCGGAATGGACCGCCCATTCAAACCAGATGATTGAACTGTTGACCCGAAAACTGGTGGCTAGAATGGTTCCGTAATTTTTTGCTTGTAATTTTTGTTGTCAGAATGGGTCATCCGTTCGGACCAGATAGTCGAACCGTCGGTTCTCAGAATGTTAGTAATAACATTTATTAATAATAGTAAGTAATTATACTATTTAATTAAATAATCTTTAGTAATAGTTTTAATAATATTATTTAGTTTTAATATAACAGTAAATATTAAATTTATGAATAGGATTTATTAACAATAATCATTAAATTAATAATTACCAAAATTAAATTAAATTAACAGTATTTATCAGTAATTATAATATTTTATTAAATAATCAATAACAATACTTTTAATAACATTTTTAATTGTTTTTAATATAACAATAATTACTAAATTTATTTATAGTATTTATTAATAACAATATTTATAATTTTAATTTAAAGTAAAATTAAAGTAAATATCTATTTATTAACAATATTTATAATAAGTGTAATTATTAATTATAATCACTAATTATATATTTATTAAATTACTGTAATAATTAGTAATTTATTAACAGTATTTATAAATTTAAAGTAAATATCTAACTATTAACAATATTTATAATAACAGTAATTATTAATTATAATCACTAATTATACATTTATTAAATTACTGTAATAATTAGTAATTATTAAATTACAATAATTAATTATTGTAACAATCAGTAATTATTGTTATTTATATGACAGTAATTATTGGGTTGCTCTCAATCTACTCGCAGGAATAGATTCCATTTCCTGCACGAGAGAGCATCCGTATCTTATTATCTAGTATGATATTGAATAGGGTAGGGATCAGCCACCAACAAAACGCTCCTAAGAGTGTCCCAACAGCTCACTAACCCACTGCACCTACATATTGGGAACACCACCCTTATCATTCATAGCCTCCCTTATCAATTTATCATTCACATAGAGATGTACCCAATGTAAAAGGTGCAATTAATGGGTGGTTGGGACGTTGTTGGACCATGCATTGGTAATTTGGTAGCTGATCCAAACTCTACTTAGTAATTTGTTCAACCAATGTTTTCAAAATTGGACCGGACCAAAAAACAGGAATCGGTCTCTGTTTCACCCAGAAATGTCTTTTGGTCAAAAACCATTAATTTGGTTAGCGAATTGCTGACTCAGGTGGTCGAACGATCGTTAGAACCGTCGACCCGGATAATAATTTTTGATATTTTTTATTTTATTTTTTATTTTTTTGTCAGAATGGGACTGTTCGGTTCAAACGATTAGACTGTTCGACCCAATAACCAGACCCCTGAACGGTTCATTGTCCAGTTCGGTTTTAAAAACTTTGGGTTCAACCACTACAATGTGATTATTTTCTTTGTTGCAAGTTCCAAAAACAAAACAAACAAGCTGCTTTGAATTTAAGTTGGTTCTTAAAGCTCAGTTTGGAAGGAGTACAAATACAATTATGTACAGCACAAATACATGCAAAATAGTACAAAATACAAGGTTTTGCACTGTACATATTTGTATTTGTACTCCTTCCAAACTGAGCCTAAAGCAAAAATATTGGTGATATATATGTTTTCTATTTTCAGAAACAAAAAATGCATTTCTAAATTTCTGATTAAAGACTTAATATCATCTATCCATCTGCTTATTCAATGCAGTCCGAATGTGCTATTCACAAAGTACTCCTCACACCAATTTGTGCTATTCCCAATACATGATGTAACCGACTCATTAACGAGTAAATTTGTGACATAATTAATCTATCCGATCTTAGTATGACAATATTGATTCTACTTAAACATACTTATTAAATACAATAGACAACTAATATTTGAAGCTGACAAATTGGAAAAAACATTCTCTATCTATTGCGGGTAGATTAACCCTCATTAATTCTTCAACTAACATGATGCCACAATATATAATGAGTTCATTTTGAATCCCAAAAAATTTTGTAGATGAATTGAACAAGATTCAAAGGGATTTTCTATGGGACAATTCAAATGGGAAGAAATCTCTTCATTTGCTGAATTGGACAAAAGCAAATAATTGGGTTAGGGTGGAGAATCTTAAATGAAGAGGACAACCTACGGGTGAAAGTTATCAAAAGCAAATATTTGAGGAGGGGAAATTTCTGGAATTGCAAAATTAAAAAGGGTATCTCTTGGGCTTGGAGGGGTATTCTCCTTGCCAGAGATCTCATTAAAAAAGGCACTCGTAGGCAAGTTGGAAATGGTAGGTCTATTAGCTTTTGGCATGATAATTGGGTTTATGACAGACCTCTTTCTGAAACTATGAACTGTGAGATTATGATAAATCATAACATTAAAGTCTTGGACATGATTGATTTTGGAAGATAATGCTGTAATGAAGACAAAATAAAGGCGGAGGTATCTGACCAAATTTGATAAGATATTAAGACAATGGAGGACAAAATTATTTGGGGGTGCAACCCTGAGGGGATTTTCTCTATAAAAACAACTTATTTATTGAAGTGCTCTTCTGTTCTTAACCTAAACGGTACCTTTAATTGGTTGGCTAATATTTGAAACATCAAATGCCCCCCAAAGATAAAGACTTTTCTCTTTTTCCTTCTTAACAATAGGCTTCCTACTAAAAGCCATCTTAGGAAAAAAGGATATAACATCGATGGCTCTTGTAGTTTTTGTGGGGATGAGGAGGATACTAACCATATTTTTAAAATTTGTGCCCACACAAAACAAATGTGGCTTACCTTAAACACTCCCCTGGAGGGACCAAATGAGAATGAAAGTTTGAGGGATTGGTGGACATGGGTCGACAATAAAAAGGAAAACAAGATTCTTTTAGTGAAGTAAAAACTTGCATTTGTTCTTTGGGTTATCTGGAAAAATAGGAACTCAAAAACTTTCAATAATGTTTCAACTCCCATTCCAATTATTTTAAAACGGGCTCTTGATATGTTTGTGGAGTTTCTTGATGGGAAAAAAGATAAAGGCATTGCACAAATGGACAAAGTGTGGAAACAAATTATTTGCAGTGCTCCAAAATTTGGCGCTATTAAAATAAATTTTGATGCCTCTCGTAATAGTGAAAGGAAATATTTTGTGGCTAGTATTGTTCGTGACCATCTTGGTCGAGTGATAGCGGTTAAAGCATATAAATTTGACACCTATACCATCAACCAAGCAGAAGCATGGGCTGCATGGGAAGCACATATTCAAGCGACAAACTATAGGAAGCATCCTATTATAATCGAGGGTGATTCATTATTGGTCATCTTGTACCTCAACAAAAAGGTGGAAGTTCCTTGGAATTTGAAAAGCATCATCTCTTGCTGCTTGAAGAGGATAGGTCTGTTCGAGGGAGGTCTTCGGTACTAACATATCTTCAAAGAAGCTAACCAGGCGACAGATTGACTTACTCATGAAGCTCTTTCTTCTTCCCCTTCCCTGGACTTTTGTATCAATTCCCTTCCCCCTTCCCTTCTTATTTGTTTTGCAGATTTTTGGGGATGTACTACCCCCGCCCCCACCCCGGTTGTGTGTAGTACACTTTTCTTATTTAAAAAAAAAAGATAATTAAACTCACATATTTTCCTTTTTATTATAAAGAACATTATTTAATAATTTTAATGATTCTCTTCAAATTGCTACATTTCATATGGGCTTGCAAGATTTTCACATTTGCAATAGAAAAGAAAATTGGGGTTTTAAAAGAGAAATGACAATAGATAACTAGGTGTATGTAATTTTTTTTATTTCTGCACAGATTTCTAGTGAGGTCAACTCTCAGCTTTGCTCCTTGCCATCCTATGACTGTGGGCATTTATTGAATAAACGCTGTTACATAGGTGCCACTTCAGCATTTCTCCCATTATTTGAATCCGTACACATAGGGACTTGCAAAACTAGACTTCAGTTTATATGCATACACTGTTGGGGAAAGCTTCATCAGGGTGGCTCAAGCCTGGCCCAACCTAGATAATGTTGGGTCTGCAATCCCATTGAACATCAATATTCATTTGATATTTATATAAGGGTCATTTATTAGAACACCCCTTATAATTTCATAGATTTACTTAACCTATCCTATAGTTTGTGTTTTACTAAAACACTCCTTATAGTTTGTAACTTATTTATTTAATCAACCTTTCATTAAAAACTACTGATTTTGCCATCTGAAAATAGTAACATGATCACCTAAACTAAGTAGAAAATGTTCAACGGCATGGACCCATGGTTATTTATTCCAAAAGTACCAATAAACTGAATGGAAAATGTTCATAGTATGGACCCATGGTTATTTTAGCAAATGACCCTTTATTTAATTATCATACTCAAATTTTGTCAAAATAATATAAACCGAATAGAAAATTTGGCTTTTAACTCTTTAAAATGCCATATTGTCCTTCGTTCCTGTCCAATTGTTTATACCAACTACTTCCGTTGTAGGACTTGTTGAGATGTTCATTTTGATATCTGTTGCTTTCCAAAATTATATTTGTTAACTATACTTTGCACCTCTTGATTGGGATTTTTAATTTTCTTGAATTTCCCCATTTTTAAGTTATTAGTTAATGCAAGTATGCAACAATCTATATCATTCTTTATTAGAGGAATGTTGGGTTGTGCTGAAAAAAAAAAACAATGTTTTAAAAACCGATCCAGAGGTTGAACCATTTTTGTCTCTGAGTCGTAGGTCACCGGTTTGACCGATCGAGGTTCAAACCGTGTCACATCAGCGCATATATGTATTAAGTATATATATATATATATATTAGAAATAAATAATAAATATATTTTAGATATGTTATATGTATTATTTTATATTTAATTTATGTTTTTTAAATTCATTTTTTAATGTTTTATGTATACAAATATTAAAAATTGCAATTTAAGGCCAAAAAAGGGGTTTTTCGTGAAAATAGCGGGGCAAAGTGCCTATGACATCTTGGGACGCATAGATCTTAAAAAGTTACCCAAAATAATAAAACACCCTAATTGAATATCGGAATGCAAAGTTATGGCCTCTAAAAGTTTTATATGCATTGAGCCATTGAGTGTGCAACCCACGACTTGGTCACCAAGTCAAATGAATCATTAGTTGAACCGGCCGGGTTGAACGATTCTTGACCAAGTCAATGATTTTTTACTGTCTGGCATGTCTTGACTGAATCAAACCCGAAGTCCTAATTAGGTGATGATTCAAACGATTTGACTGACCGAGTCAACGACGAATTAAAAACGTTGAAAAAAACACCGAATTCTGAAAAGTCAAAAAGTTTACGAATTTCAGGCCATTTTGGTATCTCTTCTTGTTCAGAGCCTCGTTTCATCCAAACGTTTTTTTTCACATATTTTCAAAATATTTTTTGGCATTTTCAAGGAATTTCTTCCATAATGACAATTTACAAGTATGGAGATGTTGATGTTGGGAAAATACCAACTGAACATTCCTGTAGTCAAGAACTCGGTGCTTTTTGGCTTCTCAGAATTCGGTGCTTTTTTAAACACAACCCGACATTTCTGTAGTTAAAAATATCACTTGGATTGTTTCTTGAATGTGCAAATTGTACCACAAATCACTTTTAGCAACCTATTTCCATAGAAAGTAGAGTTGGTCATGTCATCTCAATTGTATTTATATCTTAAATAAATAAATAAATAAATAGTGATTTATTATAAGTAATTTATTGTAAAACATTAGTCCATTATTAATTAATTAATTATTTAACTTAGTTATTAATTATCTATTATTTATTAGCTAATTTAAAAAAATAGTGATTTAATGAATTATTTATTATTTTATAAATATTTTTTCAATTTATTGATTAATGAATTAATAATTTTTTGTTGAATTGATTAACTAAAAATTAATTAGTAATGAATTATGAATAATTATTTGTTATTAATTTATTAATTAACTAGCGAGGAATTGTCATGGGAAAGTGAAACAACAGAAAATGATATATATTAAAACTAGGCCTTCCATGTTAGCATGTCTCTCCTTTCTCTCCTACTATTTATCTATTTTGTGTTTTTTTTTTAATTTTTATTTTTAAAATAGAAAAAAAAAACTCAATTAGCCAATCAACTTTAAGTCCTTAAGACTTTCATCTCTCTCTTCTCTTTCTCACTAACTCCTTTGATTATTTCTCCTCATAATCATTCAGACTATCTCTCTCCTCCAATAATTCTCTCTCCCTTTTCAATAACTCTACTAAATTGCTTAAAATTCAAAGACTCTTTTTCCTTTTCCCTTTTTATTTTTATTTTATTCTCTCTCCTCTCCACGTTAATCTAATAAACCAAAAGCTATTTGCTTAGGGGTGATCATTTCAATACGGCTTGGGCCTAGGCCCGCAGGCATAAGCCCAACCTAATCCATAAACAAATAACAACTTAAAAATTATTTAATTATCACAAATAGTTAAATCACCTAAGAATAAATTGTGTGTGTATTTGAGAGAGAGAGAGAGAGAGAGAGAGAGAATTATAAGACATAGGTTCCACCCCTTCCATCATTAACCTATTTTAGTATATTTCTATAAGCCTCTTCCATTATTATTAGCTTATTGTACTCCAAAGAGAGAATTTTACTCTCATCCAAATTCCAATTATTGTTTCATATTCAAATTTTATTTCATTGGTTAATTGTTAGAAAATTATAATTTGAAACCTAATAAGTAAAATTAATAAAAAATTACTAATGTTTATAAAAAAATATTAAATTTTAGCAAGTTTTTATCCAACAACTATTAAAAATTAAGAAATTAGTAAAAATTGTAGTTTATGAATTAAAAATTAGAATACATATGATCATTTATAAGTTAGCCCAATTAAAATTAAAATACATATATTTATTAAAAATAAAAATTAATAAACAAACCATTTGCATTCTGTATAAAAAAAAATATAGAAATTAATTAAAATAATAAAAGTAATAATGGCCTAATTTGAAATGTCATAAAACTCCTTCTACTTAGAGATGATCATTTAGAACTTAGCCCAACTTGGATATACCTACAAATTTTCGGGCTAGCAACAGTTTTATGGGCAGTAGGGATCTAAAGGGATTGAATTCAAAGCATGTCCAACTGCATCTATAATGATTTTGGAATCAGATCTGCATTTGCATCAAAGTATTACGTCAGATTTTAGATCGGATTTGGATTTAATTCATATTATTGTGTTTAGAATGACCCAAAAATTAAAAAAAAAAGTTTTAACAACTAATTATGATATTTGTAATTATACTAAACCGAATCAGTAACAACCCATGCATGTATTATTTTTGGGTTTTTAACTATTTTTGGATAAAAATTATTAATATTGAAGCTGAAGGAGCTATGGGGGATAGGCTACCCCCATTGTGTAGCCTAATGAACAAAAAATAAATAAATAAAAGACATTGGTTTGATAGTGTATTAACAATTTTTAAGGTTGCTTGGCCCAACCCAGCCCACACCTAAGTGTAATAATATTTGTCTAGGCCTAGGATAGGGACATGCTTTCCTGTGTTATTTAATTTTAGTTTATTATAAAATAATTAATATAAAATTTGTTATCTAAATATATATGTATATAATTTCCAAGTCAAGCTTAGGGGTTGCTTAGCTTGGGCCTTGCCCACTAGGGCTGTCAATGGACTCCAATTATCTTGGATTTGGGTGTTAGAAGCTGCATCTAATAAATAATCATATTAGACATGGATTTAACCCCATCAGGCTGACTAAAATTCGAGTCCAATAAAAAATATTATTATATATGTAGTATAATTATATACACATATAGATATTATGTATATATAAAGTTTATAATTGATAAGTTTAATATTTTATATTTATAATTTATTATACATATATACTTTAAAAATAGGGTAAATTACAAAGACCACCTTGAACTATATATGGGGTCAGTGACAAATACCCCCTGAACTTTCATTTGTGACAAATCCACCCCCTCGACTTTTAAGTCCAATGACAAAATGAATTAAATTACCAAAATACCCGCCTAACATTCCTTATTTTCTTTTTCTTTCCCTTTTCTCTTAAACCCTAATTGACCAAAGATATCTCCATTTTCTCTAGACAAAACCATTTAAAATAATAAGAATAATTTCATCGGCATAGATAATAAAGTTTTTTTTTTTTAATTCTTGATTCATTTCACTCACATGAATGTCTCTCTTCATCTTAAAATGTAAAAATATTAAATCATTTCTCCAATAATTTAAGACAAACTAAACAAAACCATAAACCTTTATCTGTTAGAAAGAAACTTCTAATATTTCATTTGAATGTTGAATCCAGCAAAAAATTTGCAAGGATCTATTGGAGAAACCAAGAGGGCTTCAATGTTATACTTAGAAAACTAACTTCTAATATTTCTTTGTTGCAAATGAGATTTTAGGGGGTATTTGTCATTGAGCCCATAGTACAAGGGGTCTTTTTAATTTACCCTTAAAAATAATTAGTTTGTTAACCATTTTAATTCTAACCACAATAAGATGGTTGCAGATTAAAACCTGATTCAAAATCTGACATTTATAATCAAATGCAGATTCAACTTGATTTGATCTGAATTTGATCAGCCCTACTGCCTACATTATGTACGTGTTGGTTTGGTGCAGATTTGGGCTAGGCTTAGCTCAGAAGAAAGCAGTTGCTTGAGCCTATAAATCCGTAGGTCTAGCTAGGTTGGATTAAGTTGTATATGATCCTAAGTAGAAGTAGTCTTATAACATTATTAATTTTAACTATCCTATTAATATTAATTATTTTTAAATAGAATTCAAATGTATATTTATTTTTAATTTATAAATGACTAAAACTTGCTATATTTTTATTAACTTTAGTAATTTTTTTATTAATTTACTTATTAGGTTGCAAATTATAATTTTCTAACAATTAACCAATTAAAAAGAATTTGAATATGAAACACACAAATAGAATTTGGATGAGAGTAAAATTATCTCTCTCTCTCTCCCTCTAGAATACAATAGGTTAATAATGGTAGAGGCCTATAGAAATATGCTAAAATAGATTAATGATGTAAGGGGTGGGACCTATGCCTTAGATTATTATTAGGTTGCAAATTATAATTTTCTGACAACTATTAATTAATTTTTGAACTATTATTTGTTTACGGGCTAGGTTGGGCCCATGCATGTGGCCTTGAAATTTGTGAGCTTGGTGCAAACCCGGGTTTATGCCAGACTGAAATGGTCACCCTTGGGAGACTGGGAGTTAATGAAAGAGAACTAGAAAATGGTTTTATATTTTATATTCCATTTCTGTCATTAATAAAAATATATTTTTATTTATCAAATATGTGCCTAAAATTTTCTACAAATTTTCTTTATATTTTATATTTTCTACTTTAGTTATTTTTTGAAAATTGTATTGTTTAATGATGGGATCATGGCATGGCCCATCTGACCTAAAAAGGTTGAACTTCTTACCACCACCAAGAAAATACTATTTTTTTCCGTCAATTTTAAAAATATAAGTTTTTATATTATTAAAATTATTATGTATTAATTTAATTAGTGGAATTTAGTGATGAGAAACAAAAGTGCACTAAATATATAAATCAATAAGGGAGAATGTGAGTAGGGGTGCAAGTTGGGCAGGTTGGGCTGGGTTTATGGTAAACTCAGGCCCTGCCCTAAAACTTGGGTTTAAAGCCCGAGCCCAGACTGAGCCCAAGGTCAAGCCCGGTTCTCTCAACCCGAGCCCAGCCCGCACTATAATTTGATGCACTCAGGTTGGGCTCGGGCCCGAGCCGGGCTTGGGTTAGTAAATGAACCCACACTCTAAAATTATACATAGAAAATGTATTTACGCAAATATATATACATATATTTATGTATACATGTAAATGTGTATCCAAAATATGTATACAAATGTAATATATACAAATATGTATGTATCTATATGTAAATATGTATGCAACATTTACATATATACACATATGTATGTATAAATGTATATAGTTGGGTTAGGCTCAGACTGGGTTCAGGCTACCCAAGGGCTAGGTGCCAACCCGGCCCGAAAAATTAAAAAGCCCAACTTCTTGGCCTTGAACCCAGCCCAAAGATAAATAATCTAAGTCCAACCGGTGTAAAATTCCAGGTTGGGCTAGTTCGAAATCGGGCTGGGCCCACCCAAGTTGCACCCCTAAATGTGATTTAATACTTAAATGTGGGACTTAAAAAAAAATTGAATGAAATTAATAATATTATTCAAATTACATCTTTTGCCCTTACAAAAATACATAGTAGTATAGATAATAGGTATTTAAAATATAAATTATGGCCGGTCAGCCAGTTTGGGTCTGGGGTCGACCCGAACAGTAGTGTACCAAATGCTCTTCGTCATTCATGAAACTAGCGATTATGGAGAATATTCTTACACAATAAATAAATAAATAAATACATGAGCTTGCAATATGAAATATAGAAATTTATTTTTTTTCTGTGTATCATAATTATATGGCGTTCCTCGTAGTGCCCTCTCGTTCTATACAAAAGTAGCATATCCTCTTGATCTGGGTCGTGGAGAAAATTATATTTTTCTTCTTGTAAAGAGAACAGAGGAAAAGTGTATGTGTTTGTAGGGTGGTGTAACTACGAGGGTGAAAAAAATAGAAGAGGGAGATTTACGTTTGGGGTTGCTACTTAATAGCCAGGGACCATTGGTGGAGGAGGTGATGAGTACTGGAAGCCGATGTGTGGAGGAAGGTTGACTTCGGGGTTTAAAGGAGGTGGCGACTGGGTAGGAGGAGGAGGAGGAGATGGAGAAGATGGTGGAGGAGGAGAGAAGACGGGTGGTGGTGGTGGGGAGTGAACAGGTGGTGGTGGTGGTGAGTAGACAGGTGGTGGAGAGTGGACAGGTGGAGGGGGTGGGGAGTATACAGGTGGTGGAGGAGAGTGCACGGGCGGTGGTGGAGGAGGTGAAAAGACAGGTGATGGAGGTGGTGGGGAGTACAATGGAGGTGGAGGAGGTGATTGTACCGGTGGAGGTGGTGGTGGGGAGTACACGGGTGGTGGTGGGGGAGAAGAAGTTGGCGGTGGTGGTGGTGATGGAGGAGACTGAACTGGTGCAGGAACGGGTACAAGCTGTGGGGGCGGGGGACTTCTTACTGGATTGCGTGGAGAGGCGTTAACGGGCGCCAGAGGAGGTAGGCTTGGTGCGATGGAAGGCGTCGGTGTGGATGGAACTGGCGGCTCTTGTGATGGTGCTGGTGTTGGTGATGGTGGGGAGTAAATAGGTGATTGTGTTGGTGATGGTGATGGTGGGAAGTAAATCGGTGATTGTGATGGTGTTGGTGTTGGTGGGGAGTAAATAGGTGTTGGTGTTGGTGTTGGTGTTGGTGTTGGTGTTGGTGTTAGTGATGGTGATGGTGGGAAGGAAATAGGTGATGGTGATGGTGTTGGTGTTGGTGTTGGTGTTAGTGATGGTGATGGTGGGAAGGAAATAGGTGATGGTGATGGTGTTGGTGTTGGTGTTGGTGTTGGTGATGGTGGGAAGGAAATAGGTGATGGTGATGGTGGGAAGGAAATAGGGGATGGTGATGGTGTTGATGTTGGTGATGGTGATGGTGGGAAGGAAATAGGTGCAGGAGTGGGTTGCTGTTTGGGTGTGGCTGGAGTTGAAATTGGAGATGGAGATGGTTGGGGCTGGGGCTGGGGCTGTACTGAAGGAGGTGAAATTGGTGATGGTGTCGATGGTTTAGATGGCGACGGTGATGAAGAGCCACCACCACCACATAAGGCCTTCCCACAGTCAACCTGTCGATTCACCACCGGAATGCAAAGGCTGGCTGTCTTCTGTCCAGGACGATCAGGCAAACAGTTGCTCGTATCATCCAATATCGCGTCTGTCCTCTTTGATGGCATGCATCCAGCCTCTTCTCCATTGAAGTAGTTATACGAGAAGGTGAAGTTCACCAAAGATGGCAATCTACAAATATTCTCTGTAACAAACCCTGTTAACATGTTGTATGAAATGTCCAAGTACTCCACACTCTTCATCTCCGAAATGCTCTTAGGCAACAGACCAACAAACGAGTTGGACGCAGCAGCAAACACTGTTACATTCTCAAGCAACCCAATCTCCGGCGGCAGGCAGCCAGTCAGGTTGTTGTTCAAGAAAACTATCTCATTCAGTGTCTTTCCCATCTTACCGATGCTACGTGGGATGCACCCAGTAAACCTGTTATCGGCAAAAACTATGACTGAAGCCGGTGAGTTTCCAATATTCTCAGGGATGTTGCCTTCCAATCGGTTGTGATTCAAGAACACTGCATCTAGATCCTTATCGAATAGCTCCGGCGGCAGGCGACCTTCGAAGTCGTTATATCTGATGTCGAGGTACTTGAGTGCAGGTATGGAGAGGACTGCCCTTGGGAACGGACCTACGAAGCGGTTGTTGCTGACATCAAGCTCATGAAGAATGGTCAGCTTAGAGAAGCTGTTGGGAATGATTCCACAGAAGCGATTGGAGTTGATGTGGAACAGGGCAATGTCTCTCAGGAGGCCGAGCTCGACTGGAAGGAACCCAGCAATGTCTTCATTGTTGAGATCAATGCCGGCGACGACAGTCAACTTGGGCTCATCAAGTGCATTTGCGCAGAAGACACCGGTGTAGTTACAGACATCGGCACCGACCCAGTTGCCTGTAACGTTATGTGGGTCGGAGTACATGGCCTTCTTCCATGCCTGGAGGGCGATGTAAGCCCGGCGGAGCCTTGCGTTGGGAAAGGTTATGTTGATATTAACCTCGTATTCATAGTCGTCGGGGAGATCACCATTCTCAGGGAGGGATAAGAGCTGGCGCTGAGTAATGTAGGAGGTTTCGGCCTCGGTGAGAGCTGAGGAGAAGGAAGCGTGGTAAGAAAATAAGAGGAGACAGAAGATAAGAAAGCAGCCAGAGGCCTGCATTTTGGATGCTCAGCTCCAACCTTGGAGAGGCCCAAGGCTGCTTATTATGAAGAGATCTGAAGAGGGAAAGACGCGTGGGGTTTTATAACGAGGGAGATGAGGGAATTGATTGGATGGAGAGGAGAAGAAAAACAAACCTTTGGGAACTCTCCAACTATCATTCTCCCATTCTGGCCAATTTTTTTTCTTTTTCTTTCTCTGGTTATTTCTGGTTTCTTAATGGAAACTGGAGGGGTTGTTTTTCTCAGGCATCGCAAGTTTGCTTTGATCTCGGATCTTTGCCTAAATATGAACATTGTCGAACAACTAACAACGACCAAGTCATCGATAATATAATTTGGTCACTTGGTGAGATATCAAAGGTAGAGCTTGATTGTTTTAAATTTGGTCATTTGATGTTTATTAGTTCTGCTTCCTCATCATCATTCATTCATTCTCCAAAATCATTCTCGAAAGGGAAAGAGCTCTGGACTTCTTTTACTTAATTGGTTACGTACGTATGAAAATTTCCAAATCTCTCATCCAACGCCACTTTGGTTGATTATGATCACTGGGAAAAGAAATCAGAACCGCCATTGACGAGAAACTCGATCGAAGGGCTCTGGATCCAACTGTCATGAATCTCGAAGGGATCCGCGCGCCATTAACAAGAACCTGCTTTGTATCAAACCCTCGGGATTGTGTCGTTAATCTCCTCTTTGCGGATCAATATTGGAGTATTCTTAGGACCTCCGGTGCGCTGTGCAAATTCAAAATAGGCCTTGGTCGTTTTGCATCGGCCCCGGCCGGAATGCCATTGGCGATTGGCCTGCAGCAAGGAAGACAACGACTAGATCTTCGACGCCATAGCTTTTCCAGGAAATCAAGTTTCTCTCAAAAGAAGACCGAATAGAAGCATTTAAAAGCACTAAAAAGCAGTTGAGAGTTCAATTAAAATTCATAGGTTGAACAACCAAAACCACATTAAATCTCCCCCCCCCCCAAAAAAAAATAAATAAATAAACAATGTTCATCACTTTCACCCACATAGGAAGCAGATCTAAGCTTCCCTCGAACTACCAAAGTCTCGGTCCAAATGCACCGGAAACGTTGGTTTTTGGATGGAACAAGGGAGACCTACGATAGTTCCTCGCAAATTGCTGAATTCGTCAATCACAGAGGTTGGGGAGGGAGTGGAACTGAGGTGAGAAAAGTGGGAAGAAGGGAGAAGGATAGAGAGAGAGAGAGAGAGGGTGGGAGTAAGGGGCGACCACTGGACTGGTCCGGTGGTGTTGGAAAATCGGGTCACGGAAATTTGGATGAAAAACTGCAACTGGCTTTGCAGTGTATCTAAAGACACTGTATTTAGAATATTATTTGCCCTCACCAGTGTTTTCTTTTATGAGTTTGTTGTCGGTTTACTAACAAATTCATTTACAAAATACAACAAAGCCTTTGGGTGAAAAACTGCAACCAACAAAATTAAAGATTCTTCAAAGAAACCTTTTAAGAGATAAATCTTTTAAGAGATAACAAATCAAAGTTATCAGAAAGACAAATGTATTTGCAATGAAAAGTGAGCAAAAAACTTGTCTATAAATCGGATGGGTTTACACCCTTTAATAATTTTTGGAGAGTCATCACAAAGAGATGTGTGTCCATCTAAAGAATCTCTTGGTAAAGTTATGAATTCAAATTCTGTGATTGTTCACAATTAATTAATGGTTAATGACTGTTAACGTTTGAATAGTATCTCTTAATCACACACAATCAACTCATGACTGTTGGATTAACTTAATAATATTTGTAGTGCAGTTCTACTTCTTAATTGTGATTTAGTTCTTTTTTTCAAAGCTTCTCTAAACATGATTTATTTCTGATCTACACCACAAAGCTTTCATCTTAACATGTGACTTAAGTGCAAAACACCTATAAAATGGATTGTGAGATGGGATTGAAAATCTGCAACTGTACATGTTTCAGATGAGATTTGAATTCAAATTCAAACTTGGCTAAGTCCTATTCTTTGCAATATTGACAACCCAATGTCATTTACTAAGTATTGAAGTTTTGGCTCTTGGGTCGTGCTTTAGTACCATTACTGTTTCTACAATGTTTTGGGTTAATTGATACAAATTGACATACAATTGTTATTTATGATGTTTATAGTTAAAAATGGGCATACATATATAGGAGACCATTACATAAAATTAGCATTACTTGCTCCATGAAGAGAGTGGAAGTCTAATTATTCTAGCTAAAGTGAGTTTCATATGTGATGTGAGAACACAAATCTCTCAAAAATGTTTAAACCAAACACAACCGTACCTTGATTGGGTAAAGTTGGTTAAGTCATGTGGTTGATTGGGTGCTGCTTTCTTTGACCTCCTTGAACTGTTAAATCATCTCATTTCTTAGACCAATAACAATTTGAAAAATTAATTGCGAATATTGGTTCAAAGAATTCCTCGTTGATCTCAGAATGTTCTGAAAAAACCAGCAATTCATCCCTAGAAATCTGAAAAGCATTAGTACTCCTCAATCTGCGCTTGATTTCTCTTCTGAAAGTTTTAATTAGTACTCCCCAATAATTTTTTCAATCAAGGGTTTAGAAGTTCTTCTTCTTTATTTTCATATTTTTCTAAAATCTTAGTATTATGGCCCCGTTTCCTCAGTAAGTTATTTACCCGGGTAAATGCAGTTACCCAGGTAAGTTTTTTTTAGGGAACACTTACCACCCATGTTCTTTTATTTTTCATGTAAATAAGGCAATGACCATTTTAGTCATGAAAATCCATTATTAAAAGGGTATTTTTGTCTCATTCAAGTGTTGGCAACTTTCTCCCTAGGTGGGAAAGTTATTTACCCACCTAAGAGATGGGTATCGCGGGTAATTGATACCCAGGAAAATAAACTTTCTCTAATCCCCACGTAAATCTGAAAAAAAAAATATAATATGAGATTCTTAGTCAATAAAAACCAAAATCCCATCGACCAATTTTTCACCCTCTCAAAATCCAAAAAAGGAACGCCCCCTATTAGTAAAATTCACGGTGGCAACGCCTCTGCTGTGAGTAAATTTTGAGGCTCAATTTAATAAAAGGTAAATCTTCAATCTTATAGTATTGTCTGAATTTAGCCAAACTTCTTGCGATTTAGAAGATCTTTCAATTAGATATTGTGTTCTTTGTGAGTCAAATAGGTTTCCACTATTAGGAATGGTTCTCGGACTAAACTATCTTATTACAAAACCCTTAAGAGACAAATCATAAAATTTTATTATATATAATTATTTAAAATTTCTAATTAATAAATTCAACAATTTATATTTATATGAATTTATGTTATATAAATTAAAATTAATTAATTTCTTGTAACTTTTTTTTAATTTTTCTTTATTTTAAATACAACAAAACAGATTCAGATTAAATCCGAAATTCCAAATCTAATGTTTTTAGATTTGAATCAAATCCAATGTGGCTGGATCCCAATCCGAATCTGACCTTATTACATACAATAACCTAACCCTACCTAAGGAGACCAACCATCAAGAGTTCGGAAGAGAAGAACATAACTTTGTCTACACAAACAACAAGTCCTTAAAATGTGATCCGTTTACATCCTGTTACATCGCTCAAAACTTTAAGAGGTTTAACCTTAACCTCATTTATTTTTTATTAAAATCATCAAAGCTAAAGAAAGTAAAATTTCCCCCATTAAAACGAAAAATTCTTTTCTTAATCTTAAATAAATTAATTAGAAGAGAGCCAAGCATGCACTGGTGTTAAAAAGTGCCCATGTTCTACACAGAAGTAATTACATTTAAGCTATGTTTGGTCTGAAGGAAAAAGTAGGGAAAGGAAGAGAAATGTAAGGAAACCTATACAATGTTTATAAAGGTTTTCCTACCTTTTCCTACTTTTTCCTTCAAACCAAATACAGCTTTAATTTTCTAACGGAAAGAAAACTAAATTGATTACGAATGATTTTAAATATAACCCCATTTTGATGTTTCTATTTTTCTTTTTTTTTTCCTTTTAATTTCGAGGGGCTGGTAAGAAAAGGGAGAAAGATGGAGGAATAAACTGGCTTATACACACACCAATTATGAGTAAATTAATTACTTATACCTTCTTGTGATTTGGGTAAAATACCAAGAGATTCCCTTGTTTACTTATTAACTTATGCCATTTGACCAAGAGGGCTTATTAATGAGAGTCTGGATTGGTTAGACAAAATCATATATAGTGGGATGGGTGACAAACGTATCACTAGGCCAGTGTTTTGTGTGCATAAGGTATGGGTTTAACACGACCTCCATGTATACAATACCGGTGTGTTTTTAGGGGTTTAAACGGACTGATTTTGAATCAAACAATGCAATATCTGAATCCAAATCTGATTAGAAAATCTGATATATAAATTTGATTTAATATCTGATAGATATTAAAAATTAATATTCGATCTCGAATTCGATTCGAATATTCGATTTGATTTGAATTCAGCCAATTAATTATTTTAGGTAATTAATAAATATATAAAATGAATATTTTATTTATATAAAGTATATAAATATAAATATTTATATAATTTAATTATTTTATATAAAATATTTAAATATTTTATATTATATATGAGAATTAAATAATCGATCAAATTTGGATATTTACTGAATTGAATCAAGTTATATCCAAATTCGATTCCAATTAACTATTTGATATGAATATGATATCTGAATTTGACAAGTTAGATATTTGAATTATTCAAATTCGATTCGATTATACCAAATCTCAAATTCAAAATCAGATTTTTGAATACCGTTAATATTCCTATATATTTCCTCATGATATGTTGCTAAGCACGTTATGTATCAATTTTGTCTCTCAGCCAATCCAATCTGTATTACAACCTGGTGTCTTCAGCCCACACCCATGTATACGGAATATTGGTGTATTCACTTATGATTGGTTTATGTAGCCACCTACACACAGTGGTGCATGCAGCCCAGATTCGAACTCAATAAATGATGAAGGTACAATAACTTCAACCTTATCCAATCCGAAACCCACCACATGAATTTCAATGAATAGTAGTCGCTGCACGTGCGCATTGGCTTTGTTAATTAAGACTAAATCAAAAGTAGCTTATGGTGTTTCCAATTGGAGCCTGGATCCCCAGCCCATGTTCATCGCAGTCATCGAGAACATCTTATCCTCTGTACAGTATTATATAGGAAGAAATGTTCTCAATTCACGGGGGGTGGTGTATTGTGGGTAGGCGTGTGTAGGAGATCCAGAGTCTTCCAATTGGGCCAAGTTGGTTCAGACCACCTCAAAAATTATTTTTAGTTATTAGTGTTACATCATTTTTAATAATTTTATTATTAAAATTGTGGTATATAAAATGATTTGTTAGAAAAAGACCGTAAGGGAGATGTTAAAGGGAGAGAGTGAGTGAGACGTGAAAAATGGTTGGTATAACAACAGTTTTGGACAATTAATGTATGTAGAAGACTAAAATGACAAATAATTTGTTTATTTGCTCTCAAGATTTCCTTTAGCATAAAAGATTTCTTCTAATGTAATCCTTTCTTTGGTACCCACCTCCGATTCAATTATTTAGGGATGGCAATGGGGCGGGTTTTGTAAATTCTAAATCCTATCCGCTTTCCTAAACATCTCAACTTGTAGCCGCCCCAAAACCCATAGTGCATTGGATTTTGAGAATCCAAACCTTCCCCATATATGAAAATGCAAAGCTCTCCCCAACCCTGCCCTCCCCACATTCAAGGGTAGGAACATATTGGGTTTAGAACCCACATCTAATTTTTTATATTTCTTGTCATGTATAAACAATAAATAAGTAAAATAATACAAATAAACAACAAAATTTGCAGTTAATTAATCAAGACATGTAAAAAACATATAAGCTATCAATTATCCTTCACATAAAATTCAAAATATTATTTAGGGTAAAATACAAATACCTCCCGTGAAGTTTTTGACAATCATAAAAACCTCTCCTATAATTTTATTTTAACAAATACCTCCCCTGAACTTTTGAAAAACTCAGCAAAAACCTCCGTTCCGTCACTGTCCCAGACGAAAAATATTAGATTGATGCACCATTTTTTTCAAATACCCATTCTACCCTTTTATAAATTATTTTACATACAAAATTACTGAAAAAAAAACTGGTGCATCAATCTTACGTTTTCTGTCTGGGACAATGACGGAAGGGAGGTTTTTGTTGAATTTCTCAAAAATTCAGGGGACGTATGTGTTAAAATGAAACTATAGGGGAGGTTTTTATGAATGTCATAAACTTTAGGGGAGGTTTTTATGCTTTCCAACGATATGTGGGTTGGGGAGGGTGGGGTTTAGCCTAATACCATACCCTACTCGTGCCTAGGAATGCAAATGGATCGGATCAATATTCAAATCAAGGTATATTCGAATCCGATCCGACATAGTTCATGTCTGATCCGAATATCCGCTCGAATTAGATAGGACTCGATTTGAATTCGAATCCTATCGGTAAGTCAGATCTTCTTATCTAATCCGATCCGACTTGTTTTCTTTAAAAATAAATAAATTATTAAAAGAAAATTAAAATATAATAATTTAGAATCCTATCAGTAAGTCAGATCTTCGTATCTAATTCGATCCGACTTGTTTTCTTTAAAAATAAATAAATTATTAAAAGAAAATTAAAATATAATAATTTAAATAAAGTAAAAACAAAAGATACAAGTATTTTTTAATTATTTTCATCATATATATACATATTTTTTATAAAAAATAAATAATATAACAAATTTATAAAAATATAATATAAAAAATATATTTATAAATAAATAAATAACATATATGTGTATTATATATATATAATATATATTGGATCAGATCTTCTCGGATAGGGGTGATTCGAATCCGATCCGACTTTTTTTCGTATTCGTATCCTATTATTTGATCTGATCTGAAGATCCAATCAAGGGTGATCCAAATTCGACCAAAAAGGATCGGATCATATCATAATCCGATCCATTTGCACCCCTACCCATACCTATATGGGTTGTAGAATCCCAAAAGTCGCCCTTGCTCCAAAACCTTTCCTTAAAGCAAGAAAACCCACCCCATTGGAGAGGGTAGGGGTAGGTACCCAACCAATAGGGTAGAAATTGCCATTCTTATCTCTATCAATAATCAATGCAATGGAGATCTTTGAAAAACATAATCTTACATAACCAAACCTATGGCCCAGACAATGTCTCTCTCTCTCTCTCTTCTTTGGTGATTACACCTCCAAGAAGTGAGTTCACATCATGGGTTGTAGAATCCCAAAACTCGCCCTTGCTCCAAAACCTTTCCTTAAAGCAAGAAAACCCACCCCATTGGAGAGGGTAGGGGTAGGTACCCAACCAATAGGGTAGAAATTGCCATTCTTATCTCTATCAATAATCAATGCAATGGAGATCTTTGAAAAACATAATCTTACATAACCAAACCTATGGCACAGACAATGTCTCTCTCTCTTTCTCTTCTTTGGTGATTACACCTCCAAGAAGTGAGTTCACATCTACCCACATCTACCCACAACACGAGAACCCTGCCCACATCTACCCACAACACACTACCCCCCATGAATTGGGAACATCTCCCCCTGTATAATACTATACAGAAGATGAGATGTATGGCTGCAATAAATGTGGACAGGATTCTCATGGGCAGGAGATCCAGAGATCCAAAAACGCCCCACATACATATCTTAATTTGCATTGAAAACATCTTCTACTTATCATTGGAAGATGTTCTCAATACAACGTTGAGATGTGATGTAGGATATTGTTGGGCCACATTCTTTGGAGGGCAGATTTGAACTCCCAGTAAGTAACTTCTGTCTAACAAAGCTTTCTGGATCATATTTTTAGATTTTTTCCATATCTTTTATATATGAAGTTATATCAACTCTAGATTAATTAAAGATAACACATGTGCATTCGCCGTTTTCCAATAAGTTGCCGGAATGCAACGATTTTGTAAGAGAAAACAAAAATTGAAAAACATTTATCTATTTTCAGCGTACATTTGCATTAAAAAAGCATATTAAAATGTAAAGAAAAAGAAAACCCAGGATATCAACGTTATCTCAGTGTAATAGAACATGTAGAAAACCAAGTAAAACTAAAATGCTTCAATCCCATGAGCTTGTCTAGCATACCCTGCAGTCGTCCTACCTCCTCTATCAAACGGTTAGCTTCTCCTCCATCCTTCACCACCTCCACGTTAATTAATTCCTGACTATTAAGCTTGTTCTCTGAATTATCATTGGCTTCAATAATGGGCACAGATTCATTAGCATCAGTTTTTCTCTTAATGTTATTCGATTCGAGGTGTCCTGAATTGAGGTTACAGTTAGATAGTTCTGTCAACTTGTGAAATTGAGGTGGAAGGATGAAGTCATGCAGTAAGATCTGAAATCAAGAAAAATATCAGAGGCCTGAGGAGTTATTCCCCGGGTAGGCACTCCAACACTCAAGTCAGTAAGAAGAATGGGTGGTCAGGCCGAATAGTTGAGAGAAACGTATTAGTCCGAACAGAAGAAGAATAACAATATGGGTGCTGAAGAGTCAAAAGTCCTTTACCTTGAGCGGATGTTACCTACTTATAGCCAAAGATTCGTGTCCGATTTGGATGAGGCTTCCGGGGTTGTTGGGATGAGGTTGTCCGCCGAAGTCTTCGGGATAAAACCTAATCCCTGGCGGAACTGTCCTCCTGATCCATTCGAGGTTCTCCTTTTTTAGTCACGCTTTTCCATTTTACGTGGTGTTGACGTGGCCAAAGAGATAAGATGGCCGCGGAGGTGACACATGACACTCGGGGCCAACTCAACCATAACCCACACACCATAGCTGGTTAATTTGAGACATCAACAAATGGTTATCCCTTGCCTACACCATCAGTTGGTTTTCCATCATCTAGGCTACGCTATACAAAGTGGTCTGAGTTTCCAAAACCCACCTCCAAAAACCTAGAATCCTGTGTTTGATATCTTTTAGTGCATAAAAATATAATAATTAAAGTATATTTCATTCTAAGTGCCCGTGCAATTTAAAAAAAAAAAAATCATTGAGTATTGAGAAAATGAAAAAAAAAATGCAGAATCAAAGGTTGTCATATATTCCTTACCTGATCAACAGGAGAGTGCATCTCACAATGGAAGTTTCCTCATTACCTTCATGGAGCCTTCGTCATTCAATTGTACATGTTCGACCAGAACTTCGTCTCTCACACTTTACTTCTTGAGTATCAATGGAGAATTTAGACTGCATGCCCGATTATGATTTTACCTTGAACCAATGTTGCCTTCTGAGTTCTAAATATTGGAAGAGAGCAAGGTGCTGCAAGCCTACAACGTGAATGACCTGTTTTAGCCCATGCTTCATGGTGAGCTGTTGTGACTTATTTTTTTCGTCCAAAATGGTGAGGGACGATGGGAAGAAAAAGACACCTAATGAGGGACGATGGATGGTGTGAGGGAGGGGGGAGGATTAGAAGTGAAGGACAATAGGAAAAAGCACAAAAAAAAAGAAAAAAAAAAAAAAAAACAGAGGAATATTGTTGGATAGAGAGAGACGTGAATAGTTGAGTTTCCTGTCATTCATGACTGTTAATCGTGATAAATACTTCCTAATTTTTTGGGCAAAACCAGGGAAGATTGCCATGCCAAATGGCAACTCCATGGGCTTCTAGAAGAAATCTTGCACTCCCTATAGAATTGTTCCCTTGGAGTAACATTAATTTATTATATATATAGATTAGTTGATTGGTTATCAATTGAATGATACCACTTGATTGGTTATGATCAATCTTTTTAGGTATGACACTGTAATTTGATATCATGGTTACATTGAATTCAAAAAATGAATATGACATGTTTATGTTGAGATGATAGTATCGACAATGAAGTCATACAAAGAAGCCTAACTAGCTCCAATAGGTGATAAAATGAGAGAAAGCAGAGTGCATGAAAGATTTTTGACAAAACCTATAAAAAGAAGTGATTTGTTGCAAGTTGAAAGGGCTAGAAGGGGTAAGGATAGACAAAAAAGACATGGGTCAAAGTAGTAAGAAATGATTTTTTTTTTTTTTTTGCTTCATGGATCTATAGACCGGGGGACTAGCCCATCCCCCTCACTTTGGATGAAAATTGATTGGATTGTTATCAAAATTCTTAGGTATCAACTAGAGGGGGCCCGTGCAATTTACAGGATTTATTAAGCGAAGGCTAAACAATAGAGACACATACTTTTAATTTTTAAATAATTAATAATTATTAATATTTTGGGTCAACTATGATATCGGAAAGATATGATATCTGAAATTTTTTGACCAATCAACTGGTTCATAAATGTGGTAGCCAATCGGATGTTATTTATCAAAATTCATGGATGGAGTTTGATTGATCAAAACTCTTCCGATACCATATCTTTCCCGCATCATAGATTTTCCCTTATATTTCATATACTACTTTTAATAATTGTTTTACAATACAAAAATAATAATAATTAATTTCAATTAGGGTTGTTCATCAAACTGTTGAAACCAACCAATCTGACCAACTTGAACCGAGCTGGTCAGTTTTCTAGTGTTTTCGGTTAGCTTTGGTTCAACAATTTTCCAACCTGACCAGGTT
The DNA here is from genome assembly GCF_055504915.1 of Nelumbo nucifera. Classification (NCBI taxonomy): domain Eukaryota; kingdom Viridiplantae; phylum Streptophyta; class Magnoliopsida; order Proteales; family Nelumbonaceae; genus Nelumbo; species Nelumbo nucifera. The sequence continues at coordinate 23,161,801 of NC_142655.1, read as the reverse complement.
GGATCAATTTCACTTTGGCCATTTGTAAATCGACCAAAATCAAATGACTTGGTCATTACGGGAAAGTGGAAAAATTCTCATATTTCTTAGTTTAAAATATTTGATATCATAAATTTATTTTTTAAATTTTATTTTTTAAGTTTAAAGTTTTTGAACCAACCGGCCAAACCGAAAAAAATGACTCAAACTAATACAACCCAAGTTGTCCAGTTTTCACTAATGGTTCGGGTGACCAACTCCCCAACCTAACCAAGTTGATTTGGTTGGCCAAACAAAACCAACCCATGAACACTCCTAATTTCAACTAAATTAATAGTTTAATATGTCTCTAATAAATAAAAATAGTTTAATCTCCAATAATTATTGAAAATTTATTCTGAAAATACATAATTAAGAAAAAATATTGATAATGAGAATACAATAAAAATACAATAATTACAAAAATACAATAAATACTAAAAAATTAAATTAGTTAATAAATAGTGTAATATCAAATAATAGTTTAATCTCTAATAAATATTAATCAATAAATTATAAAAAAAATACAATAAGTATAATAAATTAAATTTAAAAAGCTAAACAACAGTAGTTTAATCTCTAATAATTATTGAAAAACTTCTATTAAAAAAACAAAAATAGAATTATACATAATTATTGAAAATATATTTATCACAAAAAAAATAAATAATCATTTAAAATACAATAAATATTAATTTTAGTGTATATTAATATATAATAAATATAGATTATGATTTTAAAATTATTATTAATAAATATTAATTCTTTTGGAAGTTATTTTCTAGAATTGTTAATTAATATAAGTGAAATTAGTTATTTACAATATTATTTAGTTATTTAAATAATCCCATTATTTAAATTTGAAAATATTAATTATTTATTGAATTTAATAATCCATAAAATTATAATTTATACTATTATTACAAAATTCTGTTATTAAATTATTATTAATTTGAATATTATATCATAATTATTTTTCTAGTTTAAGATATTTTTTAAATTTATTACATAATTTCATTATTTTAACTGTTTAAAATCTAGTTATGTTATATTTCTTTAGATAAAATATTTAGTTATTTAAATATTTAAATAATATATAAGATATTTAAAATTTTTCGTTATTTGAAATAAGGGTATTTTGTCCATATGATTTACAAAGCAAGGTTTTTAAAACCGACCCGGTGATCGAACCGATCAAGGGTTCGATTACCAGGTCGAATGGTCCAATCTTTCGAACCAAACGCTCAACCCGTTCTGATAGAAAAAAAAATAAAAACAATCAAAACTGTTCAAACCGTTAACTGCCCGATTCAACAGTTTGCTGACAAAAATCAACGGTTTTGGGGGGAAATCCGGTTTTTAGGGAAAACGAACCAGTTCCCAGTTTTCCGATCCGACCGTTTGGTCCGGTCCGGTCTGGTTTTGAAAACCATGTTACAAAGTGTTATTAAAGGGTCAAATAGACTATTGAAAAGTTTCAAATGTCCTTTGAACTAAGACAAGCAAGTGCAAGAGGACTTAGTATTTGACCAAAACATGGGCTGTGGAAGTACAATTATAAGTAATTAAAACCCGCCAGTTAAGGGTTTGATGTTCATTGATTTTCAAATTTAGATAAAGCTCCGACGTTAGAGCATGTCTTGGATGGCTCAGACAAAACCCTTAGCCCTTACCACGGAATCAAAAAACTAAAATACCAGAAAAATGACTAAATTTAATGGGAGAGAAATGGTTGGAGAAGACTCCCAACCAGCCTTTTATCTATCCATCCCCTTTGTCTCCCTCCATATAACACCCCTACCTTAACTCTCTTCTCAAGCAGCCTTGGGCTTTCCATGATTGGAGCTGCACCAAATAACTAGCTAATTAACATGCGGTCCTCTGGCTGCTTTTTCCTGATTTTCTTACTCCTCTTCTCTTCCCAAGATTCTTTCTCCTCAGCTCTCTCTGAAGCCGAGGTCTCCTTCATTGCTCACCGCCAACTCTTATCCCTCCCGGAGAATGGTGACCTTCCTGAAAATTATGAATACCAGGTTGATGTCAACTTAACCTTCCCCAACGCAAGGCTCCGCCGAGCTTACATCGCCCTCCAGGCATGGAAGGAGGCCATAGTCTCTGACCCACATAAAATCACGACCAGTTGGGTCGGTGCCGATGTCTGTGACTACAAGGGCGTCTTCTGTGCGCCTGCACCCGATGACCCCAAGTCTACGGTTGTCGCAGGTGTCGATCTCAACAATGCTGACCTCGCCGGCTTCCTTCCCGTCGAGCTTGGCCTGATGAGTGACCTTGCGCTCTTCCATGTCAACTCCAATCGCTTCTGTGGAATCATTCCCCAGAGCTTCTCCAAGATGGCTGTTCTCTACGAGTTTGATGTGAGCAACAATCGCCTTGTTGGTCCATTCCCAATGCCAGTCACCGCCATGCCAGCCCTCAAGTACCTTGACCTTAGATACAACGACTTCGAAGGTTCGATACCTCCGGAGCTATTCGACATGGATCTAGATGCTGTGTTCTTGAACAACAATCGTTTCCAGAACGAAATCCCTGAGAATCTAGGAAACTCTCCGGCTTCAGTCATTGTTTTTGCTAATAACAGGCTTACTGGGTGCATCCCACATAGCATCAAGAAGATGGAAAATACATTGAATGAGATCATATTCACGAACAACAAGCTCACTGGTTGCTTGCCAATGGAGATTGGGTCGCTTGAGAATTTAACAGTTTTCGCTGCTGCGTCCAACTCGTTATCAGGTGTCTTGCCTAAAAGCTTTTCGGGGATAAAGAGTGTGGAGCTAATCGACATCTCAAACAACTTCTTAACAGGGTTTGTTCCTGAAGGTATCTGTAAATTGCCTAATTTGGTGAACTTCACCTTCTCGTATAACTACTTCAGGGGTGAGTCACCAGAATGTGAATCATCAAGGACGAAGGACGTTGTGGTGGATGATACAGACAACTGCTTCCCTGATCGTCCCAAACAGAAAGCAAGCAAAACTTGCACGCCGGTGGTGAACCGACCAGTTGATTGTGGAAAGTCCAAGTGTGTTAGGCCTTCATTACCAACGCCGTCTAGACCACATAAACCAAAGCCAACACCTGATGTGGAGTCTTCAGTAAAACCAGAAACCCAACCATCTCCATCACCAGTTTCACTACCATCCACACCAGAGAAACAAGAACTGACTCGTCCACCTACATCCTCCTCACCATCACCATCTGATCAGAAGTCAGTTCCTACACCTACAACTCCCTCTCCATTCCGTCCATCTCCAACACCAACTTCTTCTCCAACACGAACTTCATCTCAGACACCATCAAATCCATCATCACCTTCGTCTTCAACACCATCAACCCCATCACATTCATCTTCAACACCATCAACCCCATCTATAACTCTAACTCCAACTTCATCTCCAACACCAACTTCATCTTTAACACTATCAAATCCATCACATTTATCTTCAACACCATCAGGCCCATCTCTATCTCCAACTTCTTCTCCAACACAAACTTCATCTTCAACACCATCAGGCCCATCTCTATCTCCAACTTCTTCTCCAACACCAACTTCATCTTCAACACCATCAGGCCCATCTCTATCTCCAACTTCTCCAACACCAACTTCATCTTCAACACCATCAGGCCCATCTCTATCTCCAACTTCTTCCCCAACACCAACTTCATCTTCAACACCATCAAGCCCATCACATTCATCTTCAACACCATCAGGCCCATCTCTATCTCCAACTTCTTCCCCAACACCGACCTTGCCTTCAACACCATCAAGCCCATCACAATCATCTTCAACACCATCAGGCCCAACTCTATCTCCAACTTCTTCCCCAACACCAACTTCATCTTCAACACCATCAAGCCCATCACATTCATCTTCAACACCATCAGGCCCATCTCTATCTCCAACTTCTTCCCCAACACCGACCTCACCTTCAACACCATCAAGCCCATCACATTCATCTTCAACACCATCAGGCCCAACTCTATCTCCAACTTCTTCTCCAACACCAACTTCACCTTCAACACCATCGAACCCATCACATTCATCTTCAACACCATCAGGCCCAACTCTATCTCCAACTTCTTCTCCAACACCAACTTCATCTTCAACACCATCAGGTCCAACTCTATCTCCAACACCAACTTCATCTTCAACACCATCAGGCCCAACTCTATCTCCAACACCAACTTCATCTTCAACACCATCAAGCCCATCACATTCATCTTCAACACCATCAAGCCCATCACATTCATCTTCAACACCACCAGGCCCAACTCTATCTCCAACTTCTTCCCCAACACCGACCTCACCTTCAACACCATCAAGCCCATCACATTCATCTTCAACAGCATCAGGCCCAACTCTATCTCCAACACCAACTTCACCTTCAACACCATCGAGCCCATCACATTCATCTTCAACACCATCAGGCCCAGCTCTATCTCCAACTTCTTCTCCAACACCAACATCATCTTCAACACCATCAGGCCCAACTCTATCTCCAACACCAACTTCATCTTCAACACCATCAAGCCCATCACATTCATCTTCAACACCACCAGGCCCAACTCTATCTCCAACTTCTTCTCCAACACCAACTTCATCTTCAACACCATCAGGCCCAACTCTATCTCCAACACCAACTTCATCTTCAACACCATCAAGCCCATCACCTTTATATTCAACACCATCAGGCCCATCTATAACCCCAACTTCTTCTCCAACACCATCAAGCCCATCATCGCCTTCATCTTCAACACCACTAGGCCCATCTCTATCTCCAACAGTAGCAAGCCCACCTCCAACTCCAACTTCTTCTTCAACAACATCAAGCACATCTCCGACGCCAGCTTCATCTCCAATCGAGCCAACAAGAAGTCCTCCGCCAGTTACTCAATCTCCATCACCACCACAAGTTTCTTCTCCCGCATCACAACCTCCAGTGTACTCCGCACCACCACCACTAGTTTCTTCTCCCACATCACAACCTCCTCCTCTTCCCCCAGTTCACTCCCCACCACCATTAACTCCAAGCAACTCCCCTCAATTACCTCCCCCATCTCCTCCCCGCCATGACCAATCATCGCCACCTACAAGCTCTGAATTCATCCTCCCTCCACACTTGGGCACTCAGTACGCATCGCCTCCTCCACCAATATTACCAGGCTATTAAGCAGTGTCTCTCTGATCACTCTTTACAGTTTTTACAGCCCCACAATATCAAATGCACATTTGCTACTTGTTCTGTCCAAAAAGAAACTACAATTGTTTCCGTTGCCCTATCAACTGCAAAAAAAATCAATCAATAAAGGCCACTACAAGCGACGCATCATGTAATGATCAGAAATCAAGATGAAACAACATTTCACATTTCTTATGGAATGTAAAGATTGTTTTGGAGGGCTTATCCATTTCAAGCTCTGTCTTGCAACTACGTGTCAACTTGTCAATGACACAAGCCAAATGGAGCCTCAATTCTCAATGCTAAGATAGAATACTGTTGAAATTAATTGTGATATATATCCGGATATATACCATCACTGGCATAACATGCTAGCCAAGTCCTGCTGAAAATGTTATTGCACTGTAACATGTAAATATTAGGGTAGCTGTCTTCCTAGCCAAGTCTTGTTAATGATGATATAAACTATGTAATTTAAGGGAAAATCTATTATACTGGACCAAAAGAGTTTTGACCAATCAACCCCCCATTTCAAATGAATACCAACTGATTGGTTATCAGTTTTTCTAGTATCATGTCTTTCTACTCAAACCAATAATTTAAACTTCTTGGTAATGCTCATCATCGCCACAATAGAATCCTAATGATACCACATTGATCGTTTCAAGGCACGACTGTACGTGAAGGGGTTCACTCAAGAGGCCGGTATTGATTACAATGAAACTTTCAGTTCAATTGTTAAGTTTCAAGAGATACAATTTGTTCTTGTCGAGATGTTTTTTGTAGAAATTGAGATTTAATCTCATTAGAGATTAAATTAAATGAGTTTGATTTATGACTACATACCTTGGCTTTTGCTTTCTTATATTAATAAAGGTATTCTTCTAAAACATTTGGTCTTTCTAACAAAAGTTTTGTATTATTACTTTTTCTTCAAAGTCCTACATGGAAAAATTACAAAACTTCTCTTTGATTTATTAATAGAAACTTGCATCTACATCCTTTAGATGTATGGAGTAAAGAGTATATAGACTTGCTATCACACAATGTGGGTTTATGCATGATGTAGTGCAATGGGGTGCTGTAGAGGTGCACTTTGTTCACATTTTGCATGCAACCACATAATATGTAAGGACACCAAAGGGAGGCTTGATTATAGCTGTTGTTTCGGTTTTTTCTTTCATCCAATGGTCAAAAATTGATTAGGTGTGATCAATAAACATAGTTCAAATTTTAGCAACTATTAATTGATTAAAAATATCCAATCGAGTCAATAAATGCTTATATATGAGTAAATAGCAAACCTCACAACTAACCAAATGATTGAATCATTAAAGCATGTCAATGATGTTAAAAGGGTTTAGAATCCATCACATGGATGGAAAAACCATGTTAGATGGATGGGAAAATTTTAAAAATATTTTTTAACCCTTCTAGAAACCGATTTCCCTGTAAGTTTGAAAACTGAATTTTCAAAATCGATCTTGCACTGAACCAAACTAGATTTGAAACCAAATTGAAAAGGAATTATACCTGATACGGAGACCACAAATCACAACTCCCAAGGTGGAAGTTCATGCCCAATATCATTTTAATATTTGAATGTATGTGATAAGTAATGTAAAATTTAAAATATACAAAATTTAAATCATAATGATATATTTTGAACCATATATTAATATATTATGATAATATACATATTAAATTACTCAATTTAATCAATGAAGATGATATAAGTTTTAAAGTATATATTTATATTTATTGAAAATCAAACTTTTATAGAACATGTTTTGTTTGTTTGTTTTGAAGGAGAGAGTAAAGAAAGAACAAGTTCCGGGGGTAGACCTGGAACCGACCCCAAAATCATCAAACCTAAAACCAACCCTAGAATTGACCTTCATAGGGTAGGTTCCGATTCCAAAAACATGGAATTGACCCCTACAGGGTAGGTTATAGACTTAAAGGTTTTTCCAGGGAACCGTACTAAACCAACCCATGCTTACCCTTACTCAACGCATTCAATTTAGTTTAGATTGTTCAAATTTTTCATTCAAAATAGAGTATTTCTTAGGGGACATCTCCTACTTGTATAGGGATGGCTTCTCATACCTAGAAACTTTTTTGCTCAATTTTGGGTCTCATGAGATGACTCCCAATTAACCTAGGGATATCCTCTCATAACTAGAAATTCCAAGATCATTGTGCAAAACCTCAAACGATGTCTCCTTCTTAAGCAAGGATCATCTCTTGGTTCCCCTAGTAGTTTTTCTCCAATCAAAACTACTTTTTCTTTCCCTAAACCATTTCAAATTTGACTCAACCTTTATAACTTGTTCCAATGAACATCACGATTCTAAGGTTTAATTAAGTTCATCTTGAGCCCTTAGCTTATGTACATCATCTGCTTAAATATGATGACACTAAATGCCTATTCTAAAGGATTAAAACACTTCTTGTGCTTGAGATTTTTTTTTTTTAGGAAATTGACCAAGTTGAGTCCATTGAGTAGCAATCAACATCGTTCCTTTGCGAGCCTATTGAATGAGAACTATTTGGAATACTTTGTATTTATTTGGGTTGTAAGACTTAAACACTTCATTAGCATCAACTCCTCATTGTGAGTTTGTTATCATTGAAACACATGTGAGATTAACCCAAGATCAACAAGAAGGCCAAACCCTAAAGAACTATGAGGAATAATTAATTTACTAGTCAGGACCCTATGACGCACGAGCTTTATTTATCAACAAAATTGAAGATGGAGCTCTATGGAATTTCCAATTAAATGGTGTCCATCTAAGTTCAACTCAAGTATTATTTGTTTGGGGTTATCTCTAGTATATCTTATCACAATCTTAGTTGCGTTTTAGTGAGAGTAGCCAATTTCCTATTCTCTAGATAACTTTGTATTTTTTGTATCTTAATGCTTTTTTTACTAATTTTTTAGAAAAGACTTTTTAGTAATTTTTATTGGTTTATTATTATTTTTAGGTAAAATTATAAAAATATCCTCTTATAACAATTCTATAAACCAAGTTTGTGTTTTGACCTTAACAAAGGCCTCCCCTATAGTTTTGAGAAAAAAGTGCAAATACCTCCTTTCCCTTGGCTCTTCGGTAACAAAGACATTAAAGTTACCCAAATACCCTTATCATTGTTAATGCATTATCATACATAATTTAAAGTTTCAACATTACCCTTTACTAATCTATATTGCTAGACAACTTTCAAAGAATAATTCTCCTTACTCTCCTTGGACAAATGTAAAAAGGATGAAGTGAAGTAAAATTAATACATTACATTAACATTTTTTTTATTTGGAATGTTGACTAAAGGAAGGTATTTGCACCTTTTTTTCAAAAAAATAGGAGAGGTTTCTATTAAGGTCAAAATACCAAGGAGTTTCATAGAATTGTTAGAAAACCCGAGTTTTTATAATTTTCCTTATTTTTAAATGAAATTTAAATTGATTTTAAAATAACTAAACTATGCTTAAAACTAATATATTTTTATTAATTTTTGAAATTAGTAAAAATTCAATTCATTTAAGCATATTAAGTTTTTTTTTAAATTTAAATTCCTTATGAAATTTAATTAACTATATAAATATTTATTTTTTTAGTGGAACTTAAGTTAGTTATAAATTAATAAATTTTAATTATAAAACTAATAATTGTTAGATAATTTTGTATAGTTTTATATTAATTTTAAATTGATATTCATTTTTAATTTATCTTATTAATTTTATTAATTAAATTATTTTTAGTATATTAATAAAAATATTTTTATCAATATCAATAATTAATAGTTATTTTTGTTTTATTTAAGTAACTTACTAAACTATTTTTATTATGGAAAACTGATTTTTATTATTTTTAAATGGAATATAAGTGGATTATAATTTTAAATGGAAGTAGATTATATAGTGCAGTAATATATCATTGAATATCTCAATTTCAATATAATTAATTTTTGTTGATAATTACAATTTAATGCAAATATATCAATTTTAAATTGAAATGGAGATATATAGATAAAGTTAATGAATTTTATGCAATTTAATGGAGTAATGGAGATGAGAGAGAATTAGTGACATGAGTTATTGAAGGAGAGAGTTAATGATATAATTAATGAGGAAAGAGTTAATGGCATAATTAGTGGAAGAGAGATTATTAAAAAGAGTTAATAGGAAGGAGGGGAGAGAGAGAGAGAGAGAGAGAGAGAGATTTAATGGCGTTTTAATGAGGGGTGTTAAAATTCTTAAAGGTGATTAGTTACTTGAGTTATTTTGTTCAATTTAAAACTAGAAAATTCAAAAAAAAAACAGAAAAAAAGATAGGTGCCTTAGAGAATAAACCAGAAAAGAGATAAGTGGTTTTGAGAATAAACCAGAAAAAGATAGGTACTCAAGCAAGAAAGTGCCAACTTGGCACATTGCATTTTAATATATAGATATAGATAATTCTTGAGTGATCAAGAAATATTTGAAGGACCATAGGCTTTAAGATCAATTGTAAGAGAATTAAAAAGAAGCTTATGCTTGTGCTTTAGTTGTGAAGGAGAGCCGAGGATTCTAAAAGGAGAAACAGATTTTTCAAGAGGAGGTCTAATACCAGTATGGTAGTAGATTCATGGGTAAAATATTTTGAGGTAGGTTAGGAGGAAAAACCAATACTTGAAGGCTTGTATGAAAGCAAGGAAGTTGAGAGAAGCAGTTGGAGAATGACTTGCATATGGAAAAGATTTTGGGGTTAGTACTTTTTGTAAGTACATGTAGTTTATCATCACCGGCATTATGACGAGGACGCCGAGGGAAAACCATATGGAGGAATCTCAATTAGGACACCCCTACAATAGTACAAAATTACTCTATCAAAATGATGGAAAGCTCATACACTTGCAATGAGCACACAAAGCCACCCGGGATGTGCGATGGGCATGAAATGCCTTCTAGGATCTATGATGAGCACAGAGGGCCATCCAAGACCTGCGGTGAGCATAAAACACCTCTTGGAACCTGCGATAGGCATAAAACACTTCTTTTGACCTATGATGAGCAATGAGCATCACCTAAGGCTTGCAGTGAACATAAAATAACATCGCCAATCTAAGACAAACCCAATACACAACTAAAACCTTGTGATGAACACGAAACGACATTCCATGTTGTAATGAATGATGGATAGACCCCGAAATCGGTGACACCCGCCTATGAGAGATCAACATTCCCTCTAGTCACTACGAACTATGATAAGGCATCCCTAAGGCGATCAGACAACCACCCGAGCATACTAGTCAGATTCAGATCTTGTCCTTAAGAGAAGGAAACTTTGCCTTTGAAATATCTCACTAGACATGTGGTGAAATCCCAATGATACTCTCTTAATAGCCAACGTAAAGATAGAGATCTCGTTTCCTAATAGAAAATGTCTCCTTTTAGATCCTTCTCCTTACAGCCTTGGGGTCCTCTCCATAAAAAGGGGAAACAACTCTCATCCCACATAACCCTAACACTAGGGTTTCTCAAGGAGATCTCTCCCTTCTCTCCTTTCTTCCCCTTCTTCCCCTCTCTTCCCCGTCCTTTCTTTGGACCTTCGGAGACTTGACCAACTGCCAAGGGTCCATGGTGATTATACTTTTAGGAGAAGGAATGAATTTGATAAATCTTTGATTACATGTAATAGAAGGACTATCCACAAGGCTCCGTTCAAAGATGTTTGGTACAAGTTGAAAGGCGAATAGAGGAACAACAATGGGTTAGAAAATGAAATGGGCATACATAACAATGGGGGCTTCTTAGAATCTAGCTTCATAAGATGGTAGATTCATATGTGGAAAAGTGGTTAAAGCAAGCCCCAAAGGTTTTAAGAGAGTTAGAGGTCTTGGCAAAGGGGGCAGAGGGAAGAAGGGAAGAATTCTACATAACTTGGGGACGTGTTCATGTTAGATTCTTTTTTCTCAAGTTTGTGGTCAGTCGATCTGCTTGGTGTTTCTGAGGTTATTCGGTTAAGGTGATGTTTGGAAAGGTGTTAGTCAAGATCCTCTGTTTTTATTAGGTCTTTGTCAGTTTATATATATATATATATATTGTAGCCATTTTTTTGTGTTCAACATAACCTATCTGATCCACTAACCCATTAATGACCCTAGGAAAATTTAAATGGGTTAGCTTCAACCCAAAACAGCCTTATATAACCCAACCCACTCAACCCATTAATCCTACAGACATAAATTACATAAAAATATAACATAACTTATAGAAAATTAAAAACAAAAATTATAAAAAATATAAAAACAAAAATTACAAGAAAGTATAACAAAAGTTATAAATAAACATAGAAAATGAAAAGATAACAAAAATTATAGGAAATATAACAAAGATTATAAACAAATATAGAAAATAAAAATATCAAAAATTACAAACAAACATACAAAAGAAAAAAAAAACAAAAATTTCAAAATCATAAAATGACGAAGTTGAAGAAGAGCATGAGAAAGAAATAAATTTATAGGGGTTATCATTCTGGGCTTGGTCCAACCCACAAATTTCAAGGCATGGGCCCAAGTTTTTGCTTTCAAGCCTGACCTAGGCCCGAGCTATAGCCCAAAAATTTCTCGACCAAGTTTGGCCCCAAAACTTAAGCCCAACCTACAATACAATATAATATATATTTTTAAATATATAATACATAATACACATATTTTTATATTATAATATATGTATTTTTATATGTTATATATACACAAGTATATTTTATTTTATATTAAGTGTTTATTATTTTACATAAAATATAAAAGGTTTAAAGGTTTATTTTAACATATAAATAAATATTTATGAATTGACATGTGCAAAAACATGTAGCCACACTTGAGTCAATTCCAAGGTTTTTAAAACCGACCTGGACAACGTACCAGTTAGGGGTCTGGTTCCCAGGTCGAACGGTCTGACCATTCAAACCAAACGGTTGGCCCGTTCTGATAAAAAAATTAAAAAAATTAAAAAATAAAATGGTCAAAACCGTTGAACGGTTCAAATAGTTCAATCAACTAGGTCAGCGATTTGCTAACCAAATCAACGTTTTTTTGGTAAAAATCTGATTTTGGGGAAAACTGAAACTGTTCACCTGACCGATTCCCATTTTCTTGTCCAACCATCCGGTCCAGTCAGGTTTTGAAAGCCATGGTCAATTCAATTCAAGTATGAGAATTGTCCTCATAAGCAAGGCTTATATAGATGAAGGCAATGCCCTCATTCTCAATCCCTAAGCAACGTGGTACTTAGGAAAACACTTAATAGCTGTACTAACTGTTTAATGTTGTTTTAAGTCCTACATTACTCAAGAATGGGAATGTTGTTTTAAGTCCATCTATAAAAGGATAGGTAAGCCAAGCCAAATCAAGCCTAGCAATTAAATGAGACTTATCCTTTATCTTTTGTGTTATAGGCCCAAAGACTAGCAAAGCCCAATTTTAACTCTAGCTTGTATAATTCTTTTTCTTTTTTGCATTTAGTACATGTTACTTAAATTAAAAATTTTAAAGAATGAAATTTTTATTATTTGATGTTATGCACTCATAATCATTACTCATTAAGCTCGAAAAGCCTATAAGCCCTCTCAGACCCGTGTAGGGCCTGGCCTGGGCTTGCAATCTAGGCCTGGGGGATGGTCTGAGCCCAACTTAATAATATTACATATAATAAAATAATATAAATAATATATATATATATATTAGTTTATTAAATTAATTATTACTAAAATTTACAATTTAGGAAATAGGAATCAATTTATTGGTTTATTATATTATTACCAAAATTCAAACCGGACTTTGGGCTTTTATATAAGGGTTGGGCTCAAACTCAGGCCTAGACATTTTCTGTTAACAAAAAGGCAAAGCCCGACGCAATGCAGCTCATGAACAGATCTATTCAACACCAACTGATGAAGACTCTTGTGTAAGTCAAGTAAAAAATAATATAAATATAAGAAGAGGAAGAGTGAAAATTTGTGGGTCTTCACATGCAACAATTATTTTTCTATGTTTGGATGGGATTGATTAGTAAGAGAGGAGGAGCTGCTGCTAAATGGAAAAAAAAAATGACTTGATTATAAGCTAGAGAGAGATAGAGTTTCCTCTTGAGATCAGCTGATATCATGACAAAGCCCTTGGCTAGCTTAACCTTGGTTTTCTTGGCTCTATAAAAAGCTAAACGTTGCATGCATCCTCTCAGTCCTCACTCACCTTGAGGGGGTGCTAATAACAAGGATGACGTGCATGGTGGTTGCATGGCAAACTCCTGACAACAAGGATTCTCATTTTATCTTGTTTTCAGTGTTAGACTTATCTCAGATTCTGTGATAATCCTTATCTCCTCAGTCAAGTACTCAACTAACAGTCTTGACCGACCAGATTAACATTAGTTAAAATTTGTATTATCATACTGTTGTAAAAGTTTGATTATTATAAATATAATATTATCATCTTACCACAAATCGATTCGGTGATATTATTTTCAGTCCAATCTAAATTAATGTTTCAAGGTATCAAAGCTTGGGACTCTGAATATCTGCTGATCTCGATCCTATCTCTCTCCTTCTTCATGTCGACCTCATTAATTCCAGACCCAAAACTCAAACTCGCTCAAACAACTTTGCCTCTCTGTACCCTTCGGCCTCAACTTTGCACCTGTTATAGCAATGAAACTCGATGGAACGAATTACTTGGTATGGCATTCACAATTTCCATCAGTTCTGAAAGGGAGAAAGCTGATGGGATATGTTTATGGATCATACCGTCAACAGGCCGGCTAAATTTCTAACCACAACAAATGATGATCGAAGCTCGGCCTCTTCTGCATCAATTCCAAACCCAGAATATGATTCTTGGGAAGTCCAGGACCAACTGCTCTTCAGTTGGATTTTATCATCTCTCATTGAATCCGTAATGGCTCAAGTCGTAGGCTGCAGCGTACCACTCGAGAACTCTGGATAAACTTCGAAATGAGTTGAGAAATCTGCAGAAGGTAATCTAACTATGAGTGCATGTCTCCTTAAATTCAAAACTATTATTAATAAACTTGCAGCAGTTGGACAGTCTCTGTCTAAATCTGAATTATTCTTTCAGGCCATTGATGGCCTTGGACCTGATTATGAAAGGTTTGCTATTGCCATTACTACACGGGATATGGTTCACTCCCTTTTAATGAGTTACAAAGACTGTTACTTAACCATGAAATAAGACTTGAACGGATGCATTCTTTTCCTCATTTGGACTCTCCTACTGCAAATACTGCCATCAAGGAAAAATTTTCCAAACATCACTCAACTGGATTGTCTTCTCAAACTCATGATAATGACAAGAATCGAGAAGACAAATCTAAACCACCTACTCATGATAATTGAAAATTTACTTGGTTGTTGCATTAAAATATTACAAACAGATGGCGGAGGTGAATTTCACAAATTTACTGCATTATTTCTTCATAGCATGGAATTTCTCATTGTTTTTCATGTCACACACTCAGCAGCAAAATGGTGTTTCAGAATGCAGCATTGTTCTATTGTGGACATGTGCCTTATCATGTTATTTGCTAGCTCTGTTCCTACTACTTATTGGCTTGAAGCTTTTGAAACATTTGTATATCTACTAAACCGGTTAATTAGCCACTACCCTTCAACCTCCAGCACCACCATCACCTCCTGCCCTTGAACCCCCTCCACCTGATCGAACTTGTTCTGGACCCTCTCCTCAGTCACCAAATACCTACCCAACACTGAACCAACCGGCTTTACCCAAGCCTCCTAGGATCCCAGAAGGCGTCATGCTATGACTAAGGAATTCACTACCTTGATTGACAATGGTACATGGGCTTTAGTACCGCTTCCTCCCAATGCTAACATCATTAGATGGGGTGTATCACTATTGAGGAGTTGACCAACCTTAGCTCTTCCCCTCTTAGCCTTCTTGTTAAAGAGAGCTCTAGAATTCTTACCAAAGAGAGCTCTAGATCTCCTACTAAAGAAGGCTCTAATCTCCCTGCTAAAAGAGACCAGCTACTATACAAAGGAGTCTTACTATAAAGAGATCAATCAAAGCAAAAAGGAAACTCTCCTCTTAGGAAGTTTCCTACTAAAGCTTCTGTCCTTATTTCTCTGCTTCTATTCTTGTAATTGTTTCCAATTTATTCTTTATTATTTTTGTGTATATATTCAGTCTTGTACAAGCATTCGATATAGTGAAATTTGACCAAATCTTTGAAAACAACTCTTCTCTTTTACTTTAACTATCACGTTAAGAAAAAGGCTGATGGAAGCATTGAGTAGTTTAAAGCATACCTTGTTGCAAAAGGCTATACTCAATGGGAAGGCATCGATTATCATCAGACCTTGAGTCCCTTAATCAAGCCAGTCACTATCAGACTGAATTCTAAAGCCATTTCTTCTCTCATTAATTCTATGGATCTACATTTAAGCTTAAGGATCTTGGTACCCTCTCATATTTTATGGGAATTCAGGTTGCTTCTCGTTGCTCTTCTCTTCATCTCTCTCAAACAAAATACATCACCGATCTTCTACACAAGAGCTCCACGCAGTCAGCTAAGCCTGTCTCCACGCCAATGTCTTTTGGTACTCGGCTCTCCAAATCATATGGTGATCCTCTACCCAACTCCACTTTGTACAGGCAATTGGTTGGTGCTCTCCGGTATGTCACTATCACTCGCCCTGAGATTGCCTTCTCTGTTAACAAGATGTGCCAGTTTATGTGCTGTCCCACCACACATCATCTTGTGGTTGTGAAACGGATACTCTGTTATTTAAAAGTTACTTTGGATCATGGTCTATTTATTCACCCTTCTTCCTCTCAGCAATTTCACACATATTCTGATGTAGACTAGGCCAAGTGCCTAGATGGCCATCATTCTCAAGGAGGGTACTCTGTTATTCTTGGGCCTAACATTCTCTCTTGGTCCTCTAAGAAGCAAACTACTATGGCGAGATCAAGTACTAAATCAGAATTTCTTAGTGTGGCATCTGCTTGTTCTGAGGTATTATGCATTCAATCACTTGTTCATGAACTTCATATTTCTCTCTCTGTGCCTACCGTTGTGTGGTGTGATAATGTGGGTTTCACATGTCTCAATGCCAATCCAGTCTTACACTCTCACAAAAAGCATGCAGCTATATCAATTTTCACTTTGTTCGAGAGTTAGTCTCCAACAAACAAGTTCATGTCAAGTATATTTCTACAACCGATAAACTTGCTGACATCTTAACAAAATCATTAAGCTCTCAATGTTTTGCATGGCTTCGAAGCTATTGGAGCAACAGAAGTGTGGTGGTAAAAATCAAAGGAAGAAGCAAGAAAAAAATCTTTAGAAGAGAAGAGGAATATAAAGAATGAAGAGAAGAAGAGAAAAATATGAAAAGCCCACGTGGAGCTCTGGCTTTACTTTTTTTTAACTTCTTGAGCTCTGTTTACAAAATATATCAAATTATAAGACATATAAAGGAGTTTTACTTTTATGGTAGAGACCTTTCAGCTTCCAACTCCCAAGACAATCCACCTAATACAAAAGACAAATCATAAAGGAAAATTATAAAATTACCACTCTTACTTTTCAACACCCCCTCTTAATTTGTAATTTTCATTAGAGATCTAAATGCAAAAATTTTTCAGAAGCTAGGGGCTTGGTGAAGATATCAGCAATTTGATCTTTAGTCTTGATGAACTTCAATTCAATCTCTCCTTTCTCAGTTCACTCTCTGATGAACTGGTGTCTCGGTTCAATGTGCTTTGTTCTTCCATGAAAAACTAGATTTTTGGTCATTGCAATAGCTGAAAAACTAGATTTTTAGCCAAATTGCTTCACAAGATGCACTAGTGGCTGAAATGTATTCTACTTCAGCTGAAGAAAGTGCCACAGTATTTTTCTTCTTTGATGGCCAAGAGATCATTTTACTTCCCAAAGAGAAAACATATGTAGTTGTGCTTTTTCGTTCATCTATGGCACCATCCCAATCACTGTCTGAAAATCCAACCAGCTTGCAGTTTTCACTTTCATATTTAAGCTCAAATTTCTTGGTTCCTTTCACATATCTAAGTATTCTCTTTGCTGATCCAAAATGAACTTTACTTGGCTTGTTCATATATCTTAAAACAATGCTCACAGTAAGAACAATATCTGACCTTGTTTTAGTAAAATAAATCAAGGAACCAACAAGGCTTCTGTAGATTGATGCATCTACCAATTCTGCTCCATCCTCCTTTGACAACTTTTCAATGACAGCCATAGGAGTAGTTAGGGGTTTACATGTTGGCATATGAAACCTTTTTAACAAATCATCGACATACTTCTCTTAGGGCATAAAAAATTTACATTTTATTTGCTTCACTTGAATTCCAAGAAAGTATCTCATTAACCCCAAATCAGTCATCTCATATTCCTTAGTCATTGCTGATTTGAACTCGTTCAACAATTTTGGGTCGTTACTTGTATAAATCGAATCATCAACATAAAGACAAACAAGAATAAAATCATGCATACCTTCCTTCTTGACATAGAGTGGTGGCTCATTTGGACTTTTTTCAAATCCATTCTTACGAAAATATTTATAAATCTTGCTATTTCATGCCCAAAGTGCTTGCTTTAGGACATACAAAGCTTTTTGAAGCTTGTAAACCTTCTCCTTTCCTTTTATCACATATCCTTGTGGTTGTTCAACATAAACTTCTTCTGAATCTCCATTTAGGAAGGTTGATTTCACATCAAATTGAAATACTTGTAGTTTTAGTTGAGAGCAGCAAGTTCAAGCACAGTTCTGATTGTTTCCATTCTTGCAACTGGTGAAAAAGTCTCATGAAAATCTACCCTCAACTGTTGGACAAAACCTTTAGCCACTAATCTTGCTTTGTGCTTTTGGATTAATCCATCTTCATTGAACTTTGTTTTGTAAACCCATTTCAGTCCAATCACTTCTTTTTCTTTGGGTTTATCTACCAACTCCCATGTCTTGCTCTTCTCTATCATTTCAATTTCTTCATCCATAACTTTCACCCAAACTTCTTCTTTTGAAGCTTCTTCAAACTTCTGTGGTTCTAATGCAAGAAATGCAACATCACAAGAATTAAAGATTTCTTGAAGTGAATGTACCTTTCTTCATTTTAAGGGATTCATTCTTGGGCTAAAACTTCTTGAGCTTGATCTTCTTGAGTTTGTTGGCCTTGCATTTGATGTAATTATACCGTGCTCATGGTCATTGGGCATCACTTCTTCCTCTTCTATAACATATTTCTTTGTTTGTGGGGAATTTTCTTCAAAGTTCCATGCCCCCTCTTCATCAAATATTACATCACTTAAAATTATCAACTCATTTGTAGTTGGATTCAACAATCTGTAACCCTTGGATTCATCACTATAACCAAGGAAGATACATTTCTCACCTTTGCCATCAAACTTCTCTCTCTTCTTTGAGGAAATGTGAGCATAAGCAATGCAGCCAAACACTCTAAATGAGCTAACAATAGGCTTCTTTTTGTGTCATGCTTTAAAAGGTGTTTTATTTTGCATGGCTTTGGTGGGAGAGCAATTTAATATGTGAACAACAGTATGAATTGCTTCAGCCCAGAATTTTTTGGGAAGATTTTTACCTTGCATCACGCTTTCTACCATTTCTACAATGGTTCTATTTCTTCTTTCAACTACCCCATTTTGTTGTGGGGTATGTCTTACTGTCAACTCTCTTTTAATGCCTTGTTCTTCACAAAACTTCCCAAATTCTCTCCATGTAAACTTTTTTCCTCTACCAGTCCTCAAAACTTTTAATTTGTGATCACTTTGCTTCTCAACTAAAGCTTTGAATTGAATAAAAGTAGGCAATGCTTATGATTTTGCATCTAAGAAATATACCCACATCATTCTAGTAAAATCATCAACAAAGAAAAAAAAGTACCTCTTGTTGAAGGAAGGTGTCTTCATGGGACCACAAATGTCAGCATGAACCAGCTCCAATGATGCCTTTGAATGCATTTGTCTAAAAATGGTAACCTATGATGCTTCCCATAGACGCAACATTCACATACTTTATGTTCTCTATCAATTTGAGGAAGTCCAATCACCATACTCTTGTTATTTAACAAATAGAGACTTCTGAAATTCAAATGTCCATATCTCAAGTGCCATAACATTGATTCATCCAACTTCTCACTCTTCAGCCCATAGTTCACATCATAGGACATGGTTAATGGAAACACTTTGTTTGCAGCCATTTTTACTCTAGCAATGATTTGATATTTCTTCTTATCAATTATTATACATTCATTATTGTCAAAATGCACTTCATAACCTTTTTGTATAAGTTGTCCAACACTACGCAAATTTTGAGTCAAACCAAGAACATAAAGAACATCTAAGATGAGTTTAGAATTACCTTGCTTAGTTTGGACTGCAACAACTCCTTTTCCTTCAACACTTTGGAGTTTTCCATCTCCAAGCTTCACTTGAGAACTAACATGTTCATTCAGCTCAAGAAAATATTCTTTGTTTCCCGTCATGTGGTTATTATAGCCACTATCCAAATACCAAACTTCTTTTTGCTCTTGTTGGGTATTTATACAAGAGTAAAATAGATTTTGAATCATCATTTTCAGTATAGTGGGCTTGTTCTTTCTCCTTAAATTTGCAATCTTTTGGAGCATGAACATGATTTTTGCATTCTTTTACATCTGAAAAAAAAAAGTCTTGGGGCAAATGGTTGTCTTCTTTGCAAATAAAACAACCATTATTTTGCTTTTCACCTCTTCTTCTTCCACATGATCTACCTCTTCCATTATTTTGGTATCCTCTTCCTTTGATTTGATGTGACCATTCTCTTGGAGTTTCTTTTTCACCATCATTCTTTTTCTTTTTTGCAATGGTGAGTTTGGACCGAAAAGCTTGCTCCACTGAAGAAGATGAAAATTTTTTCATTCTATCCTCAAGAGTTTCAAGTAAGCTCATTAACTCATGCATAGATAGTTTAGTTAAATCATTGGCTTCTTCAATGGCAGTCACCGCATGATCAAATTTAATTGGTAAACTTCTCAAAACTTTTTTTATAATTTTTTCATCTGAGATAACATCTCCATATGTCCTGATTTGATTTACAATACCAGCAACTCTAGAAAAGAACTCTTGAATAGATTCACTTTCCTTCATGATAATATTATCAAAATCTTCCAAAGAGTTTGAAGTTTTATAGATATTACATTTTCGGCGCCCTGAATCTCTTTCTTGAGAATATCCCATGCTTCTTTTAAGCTTTTGGCAGCCACGATTCTTGGAAAGATTGTTTTACTTACTCATTAAATATGGTACAGGGCTCTAGCATCATCTTTCCTATTTTCTTTGTAATCCTTGTCTTCAGTCCAGTATGCTCCAATAATCATAGTTTTCTCCATCAAAAATAGGAAGTGAAAATTTTTGAAAAGGATCTAGAACTGAGCTGTTGGAACTTGATTCCATGAAAGGTATTAGCTTTAGATTTGAATGGTTGAATGCAGCTTTGCTTTGATACCAAATGTTTGTTGGAGCAATGGAAGTGTGGTGGTAAAAATCAAAGGAAGAAGCAAAAAAAAAATCTGTAGAAGAGAAGATGAATATAGAGAATGAAGAGAAGAAGGAAAGAATATGAAAAACCCACGTAGAGTTCTGGGTTTACTTTTTTTTTTTAGCTTCTTGAGCTCTATTACAAAATATATCAGATTACATGAAATATAAAGGAGTTTTACACCTTTCAGCTTCTAACTCCCAAGACAACCCACTTAATACAA
The DNA here is from genome assembly GCF_055504915.1 of Nelumbo nucifera. Taxonomy (NCBI): domain Eukaryota; kingdom Viridiplantae; phylum Streptophyta; class Magnoliopsida; order Proteales; family Nelumbonaceae; genus Nelumbo; species Nelumbo nucifera. Next base: position 23,140,775 of record NC_142655.1, on the reverse strand, counting down.
AAGACAAAACATAAAGGAAAATTACAAAATTACCACTCTTATTTTTCAACAGAAGCAAACGGAACGTTCTAGAACCTAGTTCAGTTGTGATAATCCTTATCACCTCAGTCAAGAAGGGGGATGTTAGACTACTTGTCTTAGATGTTGTGATAATCCTTATCACCTCAGTCAACTAACAGCCTTGACAGATACGATTATTCTTGACTGGCCAGATTAACATTATTTGTATTTTGAAGTTTAAATTTGTAGCTGTTGTAAAAGTTTAATATAAATATAATATTAACACCTCACTACAAATTAACCAGTTCGGTGAGATTATTTTCAGTCCAATCTAAATCTTTCATTTAGTTATATCTCCCATTATGTTTGTTATACACTTATACCTTTGCTTTTGTCCTTTTCATTTGAACAGTTACCTATTTTAATCAAACACTAGCAGTTAATATAGTTGGTATGAGTGAGAATTTCTCCCAAAACAATCCAAACGCTGATAAGTGGTGGGCATGAAATGATTTGAATGGACAGACCCTCCAAAGCAATCTTATTTGGCTAATTTCCATAAGACATGCAAATACAATAATAAAGGAGATTGCGATATGAAATATGAAAAGTATATGCTTCATCTCTATTAATTTCTCAAAATTACATGATGACGCTTGTATTGCCGTTCTGATTTTTTATAGAGATGAGTGATCCCTCTCGAGAAAGCTATTACTTCTTGTTAAACAGTGCAACTACCGTAAGTATATATATTCTGTAGGGCCATGAAATAAAAATAGTGGAGGGGGATTTAATTTTAGAATCACTACTTAATAGCCTGGGAACATTGGTGGAGGAGGCGACGAATACTGGAAGCCTATGTGTGGAGGGAGGATGAAATCGGGGCTTGGGGGAGGTGGTGAGTGTGCAGGAGGAGGAGGAGATGGAGAAGGTGGTGGTGGTGGTGGAGAGTAGATAGGTGGTGGTGGGGAGTACACGGGTGGGGGTGGAGAGTGGACAGGTGGTGGTGGAGAATGGACTGGAGGAGGAGGAGAGTGGACTGGGGGAGGAGGAGAATGGACAGGGGGAGGAGGAGAGTGGACAGGTGGTGGTGGAGAGTGGACTGGGGGAGGAGGAGAATGGACAGGTGGTGGTGGAGAATGGACTGGGGGAGGAGGAGGAGAGTGGACAGGTGGGGGTGGAGGATAAACTGGGGGAGGAGGAGAGTGGACAGGTGGTGGTGGAGAATGGACTGGGGGAGGAGGAGAGTACACCGGTGGTGGTGGTGGTGGAGAATACACAGGCGGAGGTGGGGGAGAATGAACTGGTGGAGGTGGGGGAGAAGAAACTGGTGGTGGTGGAGAGTACACAGGTGGAGGTGGTGGAGGACTTCTTGTTCGCACGATTGGAGATTCACGGTGGGGGGGATCAGGAGGTGTTGGTCTAGATGGCAATGGAGATGATGAACCAGCACACTTGGACTTTCCACAATCCACCGGTCGGTTCACCACCGGCATGCAAGTTTTACTTGTCTTTTGTTTAGGACGATCAGGCAAGCAGTTGCTTGTATCATCAAACACAACATCCATCTGCTTTGATGTTACACAAGCTGGCGACTCACCCTTGAAGTAATTATACGAGAAGGTGAAATTCCCCAAACTAGGCAATTTACATATATTCTCCGGAACAAATCCTGTTAAATGGTTGTCCGAGACATCTAGCAGCTCCAAACTCTTCATGCTAGAGAGGCTCTTAGGCAAGATACCAGAAAACGAGTTGGATGCAGCAATAAAAACTGTAACATTCTCGAGCAACCCAATATCCGGCGGCAGGCAGCCACTGAGGTGGTTGTTCAAGAATATAATCTCATTCAATGTGTGTTTCATCTTGCTAATGCTCTGGGGGATGCACCCACTAAGATTGTTATTCGCAAAAACAATGACCGAAGCCGGTGAGTTTCCGAGATTCTCAGGGATGGTGTCTTCGAATCGGTTGTCGTTCAAGAATATTGCATCCAGGTCCTTATCGAACAGCTCCGGAGGCAGTGGACCTTCAAAGTCATTATATCTGATGTCAAGGTACTTGAGCTTTGGAATGGAGAGCACCACCTCCGGGAACGGCCCAACGAAGCGGTTGTTGCTCAGGTCTAACTCGTGGAGAATCTCCATCTTAGAGAAGCTCTTGGGAACGATTCCACAGAAGCGATTGGAGTTGACGTGAAAGAGCGAAAGGTCGGTCATATGTCCAAGTTCAAGGGGAAGGAACCCGGCTATGTCGGCATTGTTAAGATCAACACCGGCGACGACGCTGGCCTGGGGGTCATCGGCTGCAACTGAACAGAAGACACCATTGTAGGAACAGACATTGGGACCAACCCAGTTGCCTGTAACGTTGTATGGGTCGGAGTAGATGGCCTTCTTCCATGCCTGGAGAGCGATGTAAGCCCGGCGAAGCCTTGAATTGGCGAATGTCACCTTCACGTCAATCTCATACTCATAATCATGGGGAAGATCACCATTCTCAGGGAGGGCTAGGAGCTGGCGGCTAGCAATGAAGGAGGCCTCGGCTTGGGAGAGGGTGAAGGAGAAGGAAGGCTGGGAGGAGAAGAGGAGGAGAAAAAGGATGAAAAGGCAGCCCAGGGCCTGCATTTTGGTTGCTTCAGCGATGCCGCTCTACAACCTTGGAGAGGCCCAAGGCTGCATAAGAAGAAAGCTGCAATGGAAGAGAAGGCAAGGTGTTATATGGAAGGAGAAGAGGGAATGATGGGTTGTCTAGAAAGGGCCATGACAGACTCTTCAACCATCTCTCTCCTATAATGGTCATCTCGTGGCCATTTCTGGCTTCTTCATCTGGTGGTGTTGGGGGGCGTTCATTTGGCACTCTCTTACAGACCTACCCTAATCTCGGAGTATTGCCTAAACTTGAACATTTGACCACAAACTGATAACGACCAAGTCGTCAACAACCAGTCTGGATTAAATTCTATGCCTACCCTTGGAACTCCAAAACTGGCTGCAGCAACTAATAAAAAGCCCCAGTGATAGTGCAAATTAATATATATACCATGTCTATTAAAATGATTGGCATAGCACACATAAACGTTGGCCATTTCTTTATGGCTCTAATTGGGTTGCAGTTGGATCAAATCCACTTACATTCAACTCTGATCCAATTGTTGAAACTTCATATCTATATATATATATATATAATCCAATTCAATTGGAAATCTATACTGGACATGGATCGTATTCAGATTTGATCTGAATCTCTTGTGACCCACCAACTTGGTCAAAAGGTTTATTAATTATGAGTATGTTTATGGTTTAGGGATGAATTTTAAAATTTTGAGAATGATATAAATTATTGATTAAGAACTCCTCTTATAGGGCTGTTCAGAAAAGGGTAAGAACCGACCAAACTGACCCGACTCAACCCGATACTCGATTTCTCAAATAATTTCAATCAATTTTAGTAATTATGGCATCTTTAGGCATCTCTGAGACAGGATGTGTGAAGGTAAAAGTTATTGGTGCTTCGCTGAGATTCAGAGGAAGGGCTACTAGAACGGGAAGATTTCCTCCTCCTAATGTGCTTGGTTGTTCATTTCTCTAGCTATTGTCTACATTCTGAGGAAGGGCTAACTGTTTCCGGGGTACCTCTTCATGTGTGGTGCCCAACGATTTTTAGAGAAATTGGGGACAATTCGAGTTCCATCTTTTAAGCATTCATTATTTTACTTTTCTAAATTAATATGGCCTTTTGCATGTCCTTTTCATGTATTTGGTTTTAAACAATTTTTGAATATCTCACATTTCACATTACATCCTTCATTAATATTTTGCATTTTCTCATTTGATTAATCATTTCCAAATTTCCTCTAAAATTCCTTTATGGTAGAAGAATTGTTGATTTTTTTTAGTTAATCATGTCATGTTTTTAAGTCCATTGTGGTAAAGAAAATCATTATTTTTAGTTAATCATCTTAGTCTCAAAGTCCCTTATGACATCAAAATCCTTCGTGACTGAGAAAAAAATCATTAAAATTTTAATTAACCATATCAATTCCAAAGCCTCTTGTGGCAAATAAATTATCAATGTTTCACTTAATTGTAATAGTTTTAAAATCTCTCCCCTCCTAGCATAAAAATCATTAATTTCTCATTTAATTGTATTGTAGCAATGAAATCATCAACTGGCATTTAATTGCATCGGTTTCAAAATCTTTTGCGGCATCAAAGTCCCTTACATCACCAAAGTCCCTTGTGCATAGTAAATCGTTGATGTTTCAATTAATTGTATTAGTCTCTGGCCCTATGGCATATAAATCAATATTTGTTCATTTAACCATATAAGTTCTAAAGTCCCTTGTGGCAAAGAAATTGCTAATGTTTCCTTTAATTATATCAGTTCTAAAGTTCCTTACGACAAAGAAATCATCAACTGTTATTTAATTGCATTAGTTTCAAAATCCCTTCTACAATCAAAGTCAGTTGTGACACAAAAGTCTCTCATGGCGAGTAAATCTTTAATGTCTGAGTTAATTTTATCAATCTCCCGCCCACATGACATAAAAATCAATGTTCGTTCATTTAATCATATCAGTTCTAAAGTTTCTCGTGGCGAAGAAATTGTTAATGGTTCATTTAATCATATAAGTTATAAAGTCCCTTGGTGAAAATAATCATCAACTGCCATTTAATTGCATAAACTTCAAAGTCACTTGCGACACTAAAGTCGCTTGGTGGAGAGTAAATCATTGATGTTTCAATTAATTGTATTAATCTCCCGCCCCGTAGCATATAAAACAATGTTTGTTCATTTAACCATATTAATTCTAAAGTCCCTCGCGGCAATGAAATTGTTAATGTTTTATTTAATTATATTAGTTTTAAAGTCCCTTACAACAAAAAAAAAATCATGAATATTTCATTCAATTGCATTGGTTTCAAAGTCCTTCGTGTCATTAAAATCCTATGTGGCACCAAAGTCTCTTATGGTGAACAAATCATCATTATTTCAGTTAAAAATCATTAATTTCACATTTGAATCATATTAGTCTCAAAGTCCCTCGCAATATTAATGTCACTTATGGTAATTAAATCAATATTTTTCTTCTAACCATATTAATTCTAAAATCTTTCATGAAAAAAAGAAGTCATTTAAAATTTTAATTAATTATTTCAAAGTCCCTTATGGCATCGAAGTCTCTTGTGGCACCAAAGCCTCTTATGGCAGAGAATTTATCAATTCATTAATTATCTTGTTTTCAAAGTCCTTGGCATTAGTTTTCCACAAGAAGTTATATCCCATTAAATAATCAAAAAATGATAATGAAGATAATAAAAATCATATAAAAAAGATAAGAAGATCCATCTTATATGACCATTATGAGAGTCACTAGTTAACTCTGCATGACCTATATATGGTAATTTCAACCCTTAGTTCTCTTATTTTACCCATCCGATTGAAGATCCATCTTGTTCGTTACCCTTGTATCAAATCAAGATTCCATTCTAGGCTTTCTTGCCGAAACACCCACAACCCAAATTCTCATGCTCTTAACATCCCTAAATCTACAGGCACTACCATTAGACTTCGAACAACCTAAAATACCTACCCATGAAATTTCAACCCCAAATTCCTCCATCTGCCCATTTGTCATATGAAGATAGTATTTCGGGATTTTTCGTAAGTCAAAATGTTCATACCTTTGATTTTGTTATGCAAAAAAATCATAATATAATAAAATAATCTAGTAAGTTAATTAAATAAAATAAAAGCAATTATTAATTATTGTTATTGATAAAAACGTTTTTACTAATATAATAAAAAGAATTTAATTAATAAAAGGAATAAGATAAATTAAAAACCAATATCAATTTAAAATTGATATAAAACTAATACAAGATTATCTAACAATATTAGTTTAATAATTAAATTTTATTAATTTAAAACCAACTTTAAGTTTCACTAAAAAATAAAAATTTATATAGTTAATTAAATTTCATAAGGAATTTAAATTTAGTAAAAACTTAATATACTTAAATAAATTCAATTTTTTACTAATTTCAAAAATTAATAAAAAATGTTAGTTTAAACACAGATTAATTATTTTAAAATCAATTTAAATTTCATTTAAAAAATAAGGAAAATTATAAAAACATCCTTGGGTTTTCTAACAATCTTATGAAATTCCCTAGTGTTTTGACCTTAACAAAATCCTCCCTTATCTATCTATCTATCTAATCTATCTATCTATCTATCTATCTATCTATCTATCTATCTATCTATCTATCTATCTATATATATATATATATATATATATATATGGTATGTCCATGTCAGCAGCATGTCTCTCCTTTGAGAGAAGCAATTTATCTATCTTGTCCATTTTTTCTTATTTTCTTTTGTTTTAAATATATAAAACAATAATTATTGTTTACCTTGATTAGATTATAAAGTTGCACACTATTAGAGAGAGACCTTTGGGTTTTCCAAGGCCTCTTATTTTAATGCATGTTGTTATTACATTTAAAAAAAGACATTTAAGAGAGAGAGAACTTTGGATTTTCCAAGGCCTCTTATTTTAATGCATATTATTATTACATTAGAGAGAGGGAGAGAGAGAGAGAGAGAGAGAGAGAGAGAGAGAGAGAGAACAAATTGAATATGAATAATATAAATCAAGGTTTTTAAAATCGAACCAAACAATGAACCAGTCAGAGGTCCGGTTCCTAGGTCGAATGGTCTGACCGTTCGAATCGAATGGACAACTCATTCTAACAAAAATTTAAAAAAAAATAAAAAACAAACAAAATTGTTGGACGGTTCAAATGGTTTGACCACCTGGGTCAGCAATTTGTTGACCAAATCAACAGTTTTTAGCGAAATAACGGTTCTGGGGTAAAACGGAACAGGTCACCTGACAAGTTTCCGGTTTTTCTAGTCTGATCCAGTTTTGAAAACCACGATATAATTCAAATAATATAAATAGGTTGAGGTTAAACAATAAAAAAAATATATTAATTTATAAATCCACTAAACTTTCACTAAAAATAAATATTAACAAAACTTAGTAAATATTAAAAATTTGTTTCAATTACACTTAAAAATCTAACTTAATAAATGCTAATAAAACTAATAAATTTAAATATAAAAATATTAATTAATAGTTTTAATAATATTATTAGATAACTTATGAGCCAAGACCTTAATAATCATTAATAAAAATATTAATTGATAGTTTTAAAATACCAACAATTAATTAAAAATCTAAAAAAAATCTGAAAAAACTATACATAATTAAAAAACTAAGAATAATTAAAAATTTTGAAAATTTATATATTTTATATTAATAAAAGTATTTACTGAACATAATTAAAAATACAATTGATAGTATTTTATTATAAAAAAATAAAAGTTTATTAAAAAAATACCTATGCCAGAAATTATTGAAAAATATTGAAAATTAGTTGTATTGTTTATTAACTATGGTATTTATTTAGTTATTTAATTTTTTTTACTGAAATCATATGAAAATTAATTTTGTAGTGACTAATATGCAAAAATAAATGTTGAAAATACTGAAAAATATTGAAAAATACTCATATGCAAAAATTACTGAATAATAATGAAAAAACACCAAAAATTAGTTAAAATCCAAAAATTCTAAAAAACCTAAAGCATATGCAAATTAATTTTGTTATGCAAAAAAATATGATAAAAATACTGAAATTTTATTGAAAAATACTCATATGCAAAAATTACTAAATAATAATGAAAAACACCAAAAATTAATTAAAATCCAAAAATTTTGAAAAACCTAAAGTTTAATTAAATTAATTATGTTTTATTGCAAAAAATATTGAATAATAATGTATTTTAATTATTAATAGTAATATAATTAACAATAATTATTTTTAAACTATAATTAACACTAATTATAATTTAATCTATAAATAGTAGAAAATTACATTTAAACTAATTTAATAAATTATTACATTATAATTGATTAAATTAATTATTAACAGTAATTATAATTTAGTAAATTATTAAACTAATTAATACTTCCTAATAGTAATTTGATATATATTAATAATTTAAGAAGTATATATATATATATATATATTTATTATATATAGCATAAGTACTTTTTACATATGTCATAGTATCACGCCAGGCTTATTTGAGAAAGCTCAAGCTCAAGTCTACAAGCCTAAAATTTTGTCCAAGCCAGAAAAATAACGGGTCAGTCTAGGCTGGGCCGTCAGGATACCTGGCCCATGAATAAGTCTAATTGTATATATAAACAATTTTATACATAAAAAATCAATATGAAATAAAAATTTAAACATCTTTTTCAGTTTTTTTTTTTTAAATGGACTCTCATAGCTTGGCCCAAGGCTCGGCCCAGCACAACCCGGTTTACACCTCTACTTGAACCTGCACAATATTGGGATAGGGCAGGGAAATTTGAGGGTTCCCCATCCTTGATGAGGAGTGGGGTGCCTTGCCCCTACACTCGCCCATCATTGAGGAGTGGTTGCCTTGCCTTGAACCCACCTGACACTAGGGGTGGTGCATGGATTGGGTAGTGTCTTGACTATAGGGGTAGGAACAATGATGGGGTGCCTTGCCCTGAACCCACCCTATTGTCATTTCTATAAATTATTAGTGAAATTAATAAAAATGTTAGCTGTTGTAATTATTTTTATTTATTTAAAGTTAATCATAATTTCATTTAAAAATAATAACAATTATTAAAATTACTATAAATTATTAATAAAACTAAATTTATTAAAAAAAATTGTTCATATTAAAATAACAATAATTATCTTCTGTAAATCCACATTAAATGAAAATATAATTATTAACATTTTAGTTATTAACAATAACTTTGAATACTTTTAGTTAGTTAACAACAAATTTTGATTATTAATTTAATATTAATTAATAATAAATAAAATTGTTAAATCTTTCAAATTTTCCTGTGCATCACATGGGTTAACTGCTAGTTGTTTTTAAAAAAGGTGCAATTACCTTCCTTTAGTTAGCATTCCAAATAAAAAAAAATGTTGATCTAATGCATTAACTTTGCTTCACTTCAACGCTTTTACATTTATCCAAAAAGAGTAAGAGAATTATTTTTTGAAAGTTGTCTATTGATGGAGGGTGATTTGGCCCGACCTCGTAGCTCAGGTACACGTGGGCGTGACCTTGCTCAAACAGTGACTCAGCATGACAGTGCAACGGACGTGAGCACAACTGGGAGGGGAAGTCCCACAGAGTTCAGCACGGCAACTCGGCAGGTAAACTACTCGCCGAAAGCCGCCTTGCCCGCACCTCCTCCCCGGGGTTAAGGCACTTCGGGGGGTCCCGAGTTCGGGGCACCCTGACCCCTTTTGAGACTCGAGCTCCTCCCAATGGACCTCGGGCCACCCCCAAGCAAGAACGCACCGATTCTTCTTCGGACGCGCCAAGGCACAAAGACCTCGGGTCGGCTAGCTCGGCATAACTGGCTACAGGCAGCCCGTCACTCAAAAGACAACCCAGCTCAGGGTAATTCGCAGGAGAACAGTTCGGTATACCACAGGAGGGCTTCCTGCCCGACCACCATACCCGACAAACCTGCGAACAGCAGGCATGTCCCCTCGCCGCGCCTGCCACTTTTAGAAAGGCGTCCCACACCTGACAGACACGTATCCTGCACGACGGCCCCGCGCGTGCCACCTCAGCCCTGCCTATAACAGCTGTGGCGGGCTGACAGTGGCAGTTATACCTGCCCTGTCAGAAGTCAGAGGGCCTGAAGCAACGGAATTCGGTTATAAGGAGCTTATTCTCAAGGAACAAGGTATCTTGAATCACTAGCGCAACATGCACTCTTAGTTTTCGTTCTCCTTCAACTTCTTGCACACAATACTAACTTAACCATCGGAGCGTTCCTGCCGGGAATCCCCCGGGAGTTCTTCCTCTTTCCTCGCATTTCAGGTACCTCTCAGGAGCCACGCAAGCGCCAGTTAGGAGTGACCGGATTGTGCTACATCATTTGGCATCGTCTGTGGGAAACACTTCGAAAAGCCTTTCTCCAAACATTCACGTCTCTTTACTCTCCAGAAACTCAACACTCATGGCTTCCTCCAGCAACGTCGGATGAAGCACGGAAATGGGTAACTCCAAGGAACAACCCCAGCTTCCTACTGTTTGTATCGGACAGTTCACCGCCCCCCTCTCAGCAGATGGAATCCCCAGCTTGAACGTGCCCCTCACAATGGCACCTGTCATCGCCTCACTCCCTGCTACAGTCAGGACGACGTTCACCGAACCTTTGGTCGTGCCCCCAGCGGCCAGCCCGAACCAGCTGGAGGACCTAATGCAGTGCATGAGGGCCATGCAGGCTCAAATGCAACAGTTCCAACAACTTCAGCTCTATCAACAACACGTACTGCACCAGGTCTCCCAGTATCAATATCAGCAGCAGTTCCCCCAGCTGCCCCAATCCCAGCTTCAGCAGCCTCAGCTCCCGCCTCAGCGCCCAGCCTCGCAGCAAGCCAAGTCTCGCCGCCAAAGCGAGCACCCCTCCGGCCGAGGAAAAGCCCCCCAAAATCTCCCAAAAAATCAGGCCTCCCCCCACGGCAGATGGGAGAGACCGGCTACCCCGATCTCGCCACGGGCGGACAGATCGGGAGGACCCCGGCTCGCAGGTCTACGTCACCTCGACAATCAAAGTTTGGAACCCCGATCCTTGAAAACCGGTTCGAGATCCTGGCAACAGACTTCAAGCAGGACCCCTCTGTCCACAGCCATCACCAGCAGATCGGGCTACTCCCTGCGCAAACCATTCCGGACAGCGCAGAGGTGAGCAGCACGAACGCCGAGCCCACCAAGAAGCAGAGGCGCCGCCGCCGAGCTCGCCGATCTGTTACCCGCGATTTGCCCGAGCTCATGGGCAAGGAAGAGGTAAGCTCGGCCGAAGCCAAAGCTCCCCTCCCCTCAGTTCCGTCCCCCCTGTCTTCCGAACTCCTGTCAGTCCCAATGCCTAAGGACTTCAAGCTCCCCCCTCTTGACAAGTATGACGGGTCGTTCAACCCGAATGATCATGTAGATGCATTTCAGTCACAGATGCACCTGGCGCGAGCCAGTGAATCATGCATGTGCGTGGCCTTCTCCACTACTTTCAGGGGAGCAGCCCGCACGTGGTACCGGAACTTGGCACCCGGGTCGATAAGAAGTTGGGCGCAGTTCGCACAAGCCTTCACGTCGCACTTCGTCACCAGCAAACGGTGCCCGCGAACTGAAGAAAACCTCCTCAACATAACACAAAGAGAGGGAGAGTCCATCCGGAACTATATCAAGCGGTTCAACGACGCTTGTATGAAGATACCGCGCCTGGACCCCGCCGTACGCCTTGCAGCAGCCAAGAGGGCGTAAAGCACAAAGAGTTCAAGTGGCACATGGTCGTCAACCAACCCGCGACCATAACCGAGTTTCTGAAGCTTGCGGATAAGTTCATAGCCACCGAAGAGGAGATCAACCAGAAGGGCGAGGGCGCACCCGAAAAAAGAAAGAGAGAAGGAGAGCCTTCCAGTCAAGGGGACAGCCGAAAAAAAAGGAAACAATTCGGGGGATAAAGCCGGGTCAATTGTTCCGAGCTCCTGTACCAGACCGAGCTGTTTACACCCTACTGAACACGAAGTGGGCCGAAATCCTGATGGCGATCAAGGATGCCCCGCACGTAAAGTGGCCACCCCGTCTAAGGGGGAACCCCAAAGAAAGAAATAAGAGTCTGTATTGCAGTTTTCACAAAGACCATGGTCACAGTACCGAGAGTTGTAAAAACCTCCACGACGAGATTGAGGAGCTCATCCATCGCGGATATTTGAGAAACTTTGTACAAAATAATAATAATAACAATAGAAATAGAACAGGTCAGCAAGGGGAACACGGTAAAGATGCTCCCGAGTCCAGCAGCAGGCCGGCCGAACAACCGCAGAGGCAGCCTCCAGAGGAGAGGCCAATTCGGGGGACCATCCACATGATAGTGGGAGGTTCGATCGTTGCGGGTTGCACTTCAGCAGCAGCTCGAACGTCAGTTCGTGAGGCCACCCGGGAAGGGCAGAACCCCTCAAAGCGGCCGAAGACGGGAGACCCAAATTTCTTCATAGAAGACGATGCACGAGGGGTCCACTACCCCCATGATGATGCGCTTGTAATAAAGCTAAGAATCAACGACTTCAAGGTCAGGCGCGTACTCGTGGACTCGGGCAGCTCAGCCGACATCCTTTTTAAAGCTGCGTTCGACCAGCTTCAGTTGCAGAGAAGCGACCTGAGGCCTACGGACACCCCTTTAGTGGGCTTCAGCGGAGAGGAAGTCCGCCCCCTTGGAAAAGTAACAGTACCTGTAGAGATCGGCACATGGCCTTGTGTGGTCAGATTCGAACACAACTTCCCGGTGGTAGCAACCCCCTCCCCCTACAATGCCATAATAGGTCGACCGATCACCCATGTCCTACGGGCAGTGGTCTCCACTTACCACTTGGCTATGAAGTTCCCAATAGACTTCGGTGTGGGAGTAGCACGGGGCCACCAGCTCGAGTCCCGCAAGTGCTACGTTGCCACCCTGAAGGGGAAAACCAAGGTGGCCGATGACCTCGAACTGGAACGACCCACGGAGCAAGGCGAAAAGCGAGCCACGCCCACGGAAGAAACAGCCACGGTCCCGACCTCAACAGCAGACCCAGCTTGGACGCTTCAGATCGGCACTTCCATCCAGGAGCCCCTACGATCCGAACTGGTAAGCTTTTTACTTCAAAATTTAGATATTTTTGCATGGTTCGCGGCAGAGATGCCCGGTATAGACCCCGAACTCATAACTCACAAGTTGAACACTGATCCTGTAGTTAGGCCCGTTAGATAGAAGAAACGCAACCTAGCCTCAGAACGATGGAAAGCGGTCGACAAGGAAGTCGATAGCTCCTCGCAGCAGACTTCATAAGAGAAGTCCATTACCCGAGCTGGGTAGCCAACCCCATCCTGGTAAAGAAGGCCAACGGCAAGTGGCGCATGTACGTCGACTACACCGACCTGAACCGGGCTTGCCCGAAAGACTGCTTCCCGCTCCCCAGAATCAACCGTTTTGTGGACGCGACCTTAGGGCATGAGTTGCTAAGTTTCTTGGACGCCTATTCGGGATATAACCAAATCAAGATGGACCCAACGGACGAAGAAAAGACTACCTTCATCACGAAGTTCGGTCTATACTGTTACAAGGTAATGCCCTTCGGGTTGAAAAACGCAGGGGGAACCTTTCAAAGGCTCGTAAATAAATTGTTTGCGCCGTTAATCAGCAGAAAGGTAGAATGCTATGTAGACGACATAGTCGTCAAAACTCAATTCTCACATGAATTAATAAAAGACTTGCATTCTGTTTTTGAAATTTTGCGTAAGTTTAATATGAGATTGAACCCAAACAAATGTGTGTTCGGTGTGACCTCGGGTAAGTTCCTAGGATACATCGTTAACCGGCGCGGCATTGAAGCCAACCTGAATAAGGTCAAGGCCATCTTAGACATGGGACCACCCCGTAAGTTGAAGGAGGTTCAGAGGTTGAATGGCCGCATAGCCGCCCTGAGCCGCTTCATGTCCAAATCGGCGGACCGCTGTCTGCCGTTCTTTAAGGCAATTAAGAGCAAAGGGTTCGAGTGGATCCAAGACTGTCAGCTCGCGTTTGACGAGCTCAAGAAATACCTCGCTAGTGTGCCGATCTTAACCAGGCCCGAGGAGGGTGATGTTTTAGAACTGTACCTCTCGGCGAGCGACGAAGTGGTCAGTTCGGTACTAATAAAGGAAGTAGATCGGGTCCAACGACCCATCTATTATGTTAGTAAAGTATTGCAGGGAGCAGAGACGAGATACCCGGAGATAGAAAAGCTAGCGTACGCATTGGTAATTGCAGCTCGGAAGCTCCGCCCGTACTTCCAGGCTCACACTGCTATCGTTCTCACTAACAAACCTCTGAGGCAAGTTTTACTTAAGCCCGAGGTCTCTGGTCGGTTGACGAAATGGGCCGTTGAGCTCAGCGAATACGATCTCCAGTACAAGGCGCAAACTGCCATTAAGGCCCAAGCCTTGGCAGATTTCATCGTCGAGTGCACATTCGGCTCTGAAGCCCCCAGGCCGGTTGAGCACGAGGCTCCCAACTCAGGTGAGCCCGAGCTTCGTGAGGTAGTAACCAGTATGGCATCTCTCCTAGTTCGTCCCAGCCTGAGATGGGATGAGGAGCCCTGGATCCTTCACGTAGATGGCTCCTCAAACCAGCAGGGCAGCGGAGCCAGAATAGTTCTGCACGGCCCAAGTGGCACGAAACTGGAGTACGCGCTACGCTTCGAGTTCGTGACATCTAACAATGAAGCGGAGTACGAGGCATTGATAGCTGGACTAGCTCTAGCCAGAGAAGTAAATGCCAAGCACATCGTTATCTGCAGCGACTCCCAGCTTGTGGTCAACCAGGTCACCGGCGAGTACGAAGCTCGCAAGCCAACCATGATCGCCTACTTAGCCAAAGTCAGAAAGGTCATGTTCAACTTCTAGTTACACTTTATCAGACAAATCCCTATGTCAGAGAACGCAGAGGTCGACGCCCTGTCCAGGTTAACTAGCACCAGCGACATCACCATGAGAACTATATACATAGAGGACCTGTCTCGGCCTAGCATTCTCAGGGGGGCAGATGAGGTCACTCCCGTCGTTCAAGCAGAGCCGAGCTGGATTGACCCGCTCGCGAGCTTCTTGCTACACGAGACCCTCCCTGCAGACCGCAATGCAGCTAGAAGGGTACAGCGCCAGGCAACCAAATATGTCATGATAGACGAACAACTATACCGGAGATCTTACACGCTCCACTACCATTGCTTGCGACCTATCGAAGCCAAGCTCGTACTCCGCGACACCCACGAGGGTCTGTGCGGTGGGCACTTGGGGGGCAAGGCCCTCGCCCAAAAGGCACTCCAATAAGGGTATTATTGGCCAACAATGAAGGTAGACGCTATTGAGCTCGTCAGAAAAATGTGACAAATGCCAGAGACATGCCAATATTCACCACCAACCCGCTGCCGACCTCAAGTATCTCACCAGCCCGTGGCCCTTTGCGTAGTGGGGTATCGATCTACTCGGGCCATTCCCGCCAGCAACAGGTGGAAGGAAGTTCTTAGTAGTGGCAGTGGACTATTTTACCAAGTGGGTAGAAGTCGAACCCCTCGTGACGATCACAGCCCGAAATGTCCAAAATTTCTTTTGGAAGAACATCGTGTGCCGCTTTGGATTACCTCGGGTATTGATCTCTGACAACGGCAAGCAGTTCGAGGACATCAAGTTTTAAGACTGGTGCTGAGACATGGGGATCCAACAGAATTTCACTTCAGTCGCGCACCCTCAAGCAAACGGCCAGGCAGAAGTCACGAACAGAGTCATCCTCCGCGGACTAAAGGCACGGCTGGACCGAGCTAAAGTATTGTGGGCAGATGAACTACCCAGTGTCCTATGGGCCTACCGGACCACGGAGAAGACCACCACGGGAGAAACACCCTTCAACCTCACCTAAGGCACCGAAGCAGTGATCCCCGCAGAGATCGAAGTACCTACGTTGCGGCTAGAAACATACAGTGATCAGATAAACGAAGATGAGCTACGTACCAACCTCGATTTACTCGACGAAGTAAGGGACCTCGCGTATATTAGGACCGCAGCCTACCAGCAGAGAGTAGCTCGGTACTATAACGCCAGGGTCAAGAAGCGGAACCTCCGCGTCGGCGACCTGGCCCTTCGTAAAGTTATGGTACCTGAGCCCGGCGCTGGCAAGCTCGGATCCAACTAGGAAGGTCCCTACCGACTGAAACGAGTGCTCAGGGAAGGAACATACGAGCTCGAGACCCTCGAAGGGAAACAAGTACCTCGAGCATGGAATATTGTCAACCCGAGGCGATATTATATGTAAAAATCGAGTAGGCCATGAGCCACTCCCTAAGCCTAAGGGCCACAAGAAGACCTCAGTTGCCACCTCGGCTTGGGTGAAATCCAGGAGCGGACTATGGGTCCCTCCCTAAGCCTAAGGGCCACAAGAAACCCCAGTTGCCACTTCGGCATGGGGGAAATTCTGGAACGGACTACGAATCCCTCCCAAAGCCTAAGGGCCACAAAATGCCGAACTGACAAAAACCTGGTTATCCCTAACCCTTAAGGGAAAGACAGCTCGGGTATGAACCCTACGGTGTCTACACCCTTGCTGCTCTTACTCAGCTCGGTAGCCCGATAATCCGGGGTAACCCGGGCAACCCGAAGTAACACAACTTCACTCAGTGGCTTGATAGCTCGGGTAACCTATACATTAAATTGACCAGCTCGGAGTCCACTCACATTTAGAAGTATTTTTGCACTAAGAGATACTCAAAAGGAACTATGTTTCATTAAAAAGAGAGTTCAGGTACAAGAATTTTTACCCGAGCTCAAAGGCTCAGGACAAGTACATTCACAGTTCAAAAAAGAAAAAGACTAAGTTACAAGAGCGAACTACTTAGGGGGCCCGCCGCCTCTATCAGGGGCCCCCTCGGGGACAATGTCTGGACCGGCATCCTTTGCTCCATCTTCGGGACCTTCATCCTCGGAGTCGGGGTCGTCTTTTGACTGACGCACGATGTCATCAGTAATCCGCGAAGTAGTAATGGCGCTCGTGTCCAGCTCGAGGTAGAGGTGCCTGATCAGCCACCGACTGAGCTTGAAGCCCTTACGGTAGGCCTCTGTCATCACATCGTCGAATCTCGAAGAGTTGACGTAGTCAATGACAACCTGGGTCTTGGCCTCCTCGAGAGCACCTTCGAAGATTGCAGTCTTCTCCCTTATGTCCTCCTGGAGGTACCCCACTTCATGCTTCTGTCTCCCCTTCGCCTCCTTGAGGCCTTGTACCTCAAGCCTCAGGGCATCCCGCTTAGCCTTGAGGCTGCTCACCCCGAGCCCTAAAGCCTCCTGACCGACCTGGAGACCATTCACTTTGGCCCTTAATTTGTCTTTATCCTGAGCCAACTCTCCCTTCTTTGACATCAACACCTCGATGAAACTCTTTTGAGCTGAGGCGTCGCTCTCCAAGCGGTGAACCTGACAACAAGCTGCCCTCAACTCAGTATGGGCTGCGCGAGACGATTCCTCAGCCTCCAGAGCCTGCCTCAGATGTCTATCCGATTGGAGGGTCAAGGCGCGAATGGCGGAGTTCACCTACAAAAAGGAGAACCGGTTAAGAGGGAGACCACAAAAAAAAAAGAGAGAGAGAAGGGGAACTCACCACCATAGTATGGGTGACGGCTCGGGCGCCGAGCTGACCAGGAGTGAGTTCGGCCCACTTGTTGACCTCCCCCGAGTATGTAGCCAGCTTACTCTTCTTCAGGCTACACTGGGGGTTCAGAACGGTTTGGCTCCCCTGACCCTCCGAGCTGGAAGCCGTCATCTCCACATCATTTGTAGAGCTCTTGGAGACCTTGGCAGCTGCTTCGGTAGGATGAGCCCCGGCAGCAGTTTCGGCAGGATGAGCCCCAGCAGCAGCAGTGTTGGCCTTGGCAACGCTTTCTCTGGCAGGTCTGATGGGTTTGACAGCAGGCTCGGCGGGCTTAGTGGCAGGTTTCGCCATCACCTCGGACCCCTTAGCGGTGGGCTTAGCGGCAGGTTTCGCCATCACCCGGCGCGTCATGACCTCCCCACACTGGGTCACCGCCGCCAGCACAGGGAGTGGGGGGCAATTGATGGAGGGTGATTTGGCCCGACCTCGTAGCTCAGGTACACGTGGGCGTGACCTTGCTCAAACAGTGACTCAGCATGACAACGCAACGGACGTGAGCACAACTCGGAGGGGAAGTCCCATCGAGTTCAGCACAGCAACTCGGCAGGTAAACTACTCGCCGAAAGCCGCCTTGCCCGCACCTCCTCCCCGAGGTTAAGGCACTTCGGGGGGTCCCGAGTTCGGGGCACCCTGACCCCTTTTGAGACTCGAGCTCCTCCCAATGGACCTTGGGCCACCCCCAAGCAAGAACGCACCGATTCTTCTTCAGACGCGCCAAGGCACAAAGACCTCGGGTTGGCTAGCTCGGCATAACTGGCTACAGGCAGCCCGTCACTCAAAAGACAACCCAGCTCAGGGTAATTCGCAGGAGAACAGTTCGGTATACCACAGGAGGGCTTCCTGCCCGACCACCGTACCCGACAAACCTGCGAACAGCAGGCATGTCCCCTCGCCGCGCCTGCCACCTTTAGAAAGGCGTCCCACACCTGACAGACACGTACCTTGCACGACGGCCCCGCGCGTGCCACCTCAGCCCTGCCTGTAACAGCTGTGGCGGGCTGACAGTGGCAGTTATACCTGCCCTGTCAGAAGTCAGAGGGCCTGAAGCAACGGAATTCGGTTATAAGGAGCTTATTCTCAAGGAACAAGGTATCTTGAATCACTAGCGCAACATGCACTCTTAGTTTTCGTTCTCCTTCAGCTTCTTGCACACAATACTAACTTAACCATCGGAGCGTTCCTGCCGGGAATCCCCCGGGAGTTCTTCCTCTTTCCTCGCATTTCAGGTACCTCTCAAGAGCCACGCGAGCGCCAGTTAGGAGTGACCGGATTGTGCTACATCATCTATTAAAATAGATTAGTAGAGGATAAAGTTGAAACTTTAAATTATGTATGGTAATGCATTAACAATGATAAGGATATTTTAGTAACTTTAATATCTTTGTTTCCGAAGAGAGGAAAATGAGGCATTTGAACTTTTTTGGTCGTAGAATTGTTTTAAAAGGTTTATCTATAATTTTACCTAAAAATAACATAAAACTAATAATAGATCAATAAAAAAATCTTTTTTCCAAAAAAATTAATAAAAGTTAGCTTTAAGATACAAAAAAAAATACAAAATTATCTATAGGATAAGAAGTTAGCCACTCTGACTAAAGCTTTAACTTAGATTGTAACCGGATAAACTAGACACAACCCCAAAAAATAATACTCGGATTGAACTTAGATGAACACCATTTAATTGAAAATGTAGTAGAACTCCATCTTCAATTTTGCATGCTATTCATTGCAAAGGTCCTGATTAGTTTAAAATTAATTCCAATCAACTTCTCTAAAAAGACAAATTCACATCTGTGCACCAAAAATACCCTACATGCGCATCTCAGCATGCATGACAAAACATCTTTGTACTTGTCATTGGGAGATATTCTCAAAACACGGTTGGGATGTCTTGTGGGGTGCAACTGTGAATTCTACAAAAACCAGTTTTTTTTTTTGTTTTTATATTTATAGTATAAAAAGTCTATATTGGTATTTAATATAGGGCCCGTCTGGCGCCTTTCAACGTGGTCTTTTGGCTATTTACAAGTCGGGCAGATTGATTTTTGGTTTATTCCCATTTGGTTCATGAAAGATCTAGTCGCCAAAATCCGGAGATCCAAAAAGATGCAAGAAGCCTATTTTGGGCTGATTTTTGGAAGCTCCAAATAAAGTTTTTCACGTTTTTCATGTTTTATTCTCACACTAAAAAACATGTATCTGCCAAACTAGCTTCGAGCTACTCAGATCTTCGTGCAAAAGTTCAATGCATCTTTTGATTTTTTTTTTGTTTCATGAACTAAACAAGAGGGGGTAGCCCATCCCCTTTCGCTTAACCCCCACGCCCCGGTGGCAGCGGGATTTGATCCCAGGTCTCTACTCCGACGAGTCAGAGAACCTACCAACGTCTTTTGACTTTTAGAACTATCAAAAATCATTCCAAAAAGACTTAGCAAACGGGTCCATAGAAAATCATAAATTTAGGAAAACATTTTTTAACTTGTATCTTTACCTTTATATATATATATAAATATATAATCAGAGCTAACCGCCGGGAGTGTAGAAAGGGGAGGGTAGACCATCTCTTCTCTGATCCACCTCTTCAGTTTCACCGTCGTCTAAACCCACTGCAACCATTACTGCTGCTGCACATCGTCTCCCATCCGCTGTACAATCTAGAATTGAGCGTTTTGGCCATCAACCGAACCATGCAATGTCTTGAACTACAAAGATTTCAGACCCCACCCATTCTCCGGTGTTTAGCCTGAGATGATCGAGGCATTCCTCATCTCAGATTGCGGCTGCCACTTCTCTGTCCAAGCGTCATCTATTATTTTTACGAACTCAGCCTTTAGGAGCACAATGAACTAAGATTTACGCGAGGAATCTCATACTACCTAGCCTTGCTTCAATTTTTCAGTAACTGATTCACATCAGCAGCATCATTTCTTCTTTCCTACAGAGGCTGCAATAGAGGTAAGCCATCTACCTCACTTGATGGATAGATTGATTTCTAATCTTTTTTTTTTGCTTGATGGATAGATTGATTTCTAAGCGTTATTTGCTTGTTTTATATTGCAATTTGTGTTCAAGAGATTGGGGTTTGGAACTTCAACTTCTATCAGTATGGGTGTTTATCGTTGTGTTATGTTTGGGATTGTCGCCAGTATTTAATGGTTTATTTTTCCCATTTTCATTTTATCTCGATAAGATAAAATCCTTGAGTTGCTATTATCTTGATAAAAAAACTTTCTTGGTTGCTGGTTCAAGGTTTTTCTTAATCTGTTTCCCTTTAAAAGGGTTTTGGTTTAATTATTTATCTGCCTTCTCATCTAAATCGTTCTTTCTCTATTTTCTGATTTCTTCTTATCATCTCTCGATGTTTGGAAGCACTTACTTGCGTATGAAGAGTTGATTGAGGAATGCCCATGGAAGTTTGATCTCCTTGTGGTCAGGCTCTTTGAATTCGGTGGGTAAAGGTGCTGGGAACCTTAGATAAAAAAGGGGATGGTGTGTACTTGCCTACCTCTATGCTCCTCTAAGGGTTCCCACACCCGAATACGAGGTTGAGGGCTGGGACACGTTAGAGAAGCTTCTTGCCATACTTGACACCTTTTAGTCCACAGATATCATCACTCGTCCCTGAATTGTTTTAAGGTTCTATATTTCGTCCTTGTTTAAAATCTGGATAGGGAATTGCACTCACACCGACAGGAGAGAGGGGTGCCTAACCCCTTCCCTCCCTCTTCTCTAACTTACCTAGAGAGACTTATTTCAGTAGAGGCAGCTGAAAAATTTGAGAGATCTATGAGGGATTTTTTGTGGGTAGGGTGGAAGGACTTAATTACCATATTGTAAACTGGGAGCTAGATCTGTCAGCCTTTAAATAGTAGTGATTTGGGTATCAGCAAGGTCAGGAGGTTTAATTTAGCTTTGCTTGGAAGATGGTTCTGGCGTTTTATCTCAGAACCAAGTGGACTCTGGAGAAGACTAATTGCAGCAAAATATGGCTTGCAGAAAAATGGATGGGACATAGCTACCCCCACTCAACTTCATGGATGCAGCATGTGCAGAGGAATTTATAAAGCTCTGCCAGGCTTTTTAAAAGGAATTCAATATAAACTTGAAATAGAAGCCGGCTGAAATTCTGGATGGAAGCCTTGGTGTGGTGAAAGACCTATATGTGTGCTGTTTCTGGAGTTGTTCATGCTGGCTAGCAATAGGAATGCTTTGGTGGCAGACTCTTATGCCATGGGAAATCTATTGTCTGGACTCCACAATTCAGGAGAAATTTCAATGACTGGGTACCACTCCAGATATCTGGGTTGTTAGGTTTGCTTCAGTCTCAGACAGTTAATCTTCTTACTCAAGATTGCAGATGCTGGAAATGGTCTAAATCTGATATTTTTACAGTAAAGTCATGCTACCTAGGGTTGGATTCTGATATAACCTATTCCTTTGCTAGTAAAGCCATTTGGTTGTCTGATGCCCCCTCAAAAGTGTAGCTTTTCACCTGGGTAGTGGCTTGGGAAAAATGTCTAACCAAGCAAATGCTTATAAGGAAGGGTGTAAATCTGGTGGGCACCCTCTCTCCCCTGTGCATGGAGGAAGAAGAGTCTTCTAATCATATATTTCTTCATTGAAGGCCACTGTTCAGGATCTGCCACATGGTTGGAAGGTTGCTGGAATGAGCAAAAAGGAAGATGTTTATGGTCTGCCATCCCTCTGGCAGTAATGTGGATGGTGTGGTTGGAGAGGAATTCAAGGGTATTTGAAAAGGAAAGTAATCCTGTGGAGAGAGTGATCAATGGCATTGTGGAGGCTCTGAGGCAATGGCTATCAGCTACAGTTTATTTCAAGGATATCAAATTCTCTTCCTCTTTTTTGCCTGTAAACTTCTTTTTGGGGATACTTGAATACTTCTGTAGTTATACAGAACCTCATTGTACAGACACATGTTTTTTATACTTAATACAATATACTTGCCCACTTTTTTTTTTCCTAAAAAAATGGTCTGTTTGTAGTGTTGTATCATGTATGTTGTGGGTGAAAACTCACTAATGAAGTTATAATTCTTTTTTGTCCATTTTAATGGATTTTTTATTTCTTACTATAAAAAAGTAGTGATTTAGCAGTACAAGTTCTGTTTATGTTGTAAAAGATATTTTATTTATATTGGCCTGTTTTTGAGTACTGTAAGGTTGAGTCAGGTCTCAGCATAGATTGTAGGTTGTAACTGCATATTTTTTGCTTCTATTAAAGAGGTTTTCTTTCTTTTTCCTTCTCAAAGAAGAAAAGTACTGAATTTACAGGAGCTGAAATATCCAAATATGTATTTTTTTTGTATTTTCCACTGTAAAAAGTATAAAAAAGCTTCAATCCGTTCAAACATCATGAAATCTATAATGGAAATCACCCTTTTTTTCTGAAGAATCAAGAAGAAAGAAAATTTATTAAAAGAAAAGGTTACATCCTATCACATTGGTTATCTAGATGACACACCAACAACATCAAGTACATACTTCAATTACATGTCCAGAACATTCAAGTACATACTTCAATGTTAGTGGGTACCATTCACCTCCTCAAGATCTATCAGATTCTAGGGTTCTTTTTATAATTGATCATAGGCCTTCTACAATCCTACTGATGTTAGTGGGTACCATTCACCTCCTCTGAAAAGCACTGGCAGATGAAGACAATTGGATTTTCTAATATCAACTTGAAAGATTAACAATACATGAACTAACTGGAATATGATGTTAGATGGAAGAGAAAAGAAAGGAAGGGAAGATTAAAAGAGATCAAGTGAGGGAGAAATAACAAGTCATGGGTAGGCAACTCCGAATGTCCTCCAGGCCCATATCTTGTTGGGCTTCCTGTTTGAATGCGTTTAGCAAGGGATATGTAGGCTGGGAAGATGTAAGGCTAGGCAACTCCAGTTTGTAGGATAAGGTATTAGCAACCATATTAGTTAAACCGGGCTTGTATTCAATGATATAGTCATAGCCCAATAATTTTGTTTGTTGCTCTTCTGTGAGAATCTTCTATTCAAGTAAATACTTTAAGCTGCATTGGTTGGTGTGGATGGTAAACTGGCCCAATAAATAGGGCCTTCATTTGTCACAACAAATACTACTACTATGAACTCCTTGATGTAAGTGGACTTTGTCTAGGCTGTAGGAGTGAGAACTTTGCTGGAACAAGCTATAGGCTTCCTTTCTTGCATGAGGACAGCCCTGAGGTCCAATCCAGATGTGTCACACTCCACCACAAAGGATTTAGGAGTTTTGGCAATGAGAATTGGTTAGTATGAGCATACCTTAAATGTATGTCCTTGCATTTTTTTAGGTCAAGGTGGTGTATACCCGCTCACAACAAAGCTGATTACCATTTGCCACTTGGACTGAGAATCGGTCAGTAGGCATATCGTACAGCTTGAGTTGTTGGGCTAAAGCTTTTGTTATGAAGTTAAGTGTGCTGCCACTATCCACTAGAATGGATCAATGGACACAGCCTGTCCCAATAGGCTCCCCTCAATTTTCATAGTCTGTGCTAATGTCAGCCCAGTCAGGGGCTCAGGGCTTGAAGGGAAATTTCAGGGGGCTCATGCCCATAAATGTCTTGGTGTATCACTGGTTCTTGTTCAACTTCAGGTTGGGTGGTTGGGCCTCCAAGTCCTCAGGCCCATCAGTTTGTAAGAACTAAATTTGTTGGGCCTTGCATTTGTGGCTGGAGGCAAACTTATCATCACAAATATAACATAGCCCTTTCTCTCTATCGGCTTGTATTTTGGTCTATGAAAGCCTCTTGAATGGTAAGTTGGGCTTGGGTGTCTGCTCTATATGGATCCCTACTCCTAGGTCCTAAGTGGTTTTTAAGAATTGGGCTGCCCTTAGTTCTGTTTAGGATCTTTGTTAAATTGGTCCATTTTTCTTCCTATAAATGGGCTAGGCCCACTGTGGCCATAACTGAGGTTGGTTGCATTGCCTTAACCTCTCAATTTGATTTTCGTCTCTTAGGCCTCCGATGAAGCACCTGACCAGTGCTTTCTTATGCAGGCCTTTCAAACTTTACTCAGTACTCTCTCACAGTACCACCCTGCTTCAATTCGGATAGCTGTTTTTTTATCAATATCAGAATTTGGATAGCTGTTCATTGTAGTCCTCAAATCCAGAGGGACCAAACCAAACACAGAGGGCCTTTGTGAAATCCGGACAGGTAACTTGCGGAAGAGACAGCCTAAACCATTGAAACCATAATATGGCTTCTCTAGTTCTCCTTCAAGGTAGATTGAGGAAATCTGTATTCTCTGATGTCTAGGTATTTTGTGGTATTTCAAATACCTCTTAGCCTTGTAGATCCAAAGTATAGGATACTTACCTAGTAAATTGGGAAGCCCAATTTGGCTTGTCTCTAGAGTGTGGATCCACTTTTCCAGTTGCTGCCATGGCCGGAGCCTTCTCCATTACTCTCCGTGGATTTAATTCGAGGACTCTTTTTGAATCGGGTAAGCATCACTGAAAGCACCTCTTTAAGCATCCCCAGTTGGGCCTGTCTGTGCTCCAGTAGCTGGATTGGGCTGGTTCCTAACTCCTTCAGATCAGATCTAGAAGGATTTCTTCAGTCTTCAATTAAAAAAGTTAAGTTTCTGATGTAGAACATGAACAGATCTTCTTCTAGCACCTAAAAAAGTGCTCTAATACCATATTATTCAAGTAAAAGTAAGAAGAAAATAGAGATAAGAAGAGAGGAGGAGAAGAGAAGAGAATATTTTGAGGCTCAAAAACTAGGTTGGTGGCACCTATATTATCATTTATATCAGTGTGGCAGTACATAAAGCCAATCTTTTTAAGACTGTAATGATTCAAGTTGGTGAGATGGATAGGCAGTTATTGGGGGAGTGTGCTGCGGTACTTGTGGGCATTTGGGGTAACTGTATTCCTCTGAGGGTGGAAGATTTTACTTGGCTTGTAGCAATAGACAGCATTTTAACTGCAGACCATTTAAAGTATAGAGGTTCCAGCATGGCTAGTTGGTGCTATTTGTGTTTTTCTGAGGAGTCTGTCCTTCATTTGCTTTTCTCATGTAAGTGGCTAATTTCATTTGGAGATTCTTCTCATGTCCTTATGGAGTAAGATGCTTTTAATGAAGAACTCTACATCAGAGATTTTCTCTAATTGGCCGAAGTTGCAAGGTACTAACTACTAAGAAAGCTAAAATAGTCTGGAGTTGTGTGCCTTTTGCAATTTGCTGGGGTATTTGGAAGGAAAGAAATACAAGATGATAAGGCCAGAAGAGTGGATAGGTTGGTGGCAGATATTGGCAAATTTATAATAAACTGGGTGTTGGTGCTGTGAGATTTTGCTCAGGTTTCCATATCAGAATTTGGATAGGTTTTGGGACTTGTTAAAATTATCAAATACTGCTCCTTCATATATTTATGAGTAATTTGTATCACAATGTTGGCTTAACACTTTCATGATGGTGTACTCACTTTTTTTTTTTTTTAAACAAAAGTTTTCTTTTATTATGAAAAAAATGTTATATCAGACCTCCAAATTATGGCAAGAAGCTTCCTAATAGGCCGAGTTTTGGGGAGTGGGAGTTATATGTGGATCCAATGTTTAAAATATCAATACGATACACCTTGTATTGGGCGTATCGTATCGATATCAGACGATACCAGTACGGGATGTTTTACAATTGGAGGTGTATCTTGCCAGTTGTGCGTATTGGTCCGATACGTCACCTTATTGGTGCATCCTAGTATCGGCCAATACAGTCCCATATGCACTGATATGGAGGCACATTGGACTCTAATTCAGCAACAAACGTGCTAGATAGTCTCTATTTAAAAAGAGGAGTTGGCGTGATTTGAACCCATGTTGCCAGTGCCTAGACTTAAGTGTGCCTTTAACCACTAAGCTACCTTTCATTTTATGCTAAGATGTAAAATAAATTAACTTTTATTAACTTCAATGTCCACACTTCACATAAAATCTATATCTATATCTAACAATTCCAACTACAAATTAAAAGGATAATATTCAATATTAGTATTTTATAAACTAATGGAATAAATAATTTATCAAATCCACATGTATATCAAAAAAAGTTTTTTAATCTTAAGAAATTCATATAAATAAAAATATTAATAATAGAATAATTATTTTACTACTTAAAATTTATAAATTTGCACATGATATGTATCTTTAATTTTTTATAAATTATTAATTAATATTTTAATTTTCACTAAATATCGATACAGTCCCATATGCACCAATATGGAGGCTTAGTGGACTTTAATTCAGCAACAAACCTGCTAGGTAGTCTATATTTAAAAAAGAGGAGTTAGCGTGATTTGAACCCATGTTGCTAGTGCCTAGACTTAAATGTGCCTTTAACCACAATGCCACCTTTCATTTTATGCTAACAAATGAAATAAATTAACCTTTATTAACTTCAATGTCCACACTTCCCATAGAATCTATATCTATATCTAACAACTCCAACTACAAGTTACAAAGGATAGTATTCAAAATTAGGCTCGAGCTCGATTCGAGCTAGGCATTTGAACTCGAATTCAGCTTAGCTCAAAATCTCATACATTCAAGCTCGGCTTGGCTTGAGGTTGACTGTGAGCCAAACTTCCTATAAAAAATAAAAATTATTTATTATTATACATAAAAATAAAAATATTATTATACATATAATAAAAATTATATATATATATATAATTTTTAAACCGAGCCGAATCAAGCTTTTCATGAGACAAGCTTGAATAGCTCGTCAAAAGCTCGATTCGTTTCCACCCCTACTTATAGGTACCCATATTTTCAGAAATGTGAAATTGAAGCCATTGTTGAGGAATTGTTTAGGGACATATAGAACCCAGCCATAGCCCCTATTCATCCTCGGTGTTATTGGTTAAGAAGAGGGATGGGGCTTGGTGATTTTGTATGATTATTGCTCCCTAAACCATATCACCATCGAGGATCAGTTTCCCATACCAATCATAGATGAGCTACTGGATGAGCTTAGGGAGGCTATGGTCTTCTAAAAACTGGACTTGAGGACTGGCTACCATCAAATATGATGTTCATAAAACAGCTTTCTGTACACATGACAGGCATTATGAATTCCTAGTTATGCCCTTCGGGTTGACAAATGCCTCATTCGCTTTTCAAGCTCTTATGAATGATATTTTCTGCCCATATCTTTTGCCAAGAAAGAAATCCATTATCTGGGCCACATTGTGGAGACTGGCCAGGTCTCATCTGGCTCAGAGAAAATTGACTGTATGCTGAAATGGGCTCAGCCTATGAATGTTAAGAGTTTGAGAGGCTTCCTTGGCCTGACAGGGTACTAATGTGCTATAGAAGATTCATTAAGGCTGTGGACAGTTAGCTGCTCTCCTGACAAATCTCTTGAGACTCCTCATGGGATGACATAGCCCAATAAGCCTTTGAGAAGCTCGAAGTAGCAGTCACCACCCCACCATCGTAGAATGAGACTCTTCTAACCAAGGTTCGGGAACAATTGTTATGCAGGAAGACCAACCATTGGGTTACTTTAGCAAGGTGCTCTCAGCTCAATCTCAGTCTAAGTCATCTTATGAGAAAGAGCTAATGGCTATGGTCTTGATTGTTAAGAAATGGCGGTCATACCTCTTGGGCAGGCCCAAGTGGGCATGTTGACAACAGACCAGCAATGTTGGGTGTTGCTGGTCTAAGTTACTGGAGCAAACTGAGTTGATAACAGACCAGCGATGTTGGGTGTCTAAGATTTTTTTTTTTGTTTTTTTTTTTTGTTTTGAGAAGGTAAAGTAAAAACTTTATTGATAAAAGAGGCTACAGTACAACAGCAACCTAGTGGAAGAACACTAGGTGAACAACCGCATTACAATTCCCAAATGGAGTGGGGTTCAAGGAGCTGAAAAACATTCTCATGTTTAAAATCTGAAGTTACAGATAACCAGGAAGCAAGTCAATTGACAGCAGTTTTCAGCAGATCTTCAGGAGCTCTAGACTTGTTGCAGAAAACACGACTGTTTCTTCCAGTCCAGACAGTGACCAGGACAACTGCAGGAATAGTTTTCCAGACCAGCATCCCTTTCTTACTCAGCCCAGGAATCTTCCAACTACACAGCACCTCCTTTATAGAACGAGGCATAATCCAGCTGATGCCGGCAGATTTGATGAAATGCTCCCACAACTTAGCAGACAGAGGGCAGTGAATACAAAGGTGATCACCAGTTTCG
Source organism: Nelumbo nucifera (assembly GCF_055504915.1). Lineage (NCBI taxonomy): Eukaryota > Viridiplantae > Streptophyta > Magnoliopsida > Proteales > Nelumbonaceae > Nelumbo > Nelumbo nucifera. Next base: position 23,112,177 of record NC_142655.1, on the reverse strand, counting down.
GGAACCATAGCACACAAACCACAGTTCAGATCGGGAATCTGAATCCCTCGCCTACTCAGATTAGCTCTAGATAGACATTTATCAAGAGCCAACACCCAAACTAGAAAGCTTGCCTTGAAAGGGCTAGTAGAAACTCAAATCTGTTTGTTGGGAAGACCCACAGTAGCACCTTGACTTAGTTTTTCTGCCATAGATTTAACTGAGAAAACCCCATTACCACTCCATCTCCACATCCATTCGTCATCCACTTCAATAGAAACCTGCTGATTCTGCACTAACTGTAATAGCTCCAGCAGCTGCACCAGCTCCCAGTTATGGAGGTTTCTTCTAAAGACAGGACACCAAACAGCACACCCATTCTACCACTCTAGATAGTCAGAGACTGAAGCATCAGGGGAGGAGGCGCAAAGGCTGAGGTTAGGGAAGAGCTCAGCAAAGGGGGAGTTTGAGCACGAGGGGTCCTTCCAGAATTTCAGCCTCCTTCCATCACCCACTTTAAACTCCAAACCGTCTGAAAAAATAGGGAAGACTTTCATAATACCTTTCCACAAGGAGCAGCCCAACAACTGAAAGGGGTCCAAAGATCTCCAGTTACCCCAGTCCACCCCATACTTAGCAGCAATCAGAGACCTCCACCATGCTTCCCTCTCAACACCAAATCTCCAAATCCACTTGCTTAAGAGGGTCGAATTGAAAATCTTTAGTTTTCTCACTCCCAGCCCACCCTCTTTAACAGGCAAACAGACCTGATCCCAATTTACTAAATGAATTTTCTTTTCCTCCTCCCAACCCCTCCACAAGAAGTTCCTTTGGAGGGATTCTAATTTCTTAGACACCTTGGAGGGGATGGTGTTAGCACCCAATTTTTGCTCGGTCCGCTGCCTGAACCTCTAGTTCACCCCAAACACCCACCCGATCAGACCCTTCTGACCTCTCCGAAACACCCAAAAACCCAGAAAACCCCAACTTTCACCCCGAGATCCCTTAGATTCATAGTTAAATCTGTTCTGAGGCTCCGGATTAGCCGTGTCAAACCTTTTCTAGATCTGCCCCATCCAGCCCAGTTGAGCCAATCTGACCCCACCAATCGACCCAGAACATACAAAAACCTCTTTGACCAATTCCCAGAATACCCTCTGACTTAATACCCCTCCTTCCAAAATTACCAAAATGCCTTTCCTTCCAAATTTCTCCTAAATTCCCAAAATACCCTTGACCAAAATTACCAAAATACCCCTGATCCAATCCCTAAATTACCCTCTTTCCAAATTACTAAAATACCCTTGACCAGATCACCCAAATTACCCCTAGGATCAATTCCCCAAATTACCCCTTCTCCCAAAAGTTAGCAAAATCCCCTTACCCAAAATTACCAAAATACCCCTTTTTTTCCAAATTCCTAAAATACCTCTTGTACAAAATTACCAAATTACTCCAAGTTCCCAAAAAATACCAAAATACCCTTCATTTCTCAAATTACCTAAATACCCCTCTAAGCCTACCCCTTTGGATCCCAAGTTACCATTTTCCCCTTCCTTCCCTAAATTGCACTTTTTGACCCTTGAAACCCTAACCTAGGAGGGTGCCCCTCTGAATCCTAACTTACCAAATAGACCCCTTCATTCATTATGAAGAATTTCGAAAAACCCCTCCTTCACATAAAACAAGCTGGGGGGGAGCTGTCGAAGAGGGGGAGGAGCAGTTAAGAGAGGGACCTCCGAGAGAGTTAGAGAGGAGTGTGCATTCGAGAAAGAAAATGAGAGGGAGCTCTTAGAGGGAGGGGAATGGTTTTTAGCTCGAGAGAGAGCCTTCGAGAGAGAAAAGAGGGAGAGCTGAGAGTTCCGAGAGAGAGCTTCAAGGTTAAGGAGAGAATGTGAGAGAGGTTTTTGAGAAAAAACAATAGAGAGGCATCAGAGAGCCGAGAGCTTCGAGAGCTTCGAGAGAGAAAGAGGGAGAGTAGAAAATTCCGAGAGAGATGGATAACAAGCAGGAGAGAGCGAGACTGACCTGATCTTCCTATGTGCTCCTAGTTACCAAAGATGCCATTCTGCCTATTGTTGCTGCCATATTAACCTCATTGTGTCATCATCGCCAATCTCATTGTGCCGCTAGTTTGCTTCCATCGGTCACCTCTGTTGTCATTGCCAATCTTACCTTCTTCAAACCCAGTGCCGCTCCTAGCACCTCTGAGCTAGGGTTTCGATAGCACCAAAAGCCTAACCATACGCTGAACCTCTGCATATGAGTTCGGCAGCATCATCAATCTTCAGGTTACAAGTATTTTACCTCATCTCCTTTAGCTTTATGCGAAGCTTTTATATGTTAATGTTGCTGTGCTAGTTTGGTGTTTGTGTAAAGTTTGAGTTTGAATGTGAGAACCATCCTCAGCATCCGAGAGGATTTGAAGCGTTTCTTTTTGCCCTTTGAACCAACCAGCTGAGTCCGAAGGTGGGGGTCTGATAGAAAAGGGGTGAGAATTCATCCTTTTGCTCAGACCCCTATGTCCAAAAGGGGGTTGGTTTGGAGGAGAAGAGAGAAGCTCCCGAATCCTCTCAAATCACTGAGAACTCGACTTCTCACATCAAATCCCAAGTCAGAGAAGGGAATCTGGTGTTCACATTAACAAGAGAGAGGGGTGGCTAACCCCTTCCCTCTCTCTCTCTCTCAACTTACCTGGAATAGCCTTGTCTCGACTGGGCAATATGGAGTCACTACTAATTCTGAAACGTTTTAGCGATTTTAATTTTGGGAGACCCATCACTCCCCATTATTGATTTCTGATGGGTGGCGACTCCATATGTTCGGCCATGAAGTGAACTGCCAGATATTTTCCGACATTCATAGATGGGAAAGAGAGAGAGAGAAAATAGGTTGGTAGATTAGAAAGCGTACTCTTTAAAAGAGTCACTCTACCCCCCGCCGAGAGGTATTTAGCCTTCCAGGAAGCCAGCTTCTTCTCCATTCTCTCAATCACAGGATCCCAGATCAAAGAGGAAGTGCATTTGGCTCCCAGAGGAAGACCCAAAAATTTACCAAGGAGATGATTTACCTGGCAAGCCATAATCTCAGTTGACTCTTCCAAATTCTCCACATGACCAATGGGAAAGATCACACTCTTACCAAGATTAACTTTGAGCCCAGTTACAACCTCAAACCAGCAAAGAATGCTGAACATAGAATCAACCTGCTGCCAAGGAATCAATAAAACATAGAGTGTCATCTGCAAATTGGAGAAGATGAAACTTCTCCCCTCCTAGAGAGATCTCAAACCCATCCCACATGCCTTTTTCCACAGCCAGCTTACTGAATTGAGTATAGACCTCCATAAGGTAGATGAAAAGCAAAACATCTCTAGAACTCTCAAAGAACTCCGAATTGAGCAAAGACCTCCATAAGATCACACAGCCAGCTTACTGAATTGGCCAAAAATCATTTTTCCAAGGACAAAGTCAAGACATCTCTAGTTCACGTGGTCATAATCTTTCTCAATATCCAACTTACAAACTAAACCCATTCTACCATCCCTCTTTCTGGAGTCAATTAGCTCATTTGCAATCAAGACACTATCCAAAATCTGCTTCCCAGGAACAAAAGCACCTTGGTTCTCAGAAATAACCAAAGGCAAGACCTTTTTCAACCTCTCTGCCAAAACTTTTGCCAGAATTTTATAAAAGCTGTTGAGGTGGCTAATAGGCCTGAAATCCCAGCTATTTAGGGATGAGAGTAATAAAGGTGGAGTTAAGGCTTCTTTGAAGAGATGCACTCATGCACTACTGTGATAGGACTGGAAAGCCTTAATGATATCCTGCTTTATCCCAACATTTTAAGTAGAACAGATTTGTCCATCCATCTGGCCCGGGAGATTTCTCATTTTCCAAATGAACGATCACCTCCTTAACTTCCTCCTCAGTGAAATGAATTTCAAGAAAAGCTTTCTGATCTTCAGTGAGTCTTTTAAAGGGGGTATGTAGAGGAAGGGGTCTATTAGCCCATGGCTCTTTGTAGAGCTGCTTACAATAAGAAGAAGCAATAAGCTTGATTTCAGCAACTGACTCTCCGACCATTCCCTCCCACTCCAATATACTAATTTCTTTAACTCTGTTACGCCCATTTGCTATCTTATGAAAGAAACTAGTGTTTTTATCCCCCATTTTCAGCCAAGTTGATTTGGCTCTTTGTCTCCATCTAATTTCGTCTCACTGCTAGCTTGTCAAAGGTTGATTTGGTCTGGCACCTTTTCGCTCTTTGCTCTTGGGTTAAGGGACCAACTTCTTCAGCTCTATCAATTTCATCAATTACACTCAAACATTTTTTTTTGGTCTCCAAAGCCAAACTATTCTCCAACCTCCATAATTTGGTTCTCCTTGGCTGCCTTCAGCTTCTTTGCTAAGATGAAAGAGCTGGAACCATTAACATAATAATCCCCCCACACCTTAGCCAGCATAAAGATAAAGCTTTCTTCCTCAAACCAAGCACTCCCACACTTAAAGGGAGTTTTGCTTCTACTGTGATGACCACACACAAGTTGGATAGGACAATAAGTAGAAACAGGCCTTGGCAGAGCCATCTGCTTGAAAGAAGGGAAGAGCTTATCCCAGTCCGAAGAAACCAAGAATCTATCCAACCTTACCAGAGTCGGGGAATCTTGATTATTCGTTCAAGTAAACTTAGCACCTTGAAGAGGCAGATCCATCAAATCAAATCTGTTAATGAAATCTGCAAAAAGACCCATTGCTGTAGATCTTCTCCCACCGGAGTTTTTTTTTTTTTTTTTTTTCTTCAGCTGACAGAATCACATTAAAATCACCTCCAATCACCCAAGGATGAGGAGAGGACCCTCTGCTCCTAGCTAACCCATTCCAAAATCATTTCTTTGGCTAGAGTCATGGGACCATAGACATTTGAGACTTGGCATACACCTCCCCCAGTGATCTCCAAAGACACCGTTATTGAGAAGTCTTCAATCAAGTAGGCAATTAAGGAACATTTCATTGGATTCCACATGGTCACCCCAGCCCCCCCTCCCCCCCGCACTCCCTACCAAGGTTTTAAAAGCAAGGTTTAAAATGTCGATGTCAATGGAAATGTCGCTTACCAAAATATAGGACATATGTTGGAAATGTTGAGGGGAAATATTGTAAAAATTAGAGACATTGTGGAGATTTTGTGAAATATATGGAAATATGCAATGATATTTTGAAAAATGATAAAAGAAGCATTAATACATATTTCTAGACTATTATCTTATTCCCAACCATTATATAAAGCTAAGAAACTAAGATCTATAACTAATTAGTAAATGACGATTTACTGATTTATTATGCATTTTGATGTTTTTACAAGGTTATCTGATATTTTCCTTTCTTATTTTTAATTCTGATTTATTATAAATTCTAATATATTTATTTCACACCAGTAAATAGAAATACATTTATTCTGATTTTTTAAATATTAAAGTTATAATACATTATGTTTTATTATAAATTTAATAAACTGATTCTCCTTTTTGTAGTATTACGATTATGATAAATTCTGATTTCTTATAAAACTTAATGAATTTATTATGATTTTTAATACTAAACTTATAATAAATTATGATTTAGTATAAAATTTAATAAATTTATTCTGATTTTTTATATTAAATGTAGAATATTTTTTTTTATTATAAAATTTAATAAATATTTAAAAAAATACTAACTAGTTAATATTTTATTACTTTAAAAATATTTTTTTGTTTTATATTATAAAGTAATTAATCTATTCTTTTGTTTTTATATTTTGTTAATTCTTTTTTATAAATATTTTATTTGAAATATTAAATAGAAATTATTAATGGAATAATTTATATTAATATTTTGTATTCTAATAATATAATATACTAATGTATTGTATTATTAATGTACATTAGTCGACATCGTGTCGACATTATCAACATCCTGTCGACATAATAGGAAAAACTGTCTTTTTTTTGGTTATTTGGACCGATTTGGACCGAAATAATGTAATTTTTATATTACCATCCATTTTCATGTCGGTGAGCCTTGACATTGACATATGTTGGGCGACATTGACGACATTTTGCGACATTTGAAACCATGTTTAAAAGGCTAAAGGCGAAGGCGAGGCGGTTGGGTCTTGGAGAGGCGAGGCGTAAGCCTCAAATTAAAAAATAAAAAATTATGGGCATAATCCATAAGCAACAAAAACATTAAAAAAAAGAAAGAATTGAAGTTTCATATAATTATTTATGGCTTAATTTGTATATTAATGGTCTGATCACCAATGACCAATAATTCTTCAAATCTTACCAGCATTGTTTTCCTAAAATCATTAACAAATGTACCTTAACAAACACACAAACAACCCAATAGACAAATGACAAAATATGGATCCTTGATGTGCAAAGTCCTGAATAAAAAGCAAATTAAGTCTTCAGAGAACTGATCTTTATTTCTTTTTGGTTAAATGCTCATGGATTAAAGGAAAAATGTAGAGAATTGATACTTCAGTTATTTACTACTTAAACAAGTTGACAGGGATAAAATACTGAACTAATTTTTAGTTAACATTAACCGCTGTACTCCAATAATCCAAAAGCAATAAAGAAAGGGAAAAAATGATGAAAGCAAACTCAGAGAAGAAAAAGAAAAAAAAACTATGAAATTTGAAGTCTCAGTTTGTCCTTAAAAGCACACTAGACTTTATAGAAGATGTTTTAAAGGATAAATTGAAAAATTCTTAAATTTCCCTAATAGTAACATTAGATATTTACTCTCTGCAAGCTGCCCAACCAAGGACAGCCAAAAGACACATATAAAGCCTTTTATATATCAATCTGGTTTAAATTTTTAAACAAACAAATGTCTCATCGGTTTTTCTTGAGGTGCAATTTATCATGGCTTCAATAAAATGATCACATTAAAGTTAAGAGATACAAACAGAATAAATAAATAAAGAAGAGGACAGGGGATGATTCAAGGATGCGAGGGCAAAAGAAAACTATTGTTAACCTACTGGAAATTGGCCAAATGTTTACCATGGATGAGAAACAATTACCAAATGTCTCAAATATGGTATAAAATAGAAATTTAGCACTTCAGTATATTATGTATTTATGTTGAGAATTGAGACCTGTATCGTGGAATCTACTTCCTAATGTGGTTTTCCACTTTTACCTACCGAAGTCTTGAACAAATCACCAATGGCCCATCAATGTTTTATAATTTGTAGGGAAAAGACGAGAATCTATGAGTGGCTGTTGATCCTAAAGCCACCAAAACCTCTTTGAGCAATGCAGAAGTAAGAAAGAAGAAGACCAGAAAAATTGAAACATAAATACAATAATAAAATGAACAAATGATGCAAGCAGAGAAACCTCAAAACTTGGAAAAGAAAGAAATTTTGAGTTTAAGAAGAAGAAGAAGAGAGTATGTTATATACCTACAAGCTCCAACCATTCTCTTTTTCCTTGTTGTTCAACAGTAGAGTGGTAGGTTTCTGCCTACCTCAGGAGCTTCTTCGAGGGAGCTCAGACCTCCTACAGAAAGAAAGAGAAGAGAAAAAATGGTTTGGTGCTCTAAAGGTAATATACCCTTTACTGCTATTCTATTATTTATAGCCCATTACATCACATGGGGGGGGGGGCTGATTCAGTTGTAACTAACTAGCTGACGTGGTCCTCTCACATAGGTCTTCGGATAAGGCTGTATGGGTATCATGCTGCTGGGCCGAGCAGTGATAATGGGTCCTGCTTCAATCGAGAATATTCCTCCCAGGTGGCTTCTTCTTCCGGCAGGTTGCTCCATACTACCAGGGCTTCTTCTATGTAGTATCTCCCCTTGTGAACCCAACGGAAGTCTATCAGCTTGTGGGGCTCCATGATCATGACTCCCTCATCAGTGAAGGCTGGGAGGGTTGCTTGAGATTTGTCCCCTTGACCCACTTGTTTTTTGAATAGTGATACATGAAAGACGGTGGAGTTTGGAGGATAGTGGAAGCTCTAGCTTGTAGGTGACTGACCCGATTCTCTCCAAGATTTTGAAGGGTCCATAAAACTTGGGAGCTAGTTTCTGGCATGCTTGCTTGGCTACTGAGGTTTTCCGGTGGGGCTGGAGCTTCAAGTAGACCATGTCTTCAGGCTGAAATTCCAAGGGACGATGCTTATGGTCATATGCAGCTTTCATTACATACTGAGCTTGCGGCAAATTAAGTCTCGGCTGGTGAGATATTCATCTACTGCAGTTACAGTAGTGGAATCCGTCTCTAATGGGAGAATGGCAGGGGGGTCTCTCCCATACAAAGCCTTGAAAGGTGTCATACCGGTAGTCACATGGAAGGTGGAAACCACAGTTCTGCCCAAGATAACCACTTCAACCACTGTTTTTGCCTCTGCCCCACGAAGCACCTCAAATAGGTCTCGATGCACCTGTTAACTACCTTTGTCTGCCCATCAGACTGGGGGTGCTAGGTGTATCCCTTGGATTTTAAAATACTCCTTCCAAAATCTTCCCATAAGTAGAGGATCCCGGTCAGAAACGATGGAAGCTGGTGTTCCATGCAACTTGGTAATGTCCCTCACGAACAGATCTGCTACCTGTGCTGCTGTGAAAGGGTGTGACAAGGCTGAGAAGTGAGCATACTTGCTAAGCCTGTCGACCACCACCATGATCACTTTCTTGCCTTGAGAGGGTGGCAAACCGGTGATGAAATCCATGGTGACATCGTCCCAAACCTGATTTGGTATCTTAAGGGGCTGAAGGAGCCCAACTGGTTGTTGAGTATCATATTTCTGCTGTTGACAGGTTGGGCAGCCGGCTACAAAGGCCTGTACTTGCTTCCTAATTCCCCTCTAATAGTAGTGTGCTGCAATGCGCCGATAAGTCCTTAGTACCCCTGAGTGACCACCTCCTATGGAGGAGTGGAATAACTGTAGAAGCACCGTTATGTGTGAGGATGATGAAGGTAAAAACAGTCTCCCCTTATAGTACAAGAGAGAGTCCTTCACGGCATAGCCCGGAGTTTTGGTTGGGTACTCGGCCCATCTCCTTTTGACAGCTGCCAGTTCTTCATCATTCAATATCTCCTGTTTGAGTTGCTTCAACAGTGGGTACACGGGTCTAGACAGGGCATCCGCTACCCAATTAGAAGCTCCAGTTTTGTATTCTATTAAATGGTCAAACCCCAACAATTTCGACTCCCATTTTTGCTGCTCTTCCGTAAGGAGATGCTATTCCAACAGATATTTGAGGCTTTGTTGATCAGTTCTGATGATGAAGCATCGCCCCAGGAGGTAGTGGCACCATTTAAGGATTGATAGAACGATAACCATTAGCTCCTTAACATAGGTGGGTTGGGCTTTGGCTCGAGGGGAGAGAACTTTGTTGAAATAAGCCAAGGGTTTACCCCCTGGCATCAAAACAGCTCCGATGCCGGCACCAGATGCGTCGCATTCTACTACGAAGGGCTGCTCAAAATCTGGTAGGACCAATGTCGGCGGAGTGGAGACTGCTTCTTTTGGAGGAGTTGAGTTAGCGGAGCTGCTATCAGCCCATAATCCCTGATAAAATGTCAGTAATACCCAGTTAGGCCTAGGAAGGCCCACAACTGTTTAATTGAAGTGGGCCTGGCCCAGTGCCTAATGCTGGCCAACTTCTCATGATCGGGCTTCACCTCCCCTTCCTCCACCACATGACCAAGATAATGCACTTGCCCCTGCCCAAAAACACATTTGGAGGGCTTGGCTGAGAGCTGATTTCGCCTTAGCACATCCAGGGTTAGCTTCAAGTGTAGAAGATGCTGCTCCAAATCAGAGCTATATATAAGAATGTCATAAAAAAATACTAAAATGAACTTACGAAAAGGGCCTGAATATGCCATTCATAAGGGATTGGAAGGTTAACGGTGCGTAGGATAGACCAAACGGCATGACTAAACTCATAGTGGCCATCGTGAGTCCTGAAGGTTGTCTTATGCACATCGTCACCGTGGACCCGGATATGATGATACCCGGACCTGAGATCCAATTTTGAGAAAACCCAGGCCTTTTGCAGTTCGTCCAGCAGCTCATCGATCAAGGGAATTGGAAACCAGACCTTAACAGTGATGGAGTTCAATGCTTGGTAATCTACGCAAAACCGCCAAGAACCGCCCTTGTTCACTAGTGTAACTGGGGAGGAGTATGGACTGTTGCTGGGTTGTATGAACCCCTTTTGCAGGTCTTGGACTAAGTGCTTGATTTCCTAGCGCTGGTAGTATGGGCACCGGTAGGGCCATACATTGGCTGGTGTTGCCCCTAGTACAATGGGGATTCGATGGTCATGAACTCTCTTGGGAGGGAGCCTTTGTGGTTCTTGAAAGACGTTAGGTTACTCGGCCAAGACTGCTTGCAGTCATGGATCTGGACTGCCCATCCTACCTTCATTGATCATGGGCTTCGGATGTGGACCAGGTGTGCAGGCCCCTAAGAACATCAAGGTGGGTCGGCTTTGGTCCCAACTGGTTTTGATTATAGAGCTAAGGGTAGCTGGTTGTGGAACCAACAACCTGGAGCCGCTTAGAGTTATGGTGCGATCCCCCCTTTGAAATTCCATGGTCAGTTTGGACCAATCACAAATCACCTGCCCCAGTTGTTGCGACCACTGTACCCCCAGCACAATGTCGGCCCCACTAAAGGCCAATGTGTACAGATCAGCGTGAAAGACTTCCCCTTGGATGGCTAGCTCCATGTCTTTACAAACCCCTTCATGGTATCTGACTACCGTTGGCATCTTGGACATTGAATTTAGAGGTAGGTCTAATGGTCACCCCCATCTGGATGGCCAACTCATCTGAAATGAAATTCATGGTACTCCCACTGTCCACCAAAATTGATACCTCCTGACCCATCAATCTACCCATGGCACGCATAGTTTGGGGTGACGTGAGGCCTGTGAGGGCTTGTAGAGAAATCTCAGGTGGGCCAAGCCCGAATATCATATCAAGGCTAGTTGGGCTGTCTTCTTCAAGGCTTTCCACCGTCTGCTCTCCCTCTTCTGGCTCATCTGTTTGCAACAAGAAAGCCTGTTGGGCCATACATCTGTGACCTGGGCCGAATCGTTTGTAACAGTTGTAACATAGGCCTTTGCCCCTACAGGCCTTCATCTTGGCCCATGTCAATCTTTTGAAGGGGACGTTGGGCTTGAAGCCTTGGTTCTCTAGTTTAGCAAGCCCGGTAGTGACTAGGTTTGGGCCGCTTCTTTCTTCAGGAGAGATCCCTGAGGGCGACTCGGTGGTCTTCTGAGTCTGCTGAATTTCTCTTCATAAAGCCTGGCCAGGCCTACAACAGCCATGATCGTCGGGGGTTGCATGGATTTCACCTCCACTTGGATATCCTCCCTCAACCCCCCGATAAAACTGCCCAACAGAGCATTTTCCGGCCACCCCTGTACCCTCGAAGATAAACGCTCAAACTCCACCTAATATTCCCTCATTGTACCCGTCAGTCTTAAGTTTGCCAGTTGATCATCGTAGTTTTCGAATCCAGTGGGTCCAAATCGCACACATAGAGCATCGGTGAAATTTGCCCAAGTCACTTGGGGTGTGATCAGCGAAACCATTGGAACCAGAGAATTGCTTCTCCTTCCAAATGGATAGCGGCAATTGATACCCTCTGATTTCCTAGTATTTCATGGTATTCGAAGTATCTCTCAGCCTTATAAATCCATGGTACAAGGTCCACACCTGAGAAGTTCGGGAAGGTGATTTTGGTCTGCCGCAACACTCCATTTCCTCCAAACCGGTTGCTGGGCTGGCTGCTGCCTTCTCCTTCGCCATCCGCATTTTCATTGATAGTTGCCTTCTCCAGCTTGGCCAAGACCGCTAATAGTGCCGCCTTGATCTCAGTGATATCCCCTTCCAATTTCTTGATTCGATCTTCACTAACGGACACTCTCGTTCCCACCATGGTCTCGTCCCAAGATTGGGCTTTGATACCACTTGGTAGGTTTCTGCCTACCTTAGAAGCTTCTTCGAGGGAGCTCAGACCTCCTACAGAAAGAAAGAGAAGAGAAAAAATGGTTTGGTGCTCAAAAGGTAATACCCTTTACTGCTATTCTATTATTTATAGCCCATTACATCACATGGGGGGACTGATTCAGTTGTAACTAACTAGCTGACGTGGTCCTCTCACATAGGTCTTCGGATAAGGCTGTATGGGTATCATGCTGCTGGGCCGAGCAGTGGTAATGGGTCTTTCTGTGCTCCTATCATAGAGAGAGTCTAGAGTAGAGTCTAGAGAGAAAACAGTCGACCCAAAAGCCCTAAATTTTTGTCTTTTTGTTCATGTGTTATTAAATTTCAAAATTACCCTTAAAAATTTGAACTTGGGATTTGAAATAAGTGGCTTTGACTGCTAGTCTTTGAAGCGACTACCTTACACATAAAGAGGCTAAAGGCTAAAAGCGTACGCCTTCAGCAACTTAAGGCGTGCGCCCTAGTGAACATAGTTGAGGCTATTGAGGCCAAGCGTTTTTGTACCACCTCACCTTGAGGCATACGCCTTTAGCCTCGCCTTAATCACATCTTTAAAACTATGCTCCCTACTGAAGGTTTGGCAAGCCATTTAACCTGCCTAGCCCCCCGAATACTGCGAATAATAGACGCATCCAGAAAATCAAGTTTCGATTCCTAAATGAGAACCACCTAGGACTTTGAGTTTTTGAGAACATCATAAACCACCATTCTCCTTCTATCTGATCCCAACCCCAACCCCTTAACATTCCATGACAGAAATTTCAACTCCATCAACAAAAACTAAGAAAGAACAATAGTAAGAAAAAACCCTGGCCACCCCCTTCTTAAAACTTCTTACCTCCCCTCAACACCCCATCACAACTCTCCACTCTGTCATTTAGACCCCAAGTCAGTCTCAACATCTCTTGATTTTTCTTCATGGAGTTTGCCCCCTTTTTTGCTGCTAATTTACCCCTCTCCAATAACACTCTTTGTCCCATCGCCTCCAGATATTTTATTTTTAACTCCTCCACCCCCTCCACTGACACTCTCAGGAAGCTTCCCAACTCCAACAATTTTGAATTAACCCAAGCCGAAGTGGAGGGCAGCGACTTGTTAGCTGAATCGCTTTTTTTTCGGGGTCTCAAATGGTTTCATACCTGATTTATCCTTCATGGACGAGGAGGTAACAACTTGCTGTAGAGTGTCAGGCGAGTGTATGGCTTCTTCTTCACCTTGTCTAGACCCAAAGTGAACATCTGTACTTCCCTTGACAGCAACCACCGCTAAAGGAGTCACTTCTCCACCAGGTCGTCATCCAAACGTACTATAAGGAGTTAGGGATACTCTCTTGACGATGACACATTCGTTGGAGGACTTACAAGCTTGTCTTGAGCAGGTACCACAGTCGGGCTTCTTCCACTTGCAACAGCTTCAGTAGGAGAGTTCCTACCAGAGACTAGGTTTGGAGTCGAACTGAGACGAGCTCCCTCGAGACCATTGGTCGGTTGGGTGAGCCAGTTTGGACCAACTAAGACCGAAGGTCTATTGTGGTGGCTTGGTTCGCTGGCGACTTTAGAGGTCTGGCCCCCACCCGGTCCCGCTTTAGGAATCAGATGTGGTGGAGTACACGGGTTCTGGCTTTGCTCCAACAAACCCGTTTCTTCCTCACTCCCCAGAGAAACTTCCCCATTCAAGTTAACCCCCTCTTGGCTACAACCCTCCCCTTCAAACGCCACTCGAAGTTCAATTAGGCACTCCTTAATCAATTTTTTTTAGGGAAGCGACGTTTAAAACATTCCCCTCGCTTTTAGAATTTAAAAATTGAACCTCCCTCCCGTCACTCTTCCCCCTATCCGCTCATCCTGGCCGTCCAACGAAGCAGCGATTGTGCAGATCCTATCTAACCTTCCTCCCTCACCTCCCAACTTTGCTCCGCCCCCTGCTGAGATCGGGAAGGTGAGGAGTTCGTTGACCCCTTCTCTTGACCACCTCTACAAGAGAAACTATCATCCCCCTCCTCACCAAGAACGACTGTTTTAGAAATTTCCGGCAGCTGTTTTGGTCTATGATGGACGATCTCCTTGCCCTTCGAACCTGACTTCCACCTTCATACAACTAGGATGATCTCTGGCCAAACACGGACAGTGAAGATCACCTTGCCAGCCACAATGTCCACTTTTTCAAGGATGTTGCTACCATCTCTAATCTTCACCCAAACCCATTCGCAGGTTGCCAGTTCACTGGGAGAATTGTTCGTTTGGATGAATCCTCCACAAGCATCCCCCACGACTCTGATCACATTTGGACACCAGAGCAGTAGAGGGAGGCCATAAATCCTGATCCAGTTTTGCTCCACCGATGGATCTTGCTGGTCCTCCACCTCCAGTTTGAAACAACCCACACTTGCACCCCACCAATCGAGCAACACATTAGCTCTCCACCATCAGGAAGCATTCTGGATCACCCATTCAGCCTCAGATCTGGACAAGAAAATGAAGAGGAACAAGCGATCTGTGAGATTTTTCACTCACACCCCCTACTTCTCTCCAAACTCTATTAGCCCAGGCGTCCACCTGCTTCGCATCTGCTTCCTCAGGAAAGCGACCCACCAAGCAGTTGTAAAGGAATTGTCTTCTGGCCTCCACCCCCTCCATTTCAGTAAAAATCACCTTCCTACCATCCACCCACTTCAAATCTGCTTGCCTTAACTCCAGCCAAGCCCCTGCTGTCAAAACCTTACTGGAAGGTATGTTACTCCTGACCTTACCTCCAGGGTCCTTCCTTCGATACCAGTTCTCTGAAAACCAACTGGAAGCAGGCCTGCCTCCAACCACAGCACTGCCCAAAAACCCATCTTGCTGTGGTCTGGACATGGCAGAAAACTCCTTGTCGCCGACGCTGGAGTTTCAGTTCAGAACATCGTCATCGTCATTGCAGTTCCACTGTATATGCTACTCATTTGAAAATCCTCACTTCCCCTGGTATGAATTACTAGTTAGAACTTTGACTGCAATTTCCTTTCCATCTTTCATCTTTCCATAGTATACCACTCCAAAGCCTCCTGAACCAATTCTCTTCTCAAACTGCCTGGTGGCATCTTCAATTTCAGAAAATGAAAAGCAATGTGCAGTTTCTGTGGTAACGTCATTTGAGGCAGAAACGAACTTCTGAACAGGCAAGGAAGGTGCAAGCCAGATCTGGGCTACAACTACATTATTGAGTACAAGCCCATACCCACATAATGTGGTAGTTGATGCACTACCGAGAAATGAAGAGCTGGCCCAATTGGGCCTGTCCATGCCCACATTTTTTTTGACACAAGAAATCAGGCAAGAAACCCAATCAGACCCAGATCTGAATACTATTCGGGCCCAATGGTCTCATAACCAAACCATGGTTCCTTGTTGTTCTGTCATTGATGGGGTATTGTTCTTTAGGGGTCATATTGGTACTATGGTACTTCCCACATCTCAGTTCATACCCAAGTTACTGCAATTATTTCATGACACTCCTTTGGCTAGGCATTCAGGTGTGCTTTGGACTTATAAATGGCTATCTTCTCATTATCATTGGAAGGGAATGAAGTACTCCATTTAGTAGTATGTGGTTGAGTGCTCAATTTGTCAACAGCAAAAATACCATTTTTTTTGAAGAAGATAAAGTATTGTATTGCAAAAGGAAAGCCAAATACATCAGTCCATGTTCAATGAGAGCCTGCACATTGGGAATTTACAAAAGATCTCAGAGATCAGTTAAAAAAAGGTCCAACTTGCAAAAAAGATAAAAGCTGGACACCATTAAAAGCTCTTTGTACACTTAACCAAGCACACAGAGAACCTAAAACTTTGTTCTTGACTGAAGCTATATTATTATAATGATTGTCAAAAATCCAGCTGTTCCTTTCCTTCCATAGAGCCCATAGGATAGCAGCTGGAAAAATCCTCCAAAGCAGCTTGCCTCTTTACATCCAGACCCTTGAGAGATCACCCCTGAAGAAGCTGAAGGACTGATACAGGCAGGCAAGAACAAACACCAAAGCAGGATAAAGCCATTTCCAAAGCTGATGAGAAAAACTGTAGTAGATGAAAATGTGATTAGAGGATTCAGGGACCTCATTGCAGAAAGGGCAACAAATGCTAGGAAGTTGCATTCCCATTCTGAGCTGTAAAAATACCAATTTTAGATACCAGTTGGTTTATTAATTGTTACAACCTTTCCCAATACTTGAAAGAGTGTGGGATAATATCACAATGGATTTCATCTCGGGCCTCCCCTGTTCATATGGTAAATTAATCATTATGGTGGTCGTGGATAGACTCACTGAATACAAGCATTTCTCTGCTTTTTCCCATCCATGCTTAGCCTCCACAATTGCTGAAGTCTTTGTAAGAGATGTGGCCAAGCTGCATTGAACTCCCATGTCACTTGTGTCAGACTGGGACCCAGTCTTTATGAGTTCCTTCTGGAAACAGTACTCTGTCTCCTGAATTGAAACTCCATCACTAAACTAGTTATCACCCACATCTGATGGTCAGATGGAGGTGCTTAACAGGTGTCTTGACTCTTGAGACTTATCACAGATGCTTTGTGGGGGACATGCCCAAACAATGGTCCAAATGGCTTCTTGAGCCGAACTTGGTATAACACTACCTTATCAGGTTGCAATCGGGGTGACCCCTTTTCGAGCCCTGGCGTGAACCCCCTGCCATCTTGCCATATGAAAAGGGCTCTATTACAGTGGCATCAGTGGAAGAACAATCGGAGTCGGAGTCGGAGACAGGTGATCAGGTCCTCCAAGAACTAAGGTCCATCTCCAGAAAACATAGGGAGTCCACTTTGAGGTGGGAGATTCGGTTTGTCCATCTCCAGCCCTGTATACAGTGATTACTAGGAATGGCAACAGGGCGGGGATTACATTCCCCATCCCCGACCCCTAAATCACCCTCCATCCCCGTCCCTGATCCCCGTCGGGGACCTGAATCCCTGAGGGTCACTACAAATCTAGACTGAGAGAGAAAGAGAGACTGAAAGTCTGAGAGACTAAGACTGTGAGAGAGGACCATTGTGAGTTGAGGTTGGCGATGAGAGAGAGTCCGATGGGCGACAACGGTCAGCGAGTCGGCGACGAAGACGAAGGAAGAAGAAGAAGTGAAGAACTAGGGTTCATCGGTTCAGACTTCAGAGTTCTCTGTCTGTCGAAGTGTTGACTATCAAGTGTTTTTTTTTAAGTTTTAATCTTTTAAAAAATGAATAATATATAATATAAATATTATATATATATGTATATATATATATTAATCGGGGCCAGGGCGGGGCAGGGATTGCATTCCCCATCCCTGTCCCCAAACCCGATCGGGGATTCAGGGATAGCCCCATCCCCGACCCCAACCCTGCCAAAGTACCCCTCCATACATGACCCCATCGGGTCGGGGAGCCCGGGTACCTGTCGGGGATGGGGAAATTGCCACCCCTATTGATTAAAGTCCACATTAGCTAAACAGGCCTGTTAGAAGCTGGCCCCAAGGTATTATGGGACTTATCGTGTAGTTGAGTGTATTGGACCAGTTGCCTACAAACTCAACCTGCCTGCCACTTCCTGGATTCACTCCAATTTTCATGTTTTCCTCTTGAAGAGGAGCCTTGGAAAAAATATGGTGATCGGCCCCTCCCTACCCAGCTTTGATGACTAGGGAGAGCCCAAGTTGAGTGGCTTGAGCCCCTCAAACTGACTGACTTCAGGTGGGTCCAATGAGGCCATGAAAAAGTGCAGGAGGCTTTTGTTGTCTGGACACGTTTTAAGGAGACCAATGCCACATGGGAACCATATAATCTCCTCAAGGCTCAATTCCCAAGTAAGGATGGGCCTCTGCTGCCAGGTATCGAGTCCACGAAGACCCCAGCCCAGTGTGGACACTGGCATTAGGGATACCAATTCATTTACTCTAGAAGGCCATGCCAGCCAGTGGCACAGAATACCTGATACCCTATCGTAACTACCTGATATGTAAGAAGCTAGGTTGTCCAAGGAATAAAGGGCAAAGATTAATCCCCAGTTTTTCCCTTCTCTTTTCTTGTAGGTTGTGTTTGGTTTGTAGGTTGTAGGTTTCCCTATTTTTCCCTTCCTTTCCCTACCTTTTCCCTCAAACCAAACATAGCAGTAAGGAGGCTGAGCTCCCCTTAAAGAGAGCTGTGTTGGGCAGGTTCCTAACAGACTGACAATGGGATGTTAAGACATAATCTCTTTGGTTATGATTCAATATCATCTCTTTGGTTATGATTCAATATCATCTCTTTTTTCTGTAAAGTTATTGAGATTGGAATGACAGAAAAGTTCATTTTGAATTGCATGGTGAATCACTTATTCCTGGTTGAGAAGTCCATTTAATTATTCCTTTTTTTTTGATAAATGCTCTGTTTAATTATACTTATTCTTTTAGAATCTAATGTGGACCTTGCATTTAATCATGCTTATTTTCTGTAGGTGTTTTATGCAAGATAAAGCCTCAGGTTAGGATTTGATTGTAAACCATGGTAAGATCTCATAAGAACTTCATTACAATACCTTTCAGTGTTCAGACCAGCATTTTGGCGAGATTCTGGAATTGGAAACATGGGATAATGATTTAGCATTTGTTTTTCAGAACTATCTTATTGGTGCTTTCAAGCAGCCATGCAACATTTCAATCAAATTTTCTGATGGAAGAACTCGCAAGCAGGTATCTTAGGCTATTGTTTTCTAAGGAAGTGTCCTTTCTTTTTCTTTATTTTTTAACCATTCCTGAAATACAAGATTTTTATTATGTCTATGAGGTAGTGCACATCTGGTCAAGTTGTATCAGCATTTTGTTTAGTAATGTTAGATTCATGTAGAGGTAGAATAATAGTTGAGGGGGGGTGAGGGCATATGAATTAAAAGGAGATGACATGTAGAGCTATCAACATGGTTGGAAGGAGAGAACAAAGAGAAGGGTATATGAAGACAGAAGAGGAAATAATATTATTTTTTGATAGTAAAGGAAAAAATTATTAAATATTGATCAAAGAAAAGGAAAAAGTTATTAAAAAGAAAAGGCAAGAATGTATAAGGCTTTGCAGCCCAAGCAAAAACAATGCAAACCACTCCAAGATATACAAAATTTATATTCACCTCTCCACATCAAAAAACACTATATCAACATTCTCTAAGCTGAACATGACAAATGAACAACATTCAACCACACTAACAACCCCCAATGCAAGCAATAACAGCCAAAACCACTTACCATCCCTCCTCTCATTCTTATCCTCCAGGTGACTTCAAGTCTCCATTATCCTTGCCATTTTTTATGTGTTTGGTTTACTTGTTTTATACATGTTCTAGGTTCTTATTGATCCAAGTTAGACCCCAAAGCTATTAGAGGTGTTTTCTTAGGATATTTTGTAACCTAGAAGTTACAAATGTCACAATGTGGTGATGCAGATGCAGAAGCAAGGAAAGAACTCATGGGGGAACAAACTTCCATGGGAAAGTAAACACTTTAGACAACCTACAAAAGAGAAGACCTTTTCTCTGTATTTCTCCTAATTGGTGTATCCTCTGTAGAGCTCACGGTGAGGATTGTTACCATCTATTAGTATCTTGTCCCTTTTCTGCAGACCTTTGGGCTTGGCTACTTTCGTTGTTTGGGGGTAGTTGGAGTCTACCAGCAGAAGTTCACATGCTCTTCAACCATTCTACTTTTTATTGGCCTACAAAAATAGGGAGAATTATGTGGAGATGTGCTCGTGCTGCCTTGACTTGGACTCTTTGGGAAGAAAGGAATCTCAGAATTTTTCAAGATAAGGAAAGGAACAACCAAGATTTGAAAGACTGTGTGTTAAACAGGGCAATACATTGGCTGAAGACCTTGGAAATCTTTCGTCAATTCTCCTTTAATGACATTTGGAGAAATTGGTTAGCAGTAGCAAGGTGCTCATCTTTAAAGGCCAAATCAATTACAAGCTGGTCTCCTCCACCCGAAGGCTCAATTAAGTTGAACTTTGATGGAAGCAGCATGGGTAATCCAGGATTATCCGGAATGGGGGGTGCTTTGAGAAATGAGAAGGGAGAGATTTTGTTGCTCTACTCAGGTCCTTTGGGAATTGGGAATTCCATCAGGGCAGAACTTTTAGCTACTGTACAAGGGGTCCAATTTGCAAACCAGCTGGGGGTACAACAACTAATAATCGAGGGGGATTCCAAAGTGGTGGTGGGTTGGTTGAAAAATTCTGAAGAGGCTATGTGGCAATACAAGAATGAAATGAAGAAATTTAGTTGGTTGACAAGGAATATGTTGGTCACTGTACAATGGGTGGGGAGATCAGCAAATACCTTGTCAGATGTGTTAGCTAAGCAAGGGGTAAATAGGGAAGAATTATTTTGGGCTCAGTTGTGATTCTTGTTTTTCTTTCCTAGTTTACTTATAAGTTTCAAGGAGGGGCTGCAGCTCGCGCCTCTCACTGGGATGATGTATGAACTCACTCTAATTTGCTTCTGAATCAATAAACTTACTATTATTCATAAAAAAAAAACAAACCAATCTTCCAATTCCTATACCAATTTCAGAATTTTTGGGTTATAGGATATTGGTGTTGTTTCAATTATTTATTTATTCTTTAGTTGTTGGTTTCTTAAAAACGTGGTTATGTTTTTTAGATTTTCATTTCAAAATTACTATTTATGGTAACTCTTGGACTTACATCTATAGTAATTCTCGTAATTACTATTTTCAGAAAACTCATGGTTTATTCTTTTTAGTAATTTATGGTGTATTAAGAGTAAGTTTTAGTAGGATTAGAAAAATATTATTAGAGTTTTTTAGGAATTGGAGTCCTTATTTAAGCATCATTATGGGTTACTTATGTGGTTTATCCAAGTGTTATAGCATTAGAAGTGTTTTAGGTCAGTTTCCTAGCCCAAATTGGATTATGTAAAGTGACATCTGAGTTAATAACTTGAGTCTATAATTAGAGTAATTGTAATTGGAGTTGGAGCCTTGGAGAGTTGATTTGAAGACATAAAGATTGGTGTATTGAATTCTTGTTGCCAAAAGTTTCTCTTTTTTCCCCTCTCTCTCAGGTTATTATTTCTTGGCCAGAGGAGTTGGACCCCTCTGAACCAGACAAAAGGATCTGGTCCTCTCAGCCCTCCAGTATTTTCTCTTGTGCTTCCTTTTCTAAATCCCTTTGCTGGTCTTCGTTTCAACAGATTTTTCCTGTCAAGGAGATTTGTTATGTTTGTGCCTTGAATTCCTTGTGGCGACTCGCTTCATGAATCCGCTCCGAATTAATTTGAGAAAAAACCTGAAGGCAAATTTTCATAGTGGTTTGTGGTGGATGCGTAGCCCGACCCGTATTCATCTTATAGGTCCGAACCAAATATGAAGAGTTATGTATTTCGGGGGTTTTCTCTCTTCTACACTGAGCTTGAGTCTTGTAAGAGACGAATGAGACATTGGGTGTATTTGGGGCTTAAGGTTTTCTATGAGAGCACAACTCTGTATTTCTTCTCCATTACCTACTTCATAGTGGATTCTGTTCCTCCTTCACCCGTGGACGTTGGCTATCAGCCGAACCACGTAAATCTGTGTGTTCTCTGTGCTTGTTTCTCTTTATCTCTGTTTTACTTTCATCTTGAGTGCCATTTTGAATCTGTTTCCTTGGTTTTTTGTTTTTTTTGCAACAAACTGGTATTAGAGCCCTATTTTCGTTTGGCACTTTTAATGCCATCGATGAAGTTTGATATTGAGAAGTTCGATGGAAGCATCAGTTTCAGTATTTGGCAAGTTAAGATGCATGCCATTTTGGGACAAGACGGACTATATAAAGCTCTATACGGAAAGGAGAAGAAACCTGCAACTATGAGTGATGAAGAATGGGAGGAGTTAGATTTTAAAGCCCTAATCACGATTCAGTTTCTACTATCAAACGAAGTTTTGTGGGAAGTCGTTCATGAGAAGACTGCTGCGTGTTTGTGGCAACAGTTGGAGTCTCTATACTTGTTTGCTTGAAAAGCAAACAAGAAAACAGGTCAAGCGGTTGAGAACATATAATGGTTTAGAGTTTTGTGAAAATGAATTTAATGAGTTTTGCAAAAATAAAAGCATTTTAAGGCATCGTACTGTTGTCAAAACACCATAGCAGAATGGAGTTGCAGAACGTATGAATTGAACTCTACTAGTGAGAGTAGGGTGCATGCTGTCAAATACTGGGCTCTCAAAGGATTTTTGGGCAGAAGCAGTTAATATGGCTTGTCACCTGGTAAATCGATCTCCATCTACAACCATTGAATGTAAGGCTCCAGAAGAGGTATGGTCTGGCAACCCTCCTAATTATTCAAATTTGAAAATATTTGGTTGTCCAGCATATGCACATGTTAATGAAGGCAAGCTTGAGCCTAGGGCCAAGAAGTGCATATTTCTTGGTTATGCTTCAGGTGTGAAGGGATACAGATTGTGGTGTCCTGATCCTAATTTAATAAATTATTTTCATTCATAAAAAAAAGGTGGAGTTAGAAGTTAAAAGTGCTTCCTCACCTTAGTTTACATCAGTCCAGGTGCCCATTTCTACTGAGATAAAAGAACATGTACAAGAGGAAGAAGAGGAGGAACAATATTCTATTGTTAGAGGCAGAACAAGGAGAGAGATTAGACCACCCCAGAGATTTGGTTATGCTAATCTGGTTGCCTATGCATTGTCAGTTGCAGAGAATGTTGATGTTACAGAACCCAATACTTATGTAGAAGCTATCTCATTTGTTAATTTTGCTAAGTGGTTGACAGCTATGCATGAAGAGATTGAATCCTTGCATAAGAACCAGACTTGGGAGTTGGTAAGACCACCTAAAGGAAAGAAGATTGTTGGATGCAAATGGGTTTTCAAAAGAAAAAAAGGTACTCCGGGTGTAGAGGATGCTAGATATAAGGCACGATTAGTTGAAAAAGGTTACAGTCAGGTACAAGGTGTTGATTTTAATGATGTTTTGTCACCAGTTGTTAGACATAGCTCCATTCGTGTTTTTCTTGCTTTGGTTGTCATGCATAATTTAGAATTAGAATAGTTAGATGTTAAAACTGCTTTCTTGCATGGATAACTTGATGTATAGATTTATATGCATCAACCTGAGGGTTTTGTTGTTGAAGGGATGGAAGACCATGTTTGTTTGTTAAAGAAATCTCTATACAGCTTAAAATAGTCTCCTAGACAATGGTATAGAAGATTTGACTCTTTTATGGTGGCTCTTGGGTATTCTAGATGCAAGTATGATAGTTGTGTTTATTTCAAGAAACTTGCAGATGATTCTTTTGTTTACTTGTTGCTTTATGTTGATGATATGCTTATTGCAACAAGAGAAATATCTAAGATCAATAGATTAAAAACACAGTTGAACAGTGAGTTTGAAATAAAAGATTTGGGTGCAGCAAAGAAAATTCTTGGCATGGAGTTTCCGAGAGACCGAAAAGTAGGGAAGTTGTATTTGACACAACAGAAGTATATTGAAAAGGTCTTAGAGCGCTTTGGCATGAAAGATGCTAAGCCAGTAAGTACTCCTATTGTAGCCCAATTCAGACTTTCAACAAATTTGTCACCACAGACAGATGAAGAGGAAAAATATATGTCACCTGTCCCCTACTCTAGTGCAGTTGGGAGTATTATGTATGCCATGGTTTGCACACGACTTGACATTTCACATGCAGTTAGTATGGTGAGCAGATATATGTCATGTCCTAACAAGACACATTGGCAGGCAGTGAAGTGGATTCTCAGATACTTGAAAGGTACATCAAATACTTGTTTGGAGTTTGGAAGTAGTGACAGTTTGATGGGTTATGTTGATTCAGATTATGCAGGTGATCTTGATAGGAGAAGATCACTCATAGGTTATGCATTTTCTATTGGTGGTTGTGCTGTTAATTGGAAAGCTACTTTACAGTCTACAGTTGCTTTATCTACTACTGAAGTTGAGTATATGGCAATGACTGAAGCAGTTAAAGAAGCTATTTGGTTGAGAGGTTTGTTTGATGAACTCAGTTTGGGTCCAAAGGTGACTGTTGTTTATTGTGATAGTCAGAGTGCTATCCATCTGACTAAGGATCAAATGTACCATGAGAGGACGAAAGACATTGATGTGAGGTACCATTTTGTTTGTGATGTTGTAGAACAAGGAGATATCATTGTGAAGAAGATTGGTACTGTAGATAACCCAGCTGATATGTTAACAAAGCTTCTTCCTGTGGCTAAGTTCAAGCATTGCTTAGACTTGATTGGTATTTACAGCATTTGAGTTTCCCCATTGGGGCTTTTGTTGGAGAAGGTGGAGGGAGATTACTATTCTGTGATGCTTGAGATAATTCAAGCCATGGTAGAGATTTGTTATGTTTGTGCCTTGAATTCCTTGTGGCGACCCGCTTCATGAATCCTCTCCGAATTAATTTGAGAAAAAACCCGAAGGCAAATTTTCATAGTGGTTTGTGGTGGATGCGTAGGGCTTGGGTCGCACCACGTAAATCTGTGTGTTCTTTGTGCTTGTTTCTCTTTATCTCTGTTTTACTTTCATCTTGAGTGCCATTTCAAATCTGTTTTCTTGGGTTTTTTCTGCAACAGGTTTGGTGCAGGCCTATTCCCCCCAAGGTTTCGGCATTCTATTGGGAAGTGTTCTATGGGAAAGTAAGCACCTTGGATAATCTACAAAAGAGAAGACCTTTTCTTTGCATCCCTCCTAACTGGTGTACTCTTTGCAGATCTCATGGTGAGGATTGTTGTCATGTACTAAACCAGTTAATGTAGAATTATGGGATCAGCTTTTCTTGATCTTTGGGTGCAGGTGGAATAAGCCAGCAGAAGTAAGCATGCTTTTTGATCTGTCTACCTTTGTTTGGCGATATTGAAGAGGAATCATAATGTGGAGGTGTGCAAGAGCAGCTCTGATATGGACAGTGTGGGAAGGAACGCAAAGATTTCCCAAGAGAAGGAGAATAGTCTACAAGAATTGAAGGAGTGTGTTTTGTATGTATATGGCTATATTGCAGCTGAAACCTCTGGTTCTTTTCATCAGTTTTCCTTTATGATCTTTGGAGGAGTTGGGCAGTAGTGGCAAGCTCCTCCTCCCCGAAGAAGAGCATGTGTTTGAGTTGGGCACTCCCTGCTGAAAGGCTTTATGAATCTAAATTTTGATGGTAGTAGCCAAGGCAATCCAGGTCCCTCTGGGATGGGAGGGGTTATAAGGAATGAAAGTGGAAATGTGGTCGTCTTATACTCAGTCCCCTTAGGGGTGGGGGACTCCACTAGGGCAGAATTATTAGCTGCCCTTCAAGGGGTGCAGTTTGCAATACAACTAGGAGTGGAACAACTACTAATAGGAGACTCCAAAGTGGTTGTGGGGTTGTTACAGAAACCAGAGTCAGTGGTGTGGTGTTTTAAGAATGAACTTAAGAAATTCAAGTGGTTGACAAGAGGTTTGTGTGTTCGAATATGTTGGGTGGGGAGATCAACAAATGCTATGGCTGATGGTTTAGCCAAGCAAGGGGAAAACAGGGAACAATTGTATTGGGCATCTTCTCAATTCTTTTCACAATTGTCGACAGAGAGATAGTACACAAGGAGATTAACTAGGGTAGACTTGATAAAATTGGAAAGAAAAATGCATGTGTTGGACTAATCATTGATCTTTATAGTTGAAATGTCAAATCGGGCGTTTCAGGTAGACACAACAATTTCTATTGATCAACCAAAATGTTTCAGGTAGAAAAAAAATCCTCGCATAAATTCATATTGATCAACCCAAAACATTTTCAGGTAGAAACATCAATGCTACCAAACACAACTAATGCATGCCCTATGGTCAGAGCTTCTGTTTTGTCTTCTGTTAGTTTTTTATTTTGTTTTCATTTATTTATTTATTTCTTTACCTGGTTTTTTCCTTTTGTTTGTACAGGTCCCTCTAAAGAGGGAAAATGGTCAAACAACCATGGTTCCTCTTTTTCAAAACAAGGAAAACATTGTTGGGGAGGTATTTCTAGTATTATGGATATTTGTTCTTTTTTTCAAATTTAGAAATGGTATTGAAATACTCACTCATGGTTATTTAGGTTAAATAATTAGGATGCTGAGAAGTTCTTATTATGTGGTATCACATGTAGGTTTCTATAGAACCAACTCAAGGGAAGAAGGTTGAACACAATGGAGTGAAAATTGAGCTACTTGGTCAGATAGGTATGCTTATTTGCTTTTGTTTTTTTTTCTTGATTGATGATAAATAAATCTTGTGATAATTTTTGCCTAAGCCAAATAAGGGGTTAATAGGGCAGAATTGTATTGGGCTCATTTGTGACCTGTGCCGGGGGGGGGGGCGCAAAGCACATGGGAATATAGATGTGGTAAGTGTACAGGGCTGTTGAATACATTGTACATATTGCATTCTTTTTTTATTTATCGATAAAATGAAAAAGACACTACAGGTTCCATAATGGAGTTCGTGCAAGCAGGTTGGTGGAGGAGATCCTTGAAGATAGAAGCAAAATATTTTCTGTTTGAAGAGATGAGAATCAAGGGGAAGGTAAGTCTGAAGGTAAGAAGTGAAAAAGGGTACAATAATGCTGGAAGGATTAGAAGTGATTGAGTGGCTAAGAGATTTGACAGCTGGAGCCTGTTCAAAAGGTAAGCAGATAAACTGGCAGGATTTTAGAACATTAGAAGGGAGAAGGTATGTAGTTGAATATAAGAGGAATAGAAAAGGCTCCTTCATAGCTTTGTCTGAATATTTTGGTAAGGGACGAAGGCAACTGGTGTGTCTACCAGGAGGGAAATAGAGACAAGGTTGGGGGTAAGTTGACTGGTTGCTTAAAGAGTTTTTAGCTCAAAGAGTAGCAAATGATAGAAAAGCCTCCATAAGGGAGGAGAAGGCATATCTTAGCAACAATAGGGTAGAACACGGGCTAGTGGTCATGGCAAAAACAAAAGGCCAATGCAGAATGGTAGGAGGTCTACAGAGAGAAGAGTGGGACAGTAAGTTTGTGATACAAACCAAGGAAAAGGTTAATG
Source organism: Nelumbo nucifera (assembly GCF_055504915.1). Taxonomy (NCBI): domain Eukaryota; kingdom Viridiplantae; phylum Streptophyta; class Magnoliopsida; order Proteales; family Nelumbonaceae; genus Nelumbo; species Nelumbo nucifera. Next base: position 23,085,129 of record NC_142655.1, on the reverse strand, counting down.
ATTGGAGGAGGGTAGCTGACTTACTGACAACCAGTTTGAAGTTGAAGAGTGTCTTCATAGTAACCCCCTTCGATAACTGTAAAGCCTTTCTAGATCCAGTAGATAATGAACTGGAAATATCAGCTATCAATATTCAGGCTGATTTCGGATCATTCAGTTTTTAAATGGAATCCAACATCCAACTCCAAGGATTTCTTTGTTGAAGATGGTGTGGTGGTGTGTGTAATAGGCTTGCCATTTCATCTGTGGAAACAAGAAGTAGCAGAATCTATAGCATTATTGTGTGGAGGAAACTTGGAAGGAGCTTTCTGGGGTGATCTTTATTCAGTAGTAATCCTGCTAAGTGGTGTGAAGCCAGAAGACATTCCACAAAAGGTAGGTAAGAACATAGGGGAGTTTTGTTTCTGTTTGGCTAGCATCCTCCATTGAAGCAGGGCTGTGGAAGGAGGTGAGAAGGAAGAAGAAGCATTACGTGGACTTGTGAGATTGGTTAATTCAAATGGGAAGGAATCTTTCACTAAAAAGGGCCAACAATTTCTAGGAAGCCAAAAAGTTTTGGGGCAGATGGAAGGTCAAACCTGTAAAAAGAAAGAAAAAAGAGGATGTTTTAAACACTTGGGGAAAGTCAGCATGGTAGGGTGGGTTGAGGGATGGTAGGTTCTATGCTCAGTCGGTGACAGGGGAATTAATTGGAGATAGGCTTGCTTTAGTTCAAATTGAGTGGTTGGGCCCTGGCCCATCAGGACCTAATGGGTCTGGTCAAGTGAATGGGCCAACTAATTTAAATCGGGTGGACCCAGAACTTAAAAAGCCACGCACCCTTTTAAGTGAGCACGTGACCAAGGGAGATGGGGAGATGATGGACTGAAAAGTTGGTTTATCACCATCTCCCTTGAGAAATTCGCAACCGGTGCCTGAAGGAGGTAGGGTTTGTTGCAATGGTGCGCCAAATCTGAACTGGGCATGGGTCCCAAGCTTGAAGAAAAAGGGCTTCTCTCTGGAACGATGCAATCTGAGGTTCAAGAAGCATCATTTGACGACAGTGGAGATAGGGTTCTCCCTCTTTCTGGCGACAAAAAATCAGAATACCAAGGATGCATTTGAGGACTGCGAACAGAGGAAGTAGCTCAGATTCAGAGTTTGAAGGCTTAGCAAGTATTGGAAGTGTAGAACTGAAAAAAGCCAAGCCCCTTAGCGATAATGAGAGCCTACATACTGAGTTACTTTTTCTGGAAGACGGCGACTCAGATTTAAAAGACTCAGTTCAGGAAAAGCTTACTCAACCTTCTGAAGGGATGAGAGATCTATCATATGGATGGCCGAACCCTACAGGTAGGTTGGGCAAAATTTCAAAAATTTCTCTCTCACCCATATGGGAATCACATTCCCTGTTTTAGAAAACTTTATTTTCAAGGATCAATATTGAACCTAAACCGAACCAGATCTGAAACCAAAAGGTAGGAGAGGGATATACCTGATACGGAGTAGCAGTAACTCTCAACGAAGGTGTTCACACCCAAGGAAAACGCCAAAGACTGCTCCCACTGAAGATGACACAACACAGGGTGGAGCAGAATCAGCAGGTGGTTCTTCAGCAAGAACCAAACTCTTCAGCAAGAATTCGATGGAGGGTGAGTGAGCACGACTTCAGATCAGTTTTTACCAAAAACTGATATCAAGAACCTTTCTTGATCACTCCTATTGGTGGAGAACGAACTGGCAATGGTGGCAGCAATAGAAGGAGGCAAGAATAGAAGATGGCATCAGTCTAACTGGAGCTGTCTTCTCTCTTGGATCTGTAATCAGATTGTATGCTGAAGGGTTTGCCCTCCTCCTTTATTTATAGCCTTAAACAGAAGTCCTCCTAATCCCATTAGGAGTTTCCTAATCCAAATCTTGTATTTGGATTTGGACTCTATTTAAGAAATAAGGATAATCCCTTATCTTATCTGCAAATAAAGATCAACCCTCCTAGTCTTATTAGGAGTTTCCTAATCCAAATCTTTACTTGGATCTGGACTCTCTGAGTGGATAGGGATAACTCCCTATCCTATTTGTTGATCTAAATCCCAGTACCACCCCTCTTTAATTAATCATATTAAACCAATTCGAATTGGGCTTTAGGCCCATTAAGTCCATGTGCTCGTTTAGCCTCCAAACTGTTGCCTAGTTGGGTATCCTTGTATGGCGTGGGACCCAAACATTGATCTACACATCAGCCACATGGGTTCAACCCAACCTCTGTTACAAGGCCTGGCCGAATTCACTGTAGGAGACAGTGAACCCCTGAGCCCATCACCATGGGCTCTTAATGGGCCCAACACTTACACTAAGTGATCCCTGGGCCAAACCACCTTATAAAAACCCAAGGACTGTGGGCAGATGCAAGATTAACCCATCATGTATTACCCTCAATGGTCTTACACTTAACCTCTCAGCCCATCCGACAAGAGAGGACCTTTCCCTCGACTGCAAGGTACAGTGTTGCACTCTCTACTCACATGGATCCCGGGAATTAAAACCTTTTGCAGACATTTTGAAACCGTAATATATATGTATATCTCTATATAAATATATTTTGCAAAACAAATTTCAACGATTAAAATCAACTGTCGGCAGTTTTGGTTTCCATCAGAGAGAGTGCATCCCCGATCATTCACTTTGTCCGACAAAGGGGTTGATCCTGTCACTATGATCACCCACTCAGATGAATTCTCGGACTGTCCCAACATACCTAGGTTTTGACCCCCTCTAAGGATCTCACTGATTAGCATATCAAAGACAGCCCAATTCGACACCTAGTGCAGTATCATAATCGAGTTTAGGGGTCAGGTGTAACATTCCAGTTTTGCCCATCAATCTCCAAGGTCCAGGGCAATATTGGAATTCTGGTCCAGTTCAGGGTTTCAAGAAAACCCACACTGCATTTACCTTAGGTATCACCCTGGCAGCTGAGACATGCTACCCCAACCAACTTGGCAGCACATCAGTGTCAGCCTTGGCAGGATAAATCTCCCAAGATCTATCCAGCGGCTGTGAAGAGTCTAAACTAACACGAGTCTCTCATGTGTCTAGTTTCAGGGTATTACACAGAAACACACCACAATAATATGAATCAAATATGTACTTTATTCATTTACATTAAATGTCATAAGGTACATCATTCTGATTGGAGCTAAGGCATACACTGTCTAACACCTTCCCCCTTACCTAAGGAAGTGGGGTCTACCGTAGCTTTTATAGAGGAGAGGCAAAGGATACCGGCTCTTAAATTTGCTCTTAGTTTGCTAGAGTGGCAAGGCACTAATAGAAGACTAGAGGAATAGGACTTACCTCGATTACTGAACACAATGGTATCAATCAGGGGACAACATCTAAAGGCAGATTCTAATGCAAGGAATAAGACAATATTGATTGAACACAATGGGGACTCACAATCACCTCTTTTGGAAGGACTAGACGCGACCTTGCTCCTTTGTTTTGCTTCTCAAGATCCATTGGCCTTCTCCCACAACCTGTCAGGTAATATTGTCAATTCATTTTTTGGTATTGATGTGGGGTTTTTTGCCTGGAACAAGTACTTTTGCAGCTCAACTCGATGCAACAGCCATGGATGGAAAATATTTAATTGGGGACAAGGAGGGTAAAGGACGAGAGGAAGTGTAAAGGGGAAGAGAATTACAGGAAGAGGATTTAGGGGAGTACAAGAGAAGAGAGGAAGAGGTAGGGAAGTATGGGGTTCAAGAAGGTTCAGTAAAAACAGGGACTCAAATTAGCAAAAAAGTCAGGGATGAATCAATTATGGGAAAGGAGAAGGAGGAATTAGAGAGGATTTGGGGACAGATTTGTGCTCTCCATGAGGAGAATAGGCAAACAAAGGAACCTGTGGAGGAAAACCAAGAACTTTCGGAAAGTCAAAATAAAACAAAAGTTGTGTTAAACAAATCTGGAACAATTAATAACCGAAGGAAGAAGAAAAGATTAGAGGTGGAAAGGTTGATATCAGATATAGAAGAAAATTTGGAGTTCAACGAAAGAGGGGAGAGAAGGAAAGCCTCCAAGTAGGGGCCTGATCTTAGGAGGGGATGCCAAATCTTTTATTTCCATGAAAATTGTCAGTTGGAATGTAAGGGGGCTGGGGAGTGCTAGGAAAAGAAGGCTAATTAAGGACCTCCTTAGAAGGGAAAGGCCGGATATAGTGATGCTACAGGAGACCAAACTAGCCGATATTGATAGAAGTTGGGCAAGAAGTATCTGGAAATCTAGCGGAATAAATTAGGTTTCAACACCCTCTTGGGGGGCTTCAGGGGGAATGGTTACTTTTTGGAGAGAGGATGTTGTGGAGGAGCTAGTAGGAAATTTTTCAGTGTCGTTAAAATTCAGGATGGTAGAGGATGGTTTTACTTGGGCACTAACTAATGTGTATGGACCAAGCAATTATAGAGAGAGGAATGCTTTTTGGGATACAAGGACTTTGGGATGGTTTGTGGTGCTTGGGGGGAGATTTCAATGTAATATGATTTACGAATGAATCAATTAATCCCCAACAGGTCATTACAACCAGCATGCGGAGATTCAATGATTTTATTAATAACTATGAATTAAAAAATTCCCAATGCTGCAAGCCCTCTATACCTGGTCCAACTTTCAGGAGACACCAACCTGCTCTAAGTTAGATAGATTCCTTTTCAATGAAAGCTGGGAAAATAAGTGGGTGGACTTGATAACTAGGGCTCTACCGAGAGTCACTTTTGACCAATGCCTCATTGGCCTAGTCAAGGACCCCGACCTTTTAGGTTTGAGAACATGTGGCTGACTCACCCGGACTTCGTGAAGAAGGTTGAGGAATGGTGGAGAGAAGACATAAGGGGGTGAAGTGGAAAGGGGTAAGATTTCACAAAAAAACTTAAAAGACTGCGAGCACATGTGAAGGAGTGGAATAGGGAGCATTTTGGGAGAATAGAAGAATTGAAATCCTCTCTGTTGACCCAAATAGAGGAATTGGATGCAAAGGAATCCCAAAGAACCATAAGCCCTCAAGAGAGAGACCGGAGATGGGAACTAAAAAGAGAGTTAGACGAAGTTGTTTTGAGAGAAGAAATTTCTTGGAGGCAGAAGTCTAGATGTAAATGGATTAAGGAAGGAGATGGGAACACTAAATTCTTTCATAGCCTAGCCAATGGAAGGAGAAGGAAAAACCTAGTGTCCAAGATGGAAGTGGATGGAATAGTCTTTGATACCCAAGAGAAGATAGCCAATTGTTTTGTTGACCACTTCAAATCCATTTTGAGGAGACCCCTAAGACCTAGGGTGGAGTTGGAAGGCATTACTTGGCAGAGACTTCCAAAAGAGAGTAGAAGTTGGCTAGAAAGGAATTTTGAGGAGGAAGAAATCAGAAAAGTCATCTTTTCAATGGACAAGTCAAAAGCACTAGGACCAGATGGGTTTACAATGGCTTTCTTCCAAGACTGTTGGGACATAGTCAAAGAAGATTTAATTGAGGTCTTTAAGGAATTTGAGGATAATCCAGTGATGAGTCATGGAATTAATGCTACTTTTTTAGCCTTAATTCCCAAGAAGAAAGAGGCCAAGCATCCAAAGGATTTTAGACCTATTAGTTTGGTGACTAGTTCTTATAAGATTGTGGCTAAGGTCTTATCTTTGAGGATAAAAAAGGTGCTTCCTTCTCTTATCAGCCAAGCGCAAGGAGCTTTTGTTTAGGGGAGACAAATTGTAGATTAGATACTAATAGCAAATGAATGTGTGGAGGAGATGGGGAGATCGGGGCGTCAAGGTTTTGTTTGTAAACTTGATCTTGAAAAGGCCTATGACTTGGTGGATTGGGGATTCTTACTAATTGTGCTAAGGAAGTGTGGGTTTGGGGATAAATGGTTGCCTGTCCATTGCCATTATTCCATCATAGTCAACGGAGTAGTTTATGATTTTTTCCCAGCTAGTAGGGGTCAGAGACAAGGTGATCCCATGTCACCGTTCCTTTTCACTTTAGTCGCTGATGCTTTTAGTAGACTCCTCTCAGAAGTAGATGGAGTCGGATCTCTAAGAGGGTGGAGAATAGGTAGAGATAGAGTTTCAATAACCCCCATCTCCAATTTGCAGACGACATAATAATCTTTTGTGAAGGTTGTGATTTGATGGAGGTAAGGAATTTGAAGGATTTAACAATTCACTTTGAGAGGGCCTCAAATTTAAAGGTAAATTTTGAGAAGAGTTGTGTTGTGGGAGTTCACTTGAACAGAGGGGAGTTGGAGTCTATAGCAGCCTTGCTAGAGTGCACTTTCTCGTAGTGGCCTCTATCCTACTTATGACTTCCATTAGGTGCAAATCCAAAGGAAAGTAGGTTCTGGAACCCGGTGGTGGAAAAATTCGAAAAAAGATTGGCAGCTTGGAAGAAAAACTATATTTCCAAGGGGGGTAGAGTTACTTTGATTAAAGCAACTTTAGCCAACTTGCCTCTATACTTCTTGTCAGTCTTTAGAATTCCTAAAAGAGAGGCAAAGAGGCTGGAAAAACTAATGAGGGATTTCTTATGGGAACCTGGTGAAGAGAAAAAAGATCACTTGATTAGGTGGGAAGTGGTGTGTCGGAGTAAGGAAGAAGGAGGCCTAGGATTAGGGAACGTGGTGAGCAAGAATGAGGCTCTTTTAGGTAAGTGGCTTTGGAGGTGGACCCTAGAGAGGGAGAGGTTGTAGCATGAAGTAGTGAAAAGTATCCATGGCTGCTCCAAATCAGGTTGGGATGCAGGAGTATCCTGAAGGGCCTTGCTCACAACACCTTGGAAGGTAATCTCTATCATTCTCCCCAAGTTCCGTAGTTTTGTAAGGTATGATGCTTGCTCTGGGAACTCCATTCTTTTTTGGGAAGATACTTGGGTGAGCTCTCAACCCGTAAAAGACCATTTCCCTTCTTTCTATTCCATCTCCCTCTTTAAAAAGAAACCCATTTCTTGGTTCCTTTCCCCCCCGGTTTGCCCTTTGGCCTTAAACTGGGATTTTGGGTTTCAAAGAGGGTTAAGGGATGAAGAATTCCTTTGCGTTTCAGAGCTGTTGTTGCTTCTAGATTCGGTGTGTTTGGACCCCCTAACTTGGATACAAGAGTCTGGTCCTTAACCCCAGTTGGCTCATTCACTTGTGCTTCTTTCTTTAAAGCCCTTTGCTCCAATCCCTCCTCTCAAGTCTTCCCCATTAAAGAGGTATGGTCAAGACCAATTCCCCCCAAAATAGCAGTTTTCTGTTGGGAAGCCTATTATGGTAAGATCAATACTGTGGAAAACTTGCAAAAGAAGAAACCTTTTATGTGTTTGTCCCCTAATTGGTGCTCTCTGTGTAAAGTGAAGGGTGAGGACTGTAACCATTTGCTGATATCATGCTCCTTTGCTACCAATATTTGGAACTGGGTTGTTTCATTATTTGGGTGCAGGTGGAATTTGCCCTCTGAAGTAAAGTTTCTATTCACTCCGGCTGCTTTTGGGAGATTGACAAAAAGAGGGAAGCTAATGTGGAAATGTATCAGAGCTGCTACGTTGTGGACTGTATGGGAGGAGAGAAATGCTAGAATATTTCAAGAACATGAAAGAAGTCTTGCTGAAATCAATGAATGCATATTGACAAGGACTATTTCATGGTTAAAATCTTCACACTTGTTGGCAAATTACTCCTTTGATGACTTAAGGAGAAATTGGGCTGTGGTGGCTGCTACAGTTTCCACCAAGATCAAATCACAAGCTGAATGGATTCCCCCACCGGATAGTGTGGTAAAATTGAATTTTGATGGAAGCTGCCAAGGTAACCCAGGCCCATCGGGAATCGGTGGGATTCTAAGAGACAAAGAGAGCAATATGTTGTCTCTATTTTCAGGACCAATGGGTGAAGGTGTTATGGTCCCGCGCGTAGGATCCCATCACGGGTCGGTCCACGGTGTGAAAGCCCTGCTTTCCCTTGCGTGCAGACCCTATTGCGGAAACTGAATGGGTGATTTGTCCAAGAGACCACCCGAACTCTCCTTACTCTTTTCTTGACTGCGAAAACTGAATGTTTTATTTCAATTCGTAGCTTCTTAAATAGGAGATTACAGAAGGAAATTCCTAATTAAACTCAAACTCCAACTTGAACTCAAACTCTTAATTACCTACTCCTAATGGTAACTCACTCTTACTTAAGATAAGATAAAGATAAGGATAAGATAAGATGAGGGATAAGGGATAAGATAAGGATAAGGTAAGCTGGCGGCGAGTTGGCTTGACGTGTCCAGATAAGGGTGGGCCCACCCCTATGAGCTGTCGTGTGGGCCCCGCTCTTCTGCTGCTGCCAGGTGCGTGCGCGTAGTGCTGCTGCCGCGCAGTGCGTGCGCGTGCCTCATGGTGCTGCTGCCGTGCAGTGTGTGCGCGCGCCTCATGGTGCTGCTGCCGCGCAGTGCGTGTGCGCGCCTCATGGTGCCGCTGCCGTGCGGTGCCGGGCGTGTGCGTGGTGCGTGCTGCCGTGCAGTGCGTGCGGTGCGTGCTGCTGTGCAGCGCTGCCAGGCGGTGCGTGCTGCGCGTGCTGCTGCCTGTGACTGCGCCGCGGTGCGGCCTGCTGTGCGTGCTGCTGCCTATGACTGCGCCGCAGTGCGCTGCCAGATGGTGTGACCACAACATTACACCCCTCCTGGACTACGAGCTTGTCCTCAAGCTCGTGTTCCGGATACATGGCTTGGGACTCTGCGAATGGCTCAAACGGCTGCACACTATTTCTCAATCCACCAACAATATGAACAACAGGGACTGCCTCGTCTCTCAGTGCATAACGCTGGACTATTTGATGCAGACCACCGCCACCTCTTTAGTTTCTAGCTCCCAGGCATAACCATGGCTTACAATGACTACCCGCTCTGCTGCACTCAGGCCAGCCGCAAGGCCATTGAAGTGTTCCCTACCTCCTGGGTCATATAGTTTGAAGTAGTTTTGTTGAAGATCCACATAACAGAAATCACGTACTGGACCACGACCCCGGTGTGCTATGTTGTGGATCATAAGAATGCACCGGGTATGCTTACAGTCGAGGACCTCAAGAGCGGCCTTACCGAAGAGGACCATGCGTTTTAAAATATCCTCTCGGCCTTCCCCATATATATTTTCCTCAATATTACGAAACATAGGGTTGTCCATGAACACAAAATCTATGCCATCAGTATAAGCTTGGAAGAAAATTACCTCTATATCCTGCCCCTCCACCTTACATCTCTTGCACACTCCTATTTCTTGGATTTCTGTATAGTTACCATACTGTGGTGCCGCAACCATAGCTTTATGTCCACGCCGAGCCAAGGCCTTCGGTAAAGCCCCAACAACATCGCCAAGCCCACCTGTCTCCGTCAAAGGAGCACATTCTGTGGGTTCTACTATAATGTTCGTGACATCGTCCCCGGCCAAAGGAGGAGACTTTACAGTTTCATCCTCCGTGCGCTGATCCTTGGAAATAACTGCGGCTGTAGGGGCAGCGATCTGTTGTTCGCTGCATGCCTCTGCCCAGTCCGGACGGCGTCTGTTGTGTTGGCGATTCCCTCCAAACTCATTTCTTTGTTGGAGAGGAATGCTTCCAGCAGGCGTCGCATCTCCCGGACGTCTTCCCTAACTTCATGAACCTCCATGCTGGTTTCTACAAGTTGGTGTTCCAATTCGTGGACTTTGGAAGACAGCTGCTCCATATCGCTTGTGACGTTTGGCTCTGATACCAATTTGTTATGGTCCCGCACGTAGGATCCCGTCATGGGTCGGTCCACGGTGTGAAAGCTCTGCTTTCCCTTGCGTGCAGACCCTAGCGGAAACTGAATGGGTGATTTGTCCAAGAGACCACCCGAACTCTCCTTACTCTTTTCTTGACTGCGAAAACTGAATGTTTTATTTCAATTCGTAGCTCCTTAAATAGGAGATTACAGAAGGAAATTCCTAATTAAACTCAAACTCCAACTTGAACTCAAACTCTTAATTACCTACTCCTAATGGTAACTCACTCTTACTTAAGATAAGATAAAGATAAGGATAAGATAAGATGAGGGATAAGGGATAAGATAAGGATAAGGTAAGCTGGCGGCGAGTTGGCTTGACGTGTCCAGATAAGGGTGGGCCCACCCCTATGAGCTGTCGTGTGGGCCCCGCTCTTCTGCTGCTGCTGGGTGCGTGCGCGAGGCTCATGGTGCCGCTGCCACGCGGTGCGTGCGTGCAGTGCTGCTGCCGCGCAGTGCGTGCGCGTGCCTCATGGTGCCGCTGCCGTGCGGTGCCGGGCGTGTGCGCAGTGCGTGTTGCCGTGCAGTGCGTGCTGCGCGCCATCGGCGGTGCGTGTTGCCGTGCAGTGCGTGCTGCGCGCCATCGGCGGTGCGTGCTGCTGTGCAGCGCTGCCAGGCGGTGCCTGCTGCTGTGCGTGCTGCTGCCTGTGACTGCGCCGCGGTGCGGCCTGCTGTGCGTGCTGCTGCCTATGACTGCGCCGCAGTGCGCTGCCAGATGGTGTGACCACAACAGAAGGTGATTCAATGAGGGCAGAGCTACTAGCAGCGGTACAAGGTATACAGATGGCTAGTCAAAGTGGAGTGACAAATCTGCTAGTAGAAGGGGATTCCAAGGTGGTAGTAGGCTGGCTAATTAGCCCAGAAACAGCTTGTTGGGACTACAGGGATCTGTTAAAGAAAGTTAAATGGATGACAAGGAATATGACTGTCAGGTTTTAGTGAGTTAGAAGATCAGCAAATGCAATGGCTGATTCTCTGGCCAAGCAGGGGGTGTCAAGGGGAGATCTATTTTGGGCTACTTTGTAATTATGTCTCAGGCTTGTGCAGTTTTGGTGTATATGGTTCAGTCCTAGGGGGGGTAAGATCTCGTGCCTCCTCCTAGGCTGATTGTATTTTTGTTATTTGATTTAATAAAATTACTCTCATTTATCAAAAAAAAATGAAAAAGATACTTCAAAGATAGATTTTCACCTAGCTGAATGGTATCCTTGCTAGAGATAGAAGCCAAAGGAACCATCAACTGTAGTTACTTTGTCATGACTAGAACATAAGTGATACAAAGCAAACAGAGAGGATCAGAGGACATACCTGTCGTGTAATCAGATGCACCAGAGTCAACTACCTAGTAAAAAGAGGAAGAAACCTGACAAGCAAATGAATGAGTACTTTACTTGGCAAAGGCAGTGGAAGAGTTAAAATTTCTAGGCTCACAATCAAATTGAGATAAAATATTGCTAAAATTTTCCATCTTAGCTCAAGCATGGTTCAAAGTATCGATATGCTTATATGCAAAAATTGCGCATATCAGGCGTTTCAAATGAACATAATACTCAAGTTTAAAAATTTCTTAAGTGTTGAGAATTGAGTTGGGACATCCTTAGGAGGGGTGTTATTAACCTTTAAAATAGGCCATGCATCCAAACTCTTAAGAATTAGTATTTCGGGAATCCCAAGATATGATACGATATGGCTGATACAGGCCATATCATATTGATGCAAGTGAGCTAAACTTGACAAATATGGTGATTGTAGGGGATTCAAAAGTGATGATAGAATGGCTAAAAAACCCAGTCTCTATAATTTGGTGTTACTGGACTGAGATGAAAAAAATTTACATGGTTAACCAGGAATTTGAACTTGAGGATACAATGGGTGAGGAGATCAGCAAATGGGATGGCAGATGCTTTGGCTAAGCAAGGGGTGGAAAGGTCTATTTTGTTCAGGGCACATTTGTAATGGGATTTCTTTTATGTATGAGAGGTAGCAGCTCGTGCCTCTCTTAGGGATGCTGGTAAAGATATGATATAAAGCTTTTTAATAAAATTCAATCATTTATAAAAAAAAAAAAATCTTCCACCTACTTGCTAAAACAGTACATGGGTAGAGGTTTCTCCCCCTAAAAAATATTATTCACGTCATAATTCATATCATAACTAATACACCGTAGCAGTGGTTTTGAGCTTGAGAGTACACCTCTTTCACCTCATCCTGGACTTGTTTAGTATTGAATTGGGATCAAATAAAAAAGGTTCTTCCATAGAAGAGGTTCATGCTTCCCAAATAAGGGCAAATGATCTGATTCGAAATCTCATAAGAATGGACTAAGTGAAGTCACTTATTTTCTTAAATCAGAAAAAAGGAATGATCCGGTGGGTTCAGGATTGATCTCCGATAATCAATCAGATCACACCAATAGAAATACTTTTTATTCCAAGGCAAGGTTTCAACAATTACTTGGTCAACATCAAGGAACTATTTATTCATCATCCAATTATTCTTGAATAAGTATAGGTCCATTCAACTGTGTCAAAACAATCAGTTAAAAGGGATCCCCTAATTGAAATTAGGAATTTGTTTGCCATGGCTGCATAGAACATACAAGCTGTGTCATTACTGTTAAATTTTCTTGTTCCCACATCACATATTTTGGGCCATCTTTGGCTGGTTTAGGTTCCTTCCCAGTCAAATATTCCATCTTTTCTCTCCCACATATACTCATCTTGGTTGATTGAGCCCATTGAAGAAAGTTTTTTTTTTTGGATAAGTACCCATTGAAGATAGTTTGTTCCATCAAGTTTTATTTTATTTATTATTTTGATCAGCAACTCAAGAAAATTTTATTAAGATTGTAAAACAAGAGTAAACAGAGGAAGAAGAAGAATTTGTTATATGTATTCATCTATCTCGTATGTATATATACAAGTTACAACTTCTATGTTAGGAAAGAAGACTAATTAAATTCCTACAAATCAGTTCTACAATCAAGGTAAATCATATCTCTCTAGTATTTACTTCCTATTCTATAACACCATATCTCCCTATTATTTACTTCCTATTCTGTAACACTCCCCCTCAAGCTGGAGCATAGATATTAATCATGCCCAGCTTGTTACAAAGATAATCAACCCGGACCCCATTAAGAGCCTTCGTGAAGATATCTTCCAGTTGTTCTCCTGTTTTCACATAACCTGTGGAAATCAAACCTTGCTGAATCTTTTCACGAATGAAATGGCAATCAATCTCGATATGCTTAGTTCATTCATGAAAAACAGAATTAGATGCAATGTGAAGAGCAGCTTGGTTATCACACCATAACTTGGTTGGTACTGAAGTTTTAAGACCTACTTCAGTCAGAAGCTGATATATCCACATTATTTCACACACAGACTTGGCCATAGCTCTATATTCCGATTTTACACTTGAACGTGAGACAACATTCTGCTTCTTGCTTTTCCATGAAACTAGATTCCCTCCAACAAATACACAATAGCCTGAAGTAGACCTTCGATCTTCCTTGGATCCTGCCCAGTCAGCATTTGAAAAACATTCAATTCTAGTATGACCATGATTTCCATACAAAATTCCTCACCCAGGTGCTCCTTTTAAGTAGCACAAAATTTGTTCTATAGTTGTCTAGTGATTAACTATTGGAGAGGACATGTACTGACTCACCACACTAACTGAATACGCAATATCTGGACGAGTTACAGTAAGATAATTCAACTTTACATGTACTGACTCACCACACTAACTGAATACGCAATATCTGGACGAGTTACAGTAAGATAATTCAACTTTCCAACCAATCTTCTATATCTCTCAGGATCTTCAAATAATTCGCCATCTTTTGTGAGTTGCAAGTTAGGAACCATTGGAGTGCTACATGGCTTAGCTCCCAACTTTCCTGTCTCAGACAACAAGTCAAGTACATATTTCCTTTGAGATAAGAATATTCCCTTCTTTCTTCTTGTTACCTCAACACCCAAGAAGTATTTCAACATTCCCAAATCTTTAGTATGAAACTGAGTGTGGAGAAAGGATTTAAGGGATGAAATCCCTGTAGTATCACTCCTAGTAATGACAATATCATCCACATACACAACTAACAAAATGATGCCGGCAGTAGAGTGCTTGGAGAAAACAGAATGATCAGACTTACTTTTCTTCATACCAAAATTCTTGACTGCTTGACTAAACTTTCCAAACCAGGCGCGAGGACTCTGCTTCAACCCGTACAGAGACTTATGAAGATAGCAAACTTTCTCATACTCCCTCTGAGCAACAAAGTCAGGCAGTTGCTCCATATAAACTTCCTCCTGAAGATCCCCATGAAGAAAAGCATTCTTGATGTCTAACTGATGAAGGGGCCAAGTATAAGTAGCTGCCATAGAAATAAACAACCTGACAAAAGTAAGTTTAGCAACAGGAGAAAAGGTATCAGAATAATCCACTCCATAAGTCTGAGCATATCCTTTAGCAACAAGACAGGCTTTCAATCAAGCAGTGGATCCATCAGGATTGACTTTAACTGTAAACACCCATTTACACCCAATAGCCTTTTTATTTGCAGGTAAATTTACCAAGGTCCAAGTACCATTGTCTTCTAAAGCATTCATCTCCTCAATCATAGCATTACGCCATCCAGGGTGAGAAAGGGCTTCTTTAATAGTCTTAGGAACAGAGATAGAATCAAGAGATGCAATAAAAGAACAAGAAGAGGACAACAAATGATTATAAGACACAAATGAAGATACTGGATAAGTACACTTACACTTACCTTTACGAAGAGCAATAGGAAGATCATCATTAGAGACTGGTTTTGATGACGAAGGAACAAGATCAGTTGAGACTGGATCTGCCGACGAAGGAGCTGGTGCAGGACATGGATCCAGAGGGGTTGGTCGCCGAGAATAAACTTGTACTGTAGGTGGCTTAGGCCTGGCAGGAGCAGATTCAATAGGATGTGAAACAGATGATGTGACAGTATAGATTAACAAATCATCATCCTCCCCCTGACTTGAATGAGGAGTAGATGGAAAGCAAGGTGTATCTTCTAGAAAATTAACATCAGTTGACACAAATATCTGTGAAGAGTAGGACAATAACATCTATACCCTTTTTGAACACGAGAATACCCAAGAAAAACACACTTCAAAGATTTTGGATCTAGTTTGGTAACCTGAGGACGAACATCCCGAACAAAGCATGTACACCCAAATACCCTAGGCTCAATAGGAAACAATGTTTTATTTGGAAACAGAACATGATAAGGAGTCTTACCCTGAAGGACAGACGAAGACATACGGTTAATCAAAAAACATGCTGTGGAAACTGCATCAGCCCAGAAAGGTTTAGGAACCTTCATTTGAAATAACAAAGCTCTTGCAGTTTCAAGGTGTCTATTTTTCTGTTCAGCAACCCCATTTTGAGATGGTGTATCTACACAATAAGTTTGATGAAGAATGCCATGCTGAAGCATGTAAGTTTGAAAGGATTCTGACAAGTACTCCTTAGCATTATCACTTCTCAATATTTGTACAGAAACATTAAATTGAGTTTTAACTTCAGCACAGAAAGCAGAAAAATGAGAAAACACCTCAGAACGATTTTTCATTAAATATAACCATGTCATACAAGAGTAATCATCAACAAAAGTAACAAAATACTTAAACCCAATTTTGGACTCAACTGGACACGGACTCCAAACATCTGAATGGACTAACTCAAAAGGAGCACTAGCTCGTTTATTGACTCTAGGACTCGAACTAAGACGATGGTGTTTAGCAAACTGACAAGACTCACAATTTAATGACGACAAACTCTGAAATTGAGGACAAATTTGCTTTAACACATGGAGAGAGGGGTGGCCCAACCGACAATGTGCTTCAAAAGGGGTTACAACTCCAGAACAGGCTATGAATCTTGGAACTTGTGTATCAAGGATGTAGAGACCTCTAGACTCATATCCCTTACCAATAATCTTCTTCGTCATAAGATCCTGAAATAAACAATAATCAGGAAAAAATGAGACAACAATTAAGGGTACGAGTGAGTTTGCTAACAGAAATTAAATTAAATGATAACTGAGGTAAACTACGAACAGATGACAAAGGAAGTGATGGTGTTGGATTAATTGTGCCAGACCCAATAACACAAGATGTTGACCTTTCTGCTAAAGTAACAGGAGAGGTAGATTTATGTGACTGAAAGGTAGAAAACAAACTTGAATTACCTGTCATATGATTTGTAGCTCTAGAATCAATGACCCATTTTGAAGAGGAGTAGATTGAGGTTTCAATGATTTTTGGTACTGAGCAAATTTGGCATATTCATTTGCAGATATCATAACAGACTTCTCAGAAGTATCCGTGGTGGATGCAATATGGGCAGACTGAGTTTTCTTATTCTGCAACTTCCTGCAATTCCACTTCATATGTCCTGGCTTATGACAGTAATGACACACTATCTCTCCTGACTCCTGTCCACGAGTATTAGTATTCCTGTCATAGTTACTTGACTTGTCATAATTGTTGGATCCTCTACCACTACCACTCTTGTATTGTTGTCTCCCTGATTCAGATGTATTATTGCGGCTAACAAGGGCACTACTAGGCTGAACAGGTGGGGAACTTTTTGTACGAAGGACCCTATTGAAAGCATCTTGTAGAGAAGAGATCTCTGAACTGGAAAGAATATGAGATTTAGCAGTCTCAAATTCAGAAGTTTGGCCAGCTAAAAAACTCATAACAGCCATCTTTTCTCGCTGAGCTTGTTGAACAGTCACATCAGTACTAAACGGAAGCAACATATTAAGTTCTTCATATGTTTTCTTGAAATCCATGAAATAGCTTGTAAGAGATCTATCGCTTGTGTCCGCCCTGTAAGAGGCTTTGCACACATCATAAATGTGGGAAATATTCCCCTTTCCGGAGTACAAGAACTCTAGATAGTTCATTAATTCCTTAACAAATCCACAGTGAGTGACTAAACCAACCACCTCACTTTCAATGGAGTTGCGTATCTGCAAGAACAAACGAGCATCCTCCCTCAACCAAGACTATTGAAAACACCGGAATGGATATGCACGTAACAAAGCACAAATATGTGCTATACAGGACGAGGCGAGCCAAAAGACAACGACCGAAAAATTTTCTGGCGACAGACGCGCCTCCACGCGCCGGTGCGTGTGACTGTGGCAGAATCTTCAGGCGGCGCGTGAGACACACGCGCAGGGCTGCTGACTGCCGGACTTTGCAGAACCTCCGATCGGCGGCGCTTCTTCCTGGATGGGTGGTGAGAGTAAAAAAAACTGCTCCAAGGAGGTGACCCGAAACACCCAAAAATTTTCCTCTACCTACTGTTTACTTAGAAAAAAAAAAAAAACGAAAGGGCAGGCAGAGACAAGATGCTCTGATACCATGTAAAACAAGAGTAAACAGAGGAAGAAGAAGAATTTGTTATATGTATTCATCAATCTCGTATGTACAAGTTACAAATTCTATGTTAGGAAAGAAGACTAATTAAATTCCTACAAATCAGTCCTACAATCAAGGTAAATCATATCTCCCTAGTATTTACTTCCTATTCTGTAACATCATATCTCCCTAGTATTTACTTCCTATTCTGTAACAAAGATTAAAGGACAAAAAGGTACAACAAGAAGTTGTTAGGTCAAAGACCCTTTACAGCAAAGATCCCCCCATACAGTTAACATTGAGCCCAAAACAAATTCTGACTATGAGTTCCTTGCTTAGGCAATCCATCTACCAACCCATTTTCAGACCTCCTAACCCATCTTACAGGATTCACATATTTCGTGAGATCATCTTGAATCTTCTGGAATCATTTCTGAATTGCTAAAGAACCCCTTCTTTTTTCAACCAGCCAATGACTATTTTTTAGTCCCCTTCAAGAATCAGCCTAGAAATTCACATATCCTTAGCTTTTTGCACCCCAACAATAGCAGCCAAAAATTCAGCTCTCACTGAGTCACCTTGATCAATAGATCCTGAGTACAAACCACATAAATTCCCATTCTCACCTCAAAACACTCCACCAATTCTGGAAGGCCCTGGATTGCCAAAGCTACTTCCATCAAAGTTCAGCTTCATCCACCCACCACTTGGGGGGCTCCAGGTCTCCAAGACCTTATGTTTCCTAGAAGAGGAGAGGGCAATAGACCTCCAGTTCCGGAAGAAGTCATCCGTTGAGAAGTCTGAGAAAACTTTCTGAGTTTTCACCCAATGTGCAGCTCTTACTGTAACAATCTCCACTTGTGCCTCCTTATTTCTTTCTCTCTTCAAAGATTCTTAGGTTTCTTTCCTCCTAAACTGACCACTCCATCGCTCTTTGCACACTTCCAAAGGATTCTACCTCTTCTCTTCATGCTCCTCAGAAGAGATGGACTAAAGAGGCCTTCCAAGTTACCAGGGGAGCTCTCCACCTGAAACCAAAAAGAGAGCAGAACCATTCCCAAATACAACAAGCAAAGAACAAGAAATTAGAAGATGGAAAGCATTCTCACCGTTTGCCTTACACAAGATGCACCAATTAGGAGGCAAGCACCAATTTGGCCTTTTCCTTTGTAGCATATCACATGTGTTGATGCACCCATGATAAACTTCCCAACAAAGGGCACCAACTTTTAGGGGAATAGGGGCACTCCAAATTTCTTTCACAGGAAAAGGAAAGGGGAATGGGGGTGGACACAAGAGAAGAAAAAAAAGGATTTACAATCAAAAGACCCAGAGGGATTGAGAGACCACACTCTACACCTACTATCTTCCCCTAAAACATCAAAGACAAGGCCATCCAGAATATTTAAAAGGCCTTTTATTGTTGTTATGAGTAGATGCATTTGATCACTACCATGGTTATTTTAAGAGTTTATAGCACTTAACCTGACATTTCATATCAGAAACAAATTCCATGGGCTATTGATTCCAAGAAGCCACTTCAAAGAACCACAATAATGCACTTGCAATCACACAGCCGCAATCAATCACCTTTAGTAGTCACCTGAAGCAATGGGACAAGTCACAAATGTTTTGACAGATTGAGATTCTAGTCACACGAGATGTAGGCAGTGGTAAAATATGAATAGATAAATCTTCATAGAATATTCAAAACATCACAGATCACTTACTGATTGATTCTAGCAGAAAAACTATCTCCTATGTCAAATTGTAACTACTGAGTTCATCAATTTTAACCTACAAACATCCACTGATCTGCACACATGAAAACTGATTTTTCTGAGAATTTTTTAGTAATCTTCTCTAGGCTAACATGCCTAAACAGAAAATTCTGAATAAATCTTAAAACTATCTTCAAAAATTGGGAGATCCAAAAGAACATCGAACTGATCAGATGTTTATATTTAGATTATGAGCACTGACCTAGGTCATAAGGGCTCTATCGCATGAATGGATGAGAATAAATAAGAGTATTGTCTCCCCTGATCTGAAATCAACTTCACTATTATGCAATATAGATTATGAATAAATTACTGGAAACAAGAAAACAATAGTATATAAGAATAGTAGAAGAGTAAGATTGTAAGAGGCGAGAGAAGAGAAGAGGAGTTTACTTGAGAGAAGTGTAATATTCATAATATGTTGCTAGACCCCTTTTTTTTCCTCTATCATTATAATTATTAATCTGGTTCTTTAATTCTTTTTGGTGGTTGTTGGCATTGAATCCAATTTGTTGCTGACCTAGATGCATGATATTATATTTCTGCATTTTTGCATGTTAACCATTTTAACTTTTATATTATCTCTCTGCAGAGCTGTACTTTGACCGGGGCAACTTTTATGACTTTACCTCACTTGGTGAGTCTATTACCTGGTGCAAAATCATCCTATTTTCTTTCTTTTCTTTCCTACATTTTTAATGGTTTAAGTACTGTAATTATCAATAATCAAAATTTTGAATTCATTCTCAGCCTGGACTATGGTGGTATTGGAAATTTCTATATTTGACAAGTTACACATAAGCTACTGGCATTAATTTGGGCCTAACTATTGTTGTCCTTGTCCACAGTACGTGAACTTGAAGTGCCTGGTGAAATATATGAAAGAAAAACCTATCCTTTTGAATTTTCTTCTGTTGAGATGCCATATGAGACATACAATGGGGTCAATGTGAGGCTTAGGTATGATGTCTATTTTAATTGTTTTGGTTACTTCTTGGAACGTAAGTGATTTTCTTGAGAGTAAATCACTTAATGCTTTATGCAATCCGAAGCTTAGGTTGGATGCCTATTCATTTTGTTGGCGCTTGTGTAGTTGTAATGCTTAATGCTTATGCAATGAAGCCCTTTTTGGCTTTCTTTATATATTTGCTAGATTTGCCTGGGACATTTACATGAAACCCAAATTTATAAAAACAAAACTGATATATAATCCAGCAATGTCATCAGCTACTGGTGCCTTCTTATTACGTAATTGTCAAATTGGACTGACATGCATTGTTATCTTGCAAAATTGTAGGTATATTCTGAAAGTGACAATCAGTCGCAACTATGTTAGCAACATTGTTGAGTACCAGGATTTTGTGGTAATCCATTTTTTTCCTTGTATCTCTGATAGCTTTCTGAACTATCTACATGAAAATTGTTTCCACATGACTGATCTAAAAAGAAAAAATGGTTCCACATGGCTTGTCATGAATTGATGGATATGGTTCTATACCCTTAGGATGCAGGCTTGGAACAATGAAAACAAGAGTAGGGGGAGAACTGTGATTTGGAGCAGGTCCTAGTGAATAGTAGAATTTTATATATAATGTAAAAGAGAAGAGGAAGAGGAAGAGGAGAATAGATTGCATCTTTTAGAGGAAAGAGAGGGAGGAGAGATGGGGAAGGAAGAGTTATGGCTCTGTTTTCTGGCCCAATGGGTGTGAGGGACTCTCTTAGAGCAGAAGTTTTGGAACTCCTACAGAGGCTCAAACTGGCTAAACAACTAGGTTTCCAACATTTGGAAGTAGAAGGAGATTTGAAATTGGTAATAGAATGGATGCAATCAAACAATTTGGGCACTACATGTAAGGGAAACTATGTACCTAACAAAGGAGCTGGAGGTCTGTTTTAAATGGACTTGGAGATCAGCCAATTGAATGGATGATACTTTAGCAAACCAAGGAGTTAGTAGGGAGAACCTTTTTTGGGCGTGAGTTTTATTTTGGTTGAGGGGTCACCTTGTTTATGAAGGTGACAGTTGAATGGAAACCCCCACCGGATGGAATGGTAAAATTGAATTTTGATGGCAGCTGCCAAGGTAACCCAGGGCCATCCGGAATTGGTGGGATTCTGAGAGACAAAGACAGCAATATGTTGTCTCTATTTTCAGGACCAGTGGGTGAAGGTGATTCTGTAAGGGCAGAGCTACTAGCAGCGGTACAAGGTATACAGATGGCTAGTCAAATTGGAGTGAACAATCTGTTAGTAGAGGGGGATTCCAAGGTAGTAGTAGGCTGGCTGATTAGCCCAGAAACAGCTTGTTGGGGCTACAGGGATCTGTTAAAGAAAGTTAAACGGATGACAGGAAATATGACTGTCAGGTTTCAGTGGGTCAGAAGATCAGCAAATGCAATGGCTGATTCTCTGGCCAAGCAAGGGGTATCAAGGGGAGATCTGCTTTGGGCTACTTTGTAATTGTGTTTCAGGCTTGGGCATGTTTAGTGTATATGAGTCCTCGGGTGAGGTAACATCTCATGCCTCCTCCTAGGCTGATTGTATTTTCGTTATTTGAATTAATAAAACTACTCTCATTTATCAAAAAAAAGTTGACAGTTGTAATTAATCTCCTTAAACATTAATCAAAATTATCGTTTCCCATCAAAAAGAAAAAAAAAAAGTGATAGGGAGGAGAGAGAGGATGTATGATATAGGACAGGTATGGAGTCTACAAATTTTGGATTTGGTGATGCACTTCCTTGGGTCAGAGAAGGTAATTTGAGTGATTAAGGATGAACAAAAGAGACAGAGAAGCAAGTAGATGGTTTGCTGTCCACAAAGGATGATCAGGAATTTTGGTTTAAAAAATGAAGCACTTTGGAATTAGGAAGGAGAACTCTTGCTATTAGAACAGAGGCATAGAATCCACAGACCACTTGGGGGTGAGGATGAGGAGAGAAACAACTGGAACTTACTTGAATAAACTTTTATTTATCAATTCAACTCTTATTGTTTCCATTACAATGACTATATTTATACACTACAGAATTGGATCTTCCTCTACAGACTCCAGTTCCAACTTGAATAGTGTGCCAAAATGACTCCTAATTGCATTTGGGTTAGTGCAACCTACATATAACCAATAGGGACACTCAAATATGGATATAGACTCTTAAGATGACTCCGAATACCCACTACAATGTTACCAAACTATGCAAACCATTTAACAACTCCAAGATGAATTCAAGCTCCATCACAGATGTTCACTCTACTCTGGTGGCTGCAAGCTATTCTCCCACTGATTTTTCATCACTGGAACCTTTCTCAACCTTAGAAGAGGTGGCTACATTAGCATTGTCACCCTTCCCAGTCTCATTTTTCTTACCATTAATATTGTTCTTAAATCTAGGAGGTATAAGCTCCAGATGTGGCTTCCAACAAGTATCCTTCGTGTGTTTAGGTTTCTTGCAATACTTACTACATCTTTCTTCTTAGTGGTAGCCCTTGGATTCATCCCAGCATTGGCAAAGTGAACAGTTGAGACTTCTGTAGCCTGCACCTGTCTCCTACTCTCCTTACTGCTATCCATGGTATAAGCTTGAGATAAGGTCACTCATCCTTTGCTAGAATGTTTTCTCTGATAATATCATACTCGGGATTGAGTACAATAAGGAACTACACCCAATTCCTCTCCACTAACTTCCTATGAGCATCAACTTCTTTAGTATACCCCCACACAACAATCTCCATCAAGTCAATCTCCTACCAAAGAGATTTCAGCATAGAGAAGTAAGCAACCAAAGGTTTCTCCCCTTGTGATAAATTATTACATCATTCTTCAGCTTGTAGGACCTAGCAACATTCAACTTCTAGGAATAGGTCTTTGTAACATTGTCCCAAACCTCCTTTGCAATCTCCATCTACAAATAATGTTGACTAATGTGAGGTTGCATGGAATTCACTAACAAGCCTACAACTATATTGTTTTCCTACATCCACCTTTCATAGGCAGGGTCATTGTCCCATTTCCCTCTTCTGCAAACATGAATCTTGATTGACTGAGACCATGCCAGATGATTAGTCCCATCTAACTTCACTGAGATTACTGACCCCAACAGAGCCTCCACAAACCCTCCCAAACCAAACCCATAATCTGTAGATTTTTTCATCTCACCTTCAGTTTGCTCCATTGGCTAAACGAAGACAAACGAAAATAAAAATAGAGTGTTACTAGTTAGCATTTACTGCCCTAAGGCCAAAACTACTCTTCAAACAGCCAAAAATAGGATTTCACTGGACCCGACACCCAGAAGAAGAGAGAGAAAGCCTAGCCGCTCCTACCAGAGGCTCTAGAATTCTCTCCAACTTGGATCAATCTCAAAGATAATCAGAATATTTCTATTCTAGCCCCATGCACCACTTCCAAACTTCCTCTATACCCCTTAACATAAAAAACTCTCTAGTTAGCTAGGGTTTTTGGGAAACTCTCCAAGAACCTGCCTTGGGCCCCAAACAAGCACTGCAATCTTCTCCAAAAACCTCCTCTAACTAGGCTGAATACTTGCTAATTAATTAACCAATCAACTCTCCATACAATATGTATGGGATTAAGGAGAAGAAAAAGGAAGAAAGAAGAAGAGAGACATACCCGAGGCTGCTCATTGATATAAATTCAATTTTCTATTCTCAATAAATCTATTTCTGTTTTACTGATAAAAAAACATTTACAAATGCTGAAAGTTCCTAGGGTGAAATATGGTGAGAGAACATGAGACTAAAGAAAAGATATGAGGGAGAAGACTTACTTGGCCTGATTGGGGAATTATTCTAGAGTGGATTGATGTTTTTGTGATTTTTTTTTTTTTGATAGATAGCTTGTATTTTTTATTGGGTTGTGGCAAAAGCTTCCACCTGCAGTTCTTAGGGTTGTTCTCAGATCATGGAGAGTAATACTGTTATCGCCACCAAAGAAGAGGGATAATTTCTAGTGTTCAAGAGCAGCAGTTGTGTGGTCTACATGGAAAGAAAGAAATAGTAGAATTTTTGAGGATAAAAATCAAGCAAAAGAGGGTTTCATAGTTACAATTTTGGGAAGAGTGACACATTGGGTAAAAGTGCTGTCCATCTTTGCTTGTATTTCCTGTGATGGCATTATAAGAAATTGGCATATTATTGCAAATTCCTCTATGACAAGAACAGAAATTTGTATTCCTTGGAATTTTCCCTTGTTCTTATTCTTTTGTACTGTGTAGTATTCTGATCTGGCCATTGAGACCTATATTTGGCATGCATAGCTCCATCAATGAAGCCTTTCAACAAGATTGTTCAACACTGTCCCTGTCTCTCTCCCTGATCTTTAGAATCACTCTACTTGGTTTTTGTCAGTCTTCTTGAGGATGAACCTTTGCTTCGACACTAAGATGTCTTCTCCACTTCGCCGCTGGAGATACTCTTATCTTTTTATTCTCCCCACCATTTTTCTATTGATGCTTCCAAGATTATGACTTGGATGCTCAAATGCCTGGAGCTGAGTGAACTTGTAGGAGAGAATAAAAGAGAAAAGAGAAGAGCGAAAAAACTAACGATAATAGAGAGAAATAATAGCTCACGCAGAAGAGACACTCAAATAGT
The DNA here is from genome assembly GCF_055504915.1 of Nelumbo nucifera. NCBI lineage: Eukaryota > Viridiplantae > Streptophyta > Magnoliopsida > Proteales > Nelumbonaceae > Nelumbo > Nelumbo nucifera. The sequence goes on along the minus strand of NC_142655.1, from coordinate 23,060,543 downwards.
CTCATTATTCAAAATTTAATTTCCATTCATTCCCTGTCCATATAGTGGTTGAGAAGACATATTATAAAAAGTGGGGTTCAGATTATTGTTCACCCAAATTATAAAGTTGCCATTGGTAAGCTTCAGGCCAAAGAAAATACCATAAATCTTGTTATACTTATCCAATGACTGTGAAACTTTAAACACAAGTCAAACAAGACTTAACTTACATAACTGGCAAGTCTGATACCATAGAAACTAAGAAAAATTATGTAAGTACCTCTATAATAAATAAATACAAAAAAAAATCCCAGAAAATTATTAATCTCATAAGCTAAATTTGAAGACAAGGAACTGGATCTGACCAAAGAAAACACTTAAAAAAGGACAAGGACACCAGATTCTACTGCTTGGGAATGTTCTTTGGTTGTTAGAACTTAGCTTTCAAATGAAAGACTGAGCTGTAAGGTTTCCTCATTGATCACAAACCCAGGTTATGGAATTGCTTTGATTTGAACTTGTGTGCTGACCTAGTAGTTTTAGCATAAATTCAGTTATTGATTCAACAATCCAATCATTAAGATTTCTCGTCATCCTTGGATTCCAGATTGTTCCTGCTGTAAATGGCTTAAAGCATTTTTTTCCTTTTTGGGCTGTCATGAAGATTGCAAGGAAAATGTCCATGAGAGGTCTGTTATCAATAGTCCCTCTACTGCTTTTTTTACCTGAGTGCAGTCTTCTATTGTGTATTTTGTTCTTTTGGTGAAGTTATGGTAGGATTTTTCGACACCTTTCCAAAGTCTAGATTCTCCCTGGTTCCACTTTTTTGCCATCGAACCATATTTAACCACTACAAGTGTTTGCCTCAATAAGCTCTCCAGTTCTTTAGTTAACCTGCAAAAACAATTTCCGTAGCAGAGAATTGTTGAATATCCTCAACTGTCTTATACCCAGACCACCATTAGCTTTAAGGATTATTCCCACAAGTTAAACAAGTTATTTTATTGGAACATCAAAAATAGCTTTTTCTAAGCAAAAACTAAATACAGATGTTGATTCATTATCTCATCATCATCATCTAAGCCTTATCCCAAGCATATGGGTCAGCTATGTGATTCATTATCTAAAGTCAATAAATTCATGATTTTTTTGGGTGCAATTATGTGGTTTAGGGGTGTTTTCTAAATTGATGATGGCTTCTAGTTGATTTGGTCAGTGAAACTGCCATGATATTTTGAAGAAATTTAGAATGTAAGCACATGACAAATTGAGAAGTTTGTTGATATGTTGAACTTCTCAAAATGTAAAGAAAAGAAATAATAGCAGAAATTTGAGAGTTTCATATTACCAGGGGTTATTGTTTTCCTCACTGAAGAAACAAAGAAAATTTTGAGAAGGTTCCATTGAACTCTGGGTGAAGTCATCAATCGTAGAAGTTCAGCCCTGTCTTCCAGAGTCAACAGCTAGTTTATCTGAATCCCTAGGTCAGCTAACTTTTTGGTTTATAGTTTGGCTAGGAGTGGAATTATAAAGGATTAGTTATATTTGGGTTCAACTATCCCATGTATTTATATCTTTCACTTTATTATTTCTTATCATTGTTCTCCCTTGTATGTTGGAGGGCTTGCCTTTTTCTGTACCTTTTACTTTCTCAATGAAGTTCTCCTTTTGTTATTGATCAAACTAAAGAAAAACAAAATTGGGGAAATTACAAACCATGTACATGCTTATATGTTTGTCTGTACATACATATAAACATATGGCAATTCCATTTTGTGTCATATGGATTTGATTTATATTATTTTTTCTGCAGGTTTATAATTACACACCACTTCCGTCAATTAATAACAGCATTAAGGTTAGTCAGACTTGTACATATTTCCCTCGGGTGGTTGCTCATCACCTTTCTTTGTACTTCTTTTTTGTTTTAATAAAATTTTTACTTTATCTTAAAAAAAGACTTGTAACTTTTATGGTATTTATATGCCAGTAATGCTTGTGCATTTAGATGTGTCTTCTAACAATTATGGTATGATGCTGGTGGTTATGACAGATTCTATATTTTCTTTAGCCATCTTACTTTTTATTGTAAACCTTTAATTTGCACACTGTTGTCTGTTGGCTTCAGATGACGTCAATTTTGGTTCGTGTTCATAGTTTGTGAATTGGATAGCAGATAGCCAACTTCCTTGATGGAATATTTTTATATTAACCTTTTTTTTGTCTATTTTCATTGGCAAAATACTATTATTATATAATATTATGCTCATCTGTCATTGGCTTCATGTGTTTATCTGTTTTATTGGACGCTAGTTGTGCTTTCTTCTTTCTTAGTGTTGATTCTTTGTGTAGATGGAAGTTGGAATTGAAGATTGCCTGCATATTGAGTTTGAGTACAATAAAAGCAAGTAAGTGAACTCCTGTTGGAATTATTAATTGCAAGTGCAATCCCTTCAATCTTTTTGCAGATAAAGTCAGACATATTTCTTTTTGCTAATTAGTTAAATTTTCAGGTATCATCTGAAGGATGTAATCATTGGTAAAATATATTTTCTTCTGGTGAGAATTAAGATTAAAAATATGGAGCTTGAGATCAGACGTCGAGAATCAACAGGATCAGGGCCTAATACATATGTTGAGACAGAGACCCTTGCAAAATTTGAATTGATGGATGGAGCTCCAGTAAGAGGTATATCCAGTGACTGTTTTTAAGTGCTTATTGAGTTCTGCATATAGTACCATATTTATCCAGATATCCTTTTTCACTTTAGGTTGCATCTCTTCCCTCGTATGTAGTAGGTATCATATTTATGTTTGAGAGATGAAGTTTAATGCAATTAGGGGATAATGATATGAGTTCAATACATATAAGGATTGTGCATGGCACATGTGCTTGTGGGAACTGTAATGTGAGATGTTAATTGTGTTATGTCACGCTTAAATCTTTTAGGCCAAAAGGTTGCCACATGTAGATAATTCTAAGCACCATAATTTTACCTTCTTTGAGAAGATTGTTAAATCGGTGATGAGATTATCAAGTTATTAGCATGATTAGCTCTGAATCTTCTAATCAAGCTAGCTTTTTAGTTTGATTGCAAGGGGAAATCATCCAGCAATGGGTATTTCTTCCTTTATCTTCATCATATATATTCTCAGGCTTGGTTCGACTATGGTTTATCTAAGACAGTTATCTAGGCTTCTCATGAAGTAGCTGTCTCACATATACACATGTTTATTCTTGTCCATTAGGGGAATCAATTCCAATCAGACTATTTCTGAGCCCATATGAACTTACTCCAACATATCGTAACATCAACAATAAATTCAGTGTGAAGTATTACTTGAATCTTGTTCTTGTGGATGAAGAGGACCGACGGTATTTCAAGCAGCAAGAAATTACAGTTTATCGTCTCCAAGAAACTTCTTGATTGTATGACCATGTCTCAATGTCTCAGACTATCTTGAAGATATTGCAATGATTGGTTTCCTTCTACCATGGTACCACCTTGTATGAAACTCTGGTTTCGATTCGTAGAAGTCTTTTATCCTACCTTCCATCCTGTCTTTTCTTTCTTTTTTGTTTCCTTTTTTTTTCTTTAGGGGTTGAGGGTGGAAAAGAAGGTTGGGCTTTGGGGATCAGGTAGGAAATTCCTACAATGGAAGATACTAAGGTTTGGTTTTTCAGCAACTTTGCCTTTGCCATGAGTAGCAGTGACCTTATCGTCATAGATGCATTGACAGTGCCTTGTGGATTTGAATGTACTCTTCGGATTTGGTCTGTCTTATATTGTCATAAATTACTGGCATTTGTGATGTGGCTGTCCAATCTTGAACATATTGAGATGTTGTGTTGTGTTGGCTTTTAAAGTGTTGGTCTTATTGATGAGGATAATAGTAACAATGATGATGATGGTGATGATTACTACTATTACTACTACAGTTATTCTACTTGCTTTTGAATCTTCGATGAGAATGAAAATACAATCTACAGTTTAGGGGGTTGAGAAATACTTGTGTTGGGGATCTTTGTGGTTTTTTTCGAAATAGTATGTTAGAACTTAGAAATAAAAGAGCAAAAACATATAAGAAATAGTATGTTAGAACTTCTCTCTCTCTCTCTCTCTCTCTCTTAGAAATAAAAGAGCAAGTTCATCTCTAACAACTATGAACTATTACAGTTTTGTCCTACTTACAAAAATTTTGCAAGATATTTGTGAGATGTTTCACATGTCTCAAATTTTAGATTTATTGTCTTCAAAAAAATAGATTTCGAAAATTTTCAAAGAGGTTATGGTCACGTAATTTAGATGGGAATTCAGCTATCTTTGGCCTTTCTTATTGTTAAACAAAGAAAGTGTTAACAACCAGCACAACGTTTATGATGTGGAAAAGATACGGTATGGGAAGAGTTTTGACCATTCAAAACCCACACATGAATTTTGATAAATAACACCTAATTTGCAACCGCGTTTATGATTCCAGCTGACTGTTTAGAAGTTTTTCAGATTTCATATCTTTTCCGTATCATAGTTGAACCCTTTGTTATTTGCTAATATTTTAACCAGATTAGGGGCCATCTATTTGTATAACGGTGGAACCTCGGGCTGGCAAACACAGCTAGTACCAACATTGTGTAATGCCCTCTTATAATAATAATTTTGATCAAAACATTATATGATGGTTGATTAGTTGCATTTCAACCTCTAGTATCTTGAAAATTTCCTACTTGTGGTTCACGTTAATGTTTTCAACCTGTGGTTGAACAGGATAATTAGACCTGCTAATTTTGTCATCTAGCCAAATTTTATAGGTTTTATCATCCCAAGCCCCTTTTTATTAAATAGTTGATTTTGTCAACAGATGACCCAATTAGTTGAACCATTGACCATTAGTAATGAGAATTGATTTGTTTGACCTAGGTGGTTAAACTACTGAATTGAGATTGGAGGGAAATGCAATTCCAAACGGTTTTTTTAAAACATTGCTTTTGCCTTTTCGAACGTTTTTAACCCAAGGTTTTAAACCCAGACAGCCGAACTGCTTGGCCCAGAAATGGGTCAAGGTATCGGGTCCATTTCAGCTCTGAACCATTATTTTCCAAAAATCATTGAATTGATCAGTGACCCACTAACCCAAGCAATCGAATTAGCAAGCCATTTGACCCGAACAATAGATTTTGGGCCAACTTTTTATTTTAATTATTTATTTTTTTAATATTTTAAAGTGTAACAGGCTGATCCGTTTGGACCAGACAATCGAACCTCTTATCCGAAATCCGTGGCCTAAGCGATTTGAGTTTCAGGTCAATTTTTAAAGCATTGTTATAACCCATGGTCAAATGAATTAATCGGACTATCAATCCATCACTCAACCTCCTGGGTCCTTTTTCAAAATTGAATTGATAGTTGCAAGTAACTATTGCCTCAGTCAATAACTTGGTGACCCAATTATATTAGTCGAACTGTTAAACCATTTGATTTGATTGCTAAACCATTTGCCTTAATCTAATTAGATATTAATTCTCTTTTTTTCCTTATTTACTAATATTCTATTTTCATCATTAATAAAAAGTAATTATTATTTGTTACACGCTTATTTTTGTCCAGCATGAAGAATATATAATGTTAGAGATGTGTCTTTTTTAACAAATTTTCTATATTTCATATATATATTTTTTATATTTTTATTTTATTATCTAATTACTATACCACATTTGAACTATGGACCTGCCACTCAGATGAAAACACAGTTTTATTTTTGGATCAATTTTAAAAACATTAATTTTTTATACCATTGAAATTAGTGTACAAGAACAATCCTTATAATTTTGATATTACATAATGTAAAAATAGGTAATGGGACTAATAGCCTATAGATGCTAAGTTTTGGGTTCATCTTTATGAACCTTGATCAATACAAAGAAACTTAATGTTGGTCATATGTGGACTGTGGAGTCTTGAGTGTTGTTTTTAGGCCATGTTTGGGAGTGCTTAAAAATAAGTGCTTATTTTGACCATTAAGTATTTATTGGTATTTGGGGAATAAGCCCAAAATTAGTGCTTATTTTAAAAATAAGGGCTTATTTTTTAAGCCCTTATTCAATTTTTTTCTTCTAAAATTATCCTTAGTTGAATTTTAAAATATCACTTATAAAACAATTCCATTTGAATTTTGTAAAAGTGCTTTCATAAAACTATTTTTTTAAAAGTGCTTTCGCAAAAGTACATTCATAAAAGTGTTTTTATAAAAAAAAATAATAAAGTACTTTCGTAAGGGTATATTTTGAAAATTTGGAAGAAAATTGTCAAAATAGTCACAAATGCTTATTTTAGTGCTTATTGGAGAAAAAACTACCAAACACCCAATATAAAATAAGTAAAAATAAGCACTTGAAAAAGTTGGATGCCAAATACAAATAAGTGTTTATTCAAATAATCACTTATTTTTAAATTAAGCACTCCCAAACATGGCCTTAATTGTTAATGTATTATTAGAAGTACACTTACGGTACCATTGTCCTCCTCCATCTCATCATTGTTAGAGTCAGTGCCTACTTGCCACATATCTCATGTTTTAAGAACTAGAGCCTTCTTTTAAATGGATTCTAACTCCTATATAAAATTAGGGATGTGAATTGAACATGATTTGGTGCAATCTCATCTCGTCCATTATGAGTCCATTACATATGGACCAGGTCCAATCCAATCCGAAGAATACTCTAGACCATTTAGGGCCAATCCAATTCAATATTTGGACCGTCCAATCTGCTGAAATTGGTTTTAATTTAGATTGCTTCAAACTGAAACCTAGTCTATTGACACTTGTATTCTTATCTTTTATCAATAGATCAGATATTGGTTCAATTTAATTCAATCCAATATAAATCCATTACAGATGGATCAAGTCCAATCCAATCCAATAAATACCTTGGACCATCAAGTCCAGACTAGCCCAATTCAACATGTCTTATTGGTAGGTCCAATCTGGTTATGAATTGAATAGTATCGGGTGCTTGCTATTACGGCTTTTTCATAATTATGGTGGGTTACAATGCTTAAATGTAAAATAAATGAAGGGGCACATGACCCATGCATCCGTCTATGTTCCAATACTACAGCCTTTAAAAATAGAAAATTTTAACTGTAAAGAAATCTGTAAGACGAATCTGTAACTGAACAGAAATTAATTATTATCATAAGTTAATAATTGTATTTACATTAATTACTATTAATTGATATTAAATTAATAATCAAAATTTGTTGTTAATTAACTAAAAGTATTCAAAGTTATTGTTAATATCTAAAATTTTAATAATCGTATTTTTCATTTAATGTTGATTTACAGAGAATAATTATTATTAATTTAATATGAACAAATATTTTTTAATAAATTAAAATTTTTAATAATTTTTAGTAATTTTCATAATTGTTATTATTTTTAAATGAAATTTTGATTAACTTTAAATAAATAAAAATAATTACAAGGTAACCACTCCTCAATGTCAAGACACTCTACCCCATCCTCGTCCTATCCCTAGTGTGAGGCAAGTTCAAGACAAGGTAACCACTCCTCAATGTCGGGCGGGTTTAGGGGCAAGTCACCCCACTCCTCATCAAGGATGGGGAATCCTCGAATTTCCCCGCCCCATCCCTAGTACTGGGCAGTTCAAGTAGAGGTGTAAATTGGGTCGTATTGTGTTGCATGGCACGACCCGCATGTAACTCACACTTTGTGTGGATCGTGCCATGCTGGCCCATGAGGCATCCCTGGCCGTGCCTCCCTCCCCTAGGACAATTTGGGGGTTTAGTTCGACGCAACCCACGGCCGAGCCCGTACGGGCCTATGTCGTGCCGTGGGCCAAGCTTGTCCATGGGTCGAGCCTTCAGCCAGGCTAGGTCGCAACCCGGGCCAAGCTATAAGAGGTCCATTTAAAAAAAAATAAAAAATATGTTTAAATTGTTATTTCATAAGATTTTTAATGTATACAATTGTTTATACAATTAGACCTATTCATGGGTTGGGTAGCCTGACGACCCAACCTGTGAGCTTGAGCTTGGGCTTTCTCAAATAAGCCCAACCCAGGCCTAAGCCTGGCCCAATACTATTACATATATAAAAAGTACTTATGTTATATATAATAAATATAATATATACTTCTTAAATTTTAATAAATATCAATTTACTATTAAGAAATATAAATTAGTTTATTAATTTATTAAATTATTACTAAATTAATATAATATTAGTTTATAAAAGTATATTTAAAATAAGACATTTTGTGTACAGATCAGGCTTCCGGCTTGGGCTCAAGATCTAGGCCCGATGGTCGAGTCGGGCTCACACTCAGGCTTGCACATTTTCTTTTGCTAAGGAGGCATGTTTTAATTATAAAACTATGATTTTTTACATATTAAAATTTTTATATAATTCTATTCTAGTATAAAAAAATATATATAGCACATATATATATACTTATATATAAAATAATATTATATTAATTTAGTAATAATTTAATAAGTATATAACATAAGTACTTTTTTTTAAATTAATCAAAATTGAAAAAAAAAGTTATCTTTTGTAATTATTGTTAAAAATGTTAATTATATACATATATATATAATTATTTCACTAATAATTAACAATTACATATTAACATTTAGTGGATTTTTAAATTAATAATTTTTTTATTGTTTAACCTCAACCTATTTATATTATTACTACTCTCTCTCTCTCTCTCTCTTAAATGCAATAATAACAGGCATTAAAATAAAAGGCTTGGAAAACCTAAAGGTCTCTCTCTCTCTTAAATATCTTTTTTAAATGGAATAATAGCATGCATTAAAATAAAATGCATTGAAAAACCCAAAGGTCTCTCTCTAATAGTGTGTAGCTTTATTAACCTAATCAAGATAAGCAATCATTACTGTTTTATATTTTTAAAACAAAATAAAGAAAAATGCAAAAGAACTTCATGGCAGTAGATGGGTAGCCATACAAGAGTTTCAAAACCTCTTTGTCGTCTCTTGTCGTAACCCTAACTCCTGTCTCTTCTAGGACCTTCTCCATAGTAAGAGAAGGTGTGTTGGATATGATTTTGCGATTTTGTAGAGCAATTTGGTTTTGGGAGACAAATTCAAGATTTCCAAATACGAAATGAAGGTATGATGCCTAATCTGACACTAGTTATACTTCTACTGCTCAGGACCTTCATTGAAAGTAGGCTTCTTGTTCTGCTCCATTTTTGAAGAATCATCATCGCAAGTAGATTGTTAATTATTTCGATCCATGGGAACTGATGTAGGCCCTTTTGGCAAGCCTTCGGCGCACTGACACATGGCCGAGCTCGGAGCTGGTTAGCACGTCGTAAAGGGCAGGGGTTAGTGTCTAGCGCGGGACCAATGGCGCGACCAAACGCAATAGTTCTCGGATGTCCTCCCGCCTAGAGCTAAGGTTGCATCCTGACCGTTCGTAACATCCGCCATTAGGTGACCTCAAGTATAAATAGGGCAACATTCCCCCAAGGTAAGGGATCTGGACCCTGATCCGCAACTTGCATCCCACATTCTAGCTCTCCAGCTTCTTGGTGACTTCGTCCGAACTCCTCGGACCTCGTTCGCCCTCTTCACTTCACCCTAGTCCCTACTAACTTGACCATCGGAGTCCCCGCCTTGGGTTAACACCCGGGGCCTTTGACGTCCCCTTCCTTTGTAGGTCCTCGACCTCGGCACACCTCGGACCCTACTGGTCCTCGACCGCAATGCACCTCAAACTTAGACAGTCCTCGCCCTCAACAGTTCACAAATCCTCCTAGCCAGCTCATCCGAGAGACAAGGTAAATTTACTGTGTTGTCCTCAGCCCATTTTGAGCATCAACACTTGGCACCATCTGTGGAAACGACTGCTAAGTCTTCCCCCCAATGCTATAACTCAGCTTCCAATGAAATGGCTAGGAGCAAGGAAACTAAGCACAATTTGGTTACCAGGGACCAATTCCAAACGGTCCTCGACCGGCTCGACAATTTCACGTAGAAGCAAGACAAGGTTTGGCAATCAGTAGGAGGTCGCCCGTAGGGTGGCCGCCCCACTAAAAGTCGGGGGCACCGCCGCGGATGCTCTTCGTAGTCCCTCAATACCCGGCAGAAGCAGCCAGGGTGTGGGTCAGCCGTCGAGGACCCTCCAACCTCCCGATCAAAGGGAGAACGAATCAGTATGACCTTGCAACCAGCAAGCCAAAAGGAAACAAGACGCAGCCAGCCTATCCCTCGGCCAGCAGATCACCGACCTACGGGCACAGATCGACACGGTGAAGGATGAAGTTCGACAAGTCAAGGAAAGCCGACATGGCACATCGGCAAGCCAGCACCCCTCCACTTGGATGGACACGTGCAAATAGCTCGTGTGTGTGTGTTGATACGAAGAGATGTCGCTAGAGTAATCCACTGCTAGAATAAGCTGCTTGACCTCCATGGTGGGTGCAAAGTCACCGAAATCATCGATGACTGAACTAGTTTCTGCTTCCACGGGATAAAACGACACAAGAGCCTCTTCAGTTGATCTCAATCTGACCATCTTCGTCCCTCTTCAGCTCCCGGCCATGGGATAGAATGGTACAAGAGCCTTGCTCAGAGCTTCCTTGAGCACTTTCCAATCGAAGAAATTGGCTGAAGCCGAACTGCTAGAGTTCCACCAGGTCCATGTTAGACTTCTACAGGCTTTGCTGCGGCGTCTCCTGCGTCGGGCGCACCATAATCAACTCCTTCACGCTGATAATCATCTTCTTCGGCGTCGTCCGACAATCACCTCACCTGAAAGTACCCATCACCAAGCCACAATATTTTAGCGCCACCCGTGTTAGCCCACTGGCTATTATGCGTTGTATGGGACCCACGACTGAAAATCTCGCATATTACTATTACAGAGATTTCATTTCAAGCCAGTTGTGATTTGAGAAGGTTTTTCATGATTTTTCGGAATTATAATTTCCAGGAAAGGAGTGATAAAGAAGACAAAGAGGGGGAAAACAAATCTGAGAAGAAGAAGACAAAGAGGGAGAAAACAAATCTGAGAAGAAGAAGGATTGGTGAGAGCTTCCTATTTAAAAAAGGGACTTAGGGAGAGCTGATCCGTCATTTACGTACGGCGCCTACTAATGTGGACCAGGTGTGAACCGGCCCCTCTAATCTCTTTACATTGAAGTGGTTTCGTACCACTTTCAGCGCTAAAGAGGTGTTCGGTGGATCTTAACACTGAAGCCCAATAATATCTAAAGTACAAATGACTCGGGTCATTATTTTAGTGGATTTTATCCATATTGCCCCTCTAATGCTCAATTAATTTATAACATCTCATATGAAGACTCATTAGACCCATCACCAATTATAATGAAACCAATAATTATTTACTAGCGGAGGGGGCCCTGCGTTGTAGGTGGCTCATTCATAAACTATTATGCTCGACTTCAATTCAAATTAGAGACTTGAGTTCGAACTTGAACTTGGCTCGAATCAAAAGCTTAAAAGTTCGAACTCGGTTACATTTGATTGCAGGTCTCTCTAGCAGCCAAGGTGTCAAGATAAGGTTCTGAGCCGAGGTCTCCCTCAATTGCCGAGGTGCCAAATCGAGGTCTCCCTTAGCTGTTGAAGTGTCGAGCTGAGGTCTCCCTCAGTTGGAGAGATAGTGGCATTCTTGTAATTTGTAAGAAAAAGAGAGAGAAAGTTGGTAGGAGAGAGAGTGGCATTCTTATAATTTGAAAGAAAAAAAAAAAAGCAAAAGAGAGAGAGAGTTGGTAAAGAGTTGGCATTCATGTAATTTCTATGAAAAAAAGGCAAAAAGTAATGTTAGATTCCATTTCCCTCATCCTTAGGCCTTCTTACGTACACATTTCAACTTAATATATTTACTAGCGGAGGGGGCCCTGTGTTGTAGGGGCTCGCTCATAAACTATCAGGCTCCAACTTGATTCGAATTAGAGACTTAAGCTCGAGCTCAAGCTCGATTCGAGTCAAAAGCTCGGAATTTTGACCTTGGCTACCTTTGATTGTAGATCTCTCAAGTAGTCGAGGTCTCCCTCAATTGTCGAGGTGCCAAATCGAGGTCTCTCTCAGCTGCTGAAGTGTCGAGTTGAGGTTTTCCTAGCAGGCGAGGTGTCGAGCTATGGTCTCCCTTAGTTGCCAAGGTGTCGAACTAAGGTCTTCCTCAGTTGTCAAGGTGTTGAGCCGAGATCTCCCTTAGTGACCGAGGTCTCCCTCAGTGGTTGAGGTGTTGTCTAGCTCGAGCTTGATTCGAATTAGAGACATGAGCTTGAGCTTAGAAGTTTGAGCTTGGGTTGGCTCAAACTCGACTACCTTTGATTGCAGGTCCCCTAGCAACTAAGATGAGGTCTCCCTCGATTGGAGAGAGAGAGAGAGAGTGGCGTTCTTGTAATTTCTATGTAAAAAGGCAAAAAATACTGTTAGATTCCATTTCCCTCATCCTCAGATCTTCTTACATACATATTTCAGCTTAATATATTTATATAGATATAGATATTAAATAGTATTATAAAATATGAATAGTAATAATATAATATTCATAATACTAATATTATAATATAATCATATAATATTACTAACATTACTAATTAATGATTAATATTATAATATGTTATAGTAATATTATAATAGAAATTAATTAATTACAATATTGATTATCACCGTACAATTTCATTAATTACTAATTACTAATTGATTATTAATTATTAATAATATTTCATTAATTAATAATAATTATAATAATTCATAATTAATTATTGATTAATCAATAAATCATTATTAATAGTAGTTAATTAATTATTAATAACATTTATTAATTAATCATAATAATAATTAATTATTATTACTTATTATTATTATTAAAAATACTAATTATTAATAATATGTATTATTTAATCATAAAAATAAATAGTTATTGACTAATTAATAATTATTGAATTAATTATTAATTATTATTAATTATTAAGATTAAGTATTAATTACTAATTAATTGTTAATTATTAATAATATCATTCATTAATTAATAACAATAATTCATAATTAAGTAATATTTAATTCTTATTACTTGTTTTTAATTAATTAATTATTAATAGTAGTTAATTAATTGTTAGTAATAAATATTAATTATTAATAATAAGTATAAATCAATCATAAAATAATTAATTATTAATAAATAATTAGTAATTAATAACTAATGAATTAATCATTAATTTATTATTAATTAATTACTATTAATAATTAATATTAGGTAATATTTATTATAATAATTTTTAATATTGTTTCTTTATTGAATTATATAGATAAATAAAAATTATCTTATATGGGGTTAAATTTGACATTTGACATTTTTTAGAATTCAGAACAATATTCTATGCATTCAAAGTTTAGAGGAAAGAAAAGTTCACCAATACCAATATACCTCTTAATGTAATTATTGAACTTTCAGATATCAAACGTTAGAGCAAACGAACAAGCCCTTAGTCTTAGGCTCTCAAGCCCCTCACCAAACCTTATCCACCCCAAGTGGTCATAGTAGTGGGACTCATGGCCTGGGTGATGACAGAAGTTCAGAACAGTAGAGGAACTCCCTCCCATAGAAGTGGTTGTGGGTCCCCTGCAGATTGCATGATAAAATGGATGTTGGTGAAGATTCTTGTTTTGGTGGACTGTGACTTAATGTTGATTGTCGAGACAAAGATGTGGCCGCAAGTTGGGCCGGGTTAGATCGGTTAATGTCAACCATAACCCAACCCGAGTTTGAGAAAAATAATATTTTTGTTTGTTAAGTTGGATTGGGATCGAGGTTGGTATGAGTTGATTCATTTATGCACGTATTCCCACCCTTATTTACACATGTTTTTTTTAATATTTTACCTTTGCAGGGGCCTCTACGCTAGTATATATATTAATACGAAAGGGGTTGTCTCCCCTTTTTCCACATGGCATTAATTTAATTACTAGTTAAATTTATAATTATAATTATTAATCATTATAATTACTAACGATTATATGGCATTAATTTAATTATTAATTAAATTTATCGATTATAATTACTAACCATTATGATTACTAACGATTATAATGGCAGTAATTCAAATCCATTATAATTATTAAACATTCTTCAAAATTCTCAAATTACAAGAAATAAACATAAGAAATTTTATATATTTTATCTGCCATCGGTTTTTGGGTCGATGGTTCGACCGTTTGCTTCGAACAGATGGCCCGTTTTAACAACAAAAATTATGGAATCATTTTGGTCATCAGTTTTTGGGTCAACGGTTTGACTATCCAGTTCAAATAGGCGACCCATTCTAACAACAAAATTACAGGCAAAATTACTAACAATTATAATGGCAATAGTTCAAATCCATTATAATTACTAAAGATTCTTCAAATTTCTCAAATTACAAAAAACAAACATAAGAAATTTTATATATCTTATTTGCCACCAGTTTTTGGGTCGATGGTTCGACCGTCCAGTTCGAATGGATGGCCCGTTCTGACAACAAAAATTATAGGCAAAAAATTATGGAATCGTTCTTATCACCAGTTTTCAAGTCGATGGTTCAACTGTCCAGTTCAAACAAGCGTCCCGTTCTGACAACAAAAATTACATGCAAAAAATTGAGTGTGTGAGGTCCATTAAGCAGTATCATACGTGTTACGTCATTTTACTCATACGACCCAAAAATTGAACCGTTCTGGCCATTGGTTTTCGAGTCAATAGTTTGATTGTCTGGTTCGAACGAACAACCCATTCTGACAACAAAAGTTAAAAGAATAAAAAAATTGCTAAAACCATTGAACAAGTCAACGAATTAATGGTTTGACTACTCGGGTCAATAAATCGTTGACTGATTTAATGATTTTTTGTCAGAAGCTGGGATTGAAATAAAACGAAACCAATTGACTAAACAATTCCCAATTAAAAATAAAAAATAAAAAAGCGGCGATTCTACCGTCAAGTATAATAGTAAGCCCAAACCCATTTGTATAACAACAGCCCCAACCGTCCGGGTCTGATCTGATCCTAGCCAGGAAGACTTGGGGGGTTTGCCGGCTTGGGTCCCACTATATAACCAGCCTTCGCCCTACAAATCTATTATCCCAATTCATATGGCTTGGACAAGAATGATGTATGAGAATAGTTGTTGTTTGTACAAACTACAAAGGAATAGGATGATTGAGAATTGAGATCACACAACACAACACAATGATTTGACAACTCAAGCCAATATGGAACCGTAGAGGAAGGACATACTTTTAACATTTAACACATGATTCCATGCACCCTTGGTCATGGTCGGGTGGCAGCAATAGGTCTCCATTTCCGGTGAATGACTTCATTGGTGAGAGGCGACAAGCAGTGTTTTTGAACTGTTATTAATCCGGATGGTCGGACCATTTGGCCTAAAAATCATTCAGGTAATTAGTTCCATTTCATCCCTAATTAGGTTATTGGCCAAAAACTGTTGTGATTTTATCAACGATTTTGTCTTGAACAGTCGAACCATTGATCCATTCGATCTAAAAACTGGTGATCAAAGTTGCTCCGGTTCTAGGTCGATTTTTAAAACTTTGCTTTAAGTAGACATTCCAAAAGACCGCAGACCAGTAGAGGGGTGCCAAACGTAACCAAATTTTAGTCCTTTAAGCTTTTTAAAAGCTCAAAAAAACCACATAAAAAAGAACTACCAAATGCCCCAAATAAATAAATAATCTGATAATGATACCGAAAAAATTAAAATTTTTAACCAATCAATTGATATTATAAAAATGGTAACCAATCAAATCAGGTGGATCCACCAAAATCACCGAGCATTATGGGAGGAGGGTTGATTGGTCAAAACCCTTCAGCTGGTATCATGTAATCAACCCAAGCTTATCAGCTTCAGCCTTTAAGGGTTCGTTTGGGAGGGTTAAACTGAATATTTAGCTAAACTGATTCAGTTGCTTTGAAACACTCTAGAGTCTAGATGATTGAAGCAGACCAACCTTTCAAACGAGCGATTCACAGATGATTCGGGCCCTCCAAAATTTTCATCAAACATAACCTCACAAATCCAGAAATTGCTGCACTTCAGCCCTCCAAAGAGTCCCTAAGACTCAGTTTGAAAAGAGTATAAATGCTAATATACATACAAAATAATGCACAATATAAGATTTTGCATTCTACATATTGTACTCCTTTCAAACTCAAACTCAGCTTAAGAAACCCATAAAATTCATTATAAGTCAAAGCAACAAATCAGTCACTGAAATTATCAAACGGCCGTGCTGCTTTTTAGAATGTAAGAGATGCCATTTATGTTTATGGCTTTGGCATATAAAATTGGTATGGACTGTACCCTTGTTCATGTAAGGATTCAAATCTCGTGCAAATTAAAGGTTCTGTTGTAGTTCTTGTCTGGAGATGATACCATTTTTGTTTTTTGATGGGTTCACTTCGTGCAACTCTGGCAACTTGTCTGTAGATGATACCATGCAGAAGATGGCCTCATACTGGAAATGGATCCATTTCACTTAAATAACAAGCAACCACATCATCATAACCACTAAATTGCCATCACCTCACGTGTCAATCTGCCCAGTTGGACCACATTTTGTCCATACAACGTATGTATATAAGTAAGCTGCGTTTGGTAGCAGTGCAATTTTATTTACATTAATATAAATGTATGAGAAAATAAAAGTATGAGAGTGTAAATGAAAAAAATGCAAATTCCGGTTTAATTTAATTTGGGTTTTATTTTATTCTGATTCAGGTCTTATTTTACCTTAGTTATATGAAACGACCAAACAAATAAGGTAAATTTTGAAATAAAAATAAATCAGAATTTAGACCCAAACTATTTGCACAGCCATAATTTTGAATCAGTGCAAATAAATTTGCATTGCAACAACCAAATGCTGCCTAAAGCTCAGTGTGGGAAGAGTGTAAATACAAATATGTTCGGTGCAAAACCTTGCATAAGGTTTTGTATTTCTAAATATGTTCATATTTGTATTTCTAAATTTTGTATTTGGGTTATTGAACATATTTATTTGTATTTGAACTCACACATGAAGCCTAAGGCTCAGTTTGGAAAGAGTACAAATGCATATAAAATATAAGGTTTTGCACTCTACACATTTGTATTTGTACTCTTTCCAGATGGAAGGAGTACAAATACAAATATATATGTACAGTATAAATACATACAAAATAATATAAAATATATAATTTTGCACTCTACATATTAGTATTTATATTCCTTCCAAACTGAGCCTAAAGGGTGAAGATACATTTGATATGGTTGAGAAAATGATAAGTTTACCAAGAGAATTAAAAATGTTTTATTAGGCTCCATTAGGAAGGAGTACAAGTACAAATATATATGTAGAACGCAAATTAAAACCTTGTATTTTGTATTATTTTATATATATTTGTACAGTACATATTTATATTTGTACAACTTTCAAACTAAGCCTTAGGCTCAGTTTAGAAGTATAGTGCAAAAACAAGCGTAGAGTGCAAACCCTTCTATTTTGTATTACTTTATATGTGTTTGTATTGTACATATTTGTATACTCTTTCAATAAACTGAACCTTAAAACCAAAATAACACCTGAAGCAGCTGAATAGATAGTAATATGTCATACATTCCTACCTTTAGCCCACTCAAAGAGCTTTGAAAACTGTCATTAGCTCAGCTTCTTCGACTCATGAAGGATCTTGCCTCTGCACAGAAATTGAGCTGCTTTAGAGAAACAAACAAATCAGAAATATTGGCTTACATTTCCTATCGGATTAGGGTACAGTCAGCCTAAATTGGATTTTGAATCAGGTTAGAGTTCGTGTTCAACCCATGGCAAACCCAATTCATTGACATTGTAGCATTGAAACACTTTAGTAGTCTTGGTTTAGGTCGACCGGGTTTGGCATCCCATTTCATTTAGTCAGGTCAGGTTTGGGTTGAAGTGATTTCAGGTCTCGATTTGGATTGAACCAAACCTTTCCACTGTCACCCCTATTTATAATTTATTATGTTAAATGTGTTTTGATGAAAAAAGATTGTTCTAAGATATAATTTAAAACCATTTATTATTCATTAAATCTTTTTTTTAATTTTTAATTAATGAAACAAGCCAAAATCGAAAAGATGGTCGACCGGTACAACCGGTGATACAAAGTGATGAAAACGGTTCTCTAAATTTGATAATACTGCTTTTAGTAGAATGTTCGAGGGTTAATGTGGGGTGGGAGATAAAATCGTAAATAGATTGAAGTTTTGATAAATCCCTGAACAAACATATTAAATTTCTTCTTATCCCCATTCATTGTTTCTGTTTTAATTTCTATTCCAGTTTCAGTAAGTCCTGCAACAATACTCATTCCCTCTGGCATCAGTTGTGAGTTCTTCAATTGATCAACGTGCCATTCAGGACATGAAACCTCCTGTTGGCTGTAACAACACATGAAGTACTGAGACAGAGAGGTTCACTTTTCCCTAGTGATGATTCTCCTTTGCCGTGCACATCAGCACATGGTCCTTTGAATCTCCTTTACTGCATTTGGGTTTGGCTAACAAAACATTCTACTAATATACTAATGGTTTTGGACTGGACCCCGTTCAGTCCAAAATCAATTTAGACAGATTGGACGGACCAAAAAGACAGTGGATTGGATCAATTCGGTCTAAAATATTTATTAGATTGGACTGGACCTGATCAATCCATAATAAATTTATATTGGATTTAGTTGGATTAAGCCAATATCTGATCCATTGATACAAGATAAGAATATAGGTGTCAATGGACTGGGTTTGGGTTGAAACCAATCTAAATTAAAATGAATTTGAATTAAATTAGACGGTCCAAACATTGAATTGAACCGGTTCAAAATGGGCCAAACTATTCATTGGATTGGATTGAATCTTATCCTTTTGTAATGAATTCACATTGGACTGGATCAGATTGGACGAAATCCAGTCCAATCGACACCCCTATTTCTAGCTGTTTTTAACAGCCTGGTAAATCACGACACAAATCAAATAGTCTTGATATTTAAGACAACACCCCAAAAGCTTAATGTATTTTCTTGTCTACCGGACTGTCAATAGATCTATATAGAAAGACTTTGCCAAACAGTCCCTTAGATAAATGATGACATAAAAGTCTCTCAAAACAATGCTTTTGAGTGAACCCAGACAAGATCAGCCAGTTGGGTAAAATGGGTCTGACCAAAAGCCGGGTTCTACTGGAATGTAACCGCTTTTCTGTTTGGGAAATGGGTCACTGGTTTAACCATCCGGGTCAATATTGGTTACATCATAAAAAATCCATTGACCAGGTCAAATGGTTCAATGCGGTTTAGTTATCTGGGTCACCAACCAAATAAACAGTTTTTTTTTCAACTGAATGTTTCAGGGCGAAACAGAAGCAGAAATGTGGTCGAGCAGCAGGTTGAATGGTCGGACCATCCGGTTCAACTGCAGGTTAAAAACACTATCTACAAACTACAATACATCCCTCTTTCCCCAACCTAAAAAAGAAAATAAAAAGAATTCTAGGTTGTCAAATATAAACTTGGAAATGATCACCCAGGCCAGAGAAGATTGGATCGCCAGTTCCAACCATCTAGCTTGACATCCGGTCTGATTTTTGGACTGTTCTCTTGACCCGATTCCCACCTTAACAAACTACTCTAAAATTTACCCTGAAGTCCCAAAGGGAATCGATCAAAATTGAGTGGAGTGCTAAAGTTAAAAAAAAAAGTGAGGGAATACTATGTACACATGTGATTGGAGATAATTTTGATAGGCATTATGGGCCTCACTTTTGTGTGCATGAGCCCATAAAGTGAAGAAGGTACCCTCAAAAGCTGGGGTTTTCACCCTTCCTTGTGGTGGCAGTGGTCAAACAGTAGAGACTGATGTCTCATTCTAAAGTAGCTTTGCACTTTGCAGACTTTCTTCTTTCTTCTCACTCACTAAAGAATTGATACCCAAACAACAAGAAAAATAACACCCCACACAACCCATTCATTATAATTTCCCCAAACAGCACCCAACATCCTATCATACCGTTATTGGAATGTCAAAATCACCCTTAAATTTGCTTAATTTACTAAAAAAATAGAGGAAATCTGGATTTTTTTATTATTTTTTAATGGGTCCCACGAATCCATGGAAAATCAGAAAAATGAACCACCAGTCTTTGTTTCTAGAACAGTTCAGCCTTAAGCGTGCTTGGGTGCAAAGACTGGTGCCCCCTGGTCCACTAAAGGCAGCTTTTCAAAGCTGTTTGTCTTGTACAGGATCAACTGGGGCATGATAGCGCCACAACCCACAAGGGCTACAAATCTGCAATTCACAACATTTGAACAGTACTGTCTCCTAGACTCTATGTTTACTTGATACCCAAAGCTTACAGATTGAAAAACCAATACAAAATTGCAGTCCAACACCCTGTGAGAACACAAAAGGACAAATTAAAACAGGGTCAACAACCCTATTTGGCTTTCTGTCTTTTGTGCTTTGCAAGGTTCTGGCCTTAGCATCTTCTGTAGCTCAGTAGCTCTCTCTCTCTCTCTCTCTCATGTAGAAGTGTTTATTGAGTTTCCAAGGTGAAAAAAAATCACCTACCACACAATCAATCATCTATATTTGTGAGCATTCTATGCTGATCAGTGATCACTGCAAACAATAAAAAAATGGTTTTTAACTTTTTGTGTTTGAACAAACAAGCAACAGGCAAAGAATGACTTAAAAAAAGGGCTTTTAAAAAATTATTTTCAAGAAAATCAAACCATTTCTTTTCTTAATTACTTTGTTTTCAACCCTACCAAACAAAGTGACAGTTTGCTGTATATTTTCATTTTTTTCTTGGTCTTTATATATTGTTGAAGAAGACTGAAAATGAGTTAACGGGTTTTAGCAGAATAGTTATTAATAAGCTATCAATATATGGTTTTGGAATTGCACAACTCCATGGAGAACAAGATCCATAGAATTAGAGAATTATTGTACTGCAAAGGGCCAAAGTTTGCTACCCCCCTGAATCAACCACCCCACCCTACCCTTTATAGAGCTAGCCTCTAGCCTTCTAGTTTCACAAGCAGTTGCAAGCTTTAACCCTTTAAGTGGGTCCCACAAGAAAACTTACCAAAATTAGAGGAATATTTTAGAGATTGCTTTATGTAAAATACAAAACATTTGAACAAGAAGATAGCAATCAGATCGTATTGAATTTCAGCACTTGCCACTTGGTATATATGGGCTAGCTAGATGACAATTAGCAGTGGCTTGGCCCCACATGTTGAAGGCTTTCCTGTGGCTTTAAAAACCTTTCCACGTGGCAAGGTTGTTTGTGGGCCAACACCCTTCTGCCCCAGCTTCCTCAATCGACCCCATTAGATGTACTTTTTTTTCCTTTTTACTAGGAAGGATGACACATGAACACATGAAACTTAGCTGACAAAAGTGAGACCCATTGTAACTGTTCCAACTTTAACCCAGTTACTAAACAGACTTCTACTTTTGAAGAAAAAGAAAAGAAACAAAAGAATATTGGATCATCTCAGCCGTCTGATTTGTTCATCTCTTGGGTGAGACCCACTGAAAGCTGAAAATCAAAAACTTCTTCATCTTCAAACTCAATCATCATTCACTTGAAGGTTGAATGGGCATTAATTCCACGCTCCAAATGACCCCTTTAAGTGGCAGTTTTGTAATATGATGAAAACGTAAGCCTATTCTCGTACAACACTGTTATAACATTCTCTCGTCCTTCCACAGTTTTTATTACACCGTTCACTTCTCTTTTGGTGCAACTCTCCGGACTCCGGCTTTCACTCTCCAAAGTTTCCCCCAAAACCCCGCGATGAAGAGACGAGAAAGCGTGCTTTCTTCGTCTTCATCCCGCCGGGAAACAGCGCCGGAAAACCACCAAGCCAAGAGCGTTGGCTGCATGTCAGGCATTTTTCAGCTGGTCTGCAAATACCAACAGCGCCGGAAGTTCCTCACCTCTGGTATTCCAGCGACTTAATTCATTCCCTTTGTTTATTTCGTTTCTGACGCGATAATATATATTATTCTTTGTTCTTTTGATTTTGGGTTCAGCTCGGAAACAGGAGAAGAACGATGATAACGGTAATTTATCTCCGGTAAAGCCTAAGCCAACAACGGAAAACAATGAAGCGGCTGTGACAGCAATTGGAAGAAATGGGAAGGAGGGAGAGGCAGTCCAAACGCTAGGAAAGAATCCTACTTCAGCCTGCGATTTCCGGAGATTCTCATGCGACGTGCCGCGAAGCCCAACATTGCCGGCGGAGATCAGGCGGTCAAATTCTGTCAATTCACCCGAAGATTATCGCCGCCCCCATCCGGTGGTGGCGCGGCTTATGGGATTGGATGAAATTCCGGCATCACCCTCGCCGGAATCAGCGGCAGAGAAGCGGAGGAAACTGTTGGGTGCGTTGGAGAAATGTGACGAAGACCTCCAAACTCTTAAGAAGATCATCGAAGCCATTCGGTCGGCGGATCAAATGCCTTCGTCGCCGGCGGTGGACAACGCCGGAGTCAAATGTCCAAGAAGTAGTCCAGGGTCGAGGTCTATTAGTAAACAATCGGCAGAAGGAGATGTTAGCCTTAAATCTCGAGCAAGTTCTGGGTCCAAACGAAGTTTACGTGTTGATTCCAACGGTGTAGATTGGAGGATGAAGGAGAGGTGTTCGGAGTTTAGCAGCGAGCAGCCGAGTCCCGTTTCCGTTCTCGACGACATCTCTTCTTCCCCGCTAATCTCCTGCGAGAGAAGAGGGCAGAGACATGGTTCGTTCCACTTTTCAATTCTTTTTGACTTTTTTTTCTTTTCTCTCACAATTAACAGAAATCACAGGGGACCCATAAAATAGATGGTCCCACCCTCTGCATGTTTGTCACGTGGCAAGTTGGGCCGAAGATCCCAAGTTTATGGTAAAGGATTAAGTGGGTCCCAGGGAGAGACGGTCAACAGGGAATGATGATACAGTCGAAAAAGAGACACCACTCCACATTGAATAGTGGAGATGCTGACCGTTGATCCTGCAAAAGGAAAATGTCCTAGTTGGAACGCATCAATTGGCGGTCCCCACTCTTCACCTGCCTCTCTGCAACCTGCACGTGCATTGTGTGTGCGGATCCCACAAGGCAGGAAGAAGAAGAAGGACGTCCATTGTTTCGTTACAATGGGCCAGAACTAGTCAGGCCCAATAAGGACCCAAGACTGCTTAAGCCCCTAGATCATAACAGGCTGGGCCGAAGGTCCAACTTAAAATCTCTGTCAATTAGAGCTCTACTAACAACACTAGTACATTACAATGCAGGAGAACTGAAGAAGGCAAGAGAAGAAAACATCAGCATGTCCTTCCAAAGAGTAACTCTTGAATCACTGCCGAAGCTCGCAAGTCGAAAAGGAGATTATCCGTGCCAGTATTTCGAGTCGACGGTGAAGAAATCGGAGCAGACATTGTCGTCGCCGTTTGGGAGTAGCAAAGCCATGATACAGAGTGTCAATGAAGTTTCCAAGGACATGGAATGGGGAGAGGGAAGAGAGTTGGTAAGAGTAGGATTGGTTTTACAAGATAATATATTTGGAGACTTGATTGAAGAGGTTGTTAGAGAGATGGGTTTGAGGATGCATCCTTCACTTCTTCCCTTTGAAGCATGTAGAAGAAGACTATGTTTTTAGTTCAGTTTACTACATATATGGCTAATAAAAAAAAAATAGCTCAGTGAGATCTCTAGAAATAAAACAACAGAAACACCCTCATTAAATTACTTGGGTTGTCAAGAAATTTGGACAATTTGTTGTAGAATTCAATAGATCCATGTAGGTTGTGGATGAAAGAGCTTGATTTACCAAAATTGCCTTCAATTTAGCATATTTGGTATTCTTTTCTCTTCTGATTTCATTATCTGCATTCATTGTTATCCTCTCTCTCTCTCTCTTTCTCTTTCCACCTCTACTGCAACAGTTTGCATATTTCTCTGACATGACTTGTAAAACAACCTTGCAGATCATTTCTAGCTGAATCCATGTTGCATGCAGGAGCGGATTAGCTGGAGACAACATCATGCACACTGACCTGAGCTACCTATCATGGCTAAACATAATGAGCACTGACATGTTCACTCGTGATAGGTAATTCAGCCGGGTGTGTATGATTTTGTCTCCAGCTCATCTGATGCTTCATCAGACTCACTCCCCATGTTGCTGAGGCAAAATTTGAACTTGAATTTTGGGAGAATTGTGTGAATAATCCAGTCTCCAATTTGTCACTATACGTATAATAAGTCGTCATCATCTAAGTCTTATCAATAATGAATCATATTTCAATCAAAGTTCAAAATATCAATACACTCAATACTAGAAAACCAGTATCATTTTTCTTTTTTTACTTTTTTGAGTCTGAAGTTTACATTATAACTTCACATGAATATTATTATTTAAACCCACCAATTAAACCAATTCAAAATATCCAGTGTTTCAGCGACCTGAAAACCAATATATATCCTATATGCACCAAAACATTGTAATACTTGAACCTTGGTTTTGACATTGTATTGTCATATACATGCCCAAGCCCAACCAATAGGTAAACACCATGTTACAAAATAGAATTCTTGTTTGGCTTTGGATCAATACATTGACTCTCCTCACGCTATCCAACTCTTGTTATGACATGAAGCATTCTAAATTGTATAAACATGGTCAGACCAAAATGGACATTCTGTAATTTGATAATTCTTTGCTTATTTCATCTATCAGCTGATACTTCTTCCTACTACTCTGAATAAATTTCAAACTCAACATTGTACAAGTGCCTCATAGAGTTAAACTAAAACAAAAAATTGCATACAATTAATATTAGATCTCTCTAATTCAAACAATAGGAATTATAGACCCAGAAGGTGTTGAAGAGTTCGATAATAATTCCATAGAGAGTATTCATATATCCATAGTTACATGATTATAGTTTGTTAAAGATTAATTGCAAAAACATCAGTTTGGATAACTGAGACAACATGATAGAGTAGAAGTCTCCACATCAGCTGCCACCTAGCCAGTTGGACTCGAGAGAGTTTGAATATGCCCCTGCAGAGTTCGGATTTCTTCCTCACACCCACCTCACAGCCCTTGTAGCCGCCGTACATCAGGAATATCTCTGTAGATGTTTTCAATACATTGCTACAAGGGATGTGAGGTGGGTGTGAGTATGAATTTTGTGAGGAGGAAATCCGATCTGATCCTTTGTGGAATGTAAACTAGACCTCAAAATATATGTGAGCAACTTTGCCTTTTAACAAAATGGAAATTCATATCCTAGAGTGGAAGATCAGATTGTCATGATATACGTGGCAAAAACATTGTCACACCATAAGATTAATTAAGAGCAAAGGCTACACCAGGCTAAGTAAAAGTATTTCAGGGCCCTAAAATACAAATATATGCAATGCAACCACTGAGTGGAATGGTTAGAAGTGGGCATAGCAAATTAGCAATAGGCTTTGACCCACATTCCTGTTCATTTCTTCTTAAAAAAAAAAGGAAAAATTTCATTTCATTGCATTTTACAACATATTTAAAACCATTAGGGTCCGTTTGATTCGAAATCAAAATCCTTTAGATTTGAAATCGGAATGGTATATTCTCATAGTCTGTCTGATTCAGACAAGAATGGAAACGAGAATTAGAATCAGCAGGAATGAAATTTCATTCCCAAGTGAAGGACAGGAAATGACCATTCCCTCAAATGGGGGAATGCTACTCCAGAGAGAATGGGAATGGGATTCCAATTCCACCCAACCAAACAGTTGGAACCGGAATAGCCCATTTCGATTCTGATTCCAGACCCCTATTCCTGAAAACCAAACGGGGCCTTAGTATTACTACCATTCGGATTTGATAATTCCAAAATATCCTTTCAACCAAACTGCCAAAGTGGCAGTGTGTGTATTAGGTATTATCCTGGGCTGGACCGGGATGGGCCCAGGCCGGATTATACACATGGTGTAAGGGTGTTATACTAGGCCCAGACCGGGCTTCTGGGTTTTACGGGCGTAAAGGATTACAACACTCAATTAAAGCTTTCTGGGCTTTCCGGTCCCAACAACATTATCATTCAAACTTAAAAGCAAAATGGGCTCACCTAGCATGTGCTTGTCCATCAGTTTAGCCGCCTATAAAGAATTTTTAGGTGTAGGGAAATAAATAAAAATAAAATAAAATATAAATTTCTTTTATTAATAATGACTACCTTCGAAATTCCAAAAACTATGTTGTGAAAACTGAGGCCCTAAACCAGCTAGTTTTGACCACATTCTAGCTACTTAGCTAGTTGCATTTCTTTGTTCAGTTATGCCCAAAGCCTCTTTTTTTTTCCTTTAATACCCTATCTACGTATCTAGCTAAATGAAAGGCCCTCTTGTGATTGATTTGCAATTTGGCCCAGAGAGAGAGAGAGAAGAATTAATGTAGATATGATGCTTTCGCTCTTTACTCAAAACTAGTTTAAATGAATTGATTACATCTTGGATAAGTCTAGGTGTCAATGGGCCAGAGTTCATGAATCATGATGTGAGACTGGAGGGATACATGTCTATGGGCCAGAGTTCAAAGGTAATGTAGATTTTATTTTGGGGGTTGCATGGTCCTAGATGGTCTTTTACAATGTTACCCTTTGAAAGAGTTTTGAAGCAAGCCAATTATTATATAAATAATTTATTTAAAAATGTTACAAATTCTATTTCTTAGATGTGTTTCATTGGTATTAGAACTCTTGACTAAGCATCATGTGATAGTGATTGATCCAAATTGTGAGTGATTCTTTGTGTTATTTCAATCAGAATTTGATACTATTGTATGGGAGGATAGAACTGTCATTTGGTTTTGTACAAAAGCGCCTCATGAATATAATCATAAATGTGTTATTGGACCTCTTAATCAAGGTCAAAGAGAGTGGAATGGAGATTTCAATCCAAGAACAAAGAGATAAGGCATGTCATTAGGAAACCCTAATGCTTAAGGGTATAGAAATCACACACCTCCTTTAAGATGTCTAACACTATATGTATGATATAGTAGAGGCCCCAAAAAGGAGAGCTTGATCAAACACACACAATGCAAATCGTGGAGATCTATCTACTTCCCAACAGATCCAGTTTTAGGAGCAACCAATTCATTAAACAAAGGGAGTAGTTTGGTGTCCAATATGTGAGCTGATTAACCTAATTGGATAATTTCATGCTTAAAGATTTTTCTGATGATATTGCATTCAGTTTTAAATATGTTCAACATCAAGAGCAAAGTATGTTTTGTAGAAGAATTAAAATAATCAGTTTTCATATGGAGAGCTTAGGTTAATGGTAAAATTGATTTAGTTTTCTTGCTAATTTTTCCTGTTAAATCTTATCAAAGGGGAGTCTAAATTGTCGAATCCTTTATGCAAAGTCATCCTTTGCTGGTTATGGAATTTGGGGTTTCCATCTATCCCGATTTCTTGTAAACTTTTCTCATGTGCAACTTGCCGCTTGCAGTCCATATTTTACTCCCAAGCTATTTTCATGAAAGAGACTAGTTTTAATTGAATAATGAGTAGGAGAGTTGCTACCAAAACTAACAACTAGAGGCTATTATCCATCAATTGAAGGTGTATACATCAATGCAATGGAAAGGTATGATATGTAAGTTCATACAAAAAAGCACTTTTGAGTAGAAAATTTCTATAGCTCTTCAATGGGTTTATATTTTGCTTTTTTCATAATGCAAAAAGTATAACTTAGTACTAGTTAGTATTAATTCTCAATCTATAAGTGTGTGTTTGGTTGGAAGCATTGATTTGTCAAATCATTTCCTCAAGAATCAATGATTTTGAGGGGTTTGACAAATCACCAGTTTCTCCAAGAAACTATGCTTGGTAGATAAAATGCATGCTGCAAGGCAATAATTTCTCCAAAAATAAAATAAAATAAAATGTAATTGTCACAAGATTATTTGTTTGCATCTTATTTGCATGGATATGGCACTATCATGTTAGAAATCAGTTTGAAAATCACTCCTAATTCATGAAGTTATCTCCCCATATGGGTCCAATGAGTCAGATCATGACACGTTATATGTGTGTATGTGTGTGGTTTTAATTTTGAGTTCAAATCTACGCCCCACAACATCCCACAGCACATCTCCGCCCTGTATTGTAAACATCTACCGATGATAGTACCAGTCTCGATGATGTCATCATCGGGAGATAGAAGTTGAATCCAAATGCATAATTGAGAGTTTCAACATTCTTGCCATTTTATGGCCCATGTTTAAAAAGGGAAAACATAACAAAAATTAGAATCTAGAAAGAAACTAATGTATCTGAAACTTTACTAGGGCTCAACCACTCTTCACTAAATCTCATAAGCTTGCATATCATCATCTTCATAGTTAAAATAATGCTCATTCTAATCTTGGTTTTCGCCAAGTTGCAAAACCAAAACCCATGTTTCTATCATTGGACCTTATGCAACCCAGCATCTAGCAAGCCAAAACCTCAAAAACTACTTAATTAATTAATCTAATAACCGCTATAGTTGATATTTATATCCGCAGAGAATTCATGGACTCTTGGCATGTAACTCTCACACTTCTATTCTTGCAGCCCCACGAATAACTAAAACAACAAAAATTGATTAGCTTACTTTGACATGGACTAGCTAGATTATCAAACTAGAGAAACTATGATGTAGAAGGAAAAATGGAGGCTTAGAACCTACCTCAGTGCCTCTTGTGGAACACCTTCATCATAACATATAACAAAACATGAGTTAAAACACAATTCAATTCAACATCGATTATTGGTAGTCGATGTAGATAACTATAAATGCAAACCAACTAATATAGTCAACTTAACTCCAATATAGAGATGTCGATTCTGTTGAATGAACAAAGGCTTATTTGATAACCACATTATCCAAGAGTTACCTCAAAGACATCACCACATTATCCAAGACTTTAGACGCCCAATATAGAGATACCAATTCTATTCTCAACTTAATTAATAAAAGTTTTTTTTTTTTTTGAAAAGAAAAGGTTACTTTTACCCATCAGAATTTTTTTATTATTTCAATATTTAAATAAATAAAACATCATTTTTAAATAAAATTAGAATAAAATCTTATTTACCACAAAGGACCAAAGTGGGTCCATTAACCATTGCTCTTAATTCACCAATCTGGTCTTCAATCCCATCAATAAAAGCCCCTATTAGCTACTCCTTTTAATAAAAACAATCCAATCAAGGAAAATACAAAATCTCATTAGAAAATCCAGTCAAGGAGATATGAAAACTTTCAGTCTCAAATGACTTTTATAGCAGATCCTAAATTTGAGTTATGGTATGGTTTAATAGGATTTGGGACAAGTGAAGTGGTTTTAACCAACTTCCTCATTAATTCAAAAGTGCAAACCATCTTTCCATTGAAAAGTAAAAGGTAAAAGAAAGTAAGAAATCATCACTAGTAAAAAATGGTGAAAACAAAACTGACTTGAGAAATAAAACCATCACGTAGAGCTTCCAATTGATGGGGGATAAGGTGATCCTCAAAGTCCCCATGTCCTAGTTGACCATATTTGCCCCACCCATATTTTCTATAATTTATTAATCAGTTTGTTATTTTTTATATTTGTTTAAATGATCTGTTATTTCTTATTAGTCAGTATAAATTTGATGGTTTTTTTTTATTTATAAATTTTCTACTATGATTTTTTTGGCTTTATAATTTGTTGGTTTAGCATTCTGAAGTGGTACCACTACCTGTTTTTTTTGGTTTTAAGGGAAGGTCTTTTTGTATAGTGCAAATCTCTTTGAATTCTATTAAAATTTGTTAATTTGTAAACTTTTGTGTTTTATTTCTAGTACACATCTTCGCTCCACAGCCCATCCCCGCCGTGTATTGGGAACATCTTCCGATGATAACATCTATCATCGGAAGATGTTCCCAATACACGGCGGGGATGGGCTGTGGGGCGGAGATGTGAACTCTTTATTTCAGGCTCTTTGGGAGAATACTAGAACTAGGTCAAAGTGGACTGTTGTGAATAGGTGTTATTGACTGAGTGATTTGCTAGAGGTTGTGGATCGACCATGTATGTTGGAAGATAATGAGGTATAGTAGAAGTGATTTCTCATATTTTCAGTTTGAACTTTAATCCATTATTATGTATTGTATGAAGTTTGGTATACTCCATATTGATCATCTGATCAAGGGCATTGCTAATTGATGGAAAATTTGGCCCTATACCCACTTCCTTTTTTTCTTTGGCCATCTGTTGTTCTGTTTTTTCTACATAATTTCGTACATTCACATGGCTAAACCATTGCAGGTCTATGAATCAAACCATGAAAGCATTGTAATGGGTGGTTTAATTCAAGGCCCATGTGATGTTCTACCTTCTAACAAGTTGGAGGAAGAAATTGAAAGATGTAATCATTTAGGTAATGGGGCAAGTAATGACTTACAACCAATTTTCTATTTTTATTTTTCTTGAAATTTCTAATAAAGTTTCCTGCATTTTTTAAAATTTTTTTATAATATGTTATTTTTTATATTTGTTTAATGGTCTGTTATTTTTTATGTTTGCTTTATGGCGGGAGTAGTTGGAACACAATAGGGAGCAAGACACAGTTGTATTTGCATCGATGAAAATGCCAATCAACCACAAAAGTTGTATTGTTATTTGCATCTTTCAAAACAAATGAGTTGAGTGCAAAGTAGATGTGTAAATCTTGAACCACTTTGCACTCACATGAACTAGACATTTTTGTTTTGCATTCTACAAATTTGTATTTGTACTGCTTTCAAATGCAGCCTTAGGCTCAAATTGGGAAGAGTGCAAATAGTACAAATATAATGTTTAGTAATATCATAAACGAGGTTTTGCACTGAACAAATTTGTATTTGCAGTCTTTCCAAATTGAGACTAAGCCTCTATTTGGAAAGAGTACAAATACAAATATGTACAGTATAAATATATACAAAATAATTTAAAATATAAGGTTTTGCACTCTACAAATATGTATTTGTACTCCTTCCAATTTGAGCCTAATGGATTGCTCATGTTTATTCTTTGATTTTCCATTATACAAATTTGTATAAGGTTTTGCACTCTACAAAATATAAGGCTCGGTTTGGAAAGAGTATAAATACAAATATATACAATACAAATACATATAAAATAATACAAGATACAAGACTTTGCATTCTACATATTTGTATTTGTACTCCTTTCAAAAAGCTCAGTTTTGAAAGAGTACAAATGTAAATTTTTAGAGTGCAAAACCCTGTATTTTATATGTATTTGTACCGTACATATTTGTATTTTTACTCCTTCCAAACTGAGCCTAAGGTGCACGCATGCACATGTGATGCAAGTAATAAAGCTGAAACAAAATTCAAATGAAAAATAATTTTGAAGTGAAAGAAAGCAATAACCCCACATTAACGAAAACAAAATAAATATCTTTGAAACCAACGAGATTACCACTTGGCATACAATTAGTTTTCCATTTCAACTTAAACATAAAGCTTTGATCAAACTCAAAACATATCAATTATAAATCAAGAAATAATTCAAAGAAAACTGCTTCGACAGCTATTACTAACAACGAATTGAATGCATAGTTAGGAGTAAGTAGCTAAGTAGAACCTAAGAGCACTTTCTTTTCTAGGAGGAATTATTAGTTTATTACAAACCAGAAGACGGATAAGATAGAATACATTTAGGGGCTGTTTGGCAAGTCTTTCTAGGTAGATCTTTCAACAGCCCAATAGGCAAGAAGATGCACTAAGCTTTTGGGGTATTGTTCTTGAATATCAAGACTAGGGGTGAGTATTATTCGGTTAAAACTGAACCGAAAATTTTGGTTTTGGTTTTGGTTTTGGTTTTTTCAGTTCGGTTATTTCGATTTTTGGTTAATTCGATTCGGTTTTTTCGGTTTTAAAATATTTTGGTTTCGATTTTGGTTTTTAGAATTAGATTCGATTAATCGAAAAAAAAATCAAATTAACCGAACTTTGCTATATAGCATGTAATATATAATATATAACATATTATATTTAATATATAATATATTTATATATATTAATATATAATATAATAAAATTTAATTTCATAATATATATTTATATATTATATGCTATGATATATATAATATATAGTATAGTATATATATTTTCGAAATTCAGTTTTAACTGAAATAACCAAAAACCGAACCGAAAATTTCAGTTTCGGTTCGGTTTTCATTTTTCTAATTTGGTTTTTTAAATTTTGGTTTATCCGATTTGGTTTTAAATCGAATGCTCACCCCTAATCAAGATTGTTTGGTTCACATCATGGTCTAGTGGGCTGTTAAAAACAGTTGGGAAGGCTATTTTTAGCATGGAAAGACCAAAAGCTTCATTTGAAACTTCTCGATTCTTGACATTTTCAATCTTTCTATATGCTTGTCTTCAGGTCTTTCAGTCTATATGATACCAAACAAAAAAAAAAAAAAAAACATTTTTTGGTTTTTTGAACTAAATTGAAAGACATGCTGAAAAGATGCATCAAATACCACCTTAGATGGCCATGGTAGGCAAATGCTTAGACCATGGTTGAGAACTAGACATGTTCATGGGCTGGGCTTTCACTCTTTATTAATAGATTTTTTTAAGGCCCAAGCCCGGCCTAACCATTGGGTCTATAACTTGGGCCTAAGCCCGACCCTCATAAAAAGCCTAAAGCCCGGGCCTGGACCCGAGCCCAAACTCTAATGCTCAACTTGTTGCCGCTGCTATCGCTGAAGCAGCGAGAGAGAGAGAGAGAGATTAAAAAGAAAAAAAAATAAAAAATGTATATATTAAATTATTAATATATATTATAACAAATATTATATATTTTATATTATATAAATTAGTCGGGTCGGGCCTAACTTTTTTGACAAATCCCGAGCCCCGCCTTAAACACAATCGGGCTTGGTGTTTTGGGCCCGAGGTCAGGTCCGCGGGCCTAACTACATGCCCTAGCCCAACTGGGGTGCGGGCCAAACCATTGGGCTACTTGGCCCATGAACAGGTCTATTGAGAACCCAAATAGAAAGATGAAGGAAGAAGAGGAATCATGCAAGAGAAAGAGGTGTTTGGTCTTTGGGCAAGGAAAATTCTTGAGTGAGATTTTAACAAAGGGGCATTTTGGTATAAACATTAACTTTGTACAGCTCATGGTTTTCAAAACCGAACCGGACGGTCGGACCAGAAAAACTGGGAACCAATCAGGTGACCGGTTCCGTTTTCTCCAAAAACCGGATTCCCCCCAAAATCATTGATTTTGGTCAGCGAACCGTTGAATCGGGCGGTTAACCGTTCGAACAGTTTTGACCGCTTTTTTTTTGTCAAAACGGGCCAAGCATTTGGTTCGAACAGTTTGACTGTTCGACCTGGTAACTAGACCCTTGACCGGTTTGGTTTTAAAAACCATGGTACAACTAACTTGGTTTGTAATTTGTTATTTTGTTTTTTATATATATATATATATATATATATATATATATATATATATATATATATATATAAATTAGAATGATTAATGGCTCTTCGTTGAACACCCTGATTTTTACTTCCAATTTTACCCCTATTAATAATACAAATTTATTATCTCATCTCATTATTCATTATTAAAAATTTGAATGATCAATGGCTCTTCGTTGAACACCCATATTTTTATTTCCAAATTTACCCCTATTGATAATACAAAACAGCCAAACTAACATATACCCCATTATTTAAAAATTTTAAAAATAAGAAAATTATCTTTTTTTTTTGTAGAACACCCTCATTTTTATTTACAAAAAATGAGAATGATTAATGGCTCTTCGTTGAACTCCCTGGTTTTTACTTCCAAATTTACCCCTATTAATAATACAAATTTATTATCTCATCTCATTATCTACATTATTAAAGATGAGAATGATCAATGGCTCTTCATTGAAACCCAAATTTTTATTTCCAAATTTACCCCTATTAATAATACAACTTTGAATAGGTTGACAACCAATCTAGCAAATTCACAAGTTTCTATTTTACCCTTATATACAAGAGAGACAAGTGCCCTAAAAAGATGAATACGTGGACATCGAAATTCTCCACGTAATGGTTACCCTATTAAGGTAGTCATAATGTTGGTTAAATTTTTATCAAATATCAATGTGGTTGAACCATGGTTACTTGACCGGAAAAACCGGGAATCAGTCAAGTGACCGGTTCCGTTTTACCCCAAAACCATTATTTCCCCCAAAACTATAGATTTGGTCAGCAAATCGCTGACCCGAGGAGTCGAACTGTTCGAACCGTTCAATGGTTTGGCCGATTTTTATTTTTTTATTTTTTTTTATTTTTTGTATTTTTTGTCAGAACGGGTCATTTGACCTGGGAACTGGACCCCTGACTGGTTCGTTGTCTGGGTTGGTTTTAAAAACCTTGGGCTGAACAACTCTCACATTACTTTGGATTGTTTTCATGATATTAAATGGAATCAAATCATCATGATAAGTTCAAAGTTTCTCCTTCAAGGATAAACTTAATTGATAAGTTGAATGGATGTATCTCCCCATTTTTAACAAAAATGTGATCATATTTATAAAAATCCTCCAAATTTGAACCTAAATAGGGGTGTAGTATGTTATAGGATTTGAATGCTATTTCGTTTTATTTGGATACACAATCAATTTAGAATCCAAAATAAGAAGAGCTCAACAAAGTAGTTAGTTTATTAATTTTTTTTTATTTTGTCTAAAATTCTAAATTTTGATTTAACTTGCACTCTCTTTTGGTTTATCTTTTATGCTTATTTTTTTGGTTAATTTGTTTTGGGTGTATAGCAGTTTATATGAAGAGAAAAGCTGATTATACAACCCTATAACTTGCAACTGAGATAGTGGTTCAATTCTTCACTTTTAAATAGCTTTGGAAAGACTACTATTTCTGTTTTGACATGGTCGTTTTGGGCTAGTCTATAAGGAATGCTTTTGGATGGAAGGAACACCGCTATTAAATTTATAGACCAAACAAGAAAACAAGAAGAGGAGTTTATTTTTTTTTTTTTTGGTAATGAAGAGGAGTTTAAATTAGAGAATGATCGAAAATATTTGAACTTACATTTTCCATTTGTGTTATTTTTTCATGCTCAATTGTTAGGTAAGTCATTTTCGTTATGTTCACTTGCTAGCTTAGTAGCTTTGATTGATTACTATTCAAATAATGATTATAATGCTAAAGTTGGATTATAAATTCATAGTGAATTTAGTCATTATTGTTGTTGTCGAGTTGTTTTGTGTATTACTTTTTTGGTACTTGAAAATCAATTCTTTTTTTTTTAAATCACTTCAATTCAAGAATGTTATTTTGACTAGCTAGGGGTGTTCATTATATGGTTCAAATCGCAAAACTGAATTGAACCAAACCAAGTTTGCGGTTTGGTTTGGTTTATACCTATAACTGGTTTGGTTCGGTTTGAGAATTTTTCTAAATTACGAATTACAGTTTTGGTTTGGTTTATTTAATTTTATAATCTGAACCAAACCATAAACTGTAAACCTAAATATTATATATAATATATCTAAATGGAATACATAAGACTATAAATATATAACGTACGTTTTATTTTATAATAAATAATAAATACAAGTTTTTAAGTTTTAATTTTTAGGGGTGCTATTTGGGCTTTCTAATTGGGTTAAGCCCAAAAGAGCATAGAATGGACCAAAGTCCCCAAACCGTATTAGAAACTTCACCAAACTGTAATAAAACGGTTTGATTTGGTTTTCATACCAAAACGGTTTGATTTGATTTAGAAAATTTTCAAACCATAATTTACTAGTTTGGTCTAAGATTTTCTCCAAATCGCACTGAACTGGACCGTGAACACCCTAATTTTGGCAACTGAAACATATACGTGCAATGCACGTGCACCCCCTCTAGTATATAGAAAAAGATATTTTTACATAAAAATATTTGTTCGGACGGGCTTGGGTTCGATTGGATAGGGATTGGGTCAGGCTCGTGCCGTCCAAAGCCCCAACCCAAGCCCAACCCAAGTTAACATCAGGCCCGAGTTTTCTGGGCCAAGGCCCAGCTTGAGCCTTGAAGCCCAAGAACTCGGGCCAAAACCGTGAGTTCGTGTTGGGTCGGTTCCGCATCGGGTTGGGCCCGCCCACGTTGCAGCCCTCCTTTTTTGGGTTCTATCTTCTATGAAGCTTCTGGAATTGAAGGATCGCGGCCGAGAAGGGGAAACAAGCATTCTGCAGACCAGGGAACCGACGAACAGAAAAGGCGTTCGACAAGGAAGGTTCGTTTATTTGAGGTATTTCTTGCTAAGTTAATCTCCCCTTCAATCTCTCCTTCTCTGTTTTTGATTTATTTTCGAGTGAGTTGTTCCCTTAAATAAAAGTTTCTTCCACCAAAAAAAAAAAATATCGATTTGATCAGCGTTAAACCATGGATCCATAGAAGTTTCCTATAGCTGATTCTTTAAATCTTGTTTTTATATGATTTGGTTGCTTCTATTGGCAGCTTGTTATCCTTGAAGAGATTCATGGGCTTTAGCTAAATTAGTGTTTTTGCAACACATTTTAATCTTGATGTCTGCTCGATGTTTTTCCTAATTATTTATTTCTGTTGTTATGAACAAGATTCAGGCTGGCAGTATTCTTCCATCGTTATTTTGTTTTGTTCGTATAACAAGCTTGTTCTTTTATTTTCTTTTCAATAAAGAGCTAAATATTTACCTTTTTTTTGATCAATCTGAATATTTACCTTTCTTGAATCGATGGTCGAAAACAGCTTCAAAGATGATTCATTCATTATTTAGACTATTATCTTCTTGGATCGATACTGTTCTTTCTTTTCTGTTTTGTTTGTAGTAACAAGGGCCTTTTTTTTGGATGGATACAAACTGAAATGGCGAATAGTGAAATAACGATGAAATAACGAAAATATTGGTGGTGAATGATCAATTCTTCATTAAACTTCCATACCAGCTTTTAAAAGAAAAAAGATAGGGAAATGAAGAATTTTTGGCTGGCGGGCTCGATGCTAGTCTTTACATTCTATAATTATAAAACGTTAGTATCCACTTGGAGGAGTTGAATTTATTTTCTAGGAAGGTTTTATATATATATGCTGCAGCTGTCAAGCATTGTGAATTATGACTTAAGGTTCTTGGGCTCTACAACATTACACGAGGGGAGGTAAGAAGACAAGGTTCTTGGCTTTCCGGATGAACATCTCGTTCAGATGGATTCCAAGACCAGTGAATTTACCAGGAGATGACATAGAGTCATAGACAGGAGTTATGGTTGTCTTTTGTGATCACTGCTCAGAAAGTGTTTCATGGATTATTAGGATTTTATCAAGGTATTTGTTCTTGGAGTCAGTTGGGTTTTTGGATTTTGATAGGGGGGAAAGTTGGTCAATGGGATTTTGGTTCCCATTGACCAAGATAATTATGTTTTTTTTTTTCAGATTTATGTGGGATCCATGGAAAATTTATTCGGAGAAGTACGCTGCAGCCCACTGCAGAATGCTGAACTCCACTGCAGACCTACAACAATTCAAAATGTCAAATACCCCCACCCTATGCACCAATGCCCGCCCGTGAATTGGCATCAACTCTGAGCTGGCACCTACCCCAACTGTACGGTGGGGCTAAAAATTCTGACGCTGGGCTGAACTGTCATTATCTCAAATTTATTTCCCTGGGTATCACTTACCCAGGTGGGTAAGTTACAACACTTGGATGGGACAAAATGGCCCCTTTTAATAATGATTTTTAATGGATAAAATGGTCATTGCCTTATTTACCTGAGAAATAGAAGAACACGGGTAAATGCATTTACCTGGGTAAGTTTTTCTTGGGAAATACTTACCTGGGTAAGTACCCTCCCAAAAAGCGAACAGGGCCTTGAGCAAAATACAAAGGATTCTTAAATTCTGAGTTTTGACATACTTATACAATCTTTTTAGTAAGCATTGTGACATGCTTATGTTAATAAACCACCTTGATCATTGTTACAGAAAATGTACTTTCTTTTCTTCACCAACTATATGAAATGCACATTTCCTTAATTGTGAAAATGATACAACTTCAGATATCTTTTCTTTTGTTTTGCTAAGTGGCACTAAACTATAATGCAATTAAATTTAAATATTCCATTTAGTAATACAATACTTCTCAGCAGAAGTGAAATGTTGTGGATAAGGACTGCTGTTCTTATCTCTCCAATGGATTAATCCTTCTACATGTATAAAGTTTTTTTGTCACCACCATATTTTTCTTCTTTAATCTTGCCCCACTCCCATCTCCTCTCTCCAGTAATCATAGTCATTGTATTAATGTATTTGTCCTTTCTTGTTGAATACCAAGGAAGCAGATGCAAGAGTGGCAACAATTTCTGCAACTACATTAAAGTTCAGGGTGTTTCTATCAATCTTGAAAACACTTCTTGGAGTATCAATGTATTCAGGTTTTTTCTCAAATGAAAAGTCCTTGTTAACATCACCAACCTGTAACAGAACCCAAAACCACCTTCATTCTCTTCATTCCTTCTTATCTTCTTCTACGAGTCCAGTGGAAGAAATGTTTGGAAGGATAATCAAATAGAAGTCATATTAATGATCAATTGATAAACAGAGAGGACATTAACAAGTACAGAGCAAAACAGAGGATAGTGGAAAACACAAACTCAATACACACCTGAACATAAATGGTATTGAAATGAACAATGGCTTTGAGAAGGTAATTAATAGCGCAACGAATGGCCACCCTTGCATTCTAAAACTTCTTTTTTGAAGAATAAAGAGAAAATTCATTAAAAGAAAGCGAGAATACAAAAGGAAGGTGACAAGAAATCACTTGAGAAAAAAAGAAAAAACAGGCGTTAATACAAACTTACAACCAACGACATCGGATTACAAAATCATTTAAAAAAAAGAAACTAAAGCACCAATTTCGGACACCTACACCCACCTCCACAAACTTCGAGACTTCTCAGGATCCAGACATCCAACTCCAACTCCCTAATCCTCCCCCTCAAATGATTCCTCCTGCCTATCATCATCCTCATCCCATGTGATGCAGGAGCTGATGAGTCAAAATTAGAATTTTATGAAAATTTATGTATTTATGTATTTTTGGACAGTAGGGGTATTTTTGTCATTTTCAATTTTCTGTGGGGTCCAATGATAGGGTTTATTTTGTCTAGTTATAGATTGTTTATGTTTAAAATTTCAGAGTCATTGCATAAGTAGGATTAGAGTTATTGAGTTTTCTTTAAATTGAAATAGGATATAACAACTTAGTTTGAGTCCTACTAGGATTATTGAGTCTAACAGTTTGACTCCTAAGACTATTATGAGTCTAACAGTTTGACTCCTAGGATTAGTACGAGTTTAGAGTCTATAAATATGTATGGACATTTTACACAAAAGGCAATGAAGTTTATTGGGTTTTCTTCAGCTTATGCTAGCTATGGTGAGTGATTCCCATGCCCTAGAGTGATTCTAGGCACCTTGTGAGCAGTGATTTAAAAGGCGCGCCTAGGCGCACAGGCGAGGCGCATTTCAGGGTATGCGCCTCGCCTAGGTCCTAGGCACAGCCCTTTCAAAAGGCACATGCCTGGTGTGCCTAGGTGTGCACCTGATGCGCCTTGCGCCTCAGCCCAGGCGTGCACCTTTTGAAAACTTGACGCTTTTTTGCTTTTTTTGAACATAGCTGCTGGTCCGCCCCCGGACCCCCGTGCCACGCTCCTCGAGGCAAGCCCAAACAAGTTCACGTTAGGTCTTAAATTCTTAGTTTTCACACAAAAAATAATGATTTTATAGTTTTAATTGCTTTTTAAGAAGACATTTTATTAGGATGAATGAATGAACAACATTACCAAATTGGGGGTTCTTTAAGGGATCTTGCAAACAATAGGGGTAGGATTAGTGAATTTCCTAAAACTTAGAGGTAGTTTAAGAGATTTTCTCTTGAAAACAAGGAGAAATTTAGGAGGGGGTTTGGAGCAAGGGGAAGGCCTGTGACATGGCATGTGTATATATATATATATATATACACACGAGAAAGGTTTAGCTGAACGCTTTAGCCATTCAGCAGGCTGTGGAACCAATGATAAGGTTCCACACCAGTATTTAAATACATGGGCATGTGTCTTTCACAGTGGGCCCCATGAATTTATTTCTGGCATGGAACCTCGTCATTGGTTCCATAGCTCGCTGAACAGCTAAAGCGTTCAGCTAATCCGAATTCTATACACACTGCATTATAATTTCTCCAGCCTAACTTCCTAACTGTGACCTGGATAAGGTCTTTGTCTCTTCAAATGTTTGTTTTGTTGTATTACTTAAAAAGGGCAGCCCAGTGCACGAGGTTCCTGCCTATGCGGGGTCTGGGAAGGGACAGGTGTACATAGCCTTACAATGTACTGAGAGGCTGTTTCCAAGATTTGAGCCCTGGTCACCCAGGTTGCAATGGAGCAACCCAACCTTGTGCCAAGACCCACCCTCCTCTTAGTATCTCCCTCTTGCATTAATAAAATAGATATCCCCAAGTTTTTCATAGGCCATGTAATGTTGCTTTTGTTTCTATTTCTATTGTTTTTCAATGTTTTCTAGTTGCTACACCAAGAAGTAAGACAAACTAATTCGTAAAAAAGGGGATACAAGTTAAACTCACCAAGATTTCTTATATTAGAAATTATTACCTCTGCAACTTAGTGGGTTGAATAACTAGGAAATGTTCCACTTGGTCCTTTTATGAGAATCAAATTATTATTGAAGTGTAAATTAGTAACATATGAAATGTAATGTTGTCTTTAATGTACATTGGTACAAGAAGGGTCGTAGAGATTGCATGCTATTAATGTTATTTCTTTCATAATTGAAATATTAATTCATTAATCAAAAGATAGGTCTGTTACAAGTATACCAGATAGAGGCGCAAGGTGCAGCCTCACTTTTAAGAGAAGGTTACATCCAACCAAAAGAAAAAGGAAAACTGAAATAACCAACAATTACAGTGCAGCAGTGCAGCCCAGAACAGGTGATCCCTCTTAACCCCTTGTTTAGCAAAAGAATCAGCCATCTTGTTTACTGGCCTTTGTACCCAATGTTATTTTATAACTAGCAGGGGCCCGTGTGATGCACGGGAAAATCTGAAAGAGTTAATAATTTTATTTTTCATTTAATGCTGATTTATAAAAATAATTATTGTTAATTGAATATGAACAAATATTTTTTAATAAATTTAATTTTATTGATAATTTGTAGTAATTTTAATAATTTTTATTCTTTTTATTATTTTTAAATGAAATTTTGATTAACTTTAAATAAATAAAAATAATTATAAAAGCTAACATTTTTATTAATTCCACTAATAATTAGCAATTATATAGGAATGACAATGGGGTGGGTTCAGGGCAGGGCACCCCATCCCTTTCCTTGCCCATAGTCAAGACACTTTACCCCATCCCTGCCCTGTCCCTAGTGTCACGCGGGTTCAGGGCAAGGTAACCACTCCTCAATGTCGGGCAAGTTCAGGGGCAAGGCACCCCACTCCTCATCAAGGATGGAGAATCCTTGAATTTTCCTACCCCGTCCCAAGTATTGGGTGGGTTCAAGTTGAGGTGTAAATTGGGTTGTGCTGGGTTGACACGACATAACCCACACAAACTACGAGTTGTGCCATGCTGGCCCACGAGGCATCCCGGGCCGTGCCTCCCTCTAGGATAATTTGGGGGCTGGTTTGGCACGGTCCACGGCTTGAGCCCGCACGGGCTCGTGCCGTGCTGTGGGTTGGGCTGGGCCTTGGGCCAGGCCATGCCGCATACCAAGCCAAGCTCAAGGCAAGGCACCTGCTCCCCATTCAAGGTTTTTAAAATTGGATCGGATAGGGAACCGTTCTAGGGTCGAACGGTCCGATTGTTTGGTCCGAACGGATGACCCGCTCTGACAAAAAAATTAGAAAAACAAAAAAAGGACAAAAACTGTTGTCCAGGTTGATGGTTCGACCGCCCAAGTTAGCAGTTCGCTAACCAAATAAACAGTTTTTGGACAAAAAGCGGTTTTGAGGTGAAACGATGTCTGGTTCCCAATTTTTTCTGTCTAACCATTTGGTTTGATCTAGTTTTGAAAATACTGTCCCTGTCAACCCAATATTCAATTTGATGATAGAAATGATCAAAATGATATATTGAGTATCAACCACATGGTAAATTTCTATTATTGTTAATTGAAAGATTTAATAAATTTTCATTTAGTCGGATCTCAATTCCCATCCCCAACCTCG
Organism: Nelumbo nucifera; assembly: GCF_055504915.1. Lineage (NCBI taxonomy): Eukaryota > Viridiplantae > Streptophyta > Magnoliopsida > Proteales > Nelumbonaceae > Nelumbo > Nelumbo nucifera. The sequence continues at coordinate 23,018,148 of NC_142655.1, read as the reverse complement.
ACCTCAATCGGGGATTCCTATTAATCCTCGTCCCCGCACCCACCCTACCAAAACAATCCCCACCCTTAGCCCCATTGGGTCAGGGAAGTCAGGTCCCCGTTGGGGATGGGGAAATTGTCATCCCTAAAAGTGTGTTCTAATAAATGACCCTAATAGAAACACATAAGAGTATACAATTGTTTTATATTTTTAACTTTTTAAATAATTAATAACTATTCATATTTTATATACTACTTTTAATAAATTTTTTATAATACAAAAATAACAATAATTAATTTCAGTTAGGTTTATTTATCAAACTAATGAAACCAACCGACCCAATTAACTCGACTCGAGTTGGTCGGTTTTCTAGTATTTTAGGTTGGCTTTGGTTAAAAAATTTCCCAATTCGACCAAGTTGGATTAGTTCCACTTTAGCCATTTGTAAACCAACCAAAATTGAACGACCTAACCATGGATATATATTAATATTTTATATTTTAAATATAATTTTTAATATGAAAAAGTAGGAATTATGTTTCTTACTCTAAAATGTTATATATCATAAATTTAATTTTTAAATTTATTATTTAGTAATCGCATTGTAATTTTTAAAATTAAATTAAAATTTTAAGTTTAAATCTTTTGAACAGACTAACCGAACCAAAAAATCGACCCAAACCAATACAACTTGAGTGGGTCTATTTTCACAAAAAGTTAGTCGGTTTCAACTAACCAACTCCCTAACCTGACCAGGTCGATTTGGTTGACCAAATAGCCTACGATCGCACTGAACCAACTCTTGAACACTCATAATTTCAGCTAAATTAATAGTCTTATCTCTAATAAATAACAATAGTTTATTCTCCAATAATTATTGAAAGTTTATAGCAAAAATACACAATTATTGAAAATATATATAATGAAAACTACAATAATTACAAAAATTACAAAAATACAATAAGTACTAAAAATATATTAACTTAGTCAATAAATGGTATAGTCTCAAATAATAGTTTAATCTCTACTAAATATTAATCAATAACTTATAACATAAACACAATAAATACAATAAGTACAATAAATTAAATTTAAAAATTTCAACAATAGTAATTTAATCTCCAATAATTATTGAAAATTTTCTATTAAATAACTAAACAAAATAAATTTGTACATACTTATTGGAAATACATTTTTCACAAAAGACAATAAATATTAATTTTAGTATATAAAATTATATAATAAATATAGATTAAGAGTTTAAAATTATTATTAATAAATATTATTTTTTTGAAAGTTATTTTCTTGAACTATTACTTGATATAACTGAAATTAATTATTTATAATATTATGTAAAAATATTAAATTATTATTAATTTCAATATTATGTTATATTTATTTTTTTACTTTTTAGTTTTTTTTAAATTTATTACATAATTTATTTATTTTAACTATTTAAAATCTAGTTATGTTAAATATTTTGTTATTTAAAATATCTAGTTATTTAAATACTTAAATAATATGCAAAATATTTAAATTTTAAAATATTAATTGTTTATTGAATTTAATTATCCATAAAATCATAATTTATACTATGATTACATAATTTCATTATTAAATTTGTAATATATTAAATTTATTATTAATTTAACTATTATGTTATAATTATTTTTCTACTGTAGAGAAATTTTTTAAATTTATTACATAATTTCGTTATTTTAACTATTTAAAATCTAGTTATGATAAATATTTAAATAATCTATAAAATATTTAAAATTTAGAAAAACAAAATATTATGAAATATTTAAATATTTAAAGCTATTACATATTATTAAATATTTAAAAAACATTTAAATTTATAATATAAAAAAACATAATTTAAATTGTTATTACATAATTTCGCGATATATTTTGTAAAAATATAAGATTATTTTTTGTGTTTTTAATAATTATTTTAAAGTTATTTTATAATTTTGTTAGAATATTTAAGTAATTCTTAATTTTTTTAATCTAAATTTTCTTTAGATAGATATAGATAAAAAGTAGGGGAGAGGATAAATAGGAATTAGAGATAATTTAGGAGAAAAACTCTCTACTGAATTAGATATAATTTTGGAGATAAATAGGAATTAGAGATAATTTAGAAGATAAATAAGAATTAGAGATAATTTTGGAGAAAGTGGAGGAGGTAGTTTAGGAGTAATTTTAGGAGAAGAGATTATTTAGGTTATTGAGAAAGTGCTTATAATTGGTTTAAAAAATGACATGGAATTAAAAAAAATAAAAAATTTTAAAAAAGGAGAAAATAGATAAATAGCTTCTCTCAAAGGAGAGACATGCTGACATGGCAGGACCAGTTTTAATATACATATATATATATGTATAGAGAGAGAGAGAGAGAGAGAGAGAGAGAGAGAGATTACATACTACTAAAAATTACAGCCATCTTGTTAACCCCTTGTTAGAGATTGCATACTATTAATGTTATTTTATGATTTATGAATTTTACCCACTATTGTTTTAGAAAATTTCAAGTCTTATGCCTTGGTCTCAAGGTTTATACTTGCTTCTTCAGGCCTAGCTCTTTCGTCCCCGTTTTGGTCTTTTAAAACTTTGTCCTGGACTAATTGTGAGCTATTAATATCAAAAGAATAAATACAAACTGGTTTTTTGGTTTGATCTTAGCTTTCTATTTGTTGATACAGGTTGAATCTTGTATAGAATTGCTAATGAGGGGTAGAAGCTATAGTTACAGCCCATCACCACCAAGGGGTTATGGAAGAAGAGGCCGGAGCCCTAGCCCTCGGGGTCGCTATAGTGGTCGTGGTAGAGATCTTCCTACTAGTCTTTTAGTTCGCAACCTTCGCCATGATTGCAGGTTTGTTTTTCCTTAATATTACTTTACTGATCCCTTTTTTTTGTGTAATTTTCGAAGAGGTTGGCTATTACAACAATTTTCTTTTGCTCTGATTTTTCCTCTGTGATCATGTTGTTGTGAATGCAATGGTTGTAGTGGAACAGTTCTACTCAAAATTTTCATCTTTTCATGTTATTAAAAGTTCGTATTTTTTGAGAGGAGTCAAAGCAATATGCTATACTGTAAAAGTGAGATTGTATAAAAGTAGGTCTTTGTAGTCTACAATGATAAGCTATACAACATGATCGACAGTTGATTCTGTGCGCAAAAGATGCTATGAGAGCTTGAAGATGGAGGGGTGAACTTCCCTGAAACTTTTATGATTAGAAATCCAGGAGATGAGCACTCCTAGGTTGATTGATCACCAAGTATTCTATGGCTTGATTTCAAGCCAAAGATTGCTCCAGGCCTTACAAAGGATTTCAAAAGGAATTGTTTCAGAGGTCACATTTCCTCACTTTCTGAACTTTTTTGTTGTCCAATTTTGGATCAGTACCACAATTGCAGAAGAAAATAAGCAAGTTATGCCCAACAACCCCGAAAAGTGGGTCCAAACAGAGGGATAATAGCAATCAATAAATGAGAGGCTAGCTACCTCTTTTTCAGGTAACATTAAATGCAGTTGTCATCTACATCCCATTCCCTGATGGTCAACTTGTCCTTAGCTAAATTCTTAAAGCAGCCTGTATAAAGAAAACAATATTTAAGGCTGCATGAGAATTCCACATTACAGTGATGGGTAAGAATGTGGGGACCTACTATACAGTTAATGGAAAAAATTAATTATCAAGAACTGATTAACCACACTCTAAGGTCCATCTCCCTTTTCTTTTTGGGGGGTGGGAAGTGTTGCTTCAGTGTAAGATTTGGAATAAATTCTACTTCTCAGTTGTTACTTCAGGTTCTATTTTCTAGTACTTCTGAGTGTTCACTTCTCAGTTGTTCAGTCACTTTAGAAAGGGTTGGAAACATATCATTTAGTGGGGACTGGTCATACCAATGGTCCTTCTAACAGCAAAATTTACCCCCATCTCTTATTTTGCACCCATGAAATTCGCTTTGTATGTTTCAATTGCATCTTTCTTTCTATCTAAGCCATGTATTTTAGCAGTTGATGTTACCTTAATTGTGTGGTTGCCCTTTAGTTTTTTGAATTATTCAGTTCTCTTCCATTTTCTTGTTTTATTTCTGCTAATGTTACAACATTCTCTTATTATTTTTATGCTTTTATCTTTATAGGTGCATCTTTCGCACATAGTGTAATTCCTTTTTCATTAATTATTGTTTTCTGATTGTTACAATATGCTTCATGAGGCTATTTGGTGGATGATGGACAGACATAATTTCATTTTTCAATTCTCAGCAAGTTTTTTTCCCTCCTCTCTTTTTGTAGTTATTAAAGGTGCAATGGATATTAGATCTGTAATCCGAAGCAGGGAATTGAAGACTATTCAGATATTACTATATTTTACTCAGTTTTCTTCCATATTTATGTCTTTCTGGAGTTTTGAATACATATCTAAATGAAACAGATCACAATTCTGTAAAAAATTTACATTGGATAATGGATTAAAACTCAAATTTTCTGGTTGTAACAAGAAAACTGCTCTCTTTCTTTAAATTGTCAGTCTAAAAGGCTTTGTTGTTTCATGTTTCTTTTGCCCATGATTTATCTACACCATAGTTGGTGTATTCATGTTCCTTGAAAAGCTTTTCTGAATTATTAAGTCTGAAAATTCACCATGTTCAACAAGAGTTATGTGTTATGTGAAAACAGATGGTAGCACATGATGCATATTGCAGAAAATTACTAGAAATAATGTAATAAATTGTTAAGTTATCAAAAATTGGGATTTATGTGAAATGTCTAATAACTTGGAATCAAGGTAGAATTGGTTTTGCATGATGTATTTTAGCTGCATTAAAAAATAATGATCTTTATTAGTTGTCTAAGTTTTGATATTTTATAGTATAATGAAACACGACTGCATTTGGAATGAAAGGGCAGCTTGAAACAACAAACATGTGCTTTTGTGGTATATTTGAATGCTTTGATTTGCTGAATCAGCTATGAGAACTGGAAGTGGATGATTATGATGGCAGAGGGTAGTTATCCATCAAAATGAATAATAGTAGTAGCAGCAGCATCAAGGAATAGTTAATGTATCATCCTTTCACAGTCGAGCTTTTCATAATGTTTCAATTTTTCAATATTTTTCTTTTTCAGTGATATTATGTAGCAAGGGTGCCAAATTCTGAAGTATCCATTTTCCTCTGGGCACACCAACCTCCTTATTCATGGGCTCATGGCATGGGAACACGGGATGTGGTATTGAATAATCATAAACTACATAAACAAGCTAATTATACTGTATGAAATAAGAAAAATAAATAGGCTTGGAAATTCAAAGTGTAAGCACCTTGTCAGATGTGTGCTTTTCTTCTCATTAACCATTGTCAATATTTAGCATTTTTGTAGTCTTGGCACAGCTAGAATTACTAATTTAAAGCATAGTCTAGTTAACATTATAAGCATATAGTTTAGGTGCATTGTGTTTTGCCATCTGATGTTATTTGCTAAACCACAGTCGTTTTGTGTTAGGTATTTAAAGCATAGTCTAGTTAACATTGTAAGCATATAGTTTAGATGTTATTTGCTAAACCACAGTCGTTTTGCTATCTAATGTTATTTGCTAAACCACAGTCCTTTTGTATTGGGTATATTTGCAAAGTTTATTGTTTAACTTTGTATTTATGTTTCTGACTTGTGCAGGCCAGAAGATCTACGTAGGCCATTTGGACAATTTGGTCCTCTTAAGGACATTTACTTGCCTCGAGATTATTATACTGGGTGAGATATTCCTGTTAAGTTACAATAACCCGAAGTAATTAGGAAGCTGTCAATTCTGGTCTAACATTTGTCTTTTCTTTCTATGCATCTATGTATATGACTATATGTACTGGGTCAAGTAGGGAGCGTCCCTACACAACCCCACCTACTTCTGCCATGTGGGAGAGATCCTGTGGCTGATAGACTCTCTATCATATAGAGAATCCACTGGATTGGCCAGTGGCCACATGTTCATTCTTCGGGTATACATCTGCCCCATACCTCCAACTTGTACAGGATTTTGGGTCTCAAAACAAGTCTTCATGTTGCCTTATCCTTGAGTTGAGGAAAAAGTTTCTGATGAAAATACATCGACACATGTTCTAGTTAATCTCACAGATTCTAATTTAAATACTGAAAAAATTAGAGGGATTTTATTCATCAAACAGGATTCCAATCCTAGTTTGGAATTGGGTTGATGTGGACTGTGGGATATAAGACATGGCCAATCCCCACAAGGTTACTCCACGTGGGTAAAATAGTGTAGTTTGTATATGAAGCTTCCTACTTCATCCACTAGGAAAATTTGAAAACCTTTATTATTATTTTTTTTTGGTTTTGGAAATATGCGTTCTAGTGAATGAAATTGGAGAGCCCATCTCCCTGCCCCTGCTTCCTGTTCTAAATTACTATTGTGATGATGAGGATTGTTCTTTATTCTTTTCTAGCCACTTGGATCTTTTTATTAAAGTTGTTGAGGTTTAACAGTTCAAATAAAGTTTTGAAGACATCAATCAAGTAATAAGAGTTCTGTTGAAGATATTAATGTTTGTGAAGATTGGAAGAGAGGTGGGTTTGATACATTTTGAAGATGTTCAAGTCTTGAAGAATTTGAAGTCATCTTAAAACTGACATTTGCAAGGTCAGCAGCCATGTGCTTGCTTTTACTTGAATTGTATAGAGTACCTTGTACTTGCATTTGATATTTCTTGGGATTACATTGGTGATTTCACCCATCATTTTTTTTACATGCACAGTTACTGCCACTATGCTATTTGGTGGTTATATAACCATTCTTTGTGATACTAAATTTGGCTATGTTGCAGGGAACCACGTGGCTTTGGTTTTGTCCAATATATGGACCCTGCTGATGCTGCAGAAGCCAAATATCAAATGGATGGACAAATTCTTCATGGAAGGGAGCTGACAGTTGTGTTTGCAGAGGAGAATAGAAAGAAACCAGCTGAAATGAGAGCAAGGGAAAGAGTGAGGTAAACTTGGTCTTTTGTTTTTAGGCCCTCATCATCTGTGATTAGGTCCTGGTTAGCATTCCTGTCTGTCATAACCTTAATATGCAATTCCGAATATGCTGTCTCATCAAAGATACTACTGAATAGTATATAATTACTTGTAAAAAATATTGTGCTAATTTATCAAAAAAAGTATTGCACTACAAAGTTTGCAGAATTTTCATAAAATATACTTTGCAAAAGAAAATTGTTGAAAATGAATTAGACATTGTCATCTTCCAATTTGTAGTGAATGCATTCATCTTCCATCATCATTTCTTTCACATCTTCCCATATCATTCTGGAGAGTTAATATGTTGACTGCATTCTAGGACCTCACTCAGACAGATATGAACTTTTAAGGGTAGTTTTATGTTTTTATTTTAAATTATTTGGAAGTTTGGGAGGTAGAGGCTATAGCAAGTTGTCTAGAGTGTTCCATGTCTGATTGGCCTTTAACCTACTTGGGTCTTCCGTTAGTAGCTAACCCAAAAGAAAGTCGGTTCTGGTATCCAATTGTGGAAAAGTTTGAAAAGAGGTTGGCTTCTTGGAAAAAAAGTTACGTTTCGGTAAGGGGTAGAGTGACCTTGATTTGGGCGAACTTTCTAGTCTTCCGGTTTATTTTCTTTTAGTATTCAAGATAACCTCAAGGGAAGCCAAGAAGCTAGAAAAGGTGATGAAGGATTTCTTATGGAAGCCAGGGGAAGAGAAGAATGATCATTTTTTTAGGTGGGAGATAGTCAGCAAGAGTAAGGAAGAAGGGGGATTAGGATTAGGAAACCTAGTTCTTAAGAATGAAGCTCTACTAGGGAACTGGCTTTGGAGATGGCCGTTGGAGAGAGAGAGGTTGTGGCACAAGGTGGTGAATAGTATTCATGGCTGTTCGCAGAACGGTTGGGATGCTGGGGTATCTTGACGAGTGACTTTTGCAACACCCTGGAAGGCTATACACGGAATCCTTCCCCATTTTCTCAATTTGATCAGGTATGATGTTAATTTTGGAAACAATGTTCTTTTTTGGGAAGACATTTGGGGGGTAGGCAACCAACCTCTTAAAGACCTTTTTCTCTCTCTTTACTCTCTTTCCCTTTATGGGGAAGAGCCGGTTTCCAGTTTTATTTCCTCAACTTCTTCTGTGGCCCTAAACTGGGATTTTGGTTTTCGTAGAGGGTTATGCGATGATGAAAGTGCTTGTTTCAGAATTGTTGTCTTTACTTGAGTCTGTTTGGATCCCCTCAAACTTGATACGAGAATTTGGACCCCTGAACCGAAAGGTTTTTTCACTTGCTCCTCTTTCTTCAAGTCCCTTTACTCCACTTCTGCACCACAAAACTTCCCATTTAAAGAATTCTGGACTAGTCCCATTCCCCCAAAGATTGCTGTTTTTTATTGGGAAGTTTATTATGGTAAGATTAATACCTTTGAAAACTTGCAAAAGAGGAGACCAAAATGGTGCTTATCCCCTAATTGGTGTGTTTTTTGTAAATCTCAGAATGAGGAATGCCACCACTTACTGATCTCTTGCTCATTTGCTACAACTTTATGGAATTGGAGTTTTATGTTGTTTGAGTGTAGGTGGAACCTGCCATCTGATACTACCTTACTGTTTAGTTTGTTTATCTTTGAATGACAACACAAAGAGAGGGAGAATTATGTGTAAGTGCATAAGAGAAGCTTTGTTGTGGACAGTTTGGGAAGAAAGGAACACCAGAATTTTTTGTGAAAAAGAAAAGAGCTTCTCATAAGTAAAAGAATGTATTCTGACAAGGGCAATTCAGTGGCTGGAAACTCTAAAGCTCTTTGATGCATACTCTTTTGATGACCTATGGAGAAGCTGGTTAGCAATGGCTAATACTTCTACCAGGAAGGACAGACGTGGTTGAATGGATGCCACCAGGGGAGGAGTTTATTAAGCTGAACTTTGATGGAAGTAACCGAGGAAATCCAGGACCTTCAGGCATAGGAGTGTTGAGAAACAAAGACAGTAGCATTATATCTTTGTACTTAGGTCCTGCAGGTGTGGGAGACTCTTTAAGGGCCTAATTACTTGCTGCTGTACAAGGAATCCAGCTTGCAAATCAGTTAGGCATAGAGCATCTGATTATTGAAGGGGATTCCTAGGTGATAGTGGGTTGGCTGAAGGATATGGGCACTGTGATATGGGGTTTTAGAGATCTTCTCAAAAATGTTAAATCACTAACAAGGAATATGACAATCAGAGTTCAGTGGGTAGGCAGATCAGCAAACTCAATGGCTGATTCACTTGCAAAACAGGGGGTTCTTTGGGCTACTTTATTTGGGCTTCTGTGTAATTTCTTTTGTACTTATAATTCTGCAACTAGTTTTAAAGGAAATGTTGCATCTGGTGCCTTTCCATGGGTTGCATGTAACTCTTATTTTCTGGTTTAATAAAACCTTACTCATTTATCCAAAAAAAAGGGGTAATTTTATGTTAGAAGGCTACTACAAACCATTCAAGAACTTCAGAAGAATCTTATCATGATGAAAACAGTGGTCCTCTGGGTACTGATTTGCTCTTTCCAGGGTCTAGATCTGCAACCACACTTAGTTCTAAACCAACCTGGCTTATAGGTTCGGAATCGTACTCTTCTATAAGTACCCATGACCATAAAACAACCAGAATCAACTTCTTGGTAGAAAAAACCACCACTACTGCCACTACTACTACAATGGCTGGGTGAGGGTGGGACTGTACAAACTATCAGGTAGTACACTCATCATCATCCTCCATGCCTTATCCCCAACTATATGGGGTTGGCTGCAGGAATCATGTTTCGCCAATCCGTTCTATTTAAAGGCATATCCACTGTTAAATTATTAATGCTTAAATCATTTCTTACTATGTCTCCCATGTCCTTTTTGGTCTACCCTGAGCTCTTCTAGCCCCTTCAATTTGTAACAAATCACTTCTTCTATCAGATAATACACTAATACCAATAATAAAGTTTGTTGGGTAGTGTTAAGTGGAGCTGTAAATGGGATAATGATGCTAGACGAATGGAACATGGATAAAATCATGAAAACTCTTTTCTAGCGATCAAAAGTGAGGTTGTTATTAATAGGATAGTGATGCTAAACCTGGGAGTGGAAGCCCCCAGGTTTCAACAAAGTCAAGCTGATGGGAGCTAAACCTGGGACTGGCAGGAATTGGTGGTGTGATCATAGACTCCTCAAGCGAAGTATTGGCTATGCATTCAGGACAGTATAAAGAGCCATAAATTTGATCTTATTTGAAATCTGTGATTAAAAGAACAAAAGGAAAAGTTTGTGTAGAGAAGAGAAGAAGAGAAAGGTTGAAGAGAATGGGGAGAAGCCAAACAGCTAATCTGGCCGCCCCTTTCTTTATCTTATATACTATAATTAAAATTGAATACAATGACAAGTATAGCCTTAGTAAGTTGGCTATTACTAAAAACATAAGTGTTGTAAGGCTTATTTGATTGTTACTTTATAGCTGCTGTTAGTAGGCTGACTTCTTAGGATACTGTCAGTTATTTACTTGTCTTTTTCCTTATTATTTTTAGTTCTAGGGTGAGCCGCCAGGGGCATACTTGTAATTTCTATTCCTTTATTAAAGTAATACAACCAGTATGAACTTTTTCTCTCAATCGTACCTCTTCTTCTCTTTCTCTCTCTCTCTCTCTCTCTCTCCCCCTCTCCATCAATCATTACATGGTATCAGAGCATGTTTCTGGGCTGTAAAAGACCTATGATCCCTCCTGTTTTGAGCAAGGTCTCCTTTTTTAAAAGTTTTGGACGTGGAAGATAGGGAAACCCTACTAGATTTTTGGCGGAAACCCTAGCAGTTTTCTGGTGGCAGTTTTCTGTGGTTTTTTCCTTGGTCGTAATACCAAGAAAACCCTAGTCGGAGAAGGGTGATGCTGGTACAGAATCCCTTCCTCTGTTCGATGCTGTGAAGTCAAGTTCAGGTTAGCACCTTCGTACAAGTGTGAACAGGTGTGTTTTTTTGTTTTAGTCTTCTTTGGCCGATGGTGTGTAGGGCTCATTCCTTGGTTATATAGGTATTTGTTTGGATGTTGGATGGTTAAACTGTATGAACTACAGTCAGACTGATAGTAATGTCTGTCTTATTGGCGTTGAACTGATTACCGGGCTGGTTTAACGACTGGTTGTGTTGATTGAACCTTCTCAGAGTTGTTTTTAGCTGTGTTTTGTTCTCTTGCTCACATCCTAGAAGTAAATTCCTTGAGGGTTGGTATTCTGATTGTGGCTGCAGTGTAGTTGGGTGGTGTTTGGATTGGTTTTCAGTAGTATCCGATGGCAATTTATGAATCAGCTTCATCGGGGGCTACACCAACCCGCAACACAGCGGGTATGGGAGGTGAAAACATGGTTTTTCCCATGCCAATTATCCCTTTAAACGGTCTGAACTACCTGGAGTGGTCTAAGAGCGTAAAACTCTATGTAACGGAAAGGGGTAAAGCTGGTTACATTAATGGAAGGGTGAAAGAACCCAAGGGTGAGATGGCTGAACATGATAGGTGGGACCAAGAAAACAGTATGGTGATGTCTTGGCTCCTCGCAGCCATGAAACCTGATGTGAAGAAGAACTTTATGTGGGCAGACACCGCTAATGAGATTTGGGAACAGGCCAGAACTACCTATTATGAGTAGAGGCATTATCCCAAGGTTTACCAGTTACAAGCTGAATCCTCAACATGTAAATAGGGAAACCGTAGTTTGTCTTCATATTATTCAGCCCTTGCCTCTATATGGAAAGAATTGGATCATTATCAGGCTATAGAGTGGAAACATGATGATGATGCTAAGGCCTATAGGAAGCTGGTCTCTCAGCAACGTGTGCTTGCTTTTTTGTTGGGACTGAACCCTACATATGAACCGTTGAGGGTATAGATCCTAGGAAGCAAAGAGTTGCCTACGGTTCACGAGGTATACTCCCTTGTTCAATCGGAAGAAAGCAGGCAGAATGTAATGGTTACAGCTGAGGGGGAGCAACAAGTTGCTTTGGCTGCAATGAATAATAACTCCATGGGAAAGAAAAGTGACACTAAGAAGACTGATGATAAAGATAAGTTGTTCTATACCCACTGTTGGCGTTCACGACATACACGTGACACTTGTTGGGACATCCACGGGAAACCCAAGTGGGCTGCAAAGAATCAAGAACAGGGTAAAGGTCAAGGCCAGAAGAAAATGAACACAACACATGTGGCAACCCAAGATACTAGGGTTGCCGGTAGTACCCGGGACCACCCAAATAAGTCTGACCCCAAGGAAGATATAATGAATTCCTTCAGAGAGCACCTGGAATCTTACAACTCAGTCACCGGTACTCCCTCTACTTCATTTGCATCTACTTCAGGTAATACGGCTTCTGCATTCCATGTCACTCCCACGGATTCCCCTTGGATCATTGACTCAGGGGCCTCCAACCACATGACCGGTAAACCAAACTTGTTTCAGTCTTATAGCCTTTTGTTAGGAAGGGATAGAGTGAGACTTGCAGATGATTCTTTTTCCTCCATTGCAGGCCAAGGATTAATATCTCTTCCCCATGGTCTTAACCTGAATTGTGTATTGCATGTCCCTCAACTTCCTATAAATTTTCTTTCAATTAGTAGCATTACAAGCTCCTTGAATTGTAGCGTGACTTTTTGCTAACTTATGTGTTTTTCAGGATCTAACTTCTGGGAGAACGATTGGTAGAGGAAGCCTAGTGGATGGTCTCTACATTCTCGACAACAAAGCTAGTCTCTCGATGTCGTCCTCAGAGTCACATAGTCAGTCAAATAAGAGTCAATTTTTTTTTTTTGTGGCATAGTCGTTTAGGCCATGCTTCTTTCGAAATAATAAAGTCTTTGTTTCCAGTTTTATTTAAGTCATGTTCAGTGTCAGAATTCATGTGTCAAACGTGTCAGTTGAGCAAACAGTGTAGAACAACTTTTCACTCAAGTAATAAAAGATCAAATGTTCCTTTTCATGTTGTGTATTTTGATGTATGGGGGCCTACCAATGTAATCTCTGAGGGCGAATATAAGTACTTTATCACATTGATCGATGATTACTCTCGCTATACATTGGTAATTCCTATGCGTAGTAGAGACGAAGTTCCAAAGTAGAGGATGGTGCTTATGCAGTTCCATGTTGAAATACAGATCTTCCAATCCGATAATGCAAAGGAATACTTCCATGGGGAGCTCAATGAGTTCTTTGCTTCCTACGGATCTATTCATAGGAGCTCGCGGGATAATGTTACACATGAATGTTCCAAAAAGGTTTTGGGTGGATGCTATACTTGTAGCTTCTTGTCATCAATCGCATGCCTTCCAAAGTGCTGAACTACATGGCCCATCGTCAGTTATTGTACCCTTAGTCTCCTTTATTTTCCATTCCCATGAGTCTTTGGTTGTCGTGCCTTTGTTCATGACTTGTCTCCATCCTGAGGTAAGTTAGACCCTCGGTCCATTCCTTGTGTCTTTTTGGGGTATCCCCCCTCTCAAAAAGGGTATCGGTGCTTTGATCCAGTTAGTCGTAAGTTTTTTGTGTCTATAGATGTGTCCTTCTTTGAGTCTGAGCCATTCTTCCCTTCTCCTCGGGGGGAGAGTAGTAGTGTGGAAGAGGAGAAGCAGGTTCAGGTCCGCCAAGTCTCTCTTCCTTCTATTCCGGACCTTGCTCTCTTTCGTGTCTTCCAACGTACACGTTGTAGAGATCAGCAATGTAATAGAGATGTGGAGCAGTCAAACATTGAGCAACTGACACCGTTAGACTCCCAGGAGGTAAGTCCACCCCCTAACCCTGCTCCTACTGTGGATGACCTTGACATTCCTATGGCCCAACGAAAGGGAGTCAGGTCATGCACTACCAAACACCACATTGCCCATTTTGTCTCCTATGATCACATTTCCCCCTCATACCGTGCCTTCCTATCTGCAGTTGATTGCATCCCTGTTCCCAGAAATGTTGCAGAAGCCTTAAAATGCCTTGAATGGACAGATGCCATGGAGGAGATTAATGCTTTTCACAAAAATCAGACTTGGGAATTGGTGGATCTTCCAAAGGGGAAAGACCCTGTGGGGTGTAAATGGGTGTTCATGGTTAAGCACAAGGTAGATGGAATAGTTGAAAGGTACAAAGCAAGATTAGTAGCCAAAGGGTACACATAAGTATACGGAGTTGACTATGATGAGACTTTTGCCCCAGTGGCTAAGATGAACTCAATTAGGGTTCTCCTGTCCTTAGCTGCTAATCTTGATTGGGAATTGCATCAACTGGACATAAAGAATGCTTTTCTGAATGGTGACTTAGAGGAAGAAGTATACATGGTTCAACCCCCTGGATTCTGTGCCAAGGGGAGTGAAAATAAGGTGTGCAAGTTGCTAAAGTCTCTTTATGGCTTAAAACAGTCTCCCAGAGCCTGGTTCAGTAAGTTTCACATGGCAGTTCAACAGATGGGCTTCAAACAATGTCAGTCTAATCATACACTCTTTGTGAAGAGATGTCAGGAACAGGTTGCTGTATTGATAGTATATGTGGATGATATCATCATTACAGGAAGTTGGAGCTCAGAGATACAGAACTTGAAACAATCCCTTGCATCTAAATTTGAAGTGAAAGATCTAGGCCCCCTGAAGTATTTCCTTGGGATTGAAGTTGGTCGCTCAAAAAAGGGTATCTTTGTCTCTCAAAGGAAATACACCCTTGATCTATTATAGGATACAAGCAAATTAAATGCAAGGCTGACAGATACTTCTATGGATGCGGACCACAAGTTAGGTGACTGTTGGTGAAACTCTGAAAGATGTGAAACAGTTCCAAAGGTTAGTGGGAAAGCTGATTTATTTGTCCATGATCCGTCCAAACATTGCCTATTCCGTTGGGGTCCTAAGCCAGTTCATGCACTCTCCTAAAAAACCACACATGGAGGCAGCACAGAGAGTTCTTAGATACTTGAAGAAATATCCCGGAACATACCTACTATTCAGTAAACACAATCACCTAAAGGCGGAAGTCTTTACAGATGCTGATTGGGCAGGAGTTGTGGATGACAGAAAGTCCACTAGTGGGTATTGCACATTTGTGGAAGGAAATCTGGTGACCTGGAAAAGCAAGAAACAAAGTGTGGTAGCAAGGTCAAGCGCGGAAGCCGAATATAGAGCTATGGCACATGGGGTGGCTGAAGTCCTTTGGCTAAAGAATGTCCTAGGGGAGCTTGGAGTTGTTGTTCATAGTCCTATGTCCCTTTACTGTGATAACAAGGCTGCAATAAACATCGCCAGCAACCCTGTCTTACATGAGAGGACCAAGCACATTGAGGTGGACAAACACTTCATAAGGGAAAAATTGGAAAAAAGGGAAATTTGCATTCCTTATGTCAACTCCAAGGAACAACTTGCTGATGTTCTCACAAAGGGGCTTCCATGTTTGCGACACAATGAGTTATGTGACAAACTGGGCATGATAGACATATTCAGCCCAACTTGAGGGGGAGTGTTGTAAGGCTTATTTGATTGTTACTTTATAGCTGCTGTTAGTAGGCTGACTTCTTAGGATACTGTCAGTTATTTACTTGTCTTTTTCTTTATTATTTTTAGTTCTAGGGTGTGCCGCCAGGGGCATACTTGTAATTTCTATTCCTTCATTAAAGTAATATAAATAGAAGATTGGCGACAGCCAGTATGAACTTTTTCTCTCAATCGTACCTCTTCTTCTCTCTCTCTCTCTCTTTCTCCCTCTCCATCAATCATTACAATAAGTAAACACTCTTAACTAAACATAAACTAATGGGCCTTGGGCCCAATAACTCTCTAGCTAAATTTTAAAAATAAAACAAATGTTATCAGCCCAATCTGAACGAGAAGAAGAGAAAGGCTGAACTTTTAGCTCTGCTAGAAGGATTAAAACTTGCCAAGCAAGCAGATCTTCAGAATTTGAAGGTTGAAGGGAACTCAAAAACAGAGTGATATCATGGACCAATTCAAGGGGTAATGCTTCTTGGATTTATAGATATTCCCTAAGAGAGATCGAAAGCCTAGCAAGAGAACTCAATGCCTCATTCACATGGATCAGGAGAACTGCAAATGGGATGGTTGATTCATTAGCCAAACAGGGAGTTCATAGGCATTCGCTGTTCTGGGCTTTATAGTAACACTATGGTGCAATGTCTGCTATATTTGCTGTAATTCTGTAACCGATTATCTTAATTGAATAAAATTCTCCTTTTGCTGATAAAAAAAATGTCTAAGGGAAGCAATGGGTGTTGACTATGTATGAGATAGGGTTTTAATTGCATTTTCTGAGATACTGTAATCAAATCAGTTTAAAGGGGAAAAATGGGTTGACAAAGATAAGATAATCGGAATGAAATTCTTGTGACTGTTATTTCCTCTAAAATGATTTATACCAAACTGGAAACAGACCACAAGGCTCTTAGCTTGCTTGTTTCGAGGCTTGGCTTACCCGGCAAAGAAGCTGGCACCACATAAGAATATTCAAGATTCAAGAAAACAGAAAAGGTAACGGATTTAGGTAATGTTTAGGGTCTGTTGAAACTCAGTAACAAGAACAATTAGATAAAGAAAGATGGTAAGAGAATAAGAAAAAATAAAAGCTAGGGAGATGGTTTAGCAGTGAATAAAAGTTCAATAAGGAATAGCTCTGCATATAATAACATGGAAATTGGATAAACCAGCATTCACATGAAATACCTGCTATTAATTAAAATAGATCCTGACAGACGTAACACCATTAGGATTTTTAGGAGTCAAAACCTAAAGATGGAATTGGCATTTTTATAAATTTGGAATTGACACCAAAGACATTGGTAGAAAAAGTTTAGAGAAACAAATAGATCTTCTAATACCTGTTAGTATTAGAATTTCCTAAAAATAGATATAAAAGTATTTGCAACTAAAAAACCATCAAACTATCTTGATGATCTGAAGTGATCTTGAAGATTCACCCGTTATTCAGCATTCAAAATCTAATCAAAGATTTGATTAGGATAATCAAATCCAAACCTCGGCTGGAGTTGACATATTATACTTATTAGGCTTTCTGGAAAAGGTTGGAATCAAATCCAACTCAATGAATTATCAATTTTATTGAACCGGTGTGCCATGAGCATGGATGTCATACTCATCTAAAAGTTGATGCTGAAAGGCTTTGTTTTAGAATTGCAACTCTAGAAGTTGACACTAAAAAGATGCATATGTTTATACTTGCTACTCTAATTTTTTTGTTGAAAGGTTGCTAATGTGGTGATGCTCTTCTTGGCAGGGGCCAGTCTTATGACCGTAGGCGGTCTCCTCGTTATTCCCGCTCCCCACGCTACTCCCACTCACCACATCATGCAAGATCTCGTTCGCATAGCCCTAGTTACTATTCTCCATCCCCTAGGCGAAGGCGTTACTCAAGGTATGCATTCTTTTATTGGTTTCTACTTGGCACTAATTAGCTTAACATGGTATTTGTCTTACCAGAAAACTTGTTACTTGTCTTCTTATGCAGGTCAGTTTCACCATCAGATAGAAGGTACAGTGGAGAACGATCATACTCTCGTTCTCCTTATGGTTCAAGGAGCCCAGAAGACTACACTAGGAAACCGGAGAGGGAAAGGTCCTTGAGCCAGTAAGCTACTGAGAAAAACTGCAACCCCATTGGTATCAGTGGTTGCTTTCAGTGATAACATTTATCATTACAATGTACCTCTTTAATTAGGTTGGCATCAACGCAGATTGATTTTCACATTTTGTTCAAGTTAGCATAAAGTTGAACGGCTATTGTAGAAGGTAACATCTTGTTAAGAATTTGGGTGCAATTTTTATACGAGGGAAACTGGTGAAGGTACCCAATTAGTGGTAGGAAGAATTTGTAGGGGTATTAGATATCGGATAAGGAAATGTGAAGCTTGTACGATTCACATTATCTCAAATGGCAACAAAAAACAACCCCATAAATATTGGGTTCTGTTTTTAATCCTAAGTCTCGCTCTTGCTGCCAAATCTATGTCCATGTTATAGAGCATGTAAGGGGGTCAAGAATTCTCTAATCTTAAAGCTTGCATGCACATCCTTAAATCATTCTCCTCTCCAATCTCACAAGCGGTTTATTTATAAAAATCACATATCCATCCCTCTTATAAAATCCTTCCCCTTCCCATTAAATCCCACGAAAAATGCTGTGCTATGTGACAAATACCAGTGCCACGAAGAAAACGTGGTATTGGCAAGGTTTAAAGTATTGGAAACATCAAGTGTATCAGAAAATCAGTTTTAAGAGACATATTGGGATACGTCTTGGATGTACATGCTTATCGGTGAAAAATTAAGATAATCTTGGACACACTATAAATATTTTAATAAATCATAAAATTACATCAACAACGCTAAATACAAGATCTCAATGAGGTGTATATACATTAAATTAATATATTTTAATGGTTTTACGAAGAAATATGTTATAGCTAATTATAATTTTATTAAAAATTCTTTGCTTAATTATAATTCTTAAGTTTTAATGTTTTATGGGATGGGAAAAACCCAACTCTCCTATCCAACCATAAAACATGCATTGGCACAACTTGTATGTGAAAATATAATTAATAATTATTTATTATTTATTTATAAAAATTATAAAAAATAAACATTATATAATATATTCAAAAAATAGTTATTAAAAAAGAAAATTTCAATTGCTTTGTGGATATGATAGATCATCCATAGAATTATAATATATTCAATCATTGTGATCGAATGATAAAATATAATTAATTAATTAATCATTTTTAATTTTAAAATAAAAAAATAAAAAATATAATTATTAAAGAAGAAATTTCAATTGGTCTGTGTATATGATAGATCATCCATAGAATTATAATATGTTCAATTGTTGTGATTAAATGATAAAATGTAATTAATTATTATGTATTTTTTAATTCTAAAAACATAAAAAATCAAAAAATATTGAAGAAGAAATTTCAATTTCAATTGATTTATGGATATGATAGATAAATCCATAGATCTAAAACGTATTTAGTTTGTATAGGTAGAGAAAAAAATTACATTTTTAGATTTTTTTGTTAATTTATATTTTCCTTAAATATCTTAACGAAATTTCCATAAATCTAATGATAACAAAAAAATTATGATTTTGAATGTAAGAAATGTAGATCAACATAAATTTAAACATTCAAGAAAAAAAAAAAGAAATCATAAGATATTATAAAAAATTGAAAAAAATTTACCTATTTTTGCCATATTTCTTTTCAAAATTTGAAAAATCTTTAAAAAAATTAACGACTCACACTTGTTTATTGCAAACTTTTGCAAATCTAGCACTCTAGGAATGAGGTTTGGAGTTTTAGAGTCATTTGGAGGTGAAGGCTTATTTCGGGGAAAAGGAGCTTGGTTTTCCCTTTAATTTTTTTTTAGTTTTTGGTCGTATCTTTTACGTCGATACGCTATTGATACGCCCCGATACACCCCTGATACGCCCCTAATACAGGTCTAATATGTATGAAAAAAGATGAAACGCCTGATTTTCATGCGTGTCCTGTATCTATTTTTCAAAGATACGATACGATACGCCCCTGGTACACCCCCGATATGGGTCCGATACACATGAAAAAAGACGAAACATCCGATTTCCATGCATACCGTATTGAAATTTTAAACCTTGGGTATTGGTATGACTCCAAAATCATATAAATCATTTTTTTTAGGGCCTCGTTCACTTTTCGGTAAATTACTTATCCAGGTAAATGTATTTATCCATGTTTTTTTTTTCCAAGTAAGTAAGACTGATTGTTTTAACTATGGTTTTAAAAATCGACCCGGAAACGGAACTGTTCTGGCCATCGATTTTCGGGTCAGCGGTTTGACCATCCAGGTCAAACGGTTTGGACGGTTTGAATATTTTAACAGTGATATGTCATCTTACCCATTAGATTGGAATATTAGGGTAAGATGCATATAAATACAAGAGAAAATAAAGATGGAATGAGAAGTATTTGAGAAGTTGTCGACTGAAAGAGTTTAGAAGAAGAAGAAGAAGAAGAAGAAGAAGAAGAAGAAGAAGAAGAAGAAGGGCTTGAAGGCTGCAGCGGCGACAATGGTGGTGATGGTGAAAAACTGGAGTAGATCTAAGATTTCTCAGTCTTAGATTTCACTCTCTCTTTCGCAGATCTGTCATATAGAGTCTAAACTTCTCTCCAAGAACTCTAGATGTGAGATCTCTCTCACTGTTTCACACATCTCTCTCAGTAGATCTCAAATCTGAGAGATCTTAGATCTTAGATCTAAGAGATCTTCTTCCCTTTTCATTTTGTTGTGACAAGTTAATAAACCGCAAACCGTTCTCTGGGTCGAACAGTTCAATGGTCAAATCGTCCAGGTCAATGGTTCATTGACTAATTCAATGGTTTTTGATCAGAGACCAGGTTTGGGGTAAAATCGATCCGATCGCTTGAACGGTCCGACCATCAGGGTCAATGACGGTTCGAAAACATTGGCTTTAACCATAAAAATTCATTATTAAAAGAGACATTTTTGTCCTATTCAAGTGTTAGCAACTTACCTCTTGGGTGGGAAAGTTATTTACCCACCTAGGAGATGGCCAGATGTGTATCACTTACCTTGAAAAATAAACTTTCCTTCGTTTCCACATAAATCTGAAAAAGAAACATGGGTTTCTTGGTCAATGAAAACCAAAATCCTATTGACCAACTTTCCCCTCTTTCAAAATCCAAAAAAAGAATGCCCCTATGTAAAATGCAAATTGAGAAAGGTTTTCTGAAAAGTTGGAAAAGATGAATAACATCAGTGCAGATGGAAATAATAAATATCAAATCATTTTTCTTTTGCTTTTGGAAACATTTCAAGTATATGTAAACCAGCAGATACTGCAAGCAGCTTCATTGAATCTTAATGATGGCAACGATAACAGAAGTGAGAGGTCTGTTTCATTGAATCCTATCCAATGATATAAGGATGTTGCACGTTGGATATTCGAATACGATCCTATCCGATTTAATTTTTTGAAAAAACATAATATCTATATAAACCAAAACAAAAAAAAACAAGTATTTTTTTTATTATATGTATGTCTTTTTATAAAAAAAATTACAAAAATGCAATATAAACTTGTCTATAAATAAATAACTAGGATCAGATAGCGGGCGATCCAAATATGACAAAAATATGATCGGATTTGAATCTGAATCAGATTATGATCCAGTTCATTTGTACCCCTACTGTTTGCTTAAGTTTACGTGTTTTGTCCAAGATAAATAGGAATGGCAAGAAATATTCTTCAATATTCCTTCCCTTCTCACATTCGGTTTGTGAGTTGTGAGATAGGATGAAAAAAACTGGTATTTCATTTCTTGGGCAGTCTGGATTTCAATTCTCCATTTGTGTACCATGCAACCATTTACAAGGGAAAAACAATACTACGTAGACTCGTCATACAAGAAAAGAAAGAGCAAAAGCAAGGATGCAAGATCACTTACATATCTATTTTGCCTTAGATTAGCACAGTGATTTGTATGGCCAATACAAAATTGCACCATGATTTCCGATTGAAAAGAGAAGGGATACCCCAGACCATCACTTAAAAAGACTTCAGGCACCCTATGAATGCACTTCAAAATATCCCATGATGGGGCTCTCTGTCGGTTAGGAATAGAAGCAGGAGTCATCATCATATCTTGTATCCAAGAGCCTGGGTACCAAATATTGCAATTTTTCTAGATTACCATATTTTTAAAGTTTTTCAAGATATATTTTCCTCTTTGGGAAGAATGTAAATGTCAGTTCAGTGCATATATGAACTCTGGTTTAGTTTTGATGGTGTTTGGTGAGAATGGATTTGTATACTCAAAGTGACAAAACTTGTCCAATGAGAACAAAGTTGATCAGTGATGCTAAAAAGGTATATTTCAATCACAAGCCTGAAACTCAGTCATAAAACGTGAAGTGGTTAAAACTTGTTCATTTAGCATGTTTTTGGTGCCATTAGATAAGTAATTAAGTAATCTTTCCAATGAGACCAAGATCTTCTAAATCCAATGCGTTTTGTAGGAGTTATGGTCATTTTAGGGTAGGGTGTCAATCAAAGACAAATTTAGGTCTTTCTACTGATCACTCTTGGAGTTACTTTTGCTCTGTTTTGTTTTAGTAGGATTGGTGTGTAAGTTTTAAGATTTGGAGTCCTTATTTGAATTGTCTCAGTTTTGAAACAGTTAATATTTGCTTCTTATATAGGTAGGGGGTGTCAATCAACCGGTTTTGGATTAGACCCTGTCCAAACTGAAATCAATTTGGACGGATTGGACAGACCAATATGACATTGAATTGGAGCAGTCCAGACTTAATGGTCTACAGTATTTATTGGGTTGGATTGGACCTGGTCCATCTGTAATGAATTTATATTGGATTGGGTTGGATTGAGCCAATATCTGGTCCATTGGCAGAAGATAAGAATATAGGTGTCCATGACCAGGTCTGGGTTAGGATTAGTCTAAATTAAAACAAATTTAAACAGATTGGATAGTTCAGACATTGAATTGGACCGGTCCAATATGGTCCATAATGTTCATTGAATTGGATTGGACCTGATCTATTTGTAATGGACTCACATTGGACTGGATCAGACCAAATCCAGTCCAATTGACACCCAGCCTATAGGCAAGTGTGTGATCTTCTTCTTCTTCTAGTTTGTTGCTTTTTCTCTTTGAAGAAAAATGTTCTTATACAACTAATAAGTGCCATTCACCCCTTCAATTTGACATTTGGCTATTGGGAACTGCTCAAGGGCTTTGAACATAACCAAACTGATCCGGAGAGGAAAAGAAAAAGGGAAGAAAAGAAAAGAAAAGAAAAACGAGAGAATAGAAAAGGAAGTGGTGACTGAAGGCATTTTTTGACAAGAAAAAGTGGAATTCACATCTGCACCCCACAGCGGACGCCCCACAGCATATCCCAATCATGTATTGGGAACCTCTCCCAGTGACAACTTTGGGAGATGTTCCCCATGCACGCTGAGATGTGCATGTGAGGTGTTTATGGGGCGCAGATGTGATCTCACAAAAGTGAAATCTTCGGTGGCCAGAGGATAAGGGCACGTTAAGAAAAATGGTCTAAGCCTGTCGTCAATCGTCATTAATCTGCCGTCCAATTGATTGCCGGCTCAAACAACAAAGAGCGCCATCTATACCACTTCACTTTGCAGGAAATGGTGAATACTGCAAAGGGAACATAGAGGATAGAGGCAGTATTGCTCTAAGGTTGAGAAGCGTCGTTGGCACAAATGGGCATTACCCACTCTAGGACTCGTTGCTTTGTAACAATGCAACTTACCTGGGTAAGTGCACTAGTTACGCACTGGGAGATGGATAAGTTTTATCCAAGAAAGTAAGGATAACTTTACTATGGGCTCATTGCTTAATGCAAAAAGAACATAGGAAAATTAGTCAATGGGAAAAAGTTATCTATTGCTTAATGCAAAAAGAACAAGGGCTGATGGGTGTGAAGAGGCTACATCGACAGGTATACCCTCACATCTTTATTAATTTTTCTCTTTTTTTTTATTTTTTTATTTTTTTATTTTTTTTGAGTATGGATCTACTCTTCACACAGTGTCTCACACTGACCTCACAGGTCCTGACTGCACATCGGGAACATCTCCCGTACTTATATTTATTATTCATAGGGAGATGTTCCCAATACAGGGTGAGATGTGACTGTAAGATGGGTGATCCCAATTCATTTCTTCTTACCATAGCTCGATGAATCAGATGATAATAAGGCTCCATACCTATGACTGATCGAGGTTTGTCAATTGTTAGGCATTTAGGCTGTGTTTGGTAAGCCTCCAAAGTTATATGGGTCTAGTGAAATTTTTTTAGAAACCCAAATTTTCCCCTTCAGGTTATATTGGTTTTTCTTTCTGAGTTTCTTCTTTCTAAGATGCCTGTCTCCATATTTTGTTTCTCCTAATTTGCCTTCTTTGTTAAAGATATAATATAAGATAATTTTTCATTTGCATTTTTTTTTTTTTTTTTGTAATTGGGGTTACCTAGCGGTCCCTATTTAATCTGAACTGGGGTTTTGGGAGTTTCCATGGAGAATACGATAAGAACCATAAGAACCAAGGCTAGATTTTCCTAATACTTAGGTACTTAATTTTCTTTCTGATTAGGGTTTTAATGGTTTACTAACATTTTGTTTTCCAGAAGTGGGAGGTCTGAACTTTGAATGGAGTATGTAGAGTGAAGCAAATACTCGACTACCATTAACTGGTGTTGTTTTTTCTTCTTTGGGATTTCTTTTTCTTTCTTTGGATTGGAGATGGAATGCTTACTCTCAAACTGACTTTGTTTTTGTGCTATTACCAATAGGCAGTAGACTGGATGAAGGGAAAAAAGTCTGGTTTTCCCAAGTGACAGCAACTGCAAATGAATGATGAATCTGATCCGATATCAGTGGCTCTTTTTGAAAATTTGAAGGGTGTTAAAAGGCAAAATAGTCTTTTTACTAATTCTGTTAATACATAACGACATTCTTGGAGGAGAGGTTTAAGTCCTCTCAAAATTGAGGGGAGGTGTAAGTATTTAACCGCAACTTCAAGGGAGGCTTAAATCTTTTTCCCAATAATTTTTTTATCACATTTATTTTTTCTTAATATGATTAATATAAAACATTAGAGATATTCCTAATTTTCTCTATCATTTTTTATTTTTCTATTTTAAAGATTTTATTATTTAACTATGGTGTCATGGGTTGTTCCGACCTAGATGGTTTAATTGCTTACTTGCTATTTCAATAGAAGAATAGTTTCTTTTTTGGGTTGGATTTAAAAACATGGGTTTTGCATTGTTAAAAGTAGTAAATATATATCAAAATAGTAAAATTTATTAGTGATAAAAATACCGTAAGCATAGGCTTTAATAATTAGAAAATGAGATTTAATATCCTAAATATAAGATTTAATGAGGGAAAATTAAATGAAATAAAAGGTAGTAACTCAAATTACATTTTCTATCCTTACAATCAGAAAGAGAGACCAAATCCAAAAATAAAGACAAAAGGAAAAGTTCCGATAAGGATTGTACAATTACACAATATGATAACTATTGATTATAAAATGATTTCTAAAAATATATAAACCAATTTTGATTGAATTTTGATGGGCTTTTGAATAATAGTACAATCATACATTGTGGATATATATTATTTGCACATGCCATGTGGGAGTATGATTGTTCAAAATTTGGCATGTAAGCAAACATTGGAAAACTGACCCACCATTTTCTTTGTTTTTTATTTTTGTTTTTTTTTTCTATCATTCAGAAAAGATAGAAGTGTGATTATTCCTTCCCTTTTTCCATCTTCAATGAAAACAACAATTGTCACTGTTCTAATTAATAGAAAGGGCACCTCTGATGTACCAATGTTTGGATTTAACTACCAAATTTCCCTTTCTTTTATGAACCATCATTTTTTTCTTTCAAAAGCTCCAAGTTATTTAATTTCAGGCATCATTTCTTAAGAATCTTAGTATTCCACACAAAAAAAGTTAGTAACAGTAGAAATAAATAATAAATTAAAGTCTTGAATCAATCAATTTCAACTCATTTTTTTACAGTAGAATTTTCATATAGGTGTTCAAAATGTCTTCCACTGCTTCCATCACTTGACATATGAAGGGATGAAGCATAGGAATGATGGACCACTACCCTCTGAAAACACACTTGTAGGTTTTGGGTGATATTTATGTAGCGTAATGCCTCTTAGCTCAGCCGGTCGAGCGCATGGCTTTTAATCATGTCGTCGTATGTGGTCGTGGGTTCGATTCCCACACACGGCGAAAAATATATATTTTGTTTTTTTATTAAAGTATTAAAATTTTCATTTATTCAAAACAAGTCAAAGTGATTCAATAACTTTTCAAATTTCAACAATTGTTGACTAAGAACTGAGACATTTGAGATTGGAAAGCTTCCGTATTAGATGGGTTCTCGCCGTTTCTCAAACGCACCAACTGTTGCCTCTGAAACAGAAAGAAAGAAAGAAGCCGGCCGAGACAGTCTGAAAATCTTTGAGAAATTCACTTGACACGGGGAGGAGTTACAGTCTCTCTCTCTCTCTCTCTCTCTCTCTCTCTCTCTATATATATATATATATATGATGGGGTTTGTTTTCTCATCATTTTCCAGTTTATACGATGGAGATAGTAAATTAAGAATGGTGTTTCGTCGTTCTGCAGTCTCTAACCATTGTTGTTGTTCCGACCTCATCTGTTCCTAACGTGTGCATTAATCTGAGTTTCTGTTTCAGTTCCACGTTCACTTCTAAACTACAGTAGTCACAAATTCTTCAAAATTCAAACATCAATTACTTTCCTTCATTTTAGCTTGCATTACCATCGTTTTGCTTGTGGTTCAAAAACATCTCTCTCTCTCTTCACTCTGATCCTGAATGCTAGCTTGACTCTTGTATTACCATAATTTTCTTGTGGCTCAAACATCTTTCTCTCTCTCTCTCTCACTAACTCACAAACACACACACCCACATACAGAAAGTAGCTAGAAACACAGAACAACACATGTACATCAGTCCTTGGTGTTGTTTCCTTGTTTCATCCATAGATTGTTTCAGCATTTCTTAACCACTTGAATGGGCCAACTTTCCTATTATTGTCGGCCACTTTCTCTACTTGTTATTTAGCACTCATTAATTATTAGTACTATAACACATACATCTTTTGACTATGTGCCTCTAATTTATTACTTAAACACACTCCTCCTCAGATCTCAAGTGGTCTTCGTTTGTTAGAATGTCGACATGGATCATTTGATTTCTGAAGCATTTTGTTACTAGAAAAAATGGTGACAAATAAAGTCCTACATTGGCGTTCTCAACTACCAACTCATGAAACATTCTTTTTTAAATTGCGTTCAGAATTAACTGGTGATGAATGACACATGCATGTATAACACTTATTCGTAGCTTTATGGTCTAATTGAGTCAGATGGGTTCTTAGTCTGTGATGAGTCAAGACAAGCAAAACTATTTTGACACTAGCTAGATATCAATCAAACCACTCAGGTTCCACTATCATTTGTCTTCATGTATCTTAGTCAGGCCATTTCAAGGCACCCCTTGTGGCTGGTACTTTTCATTCTTTCTTATGAAATGGTGGGATGTTCTTCTCTTCATTAATTGCTGATCCAATGAAGTAGTAGTTCTACATTTATGCCTCAGCTAAAGATCCTACTACTCATGCAACACTGAGCTGATGAGATGTTCCATATCTTGTATTTATTCTTCAAAGTGAACCCGAGTAGTCCATTTCACAAAACATTCAATCTGAATTATTTCAGGGGTCCCAGTTAAAGCTTCATTATTTCAACCACTCTCTGTAGTGTGCATAAAGTTTGAGAGATTGAAGCACTAATAAGATAGCCAGTCTTTCCGTAGGTCCCAACAATCTAGCTCTTACCATTGTGGCTTCTTGGCCACAGACCAACATTACAGAGAAAGCTATATGACTGCCATTAATGGACCAATATAATTCAAGCCATTACCATCAACCCAAGACACACACAAGGACAGAAATTGGCCGTTTCTAATTCTAACCACACCCACTAACCCTGTACAAAAAAGGCAGTGTACTCATTTGCTGAAATGGGTGGGCTCTGAGTCCTGTTTGACTCAAGAAACCAATGCCACCAGCTGAGATCAATGACTAAGATAGCATCCTTTAATGTTACTTGGGATTCTAACTCATCAATATTCAGCAATGAATTAATCAACTCGATCGTTCGGAGCCTTATTAGGGCATTTCTCCAATCCAATCACCCAGTTATTCCTGTAAACCCAATGTAGGGTTTCCATTTTCATAGCTGAAACCAATCCTAATTTGGACTTTGGAGTAATATATTCAATCTGAACCCATAACATAAAAAAGAAAAGAAAATGCATCTTTTCTTGATTTTGCTTTCAATTATAATACTGCTTTTATTGAAAATAGAAAACAATTAAACAAGAGAGAGAGAGAGAGAGAGAGAGGAAAGTTTGTTAGAATACAAAAATGGACAACAATGAAAATGCAGAGTGGCTTTTGCTGTAGTACATTAAATAGTCCCACAGGATTTCAGTTGAATATTTAAGAAAAGTGAAGGATGAAAAAGCAGGAAGACTTCTCTTTCAGTTGAATATTTAAGAAAAGTGAAGGAAGTTGAAAGAAAATCGCCCACTGTTTTTGTTCTTTATAATTCATATTTACCTCATTTCTCTTTAGTACTTCTCCAGTACTGCCACAGAGAGATCTAGAGAGAGAGAGAGAGAGAGAGCACTCCACATTAATTGTTGGTGACTGTTCTATCTTGTCTTCTCCTACATGAGAAGAATCTCAAATGAATGTGATTGGAACCTTGGTCACTGCTGTATTACTGAAAAACTACTGTAGATCACGGATTGCTCCTAATGGCCCAAGAGTTGGGCCTAATTCCACTTTGGTCCCCGAACTTTAAAATGCGATAATTCAGGCCATGTTTGGTTCAACTGCCATTCCTTTTCATTCTTATTTGAGATGAAATTCTAAAATGGACAAAAATGGGTAAAAATAGGTAGAATAAGAAAATATTGCTATAAACCAAATACTTTTTTCCTAAAAATGAATTCTTTTCAAACTGATAAGTGTTCTATGTTGCTTATTTTCATTCTTAAAAAAAGAATTGTCAGTATTCATAAACCGCCAACCTAGGTCTCCAACAATCAATATTTACCAGTTGGCATAGATGTTTTATAGAAGTACTTTTGTAAAAGTGCTTTTATAAAAGTTTTTTTGTAAAAAAAGTGCTTTTATAAAAGTACTTTCATAAAAGTGTTTTTATTAAAGTGCTTTTGTAAAAGTACTTTCATAAAAGTGTTTTTATTAAAGTGCTTTTGTAAAAGTACTTTGCTTTTTGTGTAAAAGTACTTTTATAAAAGTGCTTTTATCAAAATGCTTTCATAAAAGTGCTTTCGTAAAAGTGCTTCCATAAAAGTGCTTTTGTAAAAGTGCTTCCATTAAAGTGTTTTCGTAAAAGGCTTTCATGTGAAAGTACTTTTATAAAAGTGATTTTGTAAAAGTATTTTTCTAAAAGTAGACATCTATGACAACAATTTTGTAGGTAGAGTTTCCTTAAAGAATGAAATGAGCAAGATGGAGCATGACTATTTTTCATGCTGCAAGCTGCTCAATTTTTGTGCCATAGGGCTGATTTTCATTCTAAAAAGAATGTGACCCATGACAAGAATTGTGTAGTCAAACACTAATGTTATTCATTCTTACCTCATTCTTGCCCAAAATGAGCAAGAATTAAAAGAATGAAGCCCATAGCAGTGAAGCAAACATGGCCTGAATATCCAAACTTTCAAAACATGACAATCCAATACTTATTGTTAATTAACTATTAACTAGCCATTAAGTGGCATTTGAAAAAGTCATAAATGCCCTTCGAATGCCATCTAATTTTTTTTATCAACCATCCAAACATTGACAAGAAATTTAACAATCTCAGGTCCTTGCATTTTTTATTCAAGAAAGTTGGGGTAACTAGAATGTCCACTCAAATGTGACCCAAACTTTCTTGAATGGAAATGCAAGGATTTGGTTGATAAAGAAAATTAAATGGTTGATAAAGAAAATTAATGGCTGGTTAACAACTAGTTAATGACAACGTTTTGTCAACATTTTGTCAACGTTTAAATGGTTGATAAAGAAAATTAAATAACACTTGAAGGGCATTTGTGTCCTTTTCAAATGTCACTTAATGGCTGGTTAACAACTAGTTAATGACAAATACTAGATTGTCAAGTTTTAAAATTTTGGGTACTGAATTGTTACATTTTAAAGTTCGGGGACCAAAATGGTACTAGGCCCAAAGTACAAGGTATTAATTGGGAATTTTCCTTGATTAATTACGAATATAAAAACTAATCAATCCTCTTGATATTCAAAAGTTGGTCATATGGAAAACCCTTCTTTTTCTTTCTTACCAAAACTATTTTAAATATCTTTACTTATCCTTACTATTATTTATTATTTTCTTAATAATATTGTATGATGTTTTCCATATTTTAAAATTTTTATTATTATTGTTTTATATATCTCTTTTATTTTTTTACATTTTTATTAAATTTATAATAATTTTTTACTGTTTTACCTTTTTTATATTATTTTAATATTTATAAATATCTTTATTATAGTTTATATTCATTTTATTTTTTAATTTTTCATTACCATTATTTTTTTTCTTTTTTATTATATTTATAATTATATATTCATTACCATTAATTTTTCATTAATACTCACACACTTATGTAGGATAACGGTTGACCACATGAGAATGATGTGATCATTATGGGTGGGGGAAGTGAATTCACATCCCAACTGTGTATTAGGAACATCTCCAAATGACAAGTATGGGAGATGTTTTCATTACATTTTAAGATGTGCATGTAGGGTGTTTTTGAGGCATCTTATGTGTGGGGCAGATGTGAACTCGGGGAAAGTAGACAGGAGCCCAATTCACTTTGCACTTAGATGCCTGATTGGGGTGATCTTTTTTATTTTAGGTAACTTTTTGAGATCTATGTGATCCATACCCCACTATTTTTGTAAAAAACTTTTTTTTTCTTCTAGGGCTGTCCATGGTTCAGTAACCGAACCGTGGGCATATTTTGCAAACCGAACTGGTGGTACCGGTTTTTCATTTCTCCAAATCGAAACTGAATTGGTACCACCGGTTAATAGGTCCGTCGATTTCGGTTTTTGATCGGTTCAGTTCTTTGGTTTTTTGGTTTTTTATATTTATAATATATATTATATAAATATATGTATAATATTATATTATAAATAATAAATGGTATATAATATATTATAAATATTTTAAAAATATATAATATATTTATAAATAGATTATTATAAATATAATATAAGTATATATTTATATATAATGAATATATATTTGTATATAATATATAGAAAATATGTGACATATATTAAAGATATATATAAAATATACATATAAATATATATACCGGTCAATTCGTTAACTGCCAGTTTTTCTTGTAGGTTAACCAAAAACCGAACTGATCAGTCCGATTAACTGCATTTTGCAGTTCTCTATTCGATTCAATTTTTCGATTTTTCATGGACACCCCTACTTTTTTCCTTATCTCAAATCATAATTTTTAATAATTATTTTATAAATAAAAAGTTAAAAATTAAACTAAAGATATAAACCAAATATAAAATAATATTTATGTTATATCTAAAAAATAATTATATATTTTTATTAATAAATACATATTTATTCACCACAGGTCATCCGGAAGCAAAAACAGTTCTGCCTCCGGCCCCAAGTTTTAACGCCATAAAAAACAGTTCTGCCTTCGCGGTTTTGCCTCGCCACATCCTGAGTTAGCATACAGCTGTCGTTTCCTTCTTTTATCTCTCGTAACTTGTTCTCCTGCAATTAATTTTCAACAGTTATTTTTAGATCCATCTCCAACCAGCCGTTGGATTAGAATCAATCATCTCTACCATCCTGAATAGTTGATCTCTGTTTGCCACAAACACAAATCTGAGCTTCTACTATTATTCACTGTAAGAGACAAATCTGCC
Organism: Nelumbo nucifera; assembly: GCF_055504915.1. Taxonomy (NCBI): domain Eukaryota; kingdom Viridiplantae; phylum Streptophyta; class Magnoliopsida; order Proteales; family Nelumbonaceae; genus Nelumbo; species Nelumbo nucifera. Next base: position 22,986,458 of record NC_142655.1, on the reverse strand, counting down.
CGGCTGAATGGTCGGTGGTCAATCAAATGGCTTCTGCAGTGTATCAAGCATTCAATCCCTCTACAGACAAGTTTCTGTTTTTAGTAGCTTTTAAAAAATAGAATCGTACCAGAAATCTACTTCATTGCAACCCGGTGTTCTTAATCTTCGGTCTCTCTGAACTCAAAAAACGTAAAAACCAGAGGAAGAAGATTTATGAAGTAAGCTATCGATCAATTCTTCTCATCACAAATTTACATTCCCGGAAGAGTTCAATAAAAGAGAAAAAAAAGAAAAACAAAATGAAAATTTACTATTCTAATATCTCCTTCTCTTCCTCCAAGAGGAGCTCACATCCATTTAAGCACTCCGCTCATACTCAGAAATCAACCCCAAAACCTGAAATACGAGCTTTCCGCACCAAGCATCGACATTTTTTTTTTTTTTTTTTTGTGATAGAAAAGAAAAATTAGAACAAAGCTCACTGGCTCTGCTCTTGGGTCTCTCTGTTTTCTGCCTGGTTCTGGTCATGGTTACTTGCCTTGGCTTTCTCAGTGTTCTCTGATTTCTCTCTGTCTGGGGTGATTCTGTTGTCATCTTCCTTGTTTTTTCTATTATCTACGAATGCAGAAGCAGAAGCCTTGCTCGAGATGGGTGTCGCCAAGAAGGTTGGATTCTCATGGCCAGCCATGATTACCAAAATCTTCTCTTCAAACGGAGTAGGAATTTTGATGGCTTCACCGACCTTCTCCTCCCTGTTCTCTGCATCCCTCTCACCGTCTTCTCCCCCCTCCAACTGCCCAGAGAGCTTCCAGTAGGAACAGGCGAGAATCAGTAGAGCAAAAGCTATAAGACCCAACATGGCCGCCAAGCCCCCAAAGAGGTACGGCACCGGAGAGTGCCATGGCGAGTGCTGGCCCGCTCCGGCCGCCGCCGACTTCGGTGCTGACGCTGTCGTGGCTGTGGATCCAGTGGCCACTGTGGTTGTTGTGCCGAAGGTACCACCTGTCCTCATTTTCTGGAGTGTGTGAAGGAAATTTCAGGGATTCTGATGAGAGGTTGTGAGAATAGAAAGGCAAAGAAAGCTGATGTTTACTGAGTTGGATCGATGGAGAAATGAGAAGGGTTGATGAGAATTTATAGGGAAAAAATTGAGTGAGGAATGAAGGGTTGATGAGAATTTCTTGAGAGTGGGTTAAGCTAAAAAATACTCCACTAACCACTACTAGACTACTAGAGTATATTTTTTCCTTAGCTCTCATCTTTCTTGTTTTTCTATAATTTTTCTAAAGAAAACTTTTTTATTCTTATTTTAATGTGAATTTGTGAAACTTATCCGGAGTAAGGGGGGCCCTTGATTTGATGGGTCTCAGGGTCCCTTGATGTACTTCAAAGAATTACTGTACAAACGCACTAGTACCATGGTCTTACGTAGAGAGATCGAGAGAGAGAGAGAGAGGGGGAGGTGTGCTTGCGTAACGAGAGACAGCAATGACGATTTTGGGGAAGGAATTTATGGGAATGAGAAAGGAAGAGTGGGGTCGATTGATTTCGTCACTTATTTGATTAATTGATTTGAATTATATAATGGGGTTTGGTCGTTTGGAGGTTTCACCATCATCTTCATCCAGCTCCAATTTCTGGTTTTGTCTGTAACAGTATTAGTATTGTTTTGAAGAGGTTTGTTTTGAGTTCATTTAATGCTTATAAAATCACAAGATTAAATTAGACTAGAACACTAGAACAGATTCAATTCATCAGTTGAACAAGTAGAAGGTTAGTGTAAGTTTAAAAGCTTGCTTCAAAGCATGGTTTTACATATATATTTCAATGCTTATATCACAAATTAATTATGCCTGATTTTGGTTAGGACTTAGTAATTTGAATTCAGTTTAATGGAATCGGCTTTAGGGATGTGATTAGAGTAATAGGAAATGATTTAAGGACTCAATAAAATGAAAAGGTAGAAGAGGATTCATGTAGCCGGTTCCATGCATGTAGTTGGGACTTGGGACGAGGCTCAAATTCAATGATGATGATGATGGAATCAGCATTAGGGCTTTCAATAGAATATGCAAGGAAAAAGACAAGGAGTCCCAAAGTAGCTTTTCTTTGACAGTTTGGGGAAATCAGAACTTATTTCTCAATAATTCAATGTATAATGGTCAGTTCCAGCTTGACAAACGAACTTGGACATGCTACATTTAAACAAATATTTTTTATATTTTTATGTATATAAAAATAATTCTTATTTTTGTTTAATATGATAAATATATGGCACTAGAGATGTTTCCAAATGTTTTTTACATTTTTTTTTGTTTTTTATAAATATATATATATATTTTTATTTTTTATACTTTCTCATTTTTATTATTTAATTATAACATCGAGGGTTGATACATTTAACCCAAAAAGTTTGAATTATTGACTCACCACCAAACAGAAAAATAATTCAATTTTTGGATCAGTTTTAAATGATTAAAAACAATTCTTCTTTATCAAACTTATTTTTCTTTAATATGATTATTATAAATTATTAGAATTGTGCCCAAATATTTTCTACAAAATTTATGTATTTTTTATATTTTTAATTTTTATCATTTAATTATGATATCAATGGCTGACACATTTGATCCATAAGGTTGAAATATCAAGATGCCATCAAATAGGAAAACAATTTTATTTTCAAGTCTGTTTTAAATTTTGTATTTCATTTCAATCATCAATAAAAAAAAAATCTTATTTATAACACTTATTTTTCTTTAATATGATTAACATAAAATATTAGTGGTTTTTGTATATTTATCTTTGGGTCTACCATAAATTTTGTTAATATGATTAACAATTTCATCTTTGGGTCTACCATAAGTTTTGTATTTCATTTCCAACATCAATGAAAACAATTATTATTTATAACACTTATTTTTCTTTACTATGATTTATGTAAAATATTAAAGATGTGGACAATTTTTTTTTAATTTTTTTTGTATTTCTACTTTAAAAGTTTTATTATTCAACTATGACATTAAGGGTTGACCTATTTAAAATGGATGGTCGAACTGCTTACTTGCCACTAGGATGGAAGAACAATTTTGTTTTTGGGCTGGTTTTAAAAAATTTGAATTTTATATAGTTAAAAAGTATTGGATATTGATCTAAATGATAAAATTTATTATTGAGAAAAAATAGCATAAATATAGGGTTCAATGAGAAAGAACGGAAGTTATTAGAGATGAACCAAATTCAAAAATAAAGGTGTTTTAATCAATAGCAACATTAATTCAATGAAAGATAATAATAGTTATATAATAAATGCAAGAGTTAATAAGAGGGAATTAAAAGAGCTAAAAAGTAATAGTTCAAATTGTGTTTTTTATCTTACAAATAAAGAGGGACTAAATTTAAAAATAGGGATATTTTAGTCAAACGAAAGTTCTACACTCTTATTCATACTTCTAACAGTAGTATAGATACACTACAGGAAAAATGACTTTTAGCGGCAATCGACAAACTGCTGCTTAAAGAAGTGTCACTAGAAGTTCTAGCGGTAGTTTTCTCGACTGCCAGTAAAAACAAAAAACTACCGCTAAAGAACATGGACATCTTTAGTGGAAGTCACAACTACCACTAATATATATATATATATATATATTTTAAAATTTATTTCTAATTTGCTTCAAATAATTTGTTTTCTCTATATTCATCTAAATTGAAATGAAATACAAAATGGTAGTTTGGATCCACAGGTTGCTCTTTAGCAGGAACATGAATAGTTTGGATCCATCAGCATTGAATATGTTCTTAAACAAAATGGTAGCCAAAGTCAATGTGCTTAGTTCATTCATGAAACATAGGATTGGTAGCAATGTGAATCACAACTTAACTTTCGCAATGAAGTTGCATGGATAACCAAACTTCGAGACTAAGATCTTGTAAAACACAGAGTGTGAGAGAGAACAGAACAATGCAATCCAATTGAGCTGTTAGTTTGGATGGAGAAAGCAAATTGAAGTGAAAGCTAGGAGCATGCAAGGCATCATGGAGAAGTACGCTTGGGGTTAATGTAATGGAACTAGAGTGAGCAATAGTACAAGTGCTATAGCTCCATTTGGAAGTTGGATCGGTTTAGAACATGGCAAGGGATACAAACTTGATGAAACAAGGAGAGAGATCGGTCACTGTGTAAATTGATGCTCCACTGTCAGTGATCCAACATGCTGGAATAGTGGGTGAGCAAGCCGTCTTACCAAAGAGATTTGCAGACATTGCCTTGCCTTGGCCTAGGATTTGCATTAGCTGCTCATATTTTTTGAGCTTAAATCACCTGACACCTGCCCACATGTGGCATCCAACTGCAAAATATTTTTTATACACATATATTGAAGTTACGAGAGATGTTCCCAATGTGCGATTGGATGCTTGTACTTTCAATATGCGGCTTGATTATCAACGTAATCATAACACACCAATTAGGTTGGTTCTAATTCAACCATTTATTATGTTGTGAGGATCGGCTTTCCTCCCAAATCAGAGGATAATCGATGAGATCAAAGCCATTAATTCTAATTCGGCTTTATGTTTTGGTTGAGTCCGGATCACCTGTCTACGCCTACCCACAATACACTATCCCCTGTGAATTGGAAACATCTCCCCCTGTATAATACTATGCAGAGGATGAGATGTTCTCCATGTGTGGCTCTAGTAAACATGGACAGAATTCTTGTGGGCAGGAGATCCAGACTCTGGTTGGTTTGACTACTTCAGAGAATTCTTTGATGTGATTGGATCGGCTGCCCACAAAGCATGCCCCACAAGCGCCCCATAGCCCAACCCCTCTGCGCACGGGGAACATCTCCCGTGCTTGTCATGGGGAGATACTCTCGATGCACGGATGGGATGGGCTCATGGGCAACTGATCCTGTCCCTTCTTTGATGCAATGATGTTCAATTGTTCAATTGTTCAATGCGGCCATTTCTAGGCATAAATCCACCAAAGAAAAATCACAACATAATGAGGTTCAATACTTCAACCAAGGTTCAAAATATCGATACAGGTCGATATGCGTTGGTATGACCCGACATGCCCCCTGAACCAGCTTAGACCCTGAAACACCCTCTGTAGGGATGTATCAGGGGCGAGCCCCCGATATGATATACATAAGTTGATATGACCTGACATGTGTCAAAATTTTGAACCTTGACACTAGCATAATGTGCTGACAGTCAATTCTTGTCCCACAGGCCCATTCAATCTAGTGAAATAGGTCCAAATGAACATATTGTCTGAAATGGCATCACATCTTGCTTCAATTGATGAATTCTTGGAGTATTGCCTTGAACAAATCGCTCCTCTAGGTCTTTCCATATCTCCTGTGCCATATTTGTGTAGGCTACATTGTCATGAAGGTCCCTTGCAAGGGAGTTGAACAACCATGAAATGATCAAAGATTGCATTTCATCCATGGCAATTCTTCATCATCAGGTGACGAATGAGCTGCCCTCGGAACTCTTCCATAACAAAGCTAAACTTGTTTTTATCTCGGAGCGTGTTTTTTATAGCTCTCTAGCAGGTCGAATACTTCTCACCATTGAGTGGGCATGAAACTAGTACTTCTCCCAGTTGATTAGGGCTGCAAATAGATTGAGTTGGATGTTTATATTCGAATTTGAATCTAATCTTATCCATCAAATTTATATCGAATTCGGATTACAATCCGACATTGAATAGTATAGATAAATTGAATTAAAAATTATTAGAATATTATATAGTAGTAATAAATTAAATGAACTAAAAAATGGCTTTGATGTTAATTTTATAAACAAAATTATTTGAAAATTACTTATATGAAACTTGAACCTATGGAAAATATAATAAAGAGATAACATTCATACTAACTTTATTAATAGATATAATATAAATTTTAAGTATGTCTTACCCATTTATAAAAAAGAAGAAATGCATGAGCCGTCCAATGCCCTGATTTTATATTTCCAATCCCATTCCCTCTTAAAATGCCTAAAGAGTATGGGACAAGTAGAGTTTGGGGGTTTCCAATTCTACCCCACCCTGATTTCATATTTTTAATCCTATCCCCTCTTAAAATGCTTGAAGATTATGGATTCATCCAACACCCTAATTTTATATTTCTAATCCTACCCCCTCCCTGATTTCATATTTCCAATCCTATCCCCTCTTAAAATGCCTGGAGAGAATGGAGGTATGGGACAAGTAGAGTTTGAGGGTTTCCAATCCTACCCCCTCCCTAATTTCATATTTCCAATCCTATCCCCTCTTAAAATGCCGGGAGAGAATGGGAGTATAGGACAAGTAGAGTTTGAGGGTTTCCAATCCTATCCCCTCTTAAAATGCTTGAAGAGAATGGGACTACCCTAGACTACAAATGTTTGGATCATTTTTAGAACGGGTCTAGTCCAACTAGATTAGTAAATGAGATAATTAATAAATTACTAATGCATTAATTAATAAATAAGTATATTACAATAATCTATAATTAATATATTAATTAGCGAGGCAGTAATTAATAAATTAGAATAATTAAAGCATTATTATTATTATTATTAAATTTATTATTTATAATTATTAATCTATAATATTCCTTTAAATTAAAAAAAAATAATAATAGTAACTTCTGAACATAAATACAAATAATTAATTTATTAAAAAAATTACTATTAATATTTATCAATTAATCATTATCAATAATTTCTAAAAACTTTAGTAATTGATTGTTGGTAAAAGATATTGAAATTATTACATTTCTAAAAAGTATAATTATGATTTCAGATAATTATAAATTATTGATTAATTTCATTCAAAAATGAAAGATAGTTTGGTGTAATTTTTGGAAATTATGGATAATTTATTGATTATTCAATAGATTACTGAAATTATTGAAAATTTATCGATTATTCCACCAATAAATAATTATTTAAAATTAATAATTGATTATTCAGAAAATTAGCATAATTCTCATTATTACATTTTCAGAAAATTATTGATTAACTTTAATTGAAAATAACAGATAACTTAATGCAATTTTGGAATTTTATGACATTTTTTTAGTTTTTGGAATATTATGGAAAGTTATTGTAATTTTTGAAAATTTATAATTATGTTATCATAATTTATTATTATTGAAGTTTTTATTATTATGAATGTAATTATAATTACTACACTAAAATAATTGTTATTGTAGATTAACTAATTCCTTTTTCATAATCTCAAATAGTAATTCCCATTATCTAATAATTTTTGAAAAACTAATAATAGAAAAAACTGTGAATCTTGATTTAAAATAATGGAAATTAATAGTAATAATTATTGTTACATAATTAAAAATTTTTCATTTTTATCAATTCCAATAATGTAATTATTAAATTACACAAATTTTCATTATTTAAAATAATAATTACTACAGAATTATAAATTACAATAAAATCTGTTATTTGAAATTACTGTAATTACAGTAATTTTGAAATACAGAAATTCCAATAATAATTACAGTTTGTTTCAAAATAATTTTATCACACTAATAAATCTTATTGGAATTTTATTGTAATAAGTCAATTACAATAATTATTGTAATGAAAATTTTATTTCTAATTGCAGATTTGTTTTTCATATTAATTTATTACGGAAATAATTATCTTTGAAATTTTAGTGTAAATTATTATTTTACGGAAATTTATAACAATAATTGTTATTGGAATTTTATTTCTGACAATAATTACAGTAATAATTATCATTGGAATTTACATTTTCAGAAATTTATTAGTGTAATTTTATTATTCGTGTAATAATAATTATTAAGTTACATTAATTATTATTGTGAAATTTGTTATTTTCAAAATACTGTAATTACAGTAATTTTGAAATAACTGTAATTCCAATAATAATTATTAGTGTAGTTAAATTAATTATTTTTTCAAAATAATTATTACACTAAAAATTATTGGAATTTAGGTGTAGTAATTAAATAGAGTAATCATTATAATAAATATTTTACTATAGTTAAAATTTATTAAAATTAATTTTATTACACTAACAATTAAATTGTGTTATTTTCCAGAAAAAATACTAGAAATCAATGAATATACAAAATTTTCAACCAATAATTTCTTTATAAATATCATTTAAAATTAATTAAAAATTATAAAATTGAAAAATAAAATCAACAATTATAGCTCCAGGAAAGAGTTGGTGGAGTTTGCAAACAAAATATCATAATTTTGGAAAATTTTAGAGAAGAAAATAAAAAAAAATATTAATGCAATTTTGGAAAATTTCTTTAAAATGTAGTAAATAATTATTGGAATATTTTGGAAATTTGGGAAATTTTATTACATTGGATAGATTTTGGAAAATTATTTAAAAATTGTGTGATTTTCATTTTAAATTATTAAAGAAAAATTAGTATTGGTAAAGGAAAACAGTAATTTGAACCAATAATTACACAAACTATTTCTGTTATTAATATAAATTAGTATTATATTAGAAAATGTTAGAAAAATAAATTATTAATTAACTTATATTGAAAAATAAAAGATAAATTAGTGTAATTTTGGAAATAATATATTTAAAAAGAAAATAAATTATTTAATATATTTAAAAAATCAATAATTTAGTATATATACTTTTGAAAATTTACCAGCAGCCGACATTCAATATATCATTTTGATCCTTTTTTACCAGCAAATTAGACATTGAATTTTCCCGTGCATCACACGAGTCCCCTACTAGCATATATAAAAATGGAATCAAATCGAATAAGGATCGATCCATATTGGGTCCAATTATAAATGGATCGAATTCAAATTCAGACAATCAGGTACCATTTACAGTCCTATCCTAAAGGATGCAAGTAATAAAGTGATGGGGGACTGATCCATCTCCATTGCAGACCTCAGAAAATAATGGGAAGAAGGAACATAGGAAGCGAGAAGAAACCAAGAATATTCTGATATGCAAACTACCGTTACGTTTCTCAAATATATAACACTTACGCTATCATATTATGAGGGATGTTGATGGTGAACTTGTTTTGAATATAATAAATAGCTCAGATGATTATCATAAGCTAATAAAACCTTGTTTAAAAAAATCACCTTTGTCTGTCATCAATTTTTTCTCAAATTAATAACTCTTCAGATGGTATGAGATTATATGTCAAAAGTGATTGACAGCAACATTCTTATTTTGAAAAGTTCAAGAGACAAAATGAATCCAATTAAATATATTGTCGGTTTAGAACTCCATGAAGCTGTTTTTAATTTCTTAAACTTATAGACGGTGTTTGGAAGCGTAGGCGTTTTTGGGATCGATTTTCAAGAAAAAAAAACGTTTATGTTTTTAAGATCCGCTTTTTCACAAAAAAAAAAATACTTTTGCCACGTAGGCAGTGAGCAACACTCTACTGTTTGGTAAGGTGATTTTCATCACCGTTTTTTATGTATATACTAACAAGTAAGCACCACATAGGATACACATCAGTCAACCATTGGAGAAAACGGTTCACTGATACATAAAACGCTAATTTACAAGGCATGTCCGATTTTTCAATAAATGCCTAAACCAAACATTCATATATATGGACGTTTTTTGAAATGCCTATGTGGATCCAACGTAACACCATTTAAAAAAAAATGGCTAGAATTCCAAACATCCCCTTAGGAATTGAATGAAAGAAAACATAAATTAAAAAATAAATTATTTGTAATTTACCTTGTAATATAGAATCCAAATGGATCAATTGACAAATTTCTATGAGGGAGGTTAATTCAAGTAACTTGTGAAGTTGTTAGTGTCATGACACATTTTCATATTTTTGGGCATTATGAAAGGTAAATGTGTTAATTATACAAGAGGTAGTTTGATTGAATCCCAAAAATACTATTGCCACGATATTCTTTACAGAATTTGCGGGTAGCTTCAACTGTTTTCGAAAAGCGTGTCTTGTGTCTTTTTTTGTTCGACCCAACAATTATATGATTATTTATTTGAATACTTAATATTTTGTCATTATTTTTCAAAGTCATTTGTGTTGTATAGTCATGGGGCTTGCTATATATCTAGCTGGTTGTATTTTTGTTTTGTAGTGAATGTTTGCACAAAAAATGAAATTTAGTTATTACATCTTCATGAAATATTCTAAGGCTGTGTTTGGGAGTGTTTCTCGAATAATTTATTTATTTATTTTTCTCAGATTGGAGAAGTCAAAATCGGGTCAAAAATCATTTTTGGGGAAGAGTTTGAAGTGAGAGCTTTTTTTGCATAAAAACTCATTTGAAAAACATAAAAAATAAAACCATTTCAGAAACAGAAAAATGGGCTTTTTTGTGCTTTTGCAAAAGTTTTTATGAATAAAAAAAGCTGGTGATCAGCCAAACACAAAAAAGTTTTTTTTTTTCAAAAAGCATGTTCCAAAACGTGTTCTTTTCTTTTTTTCAGAAGCCCGTTTAAAATTTTACTCGGAAAATTTCTTAGAGATCGGAAGCAAGGTTTTAAAATCGAACCGGACAGGGAACTTTTCTGGGTCTGGTTTCTGGGTTGAACGGTCTGACCGTCTGACAGACAGCCTATTCTGACAAAAAAATTAAAAAAAAAATCAGCCAAAAACCATTGTCTGAATTGACAATTCAACCGCTCGGATCATCGATTCACTGACCAAATCAACTATTTTTGGCCAAAAAAAGGTTTTGGAGTGAAACAGACCAGTTCCTAGTTTTTGGTCTGACCATCTAGTCCAGTCCGATTTTGAAAACACTGATCAGAAGACAAGGCAAGAGTTAAATATGTATTCTACTTTTCCTTTTATTTGAAGTTTGAAGGAAAATGGGGGAGGAGTTCAGACTTAAAGGATAAAGTGGAGGGCTTTTTCGGAAGAGATGAAAATTTTCAAAGGGGTAGCCATCATCGTTTGCGAGATTTTCATCGGAAGATGTTTTCAATAAACGGCGGAGATGTGCTGTGGGACGTTGGGGGGCAGATTTTAATCTCATATATAGCTTCTGTTTTGGCTTACGTGTCAATATCATGGGGCATTTCACGCCCATTCAAATCATCTCTGTCCATCTTGCCATCTGAGCTGTCGTTGGCGTTGCTCTTGGCTCGGCCTCTGGCGCTCGCTTGGCCTTACTGCTTCACCGAATTTATGTGCGTCTATTATACGGGTGACAGCATAAATGTCACTTTGGAATCCTACTGGTTGGTTGGTTCCATGTCAGCAACTTTTCTGTGTCTAATTTGTATACAAAACCTGGATTCTGATTTCTTAATGATGCCACGTGGGGTCTATGCAAAAATCAGGTGGACACAAAAAAAAATATAAAAATTAATTTGTAGGTTCTTTCTCCGTGCCAAATTCTTTCTTTTCCAATTTCCATCACAAAAGCTTTCTTTTTTTTTTTTTTTTTCTTGAAAGAAGGAATCAAGGGAGTGACATCCTTATGTCTTGTCACTTTGTCAGTAGTATTTTGGAAAATCTGTATGGGTGTTGATGATGGATGCATCGATCATTGTGTACATTTTACATTTATTTTTTATATTTTATTATATATATTAACATTTTATTTATATTATTCTTTTGAAATTAACAAAATTATTGAAAAGTATCACAAGAATCCCAAAGGGGATCAAGATGCAGCATTCAATAATCCTCTTGGGATTCTTATGATGCTTTTCCATTATTTTGTTAGGTTTTATAGTGATTTACATTCATGGTTCTTCTTGTAACATTGTGCACCATATATTAAATGATTTTATAAGGCAAAATCTTTGGTTATGAACTTATGGTTTAATAATTTCTTTATAAATGCAATAAAATTTATATTAAGAGAAATCAAATAAGAGATAAATTTTTCTTCTGCCAATTTTTAGGCATGCATAAAATAAAGGGAGAATGATCAATCAGCCCAGATCAGAATTTTATAGCCTCATAGTATAGGGGGAATGTATCCTGATCGTGAATTGATGCCAAATTCATGGACAAGATGTGGTTTATAGGGGGGAGAGGGCTGGTAGTAAGGAGGGGGGGGGGGGGGGGGGGGGGTTGGAGTTCAGAATTCTGCATCGGGTGTTTTCGTACTTTTCCGTAAAATAAAACTATGTTCAAAATTTTAAAATTTCAAGTTAACAAATTAAAACTATTGATGCATCATATCAATTACTTAGGCTCCATTGGTTTGCAATATAAATGTCGAATTAGGGTATTTATGTACTACGGTTCGCATTTGCGAGCGTTTATTTGACATATAAAAAGGTAATGATTATTAAATCAAAAATGTATTTTCTGACATTTTTGTACTCTGTACTCTGAAAAGAGAGTATTATTGTACCTATTTTTGATACAACTTTGTATTCTTTTGATAATCAACTTTTTAACCAAAGTTAAGGCATTGGAGCATAAAGTAGTTGGAGCATTTAATGATGGAGCTCACACTTAGCACCGATTTCAAACAAATAAGATGAGTGCAAAAACGTATTAAAATCTAAAATGTATTTGCATTTATGAACTGAAAAGAGGATAAATATGCAGTGTCCATATTTACATCTACATTGCAACCAAACACAGCCTTAGAACCAAAAATGTAAATAAAAGTAACTTTGAATACGCCCAATAAAGGTAGCTACTATCATCATGCATGTATAGTTTGCTCCACCAAAAAAAATGTATAGATTGGATTTATAATGAACTCTCTCAATAGCATAGCTCATGATCTAGCTCACGAAGCATGCATAATTAATATTGGTATAGAATGTAAATATTAAGCTGAAAACACTCAGCATCTGAACTGTGTTTTGTAGTGTCGCTTGTAATGAAACCTTTGCTTAGATGTGTTGGAATGCATATTTATTCTCGATCACGTGCTTAAGGAGTGCCAACATCAGTGATAGTTTATTATCAAGAGAGAGATTAATTAATCCCATTTATAATTGATGGAAGAAGTTAGTGGGAATAGGGGTTTGGAATGGGTTATTCCAATTCCAACTGTTTGGTTGAATGAAATTGTAATTTGATCTGTTCTTATTTTTGTTGGAATGTCATTCCTCCATTTGAGAATCAAATTCTATTCTTGCTGATTTTAATTCTCATTCCCATTCCTATATAAACCAAAAAGACTATGGGAATGAACCATTCTAATTCTGATTCTAGAGGATTTTGATTCCGATTCTGACTGCAAACCAAAACGGGCCCTTAATGTATGGATTGAATAATATTTAAAAAATGCAAAATTCTAAAAGTTCCGACACCTTCATTATCAAAGTATGGAACCATAAATCTGTTTACAGTCTTTTTTGAAATCGAACCAATACCATCCGTTTTTGCAATTCTATGGATCAAAATCAAACTAATACCACCGGTTGGTTGATTTCATTTCTTTGCTTTTCAATTTTTTTTTTTTATATTTATATATATATACACACACAGACCGGTAAGTTGGGTTAAGCGTCAGTTTTCTCTAGGTTAGTAGTCATTTGATTTTTCAAAATACTGAACCGATCAATTCAATTAATTAACCACATTTTTTAGTTCAGCTTTTCAGTTATGAGCACCCTTAAACCTGTGTTGTAGGTTAGAAGAATATCTAGCCAAAGACTGGGATCTTGAAGACCATTCAAAGGTCATTGCCTATGATTGCAAATCCTTTGGTGTAAAGTTCCCATCAAAATATGAAAGGAGCACCACTTATGGTGCTGGTCCATGCATGGGATTTAATGGTTATACAATTCCCATGGAAAATTGTAGTGAGGCAATTGTGGCTGCAGCTCTACAACCTCTTGCATACCTAACCAATGATTTTGTTGTGTTACCATCAACTATGGTAAGGGTAATGCTTACTTTATGATTTTGTTGCGTTACCATCAACTATGGTAAAGGTATGCCTGCATTAAAGTCCACATGAACATATTCAAGCCTAGGGGTGGCTGTGAGCTGAGTTTTTTATGAGTTATTTGAGTTTGGCTCAGCCTAAATCGAACTTTGTGTCGAGTTCGAACCAGATATATAGGCATGTTTGCTAATCGAGCTGAGCTCGAGTCCAGTAAAACTTGGTTCGTAAGGCTCGCGAGGCTAATCGAGCCTAGTATAATAAATAAATATTTTTTATTTTTATATGCATACATATACGTATACGTATACATATACATATATAAATATATATAATACATAAATTTTATTATATATATAATAATATTTTATATATAATATTTTTATTTTCTATGTATAATAGTAAATAATTTTTATAATTCTTATTTTTTTGTATGTAAAATAAAAACATTTTTTATATTTATAATTTTTATTGTTTAGAAAAAACTTGGGTTGCAGTCGAGCGCGCTCGAGCTTGAGCGTAACACAATTTCAGCGAGCCGAGCTCGAATAACCAAGTATTCAGCTCGGCTCGAATCCACCCCTATTCAATTCAATGATTAAGAGGATTCCCTACTCTCCGCAATAGAAAAGATATCTAGTTGTACAATATCTATAAACGGTTAGGGGTGAAAATGAATCAAGTTTTTAATGAAGTATTCGAGTTTGGCTCGTAAAAAACTAAAAAAGCTCGATTCAGCTTGGTTTAAATTGAGCTTCGAATCGAGTTTGGGCCCAATATATAGGCTTGTATGTTAATCGAGCCAAGCTCAAGCCTAATAAAGTTTAGCTTATGGGACTCATGAGCCTAATCAAGCTTATATATTACATACATACATACATATATGTTATATATTATATATTAATAAACATTTATATTTTTATATCTATGATAATAAATAATTTTTATATGTATAATTTTTATTTTTTATAGAAAGCTTGGCTCACATTCGAGCTCGATCCAAGCCAAGCTCAAACATATGAGTGTTTGAACCAAGTTGAATTCGAGCTCAAATCTCTAGTTTGAATAGAGCTCAAGCTCTCATGGATTTTTTATGAGCCAAACTCGAATAGCCAAATATTTGGCTCAACTTGGCTCAAATCCACCCCTATGAATGATCGATAGGATGTTGTAGTCTATGTGGAAATTGGCCATGACTTCAATGAGTGCAAAATCAAGTATGACATTCTTGAAAAGATTGACAGTTGTAAAATTGAAAGATGAAAAAAAATTCAAAGGTATTCGGAAGCAAAATTATCCCCTGGAGTTCTATAACTCACCTACTACACAACCAGTCTGATCAAGAGTTACTAAGGCTGAGTTTGGAAGGAGTGCAAATGCAAATATGTAGAGTGTCCAGTAGTGAAGCTAAATCGGGCCAGGTCATGTACCATGCAGCCCAATTCAAAAGGTAGACCAGAAATTTAGAAGGTCAATCCCTGAAAATATATGGGCAGGTAGATTAAATGAGTTAACTCTCAAAGGTACCTGTAGATTGTAGAAGGCCATATAAAACTTTAGGGATGCAAACGGAGGGATCGGATTCAAATAAAGGTATATTCATCGATTCCGATTCGATATATTATAAATTCGATTCGATTCAAATGGATCTCATAAATACTGATTCGAATTTGAATTTGATTAAGATGTTGGATATTTGAATCTGATCTGACCCGATTTAATTTTTTAAAAAGATTGATAAATTATTAAAAGGAAAAGAAAATATAACAATTTAAATAAAGAAAAACAAAAAAATACAAGTATTTTATAACTATTTTCATTATATATACATGTTTTTTATAAAAATAAATAAATAATATAATTTACAAAAATAATATGAATAATATATTTAAAAATAAATAAATATATTAAATAATGGAATTTGATCGAATTATCTAGTCCAAAAATCCAAAATAGGGATATCCAAATCCAACAAAATAATATTGAATTTCGGATCAGATCAAATCATCCATTTGCACACCTACAAAATTCCATCCCTCAACAATCACACAGAGGTTAAATACAATGGTGATTGGTGAAGCTAGCGGGCGAGTCTTATCTTGGCTTTGGAGGGATGAAGCAAACAAAAAGTAGCTCAGGTGGTTTATTCCTGAATGACAAAGGTGGGGGGCCAGGGCCCATTAGGGCATTCCCTATGGCCCACAACTTTAAGCTTTGCTTGCCATCCTCCCCCTCCCCCAAATCTCCAATTGGGTTTTACATCCTACCAAATCAATTACTATTCAACTCATGGTTTTTAAAAATTAACCGGAAATAGAACGGGTCAGGGTTGAATGGTTTGACCCGTGATGTCATAAATAAATTAAAAATAAAAATATATTTATAAATAATAAAAATAGCATAAAATTAAATAAAAACCAAAAAAATACAGAAAATAAAACTATCTAAATAAAAAAATATTACTATACAAAACACAGAAAATATAAAAAATAAAATACAAAAAAATAATCTAAAAAATACAAAAAAAACAAAAAGAAATAAAAAAATACAGAAAAAAACAGAAAAATAAAATCTGGTGGCCTGGCCCCAGCGCGAACTGGCGGCTTGGCAAAGGCGCCGACCTGGCGTCCTAGCCTAGGCGTGACCTGGCGGCCTGACCCAGGCGCTGAACTGGCAGCCTGGCCCAAGCGTTGAACTGGCGGCCTAGCACAAGCGTCAACCTGGCGACCTGCGAGACGTGCTCGCTGACAAATTCGGCATGCATATCCTAACACTCCCATGATCCTTGGAAGTTGGCCCACGTGCCGAACGATCTGGAGAGTGGTCAACGTGCATGACGGTTGCCTCAAGGAATCTCGGACCACTTAGACGACTTCTCGGAAATCTCGGATGCGGTGCGTGAAGCCCACGCCAAACAATGCCTATATAAAGGCACCAACTCCAATGGCATAGGGGAGCAAGTAAGCATATTCTAACTCTCATACTTTGTGATTTTTAGCTCGCAGTCTACTATGAGAGTACTGATTTAAGCATCGGAGCGACCTCGCCGGGTTAGCCACCCCGGGTCCTCTGACATTGGTTCCTCGCAGGTCTCTAAAGAACTACGAAGCTCAATAGTCAATCCTGCTCGCCACCAGCCAGCTTGGCACTCTGGTCAGCTCGTCACCCAATAGACAGCTTGGCACTCTGGTCAGCTCAACAACTAATAAGCAGCTCGGCCCTCTTGTCAGCTCGACACCTAATAGGCAGCTCGGCATTCTGGTCAGCTCGTCACCTAACCTGCCTAGCTTAGCCCAGTCAGCTCGTCACCTAATCTGCCTAGCTCAGCCCAGTCAGTTCGGCACCTAACCTGCCCAGTTTGGCCTAATTAGCTCGACACCTAATCTGCCCCCAGCTCGGCCTGGTCAGCTCGGCATTCAAGTCCTCATCCAGTAGAAGTTAACTTCGGCATCTGAGTCATTGGCCACTTGGAAGCAAACCAAATGACGAGGTACTTAGCACAAGAAATTGATACAACACCAAAAATTTGATTAATCAATAGTTTATTTTTTTTTCATATCATAGTCCAACCCCACTTTTTAACCAACCAAAACTACATTACCTCGGTCTTTACTAAATAAACCTAAGAGTAAATTGCTGAAATCAAGCTTTTGACCATTGCTAAGATCTCTTTTGAAATTTGGTAATTGCAATCACTTACCTTGATTTTTCTGATACAATTGCAAATAGATCCCCATTGCTAGAATCCTTTAACAAGAGGCACACAAATATTTAAAATACCCATATAATTACTTGTAACAAAATATTTATTTTCCAAACTTTATCTTCATAGCAATCACTATCCCAAACCTTTCCAATCTCTTTTTCCAAATTGATTAATTTCCAAATTTGCGTTTCATATCAATTGTGCCAAGGTAAAATTGCAACTTTAAACTCTCATTTTTTTTTTGTTGTTCATAAAATTTATATTATTTTTTTTCTGTAGAAATCAGTCTCAATAGTAACCACATGAGTGTTTTCGACACTTCCATGCCTCTTATTAGAGGATTTTAATTAACAGATAGGGCCTACTTGGCACTTGCAATCATATGAGAAAGTTCAGAGAAGATGATTGCAATTATCAAGCTTTAGGGACAGTTTCAACAACAATTAGAAACAGGAGGTTTCAGAAATATACCTAAACATAAAGATAAAAAAAATGAAGACAAAGAAGAAAACAATCAAATCAAAACTAAACCCCACTTTTAATAAACAATTTTAAACTCTCTCTCTCTCCAATTAGACAAACTTGGAATATTTTTCATGCATATTTGTGGGTGGATGAGATCTTCATTTTAATATAAACTAAGTTAATTATATATAATACGGATAGATCATGGATAATATGGAATTATGGATATAGATAAGATATGTTTAGGATGTGACTTCACTTCTTATTGTTAAGTAGTTAATAAATCAAGTGGGGATGGCACAAACACATTGATTGCTATTGCCGTCTATCAAGGTTCAAGCACCTTGTTTTCTCTTGCTTTTACGTTAATCACAATCCCTAAAGCCTAAAGTTTGTGATGTCAATAAGAGAAATTTGTCGACTTTGGGTTTATATATGTCCAACTTCAACTTCGGCCATTAAGAAACTCACAAGCACCTCTTTCCAAGCTTGTCCACTGAAACTTTATATAAGTTTTTCTACTTTTTTTTTTTTTTTTAACCAAACACAGCCTAAAAGAGAAAACAATAAGCTTTCAGTTCAGCCAGTTCATCAACTGTTGTCAAATGTCTCATAGAAACTAAGAAATTTGGAATTGGTCCTCACAAAAAGTGTCATTTACACTGTTCTTACAGCATTTGCAGCCGTTTATTGGGGGACATCTCGCCATGTATAAAAGCCTACAAGTACAGAGATATCTCAGATGTACGGCAGCAAGTGTTGTAATGACAGTGTGAGGATAAATTTTGCAAGGGCCAAATCCAATCTCGAAACTAACCCACTGAGTTGACTGCTCTATATGCAATTGACACACCCCCTGATCCAGTGGCCGGCCGCTCTACCTCATGTTGAGGTGGGATGGTGTGTAATTTAGGAGTATAGATTGGTGACCCACATGCACATCTCAACGTGTAGTGAGAATATCTCACATATTTGTCAAGGTGAGATGTTCCCAATATGTGATCAGTGACATTAATCTCTCTATGAATAACAATACACAATTAAAGAAATTGTGTTGGTGGAGGACTGGATGAGCACTCTATCCCTATTAATATCAATTGATTTCTTCGTGGAGGGCGGATTCAGTCCTCACAAAATTGTGTTCACACCATTTTCACGGTCCTTTTCAGTTATGCATTGAGAACATCACCATACTTGTATCCTTTTATTCATGGGAAGGTATTCCCCATTCCCCCAATGCACAGTTGAAAAAGACTGTAAAAATGGTATGAGCACAATTTTGTAAAGGACCAAATACGATTTAGCCAAAGTGCCCAAGTGAGTCAAGATCAAAATAACGAGGAATGTACCCTACCGAGCAAATGTCAAAGACCGAACTGACAGATTAATGGATAAACTGAATTATATCAAGAGGGAGCCAAAATTTGATGGCTTTGGGGCTTAGAGTTGGCACACTAAAAGCCTACTAATAAAGAGAATAAGATCATATTCCACAATGATAGTTGTCTTAATTTACTATTGCCATATATTAGGGTATATATGGTGGAGGGAATGGCTCGAGGTGGTAGTATTGGACCAAACCCAATTTGTTTATTTCTATAATGGGTGTTAGCATCTGATGTAACAAAATAAAAAACAGGTCGTCTGAAGTGATTTGATGTAGGAATCTTTTGTCACAAGGCAAAGAAGAATAAGAAGAGAAGCTGAGCCACTTGTTCCCTACTTGGGTGGAAGTGAACTTATGACGTATTGGACCCCTTAATTTATTGGTGCTTCCTTGGGATAAGAAAGCACCTAACCTTACAAACATGTGCTCTATATATAAAGAAGATCCCATCTTTAATTCTCACTTTGGTTTTGAGAAATAAAACCATGCATATTGGAATTATGCTCTATTAAACCAAGTTAATTGTTATCTCCACTTATCATATATTTCTGATCTGATTGTAGAGAGGAAATCTTCCTAATAAACTTGGTTGAATGGTGATTGATTTTTGATGGTGTGGTAATTGATTTTTGTTTTGAAAAATAATATTGGAGAATACTCTCTTCTCTGGTGGATTGATGTCATTTTCTCTAATTATTAAATTCTGTTTGCTGAGAATCTACTTATGATCACAAATGCCTACATTTCTCTCCCCTTCTCCCTCCCTCCAAGGGTTATAAATATCTACTATAACACTTTTTTGATTTCAAATCTTCTGTAATTCAGAATATAGTGCATCCCATTAGCAACAAGGATTCCACACTTGAGATTACTTACATGTCACAAGAGATGACACCAGTAGTCTCCTTTTGGATCATTTCAAGATTAACAAAGTTGACCCCGAGCTAAGAGCCAGATATATATATATATATATATATATAAAATAAAATTGCAGCAATCAAGCAGTTAGGAGCATCAAGAAGAAACATTACAACTGGCTGCTACAAATAAATGCCACAATCTTTCCACAAATCAAGCTAACAATGACTGACCAAAGAAAAGCTACTCTTGAATGTAGCAAATGGTTTCTCTTGTTTCTTAGCAACAATAGACCACCATTAATAAGAGAAATTTCACTAGTGAACAATAAGTTGTTTGCTTAAATAGACAGTGTTTAATCAACAGCTACTGGGTTTTCCCTTGTGATATCTTTTCCATGATCAATTTTTTTCTTTTGCATTTGGCTAGGAATCAATTGACATCAGGGAGAGGGAAGATATATATAACTTGCTGGCAACATGTGTTCAAATTCTGATTGAACAATGACATGTTTGTTAGTACATTCTGGTTAATTTGGATCACAAACGCATATAACAAAGTTGGAAATTGGTTTGAACTTGCTTCTTGGGGTGGACATAGAGCATAAAGGTCACTTGCAGTGTTGATTCTGAATTCCTCTCTTCCTTCTCTCCTAATAATTTGCAGTGTTGTTACTATATCAAAACCCATTCAGTCATTCTACTCAGGCATCAGGATCATTCCAATTAGAATATAAAAATATCCAAGCAACTTGAATCAGATGGATCCCATGATTGGAAAGAAGTAATTGACTGGTGATTCAATATGATGTCATATTGTATATGACAACTCCATTTCAGAATTCTTGTAATTTCATATGGTTTTGTTTGAACCCATTTGATTCTGAATTCCTTTTCCCTTAGTCCCAATTTACAGCACTGTACCTATAGCCATTCATTCTACCTTATCATCATTTTAAAATATCTAAACCATGAGTAGGCTAGAACCCATTATGTTTCTTATTGAGAAGATGCATTGAATTAAGAATAATACAACTATATATGATTTTACTATTTGATGCCCTTTTCCAAAGCAAATGGATGTCATTTTCTAGTTCCCTTGTAATCTAAACATGGTTTGTTTATGAAAGATATGGCAATATTATAAACGGAATCATCAATAAATACTAATTAAATTAAAGTTTTCCATGTGAGAAACAAACGATACAAGGCAGTGGGTCAAGATTATTCAGTGTTGTAATCCAATATGTCAATATGTGCCGACAGCCCACAGTAATATAAACTAGTCTAATCATCTTAACCAGCAGACTTCTTTAGCTGATCAACTTCTTAAGGTTCTTTCTTGGTGTAAAAGACTAAAGAGGATCCTTTAATTTAACCTCTCTAACTCAAAATTTGAGTCATTCCCTACATTCTAGATCATTCATCATTTTCCTTTATCCCGGTTTGGTGGGGTCCTTAGCGGATATCTTATTCTTCCATTTTTCTCCTAGGAAATTCTAGACCGTAGGTACTGTTTATAAAGTAAAAAGTGAACAGTAGGGATGGTGAACTCTAAAGATGATCAAAACACCTCATCCCGTAGTATAGGTGAGAGGATCTTGTACATTTAGATGATAGTGGACCACTCATGATATAACACATCAGACTGAAATGTGGGATGGGACCCATTATATGAAGCTGTGACATGGTTTATCTTGATTGACCCAGTATTATGTAGGGGTGTTCAAATTTGGATTAGAAACCCAAAATTGAACCGAACCAATTGATATATGAAAAAAGCGGTTTTTGGTTTTGCTTCGGTTTGTCCACAAAAGTTAATCGAACCGAATCGAAAACCGAACTACCATTGTTATTACTAAATAAATCTCCCTTTGGGTTGGGGCTTGGGGCCTTGGGCTTTGGGTGGCTGGGCCCAGTCAAAATCTTTGTTGGTAATTACTAAAGTGGATGTGCCATGTGGGAATTGCCGAATTGGGATTATTGTGGGAACCTCAATAGACACAGCCAGCTAGACTTGCCGAGTTGGTTTAGCAATGCAAAAACTGCAATACCGCAAAACCATGAGACTGAGAGAGTGAGAGTTTGAGACCGAGAGAGTCAGAAATTCAGAGAGAAGAACAACCTTTTTTTGACTCTTGAGACTTTGATCATTTCAGCCCGCCCGGCCTGGAAATTTCGGGCTTGGGCCTGGGTTTTTTGTTCAGGCCCGGATCGAGTTCGGGCCTACATTAGGTTCATAAGTTTTAGCCCGAGTCCAGCCTAGCCCATATATATTTAAAATTATACATTTTGTGTATAATATATACATATATATACATGTTAATTTACATTAGATTATATATTTCATATTATAAATATTATAATATAACAAGTATAATTTATATTATATGCAATATTTTATATTATATAATGTACAAAATAAGTTTATATGCATGTTATGTTATTTAGTATAAAATATTATAGATATTTAATGTATATACGAAAGATATTGGCCCAACCTGGCCTGAGCCCGGATAGACCTGAGCTAAGGCTTATGTTTCAGGCCAAGAACCCTGGGCCGGGTCGGGCCCAGGCCTAAGCTATATCCCTTATCATAAGTGCCCAACCCGGCCCGGCCCATGATCACCCAAAAAAAAAAAAAAAAAAAGACTCTTGAGACTGTGATAGACTATATACAGACTACAGATTTCAGACTTTTAGTTTAGAGAAGAGAACAGATAAATCTCGGAGACTCGGACTAAGAACAGATTTCAGACTTGCACGGCTGCACCAGTTAATCCAACTATCCAAGTAAGTTGTTCTTCTCCTTTTCACTCTTCTCTGGCCTTTATCTTTATGCTTTATTTTTTTATCAGTTTTTTATTTCACAGTTTCACAGTTAATCCAACTATCCAGTTAGTTCACAGTTTCTCTGTCCTTAATCCAACTATCCAGTTAAGGCGGAATTTCTCTCTCAACCGAACCGAAAACCAAATTAATTTCGGTTTGGTTCGGTTTTCGGTTCGATTGAGGGATATGACCAAATCGAATAGTCGGTTAGGTCATCGATTTGAACTGAACCAAACCATCTATGTCTTAGGGTTTGAAAACACTAGGTGAATTGAACCGAACTGACTGTCCGGTTCGAACCGAACCAAACCATCTATGTCTTAGGCTTTCATCCAATGTTTTCAAACTGTCGTTAACTTGGACAGTCGGACCGCTTGGCCTGGGAACCGTTCAGGCAACTTGTTCCGTTTCACCCTTAACCTGGTCTTTGGCCAAAAACTGTTAACTATTTAATCAGCAACTCATTAACTTGGGCGGTCGAATCATCAACCCATTCAACACAAACAATGGTTTTTGGATATTTTTTATTTTTTAAGTTGGAATGCACTGTCCATTCAAACCGGGCGGTTGAACCGTTGACCTAAAAACCGGTTCCGGTTCTAGGTCGGTTTTTAAAACGTTGGTTTCACCCATTAAATGCTGGTTGATTTCCTCTTGAAACATCAATTTTGCTTGTGAAGTGCTAGTATGTATTTAACCATCCACAACTTGTGGGTTTTTAGGTTTTGCTACAAAATGCCAAGTCTTTAAATTCTTAAAGAAACTAACAAAAAAAAAAAAAAAAAAACGTAAAGATATCAATATTTATAGGTAAGCAATTAGGCGGCTTTACATCGGGATTTGATTGATCAAAGCCTTTCTGGTACCATACATAAAGTGATTACTTTTTTTCGGGTGCAAAGCAAGCGGAAGTAATTAGAAGAATGTTGGGATCACAGTTTGGCATGTGTTTGTGATTATGCACCGGGTCCCGTTGGGTCTTATAAAGTTAGAGGCTGAGGTGTTTTACTTGTCCAATGAAAAACTATCATCATTTCCATGTATTAGTAAAATTAGTGGAATCAAGATTCAAAATTTCGATATGTATTAGGCCGTATCAGTGGCCTCTCGATACGCCCCAACCGAGGACACATCCACCTGTATTGATATTTTAAATCTTGAGTGGAATGGCGTTTGCAAATGCACATACATCTAAGGTTGGTAAATATAACTAAGATATTCTTAAAAATAATAAAAATGAGAAATTCATAAATGCTGGCCATGGTTTTCAAAATTAGATCGAACCGGATGGTCAGATCGGAAAAATTGGGAATCGGTCAGGTGATCGGTTCCGTTTTCCCTAAAAACCGGATTTTTTCTCAAAATCGTTGATTTTGGTCAACGAACCGCTGAACCAAGCGGTTAACTGTTCAAATGATTTTGACTGTTTTTTGATTTTTTTATCAGAACAGATCGAGCATTCGGTTTGAACGATCAGACTGTTTGACCCAATAACCGAACCCTTTACCGGTTTGGTTTTAAAAACCATGATACTGGCCAAATTTCTAGGAGATAATCAAAGTTATATATTACGGTTTATATGGAAAAACAGGAGGCCTTCATAGATTTCACTCAAGAAAATATATTTTTGGAAAGAAAAGCAATGACACACAGAATAATTGGGTTAAATGAACCCCTCCAAATGAAGGGGTTGTGAAAACTAATTTTGATGGCTCATGCTTCACAAGGCTCATTTTGGGAAGAATGTAAATGCAAATATGTTGAGCATGATTTTTAAAATCGGATCAGACTGGATGGTCGAACCGGAAAAACTGGGAACCGGTCTGTTTTATCCTAGAACAGTCATTTTAACAAAAAAACTGTTGATTTGTTCAACAAATCGCTGATTTGGGCAGTCAAATCATTCAAACCGTCTAGCAATTTTTTGGCTGTTTTTATTTTTATTTATTTATTTATTTATTGTCAAAACGGGCTGTCCATTCGGTTCGAACAGTCGGACCGTTCAATATGGGAACCAGACCCCTGAACGGTTTATTGGCTGAAGGCAATGACTATTCAGCGGACTGTCGAACCAATGATAATTTTCACGCCAGTAATAAAACATATGGGACCCGGACTTCTCACAGTGGGACCCATGAAATTATGCATGGAGTATATCCTTCACTCTACAGCCTGCTGAACGGCTATGATGTTCAGCTATTGCATTGCACCCAACAGTGGAATTAATGATAATTTTCCACGCTAGTAATAAAATACATGGGATCCATACTTCTCATAGTGGGGCCATAAATTTATAACTGGCATCAAATATTATCATTGGTTTTGAACAGTCATGGCGTTTAGCTAAATCCCAATTAACAAAAGTCTCTAAATTATTGCATTGCACATATATGCAAATGCAATATGATTTTGCCTTCAAACCAAACATAGCCTAAGGTTCATTTCATTTACGAAAATAGGGCAAAATCAAAATAAAAATGAAAATGATTCATTCCGATTTCAATCATTTGATTGGATGGAATGAGGTGCAATTTCAATTTCAATTCCAATTTATGGGAATAACAATTCCGACAAACCTTAAACTAATTAACAAAGAGTTAATAAATAGGAATATTTAATTGTAGACCAAAACCAAAGCTGATACTACTAGAAAGTAGTTTATTCCAAACTGAGCAATATCATCACTAACCAATAACATTAATCCTGACCCTGCTGGACTCTAAGGCCATTAGTAGAGTTGGTGGTGACTCCAACAGATAAGGCTGCAAATCTGATTGCCCAAGTTGAAGATTCCAACTACATTGAGCTCGGATTAGGATTTGGCCCATTTAAAATTAACAAAATTTCAAAACCAAGCCCAACCCAAGTTGCATCCATTTCCTTTGAGTCCAAGTGTAATGTATTCTGAGCTCTGACAGACATCCAATTCTGTTCAGGAACCGTGTTATTGGGTTTGGAACTTCGACCCTAATTTTAAAATAAACCTGACCCAAATCCAATAACCGTGATTATCTGGCGAGGATCCAAATCCATTTACCTCATTTTGATGCAGATCTGGATTTGTTGAAACCTGCAGATACAACCCATTTTATGCAATGACTGGGTGAATAATCTCTAACACCAATCAGTAGGATGGTAACAGGGTGGGTTTTGTAAATTTTAGAACTCATCCATCTCCCTAAACATCTTAACCCGTACTTGCCTTAAAACCCATAGCAGGTTGGATTTTGAGAATTTAAAGTCTTCTTGTATATGAAAATGCAAAACCCTATCCTCCCTGCGTTCAAGGGTAAGGTTTAGAACCTGCATCTAATTTTCTATTATTTCTTTTCATATATAAACAATAAATAAGTAAAATAACACAAATAAACAACAAAAATTCCAATTATTTGATTAAGACATGTAATAAAAAACATATAAACTATCAATTATCATTCACAAAATAAATCAAAATATTATTAAATTCAACACGTAGTACATGAAGTTTATATGCTTTCTAACAATATGCAAGTTGGGGAGGGTTGAGTTTAGCCTAATACTATACCCATATAAATTGTAGAATCCCAAAGCCCATTCTCACCCCAAAACCCATCCTTCAAGTGAAAAACCCACGCTGGGAGGGTAGGGGCAGGTAGCCACCAGGTAACTTTGACTGTTGGGGGCCAACAGCCTATACTGTTTGAGAGAGTTTTTGGGCTGGGCACGTTCACCTATTCACACGCATGTCCTTTTTTTTTTTGGTCAAAATAAATTAGGGGGCAATTTTTAATTTACCCATTCTCATTCTCATGGTAACTGGCATTTCCAAAAACTCTCTCAACAGCCAAAGTTTTCTCTCAAATTCGATGCCTTTTCTAAGGGGGCTCTACTGATGACTTTCACCCAAGACTGTTGCCTTGTTTAGTTGAAATAGAAAATTCTAAGAACCAATTAAACAGCTTCATTCATTAACCCGTAGATCTCTTCTTGCATCCCTGATTCAATTGGCTTAGGCAGTGTTTGTTCCATAAGCTGATAAGGCCCAAGTAGGAAAATAGCAATTTCTTTTTCTTTCCTTTCTCGTGTGCCATTTTAGCATCCCCCTTCATAATTTGGATACAATTTGCGGCCCTAAACCAATCAGTTTGCTGCTTTTAGTTTTAACTTTATTGTCATTTTTTCCGTTTACCTGCCTGCCAGTTTCCATTTCTCCACAGTGGAGGCCTTCCCTACTTTACTGGGTGGGCTAACTCACTGTTGTAGCCTTTGTAGTTTGTTCAATTTTAAAAGTCTGAAGGCTGAAGTGAAATCAAGAGAAATAAACCTGTTTTATATTTTCATAGTATTTTAATAAATGTACATTCAAATGAAGTTGGTCAAGGGTTTGTACTCCAGCCCAAAAGATTAGGGTGGTGTACGGTGTGTTTTTCGATTTGTGGGAAGATTAAAAGACGAAAAATTGTCTTTTCCTGTTTGGTATCGTATAGACCTAAAGACCCGAAGAAAAGCGTGTGGAAAGATAAAAAATGCCAAAAAAATCGGAAAGCTTCAAATGAAATGTTTGAACTTTTAGTTAGGGGTGTCAACTGGAGTTGATTTGGTCCAATCCAATCCAGTTCAATTTGAATCCATTACAAATGGATCACGTCCAATCCAATCCAATGAATATTTTGGACCATTCAATCTGTTCAAATTTGTTTTAATTTAAATTGGTTCTAACCCAAACCTGGTCCATTGACACCTATGTTTTTATCTTCTATCAATGAATTACATATTGGCTCAATCCAACCCAATCTAATATAAATTTATTAAATACTTTGGACCATTAATTCTGGATTGGTCCAATTCAATATGTCTTGTTGATCCGTCCAATCCATCTAAATTGATTTAGGTTTGGACAGGATCTAATCCAAAATCAGTCCATTGACACCCCTACTTTTGATGCTGAAAATAGATTTTTCAGCTGCTTTTAGCAGCTCAGAACACTTGGTGGAAAACCAAACATCTTTAAAGACAGATACCTCAAAAGTTTGGTGCATCTCCTCATTTAGTAGTGTGCCCTTGAAAGATTTAGGGTAAATTACAAAGACCTCCCCTTGTACTATGGGGTCAGTGACAAAGTCCCCCTTATACTTTTTTTGTGACAAAAACCCCTCCTGAACTTTAACCTTAGACAAAGACCCCTTGGCCGTTAAGTCAGATGACAGAAAATGCTAAACTACGTGCAGAGTGATTTTGTTTGTTTTGGTTGTTGGTTATTTTTCCTTCCATGATCAAAACATCATGGCGATGTACAAGAAGATTCAGATGCCATTGCTGGTTCACCCCGGACCCGGAGCTTATTTAACTCCTTTCTCATCTTTTCAACACAAACCCCTTGACCAAAATAACAATTCCAGAAATCATGAAGAATCACTGGCTCAAAAAGGGATTCAAACACATTAGATTCTACATGGAGAATGACCAGTTCCACAACGTCGAAAATGATAATGATGATGATGATGTTGTTGTTGTATCCGAGAATCAAAGCCAGAGGTGCAGAGGCAGCCAAAACCCGGATTGGCTAGACTGTTTGAGCTTAAACCCATTAGTTCAACATCATATCGTTTTCCCAGGGGGTTCGATCTCCTTGGCGACATTGATCAGTCTTTATGCAACTAACTGGAAAAACTGAATTTAGCAAAGAGTGAACTTGGAACCAAACTGAGGCCAACTTTAGTGCCAATTGCCAAAGAGCCAGCTTGATGATAGGCCATCTCAAACAGAACTAATCCAGCATGAGCGCTGGTTCTCAGAATTATATGTTCAAATTCAGGAAAAACTCCGTCAAACTCGTAAATTAATAATTTTTATAAAATCAGCGATGTGAGAAGAAGAAACGGTTAAATATATAAATCTGGTCTGGTGGGTCAGTAATTGTTTTTCTTCTTTTTGAGTTTCACTTCATATATCATGATTATGGGCTTGATGTTGTCTCTAGTTAAGTCTTCTAATTCATCCTTTTTCCCATCTTCATCATAAAAGGGGTCCCCTTTATTCCATTAATGTTCTCCATTTATAAAATCAGCGTTGTTTTTATGCCATTTCACCTAACTTCAATAGAGAAGACAATGAACAATATAAAAAGGGTAGTTTGGACATCTGGCCCCATAGTACAAAGGGGGTCTTTGTAACTTATCCAAAGATTTATCTACAAATGCTTGCCAAACAACCCTTTTTCGATGATGAACGTTATTGGTGGAACCAGCCACCAGGATATGGCTTGAACAGTTTCTATTTTCTTTGTTTTGTTAGTTAATGTATAAGTTATATACAAAGATAAAGTTGGTCAGGGATAAATCTGGTATTCTGAAAATTCAATGCATTATAACAGCTTTTTCCATCTGGAAAGCTAATTGAAGGAAGGTATTTGCATTTTTTTTCCAAAATCACAAGTTTATGTTAGAGTCAGATTAGAATGGAGGTTTATATATAGGATCGTTAGAAAACACAGGAGATGTTTTCATAGCTTTCCCTTTAGAATTTTGATTTTTCATGAATTTTCATTGCTTAAAGATCTTCCGGTATCATGTCTTTTCCGTATAATAGAACTTTTATTAATTTAAAGTTTTTCATAATTAAGTTGGGTTTATGATTTAGATAACTGTTTTTTTTTTTTGTATTTGATTTTGTAAATGCGCACTAATTTTATACAGATTTACTGATATTTGAACCAATCGGACACGAGAGACTATAAAAGGCTGTGTTTGGTTTGAAAGAAAAGGTAGGTTTCCCAACCTTTCCCTTTCTTTCCTCACCTTTTCTTTTAAACCAAACGCAGCCTAAATGATTGGAATTTAAATCTATGTTTTCATCAGATATTGAATTGCATTTGAATCTCTCAGATTCTAATAAAATTGAATTGGATCTGATCCATTTTCCGCCCCAAAATTATCAAAGCTAATCCTTATATTGTTAAACCCCTCAGACTCAATAATCCCAACGTATGGATGCACTGGAATTTGAAGAAAAAACCATGAAGTTCTCTTCCATGCTTTTCATATTGATGTTTAAAAGAAAAAAAAAAAAAAAAAAACCCTTGTTTTCCGAATCAGCGGAGAGCATGAACCAATCTGATGCACTGTAATTCTCTACAGCCAATCTTCTTGATTAGCTTCTCTTTTTTTATTGGGTTTTGCAATAATGATTGATTTTCTTGTAATGAAACACTTGGCTGCTAATATATACAAACCAAGCCCAGAGCTACTCAACCCAGCCAATAACTAGTAGCAAGGTTCAAAGTATCGATATATATTAGTTGATACGTATTGTTTTAGGACCCCTCCAATATGCCCCTACATTGGGTGTATCGGGGGTCTAACTGGTTCAGGGGGTGGAGGAACTCTAAACTGACCCTTCTAAATCGGTTTTAAAATAAATAAAATCAAAAGGTATCGATTCATTGGACATATTGATATTTCGAACCTTAACCAATAATAGTAATAATCAAGATGTGCTAGATTGAGATTTTCACCCAACCATATTCATCTCCCCATCTTGAACAGGTTGATTGTACCACAGATATGAGAGAACTGCTCAATAAGCTTCCACCACCAAGCACACTGAGGTAAGCAGCTGAGTTCTTGCTTCTCACCATTACATCACATCAGATAACATATTCATAATTTTATAGTTCAAGGTCTGAAACATTCATGTTTAAGGATTTTAGCAGTTTTGAAAGTAGAGAACTGCAAAAACTTTGAATTTAATTTTGTCCTCACCATTACTAAATCGATTTTAAGCATTTTATTTTTCACCACTACAGATCCCAAAGTACCACCAGTTAAAGGAGCTCTTGACTGGTCAAAGACCCAAACGGTGACAACAGTAAATAGAGAGGCCCATGCCACTCTAGGCTTGTTCACGGGCCGGGCTTTAGGTCCAACTTTGCATTATCTCAGGTTCAATTTTCGAATTAAACCTATTAAAATTTTGATAAAAAACTAAACCCGAACCTGCTTTAGATAGGAGGAGTTTTTCTTGTTAGGCAAAGTTGTTATAAATCCATCCAAACCTGTATGAGGCACACGAAAGTGAGGAATATCAAAATTGATGTTGAGTGGGTCCATTATAGCGTCGTCCTCCCCCTCCATGAGGTGATAGGGGAATGGAAATGCTATAATTTTTAAGATTTGAAAATTTTAAATAATTATGAAACTTATGAATAAATTTAAATTTTGTTTTCAACTGCCCCCACTTAAATAAAATAGTAGGGATTAAATAAAATTTGCTTTCTGAAATGCAATCTTTTTTTTCATTGATGAATAAGTAAGAAATAAGGAAAAGGTATACAAAAATGACACTCATGTCCCTGTTTCATGTGAAACAAGTTATGAGGTTTGGGATTTAGGGTTTTAATTTTTTAATTTTCTGCTTTTCTTTTTTTTCTTTATTTTGCATCCCTCAACAACTCAATCTTATCTCACTACATCATCTCCTCAAATCTAGAGATGACAACAGTAAAACTTATAACCTTTTATTATAAGTCGAAATATTCACTTGCAATGCACAATAAAATAGAACTTATCCTTGTTAATTTTTTTATCAGAGGCTTGTTCATAAAATAGAAATATATGTGAAATGGGATTACAACTATAAGGGGAAAGCATAGCAAGGGGCGTAACCATTATTAAGAATAATAGACAAACCTTAGGTAAGTAATTCCTCTACAAGAATGAAAGAATTGGGAGATGGTAGGTCACAAGGAGATCCATTGACAATAATTGAAAATTAGGGTCCGTTTGGTTTGTAGTTGGAATTGGAATCGGAATTGGAATTGAAACTGAAATTTTTCGGAATCAGAATCAGAATGGTCTATTCTCATAATCTGTTTGGTTCAGACAGAAATGGGAATGAGAATTGGAATCACCAGAAATGAGATTTCATTCCCAAAGGAGGGGCAGGGTATGACCATTCTCTCAAATGGGAGAATGCCATTCCAACAGGAATGGGAATGGGATTCCGATTCCACCCAACCAAACAGTTGTAATCGGAATAGCCCATTCCAATTCCAATTCCAGACCCCTATTCCTACGAACCACACGGGGCCTAAAAATTGCAAAATCAAATCTGAATCATATCAATCCGGTTATATACTGTTAAATCCAAATTTCTAGGACACCAAAAATGAAATTCCAATTCATCCTGACATAAGCTTGAATTGAATATTGTTTTCTTATTAAATTTCCAAAGCTTCAATTTCCACAAGTAATTTTCAATCATAAAATATAATATCAAAGTCATTTTTAGCTCATTCTATTAATCCTTAGGTCATTTTTTAATTTAATTTATTTATACTACTCAATATCCAATTGCAATCCAAACTCAATCAACATAAATCTGATGGATAATCAGATTTCAATTTGAATATATAAATATATCAAATTTAGATCTGTGCGCCTATATCCTTTTATCCATCCAATTCGATCCATTTGCAGCCCTAATATGCCTGATCCAACCAAAGTCTTCCAAAACCCACCTGATAGAAACAGAAAGAGAAGGGCCCAAAAAGTTAACCACTAAGGAAGAATTAATTGTTCATAAGACCTATATGATTTCTTATTAATAGTATAATATTATGCTCTTTCATTGTTTTCATATTGATGCTATTCTTACAAACTCCTTGTGTTTAGAATCAGTACTAAACCAAATTGTTGCAGTGTAATTCTCTACGACTAACCTTTTGTTTAGAGCCTCCAATATTTGGATTCGTTTCAACACTGAGTTTTCTTGTAAATGAAACACTTGGCCACCAAGATAAAACAACCAAGCCCAAAGCCACTCAACCCAGCCAACAACCAGCAATAATAGTCAAGATGTGCAAGATTGAGATTTTCACCCAACCATTCATCTCCCCATCTTGAGCTAGCGAATTGCACCATAGATATAAGAGCACTGCTCAATAAGCTTCCAGCACCAAGCACACTGAGGTAAGCAGCTGAGCCCATGCTTCTCATTCCCTCTGGCATCTGATCATAGAAGAGTTCTTGCAGCCCAACGATTGCAAATAAATTTGAAGCTCCCATCATCATATACTGTGGCAGCAACCAGAAAATGCTCATGGGAATGGTTTCCTTTGGTTTCTCTATCAGCCCATATTCTCTTGCAATCTTAAGTCTTCTACCCTCTACAAGAGCTGCTATTACCATGGCCACTGCTGAAAGAAAAATTCCTACTCCAATTCTTTGGAGGATTGTGATGCCGGAGGGGAATCCGGTACAGTTTCTTGCAGTTGGGACGAAAACAAGATCATATATCGGCATGCCGATGATAGTTACTACACCAATAGCCACTTGAAGGCTTGCCGGAGGGACAGAGAAGTTGGAACTGATCCTTTTGTACATTGTACTGCCCTGCTTGGTGAAGAAGGTCCCTCCTTGAGAAAACATAATTCCATATATCAAGCAACTAAACCATATTGGAAGTAGACGAAGTAGAAGTTTAACTTCTTCTACTTGGGTCAACGTGCAAAGCCTCCAACCGTTTCTGTTCTTGCTCGATAAATCTAAATCGTCAATGATCGTAGCTTTGTCCAAAAATCTGCAGGAATTAATGTAACAAATAATGCTTACGAAGTGATCAAATTTTGACGCATTTGGGAAACCATCAATTTCTCCAAAAACAGAGAAGAAAAAGAACACTAG
Organism: Nelumbo nucifera; assembly: GCF_055504915.1. Classification (NCBI taxonomy): domain Eukaryota; kingdom Viridiplantae; phylum Streptophyta; class Magnoliopsida; order Proteales; family Nelumbonaceae; genus Nelumbo; species Nelumbo nucifera. The sequence goes on along the minus strand of NC_142655.1, from coordinate 22,952,723 downwards.
AAGTTATCTCACTCAGCTTCAAGAATAACCTCTAAACATGAAAATCTGTGTAGGGACTAATAATTCCCCTATTGATTTTGAACAACTGTGAGTTCCAAATTTCATTTCTCAGTGTGATCTCCCCAATTGGCCTGATCAGTGGCAAGCTCAGAAATTGAGTTGGGTCAACCCAACCAATGTTTACCAAAAACCAGCCAATTGATACTATCTATCACAACATCTACAAAATTGGGGTTGATCACAGATTCAGGTTTTGAAATTGGGCTAATAAAAGTTTTCCATAAGATTCTATTTCTACCAAGCTTTTGGAACCTGCAGGGATCAATCCAGCCTTGAGACAAAGCCAATGGGCAAATCCCAACTTACTTGAATTGATGGATGCGTGGGAGGGTCTGGCGACCAGTAGAATGAGAGTCAATGGCCAAAGTAATGCTTTCTTCTCCACTACAATCTCCATGGCCATCATCTGAGAAAGACAAATGCCGCTTACGAGCAGCTGCAACAAACACCTGCACCACTCTGGTAAGGGGACTGCCCGTCAAGGACTGTCGTCTATATGATCTCCAACCAAACAGAAACAGAGCTAGAGCAATGGCCATTGCAATGGCTGGCACTCCAAACCCAATTGCCCAACTCACATTATCTTGAATGTAAACTACTAGGCAAAGTGCTGTTGAATTTCCTGTACAGATCCCAAAGTACCACCAGTTAAAGAAGGAGCTCTTGGCTGTCTTCTCATCTGGTTTATCTTCATCGAATTGATCTGCTCCGAAAGTCTGTATACAGGGTTTGTGCCCGCCTTCCCCGACGGCCACCATGTAAAGAGAGAAGAAAAACACAACTTTCTGAAATCGCAATGGAATCACCGACACCGATAACACTAACATCACTAATCCCTGTGACAATATTTGAAAACTCTGTTCAAAGATGAAAGCTGAGAATACTGAAATAAGTTGATGAAATCCGGCCAACCCACCATGAGATAAATTGCGGACGAGATGATTATGGTCTTAAAACGACCCAAGTAGGAATCAGCCATGAAAGCTCCAAGTAGAGGTAGGACAGTCGCTACTCCAGACCAGATGTTGACGTTCATGGCCGCTGTGGCTGTAGGCTCGAGAAGGACGTCAGTAAGATAAGTTATAAGGTTTGCCGACATGCCATAGTAAGCAAATCGCTCAGCCGCTTCGACTCCTGTTGAGCCAATAATCCTTGAGAAATAGGTAATGAAGGTTGGGAGAAGTATTAGAGATTTAGTCGGTGTCAGAAAAGCAGGCTTACCAATGATGTAAATGGATGATCTCCATCCTCCCTTGGATGATTCTTGTTGCTCATTGGCCTCCATGTCTTCTTCATGATCATCGGCATTCAACAATGGAGAGGTAGCAGAACCATCCATTATATCAATGTAATGTAGCAGAGATCACAATTCACAACTAAGTTTTATAAAAAATCAGCAAGGTTGGGAAATTTTAGTCGGAAAAGTACGGATTTGTCCAATTATGATTTCTGATTTAGACTGCAGGGCCATAAACATTCAAATGTACCGATACCCACACTCTATTATGCTCCCACGCCCTCGCCCTCGCCCTCTGGGTATAGGTCATTCATTCACTCAACTTTAATTTATTAAATGGTCAACGATGACACTGTAGTTTTCTTGAGATGGGAGCCTTGAGATATTCCCAATACACGGCGGCAGGATATGCCAAGTCATTCAATGGAACAGAATAGACGCATTAGACACGTTTTCATGGTACGTACATATATTTAATTATTAACAAGGGATAGTGAGTGGGGTTATTGGTAAATAAAATATAAAAAATTAGTTCTGTGCGGTTTTGTAGGAGACCGTTTGTCAAGTCTTTTTGAAATATGTTCTGGTAGCTCATAATAAAAAGAGGCACCGAGCTTTTGTATGAAGATGTGAGGAGTTTGAAATTAGTGTGCATCTTTTTCTGTCTTTCTATGCGAAAATAAAATACGAAAAGTTTCATTTGACGTTTCTTGAAATCAGCTAAAAAATGGGATTTTCATCTTTTTTGGATTTTGAGTCTTTTGACAAGTTCCAAAGAGTCTATTTGATAATCAAAAGTTGGAAAGGTGAGAAGACATGTATGAAAAGATCGAAAATGGCAAATTTTAGGAAGCTTCAAATGAAGCTTTATGGTCATGTGATAGATTGCCTCTAAACGTGTTTTTAAAAGTTTAGTAGATCAAACCACTTATCAAACGGTCTTTATCTTTAAAGACAATAATACCCCATAAAAGCTCAATTATCAAACGACGTTCTAATAAAATTTTGTGAAGTGGATTGAACTCTAAATTTCACTAAATTTTATGGGATCGGGATCAACTCACAGCAAATATTCTATCAACGTGTATTAGAAAAAAAAAAACAAAAGGGGTTTTTATGATTCAGTCCACCCCTAGGAAATCCTAGCTCCATTTAGGAGTGGATTGAATCCTGCCCGTAGTTTGATGCCAAATTGTAGGATGTGGTTTGATGCCAAAAAGAAAAAAGATTTTTGAGACAGAATGCAGTCCAAAAATCACAAACAAAAATTGTAACAACCCGGTACCAATTTTTGTTGTGAGCAGATCCCACATGAGAATGAGACCACCATGTTTGTAATGCGATCATATTGGAACAATTTTTGTTGTGAGTAGATTCCACCCCAATTTTAAGAGGGCTAAGTCTTCCCCTCCTAGGCTTTTTTATTTTTATTTATTAATAAGATTTGGATAGCCACCCTGCACTACACTGGGAGTAAAGTTTGGGGCTAAAAAAAAGGACAGAAAAGACTTTCTACTCTTGCAAAGTCGCCTTGCTTTTCCTTTAGGCTGCATTTGGAAACCATGCAAATAGAGTGTAAATTCCAGTTCAGGGTAAATTTACACTCTGGTTCACTTTTGTCTGTGTTTTGCAACATTACATTTTTGCATTGACAAATGACAGACCAATACATATTTACATTGATAATAAGATGTAAAAATACATCAATAAAAAAGAAGTAAATTTGCATTCAAGTGGGCTTTTGATGAAAAAAATGCGTATGCTTTATTGGAATTTGGTTTGCATCCATTAAAGCTAAAAGTCCGTTTGATAAGAAAGTAAATTTGTCGGTGTAAAACTAACCCAACTTTATAATTTATATGAATTGTTTTAAATTCTGCATATTTGCATTCACACTTATTTGCATCGTTTCCAAACTCAGCCTTATTCATTTTTTTTAATAGATCATAGAATTCTGTAATATTGATTGAATCCTAATTCTTATGCAATTATACCCAAAAAATTTTCTAACTTAGCTTAAAACCAGAATTTACCCGGAAGAAAATTAAAGCTTAAAAGGAGAAAAGAATAAAGTTACACCCTTAGTTATAACAGCTGAAGATGCTGAATTGAAAATCTTATTGAGTTGTCTTTAGGGGTGTTCAAAAAGAAAACCAAATTCATCAAACCGGCCCGATTTGATCCGAAATAGTCAGTTTTTAAAAATTGTTGATCAGTTTCAATTCCTTAAAATGGAGAATTCGACTGGCTTGTTCAGTTTCAATTTACAATTTTGTAAACTGAAAATAACTGACCCAACCATGACACTAGCTGGGATGGCAGAACAAAACTGGACATGGCGTCTAGCCATCTAAGTCAATTTGAAATGGCATTTCCCTTAATTTTTATCCAATAATAGAGATAATAAACTGATGGTTAGATCTTTCAAATTGTAGCTTCTGTGGAACAGTGGGAGTGGAGTAGATTCTGAAATTAAATATTCAATTGAGAGTTGTAAAGAATAGAAAGAAAATGTTGTTTGAAGATTGAAAAAGATACAGAAGAAAGTTGACCATACATCGTTTTGCCCATTTAAATCTCTTTCCTCCTTTTGATCAAGCATTTAAACCCACTTTGTATCTACTTCTCTCCCTCCCATTTCACTAACTTGTGCCCGTTTTGGATTCTAAAAATATCAAAAATATCAACCTGTGTAGGTAGGTTTGATTAAAAAAATTATACAACCCTAGTTGTGAGTTTCTTAATTGCTAAAACTAAAATTGGATAGATCACACTATACCCTTATTTAAAAATTTTATTATTTAATTATTTTAACAGTTAAAAGGCAAAGAAATAAGTCTTTCAATTCAACAATTTCAACCATTATCATATGGCTTATTATAGTTACTCTCTCTATCTTTTTTGAGACAATCCATAGTCTTTGTTCCATTGCTACTTTTGTGATTGTCTGTTGTTTTGATAGTTGCAATGGATCAAGCTTATGGGCTAGTTTCAAAAATGAAAAAACATAATTAAGAAAGAGAAGTTGGAAGCAATAGGAGGTTCAAAATTGATTCCTTTGCTTAGGGCTATGATGATCACTCATAAGTCATCCTAGCATTCCCATCATGAGGTGAAAGGAGGATGGGAATGCTATGACGTTTAATCATTTCAACACTTGCCTGTAGAGCGATTTCGAATATGCACATCATAGAGTGCACCTCACACTGACTTTACAGGCACATCCCATGTATAGATAGGGGAATAAATGGATTGAATTCGAATCGAATTAGGTAATATCTGAATTTGAATCTGATTGAAAGATCCGATATTTGAATTTGATTCAATGTTTGACGGATATTGAAAATTAATATTCAAATTCAAATTCAATTAAATGTTCGAATATTCGTTTTGATTCAAATTCACCCAATTAATTGTTTTAAGTAATTAATAAATATATAAAATAAATATTTTATTTATATAAAGTATATAAATATATATTATTTATATAATTAATATATAAGAATTAAATAATCAGTTGGATTCGGATATTTATTGAATCGAATCAAATAATATCTAAATTCGATCGATTAAATATTCAAATTATTCGAATTCGATTCAATTATGTCAAATCTCGAATTCAATGTCGAATTTTCGAATACCATTCACACCCCTAAGTACATGAAATGTTCCTGATAGATGGTGGGATGTGTTTGTGAGATCGATGTGAGAAGTGTTGTGTGAGGTGTAGATCTGAGGATTGGATTGATATTACCCAGATCCATCATATTTGGTTTCGAATTGAATCTTATCCATCAGATTATATCGGATTCCAATAGGTTTGGATTACAAATGAATATCAAATAGTGCTAAAATATTTAAAAAAAAATTAACAAAATGTCCTATATTATAAAACCAACTAATAATTAAGAATGAATTTGAATGGTACCAGTACAAAAGATTGAACGGTTCACGCTAAAGGTATAGCTGAAAAAAAAAATAGAAAAAGAAAAAAGACAAGTGTTTAAGCTGCTGACAACCAAAAGAGCTACTTGAAAGTAAAGCATTAAACAGATTTAGTTAAATAAAATCTTAATCTGATTATTAAAAAACTTGCATCCAAATTTGACCCAAAATCTGATTCGATTTGAGGACTTCATATTCAGATTCGAGTCCAAATGAACTCAAATCGGATTTGAATTCAATCCAACTCTGTATTAATTTTTTAATGTAAATATAATTTACTGAGTTTATTATATATATAATTTTAAAAATAATTATATAAACTTTATATTAAATTCAATAAATATTATAATATAATTAAATTCAAATTTTACTCAATCAGATGAAGTGAAATCAAAATCCGATCCAATTATTGATCCAATGCAAATTACAAAATCAACATCGATCCAATACAATTACCTCGGAAAGTAGGATAGTCAGATGAGATGTCGAATGAGATGGTGGAGTTTCAAGTATGATTGACAATAATAATATAATGGCCACAAAAACACTACAGCTGTACATCATCAGTAACATCTCCATTAAATAACAAGTATATGTATGTACTTGTGGACGGACAGCGTTTCATGTGCTCAGAGGTGCGAACTCCTACCTCAAAGACACTTGACATGAAAATCGTCAAGCTCCTGGTAAAGCATACCTTGTATTGAGGTCCCAACATCCATTGCAACCGTGCATCAGATTTCGACCCATTGTTGGGAACCTTGTTGGGATGAGATTTGGACTCGTACCGGTTACACCTTGTCACTAAACCCACTAATTACTAATTAAATAGGTCTAGCATACAATGAGTTTGGCTTTGGTCAGTACAAGTCCATGCTCATACCGTTTAAATAGCCTCTTGCAATCTTGTATTAGGAATATCTCTCATAAAATATAGCACATAAGTACGAAGATATTCTGAATGTAAGATTGTAAATATTGTTCGAACAGGCTTTGCACTGACTGAAGCCAGTTTTGCATACAATACCTTGCCCCCATGAGACTAAAACCGCCTTGTGAGTCATGAGGAAAACTTTGGCTGATGGAGAGCAACAGCAGGAATGTTTATGAGCATGACATGTCAATCCATTCAATAAGGTTTTAAAAAATCGGCTCAGAACCAGAACCGCTTTGGCCACTGGTTTCTGGGCCAGCAGTTTGAACAAATGTGTCGTTTCAACTTTAAAAAATAAAAAATAATTAAAATAAAAAGGGTCAAAAGTCATTATCCGAGTTTTGAACGAATCGACAGTTCAATCACCCAGGTAATCAGGTCGCTTACTAAGTCAATGATTTTTTGTCAAAGACTAGATTAAAGGTGAAACAGAACCAGTTGCCAGGATGGTTTTCAAGCCAAACAGTCTGACCATCTAGATCAACGACAGTTCGAAAACACTACCATTCAATCCCTTACTAGTCTTTTTGGTCAAAAGAAAATTGATGGCAATTACGTGCTGAAAAGAATTTAATGAGGATGGTAAAAGTGTAATCCCTAAGTAAAACAAGTAAATTGGGATCCCTGTGAGGATCAAATTGGGAAGAGTGGCTGTCCTCCTATTAATAATTTAAAAAGAAGATAATAATAAATTATTAATAAGTGCGTTGTGGTGGTTGTCACTTGTCATGCAACAATCACTGAGGGTTCTTAATTCTACAGTGAGGACTATAGGATTGGGAAGGGTGAGAAATGAATTACTGGATTTGGTAGGTAACTTGGTGGTTTAGAGAGATCGATTATGTTGTCTAGAAAGTTTAGAGTGACTTGACTCACTATGAGATGAAAATACAAATTATTTTTCATGACTTCACTATCAGAAGGGCAAAAACCAAAGTGAGAATTAAAAATGGAAGGGGAGAATGGGTAGAGGGTCAAAAGGAGATTATGAAAGTTTTATATTAAAGAGAAGAACAAGATTTATGAATCGAGTAATCTAACTTGGTTGTAGTACAATTTTATTTGTATTAGTACAAATGCATGAGTGTGTAAATGAAAAAAAATGTAAATCCTCATTTAATTTTGTTTTGAATTTTACTATATTTTGCTTATTGTCTTACTTTTCTTTATTTGTACTGCAACCAAACAAAGTAAGCTAAACTTTGAAACAAAATAGGTCATAATTTACATTCAAATCATTTGCACTGTTATAGTTTGCATCAGTGCAAATTTATTTGCATTGCAACCAAATACAACCTTAAGAACATATTTATTGATATTGGATGATCATGAGGAGTGACTGAAAAGAGATGTGTCCAATAAAGAAATCAAAGAAGCTTTGTTTCAAATAGTGCCTAGGAAAGCCCATGTCCAATTAGTTTTCTAAATCTCTTTATTCAAATAAGTGAGGGGAGGGAAAAAACTTACATAGAAAAACTGTATTGAGTGTGTAAATTTCTGGACCATAGGGGGGGCCATGGCTCCCATGGGTCCCCCCTAGCTCCACTCCTAGGTTAAGTGTTTTTATTTTTTTTTCCAATCTAATTACCTTCTTAAGGAAATGAAACTTCACCTTTGTGAGAGAAGAAAAACCTATGGACCTCACGTAACAGTTTAAGCTTTTAGGTCAGATGGTTCCTTGAAATGGTACAAAGCTTATTTAACCAAGTGGTCTGGTGCTTGATTGTCATCGCCTTCATTATAATTAATTAAAGGGTAAATTACAAAGACCCCCTATACTATGGGATCTATGACAAAGACCCCCTGTACTTTGTTTTGTGACAAAGACCCCCCTGTACTATGGGGTCTATGACAAAGACCCCCATACTATGACAGTGAGACAAAGATTCCCTTCCATTGAAATCCGCATTGTAATATTTTTTAATACCCATACTACCCCTGTAATAACTATTTGGAGAAAAACACTGTTAATCTTCCCTAATCTCATGATACATGAACAGCAGTGACGGTAGCTGTTGCAGCGACGGCGGACTTCCGAAGTCGTCCCTCTCTTTCTCTCCTCCGATCTCTCTTTTTCCCCTTCCCCTTCCCCTTTCTCTCCTCCCCTTTCTTCTTCCTGTTTTCCTCTGTTTTCCGTTCCTTGCAGGTGAATGATCTGAGTTTCGTAGTTGCAGAGACACCAACGTTGGCTAGGAGATAATGGGTTACTTGTCAAATTTGCTATCATTCACTTAATCAGATTGCCTTATCCTCTACTTCTTATATATGCTAAGTACTCCCATGAGACAATTCCTAAAAGGTTAGAAGGAGATCATTGGATTGAAGACATAATGTATGTGACTAGGCCTCTTTCACTATACAGACAGCCTCACAGTTCCCTCTCTCTGCCTCCACCTGAAGGGCCCAATTCGAGTTACATTGTTATTCAAGATGAGGAGTCTGTGGATACATGTTGTATCGGATTGTGTAAGGACTACAAACTTCGAGATCTGCCATTCCTTCAGAACAAGATGCTTACAGTCCGACATGTAACAGGGGCTGGGGAGTACAGCTCGGAGAGCCATGATGATGCCTACTTCATCCCAGTTCTTAACTAGCCGCTGTCTTCCAATCCATACTATGTCATAAAAGCACACGGGAGGCACAAAGAGTTTGGCCTTTTATCCCTTACTACTTGTTATATCTTCCTCTTTTCCTCTTTTAAGGTTCTAAAGGATTTAAATTTGTTCATCTTGGATCAGTACTGCTTTTTTTTTCTTTTTGATTTGTGCTTCAGTCATTTCTGTAGGTGCGTTAGTGATGTAAAACCAAAAGCTTTGGATCATCAAGACATATACCAACAATTCGAGATTACACTTTGGCAGGGTTTCTGTGGCCCCAGTAGAGGTGGTTTTACTGCTAAATCTGTAGCTCCAGATGGGATTCCTCCACAATTCCTGAGGAGAAAAGGATGGGAGATTTATGCCTCAACTCCAAAGCATTACCAGTTAGGTGAAGCTCAAGGCCTTGATGCATCTCTTCGAGCGCATCTTCCAGATTTGGACTTCACACCAGAGACCAAGATTTCTAGGACTGTGATTGTGGGGAAAGATCAAATAAAGAGATCAATGTTTTACGAGGTAACACTTGAGCAACAGTGGGAACAGATTTATGCTTGTGAGAATATTCTTAGTGAAAGCAATACAGTGGCTATCGATGTATACGTTCAGAAGGAAACGTTTCCGAAACACAAACAGAAAAACAACAATTTTCTGTTTCACCTGCAAGGAAAGGAAAACAGAGGAAATCGAGAAGAAGAAAGGGGAAGGGAAAGAAGAGAGATCGGGGGAGAGAGAGGGAGGATTTTGGAAGCCCGCTGCTGCTGTTCGTGTATCATGAGGTCGGGGAAAACGAATAGTGTTTTTCTCCGAATGGGGCAAGGATGGAGATGATTTCCCCCCGTGGGGATGGGGATGGAGAAATTTTCATCCCCGTTAGCGGGAATGGAGAAAGCACTCACCGCCCCACGGGGACCCCAATCCTCGCTTCACGGGATCCCTACTAATATATATGCATATACGTTATAATATATTTAAACATACATTTATCTATTAATATTTTAAAAAATATAGTTGAATATGATAGATTGAGAGGAGCTGGAAAAGAGAAGTCAAGTTGAAGGGCTGCAAATTGAACTGCAGTGGATGCGAGGCTTCTTAACAGATGCGGAGGCAAAACAAGAACAAGATGAACGAGTCCGCAACTGGGTTACAGAAATCAGAGATGTTTGTCATTAGGCAGAAGACGTCATTGACGCATACATCTACCAAAAAGCGGCACGAGAACGAGGGAGAAAACGATGGAAAGGAAGTATAAAAAGCTTCTCTTGCATCGTGAAAGAGGGCATGGATATCTACAGTCTCAGAAATCAATTCGAAAATATCAACAAGAAGATTAGAAGATTAGGAGGATCTCTGAGAGTCGAGGGATTATGGAATTATAAATATAGATGAAGTAGGAGAAGGACGAGCTATTCGAATGAGATGCAGTTGCAATTATTTAGATGGAGTTATTCACATGTTATGGAAAAGGATGTAGTTGGATTCGAGGAAGACATGAAGATATTGCTCAACCGATTGATTCACAAGGAGGAACAGTCCTTACATCTGTTATGGAATCTTTCTCAATAGATTGATTCACAAATGACATTGTTCTTTATTTTGTTGCTTTATTGTGTTATAGTTAGTTGAATTATTGTTTATTTGCGTGTTTGTAATTATGCTTGTTTGGACTTCCATGTGGGCCTTACCTATTGGAGCCGAGAGATGTGCGCCTAACACCCCTTCCCACTCCCATCCGAGTATTACCGAATTGGTTAAACCACCGCTTTGGGCTTTAGAGTCATTACAAATGTAAAATGGTTTTTGATGTACTTCTCGGAGGTCCCATCACCTCCATTTCATTAATTGATGTGAAGTGACTCCAATTTAGCCTAAATGGGTTGTTTCCCAACACTCACAATAGGGTAAGGAGGAACATAGTTTTAGATGAATCATGTACATTAACAAGTTATATATTTTTTTTCAATTAATGACAGATGAGAATCATAAAGACAAAGAATATTGGCAAATAGCACAAGGTTGTAAAACAAAATACAAAGCAACCGAACACACTACAAAAAAAAACAATAGAATAAAAATAGTAGAAAAAAAAAGCACCTAAGCACATTATGATCCATATAGTTTCATAAACAACCACCAAACTCCCCACCTCAGTTCATTCTTATCAAATAGGCAACAAACTCATCGAGATAATAGCAACATTTTGTGCTTATTCTTTCAATTGTTTCCAAATTACAATTTTCATAATTCCAACAATGACATATACGACTGAATTATTATGATACTCACATTCTATCAATTGAAAAATCGGCAAATACTCACATTCAAGTTTATAATAAATTTTTTCAATTACTACTAGATTATTGCGATAAATTATTCTTAATTTTGATCACATTTTGAATTTGTTGAAAACAAAAATTACAACAAAAATGTTAATGTAACATGCTTATCATTTATAAATGAGGAAAGTGAATATTTTTATATTTTATTAGTAAATGTGTACATTCTTTTTTTATAATGATGATTATGATAATAACTAATATGTTTTCTAAATGTTTTAAATTTTTTATTTTTTATATTTATAAAAATCATTCTTATTTGTCACACTTATTTTTGTTTAATACGATGATTGCTGAATATATAATATTAGAAACGTGCTCAAATTGTTATTGTAAATTTTTTATATATTTTATACATTCATGTATTCTTAACATTTTTTTTTTACATTTTATACTTATGAGATTCTTAAATGTATCTATTTTGTTTTTTATTTAGATACAACATTAGTTTTAATTTGAATGTAATATTTCTCCTTTTTATAGCATTGTTATCGAAATATTTCCTTAAATAGTATAACTGTTTCCAAATTAGGCACCTCAATCCATCTTTTTCAATTATGCACCGAACTCGTTAAGATAATGGAGACTTTTGGTGCATCTGCCTTCAACTGTTTCTAAATTACAATTTTTGTGGATTTAATCAGAACATATACGATTGAAATGAAAGATAAAATAATTATTAAAATATATAAAAACATTAAAACTTCATTGAATATTTAATAATAGCTTTTTTTCACATCAACAACTAATTTGTGATGTACTATTCCCATGTTTTGAAACATCGGCAAATATTTATATTCAAGTTTATTAAAAAAATAATAATTCTATTGGATTACTATGATAAATTATTCTCTGATTTTGATTGCATTTTTGTCTTCACTGATGTTAAAGGCAAGACATGTTAAAGAACAAACAAAAATAACAATTAGCAAAAGAAAGGTTAAGACAACACATTTATCAATTATATATGAGGAAGGGGCATTTTTTGTCAATATGACTTCATTCTGTATCGATTTTAGCACAAGTAGGATACTCTACCGATCTCAGGGGTATTCTGTCAATTGTTTTGTGCCAATTTCAACCACATGGATACTCTACCAATCTCAATCAGAGTATCGGATCTCAATGTCCTTGACCCTCTTGTATAACAAAAAAGTAAAATGTTATACCGGTGAGCCTTGAGTGAGATAGATAACAGAATCTAACCACTACGTTTTTATTCTAATTACAGCAAAAACGTGGATGGTGATGTCTGTCATGGGCCTTCATGTCCACTTGCCAACGTTTAAGGGTATAGGCCCACGTATTTAGTATTTGACCTCTTGGTTTGCTTTTCCATAAACAACCTTTAAATACTCAATCAGACCAAATTATGTATTGAATGGGAGTAGCATACATGACCCTTAATGACGTGCATGGGACAATTCGATTCAATTCAATGATTGTGGGTGTTTTTGAATGGGACCTAGTTACATTACATAATTGTTATTTTATTAATTAAATGGAAAATTTGTTGAAAAAAACAAAAAAAAATATGAATGATCACATAAACGAGAGAAGTTTAATGGTTATACATCATGTCACAGATAATTATTGTAGTTGTGGGAGCTCAATCCCTGGTTACATAATTTAATTAATAAAAATTGGTGATTATCTATTAGCTATCATGTAGATGTAAGTCAATATTAACTAAAATTGTGGAAAGCTTTTTAAAAAAAACAACACTAGAATTTTAGTCTCTATCACCAAGTCTTTTAATTTAAACAATATGTTTGACTTTTTTTTGAAAAACTCACTAGCATAAAACGTGTATTAATCATGCTGAATCATCATGACAAATGGATGTTATTTTTCTTAATAGTCCAAGAAAAAAAATGTTAAATACTCAATAAGTCAAGTAGTAAACTATTATACCATTGTTGATTTGTTGTTATAACCTTTAAGTTATTATAGCTTTTATCCTTATTTTATGAAATTGGTTTTTTTTTATTGTTGTATTATTGTATTAAGGCAATATGTTACCATCAACTTGGCATTTAATGTTTATATAATGCACGACAAAATTGATGTTTAATTTATTTTTACATTGTTGTTAATACTTTTGAATTATTGGAGATCTTTATTTTATAATGTTGGATTTATAGTATTACTCTCATTTTCATGCTTTGGTGCAATGGTATTTATTTTATTTTGTTTGAGACCATATTAGCAAATGATTGTTTAATGTTTGATTTAGTTTTGCATGGGTTAACATTATAACTAAGCCATTTGGTGCTATATGTGTCAATACACTTCATATCAAGTTAGTTATGGCATCTCGAAATAATGTTAAGAATAAAAATCTTATATTATCATAATTATTCAATAATAAGATAAATAAGCTAATTACTTATAATAATTATTACATAACTTATATTTGTTATTTTAAGTATGTTTTATGTTTCGAGTATTACATTCACCAATATATAAATGAATAATATATATATATATAACAACAACAATGTGTACGTGCAGTACCTCCGTTCATCAAATGGAATAATCTTTGCTTTCAACAAAAGCAATCTACATAAGCAACTTAAAGAGTGAGCATGCGAAGTATTAAACATGCAAGGGCCAACTGCTAGAAGCAAGTTCAAGCTTTGAACTACCCTATGTTTAGGGTAACTGCGTTATCAGCCAATGGATGTTCGAAGTAATTAGGATTAACTCCTTACAGAATGTGCCTCACACCAACCTCAAAGCCGCATTCCACCCTGTATTAGGAACATATCCCCGTGGATAACAAATTCAAGTACGAGAGATGTTCTAGATGTGCATCTAGTACATGTTGTGATGTTGGTGTGAGGCACACTTTGTGAGGAACAAATCCAGGCTTCGCTAGAGGACAAGTTTTAAACATGCGATGGGCAGCTGGGAGAAGCCACTATGAAAGGCCAGCTCGAGCTTTGAAGTACCCTATGTTTATGGTAGCTGAGTTGTCAGCCACCAGACGCTTGAAGGACTAACATTTGTGATGATGCTCTCATCAGATAGGGGTAATGCCAGTCACCTCTCCTGTTCCCTCTCTAGAACCCTACTTCCCTTTTGTGCTATCTCTATATTCTATAAAACTCTCTCTAACTCTCTCTCGTCTCTTCAACCTTTACTTCTTCTCTATTTCTCCCAACTTCCTTTATCTTTTATGTTCTTTCTCTCTCACCTGCTTATCTTTGGAAGTGTTTGGGTTTCGAGTCTATTGCTAGGGCATTGAGGGTGGAAAGGATCGCATGGTTCACTTCGCACTCTCGATTGGATGCATCTGTGAGGGGTTTCAGTTCGAAGGAGGAGTCTATTCATCTACGAAGCATGGTACTAAAGTGAAGGAGTTTGAAGCTGCTGATAACAACTAATTGAGCCACCATGACTCACATTTGTTTTTGTTTTATTTGGGTATAACCGTTTAATCTTGAGGATTTTGCTTAATCAGGATTTTTTGTGTTTACTTACCCCTGCTTATGTATTTGTCATGTTTTTATTTTATTAATTTTTCCATTTCTTGGCTTTTTATTTAATATATATATATATATATATATATCGGTACTTTCCTCATTCAAAAAACAGAATCTACTCGTGCGAGTCGATTAAGGGTCTCATGTGCAAGCATTTTATATGTGTAAAATAGAGTAGAGCATCAATTTCACTTTTGCCCTCCGATGACCTTCTTCCTCGATTTCACTTTTAAGCATCACCAGACTCTCTTTGAGGGCAAAGGTTGCCAGAGAAAGGCGACTTTCGAGTTTCCTTGTCGTTTCTGTCGACCTTTGAGGATTTTCCCTCTCTGTTTTGCCCTCCAGTGATCCTTGCACGAGAGAATGAACGACGAAGGAAAGCTAACTTGCATGCTTTGGAGAACGAATGAATGACGAACGGCAACCCTGGCCATTTCCGGCGACCTTCAAGGATTTGCCCTCCGACGATCCTGGCACTGTTTTCCATCCAACGGTCCTTGCATGGGAGAACGAACAACGAAGGAAAGCTACCTTGCATTCTCTAGAGAACAAACGAACGATGAACGACGACCCTGGCTAGCATGTATTACACGTGTAATACATGCTGACTCTTTAATCTAATAACCTATCATCACCGCTCGACTGGGATTTATCTGTCACTTGCATGCTTGAGGATTAATCTGTCTCTTCATCAATGTTTGATTAATCTAATAGTACTCGACTGGTATTAATTTGATAGCACGTCACTTGTAGGATTAATTTGATAGCCCGTCACTTGTAGGATTAATTTGATAGGCCATCACTTGCATGCTCAATGTTTGATTGACTGGGTAAATAGATATAATAATAATTTATAGCCATAATCATTTCTTCTCCTTGGCAGATGTATTTGCATGTTGATCTCTAAATATATTCTTCTTATATGAACTTCTCGTTCTATTTTCTTTTGGTTTTCATTATTATCTCTTGGGGGTTCTTCTCGTATTGTCGTTTGGGTTCTTGCCTAGTGTTCTTCTGGTGTTTGTATGTTTTTGCTTTATTTACTTCAAACCAAGTTTTTTCTGTACTGATATTGAACTATGTGTTGACTTTTTTTTGTGCTAGGTTCTTCTGGTTGTTGCCTGTGTTTTTCTATTACTGCTATTTGCGTTCTTGCCTCGGTTCTCCTAGTGTTTGTATGTCTATAAATTCGTTATTTTTTCCCATCTCATTTTTTATCTCAAGCATGTCTTTGCATTTCTGACTTATATTATATGGTTAGGTTGTGTTTCTGTGTTGGGTTTTTGGAATTAGGCTTTAGTAATGCTGGATACAGAACGCCTGCATATGAATGCTTTTGTTTTTGGAATTACGTTTTGGAATTAATGATCAATTAACTTGGCTGGACGACTAAAACTGGAATTGGATTACTAATTAATCAACTAACTTGAAGAGTGGAAGCACATATGTGTAATTGGAGTGGTCTGATTATAACCTATTAGATACCTAGAACTGCTACATGATGTCTCTCTCGTGTTATTAGTAGATTTCCCTAACAAAAGTATTGGGTTTCTAGATAACTTTTTGTGCACTTTCTTTCTTTCTTTTGTTTTTTTTTTTTACCTTTGGTGTAGCTAATAATACAATTAATGGTTTTATTAGAGCTCTAATTTCTTATGCCTTGTTGAAGGAAAGCAATTGTGAAGAAATAAAAGGTCTACTGATGTATGAACAATGCCATACGAGAAAAAAAGTATAACAAGAAGAGAACAATATCTTCAGCTAAGTTGTGGAATCTTTCTCAATAGATCTAAAATGAGCATTGGTGTCAGAACTTTTATAAGAATAGTCCTTACATCTCCCATTTACATTTGTTTCTTTTTTTCTCTCTCAACAACTAGAGATACAACAAAGGGGTTCTTTCCTCCTTTTATATTTCATGTTTTTTCTCAACTTGAAAGAGAAATAAATGAGAGAGAGTGGGGTCAATGGCTGAATGTTAAAGGGATTTCATCATCTTCTTCTTCTTTCCTTTCTTTTTCTATTAGAAACCAGATTTTGAGATTTGCTTCTTTAGAAAAGACAAAGGGTTTTTATGCACTTTAACGATGAAGGGTGATAGTGCGCGATCTGGTCGCTCCCTGCTAGAAGGTAGCTCGGACATCAGACTAGCTACGTGACCAAGTCGAACTACAAGGCAAGAAGATCAAAGTGATCCGGGGTGCTTTACCTAGTGTGAGCACTCTGATGCTTAACTTAGCAAAGGAGGTTTGAGAGAGCTGATAGTTTTAGAATAATAGATTGCGAGAGCTAAATCGCCCGTACCTTGTGAGGTTGGAGGCAAAGCCTTTATATAGGGAAGCTACTGTGGGCCTTACAATGCGTGTCCGAGATCACTGGACCGTTTAACCTGGAGTCAATTCCGCACCCGAAGATGGACTCTAAGTAAGTTGATAAGTGTCATCCAGGCCCGTCCAATTTGGGCAGGGTAGAGATAAGATCCGCTGACATGTGTTGTGATCCCGAGGAGATTAGAGATAGTTAGCTTGTTTCTAGAAGGAGGATACATGGCACCTCGGCAAGTCGGTGAGTGTGGCGAGCTCCTTAGGCCCTGGTCTTGGTTGAGTGACCCGAGGTGCCCAAGGTAACTAGGACTATTGAGGTGTCCAAGATTGCTAAAGTGTCACCATATCATTGCGTCATTGGACGGGCCAAATTATCCCTCATTAGGTTTCTTTAATTTTAACTATTGTTGTCAAAAACCAGGTTTTCAGATCTGATTGTTTAGAAAAGACAAAAAGGTTTTTGCACTATTGGTTCTATAGTTTAACGATGAAGGGCATTTTAACCATTGACATCAAAACTTAGATTTTAAGAGTTAATTTTTGCAACAACAAAGGGCTTCTGCAACTTTTTTACTTTTTCATGTTTTCTGCATTTTAACCATTTATTATTATTATTATTATTATTATTATTATTATTATTATTGTTGTTGTTGTTGTTGTTGTTGTTGTTGTTGTTGTTGTTTTCAAAATTGGACCGAACCAGACGGTCAAACTGAAAAAACCAGCTGACCAGTTCCGTTTACCCCCAAAATCGCTTTTTTCCTCAAAACCGTTGATTTTGGTCAACAAACCGCTGAACCGATCGCTTAACCATTTGAACAGTTTTGACCATTTTCCAATTTTTTTAAATTCTTTTTTGTCAGAACGGGATGGTCGTTCGGGTCGAACGATCGGACCATTCGAACCGATAACCGGACTCCTGACCGCTTCGGTCACCAGTTCATTTTTTAAAAACCATGATTGTTGTTGCTATTATTATTATTATTATTATTATTATTATTATTATTATTATTATTATTATTATTATTATTCCACATGTTAAATCCTTTGACTAGACAGTTGAACCGTTGAACCAGGACCTAGAAGAAGTGGCTCCATTTCTTGGCTAGTTTTTAAAACATTGCTTGGAACCAACCCCCACAGGCCAATTCTAGGGTCTAGGGGTTTGCCCTACCCAATCCGATCCAAAGAACCAGCAGCCTTGGTTGGCCTTGGTGGAACCAGCCTTGAAATCAAATTTTTCATAAAATAAATTCTACAATGCATTGAGGATGTGAAGATTTGAGCCCAAGACCTCATGGTTACAAAAGCCATGGCATCACTTGATCATTGAGTCACTTAAATGATTTCATTATTTTCTTCAATTTAATATTTGAATGTGTACAATAAATAGCTTAAAAGCAAACATTTACAAAATTTAAATTACAATAATAAGTTTTGAACTATGTTGTTGTTGTTGTTGTGGTTATTAGGGCAAATGTCTTAAAGTATCCCTATAATTTAGGAAATTGATTAACTTTACCCTAATGTTTACATAGTCTTAAAGTACCCTTAAATTTCTTGACAATTAACTTGCTCTACCCGTTCATTAATGAAACTTAACATTAACCTTTTGTGGGCAAGAAGGTTGAGTATACTGTGTTCCACAACAGACTATGTCATGATCTTCTTCAGTCGAAAAACTATTCTATGTTCCACGACACATGAAACACCCACTGAAGGAGTTCCCGTATTGATTTTCTTTGGCCCCCGGATTGAGCCTTATCTTCTACATGAAATTTGCTGACCCTGGGAACACCGACTCTGTTACAACTCTCTTTTTTTTTTTTCAGGTTTAATTCAATTATTCAAACTCAAACCCAATTTGCTCTTGCTCTTCCTCTTCCTCTTATCTTCCATCATGTTTTGCAACAAAGTATACGGCTGCCATTGCAGATCTGGCTCAAAGCTTATTAGGCTGCGTTTGAAAACAATGCAAATATGTAGAGTGTAAAATGGTCTATATAAATTGTAAAGTTGAGTTAATTTTGGGTTGAAAACTTTATCTTCCTTCTAAACAGGCTTTTAATTGTAATGGATGCAAACACGAATTCCAATAAAACATATACTTTTATTTTATCAAAAATCCCCTTGAATACAAATTTACTTCTTTTTTATTAATGTACTTTTACATCTTATTATCAATATAAATATACACTGGACTGTCACTTATCAATAATACATAAATGTAATATTACCAAAGACAAACCAAACAAAAGTGAAGCAGAGTACAAATTTATCCTAAACTCCATTTGCATCGTTTGGAAACGCAGCCTAAGTTTTTGTTTGCAATCGAAACACACACCACACAAAACTAGGACTAGTCCTAGGAGGGTTCATATCTCTCTTACTCCCTCCTCCGACGCCACCGTACGTACATTTGTCGTCTTTGGCTCCAGCTCCTCGCCTCAGCCTCAGCCTCAGCCTCAGCCTCCCATGCTAGCAAATGTTTCCGATGTGATCGATATTTCTACAAAAATAAAAATTATATAATTCTCTGAATAATCTCATTAAATTTGGTAAAAGAAACTCCATGTTTTCATATACATATACTTTTTCGTTTCATATAAGTCGAGATTTCAGCTTTTTGGAATCTCTTCTCATGAATTTGTATAAACTAAAAAGCCAAGCACGTGTGGCCTCCATTCTTCTGCTATGTTTCAAGATTCAACCTATTTTTTAACACCAGAGAAGTTGATGAAATTTTCTCAGAAAAACACGAAGCCATCAAAAAAGAACCATCATTGTTCGCTATCCAGAAACCAAAACCACTCAACCCAATACTATTAAAACTGCCATCAGTTATAGCAAAACAAAGGCTAGAATTCTGCTGAGGAGATGAACTGATGCTTTCTTCAATTACTTTATCCTGCAAAGAATCTATTAATTCTTGACGGGAAGCTTTCCGCGCTTCCCTCGTCGTCCTGTTTGCAAGAAACAAAGATATATAAGGATTAGGATTTACTTCTTCAAAAACAAATCTGTTTTTTGAATTCCAAATAGACCAAAGAATTACAGCAGACAACTCAATGATAGATTTTCTTGTTGCAACCACCAAGTCCACCAATCATCAAAGTGATTAAGAGAAGCCAGATTTAAACCAGTAAGGCCTAGGGGGCTTCCAAACCATGTTGCTCTAGCATGGTCATAGGCAAAGAGGAGGATGCTTTCCTCTTCTCTCTCGCAAATTGGGCAGAGGGAATCCTAGCACATGTTTCTCTTTCTAAGCACTTTCTTCACTGTTATGCTATTATGACAACATTTCCAAATGAAATGTTTCATCTTTTGAGGAATTTTTGAGGCCCAGGTCTTCTTCCACAGGTTTGGGGTCATAGGATTTGGATTGTTTACTCCACATTGATCTTTGTTTAAGCTTACTGCTAGGTGGTAAGCCAATTTCATAGAAAAATTTCCTTCTGAGTCTTGCATCCAGATCAGCTTATCTTCCCCTCTAGCTCTTGGAAGGTCCTTGTTACAAATTAAATTTGCAGTGGCCTGGTCAAACATGGAGTGAACAATTCTTTCTTTCCCATAGTTGTTTTGTGGGTCAATAAGATCACTGACACACTTGATTTAGACATTTCTTGGTCTTGGACCCATAGGTTTGAAATGGGGAACCTCCTGAATCCACGGATCATCCCAAATCCCTAGACCCTCACCTTTTGCTACACACTAGCACGCCCCTTATCTAATGAGGTCCCTTCCTGCTAGCAAACTCTTGAAGCCCCTAGAACAATTTCGAGGGGCAGACACATTCCAGAAACTTTTCCCATTTAAATTCTTCCCTTTTACCAAATTTACCCATAAATTTCTTTTTTTTTTTTGTGCAGAACCTCGATGCTAATTTTGCTAGAAGAGCAAGATTAAACAAGTATGGATCTCTGTAGCCAAGACCACCATGAGATTTACTTTTGCAGATCTTTGTCCAGCTAACCCATCTAATTTTCTTCTGATTTTTTGTTTCCCCCCACAATCCCACATGAAAGCTCTTTGGTTTTTCTTTAACTGACTACATATGGATTTTGGTACCAAGAAACAGGACATTACATAGGAGGGGATTGCAGTTAGGACTGCCTTTATCAACACTTCTTTCCCTGTAGAAGAGAGGAATGAGACCTTCCATCCATTTATCTTACTTTCCATTCTCTCCCCGAGATAATTGAACAAACTCTTATTTGATCTACCAAAAAGGGAGTTCTAAGTGCTTTGATGGATTGGCAACCTTTTTAATACCCATAACTCTTGTAATTATTTTTTGCAGTTTTGGATGCAATCCTGGAGAGAAAAAAAAAAGTTCGGATTTAGAAAGATTCACCTTCTGCATGGAAACTTTCCCATTGTTCTTCTTGACCTCCATTATCATTCCTCCCTCTGAAATGTTTGCTCTTGAGAAAATATAGGAGTCATCTGCAAAAAAAAAAAAAGAAAAAGAAAAAGGTAATAGCAGGACTATTATGATTAATTTTAATTCTTAAGAGTTGCCTAGTAGAGTGGGCATGAGTCAGAGCCTGAGATAGGACTTCAGAGACAATTAAAAACAAATAAAAGATAGGGGATCCCCCTGTCTTAGCCAGAAGGATTGAAAGTTTTACTGAGGCTTTCATTTACAAGGACTTGAAAGGATGTTGAAGAAATGCTTTGTATCACCCAATTTATGAAACAAAAACCCATTTCACCCTATCATAAGCTTTGTTCTTATCCAGCTTTACTGTCATGAATTTCTGCTTTTTTTTTTGTGGTTTTCATAAAATGAATTAATTCATGAGAGATCAACACATTATCAAATATCAGCCTCCCAGGAACAAAAGCATTTTGATTTGGACTAGGGTTGCATCTTTAGGCCTTTTACAGTTGGGGATTAGGGTTATAAAAGTTTTGTTAATTTCCTTTTGAAGTATCCCTGTCTGAAAGAAATCTAGAACTGCTTTTGTGAAATCTGGGCCCTCCACATCCCAGTATTTTTGAAAAAAGGAGTTGGGGAAACCATCTGGTCCCGGGGCTTTGTAGGGGTACATTTGAAATAGTGCTTATTTTACTTCTTCCACTATGTCCCTCTACTGTCCCAGGTTGTCCTCACTGTTTACTACCCTTTTAACATAATTGAGAATCTCCCGATCTTCTTCTGGCATTGAGGATTTAAAAAGTTCTTCATAATGGTTTACTAGCAAATTGCTTACCTGATCTTGTCATCCAAGTTCCACATTCATCCTTTAAGGAGATAATTTTGTTTCTAGCTCTTCTTCTTAAGGTTGCCTGATGAAAGAACCTTATATTTTTATATCCTAGCTTCAGCCAATTTTGTCTTGATTTTTGAGCCCACAAAATTTCCTCTCTTTTAAGCTCCTTATCTAGTAGGCAGGCTTTCAAGATGATTGACTTTTGGTTTATCAAAGGAAAAGCCCAGTTTGTTCCTTTCTTGGCTCAGCTCTGCATGGAAAGCACTTTTATTAAATTACTTTTATAAAAACAATTTTATGAAAGTATTTTTATAAAAACACTTTATAAAAGCACTTTTATGAAAATATTTTTATAAAAATACTTTTATGAAAACACTTTTACAAAAGCACTTTTATGGAAGTACTTTTACAATTATTTTTATAAAAGTACTTTTACAAAAGCATTTTTATAAACACTTTTATTAAAAATATTTTTATGAAAGCACTTTATAAAAGTACTTTTGCAAAAGTCGTAAAAATACTTTCTTAAAAGTGCCTTCATAAAAGTGCTTTCATGAAAGTAGTTTCATAAAATTCAACTAGGAATAATTTTACAAGTGGTATTTTAAAATTTAAGTAGAGATAATTTGGAAGAAAAAAATTGAATAATATAAGCACTTAAAACAAGCTGAAATTTTGAGCTTAAAAAATAAGCCCTTATTTTTAAAATAAAAACTTATTTTGGACTTATTTCCCAAATACCAATAAATGCTTAATGACCTAAATAAGCACTTATTTTTAAGCACTCCCAAACATGGCCTTAATGAAACAAAAATATAAGAGGAGTTCTTAGGCTGTGTTTGTTTCAATGGATAATTCATCAATATAAAACTCAATCGATGGATTTAAAATTTTAGTGGAATGTTAGACCTTTTTTTGTGTAATAATCAATGTAAATGTACATTGTTAAAATTGATATATGATTCACATGAATTAATGGGGGGAAACCAATGGGAAGGTTTACATCGATTTTCAATATAAACTTTACTCCAAAAATAAATGTGAAAATAGACACGTAAAACTAAACTTTCATTCTTTTCTTTTCTTTCCCTTCTCTTTCTATTTTTCTTTTTCTTTTTTTTTTGTCTTTTTATGAGATGTGCGTGAGGCACACGAGGCATACACCTCAAGCACGACTTATAGGTGTACATCTCAAATGTGTCGATGCCTCTCCTCTGGCCTGCGCGTCAACACACAAGCATACGCCTCCTAGGCCTTTTAAAACACTGCCTAGAACATAAAATAGTGACAAAGGAGATATCCTAGAAATAAAGGTAAACTTAATTTTCGATAGAACATCAAAATCATAAAGTCATAATCCACCAATATTCTAATGGAGAACTTTCGTTGTAACAACAAAGTTGCAAGCTCAACTTTTCATGCCTATCCAATGGAAATGATTTTATCTCTTTCTGCCACCACGTTCCCTTAATGAGAGTGCTAGTGTTTCTCCTGCTCCAATGTTGTAATATGCAAGTGACAAGTTGTCCTTAAGAAACCCAGCTCTTCCACTCAGTTTCTGTTTGTTTGCAGGTAACTGAACCTCTCCTGCAATCTTCTCCTTCAGACTGGAGACAGTTTCAGATAAAGACTGGATGGTGATCTCCAAAAGCTGCCCTTTAAGATTCCCTTCATCAATATTAGGAACAGATACAGTAATGTGGACAGGTCCCTACAGGAAAGGTAAGACTCCAATCAGACAAACAGATACAAGGATATTTTAAAAATAAACTGTGAAGAACAAACAAACAATCATCCTCATTAAACAATGTTAATTAAAAAAATAGAAAAAGATCAAATACCGGATGTTGAGCCAAGAACTGGTCCTCGGGAATAAGCAGAGAATCATCAACCTTCTGCCTTTTTGGCTCCGGTTCATCAGGAAGTGGTGGAGGAGCTTCCTCAGGTGGTGGCGGTGGAGGCATTCCTTGCGGCAAGGGGGGTGGTGGGATAATAGGCATAGCAGGTGGTGGAATAGGAAGAGGGACATAAGGCCGAGGAACAGCCAAAGGAGTGAACTGCGACCCAGGCGGAGGTGGTACAGGAATACTGGGAGGGTTCAAAGAAACTGATGGGGGAGGAGGGGGTGGTCTCACCATAATTGGTTGTCCTCCAGATGTCATGTGCATAGGAGGCGGCCTAACTGATGGAATCATTGGGATCACATGAGGCCTTAGTGGAGGGGCAAGTATCCCACTACTAGTTGGCGCAGAATATTGGACAGCATTTGGTGGACGAGGAATATTTAGTAATAGTCCAGGTGGAGGAGGAAGAGGACGAACTGATGGTAGACCAGGCTTAGGAGGTGGGGCAGCAGGACCAGGAAGGGGCCTTGACTCGTTATTAATTGTATCACTTTGATCATCTCCTGAAAGATTCTGAGACATAGCCTGGTTTGCAGTACGCCCGATGCTTCCAGTATGGCCATCCCATATGACCTGCTTTGGTTGTTCCTCTTTCTTCTTTTCTATCTCTGCCTTAACAGCATTAGAAACTTCTTCTTCTGTAGTCCCAAAGATATCAGGACGTGTTCGTGCAAGACCTACAATATTTCTTGATATCTCATCATCCTGAGCAAGGGTTGTCTCTCGAATCTTGGCCATCATCCTCTCTTTTTGCTCCTTGTACTTGGGATCAATAAGGGAAATTCGCATATGTTCTGCCATCTCATTAATGGGAACCAGTTCCCCTGTGATTGGAGAGATGACAAACTTTGTTGGGTCTCTTTCTGCAGGAATCCTCTCCTCAGGTCTCTTCCAGTTCTTCACAATCCTCATGGGTGGTTCTGGTTCCTCAGGAGCTGCTTTAGCATCATTTTTCTTCTCATCTTCATTCTCTTCAATACTAGCAGCTTTCATTCCTTCTTCAACAAGATGCATTTCTACTTCATCCATTTCCATTTCTTCATCCTTAACAGGCTCAGCAACCTCTACTTCCTCTTCCATGGCTGACATCTTGCTCCTCCTTATAACTTCCTCCAAGGTCATAGGAGGGGGTAACTCCTCATCCTCATCATCTGCAAATTCTATAGTCTCCACAACAACAAAGTCATGCCAATCAATCATTGCCATCTGTATTCGCTCCTGCTCAATCTCATCTTCAGCTTTCTGCCTTGCCTGTTCTTGTGACCGTTCCCACTCTAGCCGATGCAAGCAACGTTCAAGAACAGTAGTCATATTGGTAACACTATTCCTCAGCTTCTCTGTCAATCCCTTTGGAGGCATCAAAACTTTTGAATAGGCATCCGCAAGTGCAGTAAAGAACATGAACATACTATGAGTTGGCTTCAGGAAATGAAACTGGGGGTTGTTAATCTCTCTACTAGTTAACCCAGTCAAGAATGATTTCCCATTTCGAGCTACAAACTGGGCAGTAAGCTTTATAATATCCAGCTCCTCACCTGTAATCCCTTCTGGAAGCCTAACAGTATACTGCTCAGCCTCAGGTGGCTCAAGCACTTTACGTACAGGTTTAAATTGGGCCAATAGATCAGGCTTAGCAGCTGGTTCACTGCCTTCAGAAGGTGGAGCAACCGGAGCAGCTTCAGGAGCAGCTGAATCTGCAGGCTGTGAAGGTGGTTGCTGTTGGGAAGAAGCTTGAATCTGGGTTCTGAACTCTGAGAGACGATGCTGGTAATATGCATGGTAAGGATCAGAGCTGTTCAAGAAGTTGAACTTTGCATTACCTGCATTATTTGCTATAATCCTTTTCTCAAATTCAGGCCCATTTTTAGCAACAAACTGTGCAGTTTTGTCAACAATAGTCCTAATATCAGGAGGAGGATGGATAATCCCTATAGTTCTCGTGTGAGTGGCAACAGAAACAGGAGCTGAGTTTGCCTTGTTCTGTTCATCAGCAGTCGGTGCCTCATTCTGTGTCTTATCTGAGACTTGTGAAGGTGGGAGGGGACCAAGATTTCCATCTAAAGGAGGTGCCGGCAGAGGCAAGATTGGCAATGCGCCCAACATTTTATTTTTCCTTCCCAAGCAGCAAGGGATAAGATCACAGAATCATCCACGTGAATTTGTTACCTCTCTCCTCTTTAAAGGCACCAACTCTCCTCCAAACCCTCTATTCCACAACCAAATAAAAGATCAATATCTGCAATCTGCATTTCATATAATATATGCAAAATCAGATACCATCCACCTTGACAAAGTTAGCCTTACAAAAACCATTACAATTTACAAATCCATCTAAACTACGGAGCAATTATTTAACAATTATAGGTACACCACATGGATAAACACATATAGAGTATGGACGAAAAACATGTCTAAAGATTCGCAACAAAAAGAGATCAATTAGGGTTTTCCACTTTGGTTCAGGTAATAGATACTAGATAGTAATTTGGTAATAGTAATGAAAAGAAATAAATACCAATATCCCTACCACCAACAAAACATTACATAAGGAAAGCAACTCATTTAGTAAATGATAACCAAGCCAGTCAAGCTTAACATTAAACAAAGAAAGCAAGACTAGAAACAGAACACCATTGCCATGTCCCGACGGTGAAGGCCTCTATCCCCTCCTGTCTGAATAAGAATAGAAACCTTTATAACCCATTCTGACTCCTAATTCTCTTAGTTAATTTTAGGTCATGGAGGAAAGAAGAAATAAGAAGCAATGGTACCTGATTCCAAATTTTAAGACACTTGCCGCCCACAAGAAAGGATCAAGCCTGAAGGGTCAGTCCTTCACAACGGCGGACGGCGATTAGGGTTTTCTTCTACTAATCTTCTCAAATCCTCACTTCTCAATCAGCGGGCTGAAGTGGTTATTGAAAGCAGAAACTTGAAAAGCAGAGATCTGATAGTCTGTGAGCTGATCCGCCATGGTTTCGGTTTCGGTTTCGGTTTCGAGATTGAAGAGCAGAGGAGATCAAACAGGGGGAGAGAGAGAGAGATCTACCAAAAAAAAACCAGAGCGAGAGAAGACCAAATCGCTGGCTCAGCCTGTCTCCTCTCCGGACAATTAGGGTTTTATATGGACGGAGGCATCAAGGGCATCGAATGCTCGACCTATCCGGGGAATTCACATTCTCAA
The DNA here is from genome assembly GCF_055504915.1 of Nelumbo nucifera. Lineage (NCBI taxonomy): Eukaryota > Viridiplantae > Streptophyta > Magnoliopsida > Proteales > Nelumbonaceae > Nelumbo > Nelumbo nucifera. Next base: position 22,925,492 of record NC_142655.1, on the reverse strand, counting down.
ATATAAAATTGTGAAGTTACTAATTTACCCTTTCCTTTTATGAAACTGGCGCTTTTAATATATAATAATTTCCCCAATTTTTGGAATAACTGAATTTGTTACAATGACAATAATGTCCTTATGGCCTCCACCTTTGATCGATGAGTGGTTCTATAATTATCAGCTACTAATCTTAGCTCTATTTTGATAACCATATTCTAATTTTAGGCTTTGTTTAGTTCAGAGAGACCCAATTTTTAGGTTTGAAAAAACGAGACGGAGAGCAACCTGGAAGCAGATGAAGGGTGCAGCGCCCAACACTCCGGGGCCATTTCATAACAGCTGAAGTGGCTGAATTGAATGGCTTTCAGCCACTTCAGCTGTAGCATGATTCCATGAAGCCCTTCTTCTTGGCTTCTTGCAAGGTTTAGGGTCTGTTTGGGAGGGCTTAAGCTTTTAATTGAGAGTCCATTTGGGAGGGTTTTCACAAAGCAGCTTTTGTGGCTTTACAAAAGTGGGCCCTGGTGAAACACCCAAAAGCTAGCTTAAATACGATGCGATTCATCCTAAAAACTGGCTTTCCCATGAAGTTTGTTTAGTGGCTTCTCTGGCTTAATGAAAGTAGTTCAGTTTAAAGCTCCAATCCTCCCAAATGGGACCTGAACGGGCACTCAACCCATTGTCACAATAATAGCTTCGTTAGACTTCGATTGGACCAAATGGCTGAACCAGTAACCTGATGGCCTACCTAGCTTTCCAACTCTTGGTTAGTGGGCTAGGCTGGCCAGACCGATGACCTTTAGGTCAACCTCGAATTCATTATGTATGTGTTTGGTTTTGTTTATGTTTTTCATTCAACGTTTGTACTTTATTTGCTTGCAAAACCAAGAAAGGTAATAATTACAACTATTTATGACAACTAGGCGCCATTAGGGACCACATTAGCGTAATAGTGAAAAAAGAACGCCTAACCGTTTGTGAAAGCTTTAAAAGATAATTTCCCCAAACGATAAGCGTGTACAAAAACCGAAGTCCACTTTTGCCATTTTCAATGCGTACATAAGAGCAAGAGAGGGGAACTGCTGAAGTGGCGCCTATGTGGTGGTGTTTATTGAATAAACACCCATAGAACCAAACACCCTCTATATTACAGTGTTGTTTGGCAAGTCTTTTTAAAAAGTTCTTTTAATAGTCAATATGGCTAAAAGATGTATTGAACTTTTTGGAGTCTTGATTTCAAAGGCTAATACTGTTTGGAAAGTGGCTCGGTCTACCAAGCTTTTAAAAACATGTTTAGAGGCTATTTATCACCTGGAAAGGCCAGAAAGCTTCCATTTAAAACTTTCAAAAATTCAATGTTTTTGGTCTTTCGCATCTTTTTGTGCACACGTCTTTTGGTCTTACTAGCTTTTGGTTATCAAACAGAAAAGGATCAATTTTTAGTCTTCCAAGCCTGTCAAATCTCAAAAGACCACATGGAAAGACTTGCTAAATGCCGCCTACAAAAGCCCATCAACTTGTCTTAACCAATGATTCATTAACCTAGATTGTTGAACTCAAGGTTCAAATTATCAAGTATGGGGCAACTACACACACACACATCTATATATATATATATATATATATATATATATATATATATATATATATCATTTTGCTTGTTTATGTTTTTATTTTTTTTGTAATAATATTATTTTGTTTGAAATTCACTATTTATTTGGTAATTATATCTAATTTGAATTTATTATTAAATTAAAATAATTAAATCAGGTTTAATTTATAATTTAAAGGTCTTTTGTTTCAATTAGGAAATTAGGTTACAAAGATTAATATGGGTTTTGCACTTTTTAGAGTGGGCACTTTTTATGGGTAGCCATATGTCCAAGGTTAGTTTAGAGTGGATTTTTTTTTATGTAAGTAGCCATGTATCTAAAATTAGAACCTTTTTTCTAAGAGTGAAGTTAACAAATTTCACTTATTTTCAAGGTGGATAGACAGTTGTTTGAAGAAGAAAGCTTCTATTTGAGAATAGAGAATACCCATTTCTTAATAATGTTTCTTAAAAAAATAGAATGCCATGTGTGTGAAAGATAAACTCTCTAATCTTAGGACTTTCCTTTAATTCATAGAATGGGACCTTGTACTAAATATAGAGCAATTACACTTATATATCATTTTGTGTTTGAGATTTATTATTTATATGGTACATTTAATTTGAGTTCTTATCTAAAAAAGTAAATGAGCTTTTAATTCGTAATTGATAATTCATTTCATCTAAAAGAATGATGAAAATCTTTGTAATGAATCTTTTATTTGAACTAGAAAATTGAATCAAATACAGTAGTATAGGTCCCACATCTTTTTAGAGTAGGAGCAATCCGTTTCTAAGATGTTGTTTCTTGAGAAAATAAAATGCCACTTGTGTGAAGGAAAAGTTGTCTAGTGTAAAGGTTTTGTTTTAATATGAATAAAGTACATAAAGGTACCCTGTACTTTGGGGGTAATCTCACTTTAGAGATTGAACTTTCAAACGTGTCACTTTATTACTCGAATTTTCAGAAATATACATATAATTCCAACTCCATTAAACTAACATTACAGTCATGGGTAAAATTATAAAAACGCCTATGTCCTAACTCTCATTTTTACTGTTCATCTTTCCCCCACCTTTGCACTTCAGATGCAAACCAGCAACGGCAAAATAACTTCATCCTAATCTGTTCAAAGGGGGTAGTCTTACATTTTTAGATGCTTACTTTGTCATTGTTTGTTTGTCTGAAGTGCCAAAGTTAGAAGAAAGATGACTTGTGGAAAAAGAGAGTCATAATATGAGCACTTTTGTAATTTTACCCCTCAGTAACATTTGTTTAATGTAATTGTGCTTAAATGCATATTTATGTAAATTGAAATACTAAAGTGCTACATTTAAAGGTTCAAACTCTAAAGTGAGACCACCTTCTAAGTATAGGTACCAATCTACAATTTACCCTTTTAATACAAATACTAATGAATGGCCCCTTATATTAAGTACATGGCAACCACACCCATTTATCATTTTGTACGTGTTTGAGATTTACTATTTATATGATATTTAATTTTAATTTCTTAGTTAGACTTAAATAGAAAAAGTAAATAAATTATATTTAATGTGTATGTGAATATCTATTTCATTTAAAAGAATAGGACACACCATTGAAAGTTTTATATGAAACTTTTATTTGAATTAGGAAATTGAATCAAAACACATTATTAGTATGGGTCCCGTGTCTTTTGAAGTGGGTATGTTGCTTTGATAGGTAGTCACGTATTTGAAAAAGTTCAATTTAGAATTGAAATATTTTTGAGAAAAGTATTGATCCGATGAAACATTATTGAGAATAGAATGTATCAATACTTTGAACAATTTTTATTCAACCGTTGATCAATTTGACGCATTCAACTAGTTACTGTTTTTTCTTTTTTAAGACAATGCCATAGGTTGATCCATCAACTTCGATGGTTGAACCGTTGACCTATTAATCTCTAAGGCTGTGTTCGGAATCGGTGTAAATCAAGAATGGTGTAAAACTTTACACCGGTTCAATTTTGTCAGTGTTTGAAAAGAGAGTGTAATCATGATCGATGTAAAACTCCACTTCGGTTCAATTTTGCGTATGCTTGGATGAAGTGGAGTTTTACGTCGATAGTCGATGTAAAACCTATCAAACGTGAAGTTTACATCAATTATCAATGTAAATACTATATCAATTTTATCGATATAAAATTACATTATTCACCCATCGCATTTTTCAAAAAGCAACGGTCACTTTCACGTAAAATGTTATCGGTATACTTTTGCACCTTGAATTTGTTATTTTGTTTGCATTTATACTATATATATTTTCATTTGTACTTCTTCCAAACTTAGCCCCAAAAACAAATTGTTCAACGTTTGTTTCAAACATTGGTTTTTGCAAGTTAGAATGGTCTAACCGGCCAGACCTAGTGTGCATTTTCTTTCTTTCTTTTTTTTCTTTCTTTTATGTTTGGTTGAGTGTGAGTGTGAGTGGACAACATTGGTTATCAATTCTTGAACTTAGTAGTGAATTTGAACTCAAAAAATCAATGTCTCCACAAAGGGAAATGTGCATGCCATATGAGCATCTCAACCACTAGGCGCATGTCTCATGTACAACAACGACTGTGTGGGTCCGACCTCATCAAACATTGACTACTGACTAGGCCAAATATGGTTATCAACAAGTACTTTATGTGTAATGTCAGTTTCCAAGTAATATTCTTTTTCACAATTACAATAAGTATTGATGAGCTTTTTCACCCTCAAACAACATTTTTTTTTTATTTGGCATTTTAATCATTTTGGCTTTTATTTTAAAAGGCGGGGAATTCCCGATTAATACCTTATACTTTGGGCCTAGTGTCACTTCGGTCCCCGAACTTTAAAATGCAACAATTTAGTATTTGAACTTTCAAAACATGTCAATCCGGTATCTATCGTTAAACAGCCGTTAAGTGGCATTTGAAAAAGACACAAATGCCCTTTGAGTGTCATTTAATTTTCTTTATCAACCATTCGAATGTTGACAAAAAATTAACAATCTCAAATCCTTGCTTCTTCTATTCATAAAATTGTGGTTGTCTTAGTGGGCATTCTGGAACCCAACTTTCTTGAATAAAAGAGGCAAGGATTTAAGACTACTAAATTTTTGTCAATGTTTGGATGGTTGATAAAGAAAATTAGATGACATTCGAAGGGCATTTGTGTCTTTTTCAAATGCCACTATATCACTGGTTAATAGTTGGTTAATGATAAGTACTAGATTGCCATGTTTTGAAAGTTCGAGTACTGAATTGTCACATTTTAAAGTTCGGGGACCAAAGTGGCACTAGGCCCAAAGTACAAGGTACTAATCGGGAATTTCCCCTTTTTTTGTTGTTTTTCTTTTATTTACACTATATTCAACTACCAGTTAGTAGAGGAGACTAGTTATTTTCAAGGATTATGAAGCTAACTTAACTTCAACTTGAGGCCATTAATCTAACCAACCCCAGATATTTATTTTTGCATATATAAATCTATTATATTTATTCTAAAATGCAGTTATCCACGTCAGACTCCTCATATTGCTTCCTAATCCTACTATAATTTTGTGGTTTTTTTCAATAAAAAAGATAAATATAGGGTTATTTAAATTCACCCACAACCATTTCAGTTAAGAAGCTGAATATCACATGGGCATCCTTTTAATACCAGCCCATGCATCGTATGGGTCTCTTCTAGTATTATACAAATGCAAAATCTATGCTATTAGAAAGACATAATATTAAAAGAACTTTGGCCAATCAAAACCCCCTATGAATTTGATAAATAACCTCTTGATTGGCTTCCACTTTATGATACCGGTTGATTGGTCTCAAAGGCTAACTTTGTTTGGACTGCAAATAGATTGATTGAATCACATATACCTAGATCCAAATCTGATTCACTAAGATACATTTAAATTCAAATCATCTTTATCCATTGGATTTATATTGGATTTAAAACAAATTCAGATTGCAATCAAATATTGAATAGCAATAATAAATTAAACTATAATTGAAGTATAATATATATATTGTAAAAAAAAATAAACTCAAAAACTGACTAACATTGTATATCATGAATAAAATGAATTGAAAATAACTTGATATCAATATAAATTTAAAGTGAGTTGACCATGATAAGGAAAAGATATGAGATCCAAAAAACAACTGACCAATAAACCAGAATCATAAACGTGGTAGGGAACTTGTTATTTATCAAAATTCATGGATGGGTTTTGATTGGTCAAAACTCTTTCCGTACCATACCTTTTCTGCATCATAGATTTTTCCATTTTAAGTATATATAAGCATACATATTTAAAACAAACCAGATTAAATCATATCATAAGGGATAAAGGTGGATCTCTATTTAATTATTCAATTATAAAGGGATTGAATTCAGATATAAATTTGGATAAAAAGAATACTGTTAAAGCCGGTCAATTCTAATTGACTACTAGGTTAGTCCCAAGTTACAAGATTTAAAAAAAAAAAAAAAAAAACAAAAGGTAAACAAATTAAGCCAACCTAGGACTTATCCAAGTAAATTAGTGTTTCTTAGGAAATACGTACCTAGAAAACACTTACTTGGTTAAGTGCATTTACCCATGTTCTTTCGTTTCCTATGTAAATAAGACAATGACCATTTTAGTCATAAAAAACCATTATTAATTAGAATGGGCAATATTGATGAAAGAATATTTGACCCGACCTCGTAATCACTCAACACGTGGCAAAGGCAACAACTTGGTACAACAACGCGCCCAAGGCGCGAGCTCCGAAAGGAAGAACCAGCGGTCCGAACACCCTACTAGGAGCCCGAACTCCCTACAAGGAGTTCGAAGTCCCCGCAAGGAGCCCAAACTCTCCCTTAGGCCCCGAGCCTTACAAACACAAAGGGCAACAACCCGAACTGGCCTGCCCCATGGTAGTTCGGGACACTCCTCTATCAGAACTCAAGACTTCACCTCGCTCACCACTCCAGCAATTCGCTTCCAGGACGCTGAACTGAACAAACCGTACCAGGCTTGACATCGAGGAGGTCCGTATCCAAGGGCGGCGCACCTGACTGACTTGGGATCTGACGCTTGACAGCCGCACTTCAACGGCCACCTGCCACCGCCATCTCTAGTTGCAGAGACAGCTCCGACAAAGAGAGAAGTGGCGGTTGTCCCAGCAGAGGTGATGACACCCGAACTGGCAAGAGCGCAGAGATAATCATACCCGACCTGGTAGAAGCTTAGGAGTGAGTGTGCGAGGTGGTTATAAAAGGCTCCCTACCCCCCAAGAACAAGGTATGTGAACTTTGCGCCATCTGGTTTTATCTTGCCTTTGAGAGAATACTAACTTGAGCTTCAGAGCAATTTCACCGGGTTCCCCCCGGAGATTCCCCACTTTCTTCTCCGTTTCAGGCCCCCCTGTTGCTCCAGTCAAAGGCAAGGTCGTTGATAGTTAGGACCGGCCGGATTGCGCACCATCAATTGGCGCCTTCTGTGGGAAAGCTTCTAAAAGCCTCCCTCTAAAACTCTCATAACCACCTTTTTCCAGAAAACCCCAACACTCATGGCTTCTTCCAACAACGTCGGACGTGGCACGGAGATGAACACCGCTAGGGAACAACTTCAAGTCCCCGAAGTGTGCATCGGACAGTTCACCATCCCCCTTCCGATGGATGGGACCCCCAGCCTAAACGCGCCGCGAACAGTGGCACCCGTAAACCTTCCCGCCATGAATGTCCCCTTTCCACTCCCTATCGAAACAACCTTTACTAAATCAACTGTTGTCCCCCTGGTGACCAGCCATAACTAGTTTGACGACCTGATGCAATGCATGCGGGCAATGCAAGCCCAAATGCAACAATTCCAGCAGCATCAACTCCAGCAGCACCAAGTACTGCACCACCTCTCTCAACATCACTATCAGCAGCAGTTCCCCCAACTACCCTTGAACCAATCACTGCTTCCACCTCGGCACCCTGCTCCGAAGCCGATTAAGGCTTCCCCTTCGGGTGGACGCCCTCACCGAGGAGAAGCCTCCCAACTTCAGAACCCCCCTAACAGCCAGGCCTCATCCCTGGGCTGAAGGGAAAGAAAAATCACCCCTGCCTCACAGCTCGCAGGCGGGTCGGGAACCTCGCCCGCAAAGTCAGCACCTCGGTGCTCCAAGCCTGATTCCAACTCACCGAGAACCGAGTCAGCACCCTAGCAGCAGACTACCAACATTCCGGGCCCATCGAGCTCGGCAACACAGAGGCCAGCAGCGCCAGTAACAGGCCCACTCAACAACGAAGGCGCCGGCGAAGTCGTCGAACTGCCACCCGTGTCCTGCCCGAGCTCAGAGGTAAAGAAGAGACAAGCTCGGACGAGGTAAAAGCTGCCCCTATTCTCTCAGTTCCTCCCCCCTCTCATCAGAACACCTTGCAGTCTCCATGCCCAGAGAATTCAAACTCCCCCCTTTAGACAATTATGATGGGTCCTTCGACCCCAGCGACCACGTCGATGCCTTCCAATCCCAAATGCACCTGGCAAGGGCTAATGAGTCGTGCATGTGCGTTGCCTTCACCACCACTTTCAGGGGGGTGGCCCGCACCTGGTACAGGAACCTGGCCCCCGGGTCAATAAGAAGATGGACCCAACTCGTGCAGGTCTTCACCGCACACTTCGTTACCAACAAGCGGTGCCCCAGAACCGAGGAAAGCATCTTCGAAGTGGTTCAAAGGGAAGGAGAGTCCATTCGGGGCTACATCAAGCGGTTCAATGACGCGTGTTTGTAGATACCGCGACTGGACCCCGCGGTACAGCTCACGGCGGCCAAGAGATAAGTAACCCACAAGGAGTTCAAATGGCACATGGTAGCCATTCAGCCCGCGTCCGTGGCCGAATTCCTCAAGCTCGCAAACAAGTTCATGAGAACAGAGGAAGAGATCAACCAAAGGACCGAAGGTGGGGTCGAGAAAAGGAAAAAAGAAGGCGAGCCCTCCAACCCAGGTGACAGAAAAAACCTGGCCCGAGAGGCGAAGCCAAGCCAGCCGTTCCGAGCTCCCTTAGCAGCTCAGACGGACTACACACCCTTAAACACAAGGCGGATTGAGATCTTGATGACGATCAAAGACGCCCCATATGTAAAATGGCCACCTCGCCTAAAGGGGAACCCAAACGAGAGAAATAAAAAATTGTATTGTAGTTTCCATAGAGATCACGGTCATAGTACCGAACAGTGTAATAATCTCCGGGACGAGATAGAGGGACTCATCCATCGCGAGTACTTGAGAAATTTTGTACAGCATAATAATAATAATAATAATAATAATAATAATAATAATAATAATAATAATAAGACAGGCCAGCTAGGAGAGCACAGTAAGGATGCTCCCGAATCCAGCAGCAGGCCAGTCGAACCATCGCAAAGACAGCCTCCGGAAGAGAGGCCAATTCGGGGAACCATCCACGTAATAGTGGGAGGTTCGGTGGTAGCAGGTTGTACTTCGGCGAAGGCCCGGACGTCAGTTTGCGAAGCAGCCCGAGAAGAACAGAACCCTCCAAAGAGGCCGAAGACGGAAGAACCAATCTTCTTCACGGAAGATGATGCGCGAGGTGTCCACTACCCTCACGATGATGCACTTGTCATAAAACTAAGGATCAGCGACTTCGAAGTCAGATGCGTACTTGTGGATTCAGGTAGCTCGGCGGACATCCTCTTCAAGTCGGCATTTGACCAGCTTCAATTGCAGAGAAGCGAGTTGAAGCCCGCAAACACTCCTCTGGTGGGCTTCAACGGAGAGGAAGTCAGACCCCTTGGGAAAATAACAGTACCTGTGAAAGTCGGCACATGGCCTTGTGCGGTGAGACTCAACCACGATTTCCTGGTGGTCGCGACCCCCTCCCCATACAATGCCATAATAGGGCGGCCAATTACGCATGTCCTACGAGTAGTGGTCTCCACCTACTATTTGAAAATGAAGCTCCCTACAGACTTCGGTGTGGGGGTAGCGCGGGGCGACCAGCTTGAGTCCCGCAAGTGTTATGTTACCGCCCTGAAGGAAAAAACCAAGGCGGCCGATGACCTCGAGCTGGAGCGGCCTACGGAGCAGGGCAAGGAATGAGCTTTGCCCATGGAGGAAATGGTCGCAATCCCCACTTTGGCTACGGACCCGGCTCGAACGCTACAGATCGGTGCTTCCATCAAGGAGCCTCTACGAACCGAACTAGTGAGTTTCTTACTTCAAAATTTAGATATTTTTGCATGGTCCACGGCCGATATGCTCGATATTGACCCCAGCCTTATAACTCACAAACTCAATACTGACCCTGTAGTTAGACCCATTAGACAAAAGAAACGCAACTTAGCCCCGGAGCGTTGGAGGGCGGTCGACGAGGAGGTCGAAAAGCTCATCGCAGCGGACTTCATAAGGGAAGTTCATTACCCGAGCTGGGTAGCCAACCCAGTGCTAGTGAAAAACGAAAACGGCAAGTGGTGCATGTGCGTCGACTACACCGACCTGAACCGATCTTGCCCAAAAGACTGTTTCCCCTCCCCAGAATTGACCGGCTAGTGGACGCGACCTCGGGACATGAGCTGCTAAGCTTCTTGGACGCCTACTCCGGTTACAACCAAACCAGGATGGACCAGTCCGATGGGGAAAAAACCAGCTTCATTACCGAGTTTGACCTGTACTACTACAAGGTCATGCCCTTCGGACTAAAGAATGCTGGGGCGACCTTCCAAAGACTTGTGAATAAGATGTTTCAGCCCTTAATTGGCACGAAAGTAGAATGTTATGTAGACGACATGGTCGTCAAGACGCAGTTTTCACAGGAATTAATACAAGATTTAGATTCTGTCTTCCAAATTCTGCGTCAATTTAGCATGAAACTGAACCCAAACAAATGTGTCTTCGGTGTCACCTTGGGTAAGTTTCTAGGGTACATTGTCAATCGGCGCGGCATTGAGGCCAACCTAGACAAGATAAAGGCCATCCTAGATATGAGACCACCCCGAAAAGTAAAAGAGGTTCAAAGGCTAAACGGCCGCATAGCCGCTCTAAGCCGCTTCATGTCCAAATCGGCAGACCGCTATCTGCCTTTCTTTAAGGCAATCAAAGGCAAAGGGTTCGAATGGACCCGAGACTGCCAGCTCGCGTTCGACGAGCTAAAAAGCTACCTCGCTAGTGTGCCAATCTTAGCTAGACCCGGGGAGGGCGAGGTCTTAGAACTGTACCTCTCGGCAAGCGACGAGGTGGTCAGTTCGGTACTAATAAAAGAAGTAGGTCGGGTCCAGCGACCCATCTATTATGTTAGTAAAATTCTGTAGGGAGCAGAGATGAGATACCCGCAGATAGAAAAGCTAGCATATGCACTGGTAATTGCAGCTCGGAAACTCCGCACATATTTCCAGGCCCACACTGTCATCGTCTTGACTGACAAACCTCTGAGGCAAGTCTTACTTAAGCCCGAGGTTTCCGGTCAGCTGACGAAGTGGGCCATCGAGCTCAGTGAGCACGACCTCCAGTATAAGTCACGAATTGCTATTAAGGCCCAAGCCTTAGCAGATTTTATCGCCAAATGCACATTCAGCCTCGAGGTCCCTGTGCTAGTTGAGCCCGAGATCCCCAGTTCGGGTGAGACTGAAGCTCCCAAGCCAATAGAGTTTGAACCCCGTGAAGTAGCAGCCAGTGTGGCATCTCTCCTGGTTAGACCAAACGCGAACTGGGATGAGGAGCCCTGGATCCTTCACGTAGATGGCCCCTCGAACCAGCAGGGCAGCGGGGCTGGAATAGTGCTGCGCGGCCCGGGTGGCACGAAATTGGAATACGCACTACGCTTTGAGTTCGCGGCATCCAACAACGAGGCGGAGTACGTGGCACTGATAGCCGGGCTGAACCTAGCACAAAAGGTAAAAGCAAAGCACATAGCTATCAGCAACGATTCTCAGCTCGTGGTCAACCAGGTTACGGGCGAATACGAAGCACGCGAGCTCACTATGATCGCATACTTGGCAAAAGTAAAGGAGGCCTTGCTCAACTTCCAGTCACACTTCATCAGGAAAATCCTGAGGTCAGAGAACACTGAGACCGACACCCTATCCCGGTTAGCCAGCACGAGTCACAACACCATGAGAACCGTGTACATAGAGGACTTACCTCGGCCTAGCATTCACAGTGGGGCAGAGGAGGTCGATCCCATCCTTGAAGCAGAGCCGAGCTGGATTGACCCACTCGCGAGCTTCTTGCTAGATGGAACCCTCCCTGCGAACCGCAATGCAGCCAGGACGGTGCAACGCCAGGCAGCCAAATACGTCATAATAGACGAACGGCTGTACCGACAGTCCTACACGCTCCCCTATCTGCGTTGCTTGCGACCTGCCGAAGCCAAGCTCGTACTCCGCGACACTCATGAAGGTCTGTGCGGAGGACACCGGGGGGGCAGAGCCCTCGCCTAAAAGGCACTTCGACAAGGATACTACTGGCCAACGATGAAGGCAGAGGCCGTCGAGCTCGTTAGAAAATGCGACAAGTGTCAAAAGCATGCCAATATCCACCATCAGCCTGTCACCGACCTCAAGTACTTCACCAGTCCATGGCCCTTTGTGCAATGGGGCATCGACCTCCTGGGGCCATTCCCACCAGCAACAGATGGGAGGAAATTCCTAGTGGTGGCGGTAGATTATTTCACAAAGTAGATAGAAGTTGAACCGCTGGCAACAGTTACAGCCCGAAATGTACAGAACTTCTTTTGGAAGAACATAGTATGTCGCTTCGGGTTACCTTGGGTACTAATCTCCGACAATGGCAAGCAGTTCGAGGATATCAAGTTTTAGGAATGGTGCCAAGATATGGGAATTCGGCATAACTTTACATCAGTCGCACACCCGTAGGCAAACGGTCAGACAGAAGTAATGAACAGAGCTATCCTCTGCGGACTGAAAGCACGTCTAGATCGAGATAAAGGGTTGTGGGCGGACGAGCTACTAAGTGTTTTATGGGCTCACCGAACCATGGAAAAAACCACCACAGGAGAAACCCCCTTTAACCTCACCTACGGCACTAAAGCCCTAATCCCGGCGGAGATCGAAATACCTACACTACGACTAGAAGCATACGACGATCAAACAAACGGAGATGAGTTGCGTACCAACCTCGACCTACTGGACGAGGTAAGAGACCTCGCATACATCCGGACCGCTGCTTACCAGCAAAAGGTAGCTTGGTACTACAACACCAGAGTAAAAAAGCGGAACTTCCGCATCGGCGACCTGGTTCTCTGTAAGATCATGGCACCCGAGACCGGCGTGGGCAAACTTGGACCGAATTGGGAAGGGCCCTACCGAGTTAAGAGAACGCTCGGGGGGGCATACAAGCTCGAAACTTTTGAGGGCAAACAAGTGCCTCGAGCTTGGAACGTTGTTAACTTGAGACGATACTACCTATAGATTACCAAGCAGAGTGGACTAAGTCACTACCAGAGCCAAGGGGCAAGGATGCCAAACTAACAGGGACCTCGACATGAGCAAGCAAAGGCAAAAGATGCAAACTAAAAGCTCAGGCAAAGTACCAGCAAACGAACTAATAGGGGCATCGGCATATGGTCAGTTCAGCAATACGGCCAGTTTGGAGGAAAGAAAGACCAACACTTGATCAAAAGAAAATCATTCCATTGCAAAATACTGTGTGCATCTCAAAATATATATATATATATAATAAATAAATTTTACAGGCCCGGAGCTACTTCTTCACCATCAGAAGGCACTTCCACGATACCCGAAGGTCCTGCCTCACCCTCGAAATCCAGCTCACCATCAGCGAAGTTGGCCATCTCCTGAGTAATGCGAAAGTGGATATGGCACTAATATCGAGCTCGGGGTACGTATTCCGAATCATCCACCGGCTTAGTTTAAAACCCCTTCTGTACGAGTCCACCATCAAGTCATCAAAGCGTGGCGAGGTGATGTACTCATCGACGGCCTTCTTCTTGGCATCTTCAATGCCTTGAGAAAAGATCTGCGTCCTCTCCCTAATATCCTCCTGAAGGTATTCGACCTGATGCTGCAAATCCAGCTTCAGATCCGCCATGTGCTTCACTACGACTCCCATGGCCTCGGCATCTCTCTGAGACCTCGCCTGCCTGGTCTGTGAAGCGCGAGCAACCACCTCAGTAGCATGGAAAGCCTCTTCGGCAGCTCGCGCTTGCCTCGAGCTCCTTTCCACCTGGGCCGCCAAGGCATGGATAGAAGAATTCACCTACCAAAAGGAAAGAACAAGTGATCAAAAGAACGACAGTAAGGGAGATAAAAGCAAAGAGCCCGACAAGAAATCTGACTTACCACCATGGCATGAGTGGTAGCATGACAACCCACCTGGTTCAAAGAAAGATCGGTCCACGCCGCGACCTCCTCGGGGTAAATGGCCTCCCTACTCTTCTGAAGAGCGTGGTTTGGCGACAACACGCTCCTGAATTTCCCTTGGGCTCCCGAGCCTGAGGGCCCAGCTTGCGTATAAGCAGACCCAGAGTAAGCGGGAGCCCCCGTGTAAGTAGCCTCGACATAAGGGGCCCCTACCGCTTCTTGCATTGGAGGAGCCATCTCGGGCTCCCTGGGCGGATCCTCTAATGGGTAGTCTGGTACCTCGGGCTCTGCATCTCGGGGCAGCTTGACACGAGTTCGTTTGGCGACTCGCTCCTCCTCTTCTTGTCGTGAAACAGGTGCCCACCACGAGTCCTTTCTGAGTCCATCACACTTGCGAAAAGAGCTCGGCATCAGAAAAAATGAAAGAACGGAGCAGAACAAAAAACCTCCGAGTAAGGAACCTACCCGAACTCAGACCAGCCGCAATGAGCTTGGCCTTCGTCAGATAATGATGGCATTTTAGCCCAAGTCATGCCCATTGCCAAAGGCCCTTCGCCGTCTCCTTATCAAGTGTAACACCGGCATCAGGGGCAGCCATCCCCCACCCGGTTTGGAACGGCCACCCCAATTCACTTCGCACCCCGAAGTAGTCCCATTTCCACGCCAGGACCTTATTGGGAAGTTCGTGTAGAAGCTTAAAACCCGGGCAAGGAGACAAGTAATACGCCCGCCTACGCCCGGGAAGGGGACCCGCTTGCTTCTTAAACATTAAAATGGAGGAGAAGATCTCCAAGTCTAAAGGCAAGACCTATTCGCAAAATAGGGAGATTGTCCCTACCAAGTTACGAATGGAGTTCGGGTGAAGCTGGCCGACTGTAACACCAAAGTGGTTCATTACCTCGACAATGAGGGGGTGGAAAGGAAGGCGTAACCCAACAGCGAGTTGCTCCCAGAATATCACGATCTCATCAGGACCGTGTTCCCAAGGGAAACTGCCCGAAGGTATGAAGTAGGTGTACTCCCTAGGCAAGTTGAACTGTGTGATAAGGGAATGAAGCCCCTCTAGCGTCATGGTCGAAGGCCCAAACTTGTCCAACGTCCGACCTCGACAAGAAGAGGACGCCAAACTACCCGAGGCGACTTGGCCTACGGGTTCGAACTCTTCCTCGAGTTCTACCTCAGGTTCACTAGGACTGTCGAGGGTTGCAACTCGGTTCGTAGAACCTGCATCTGACTCCCTTGAAGAACTGTCTGAGCTATCCAAGCTAGACATTGGAAGGAGAATAAGGATTATAGGAAAGTACTCACCCGGAAAAAAGCAAATGGACTACGGGAACGTGAACGCGAGCTAGAGGCTGGGACGCGAACTAAAACTGAGACACGAGCTCAAGAAACAAAATGTAGGATAGTGACGGTCACTGGGGTCCCCCACTATTTATACCCACAGTAACCAAGAATCAATGACTCATATCAAAAGACAATCCGATGGCCCGTAGTCGCGTTGACCGCACGTCTCCTAGCAGCGCGCTTTTTGAGTTTTGAATTTTGAAATAAAAGTGCGCCATCACGCCTGTCAGCATTCATAGACAAATTGGCGCGTTTCCCGTCTCTTTGGCGCTCGAGAAACCTGGAAAAATGCTGACGAGCGCACACTTCGCGCTATCAGTCAAAACCTGTTTGAAGTACGGGAGAAATCCACCCGCCACCTTGCAAACTCCCCCCGCCAGGGCAAGCCCCTTAGCGCAAGGAGTGGGGGGCAATTGATGAAGGAAGATTTGGCCTGACCACGTAATCACTCAACACGTGGCAAAGGCAACAGCTCGGTACAACAATGCGCCTAAGGCGCGAGCTCCGAAAGGAAGAACCAGCGGTCCGAAATCCCTACAAGGAGCCCGAACTCCCTACAAGGAGTTCGAAGTCCCCGCAAGGAGCCCGAACTCTCCCTTAGGCCCCGAGCCTTAGAAACACAAAGGGCAACAACCCAAACTGGCCTGCCCCATGGCAGTTTGGGACACTCCTCTATCTGAACTCAAGACTTCACATCGCTCACCACTCCAGCACTTCGCCTCCAGGACGCTGAACTGAACAAACCGTACCAGGCCTGCCACCTGCCACCGCCACTTGCCACCGCCATCTCCAGTTGTAGAGACGGCTCCGGCAAAGAGAGCAGTGGCAGTTGTCCCAGCAGAGGTGATGACACCCGAACTGGCAGGAGCGCAGAGATAATCATACCCGACCTGACAGAAGCTTAGGAGTGAGTGCGCGAGGTGGTTATAAAAGGCTCCCTACCCCCCAAGAACAAGGTATGTGAACTTTGTGCCATCTGGTTTTATCTTGCCTTTGAGATAATACTAACTTGAGCTTCGAAGCAATCTCATCGGGTTCCCCCCGGAGATTCCCCACTTTCTTCTCTGTTTCAGGCCCCCCTGTTGCTCCAGTCAGAGGCAAGGTCATTGACAGCTAAGACCGACCGGATTGCACACCATCAATCTACCATATATTGGCAACTTTCCCCCTAAGTGGGCAAGTTACTTACCCACTTGGAAGATGGGCATGACTTACCTAATACCTAGGGAAAATAATTTTTCCATGGGCCCTATGTGAATCTGAAAAAGAAACATAGGTATTTTGGTCAATTAAAACCAAAATCCCATTAACCAATTTCCCTCCTTCAAAATCCAGAAAATGAATAGGGCCTCAATGATATGGTGGGGAGAGAATTTGGGCCCCATTTCGGTATGAATGTTTTGTCTTTCTTCTTTATGTAAAACACCATGCCAACAAAAAGAAGATAAAGGTTTTATTTTTGTAAAAAACGAAGTTAATCACTATCGGAAAAGTCAAAATAAAGAGTATTAGAGTTTGGGTAATAAAAGTTAGCCAGCACACTAGACAACCACTTTGACATCAACTCAAACCAAACACCCAACTTCTCTGGCTATCTAAACAACTCACTTCAAACTTAATCTTCTGAAAAGAAAACCAGATATCATTGTCAACACATCCCTGATCCTCTTTCAAGCTCTGAATGAGGGAAAGATCGAGTTACTGTTTATGTAAACCGAGGCAATCCCCTTGGCTCTAGTAGCCCAAAGACCCATCAACAACACTGTGAAAGCTTAAGAGAAAGCAGTTTATTAGAGATATGGCTCAAGATACGCCCAAGTTGGCAACCATGCATATTGAGGAAAGTGTTTCGTCCATATTTTTTACTGAACCAGGAATACTGAGAAAACTAATCTCAATCAAGTCAGTATCTTTCCTCAGAAGTCCATTGCTAATTCTAGCTAATAGTTGTTTTTCTCTTTTTGTATATTTATTGTACAAATATTTCTTTCTATTCTTGTTATGCAACTTACTACCTTTGTAAATTTTTTATTCTTTATATAAAGCTTACACATAGGGGTGAGCAAAAAAAACCAAAAAACCGAACCAAAAATTCGGTTAATCGAACTGGTCACTTTGGTTTTAGTTTGGTGTTTTTAAAAAATCGAATGTATCGGTTCGGTTTTGGTTAACCAATATAAAAAACTGGCAGTTAACAGAATCGACCGGTATACATATATTTTTATATATATATATATATATATATGTATATTATATTATATTATATTATATATATTATATTTTTATATTATAAATTAATAAATATGTATTATATATAAAAATATATATATATATTTAGAATTTTTATTATATAATTTTTATATTTTTATAATATATATATTATAAAAACTAAAAAACTGAAAAACCGACAGTTAACCAAACCGATCAACCGATTAATTGACCGACTTCAATTCGGTTCCGGTTACTGATTTTCCAAAAATTGATAGTATAGATTCGGTTCCAAAAAATGCCCCATGGTTAGATTAACCGAACCTTAAGCACCCCTACTTACACACCTAGACCAATTTGTCTAGATTGAATTCTTCCCTTAATTCAATGTTTTATGGTACCAGAGCCAAAGCCAAAGGTAAGAGAATAACCTTTTTTCAAAACTGTCGACCTCTTCTTCTTCCTCTACCTCTTCCTCTTGTATATAATTTACCATTGTCTTCAAATAAGGGACTTGCTACCTTTTGATAATAATAATACTATTTATGAGTCACCTTTACAACTTGTGTTTTAAGATATTTGGGGACCAACCCAGGTCAATGGATTTTGTTGTTATATATTTTTTGTTGATGCATTCTCCAAATTTAAGTGGATCTACCCTAAGTCGGAGGCACTCTCTATTTTTGTCAAATTTAAAAATTATGTTGAAAATGCCTTTGATTGCAAGATTAAGACATTTCAATCTGATGGTGGGAGAGAGTATACCACATGTTCAAAATTTCTTGAACAGCATGGTATTTACCACGGTTTTAAAAAATGACCTGAAAATGGAACCGTTATGGCCACCGGTTTGCGGGTCGATAGTTTGATCGTCCAGTTCGAACGGATAGCCGGTTCTAACAACAAAAGCTAAAAAAATAAAAAATAATAATTAAAAAAAACAGCCAAAAACATTAAACGAGTCGATGGGTCGACAGTGAACTAGATTTGGGGTAAAACGGAACCAGTTGCCTAGATGGTTCCTATGCCGAACGGTCTAACCGTTCTGAATCTACAGCGGTTCGAAAACCATGATATTCACCACACGCTCTCCTATCCCCACACTAATGAGCAAAATAGTTTATTTGAACGGGGCCACAAGCAGATTGTTGAAACTGGTCTCAACTTTATTGGCAACCTACATACCGATGGGAAGCCTTTCACACAGTTGTGTTTCCTTCCAACAAACTTCCATCACCTTCTCTTGGTATCAAATCTCCATGGTAAATTCTCTACAAAACAATATAGCATGTTGATTTTTTTCTTTTTTGTGTGTCAGTTATTCATTACTGTGGCAACCAGTGAATTTTTATTGATTATCATGATAACCTCAAAGGCTATAGAAGTTCGGATTATGACCCATTGTTACGGTCTGACACAGGCTTAGCTTTGCCTATGTTTGGCAGGACGCCGCACGGGTTTCTTCCGCTGTAGAAGTACTCTGTGAAATCATGGTGTAATTATAACTCCCGTCATGTTCAGTTCGATCAAAAGAATGATTTCCCTGTCTCAAATGCCTAGTACACCTTCCACCACTTCTTCAGACCCAACTGCTCTAAGACCACCTCTCATGGTGTCTTTCCTGTTAGTTTCTACTTTTTCTTCATAACCCTCTCCACCATATTCACCTCTTCAAGCTGGCACCCCCTCTTCCCCATTACCTCTCCTTCCATCACTTCTTCATCCTCACAACCACATGCTACATCACCTCCATTGTTGCCACCTTCATCACCACCACCTATATTATCAGTTATCACTAGGGTGAGCATGGGTTAGTTTGGTTTGGTTTTATGACAGAACATGAAATTTACCCTATAGGGGTTAGTTCTAGGTTTTTGAAACCGGAATCTGCCCTGTAAAGTTCGGGTTTGGCCTTGGCGGTTTCGGGGTTGGTTTCAGGGTCCACCCATGGAACCTGTTCTTTCTTTGCTCTCATCCTTCAAGAAAAAAATAAACATGTCCTTCAAAAACTTGATTTTCAATAATGATAATATATAGCTTAAAACTTATATTATCTTTATTGATTAAATTGAGTAATTTAATATGTAGATTATCATAATATATTAATATATGGTTGAACTTTTGTCATTATAATTCAAATTTTGTAAATATTACCTTTTACATTATTTATTATACACATGCAAATATTAAAATGAAAACAAATGATCAAATCACTTTAAGTAAATCAATGGTTAAGTGAGACCATGGCTCTTGTAACCATGAGTGCTTGGGATCACATCTTCACATCCTTAATAATATTTTGAGGTTTATTTTAAGGCAAGTTCGGTTCCAAAGCCAATTCCACCAAGGCCAACCAAAGCTGGTTCATTGGGTCAGTTCGGGTAAGATAAACCCTTAGACCCTGGAACTGACCTAGGTGGGGATCGGTTCTAAGAATTTGAAACTAGACCCTACCCTGTAACAGATCAGGTAGAGTCGGTTCAAGGCTGATTCCAGGTAAAACCTACCCACTTACTCACCCCTAATTATCACCACCACCTCCATCGCCACCAACCAATACCCATCCTATGGTTACAAGATCCAAAAGCAAAATCTTTAAACCCAAAATTTTCACTACTACAAGGAACAAATATCTTGGGAAAATAGTTGCCATTGAGCTATTGCATCTCCTTGTTTTTGTTGAGATATCATCGGTTCTTGGATTTCAATCATTAATCATGGCCAAAGGATCATAAAGGGGCAAGTTCGGGTTTAAATGGCCATAATATAAAACATGCTCTTAAGCACTATTCAAAATAGGGACATCAGTCGACTGGGTTAATTGGTAAACCCATATTGATGACCCAACACTAGGTTAGGGTTTGTCGGTTTTAATTGGGTAATAAGCCGGATTGGGGGCAGCCTCTGTTGAACATGACCTATTGACACTATAGAATTGAAACTCTTGTACATAAAACCTTAAATTAGGGGTGAGTATGGGTTGTTTCAATTTGGTTTTATGGCAGGTTTTTGGAACCAGAACCTATCTTGTGAAGGTCGATTCTGACATTAGCAATTTTGAGGTCGATTCTAGGGTTTACCTGTGGCACTTGTTCTTTCTTTACTCTCCCCCTTCAAAGAAATGAAACATGTTATTTAAAAACTTGATTTTCAATAAATATAATACATGGTTTAAAACTTATATTATCTTTACTGATTAAATTGACTAATTTAATATGTAGATTATCATGATATATTAATATATGGTTCAAAACTTATCGTTATAATTTAAAATTTGTAAGTATTAACTTTTACATTACTTATTATACACATTCAAATATTAAAGTGAAAATAAATGTTCAAATCACGTAACTCAATGGTCAAGTGAGACCATGGCCTTTGTAATCATGAGTGCTTGGGTTCAAATCTTCACATCCCCCAATACTTTTGGGGTTTATTTCAAGGCAAGTGCTTGGGTTCAAATCTTCATAGGTTCATCGGTCCATTCCAAGAACTTGGAAGCAAACTCTACCCTATAATAGATTGGATAGGATTAGTTAATTCAAGTCTGGTTCAAGGTCGATTCCATTCGGTTCTGGGTGGAACCTATCCATTTGCTCACCCTTACCTTGAATGAGCATAAACATACTTTGTGTAGGATGAATCAGATTTGGGTCAGATTTGAATTGAACCGAACCCGTCTCCTAAGAAACCCATGTCATTGAAATAATACAAAAAGAAAAAGAAAATAAAAAAAATCATTTCTGCTTTCAGTTTTGAAAAAAAAAACTGCATAACCAAGAACAAGTTTTATACATTTTTGTTTTTTAACAAACTAATGTTGGTTCATGTTTCAAGCAATTTGTAACAATGTTTTCAAAACCAGACCGGACTGGATGGTCGGACTGGAAAAACTAGGAACAAGTCACTTAACCGGTTCCATTTTACCCCAAAACCACTATTTGGCCAAAAATCGATGATTTGGTCAACAAACCACTGACCCGAGTGATCGAACTGTTGAACCATTTGACCCAAGAATGGTTTTTGGCCGTTTTTTGGGTTTCTTTAAATTTTTTATTTTTTTTATTTTTTGTCAAAATGGGCTGTCCATTCCAATCAGATAGTCGAACCGTTCGACCTAGAAACCAGACCCGAAACGGATCCTGTTCAATCCAATTTTAAAAACCTTGATTTATAATATAAATCATATTAAAAATTTTGGGAGGGATCATTTAACCCCATACCCAAATATCATTCTAAAGTACATGTTTCTAACTCTCTAAGCATGCATGGTTCAAAGGATTGAGTTCCTTTAACCATAGATTAATTTAACATTAGTTTAGATTTATTATTATTTAAAATTGAGAATGGTCTTTCGATAACAACAAAAAAAAAAAAAAAACAATATGTACTATACTTCGATAAAGGCCTTGGCAAATGGAATTTGCTATAGTTAATCCAAGGCACGTCTAACTGTCTAATTAATGTATTTAGTCAAGGTGTAGGGCTTCTATAATTAATGGACTCAATGGTTAAAATAGTTCCCCTACCCAATAATAAGACAAGAATGGAGTGGTTGTCAAAAACAAAGGTGACAGCTGAGGTTGACAAAATAGGCCGTCCACGTTACTGTGCACTGCAATCAAGAAGAGAGTTCAATTGAAAATTATTTCCGACGAAATTTATTCTGGCCCTGAATTAAATATAGATTGGTTATAAATAATTGAAAATCTAGCTTTATTTTTTGTGCTTACAATGGTGGTAATATATTCTAAGGATGCATTTGGATCTTGGAAGTGGAAAGGATATGTGCAAATGAAATTTCGAATTCTAATAGAATGTTATATTCATGGGTTTTTTTTCCTAGGTTTCTTGAATTTCATGATATCAAGCATCCAAGAAATAGAATCTAGAAAATTTAATTTGTAGAATTGGTCAATTCAATTTTTCCCAAGCCAAGTTGATTTATAAAAGTCCATGAACACAATTGACTTGACATGAACCCAAGCCAAGTTGGGCCAACCCAATGCAAAGGCCAGTCATTTGCTAGGTATATAACAACTAGCCACTTATGCTAACTTAACTTCTAAACAATTTTATTTTTCTTTTCCTTCTTTAACTAATGAACTTCTAGAACCTTTAGAGCTCAATTTGGGTTTGATTCACGAGTTAAGTAGGTCTATTACTTTTTGTATGTTTGTCCCCTTACATTTTTTTTAGAAAAATTTGGACATATGTATAATATTATATATTCATCATATTAAATATAAATAAGTATGATAGATAAGAAATATTTTTATTAATTATGTAAATGGAATACAAATTTATAGTGACCATTTTACTACTTGAGTGACTGATCAATGGGTCAATCCACGAGATCATATTTAAATAATAAAATTTAAAAATAGAAAGTATAAAAGAAAAATAGAAGATTTTGGCACATCTACAATATAATATATTAATTGTATTAAATGAAAAAAGTGGGATAAACAAGAATTATTTTTATTAGTTAAATGAATGAAATACAAATTTAAAACCAATGTGAAATTGAAAGTTTGAAATCACCTTCTTGTCTAGGTGTAGGGGTGCAACTCGGGCCGGTTGGGTTGGGTTGATGGTCAGTAAGGGCCCAACCTTAGGTTTCCTTGGGCTTGAACCTAGCCTAACTTGAGGTCAAGCTCAAGTTTGCCAACACGGGCCACACCCGAGGTTAATACAACACAACTTAGGTTGGGCTTGACCTCAGGTTAGGTTAGGCCATGCTTAGTTAGTCTTGGATGAGTTGACTGGGTTTGAAAGAATTTATTATGTACAACCATCTTTTATTGGGCTTTATATAGGAATGACAACAGGGTTAGTTTCGGGTGGGAACCATACTCCCAATTCCCACCCCTGATTTCTAAGCAGCTACCGATCCTTGTTAGGGGAAAAAAATGAACCTCCATCCTCGACCCCTAATGGAGATAGGTTCTCCTCTCAATAAGGGACTTGAATCCTCAATTCTTTTTTTTAATTAAAATCTTGCTTTGGGAAAAAGGTTTACTTAAAAGAAAGAAAAAAACGATCATTACTCTAAATTGGGTAGCACTTAACTAACATCTTTAACCACCAAGATAACATATAAATTGAAATTTGTCCAATATATGTAGTGGCATTATTGTAATTATACACCCACCCCACCCACCCCTCTAGAGCAGTCTTCATTTCTTGACTTTATAGCCCAATTTAAAAGTATAATGGATTGAAAATATGTATAAATTTCATTAACAAATGTGTATATATACATATTTGTACATACTAGTAATTAAGCACGTGCGTTGCATGTATGAATTTTTTTTTCATATTAATTACTTGAATTTTAGATATATCATGGTTAGAATAAAAATTGAAAATTAGTAAAAGTAGCAATATGGTTAAAATAAATTTAAATACTTATACTAAATGTGCACCTGCAAAAATTTTAAATTACAATAACAACTAAGCACGTGCGTTGCATGTATGAATTTTTTTTCATATTAATTACTTGAATTTTAGATATATCATGGTTAGAATAAAAATTGAAAATTAGTAAAAGTAGCAATATGGTTAAAATAAACTTAAATACTTATACTAAATGTGCACCTGCAAAAATTTTAAATTACAATAACAATTATTATTATTATTGTTATTACTACTACTACTACTACTACTACTACTAAATTTTGTATTCCATTTCTGTCTTAAATAAAAATAATTTTTATTTAATATGATGATTATATAACATTAGAAAAGTTTCAAAATATCTTTGACAAAACACTATACTTTTTTATCTTTTGTGTTCTATCTTTTCTTAAATATTTATTATTCAATTATGACATCATGAATTTCTTTGAAAAGTTAAATCATTGACACACCATTTAAATAAGAAAATAGCTTTTCTTTTAGATCAATTTTAAATTATACATTTAATCTACATTATATACAGAATTTTTACTTTTCAAACTTAATTTTTGTTTGACATAATAAATATATAATTTTTTATATATTCTTTTGATCACTTATACTTTTTTATTATTTTTAAATATTTATTATTTAACTATTATATCATCAATTAATCTATTTGACCCAAACCACTAACACACGACCCAAAAAGAAAAATAGTTTGATTTTTAGGTTGACATTAACTTTTGTATTACATTTCCATTATTAATAAAATTATATCTTATGTATAATATTTATTTTTGTTCAATATAATGAATGTATAATATTATATATGTGTCCAATATTTTATTTTTTATAAATATATAACATTATATCTTATGTATAATATTTATTTTTGTGATTCTTTGTATTTTCTATTTTTTAAAATTTTATTATTTGACTATGACATCATTTCACTTTTTAAGTTGCTTTTAATTTTGGCATTCCATTTTCAAAAATACTTCTTACATTTCATACTTATTTTTGTTCAGTATAATGAATATACAATATTAATGGCATGCCTAGTTCTTTTTATTTTTTGTATTAAATATTTTATTTATTTTAATTTTTTTATTATTTAATTATGGCATTATCATTAACGGATTTGACCCCAAATGGTTGAATTGCTTACCCACCACCGAGAGCGAAGAAAATGGTTTTGTTTTCAAATTATTTTTCAAAATATTTATTTTTATATTATTAAAATTAATGTTATGGATTTAATTACTACAATTTAATGATGAGAAAAATATATCTTAAATATAGGATTTAATAAGAGAATATACCTTGGAATGAGATTTAATGAGAAATAATAGGAAAATAGTTTTACTTTCAATTGGTTTTAAATTTTACATTTCATTTTCATCATTAATAAAAACATTTCTTATTTATCATCAATGTTTTCAACTTGTTGTTGACCTGACCGATTGAACCGTTCGAACTGTCACTTGGCTTTGATTCTAGGTCTGGTTTTGTTCAAACTCCCCCTTTTGGTTAAAAACCATCTAACTTGGGTGGGTCAACCATTGACCCATTTGACCCAGTAACCAAGTCGCATGTTGTGCACTTAATTATGTGCAAACTTTTGGAAGCCATAACTTTGCACTCCAATGTCCAATTGGGGTTATCTTTTTTTTTTTTGAGTAACTTTTCAAGATCTATACGTCCCAAGGGCATTATGCGCCTTGACTTGCTATTTTTGCGAAAAAAAACTTTTTTGGCCCCAAATTGCAATTTTTAAGGTTTTTTTATAAATAAAAAATTTAAAATGGAATTAAAAACATAAATAAATGTAACATAATACATATATTATATGTAATATATGTAAAACATAATTATACTATTTATTGATAAAATATGTATTTTTACACATACACACATACACACACACACACGCATAGTGTTGACATAGAGCGGTTTGACCTTGATAGTCGAATTGGTGACATGTGTTTTGAAGGCAAAAGCAGGTCGGCCTCTGGGTCGGTTTTTGAAACATTGTTTATCATGCTTATTATTGTTTAATATGTCAAATATATAATGTTAAAAACATTCATATTTTTTTAACTTCTATATTTTTTCATTTTATTGTTTAATTGTGGCAACATGGATTGTCCCATTGACCCAAATGGTTTAATTTTTACCACCACCTAGATGAAAACACTATTTTTTTCAGGTAGATTTTAAAAGTATAATTTTTTATGTTATTGAAATTATTAACTTGTTGTTATGTATGTATTTAATTATAGAATTTAATGATGAGAAGAAACAAAGAAGTCTTAAATATATGATTCAATGAAGGTGAATACAAATTAATAACTTAATTATTGGATTTAATGAGAGATAATTGAATGCATTGAATATCTTAAAATTAACTCTTTTCAACTCATTTAATATCAATAACTAATTACCCTATTTGCCCTCATTTTTTATCAATAAATTTAAATATAGATGGGTAAATTTTGTCTTCACAAAATTCTAAAAATATTCTTGAGGCTATTTGTACTTTTTAAAATAGTATAGATATACATGTCTATATATAAGCACAAAATGCTATTTTTTTTGTATATAAAATGCACATGTATGTATATATGTATGTATTTGTTTGAGTTAGCATAGGTAGGGTTGGGTTGAGTTTGGGCTTGTTGAGGCCTCAACCCAAATATAGGCTAAGCCCTAGTTTTTTTGGCTCAAACCCAATCTGAAGCTAGAAAACTAAGGCCCAACCCATCAAATGGGTCAATGCATGATGTCATAATTAAATAATAAGTATTAAAAAAATGAAACACAAAAAATATAAAAAATACATAAATTTTATATAAAAATATAAACAAAAATAAGCATGAAAAATAAGATCTATTTTTACTAATGATGAAAACATAATACAAAATTTAAAATCAAGCCAAAAGCAAAATGTTTTTTTCCATTTAGGTGGTGGGTCAACAATTTAGTTGTCAAGGTCAAATGGGTCAACCCATGATATCATAATTAAATAATAATAATTTAAAATAAATATAAATACAATGAGTTGTAAAAAACATAGGAATTTTGTAGAAAAATATGGACACATATACAATGTCATATATTTTTCATATAAAAATAGATGTAATAAATAAAATTTAATTAATAATGGAAGTGGATTGCAAAAATTAGTAAAAGAAAGAGAATTAATGTCGAACCCACTCCACTAACCAGCTTAAATGGTTTAATGGTTCATTTAGCTAGAACACAATATTGTTGACCTAAGTCAATGGTTTTATTACAAGTACGTAGTTTGGTGGTAATTGGACCCAAAAACCTGGTCGAGTGAAGGGTCAACCAGTCTAACCAATCGATTTTGCCATAGGATAAAAACCAACAATAAAAAAAGTAATGTTTTAAAAATTGATTGAAACTGCTCTTCCCTCTTAGTTAAACAAGTCATCATAACTTAAATAATAAAATAAATATATAAAAAATATTATAAATTTTAATTATGATATCTTTAATATTATATATTCATCATATCAAACAAAAAAAATTGTGAAAAAAGAGAGTTATTTTTAATTATGAAAATGACTAAAATATGAAAAAAAAAAACAAAATTAATGCCTTACCCATTGCCCATTGACTTGGTCAAATAGGTTAGTAATTTAACCGATAATGTCATTTGGTTATTGGCCAAATCAACATTTATTTTTGCAAAACTACAAGAAGATTTGAAGTTAGGTCATGAGGTTGAAAGGTAATAAATCCACCAATACAAGAAGATTTGTTGTTGTTGTTAATGCCACTTTTGAGTTCATCTTATTTCCTCTCATTAAGACCTTACTCTCATTCTCTCTCATTGAATCCTATATTTAAAGAATTTTTATTTTTCACTATTAAATTCCACCAATTTCTAGTAAAAGTTTACTAATTAAATCCATAATCCATAAATTAAATGGTACAAAAACCTATGTTTCAAAACCGACCTAAAGATGAAACAATTTTCCCATTTAGGTAGCAAGTTATGGGTTAAACTATATGAGTCAAATAGGTCAATCCACGATGTCATAATTAAATTAAAAAATTAAAATAGATAGAAATATCAAAAATACAAGAAAATGTAGAAAATTTATAGAAAAATTTGGGTACACCTCTAATATTATATATTCAAAATATTGAGCAAAGATCAGTATGATAAAAAAGAAGTATATTTATTAATGATTGAAATGCAATATAATATTTAAAAACTAGTTAGGAAATAAACCTGTTTTTCAATTGAATTGTGAGTCAATGCATGTTTCAACTATATAGGTCAAATGGGTCAATCCATTAAGTAAGAATTAAATAACAAAAATTTCAAATAGCAAACAATAATATTTGTTTAATATAGAGCACATCTCTAATATAAGATATCATCATAATAAACCAAAATAAGTTTAATAAATGACAATTATTTTATTAATGATAAAAATAGAATACAAAATTTAAAACTAACTGGAAATAAAATTATTTTTTGTTTTGTCTGGGCGGTGGGCTACTGATTCAACTATTTAAGTTAAATAGGACAAGCCATTATGTCATAATTAAATAATAAAAATTCAGAAAAATAGAAATACAGAAAATATAAAATTTTTGAAAAAAAATCAGGCACATCTCTAAATCATATATTCATTATTTTCGACAAATTAAGGATAATTATATATATATACTGGATTATCTTTGACCTAGTTAAGGCAAGAAAATCTTAGCCAAACCTGACCTTATTACTACCATAAAGCAGAGGTTGACTCAAGGCCCTTTGACCTCGAGCTGAACTCAACACATTTGTACTCATCCATTAAACCGGTATTCTCGATCAGGTATTTAGGTTGATTATACACATAGATTCGAGCCACGATTGACCTTAATTGGACCAAACCTGGCCCAAGTTGAAACTCTCTTTGTGAGCGGAAAAGGTGGAAGGCGAGAGGGAGACCGGAGACTGATCGTTTTAGGCTTTGGGCTCATCCTGGGCTTGAAAAACTTATGTTCTTGACCTTGTTGTGCTTGGGTTGAGGCCTCAAATAGATTCAGTCCAGTCCAGCCCAACTCAACCCAAAGTTGTCCAACCTTCTATTGTCTAGAATGGGCCACATTAGCTTGACTCGACCCTATAGGGTCAGAATTATTTATGTGTTGAATTGAATCAGGTTGGGATCCTGTTTGGGTGTAGGTTTGGGTCGGGTTTGGATTTCACTATTCTAACTTGTAATGTCATGATACCTCTTAACATAGAGAGTGTTCTTGTAATTGGCATGACTTTTAATCCCATAATTCTAAATTTCTAGGATTTTTTTCCTATTTGTTTTGGTTTTCCTTTCCCTCTCAAGGAAGTGGCACCTTGTAACCCAACCAAACTACAACTTAGATTAATGGCTTATGTGTTTTCAAAATGTGTTAAAAAATAATAATTGGAATGTTATGGGTTGAACCGGGTTGGTATTGGGTTAAACTCTGTAGGGGCAGATTCACAATTAAACTACATCACATTAAGTTAGGATAGGTTTAGGAAGTTTGGGTTGGCTCCCCACAGCCATCCCACGCATGCATTGGGAACATCTCCCTTATCCCTCCAATGTTACCACCTGAACCCAAATTTGCGTTGGCTATAGACAGGGTGTGCCCCATATGCATCCCACAGCCATCCCACCATGCATTGAGAACATCTCCCCATGACAAGCCCAGGAGATGATCCCAATATATAGGTGGGACATGTGTTGGTTACATTCTGTGGGGAGCCATTGTGAATTCGATTTCAGGTGGGAACATTGGAAGGTTGGGTGGGTTAGGGTGAAGGCAAACCTGTATTGAACCCAAACCATTGTCGTCCTAAGCAAACCTATCTAAGCTAGGGTGATGAATCTTAACTAAAACCGATAACATTTGGATCAGTGTTGTTAGAGATATTATCGTACCATTCACCACCAAGCGGCACAGTGTCTTGGATAAGGATTGATTCCATCCAACATATCAGATCCTTACTCTCTTAGGTTTAGGATTGGCTCTTCGGGGGTTGCTAGGTTCTTGTGGGTGGAGTGGAGGGAGTGTTGGGGTAGTCCCGATTTCCTTCTAACCACATTCTTCTGCCCTTCCTACTAATTCAATGTCCCATCTTCTTATTACGTGCAACGATTTTCACGGGAGGATCCACTTTTATCGCCTTCCACCTTGAGACGAGAACACAACGGCGGTTACCAGAGCTCATTTCCCTCCAGAGTCCCTCCCTTCCCTCGTCCCCTCTATTGTTCTCTCTCTCCCTCTTCCCTCTCGTTCTTCTTTTTTCTCTCTTTAGCTATTGTTCATTGTCTTCTCAATATTCTCTCAGCGTGCTTACTTATTTTTGGCATACATCTTGCCATTTTTTGATCCTTGTGCCTTCCCTCATAGCTGTTACTTTTTTCTTCATTATTTTCAAGTTCCCACAATTATCCTCCAATGCTTTGCCGCCCTATTTCTTCTTAAAATCACACTCCGTTCAACTTTGAACGACGAATATTATCATCCCATCAATCTCTCCATTGCAAGGCGGTATGTATCCCGCATTGGAATGAGCAGTTTGGACAATAGTGAAGTCTCCTCTATTGCAGCATCTAACATCGGGCAGAGCATAACTCAAGTAAATCCCGACCCAACTTGCGACCTTTCTTTTTTTGGCTTCTTTTTCACATATCTTCTCTCGTTTCTTTACATCTCTTTTGTCATTATCCTCTACATTTCTCTGGTATGGCATGCGGGTTGTGAAGAAAGAAGACTAAAAAGGGTCGACTACATCATCTACACAGCAAGTTCTAAATATTCTCCTCTGCCTGGTTTTGTTTTTGTTCATATCCTTCCCAAACCTCTGAACTTTCAATTTTAATGCTCAGATGTGTCACAAATCACAGTGTGGATCTCCTACGCCGAGAGAATACCATTGACGTGAGTTCTCTATTCTCGTAGATAAGATGATGAACTGTAGTTAAAGAGAAAGAAAAAGGAAGAACGGGAGGGAAGAGGGAGAGAGAACGATAGAAGGGAGGGACTCTGGAGGGAGATATTCCCAATGCAAGGGTGAAAAAGGCCGTTAGAACGGTGTGGACACTAGGGGTGCAAGTCGGGCAGGTTGGGATGGGTTTATGGTCAACCCAAGCCCAGTCCTAAAATTTGGGCTTAAGGTTTGAGCCGGGCCCAAGTTCGATTTTCCCAACCCAAGCCTAGCCCACCCTAAAATTTGTATATATATTTTGCATACATACATATAAATGTATATAATTGGGTCAGGCTTGGGCCGGGTTTTGGCTACCTAAGGGCTAGGCCCAAGCCTGGCCTAAAAAATAAAAAAGCCTGACTTCTTGGGCCCGCCCAAGTTGCACCCCTAGTGGGCACAACTTTGCCCTGATAAAAGCCGATATCATTTTGATGTGGCTATTGCATGATGTATAACTTCCTTAAGTTAAATAATAAGTTGCAACCATTAGAAAAAAAAAATGCAAAGAGAGAGAAAGAGAGAGAGAGCAGTAATGGATAAACCTCAACAAGGGAAAAATCTATGATGCTAGAGAGATATGAATAACAGAAGCATGGACAAGAAGAGTGGTGCAACACACCATATAGGTATTCACGGTTTGGTTAAGTGAATCATGGCCCTTTTTTGTAAAACGAACCAGTGGTACCGGTTTTTCCATTTCGTCAAACCAAAACCGAACTAGTACCACCAGTTAACCAGTCTGTCGGTTTTGGTTTTTGACCGGTTCGATTCTTCGGTTTTTTGGTTTTTTATATTTATAATATATATTATATAAATGTATGTGTAATATTATATTATAAATAATAAATGATATATAATATATTATAAATATTTTAAAAATAAATAATATATAATATATTTATAAATAGATCATTATAAATATAATATAAGTATATATTTATATATATGTAATGAATATATATTTATATATAATACACAGAAAATATGTGACATATATTAAAAATATATATAAAATATACATATAAATATATATACCAGTCGGTTTGGTTAACAGTTAGTTTTTTTTGTAAGTTAACCGAAAACCGAACCGGTCCTTCGGTTTTTCAAAAATTTCAAACCGAAACCGAATGGATCGGTTCAGTTAACTGCATTTTATAGTTCAGTTTTCTTGGTTCGGTTCGGTTTTTCGGTTTTTCATGGACACTCCTAACCATATACAAAGAAAACAATACAGAGAATGAATTGAAGGTGATTTCAAGATTGTCAATCACGCACAACCGAATCCGCGCACCATGAAATATTGTGAAAAGACATAATTGGCAATTGGGAAGACTAATTCAGAGTAAAAAATGTTTATAGAGAAACTAAACAAGTAGCAGATTGACCAGAACTTATATTACGTTTGGTTTGTAGGAATAGAGGTCTAGAATCGGAATCAGAATGGTCTATTATGAATTCAATTGTTTGGTTGGATAGAATTGAAATCTCATTCTCATTTATGGTAGAATGGCATTCTCCTATATGAAGGAATGGTCATTCTGTCCCCTCTCATCTAAGAATGAATTCATTTCAACCAATTTTGATTTTAATTCCAGTTCCAGTTTTGATTATTGATGGATGGTGATTTGGCTCGACCTCGCAGCACGGGTACACGTGGCCATAACCTTGCTCAAACAGTGACTCAGCATGACAGCGCAATGAGCGTGAGCACAACTTGGAGGGAAAGTCCCACCGAGTTTAGCTCGGCAACTCGGTAGGTAAACTACTCGTTGGAAGCCGCCTTACCCGCAATGCCCTGACCTCTCTTAAGGCCCAAGCTCCTCCCAATGGACCTCGGGCCACTCCCAGGCAAGAACGCACCAATCCATCTCTGGACACCCCGAGGCATAGACACCTCGGGTCAGCTAGCTCGGCATAACTGGCTACAGGCAGCCCGTCACTCAAAGGACAGCCCGGCTCAGGGTAATTCGCGGGAGGATAGTTCGGTATACCACAGGAGGGCTTCTTGCTCGACCGCTGTACCCGACAAATCTGTGGATAGCAGACATGTCCCTCGTCAGATAGCACCGCGTTTGCCACCTTTAGAAAGGTGTCTTGCACCTGACAGGCACGTACCCTGCAACGACGGCCCCACGCGTGCCACCTCAGCCTTGCCTGTAACGGCTGTGGCAGACTGACAGTGGCGGTTATACCTGCCCTGTCAGAAGTCAGAGGGCCTGTAGCAACAGAATTTAGTTATAAGGGGCTTATTCTCAAGGAACAATGTATCTTTGAATCACCTACGCAACCTGCACTCTTAGCCTTCGTTTTCCTTTTTCTTCTTGCACACAATACTGACTTAAGCATCGGAGCGTTCCCACCGAGAAGCCCCCCGGGAGTTCTTCCTCTTTCCTCTCGTCTCAGGTACCTCTCAGGAGCCACGCGAGTGCCAGTTAGGAGTGACCGGATCGCGCTACATCAATTATAAACCAAACGGACCCTTAAAATAAATAATCTGGAGGAATGTAGTAATTATGAACTAATTTATACATGTATATGGATGTTTAGGATGCTCCTCCCAAATTGTGGGAAAATACTTGGCTGTCCATCTTTTGAGAGTTGTGCTGTTCATTGGGCTTTCCTTGCATTGCATGACAAGTCAATCCATATGAACTCCATGTAATAGTTAGGGTTGTTCATAAAAAGGCCCAACCCGACCAAACCGACCAACTCGGACCGACCTAACCCGAGTCGGCCGGGTTATCTTTAGCATCGGTCGGTTTCGGGTTGTAAAAATCATAAACCGATGGTTTGGTTCAGTTTCAGTTTTCTTGTGTGAAAACCGAAACCGACCCGAACTAAACCGACTTAGTAGTTAATAGTTAGTTCCTATTTCCTAGTTAGTAGTTGCAACCTACTTAGTTCCTACTTAACTAAGTTGCTTCTATCCTAATTACAACCTAACTTAATTTCTAGTCTTCTAGTTAGGAATAACATTAATGGCAAGTATTGTAAGACAACTAGACAATGAATTTTTTTAGAAAAGTTTAAAGAAAAGAATCAAAAGATCCTATTTTCTATGGTCTTTTACACCAAATAGGCAACCAATTACAATTAGAATTAGGTGTCATTAGGGTTGTTCATAAGAATGCCCAACCCGACCAAACCGACCAATCCGGATCGACCCAACCCGAGTCGGCCGGGTTTTCATTCGTACTAGTCAGTTTCGGGTTGGGCACATACAAAAACCAATGAAAACCGAAACCGACCCGACCCGAATCGAACTAGTCTTTCTTCTACTAGTTTGGTAGTTCCTACTTCCTAGTTTGAGTAGTTTCCTAATTCCTACTAGTCTTCTAGACTTCTACTAGAAATAGAAGGTCCATTAGGCAATTACAATTAGAATTCAATTAATTAGGTGTCCTTTTTTAGTTTTTTACCTAGATTAGGCAATTACAATTAAAATTCAATTAATTAGGTGTCCTTTTTTAGTTTTTTACCTAGATTAGGCAATTACAATTAAAATTCAATTAATTAGGTGTCCTTTTTTAGTTTTTTACCTAGATTAAGCAATTACAATTAGAATTCCTAGTTTCCTACTAGTCTTCTAATTTCACTTTTGTCTTCTCTTAAAATCTTCTATTCTCTAACTTAACTTGGTTGGTCCGCCCCCCTCAACTCAAGTCCTCAACTAATTCAGAGTTTATTTGGCTTTGTACAGGAGCAAAACCGAAACTGACCCAAACCGACCCAACCCGACTCAAACCGACCAGGTCGGTTTGGCCTATCAGTGGGTCGGTTTCGGTTCCCACCTCTGGTAACCCGACTAGGTTGGGAAAATCCCATGAAACCGACCCAACCCGACCCGTGAACACCCCTAGGTGTCATTTTTTACTTAGATTAGACGGTTTCTTGAAATATACAAATTTCAGTCTTCTTTCTCTAATATAGTTTGACTTTCTATTTTCTTGATAACTTCTATTCTAAGTTTCTAACTTGGTCGCCCCCATTATTGCAGTTGAGTTTCTGTCAAGCATGATTGAACTTAGAGCCGATAACGACCCAAACCAACTCAAACTGACCAGGTCGGTTTTGCTTAGCACTAGGTCAGTTTCGGTTTCAAGTTCAGGTAACCTGACTAGGTTGGGTCAGTTGGAAAAACCAAAGTAAACTGAACAAACCCGACCCGTGAAGAGCCCTACTAATAGTATAGCATTGAAGTTCTGGCTTTATGAACTATCCTGTAGCCAGCAGAAGCTGTCAAATGTGGACGCCCATTTGAGAGGGCTGAAGCACAGTGGATTCTGTCTTTCCAAAATGGGCTCCACCCCACATGGACAGCCTGTAGCCCATATTTGGTGAAGAATCCAGATAGCCCAAACCTGCTGTCGATCAAAATCAATGATTTCAAAGAGCCGTCCGCTTCAAAACCCCTTTGAAAACATATCCAGAGATCACTTCAAACCAGTTGAACTAGTTTAGCTGGATCTTCAACTCAGTCCTCACAAACGGGCCCCCAGTCCCGCCGACTGTATACGCCTCGGACTTTATACCGACAGGCCTAATGGGTCCAAAAATTAAAAGCCCATTAACTTATGCCATCACTATTAACAACTGCTGGGTGTTAGCATTGCATTGGTGTGTGCATACGTGTCTACTGGCTGCTGCGTCTTATCCTTTTCTTGATTTTATTTTTTAATTAAAAATAAAAAAGTTATGAGAATAAAAATAAAAAAATAAGGGTATTTTAGTAAACACGCTAGAACAGGTACGACATAGCCGACTATAAATGCGAGTGAGCGATGGCGTGGCAACGTTACTTTTGGTCAACGTAATGCTTTCGACACATTCCGCGTTAGAAACCGCGTAGCGTAGAAACTAAGAGCGAGAGAGAGAGAAAAGAGAAAACTGAAAAGGTCGTCAGAGGACGACAAAGAAAAGGACAATTCCTAACCACTAAAATCCGAGAAAAGATCTCGAGACCACCGCTTCCCAAGATGCGATCATCCGGAGTGAGTGGGGCCCTCCTCATGTTCCGCCACGTTTCATCTGTCGCCTACTTTAGATCAGCATCAACAGTCGGTTCTTTGACCGTTTGATGTGGATGTTTGTTTCATCTCCTCTTTCTGGGCCAACTTTGCCACATTCTGGCATTCGACACGTGGAACTTCGGCAGTGGTTGTTGCAGGCCCCCGCGTCTGAACCGTGTTTGTTCCGTGTATACGGATGGATCCGACTTTACTTTAATGAGGAATACAGTATGATTATGATGTTTTCCCGACGTCAGATCATAATCGTAATACAAATATACCCCACCTTCTATGGATCTAACGGTATATATTCACGGAATACTGTAGTTCGATATTTGGCACAGGGGAAAGGAAAAAGGCATTTCCACGAGGGAACGAAGCATCTCAATCAGTTTTAATTTTTAAAGCGGCGAATATTTTAGGCTACAAGTCCCCACTATCTCTTTTTCTTTCTTTCTCTCTTTTGCCACTTTATTTCTTTACTTTTAATTTACAGATTTGCCCTTCTCATTTTAATGTATTTTTTTATTTCTCTTATTTTTTCTCATTATTTTAATACCCCCCGCATGCATCAAATAACCAAATTTACCCCTCTCCAGATCCTTTTGCGGAGAGTTTGCTACTTTTCACTCGCTTGTACTGTGATTTATATGGTGAGCCCCATACATGAGAATGAACTCTCTCTGATGTTAAATTCGAATCTAATGAATCCACTTTATTTCACATTTTATTGTCATTTCTCATTTGATACCATCATACCACTCTGTTGATGAAAAGTCTTTATTTGTCAAGTACTAAGTCTCCTTCATGGCTCCATCGAATATCCATTTAGGAGGATAT
The DNA here is from genome assembly GCF_055504915.1 of Nelumbo nucifera. Lineage (NCBI taxonomy): Eukaryota > Viridiplantae > Streptophyta > Magnoliopsida > Proteales > Nelumbonaceae > Nelumbo > Nelumbo nucifera. The sequence continues at coordinate 22,888,778 of NC_142655.1, read as the reverse complement.
TTTTTGGTAAAAATTTAAGAGGATATTTGATGCATTAGGATATGTTTGGTTTGAAATAAGAAAGATAAAAAAAAAAAGTTTGAGAGATCTTTTTAACAAATTTTGTGAAATTTTCAAAAAATAATTCCCCCCCCCCTCCCTCGTTTTTCTCATATTTTATATAAACCAAACAAAGCTTTAGAAATGAAAACTAGAAGATACTTTAGAAATGTGGGGTGGGTGGATTGGATAGAGATGTGGATGTGGAGTTTATGATGCTGAGGGCAGCATCAAAACTTTTGTCAAATATTTTTCAGGGAATCTAGGTATGATATCAATGATGTAACAATTTTATACAAATAAAAAATTGACTTGAAAGTGTGGGTCATTATCTATGATTTTGTTTTCCCCAACAAAAATTAATTTCTATATCAGCAAAAATAATATCTCAAATTTTCTTATAGAAAATGTAGTTTTGTCTTACAACCATTTGATATTTGTGATCTGAATGCGAAGTATTACAGAGAGAGAGAGAATTTGATCATCATTGTGGTTGGAAAAGAAGATCCAATGTTAAACTAAACATGATGTGTTACATAATGAAATAAAGGATAATCTAGATATAAAATAAAATAGATTAATCATTATTAAAGTTCTTTTAAATTTCTTAGAGCTAGAGTAAATCAGTAGGAAATATACATATTGATAAGGCCCCATTCGCTTTTCAGTAAGTTATTTACCCGGGTAACTATATTTATCGAGGGTAAGTATTTTTTAGGAAATAAATTCGGGTAAGTGCAGTTACCCATGTTTTTTTTAATTTTCAGGTAAATAAGAAAATGCCTATTTTATCCATAAAAATCTATTATTAAAAGAAAAAAATTTGTCCCGTCCAAGTGTTGGCAACTTTCCCCTCTAGGTGGAAAACTTATTTTACCGACTTGAGAGATGGGTATTACTTACCATATCACTTACCCAGGTAATTAATACTTGGGGAAAATAAATTTTCTATGAACTCAACATAAATCTGAAAAAAGAATATGGGTATCTTGTTCAATGAGAATCAAAATCTCATCAACTAACTTTCCCCACTCTCAAAATCCAAAAAAAAAAAGAACGGGCCCTAAAAGGGAATGGTGAGCTTAAGAAGAAGAGAAAAACATTGATTCAATCAGAGGTACAAATGGATAGAACTGAATTCAAATTGGGATATATCCGAATCCATTCCATGTGAAATATAGTTGATTCAAATCCGTCAGAATTTTAGGCATTCTAATTTGATGTGTTATTAGATAATTTGTTCAAAATTGATTTGGTTTATATTAGTGGATCCAATTGAGGATATTAAAAATTGATTTGATAACCAATTGCATTGCATTTCTTTGATTTGATTTTCAATCCACTAAGCTATAAATGGATATTCAAATAAGGCACAATTGGAGGAAATTTGAATTCGAATCAGGTCGATCCAATTCATTTGCATCCCTAAATCCAATGAGAAGCCCCTACCATGAGCAAGCATCGTTTTGCCATCAATTGGAATTCACTTAACTATGATTCTTTTTTACCAGAATTTCTAACTAGTGCCATTGAATTGTCTACATTAACTCTATGTGAAGGAAAACAAAAGGGGAAAAAAAGGAGAAATAAAACATGAACTAAACTTGGTGATGTGTAGCTTAGCTTGATAGGTAATTAAAGTAGAGTTGTGCCAAAATGGTGGCAAAGAAGCCAAAATAATATAAAATTTAATCAATTTATACCCTAGATCTCACCATCAAATTAAGATTGTACAATTGCATCACAAAATTCCCAATTCGTACCATGTACTTTGGGCCTAATGCCACTTTGGTCCCTCAACTTTAAAATGTGACAATTCAGTATCCAAACATTCAAAACGTGTCAATCCAGTACCTGCCGTTAACCAGCTGTTAAGTGGCATTTGAAAAGATACAAAAGCCCTTCGAGTGTCATCTAATTCTCTTTATCAGCCATCCAAATGTTGACAGAAAATGAACAATCCCAAATATTTGCCTCTTCTATTCAAGAAAGTTGGGGTCACATCTCAATAGGCGTTCTGGTGACCCCAACTTTCTTGAATAGAAGAGGCAAGGATTTGAGACTGTTCATTTTTTTATCAATGTTTGGATGGTTGATAAAAAAATTTGATGACACTTGAAGGACATTTGTGTCTTTTCAAACACCACTTAATGGCTGATTAACAGCTGGTTAATGGTAGATACTAAACTGATACACTTTGAATGTTCGAATACTGAATTGTTGCATTTTAAAGTTAGGGGATCAAAGTGGCACTAGGCCCAAAGTACAGGATAATAATTGGGAATTTCCCTAATTTTTACTCAATATAATATTAACTTCTCCTATCATCTTGAGATATTAGTGGCATTTAATTAGACAATGAAGATATAAATACAAGTAGATCTTTCATATAACACTTTGACCAATATGCCAAAAGCCTTTAGAATGTTAGAGTGCATCAAATCAACCTATTTAACCTTTGTAATCTACAATCATGTTTCATAGACATCATATTGGTGGCTATGATAAATAGTCATTTTTGTGATGGCTCTTATTTTTGTGGCAAGTAGCTTTTTTCTTTTTGGCAACTTTCACTCTTTTGAAAGTACCCCTTTCCATGGTGGCTCTCACTCTAGTCTAAGTAATTTTTTTAGTGACATCTTTCGATATATTCTAGGAGTTCACATCTGTGCCTCACAAAGGGGCGCCCCACAATGCCCCATAGCACATCCCCACCTTGTATTGGGAACATCTCCCGATAACAAGTATTGGAGATGATGAGACATCACTAGGAGATGTTCCCAATACAAGGTGAGGATGTGCTGTGGGGCATTGTGGGGTGCGGGCGCAGATATGAACTCATATTCTAGGTAACCCTTCTCTTAAATAGGGGGCAGGCGGGTTAGGCTGAGTTTATGGTCAACCCAGGCCTGGCCCTAAAATTTGGGCTTAAGGCCCGAGCTCAAGGTCAAGGATGATTTTCCCAATTCGAGCTCAGTTCGCCCTGAAATTTGATGCATTCAGATTCGTCAATGAACCCACTCTAAAATTATAGATATATAAATGTATTTATATAAATATATATACATATATTTATATATGTATGTGTGTATATATATGAGTATAAATGTAAGTGTATTTATATATATATATATATGTGTGTGTGTGTGTGCAAAGATATATAAATGTATTTATACAAATATATACATATATTTATGCATGTATGTATGTATGTATAAATGTATATAACTAGGCTGAACTCGGGTCAAGTTTGATCTACCTAAGGGTTAGGCCCGAGCCTGGCCTGAAAAATAAAAAACCCCTCGAACCCAGCCCGAAGACCAAAAATCCAAGCCCAACCTGTATAAAATTCCGGATTGGGCCTGAGCTCAGGCTAAGCCCGCCCAAGTTGCACCCCTACTCTTAAATGGCCTTTCTTTTGTGATTTGAACTTAAAATTGGTGGTAGCATTTGGTGCCAATTGTTGCGTATTTGACCAATATGTCAGAAATCTTAATATTATTGGAATATGTCAAGTCATCAGAATTATACTAAATCATATATAAGAAACAAAAATAGGAAATTGTCTCTTGTAAATCCTTGATCATATGCATATCTTCATCTCAACAAGGATGCATATATAACCCAAACTAAACTTTATGGGTTGGAATAGGGAAAAATTGAATTGACCAATTCTACAAATTAAATTTTCTAGATTCTATTTCTTGGATGCTTGATATCATAAAATTCAAGAAACCTAGGAAAAAAAACCCATGAATATAACATTCTATTAGAATTCGGAATTTCATTTGCACATATCCTTTCCACTCCCAAGATCCAAATGCATCCTTAGAATATATTATCACCATTGTAAGCACAAAAAATAAAGCTAGATTTTCAATTATTTATAACCAATCTATATTTAATTCAGGGCCAGAATAAATTTCGTCGGAAATAATTTTCAATTGAACTCTCTTCTTGATTGCAGTGCACAGTAACGTGGACGGCCTATTTTGTCAACCTCAGCTGTCACCTTTGTTTTTGACAACCACTCCATTCTTGTCTTATTATTGGGTAGGGGAACTATTTTAACCATTGAGTCCATTAATTATAGAAGCCCTACACCTTGACTAAATACATTAATTAGACAGTTAGACGTGCCTTGGATTAACTATAGCAAATTCCATTTGCCAAGGCCTTTATCGAAGTATAGTACATATTGTTTTTTTTTTTTTTTTGTTGTTATCGAAAGACCATTCTCAATTTTAAATAATAATAAATCTAAACTAATGTTAAATTAATCTATGGTTAAAGGAACTCAATCCTTTGAACCATGCATGCTTAGAGAGTTAGAAACATGTACTTTAGAATGATATTTGGGTATGGGGTTAAATGATCCCTCCCAAAATTTCTAATATGATTTATATTATAAATCAAGGTTTTTAAAATTGGATTGAACAGGATCCGTTTCGGGTCTGGTTTCTAGGTCGAACGGTTCGACTATCTGGTTGGAATGGACAGCCCATTTTGACAAAAAATAAAAAAATAAAAAATTTAAAGAAACCCAAAAAACGGCCAAAAACCATTCTTTGAAGGGGGAGAGTAAAGAAAGAATAAGTGCCACAAGTAAACCCTAGAATCGACCTCAAAATTGCTAATGCCAGAATCGACCTTCACAAGATAGGTTCTGGTTCCAAAAGCCTGCCATGAAACCGAATTGAACCAACCCATGGTCACTCCTAATTTAAGGTTTTATGTACAAGAGTTTCAATTCTATAGTGTCAATAGGTCAGGTTCAACAGAGGCTGCCCCCAATTTACCAATTAACCCAGTCGACTGATGTCCCTATTTTGAATAGTGCTTAAGAGCATGTTTTATATTATGGCCATTTAAACCCGAACTTGCCCCTTTATGATCCTTTGGCCATGATTAATGATTGAAATCCAAGAACCGATGATATCTCAACAAAAACAAGGAGATGCAATAGCTCAATGGCAACTATTTTCCCAAGATATTTGTTCCTTGTAGTGAAAATTTTGGGTTTAAAGATTTTGCTTTTGGATCTTGTAACCATAGGATGGGTATTGGTTGGTTTGAACCATGCATGCTTAGAAACTTAGAAACATGTACTTTAGAATGATATTTGGGTATGGGGTTAAATGATTCCTCCCAAAATTTCCAATATGATTTATATTATACCAAGGTTTGTGTCTTTTTTAAATGTCACTTAACGGCTGGTTAACGATATATACCAGATTGATATGTTTTAAAAGTTCAAACACTAAATTATTGCATTTTAAAGTTTGGGGACCGAAGTGACACTAAGCCCAAAGTATACGGTATTAATCGGGAATTCCCCGCCCCACCCTCCCCCCTCCCAAAAAAAAAACCCACCATTTGGGGTTGTGATTATCCACACCGAATGCAAACATGTTCTTTCTATGGAGTTGAAAAAAAAAAGATTAAAAATGATTTTTAAAATAAAAGCTAAAAAGATTAAAATGCCAAATAAAAAAAAAATTGTTGTTTTAGGGTGAAAAAGCTCATCAATACTTATTGTAATTGCGACAAAGAATATTACTTGGAAACTGACATTACACATAAAGTACTTGTTGATAACCATATTTGGCCTAGTCAGTAGTCAATGTTTGATGAGGTCGGACCCACACAGTCGTTGTACATGAGACATGCGCCTAGTGGTTGAGATGCTCATATGGCGTGCACATTTCCCTTTTGTGGAGACATTGATTTTTTGAGCTCAAATTCAATACTAAGCTCAAGAGAATTGATAACCAATGTTGTCACACTCACACTCACACTCAACCAAACATAAAAGAAAGAAAATGCACACTAGGTCTGACCGGTTAGACCATTCTAACTTGTAAAAACCAATGTTTGAAACAAACGTTGAATAATTTGTTTTTACGGCTAAGTTTGGAAGAAGTACAAATGAAAATATATATAGTATAAATATAAATAAAATAACAAATTCAAGGTGTAAAAGTACACCGATGACGTTTAATGTGAAAGTGATCGTTGCTTTTTGAAAAATGCAATGGGTGAATAATGTAAAGTTTTACATCGATAAAATTGATATAGTATTTACATTGATAATCGATGTAAAACTTCACGTTTGATAGGTTTTACATCGACTATCGACGTAAAATTCCACTTCATCCAAACATACGCAAAATTGAACCGAATTGGAGTTTTACGTCGATAATGATTACACTCTCTTTCCAAACGCTGACAAAATTGAATCGATGTAAAACTTTACACCATTCTTTATTTACACCGATTCCAAACACAACCTTAAGGATTAATAGGTCAACGGTTCAACCACCGAAGTTGATGGATCAACCTATGGCATTGTGTTAAAAAAACAGTAACTAGTTGAATGCGTCAAATTGATCAACGGTTGAATAAAAATTGTTCAAAGTATTGATACATTCGATTCTCAATAATGTTTCATCGGATGAATACTTTTCTCAAAAATATTTTCAATTCTAAGTTGAAGTTTTTTACTTAAAACATATGTATACCCATTCTCAGAAAAAAAAATGAGAATAGTGTTAACTTTTTCAAATACGTGAGTACCTATCAAAACAACATACCCACTTCAAAAGACATGGGACCCATATTAATAATGTGTTTTGATTCAATTTCCTAATTCAAATAAAAGTTTCATATAAAACTTTCAATGGTGTGTCCTATTCTTTTAGATGAAATAGATAGTCAGATACACATTAAACATAATTTATTTACTTTTTCTAATTAAGTTTAACTAAGAAACTAAAATTAAATATCATATAAATAGTAAATCTCAAACACGTACAAAATGATACATGGGTGTAGTTGCCATGTACTTAATATAGAGGCCATTCATTAGTATTTATATTAAATGGGTAAATTGTAGATTGGTACCCTATACCTTGAAGGGTGGCCTCACTTTCGAGCTTGAACCTTTAAATGTAGCACTTTAGTATTTCAATTTACATAAATGTGCATTTAAGCACAATTCCATTAAACAAATGTTACTGAGGGGCAAAATTACAAAAGTGCCCATATTATGATTCTCATTTTCCACAATTCATCTTTCTTCTAACTTTGGCACTTCAGACACAAACTAACAATGGCAAAGTAAGCATCTAAAGATGTGAGACTACCCCCTATGAACAGATTAGGATGAAGTTATTTTGCCGTTGCTAGTTTGCATCTGAAGTGCAAAGGTGGGGGAAAGATGAACAGTAAAAAATGAGAGTTAGGACATGGACGTTTTTGTAATTTTACCCATAACTGTAATGTCAGTTTAATGGAGTTGGAATTATACGTATATTTCTGAAAATTCGAATACTAAAGTAACACATTTGAAACTTCAAGCCCTAAAGTGAGACTACCCCCAAAGTATAGTGTACCTTTATGTACTTTATTCATATTAAAACAAAGCCCTTACACTAGAAAACTTTTCCTTCACACAAGTGGCATTTTATTTTCTCAAGAAACAACATCTAAGAAACGGATTGCTCCTACTCTAAAAAGATGTGGGACCTATACTAATGTATTTGATTCAATTTTGTAGTTCAAATAAAAGATTCATTACAAAGATTTCCATTGGTGTGTCCCATTCTTTTAGATGAAATGAATTATCAATTACGAATTAAAAGCTCATTTACTTTTTTAGATAAGAACTCAAATTAAATGTACCATATAAATAATAAATCTCAAACACAAAATGATATATAAGTGTAATTGCTCTATATTTAGTACAAGGTCCCATTCTATGAATTAAAGGAAAGTCCTAAGATTAGAGAGTTTATCTTTCACACACGTGGCATTCTATTTTTTTAAGAAACATTATTAAGAAATGGGTATTCTCTATTCTCAAATAGAAGCTTTCTTCTTCAAACAACTGTCTATCCACCTTGAAAAAAAGTGAAATTTGTTAATTTCACTCTTAGAAAAAAGGTTCTAATTTTAGATACATGGCTACTTACATAAAAAAAATCCACTCTAAACTAACCTTGGACATATGGCTACCCATAAAAAGTGCCCACTCTAAAAAGTGCAAAACCCATATTAATCTTTGTAACTTAATTTCCTAATTGAAACAAAAGACCTTTAAATTATAAATTAAACCTGATTTAATTATTTTAATTTAATAATAAATTCAAATTAGATATAATTACCAAATAAATAGTGAATTTCAAACAAAATAATATTATTACAAAAAAAAAATAAAAACATAAACAAGCAAAATGATATATATATATATATAGATATAGATATAGATATAGATATAGATGTGTGTGTGTGTAGTTGCCCCATACTTGATAATTTGAACCTTGAGTTCAACAATCTAGGTTAATGAATCATTGGTTAAGACAAGTCGATGGGCTTTTGTAGGTGGCATTTAGCAAGTCTTTCCATGTGGTCTTTTGAGATTTGACAGGCTTGGAAGACTAAAAATTGATCATTTTCTGTTTGATAACCAAAAGCTAGTAAGACCAAAAGACGTGTGCACAAAAAGATGCAAAAGACCAAAAACATTGAATTTTTGAAAGTTTTAAATGGAAGCTTTCTGGCCTTTCCAGGTGATAAATAGCCTCTAAACATGTTTTTAAAAGCTTGGTAGACCGAGCCACTTTCCAAACAGTATTAGCCTTTAAAATCAAGACTCCAAAAAGCTCAATACATCTTTTAGCCATATTGACTATTAGAAGAACTTTTTAAAAAGACTTGCCAAACAATACTGTAATATAGAGGGTGTTTGGTTCTATGGGTGTTTATTCAATAAACACCACCACATAGGCGCCACTTCAGCAGTTCCCCTCCCTTGCTCTTATGTACGCATTGAGAATGGCAAAAGTGGACTTCGGTTTTTGTACACGCTTATCGTTTGGGGAAATTATCTTTTAAAGCTTTCACAAACGGTTAGTGGTCCCTAATGGCGCCTAGTTGTCATAAACAGTTGTAATTATTACCTTTCTTGGTTTTGCAAGCAAATAAAGTACAAACGTTGAATGAAAAACATAAACAAAACCAAACACATACATAATGAATTCGAGGTTGACCCAAAGGTCATCGGTCTGGCCAGCCTAGCCCACTAACCAAGAGTTGGAAAGCTAGGTAGGCCATCAGGTCACTGGTTCAACCATCTGGTGCAATCGAAGTCTAATAAAGCTATTATTGTGCCAATGGGTTGAGTGCCCGTTCAGGTCTCATTTGGGAGGATTGGAGGTTTAAACTGAACTGCTTTCATTAAGTCACTTTCGAGAAGCCACTAAACAAACTTCATGGGAAAGCCAATTTTTAGGATGAATCGCATCATGTTTAAGCTAGCTTTTGGGTGTTTCACCAGGGCCCACTTTTGTAAAGCCACAAAAGCTGCTTTGTGAAAGCCCTCCCAAATGGACTCTCAATTAAAAGCTTAAGCCCTCCCAAACAGACCCTAAACCTTGCAAGAAGCCAAGAAGAAGGGCTTCATGGAATCATGCTACAGCTGAAGTGGCTGAAAGCCATTCAATTCAACCACTTCAGCTGTTATGAAACGGCCCCGGAGTGTTGGGCGCTGCACCCTTCATCTGCTTCCGGGTTGCTCTCCCTTCCGCTCTTTTTTTTCAAACCTAAAAATTGGGTCCCTCTGAACTAAACAAAGCCTAAAATTAGAATATGGTTATCAAAATAGAGCTAAGATTAGTAGCTGATAATTATAGAAACCACTCATGGATCAAAGGCGGAGGCCATAAGGACATTATTGTCATTGTAACAAATTCAGTTATTCCAAAAATTGGGGAAATTATTATATATTAAAAGCGCCAGTTTCATAAAAGGAAAGGATAAATTAGTAACTTCACAATTTTATATTTGAGAAAGTGAATTCCCCGGATAGGTCGAGCATTCGATGCCCTTGATGCCTCCGCCCATATAAAACCCTAATTGTCCGGAGAGGAGACAGGCTGAGCCAGCGATTTGGTCTTCTCTCGCTCTGGTTTTTTTGTAGATCTCTCTCCCCGACTCCCCCCCTCTCTCTTTCCCCCTGTTTGATCACCTCTGCTCTTCAATCTCGAAACCGAAACCGAAACCATGGCGGATCAGCTCACAGACGATCAGATCTCCGAGTTCAAGGAGGCTTTCAGCTTGTTCGACAAGGATGGAGACGGTCAGATTCCTTCTATCTCCGCTGTTTCTTTTTTTTTTTTTTTTTTATTTTCCCTTCTCTTGATTCCTGCGGATGTTCTTTTACCGGTTTCGTGTTTTGCTCGGATGATTTGGACTGCTGGTTGGTTTTATCAGATCTGGGTGTCGGATTCGCAACCCCTGAATGTCCACAGGGTTCCTTTGCTCTTCATGGGTTTTGGGATTAACTGGGTTTTTTTCGTTCTTTTCTTGTTTTGCTGTGTTTTGAATTACTTTTGCTGATCCTGAAATGTTTCTGGAAGGAATTATTCGGATCAATTTGTTTGTATTCGTTTTTCCTGATCATGCTGACTGATTCTACTATGCCTTTGAATAATGTCGGAGTCTGGATCGCGATCAGATGCATCCCTTGATTTTGGTGGTGGTTCTATTTCTTCCCTGCTGTTATTATATGGTTGCCCTTAGTTCAGACTTGTTTGATTATTTTGAATTAAGTATCTTGCTGGATTGCCCTTTTTCTTTCTTTGATTCCATGAGGATTTCGATGCTTTGATTTGTTTTGTCAAAGCATGATTAAGTAATTCAGCTCTAACCTTTATTGTTTTCTGAAGTGAGACTCGTTGAAGGGTTATCTTCACATGCCAGCGTATCTGAAAAAAGAAAACAACCTCGTGGTTGAGGTTGGCTTTTGGTGCCCACCTGTGCATTTGCTTCCCTGGAAAGTGGAAAGCACGCTAACAGGGTGACCCGCATTAAGCAGAACTGTTACCAAGTTCTGCATGAATTGGAAGCCTACTACCTGGAAAAGGATGCTCGTTAGACTGTTTATTTTCATAATGGGTTAGGATCCAATTTTATGCTCCTGCCAGCTGTTTGCTATTCAGCCTAAATGATCCAGTGCCATCTTGTCATGTCTGAATTGGTTTGGTTGTTGTGCTAACGGTGCCCCTTTAGATTCGTCTTATGAGATCATTATGTTTAGCTATGGGGGTTAATCTGGATGTTCGGTCTAGCAAGTCAGAATGCTTGCTATTTATCTTATCTTGTTTCCGTGTCTTGTGTCATTCTTGTCACAAGCTTCGAAATTGGCATGGCAGCTTGGTTCATGCTTTGTAATATTTGCAGTTGCATCTCATTCTGTTTCTAATTGTGCTGGGATTTTGTGCACATGCACCCATATTGTGCAAGGACAGAGGATGATTTGGAAAATTTAATTTATATATACCCACATTGCTGGAGTAGCAGAGATCAATTCTTGGTAGCTGATTCCAAATGGTTTGGGCGTTGGGTATGCATATTGTTTGTTGAGAGGTTCTGGTGGAGTATGGTAGTAGCCCAGATTAAACCCTTCTGCCATGCAGAGGAATGGGGTAGAAAATTCTAACCATTCACAAGCTATGCCATCATTTAGCTTTGATAATGTGTTTAATCCCTTGTTCATCTTTAATGGTAACTGGATTATATACCCAGTAGCAGCGAGTTCTCATTTTTAATTTTCCCCTAGATAAATCCCCCAAATGGAGATTCTGTTTGCATTTAATTATATCTGCTATGTTGCTTGCTTCAAATGTGCATATGGTGGTTGTGCACTCTTATGTTGAAGGGATGGGTGATCTTGCCAATTGAATGTCTAATAAAATCGTATGTTGCAGGTTGCATTACCACCAAGGAATTGGGGACAGTGATGCGATCACTTGGGCAGAACCCAACAGAGGCAGAGCTCCAGGACATGATCAACGAGGTCGATGCTGATGGAAATGGAACCATCGACTTCCCTGAGTTCCTCAACCTCATGGCCCGGAAGATGAAGGACACCGACTCTGAGGAGGAGCTCAAGGAGGCTTTCAGGGTGTTCGACAAGGACCAGAATGGTTTCATTTCTGCAGCTGAGCTCCGCCATGTCATGACCAACCTTGGTGAAAAGCTCACAGACGAGGAGGTTGACGAGATGATTCGCGAGGCCGATGTCGACGGTGATGGACAGATCAACTACGAGGAGTTTGTGAAGGTCATGATGGCCAAGTGAGGACCTTCGCCACCATAACCATAAGAAAGAAAATTGAAAAAAAAAAACAAAAAAAGGGGAACCGAGAAGATAAGTATAATGCGATAACTATTTTCCTTTTAGAAATAGTTCTAGAAAGGAAAAAATACCAGAGGACGATGGGTGCTAGCTTCTGCGGTTCAGTGTTGGTTTTCTCTCACTCCCTCTGCTTATCTCAGTTGTGTAATTGTGCTTTTCTTTTTTTTTTTTTTCTCATCTCGGCTTGTTTTCTTTCTCACTCCTGTTCCTAGTAGTTTGAATTCTTAGTTTTTCATCTTGTTTGAACTGCGAACCTGGAAACATTGGGTTTGTCCGATATTCTCTCTCATTTTGGTTGACTGAAATTTTATTACAAACCTATTTTTTTACTATCGTCTTAATTGTCTGTGTAATCGTAGAGCTCAGGGCCCTCGTTTCTTTGCTTCTCTCTATAAACAAACAAAAACTCTAATTAGCGATTCTATTCCGTCTTGCCTTTGCTTGGTTCGAAGGGTACGATTTGATTGTACGAAGGCCGTACGCAAAATAAACTTAGCGCCTAACCGATAAACTAAACTTTTTAAGTAGTTAGATTACCGAACGTACGACTCCTCGTGTTCCCCTTACCCTTACATGACTTTGTGGGAAGGTGTGCCGGAATGGGACTTGTTTGGGCCACTGGTATTAATTTTGCCGAGCGGAACTAGTCTGATGGTCAAAAAACAAACGGTAAATAGCAACGCGATGTTTCTCGTAGGAGTAGTGAGGGAGTTGAGTTATAGAGATGTGCTCTCACCGTCGTCTTATTTTGGACTAGTGTGATACAAGAACAAATAAAAGGTGCTTTCTTTTTTTTTTTTTCTTTTCTAATATGAAATGGGAAAGGATAGATAGATAGATAGATACGAGGGAGGGAATGGTTTCTGTACATATTTATTTTGTTACGTGGCACACACTAGTACTTAGGAAGTTGGAACCTTGTAAAGAAAATTTGGGAGAATATATCCTTGTCGAATCTATCTGAGTTTTGGCTTTCAATCTGCCTTGTATCCACGCGGGCTGGGACGGGTGTGGGTTAAAACTTAAAACTTTAAAAGGTACTGAGCAAGGAAAAGATGCCTATTTCATTTGGGTGGGCGTGGGCCATTTATGATAAATAAATATAAAAAGGGATCTGATACTGAAACGTGATAATGGAAAGAGGTAATGAGACCCAATATTGTGATTCCAACTCCTTTTTTGCCACATTGGACACCAACCACTGCACTGACCACTCCAGAGGTATCTGATGCGTGGTTTGGGGGGTTTTTAGCTAATGACCTTTTCTATGCAGACGAAGGAAACGAAGGATCGAGGAGAAGAGAGGATCTGGATCGTCGCCAAAGAAGCTCCGGAAGAGAGACAAAATCCAGTCAGTCTGTGTGCTGCTTTAATTAAAGTATGGCTTTTATCTTTTTTGACTGTAATGTGCACCCACCCTTCCAAGTATGTTGAGATGGGAAATAAAAAATAATGGTAGTAGTAGTACTAGTAGTTAATGATAATTATAAATAATGGTAGCAATTGGTTGTTAACTGGAATTTAACACTGCTAAGTGCTAAGGACGTCCAAGTTTGTAACTTCGGGTAACCCGAGAATAAGAAGAGTTTGGATTGCTTGCTTTTGTCACATTCTTTTAAATGAAAAAGGTATTATTATATTATGTGCAAGAATTTTTTGACGTGATGAAGTGCAACCTCCGCAAATCAATCTTAGTATTATTCATTGGACTTCGTTTTTTTCTAATTTAAATTATAAGCTAGCTCCATACGAAATGATTCTATTGCACCTGGCGTCAAAACAAAACTAATAATGATAAATGAACCGGACTCCGGAAGACCCAATAAGTCTCAAGAAGAGAACCATCAATCCTGCGAATCTAATTCTGAGTTATTTGTTTTGATGGCTGATCTGCACCTTGGATGCAAACAACACTGCAAGGGACGACGACTGGGTTTAAAAGAAAATGAGCAACTCCTAACTGCAACATGAACTGCTTGAACTGCTTTTGCTTTCACGACAGCCATATCTTACACAACAGTGTCTTCCAAAATGAAGGAAAAGAAAATGTCAATATATATATATATATATAGCACATAGAACAAGGTTAATGTTATAACATAATCTAATCATCCATCATCATTTTCCCATTTTGAGAACAATCTCCCCCCTTCTGGTTCCAACTTTGTTTTTCCATGTTATTTCTGTTACCGTCCATATCCCCTCCCCCCTCCTCAAAGGATATAAAATGTCAGCAGCCACAACGAAGTTCTGTAGAGATGTTTTACTCTTTTCTTTTTCCCTTGCATTCCTCCTATAATCTCTTCAAGCTTTTCTTTCTTGCATCCATCTTCTTCTTGTCCGCCTGGACTTTTACCACTCCAGATTCCTTCTTCTGTACTCCTGCTGTTGATCCACCTACAGCAGTAGTTCCATTTGTCTCTGAAGCACCAACTGTTTGCTGATCCTGTAAGTTTGTTGTTACCCCTTTGATGGCTGCCGTAGAAGAAGGCAACGAGGGAGACAGTGACACTGTAGTAGTGCTGGATACTGCGCTCTTTTGGTCAATGTTCATTGTTGTGTTTGTTTGGTCAACATTCAAGGCTGTTGTGGACTCAGAGATGGCTCCTGTCTTGGATTTGAGTTTTGGTTTGATTGCGTGAATTCCAGTGTAGAGCCTGGTAACAGAGACAACTTTTTCATCAATACCTATTTGTTGTACAGATCTGAAAGAAATAAATTCATACTTGAAGAAGAATGGTTTCCAGTTCCCCGTGGGACCAGGAACCACCACTCTCATGAAGCTTCAGGAAAACTATATGGTTGTTTTCATTGGAAAGTCCAAAAGGGGCCAGTTGGATAATCTATGCCTTAGTGCAATATAAGCCAATTGGGTGAATAATTGACTCTATATATCTATTTGACATTTAGCAGTCCTAAAAAGGTGCTGACTAACTGATGGGTCCTAGTATGCATATGGCTGTTTTCATTGGACTTAACCCAATTAGAAAATCACAGACCAAACCAGTAATACAGTTTGGTTTATAATACGGTTTGGGCCATTCCATTGGACTTAAACCCAATTAGAAAGCCCAAATAGCATACATACCTGCATAATTAATATATAATTCGGTTTATGGTTTGGTCTGGTTTCTGAAATTCAGAAAACCGAACCAAAATCATAAGCTGAAATATAATTTTCCCAAACCAAAACCAGACCATTCTTAAGTCCAGAACAGACCAAACCACCAATTTCAGTTTGGTTTGGTCCGGTTTGGCAGTCTGGACCATATATCCTACTCTTAAAGGCAGGGTCTGCCCTGGGAACCAGAAAAATGTACCACATGCATTTCCCATGTGAATTATAGATCAGTTACCTGGCATGCCGGGCATACTCCTCATAATTTTCAAGTAGCATCTTGCCAGCCTGTTCATTCAGGGCTGATTCTGGAAATGGTTCTATCAGTAGACACCTGACCACCTGTTTATCGTTAACAATGACATCAAACTCAGACAAAATGAGTCAACAGTTGTTCATGAAACCGATCAGCATTGGAACTCAACCGTTTAGGAACTTGAAAAGATTAAAAAAGGGAATGGCTAGTACTAAAAGGTTTATGCTAGGGGGATGACTTATTTTGAAACTCTGACCCAGATGTGCACAGTGCACAGGAAGAACTGGTACTACAAGGGAGAAACATATAAAAAATGTAGCTTACAAGGAGAACATGTCGCAATCCAAGACTTGGATTCCAATCCTTTTTCAGTGTGTTGACACAAATCTCACCATTGGTCGCAATATTTGGATGGAATATTTTTGTCAGAAAATAACCTGCAGAATAACAATTTGGAAATCTGAACTCATATCTTGTGCATAATGTACTAAACCAAAACAAGCATCATGCAGGAAATTGAAGCCACCATTTCTTCCTTGTGGAAGTTCAACCTATATTGTAGTTAAACAAACAAATTCGAGTGAAAACAGCAGAGACCATACCCTTGGATCATGCTGATCAAAGACATTACTGGAAACAAGATGAAGAGACACTGGATATACCTTTGGGAGGGGAGTGTGGGAAATCATGAGATAAAATCAGCTTCATGCGGAAAATACCATTTTCGTATGGAGTCCCAGCTACAAAGGTTAATGCACACCTCAGTAAAACTACATAGTATTTTAAACTATATGGCTTGAAACGAAAAAAAAACAATGACAGCCCTACATACCTGGACCTTCAATATCAGCAAATATGGTTGAAAAGTCATCATCGTTTACACCTACCTTGATGCCCTCAGGTGGGGTTTCATCAAGATTCTTCAACTCCTTTGCAAGTTGCTTTATTACGTTAGGAGGAAGATTTTCATTAGTTGCCTGCCACAATAAAAAACGAATGGAAGAAAAAAGACACATTTTGATATCAGCAATAAAATATATCCTCAGGGACAAAGGCCACACTTATAACCAGACATGGTTCATATTCTTAGGCTCTATTGACTGTTTACAAATGTGCAAGATCAAACAGAGATAGAATATACCATAATGAAAAAATTAGGGGGAGTTGAAAGATCTCTCTATTCCCTGTATGGATGAGCACTTGGAACTACCACAAGTATAACAGAATCTTCTTTTAACTTTCCTGAGAATTTGGTTGTAAACACTGGAAACAAACTGCTTTAATACCAGAATGGCCTGCAAAATGTTCAAATAAGCATTCATTTAAACATTTCATGGATGATTGCAGCTGTTAATGAATCTATTCAGTCATACATGATGCAGGTGCAGGTAAAAGATTGCATTTACTTATTGTTGAGAAGGTCAAACTGGATTATGCTGAAAACCAAACATTGCATTTTCTTTTTTAAGGCTAACATATGAAAATTGCATCTAGGACTGATAGAGATGGTTAGGTGCATCTAATGCATGAGCTGGACATACATACCCAAGGGGTAGGGAGAAGAGATTTTCTATCACATACAAACATGCAGTTGACATTTGCTGTTTTACAAGTTCCTAGAAGCACAAGTTCAGTTGTTAAAAAGACAAATAGTGTTTCCTTGGATCAAAAAAAGAAAAACAGCAGCAAAAGGCTTCCAAACATGGTTTTGAAAGACTTAAGCCATGATGCATATATGCCTTGAGGCGAGGTGCTCAGGTTTAGGCTTAAGCCTCATAATTTTGAATGAGGCTTAGGCCCTTGTCAGAAGAGGCATATGCCTCTAGCCTCAAGGTGTGAGGTGTGATAAGCCTCAAGAACCAATGCCTATTGAGTATATGAGAGGGCCACTTGAGTAATCATGGGCCAAATAAAGAAGGATAAAATTAAAAACCTATAGGGAAAATCAAGTTCTTAATTTCTATTAATGTTTTAAGGGAGTTCAATGCAAGAAGGGCCAAGAAGAACTTTTGGTAACCCATAAATCTAGCACCCCAAGTTTGTTATTTTTCTCATTTCTCTTCCTAGTGGATTTATTTATTTATTTTTTGTATGGATCAAATATATGGATGACCAGAAATCTTCAATTTATATGGATAAATCATCATATGATCCAATTAGTGAAAACAATTTTGAAGATTATTAGCTCATCTAAAAACATTATGACAGGTCACTTGAATAATTTGAGGACTTTGAATTTTGAAATTTGAAATTGAAATTTGAAATCATCAATTTATATGGATAAATCATCATATGATCCAATTAGTGAAAACAATTTTGAAGATTATTAGCTCATCTAAAAACATTATGACTGGTCACTTGAATAATTTGAGGACTTTGAATTTTGAAATTTGAAATTGAAATTTGAAATCATCAATTTATATGGATAAATCATCATATGATCCAATTAGTGAAAACAATTTTGAAGATTATTAGCTCATCTAAAAACATTATGACTGGTCACTTGAATAATTTGAGGACTTTGAATTTTGAAATTTGAAATATAAAAAGTCTTATATTGCTAATTAGTTATTATTTTGTTGAACACTAAAAGCCTAGAATTTATTGCTTACGAACTCATATTTTATGGATATTTGTACTTTCTATCATTTATATAAACTCAATAAATCAACTTTTATTTTTAAACTTTATTTATTTTTCTTAATTTTTGATGAAAACAATTTTGAAGATTATTAGCTCATCTAAAAACATTATGACTGGTCACTTGAATAATTTGAGGACTTTGAATTTTGAAATTTGAAATATAAAAAGTCTTATATTATTAGCTAATTAGTTATTATTTTGTTGAACACTAAAAGCCTAGAATTTATTGCTTACGAACTCATATTTTATGGATATTTGTACTTTCTATCATTTATATAAACTCAATAAATCAACTTTTTTTTTAAACTTTTTTTTTTCTTAATTTTTGAGTCTTACACCTCACCTTTTAGGATGCCATTATGCCCCAATTACGACTGTAGCCTTTTAAAACCTTGCTTCCAAAAACTTAGATAAAAAAATCATCTAAGCTGCATGCTTAATTCATACAGTTCAGATGATGGAAAAACTGAGTAAACTAAATTCTTCTTCCAAAGGTCCGAATTTCCAAGGAAAGATGGAAAAAATTTAGGAATTCAAGAGCATTCCCTAAAGATCCTAAAAATATTGTGAGGTTTTGGAAGAATGGTCATCATATCAGAAAATGGATGCCACAATCCCAGAATACTGGAAAAAGGCTTCAGTGAATATGAAAGTCAAACACAATGCGCAGTTAAATACACACAAAGACCTACTAGACTAAGCATACTGATCCAACATGTTGTCAACCGCATATCAGTTTGTTCTAGATACAAACATTGAATATTAAAGAGCACAACAACAACAAACAACTGGATTAACATTAAGAAAACATAAGAAAGCACATAAATAAAAATGTTGCTCCAGAGCATTCTAGGACATCCAGACAAATTAATTGTCATAAAGAATAGTTCAAAACACTCAATCATCAAAATGAATCAAGAAAGTCATATCAGAAGTCTTCAATAAAAGATGAAGGGCATAGAGTACAAAGGCAACAATATCAAGATAAAATTTTCACTCCAAAAGTACAAAGGCAACAATAAAAGATGAAGGGCATAGAGTAAAGTCAAGTAAGAGAATCAGAAACCAACGTCGATCCATTATTACTGGTAGGTAATCAGTACAAATTCATTTTAATGAGCTAAAAATATCAATACCTATTATTTTGTCAAGAGATAATCCAATCAAATCAGCAACATTGACTACACAAGTAAGAATAGATATCAAATCAACGAAAACAGATCAAACTGTTTTTTTTTTTGTTCACTTAATCGTTCTTCAGAACAAGCACAACATTAAACAAGACCAGATCTTTCCAAACCAAACAAGAGCACGACACCTCTTTTATTTCTAATCCAGAAACTATCAACCAAGTCCGAAAAATCTTACATCAAGGAATGCAAAAAAAAAATTGCATGCTAAGTTTGATCTTTTTCATCACAAAAACATTAAAATAGAAGAAAATCACTAAAAGATCGCGGTTAATAAAAATAAAATATTCTAAAAAATTAAACCCTAAATCCCCCTTCAGAAACAAAGAATCTACAACTCAAGAAGATAAAAGAGAAGAATCTAAACCCAAGAAAAGCATCATCAATGGAGTGAGGAAGAAGATGAACAAACACCAAACAAATCAACAGAGAAATAGATCGCACATCAAAGACCGTTGTACCCATTAAACCCAGAAAGGTTCTGCATTTGATCTCGAGAGCGAGCGAGAGAGAGAGAGAGAGAGAGAGAGAGAGAGTAGCAAGCGCCAACCTGAACAGGAGAGACGAGTTCGAGATTGAGATTCGTTGTGCTTCTTCTTCGTCGTTGTGATCCAGAAAGAGATCTTGCCTGATTGGCGTTAGATATATATTAAATAAATATTGAATCAAATCAAAATTAAATTTATTTAATCAAGAAAATATATAGAAATTTAGAAACTACTCCTAATTTTGACGTGTATTATAATGTTTCGATAATTATTGTCACTCACGGAAAATATTAAATATCCTTTCTTTTAGCTGGAATGACGAAGCTAGCCCTGTTTTGAAACCAAATCACGGAAGTGGACCTTCCTAACCGTATGTAAATCCTGGTCCAGATATGATTCTTGGACCCTATCTGTGAAATCAATAAAGTGGTGTTTGGTTTTGTTGTCGTTTTTTTTTTTTTTACAATGCAATGGTTTGGAATGGACTGTTTTTTAAATCAGGTCAATGCGTTTTTTTTTCTACTTTTGAAAATGTCTGATGTGATTCCAACATGGTGCTATTTTCCGAGAAAAACCAAACACCTCCTAAATTAGTAAACCGGACCAACTTAACCCATAAAGTAACATGCGCCAACTAATTATGCTGTTTAAACCAGATTGACCCGGACCAGTTCTCTCTTAGTCCATAATAATTCTGACGTTCAGCCAGAAATGTAATAAAAGGGCAATTTCTGTAATTTTAGGGACAGAAGCAAGGATAGTTTGGTCATAGGGAAGGGTAGAGGAGAGAGATGGGAGCAAAGGCAATCTATGAAATAGAATTTAATTAGGTAGGGCTGAGGTCCGGAGTTTTGTCGGGTTGTTGGGTCAGAGATGGAGTGGGGTTCATTTTAACTCAACCAGAGTTTAGAGAGAGAGGTGGGTGGGGGAGTTTTGCCGACGCTGCTTCCTGCTGGTGACCGTTGGAGGCTCGTCAAACTGGCTGTCCCCAGGTAGCCGTTAGCACTGCCAGCTGGCAAGTTAAACGGACGGCCCCGATGTGATCAAGGCCCATTTAGATGAAGATTCCAAATTTTAAAACAGAAACGGAATAAAAGAAACAAGTGAACGTTTGAATTTTGAAATCCCACTTTTATACTGTATGGTAGGCAAGATTATTCACACTAACCTATCTTTCTCTCTCTCTCTTCTATAATTAGGATTATAAAATAAATGCCTATTAAATATTAAAAATGGATTTTTCTTTTATGACCCAACTTTTCTCTCATGGAATTGGAGCTGTTCCTCACAATGTTCCTTACACCGACCTCACGGTTACATCCCACACCGATCTCACGATTACATCCCACCGTGTATTGTGAATATCTCTCCATAAATAATAAATACAAGCATGGAAGATGTTTTGCTGCAAATAGCTTAGGGATTACTTGTTTGTTGATTCTAAGGAAGCATGAGGTTTGTTTTATTAGCTTTTCATTAGGGGTGCAATTTGGATGAGTTTTTTTGGGAATATGGTAAAATTTGAACAAGCACAACCTGATCCAATGCTATATAAATTCTTCAAATTGGGTATCTAACAAGTTTGCATGCCCCACACCGACCTCATAGCACGTTTTGCCCATGCATCTGAACATTTCTGTGCTCGTAAATTTTTATTCATGGAAAAATGTTCAAAATGCATGGTTGAAACATGCTGTGAGGCCAGTGTGAGGCACGCTCTATGAGGAGCCAGATCTGAACTTGGATCTGAACTTGTATCTTACTTGTAAATTGGGACTTGCTTTTAGTAGGGCAATCGGTCCCCACATAGGGAACCTCTTCTCATGAATAAGAAAGGAGATGTTCCTAATGTATGACGAATTGGGATCTGTTCCTGACAGCCACATCCCACCGTGTACTGGGAATATCTCCGATGAATAAAAAAATACAAGTACAAGAAATGTTTCCCATGTATAACAAATACATGTTATGAGGTCGGTGTGAGGAGCGCTAGAACAGATCCGGTCTCATGTGTGACTGGATTGCCATGTTAACTTAAAAGCAAGTTGACACGCTTTTTATGGCATTAAATCCAGGCTTCCGCACCCCTATTTTCATGGAAACCTTATGACTAGCAAAAATTTTGTGTCACAACTCATTATAAATGAAATTAAAGAAGAAGAAAAAAAAGGAAGCTGTGATGTTATAACCTGGAAAGAAACCTGTAATCTTAATGAATGTGATGCTTTCATGCATGGTTTTTAAAAACGAACTAGTGACCGAATCAGTCAGGGGTCCGGTTACCAGTTCAAACGGTCAGTGGTTTGCTGACCAAAATCAATGGTTTTGAGGGAAAAAGCAGTTTTGGAGGAAAACGAATCAGCCTGACCGGTTTCTGATTTTTCTGGTCTGACCATCTGGTCCGATCCGGTTTTAAAAATAGTGCTTTCATGTTCTCTAGTGTTGGTAGATTTATGAGCATCTTTTTTATGGAATGTCTTAATTAATGAATTAATGGATAAAGTGGTATTCTAATGATCTCTTCTTTTTCCTTCTTTTTCTCTTTTGTCTGTTTGTTTGGTTCTTTTATATAAAAAAGGCCATTACTCAATGTTGGTCCTAATTATTTGGTGTTTAAAAAGAATGAATTGTATGATTCAGACAGTTTCTTTTTTGGAAAATGATGATTTAGCCCAGGATCAGAATTTTTAAGTCCAAAATACAATTGAGGTAGGTGTTAATTCGGAATTGATGCCAATTCATGGATAGGCATTGGTGTATAGAATAGAAGTATTTGACATTTTAAATGTTTATAGATCTGCAATGAAATTCAGAAATTTGCATTGAGGCTATCCATACTTTTCCATTTTTTTTGCACAAAGTGATTATTCTTAAATAAACTCGTATTCTCACGCTTAACAGCTCAGAATTTTACCATTACACCAAGTAATGGCCGCTTGATTAATATTAAATCTTGTTCATGAATGAAAAGCTTAAAAAAAAGAAGAAAAAGAAGAACTAAGAAAATAAAACCACGTACATGACTTTCATGCTATGATAGCATCCACTTGACTAAAGGGGAGATTAGAGACAAGGGGAAATTTGAAAATTTAATTTTGATTGAATGGATTTTGACCATTTGTCATTTCGACATTTCCATGAACAGTTGGAAGCAGCAAGGGAAGATCAATTGATATTATATACAGAACAATAATAAAATTTTCACAGGGATTAGCAAGAAAAAAAAAACCGAAGAAATTGAATCGAAAATTCCAGTTAACCGAATTGATCGGATCAATTTCTATTTCTAGTCTTTTTATCATATAATATAATATTTTATATAATATTATGAAAATTAAAAGACTAAAAAACCAATAAATTGATTGGCTTCAATTCGATTTTGGTTATTGGTTTTCTAAAAATTCAATTTGAACAAAAGACCCACAATTAATCGAATCGCGAGCACCCCAACTTCAAATCACAAAAGGCCTGCCGTTTGTGTGAATACCATGGTTTTTATGGTTAACACCATGGTTGGAAAGCCATGTTCTCGACTTGATCTCATATAAGAAATTGATTCAGTTGAATGACAGTGGCAAGCCAACCCACAAGCACTACAGCCACGGATGAACATTTCAATTGTCATTCATGGAGAAATGCTTCCAATGTGTCTTGTAGCAGATCTGAAATCTTAATTACATATGAGTTTATTTTTGATTTATTGTCAAGATGTCAGTCAATTTAATTCAAGGTGGGGCCATATCTATAAATCAAACTCTTTGATTTTATTATTTCAGCCCATTTCTGCGGCAGTGTCGTAGCAAATGTGGTTGTTACCTTAGATATAGGCCGGTCCCCCATACCATTCCCCCAACTTTAACAACCGCAAAAACAGGAATCAATCCCAAGTCACTGTTATAACCAGCCAAAGACCTTACCAAATCAATTGGCGCTTTTGTGAGCCAACCCAAGTTGCTGACTGGAATTTGTTTTCGTTCCAGTGTACTTAATATCTGGACACGTGGAAATGACTTGCTAACTGGATGATGATTCGGTGTTTTCTGCCACTTCAGTGAGTCAAGTTAGTTTGGATGCCTCAGGCACTTTGGCCAAGACCGAGGTCTCGTGATGGCTCGACCTGCTGAGGTGACACGTAACCATTTCTAGAAGCTAGTCAGTTGTCTCCAATCTCTTCGAAATCATGCCACATGTCCGCAAGCCTTATCTTTATTCCGACTAGTTCAGACGGACTCGATAAGCCTTATCAATTCACAAGAAGCCCATCTCTGAGTGCATAACGGATTCCTAGTAGCATGGGCTGGGGATCTCGGAGGTGTTTTATAAAACCTACGGCAACTCACCTATATAAGGGCGCCAACCCCAAGATCACAAGGTATGCACAATTATTTGCTCACTAACTTTCTAACATATAAGTTTTCAGCTTGCATATCAATTACTAACTTAATCATCGGAGCACCCACACTAGATAAACCACTCCGGGTCCTCTAAGCATCCTTATCTCATAATTCAACCGGCCAACTAAACGAACCGACATCTGAACTGCCCTCTAACTAGGAGCATTCAAATCATGCACCATCAAGAGGTGTGACTATAATCACTTCCACTCTAAATGTAGATGCCCCATTCAACGAATTCATTGCTGCAAGAGGACTTTTCCTGTTGTTTGTAAGTTTAGATCAGAGATTCTTCTTATATGACAATGTCTTTGATCTAGTTCATGCAATGAATGGATTCGGTGATGGCGGTTGTTTTTGATGTGTCGCTGCAGCTCCATTAGCATTTGTAGCAGCATACTCATCATATTCAGCTTCCAGGAAAATGACGTTCAACTGCAGTCATTGCCAGTAGTGGAGGGTCATACAAATCCAAAGGAGCAGTCCAGCCACTACTGATATCAATTGTCATTTCTAAAGGCTGAGATCGTTGGGACGTGATGAAAGAGCACAATCTGTATATGTAATGGATTTCCACGCCTTCCTTTCTTCTAAACCGATTCCTTGGGTGCCTTATTTTTTTTCTTCTCCATATTTTTCAGTCTCTTCTTCAATCAACTCGACAATCTTAATGGCTTACGTTTTCTCTCTCCCTGAACCAGACAAAGAGGTGAAGAGTTCTCCTCGTGTCATCTCCCAAATTTCAGAAGAAGGGTTTCGAAGAACTTGAGGTCATCAACGCTTAGGAGTTGATGAAATATTTCGAAGAGGAAATACCCATTTCAGTATATAAGTGAAGAAAAGCCCCAAACCACAAGGCTTTCTACGAAAAGTTGCAGGGATAGATATTAAGATTCCTTCGAAATTCTTCAATGAGATAAGCTCTCCAAAGAAGCAGTAGAAATTCGCAGGGAAGGAGAACAAGCACCGATGGCGACGTAGCAAGGTTAGAGCGGATCCAATGGAGGTATGTTGTCGTTCATTGTGCCAATGGTGATGCAATTCCTATGTGGCCAGGGGTTTTGATGATAGGGAGAAGTACTGACAGGCCTAATGCAGAATTTTGAATTCTGCTGCAAATCTATAGATATTCAAAAGTTCAAAAACCCACACCCTATGCACTTATATTCGTCTGTGAATTGACTTCAATTCTGAACTGGTCAGGGCTTTGATAGTACGGAGAAGTACGGACATGCCTAATGCAGAATTCTGAATTCTGCTACAAATCTATAAACATTCAAAAGTTCAAAAACCTATACCGTACTTTGGGCCTTTGAATTCTGGCCCTGAGCTGAATGATCATTCTCCCTTGATGATATCTGGGTTGGCTCCATACAACTCGACTTTTCCAATCGAGGTGGACTGGATCCTGATTGAGTGGATCCAATGGATGAGACCAAATTAGCCCCCCACAACGTCCCACAGTACATCCCCGTCATGTATTAAGAACATTTCCCGATGATAATATTATAATTCCTGGTATTATCATCGGGAGATATTCCCAATATACAGCGGGGATGTGCTGTGGGATGTTGTGGGGATTGATTTGAACTCCCCATGGAGGTATGCCGTCGTCATTCGTTGCATCAATCGTGATACGATTCCGGTGTGACTAGGGCTTTGATGATAGCTGGGTTGGCGTCGTACAACCTGACTTTTCCAATGGAGGTGGACTGCAACAGTTTTGCTATCGCTGCCGGTGGTGGAAGGTTGTTTCAGCATAGAGGTTCCAACTTCCAACTTGATTATTCGTTCAAGTCGGTGCATCGAACCGAAGCCTTTCAAACCCATTCTAGAATGATGACATGATGCTCATCGTTCCTGAGCTGTTGGAAGATTATCTGATGGTCTCTGGAAATGTCATTGCCATTGGAAGATCTTGGAATCTCATCTCAACTCACTGCTATTAGAAGCTCGGGTTCAGTTTGGTCAGCATAGTTTAAATTCACAACAGCCTTTTTTTTTAAGGTATAAAGAAAAGAATAATATTGAGTTTTAAAAAAAATTATAGGTGGTGATGTCACATATGCACGGATTATGGTGGAATATTAAGGGATGTTAATAATAGGGATAGCACTAGTCAATTGTTAAAAAACTTAGAAATACTCTTAAGTTAATATATAAACAATAAGAGTAAAGTTAGACAATTAACTAAATTATAAATATGAAAATTTTGAACCTGGGTTGTAGCCCCAACTGGGTAATGTTTTTTTGTCTACTAATAATAATTGGAAGTTAACCCCATCTGTCCAAAGGGGAAACTATTGTTAAACAGGGTACTTACTCCTGTCAAAGAACAAACATTTATAATAGTACTGACAACGGAGAAGGTGGAAGTACTTAACAATTATAAGTAATAAAATGTACTCTATTATCATAATCAGAATAGGAATGGCAAGGGAGTGGGGTTGGGGCCAGGTTTTGCATGCCCCGTTATTAACTCCGAATTCAGATACCCTATACCGTCTCTGCCCCGAACCCCATTAGGGTTAGAAATCCCAACCCCATCTCCGTTCCCATAGGAAAGGAGGATCCACAAATTTGTCAAACCCCGCACCAGTTATTTTTACTTGCAAATTTATTTTTTAGTTCTTTGAAAGTTACCTAAAACTATATAATATAATACAATATAATATAATAATTATGAACTTAGGATAGGTTCAGGGCTGAGGCTGGGGCAGGATGGATAAATACCATCCCTGCCCCATCCCTGGTACCCAACCCACCTTGAGCCCTGATCAGTGGTCAAGAAACATGCCCCCAACCGGGGTGGGGACGGGGCATAACCCCAAGTGGACGGATCAAATTGGCATCTTTAAATCAAATGGTCTCTAATTTCAAAATACTCTATCTAAACTCTTTGAAAGAGTACTCCTTTAAATTAGAGAACTTCTGACCATCAGTCAAAATAAGTTTTCTTTTAAGGCTATGTTTGGTTTGAAAGAAAAGGTAGGAAAACCTATACAAAATTTATAAAAATTTCCCTATCAATCTTTCCTTTTCCTACTTTTTTCTTCAAACCAAACACAGCCTAAAGTCCTCATTTTGGATAATAACTTATGCTGATTTTTAATCCCATCGATCTTCAAAGTGGGTGGGGCCTACTGAATGGTAAGTCTTGAACATGGTTATCTAAAGACAGGTAGCAGAACCCCAGATCAACTATTGATCCTTAGGCCTAATTAATCTTCAAGCTGGGACCTATTAATGAATAATCTCGATCATGTTAATCTAAGGTTGAGTTCTTTAGGTTGTATTTGGTGCAATGCAATTTTATTTATATTAATACAAATGCATGGGAGTGCAAATGAAAAAATGTAAATTCTTGTTTAATTTTGTTCTGTTTTTTACTTTATTCTGTTTCATGTTTTAATATATTTTATTTGTATTGAAATCAAACAAAATAAGCTAAAATTTGAAATAGAAACAAGTGGAATTTACACTCAAATCATTTGCACTGTCATGGTTTTGTATTAGTACAAATTTATTTGCATTACAACCAACTACAGCCCTAGGGACTGAAAATGAAGTTGGGTAGATCATTACATCCTTGAAAATTCTTATTATTTAATTATATTAATAACTAAGAAACAAAATAATAACTCTCTTGGTTCAGTAAATTTAGTTATTATCAAACACCCCTATGATACTATAGGCAGATGGCAAGGGTTCTTTTTTTTAGGCTGCGTTTGGAAACGATGCAAATGGAGTGTAACTCCCGGTTCAGGGTAAATTTGCACTCTGATTCATTTCTGCCTATATTTATGCATTGATAAATGAGAGACCAATGCATATTTACATTGATAGTAAGATGTAAAAGTACATCAATAAAAAAAGTAAATTTGCATTCAAGTGGGCTTTTGATAAAAAAGAAAACATATGCATTATTGGAATTCGTGTTTGTATCCATTATAGCTAAAAATCTGTTTGATAAGAAGATAAATTTATCAGTGCAAAATTAATCCAACTTTACAATTTATATGAACCGTTTTACACTCTACAAATTTGCATTAACACTAATTTACATCATTTCCAAACGCAGCCTTAGTATTTAGTGTTTGGTGATATACGAACCACACTCATAACCTTCTCTCCAAAGTCAATGGTTGTAGGAATCGAATCCATGTCTATGCTAGAGTGAACCAGCTAACATGCCAACTGAGCCACCCTTCAGTTGGAAGACAGGTGGCAAGTTATGGAACCCCAGATCAATTATGTGTCCTTAAGCTTTGGCCTAAGGAAAAATGCTGATTTCAGTGTCAACCTCCCACACGTGTACTTACTAAGTTGAAACGATATTGCACGTGCCAGACCAACTACCCAAGGCGGGTAGCTGGAGAGGGAGAGCTTGGAGGTAGGTGAATTAATGTTGCCTTTATAAAAAATCTCTGCTTTTTACATTTGCTCAATCCAAAACAAAGCTTCTCTTGGATTCAGTTTGTAGAGTTAGTGAAGGATGGAAGGTGGACAAGAGAAGAGAATGAAGATACTCTGCCTCCATGGATTCCGGACCAGCGGGAAATTTTTGCAGAAGCAAATCAGCAAATGGGATCCTTCTATCTTCTCTGAATTTGACATGGTAAATCATACATCTTCCCCCTTTGTAGGTTTATTTCATCGATATCCTTGTCAAAGCAAATTCCCAAGATTTGTAATTCCATCCTCGGCGTCTGATGAATAATTTATTTAGTATATAGGTGGCGCTGCGTTTTCCAATGCGAATGGTTTTTTAGTTGTCAGCTCCAAAAATAAATTGAAAACAGATTATTTCTCAAAACAACGACTTAGAAACATGTTCTTGGTTATATATGTCTCTTCTTTTTAAACCGAAACATGTCCTTTAAATCATATAGAATTTGTACATAAGTTCTAAATTATAATCTAATGGATATTATTTTTCCCTTTCTGTTTTTCTTCTTAAATGGGCTTATGCCTAGTCTAGCCCATGTTGATAGGGTATATTATTGGGCTACAGACTCATCCAACCCCATGTTGATAGTCTAGCCCATGTTGAAGAGTGAAAATCTGTTTTTGTTGTAGAAAACATAGTTTTCGTTTTTTCAAAAACATAATTTGTTTTTAAAAGAAAAACCATCTAATTTTCACTTCTCATAACAATAACAAAGTTAGATAACATGTTTTTGTTTTTGTTTTTGTCCTTTACCCTAACAATTTTGAAAACAAGTGAAAAAAAAAACTCTCCATCCAATTTAGCATTTATTTATCAAGTTTACTTCTTATTGTGTGGTGAATAAAAAGAATAACCTTTTCCAACCATGATAGGTCTTCCCTGATGGCATATTTCCAGCAGGAGGTAAATCAGAAATTGAGGGCATCTTCCCACCACCTTATTGCGAGTGGTTCCAGTTCAACCCGGTAAAGGCTTCTTTTTATTTCCATGGTTTAAAGTATCGATATGCTCGATATGTGCGTATAGGCGTATCAGGTATATCAGGTGTTTCGGTGTTTTATAATTGTTTTTTTTTTTCCAAAAATATTTCAGGGGTCGGTTTCAGGCTTGCCTACCCCCTGAAAGTGCCAAAATTCCAAAACACCCCTTATTTAAGCTTTCAGAAAACTAATGATACAATACGATACGCCCCATCGAAATTTTGAACCGTGGGTATTTTTTTCTATTCATG
Source organism: Nelumbo nucifera (assembly GCF_055504915.1). Lineage (NCBI taxonomy): Eukaryota > Viridiplantae > Streptophyta > Magnoliopsida > Proteales > Nelumbonaceae > Nelumbo > Nelumbo nucifera. Next base: position 22,858,770 of record NC_142655.1, on the reverse strand, counting down.
TTCATTTATTCCAATTATTAAGTTTGATTCAATTGTTCAGGATTTTACTGAGTACACCAATCTGGATGAGTGCATCTCCTACCTTTGTGATTTCATAATGAAAAATGGTCCCTTTGATGGACTGCTTGGCTTCTCTCAGGTATGCCTCTTCTACTATTATAATTTATAATCGGACAGTATGGTCCACCCATTATATGATCGGACATTATCATCGTTGAATCATGATAAATAGGTCCAATCAAATTTTCGCAAAAGCTCAACTGACCTGGCTATGTATAAGGCTGTAATAGTATCCAGTTGTCTGAATTCGAATTTAGTTCATTTATAATTAGATCAAATATGGATTCACCTCTATATGATCTGATATAATTCGATTCGATTCAATTTAAATATATATATGTTCATGCATACTTAAGAATGTTGTTGTGTTTTGATTAAATTGATGTAAATTCAAGTATCAAGTAATTTCCAATTCATTTTGTTCATGAAATATAATGTCGAAGTCATTTTTATTTCATTTTGTTAGTAATATATAATATTTTGACCATTTTTAGTTTAATTTATTTATAATATTCAATACTCAATTACAATCCGAATTCGATTTAAATCTGATGGATATGATCTAATTTAAATTTGAATATAAACGAATCAAATTCGGATTTACCAATATCCAATTCGATTTGATCCGTCTGCAACGCTTGTTTGTTATATGAAAAACTTGCTTCTTGCATGTTTTAGTCATTACAGAAAACAATGGACCCTTGATTGAATTTGCTCAGTTTGGTGACTTGACTGACTGGTTCATTCTCAGGGTGCAACACTGTCAGCGCTTCTTTTGGGCTACCAAGCTCAGGTGAGATATCATCATCAATCTATGATTGAGTTTTGCTTTCAAGGGCCTCAGAATGGAATGGTGAAAAGTCTACATGCTTGAGAATCAATATCATCTAATTGACGAGCCAGGGGCCACTTTTTGATTTGGCCATGCTTAAGTCTCAAATGTTGGCCTGTGAGATGATCCTCATTCATTGTCAAATATGCATTGACAGTGGTCTGACTGAGAAGAGAGGTGTCATTTGTAGGTAGACCTGTTCATAAGCCGGGCTTAGGGCCAGACCCATTCAAATTTTGATAAAAGTCAAGCTCGAGCCAAGGGGCCCATTTGATAACAGCCGAAATGGTTAAACTGAATGACTTATCGCTTTGTCTTTTTGTCTTTGGGGGGGTAATCGATCCCCCTCCCTTAGCCCCCCAACCCTGGTGGCAGTGGGGTTTGACCCCAGGTCTCTAATACAAGGAGTGAGAGAACCTACTAACTGAGCCACCATCAGTTGGTGAAGCTGAAGCTGGTTGATTACTATATCTTTGTTTATTTCATTATTCAATTATTTTGTCTATGAAAAGACAAAACAAGTCATTTAATTCAGCCACTTCAGCTATTATCAAATGGTGGTTAAGTCACCTTCGTAAAGAATAGAAGTTTTATTCAGAACTAAACCTGTGAAGAATGATTGTAACAGGGAAAGCTGTTGAAGGAGCATCCCCCCATGAAACTATTTGTATCAATTTCTGGGAGCAAGTTCAGGGATCCAAGCATATGTGATGTCGCTTATAAAGACCCAATCAGGGTGAGATCAGTTCACTTCATAGGAGCCAAGGACTGGTTGAGAGTGCCCTCTGAAGAACTTGCAACTGCCTTTGATAAACCCCTGATCATAAGGCATCTCCAAGGTCACACAGTCCCCAGATTAGGTGGGTAACATGTCCTTCACCTTCCAAAGTTTCCAATGCTTAAATAACTTAGTATATGTTTGGCATCGATGCTGCAGATACTCTCAGAAAATGGTGCTTCTAACTCATACATCAGTAGCACGGTTTTCTGTTTTTTCTTTTTTTCTTTTTTTTTTCTGTTTGGAAACGTTGCTGCCAGGTAGGAAGTTTCCTGGAGCAGTAGCAACACTTTTTGTTTGGTACCACCGTACCAGTGCTCCATATCTGTTTTCAGCACTGGCACCCATTATAGAAAGTCCACGTCACTGTTACATCATGTCCTTATTGGCAGCAACGAACTGCAATCTGAGAAAACATCAAATTTGGCGTTGCTCCAAACCACACCTTCTCCATTTCCAAGATGTGGCTTGAAGCACCATTTTTTATGGAAAAATGATTCCAAACATATTGACATTTCCTGAAGCACCGTTTTTTTTTTCAACGTGGCACTGATGTATCACCATTTTCTGGAGCAACGACATCGATGTCAAACAGACGCATAATCCACTGCATCAATTAGCATCACAACCATGTGACAGCAGGGGTTCAGCCCCTGGGACTTGACAATTGAAGCAAGTGAAATATTCCCAATTTGGAGTCCTTAAACAATAGAAGTTTAAGCTCATTAGTATGACATGAGTCCTTATGACACTGTGGAAACCCTAGTGCTAGGCAATTTATGCTTGAGATAGCACTCACAGAACTCCTCTTTATCATTACATCAATCATGTAGAGAACCCTAGCTCATAATTTACCCTTTGACTGCACCTTAATCACAACTTCACAAGGGTGAATTATGCCCTAGTTCATAATGACCACATTGCCCAAACATGTCCTAAGATTTAATGTGATATGCTACTAGTGTAGTACTGTTTCCCTGAGAGCATATCTTGCTAGTTTTTTCCCTCTCTAAATGCTTAATTTAGTGATTGAGTTAGTGCATCAAAGTCAGGTCCTTCATCAACACTATAGCACTACTGAAATTCTATTGACAAATGATCGACTGACAGATGAAGCGGCCACTGAGCAGTTAAGAGGGTGGACCAGTGAAATCATCCAAGGTATTGATGTTTCAGACAACATACATGGGCTACAACTACAAAATGGGGAAGCAAAGGCTACAGAGAATGGCATGCCAGAAGCAGTTCAAGAAACTGATAAAACTGAGAAAAATCCATCAGACCCCAAAATTGAGAATAAGAAATCTGAGCTAGAAGATGCCCTTGAGAACAAGAAGACTGAGAACGACCTTGTGGAACTGAAGACCAATGAAGAAATCAAGGTAGAAGCATAAGGTGGCTTTGCCATTCCAGAAGGCTATTAGAAATAAAAAAAATAAAAAATAAAAAACAAGGCGGTGTTTATGACTCTACTGTTTGGGTATAATTATAAATCACCTATATGAAGTAATTAGTTAATAATCCTCTAGTGAGAAAGGGGCATTTGTATCCAACTATCTATTTTGTTTAGGATCCACCATCCATTGATGAGTCTTCAAGTTATTTAAGTTGGGTTTTTTGTTTGATTTAGGGGATTGGATAGGCTTTGGTTTGTAATTAAATAACACATTATTATTATTATTATTATTATTATTGTTATTATCTTTTAATGAAAGACAAATTCTATTATCATTTTCTTTTCTCTTTTTCCACTGTGAGCAATCCTGTTCTTCAAACTGTTGAAAACCATCGGGGTTTTAGTAGCCCAGCTCGTTGCCTGCATCATTGCTTTATCATACATGTTGTAAGCAAGGCTGATTCTCATGTGGGCATATGGGCTGATTCACATATATGCTGTTTATGGGCTTTAGTTATTGGGCCCAATAGTGTTTTATGTCTTTAGTTACCGCCCCATTCTGTTTATTCTCTTCTCTTCTTCTCCAAACCTTTCTCATTCTTTCTAGGTCTGAAAACAACTGATATTGTTGTTACTAGATTTTGCAATGGGGTAAATAAGGAATTAGTAGAGTTAGAGTATGGTTGAGGGTCCCATCCACAAGCACAAAAGATGTTGGAGGCCCTGGGTGTGGTCCCATGAGCAAGGACTCTAACGGTTAAGTTAGCCAACGTAATTGGGAAGCTGAGGTGATAAACTAGTGCAAGAGCAAAGGATACCAGTGTTTCCTGGCCTACTTATATGCAGAGAGCTATTGAATAACAGATTGATGAGGCGATGTTAGTAGTCCAGCCCCAATAGTAGAGAGAGGTGGGTCCTAAAGCAGTCGAACTTATTGCACTGAAGGGGCTAAGCCGTCTAAGTTGGAGGGCATCCTTAGGCTTGTAAACGTGGAGAGGATATGCCAATAGTATAATATTTTCGATAGTACATGATTAGGCTCCCTGAGCATCAGCCAGGCCAGGTTGAGACTACCCTTCCACCCCTTAATCTCCAAGGTCATGAACCATTATGGGATCACCATCAGTCAATTGTCCCTAAACGCCATTAGAGACAAGAAGCTCGGGACCTTTAGAGAAACAGCATAGAGGCCCTACAAGAAGCAGGCAGAATGACCTAGGGAGGAGAGGATGGTCTAATCGGGCAAAACTACCGCCTAGGTAGGTAGGAAGATCATCTACGTCCACTCCAAAGTATACTCCCTAAGGACCCTAACCTATTTCTTCACCCTTGGATTTCGTCAATGTCACCTTTCAACCCGAGGCCGCCTCTTATCTAGTTTGGTAGCAAAAGTCACCTCCTAGCCATTTGATTTATTGCCCCGAGAAGTTGATCAAGATCACTGATACCATCAACAATCAAAAGATCACTCGGGAGCTAACTCATCAAGGTTGCATCCTTCCCAGTGATAGGAAATCCTCGACCGAGGGGCGAGGAGCAATGAGCAGATTGAAGTTTGATGAACATGACTTGGGAAAGAGGTGCCGAGGTATGGGTTGTCTACACTTTAAATCTTGTTTTTTGAAGTTAGGCAATGCTAACCATGGTGTTGTGTAGGCTCTTTTGGCAATCATCGGTCTCTACAATCGGGTTACAACCTCAGGACAAGCCCTCAAAGAGTTAAAACACGTAGAGGGATTAACTCATTAAAGAGAGGGACCAGGCCAAGGCTGAAACTCACAGCTTGGAGGCCCTCAAGGTGGAGCACCGGGAAGAGAACACTTAGCTTCAAGAGTGGTTGAAAAAGGTAGGTGAGGAGATGCACACCAAAGTTAAGAGGAAAGCATCACCATGGTTGAGATGAAGCTCGCTAATGTCAAGGCTAGGATGGAGACTATTGAGGGGTACGCCGACTAGGTAAAGGAAGAGATAGCTGAGGCCAAGGCCATTGGGGTGGTTGGGTACATGGCCTTTGAGCATTACAAGCAAGACATTTTGACTATGACAGTAAATCATACCTCAATGGGTTCTATGTTTGCCAGGAGTAGGTGCTGTCTAGCGATCCTTCCCAATTGGACAAGAACAAGCTTGACCCCTTTCTCGATGCTGAGGACAAGGTTATAGGTAAGAACAGGACCGGGGGCAGCGGTGAAGGGATAGCCAAGGCCCAAAGTTATATAGGCAACGCCAGCTCTGGTGGGGGCGTGGCCAAGGAGAGGTCTGGCACAACTGTTCATCTATTTTGTTTCAATAAGTTTATTTACCATCCAAAAATAAAAATTTTTCATGGATCACTCAACTCTTGTTGGTAGATGATGGTAAAAAATAGGGTTTCTCAAGAGTGATATATTGCAACTTGCAAAATCTGGTTTCTCATCTTTAATTGTTACCTTTGCTTCACCTCTCTCTCTCTCTCTGCTTGCTAAAGAATCAATATGAACACTTAGAACTTGATCAAATTCTAGTTGCAATCCATTTTCAGCCTCTGAACGATTTATATACTGTCTGAATTTTCCAAGCATTACTATTGTATGTTTTGTAGTACATAATCATAATCTAATAACTGTCAGGAAATCCTTTTACAAAGAACCTTTCTTTATTCATGTTTCATCATGAAATTCACACATTCAAGCTTCTTGACAAATACAAGCAGAACTTCTGGAGGAACTAACCTATGTTTTCCAGCAATAATAATACGGAAAACAAAGGTAAAGCCATGCCCACACCGATTTCTAAGGGGAAAATACAAAAAAGAAGAAATAATATACTAAAAGATTAAAAAATTGTAGCAGGCATGAGTACAATATCTAACAAGGTATCTTGCCGAAGAGATGATCATCATAGCTTCTCTAACATTAACCTCCATTCACATCTTGCATATCATCTTCAGTTTTCCAAACCACATCCTTTAGGCAGGTTGAAAGATTTTTATAGAACTGCAAGGAGGCATAGGTTAAAATATTTTTAGGAGAACCAGAAGCAATTTTTAGCAGGGATATTATGCAATGACAAATATACCTCTTTCGGTCTTTCCTACTGAATATAAGGGCATAGATGAATGATTTCAAATGCTTGTTGGTCTTTTATCCTTATGGTAAACCAAGGATATATTTAGAATAATCTAAGCTCAGAAATATTAACTACATGACTGAGCCAGAAAGGGGCCACTCAGGAGCCAAGGTATATATAACACACATCATTCCCTTTCCAAATTACCACTAATAGTCACAGTAGACGTGCATAAAATATTAATGATGGTTCATGAAACACAAGAAACAATGAATTGACCATCTCATCAATTGCTGACCCAATTCCTCATTTTCATCCAATGAATCAAGCAAATGGATATGGTTGTCGGGTGTCCATTTTGAACCTTTTTTATTTAGATTCTTTTTTACTGAATAAGGACAATTGCTTGGTGCAGTGGTAAAAATCTCAGGTTGACAAACATAAAGACATTGGTTCAAGTCTGAGATTGGATACTTTGTGCAGAAAGAAGAAAAAGAAAGAGAAAATGTCAAAGGTTAGGTCCATATCCAGTCTACCCCTCCCAAGACCCCAGATAGCTAGGAGCCTAGGACCAACATTGGGAAATTACCTTTTTCTCTAATGAAAGAGTTTTCTAAGGTAAAGTATTCTAGGATACCAATTTTAGGATGATTCTTGGGACCACCATTTTATTAATTCAAAGAGAACTGCTGTAAAACCGACTTGTGTTACTCATGACCCAGAAAGGGTTCAAATAGATTACAACCAAAGCACCAAAACTAAAACTAAATAAGCAGACAACTATGCCAGATCTATGTATGATTGTAATGCCAATTCAACGAGTTGGGATCTCCTACCAACAAAACACGTTCCAAGCCCCTACCAACTCCATCTAACACCGCATATCTCACCATTAGTCTGGGACCCACCATAAAAGTGGGATCTGACATGAATGAGATGTGTGGTATCAGATCATGTTGGTAGGGAGTTCAGAGTTGGAACGTGTTTTGTTGATAGGAGATTTGGACTCCAATTCAACATACCTCAAGATATCTTCCCAAAGTTGGAAAATGCCATTCTACCAAGTCTTACAAAAAATACAGAACACCCAATACCCATATTTCTCAACATATTTTAAGCTGCTATGTAGAATTTTAAGACGTCCGAGTTTCACCTTGAGATGGGTACACCAAAGATTCCAATCCAATATCGAGGCAATCTTTGGATGGCTTAGATCCTAGGGACAATCACCAAATTAATGACCTTCAGGATTGTCCTAATATTTACCTACAAAGAATAAGGAAACTCTGGATGTCAAGCGTTAAATGGCATAACTATTCAAGGTTAGGAAAGTGAAAGAATTAGAATTTGAGATCACCTTGTCCATCCGGTTCCTCAACATTGTTTCACAACTTGGTATCAAGATCTGATTAGAATTTGCAGTGGATGATTGCCTCTTGCTATCTACCCACTAGACATGAAGCTTTGTTCCTGGGGTGTTTATTTTAGGTGGTTCTAAAGGTGTTGAAAAGGTGATTTCAGAAACCAGATGAACACAGACACAAGAATCAGAATCTGACACGTCCAGGAGTCTGTCTTGGCAAGATGAAAAAAAGGACTTGTTGACATGTCTATAAACATATATAAACTGCAAAAATATTCCATATTTTGTTGAATTTTAACATTAATGCTAACCGTTCATTTATGACAAATAAGCAATAAGAGAAAGGAAAATGTCACATAGAAATGTACAACAATCCATGAAGTGTCTAGCAGACACTTCATGTACTTAAGAGAGTCCATGCAACACTGGCTATAACTAGACAATGTTTAACAGATTTTAAGAGAAGCAATTATTTCTTTTGAGTGCTTTTCCCTTGATGTTTTAGAGGTATTTGAGATGGATTAATAATCCACAAAGGATTTCCAAGAAAGAAAAAAAGAATCTATAATTTTTTTTGGGTAGAACTATTTTCACAAAAACAAAGTAGTCTCCATGAAATCAGAAACGTGAAGGTATACCACTTGTGACAAATGACAATGAAGGACTTAAGCTTATTAGTAACAATAGGTTATGACACACTGCACATCAAGAATTCTTCTCAAACTAAACTGGTATGACAGCAAACTCATACTATATCTCTAATGGAAGGAACTACTTAAATATCCAAAAATTACCATATACAATATGAAAACACAACTTACAACTGTATGCCATGTGATTAACTTCTCTATGTATCATGTATTTTTCTCCAAAACCAGAGGAAGAGGGTACCTTGTGGAACTCCAAAGTGTCTCCTTTCGCTTTTCGTACCTCAACCATATGAAGAGAAGGTGCCACCTGGAATACCTGAGCAAATGGAGGATATTGTAAGTATGTTTTTGTAATTGAAACAAATTTTGTAACTTCATTTTTATCCAGTATCTCTGTTTCAAATAAATACCTCTGTAGCGACATTCAAGTTTCCCTTCCTACCTGCTTTTATATTTTCCAGCCTCATCTGAAACAAAGCATATACTTTTTAATGACACAGATTGGGTCTATGAATATTATCTTACAGGAAGTTCCAACTGGGCATGTAATATATGGCATACACTTTCCTTACCTTGTAGTTTTTCTTGTGAACATCAAATCCAAGAGGTTTTGCAGCTTCTTCAATCTTATTGATAATTTCATCTGCAGGAGATTTTGATGTAAATCTTGTTTCCCTCTTGAATTCCTGTCCAGATGAAATAAATCTTAAATAGTAACCCAAGCATAAGAAATAAAAATGAAATACTGTTAACAACTTTCTGGAAAAAATAGAATCTTAAAAGTTTGTCTTTGAACATGGTTAAAATTCAATCAATGAGCAGAGATCATGTAAAGATGTCAAATATCATGGGTACAGCTTCATATATTAGAACACAAATGATTCATCTGATAAGCTAACCAAAAAATAATCAATATATTTGATTGTCTCCAACTAAAGACATTTGGACTTTCTTTTTCACTGTTCATAAGCCGTTGCATTAAACAAAAGTCACCCCAACGAAATTAAAATGAAGATAATGATAGATATAAATCCCCCATTCCTTCAGATTCATCTGAAAATTTACATAAAATCCCCTATAGGCAGGACCAGTTTTCAAAGCTCCACATTGCTGAAAAAATTGACACGGGAAAATGAGGATATCTCAAGGATATATCATACTTGAAATAATGGAAAATATGAATAAATAGGGAAAACATTAATAGGAAATTGACAAACTAGTAGATGTGCATAACTAGTGACATAAAGATAAGATCCATCAAAACCCAAAATATAGCTATCTAAATTTTTTGTTTTTCATTTTTACAAGGTATAAAGTGTATTAAACAGAAAGGGCCAATTACATTACTAGAAACCATGGGCTGCTTATTTTCTTCTCTTTTACAATTTTCTTGGATTAGCAACAGAAAAACATTTTATTGTTAGATAAATCTAAACTCTAAAAGAACGTAAGTAAATACCCTAAAGATTTGCAATAGAAAGATGATCATAGGCATTGTATTTGTGTCATTTTTAAGAATGCCTCTCTAAGGGAAAACATAGAAATACAGAGAAAAACTACATATTAAATTTTTACATCATGACTAATGTTGCTTTACAAACCAAATTTTACAAAGGCCAGAAGAAACCCTAATTTATCTGCAGATATCTTCCTCTCCTTCCCATTGTGGGATCTCTAATAGCCACTCTCCCTCTACCTCACTAGTTTAGAAGAATATGTGCAATTATGGGATTGTCTTAATTTTATGTACTTATTTGTATTTTAGAATAGTGGAGTTGCCTTAGTTATTTCACATGTTAGCATTTGTAATGGTCTTAGGGATGTTTTGGTCATTTTGCAGGTTCCTTGTAGGATCATGTACACGAGTGATTCTTCTAGTCATATGTTGGGACCCAAACACTCCCTCCGAACCCAACTATAGGAGTGGAGCAGGCCACCACCGAGCAGCATTTCACTAGAAGACAGAGAGGCTAGCATGACACGCGGCAAAGCCTCCCGGAGTTAGTTACACTGCCACCAGAAGATATTCTCTCCATGATTGCATACATGTAGGCCAACTATATAAGGCCCTGATCATGTAATAAGTGGCGTGAATGAGTATCCCTTTCATCTCTCTCTCTGAGTCATTTTCTTCCTACCTTTCCCCTTTCCCTCCCATCTTCTGTTTCAGGAGGTTAAGCCACCCTTGAAGGGGCTTCCGAGGTGAATGGTAACTCATCAAATTAGTATCAGAGCCAGGCTATTCAAATCCCAGGCTTTCACGATGCCACAAACACGTTCCACTACCGTGGATGAAAGGGTCGACCAACTTGAGGTTGGATTTCACCAGGTGTTGAACGAACTCAAGGAACTCAAAGTGGTCGTCTCCAGCTTCGTCTCTCAACAATAGTTTGGCGAGACCAGTCACCTAGCAGGAGCGGAAGCCTCTGCTTCTAGTAGCCAAAGAACAGGGGATTACCCCACTGGAAAAGTCACTAAGATCAACTTTCCCAACTATTCCGGTGGAGATCCCATTCCTTGGATCTTCTGAGCAGAAAGATATTTCGAATACCACGAAACTCCCGCACACCAACATGTCTCCATCACCTCCATTCATCTAGAAGGAGACGCAATTCTATGGCTCCAGTGGTATCGCCGGAATCATCCCCAAGTAACTTGGGCGGAGTTCACCGAAGCTTTGTGCATCCGCTTTGGGCCGACGGTGTTCGTGGACTACAACGAGCTGATCACCCGGTTGAAGCAGACTGGAACGGTAGCAGAGTACCAGCTCGAGTTCGAGTGGATGGCAACCAGGGTACACAGTTGGCCGAAGAAAGCCTTAGTAGGATGTTTTATGGGAGGTCTCAGAGAGGATATCCGTCTGGAGGTGAGGACTCTCCGTCCGGCGACTGTCATGGCTGCGGTGGGATTGGCTTGCCTGCAAGAAGAAAGAATTGACAACCTTCGTAAAGCTACCAAACCGACCTGCCTGAATTTGAGGACTCCTCCACGGGTCGATCAGCAGTCCATGAAACCGGCTAGGGATCATCAGAAGCCCATATTGCCCCAGCCCACTATGCCCTTCAAACGTCTCTCATGGGCTGAGATGCAAACCCGATGCGAGAAAGGCCTTTGTTATAACTATGATGATAAGTTTGGACCGGGCCATAAATGCCGGGTCCAGCGGGTGTTTCTCCTACACACAGAGGAAGAGCCGAAAGAGACAGACCCAAAGCACTTAAATGATTGTGAACTAATTCCAAACGGACCAGAACTTGACGGGGCCGAGATCTCGTTACACACCCTCATGGGCCTCAACTCTCTTCAATCCATGCACGTAGAAGGAAGATTGGTGGGCCAGACCGTGATGGTTTTGATTGATAGTGACTCTACCTTGAATTTCATCACTTGCCGTTTGGCTAAGCAGCTAGGTATGACCATACAACCCACTCCTCTCTTTTCAATCAATGTGGCTAATGGGAGTCAGATGTCGTGTAATGGTGTATGTAAGAAGGAAAAAATCCTCATACAGGGCCATAATTTTGTGGTGGATCTCCACCCATTAGATTTCTCGGGGGCTGATATTATTTTGGGGGTTCATTGGTTGCGTGGCCTGGGCCCTGCTCTATGTGATTGGGCCAAAATGACAATGGATTTTCACTAGGACGGCCAATCTTGTCATTTACAAGGGGTGCGGCCCCCTAGTCCACAAAGTGACACTTTAGCCTCCACGGTACGGGCCTCCAAGGGTGTTGGCCAACCCATATTTAGGCACTTAGGCCTTCGGCCCATAGTCCCAATTTTAGACAACCAGCGCTGTGTTCACCCCATAGAAGCCCAACACAAGGCCTTATGATCGATACTCGATCAGTTTGGCGATGTATTCAAGGAGCCGAACCAATTACCTCCACCCCGGGCTCGTGATCATCAGATACCTCTCTTACCCGGTTCTAATCCGACCAATGTGAGGCCATATAGATACCCTTACTTTCAGAAGCTGGAAATTGAGAAGGCAGTGAGAGAACTATTGGAAAAAAGGCATATATAGACCAGCACCAGCCCTTTTTCATCTCCTATACTCTTAGTAAAGAAGAAGGATGGTAGTTGGCGCTTTTGCGTAGATTACCGGGCCTTGAATCAGATTACTGTGAAGGACAAGTTTCCTATACCCCTCATTGACGAACTACTGGATGAGTTAGGAGAGGCACGAGTGTTCTCCAAATTAGACCTACGGTCCAGGTATCATCAGATTCGGGTCCACCAGGCTAACATCCACAAGACGACCTTTAGGACCCACGATGACCATTATGAGTTTTTGGTTATGCCTTTTGGACTCACAAACGCCCCCTCCACCTTTCAGGCCCTCATGATTGACATCTTCAGGCCATTTCTAAGGCGATTTATTCTGGTGTTTTTCGATGATATTCTGGTGTACAACAGGGATTGGGACACACATATGGAACATCTGAAACTCACCCTCACAACTCTAAAGGGGCTAATGTTACATGCCAAAATGACAAAGTGTTCCTTTGGACAAGGACAAATTCAGTACTTAGGCCATGTGGTTGCAGCAGGTCGGGTCATGGAAGACACAGAAAAGGTAGACGCCATCCAGAAGTGGCCCAAGCCCACTACTGTAAAGGCTCTGCGGGGCTTTCTTGGGCTTACCGGATATTATAGGCGCTTCATTAAGGGGTATGGGCTTATGGTTGCCCCTCTAACGCGTCTATTAAAGAAGGATTCCTTCAGTTGGACTGATAAAGCCCAACAGGCTTTTGAAGACTTGAAGACAACAGTTTCCAACCCTCCAATCCTCACTCTTCCAGACTTCTCTCAGCCCTTTGAAATAGAATGTGATGCGTCGGGTGTAGGAGTAGAGGCTGTCTTGATGCAAAAAGGGCAGCCCATTGCTTATTTCAGCAAGGTTCTCTCAGCAGCTCACCAAAGTCAGTCCACTTATGTCAAAGAAATGATGGTTGTGGTCATGGCAGTGCAAAAGTGGTGTGCATACCTATCGGGATGCCAATTTGTTATTAGGACAGACCAACGAAGTTTGAAGTACATAGCAGAGCAAAGGGTGCACACCCCGGAGTAGCAAAAATGGCTTAGTAAACTGATGGGCTTTGACTACCTCATAGAATATAAGCCGGGGCCCGCAAACAGAGTAGCTGATGCCTTGTCACGAGTAGAAGAGTTAGCCCATCTGACTTGCTCTTAGCCCAGCTTCCCTTTGTTTGAAGCTATACAGCAAGAAGCCAGGTCTGATCCACAGTTGCAGGTCATTAGAGATAAGTGGAGGCGAGACCCTTCACAAGTTGCTGATTACCAAGTTGTGGGGCTTGATCTTTTCTTTAGGGGTCAGTTTGTTGTTGCCCAGAATTCGGCCCACAAAGCTAAACTGCTAAGTTTGTTTCATGACTTCGCCTTAGAAGGGCACTCAAGGGTGCTACAGACCCTAAAGAGGCTCAGCAGCCACTATCATTGGGTAGGAATGCATAAGGATGTATTACAATATGTATCCGAATGCCAAACCTGCCAACAGCAGAAATACTCGTCACAGTCTCCCGCTGGCCTTCTACAACCTCTCAAGATTCCAGATCAAGTGTGGGAAGACCTTTCCATGGACTTCATCATGGGTCTTCCTCGTTCTGCAGGAAAGGAGGTTATCATGGTAGTGGTTGACCGTCTCACCAAGTATAACCATTTCTCTGCATTACCTCACCCTTACACCGCAGCAATGGCGGCTAACATCTTCATCCGGGACGTCGCCAAGCTGCATGGAACCCCAAGATCCATTGTCTCAGATCGGGACCCTGCTTTCCTAAGTTCATTCTAGAAGGAATATTTTCAGTTGCAAGGAACCCAACTGCATCCCTCCACGAGTTATCACCCGTAGACTGATGGGCAAACTGAAGTTCTTAATCATTGCTTGGAAGCCTACCTTAGATGTTTCATAGGGGAAAAGCCTCAACAGTGGGTTCACTGGCTTCCGTGGACAGAATACTGGTACAATTCAACTTATCATCCGGCTATTGGAATGACACCCTTCAAAGCTCTTCATGGCAGAGAACCTCCTCCCATATTACCTTACGAATATGGGTCATCCAAGGTGGCAGAAGTAGAGACCCGTCTAATTGCGAGAGACGAGATTCTTAGATTGCTTAAGTCCAACTTGACAAAAGCCCAATAGCGAATGAAGGCCCGCTATGACACTCACCACCGCCCGTTAGAATTTCAGGTGGGTGACTTCGTTTACCTTAAGCTCCAACCTTACCGCCAGATCTCAGTAGTAAGACGGGCTTGGCACAAGCTAGCACTCAGGTATTATGGGCCTTATAAGGTACTGGAGACAGTGGGCCTTGTTGTTTATCGGTTGGACCTCCCTGCAACCTCAAAGCTTCATCCAGTGTTTCACATCTCACTTCTTAAGAAGGCGGTGGGAAATCATACACCTATCTCACCCAACTTACCCCAATTCACTGAAGAAGGGGACATTGACACGGAGCCTATCAGAATTGTGGATTTCCGTTGGGTTCGACGAGGTGGTCAGGTTGTGCCAGAAGCTAAGGTAGAATGGGCTTGGCTTCCTCCAAATGATGCCACTTGGGAACCTTATCTTAGGCTGAATGAGAGGTTTCCAAACCTAGACCTTGAGGGCAAGGTCAATGCTAAGGGGGGAGGAATTGTTGGGACCTAAACACTCCCTCCAAACCCAACCATAGGAGTGGAGCAGGCCACCACCGAGCAACATTTCACTAGACGACAGAGAGGCTAGCGTGACACGCGGCAGAGCCTCCCAGAGTTAGTTACACTGCCACCAAAAGATATTCTCTCCATGATTGCATACATGTAGGCCAGCTATACAAGGCCCTGATCATGTAATAAGTGGCATGAATGAATATCCCTTTCATCTCTCTCTGAGTCATTTTCTTCATACCTTTCCCCTTTCCCTCCCATCTTCTGTTTCAGGAGGTTAAGCCACCCTTGAAGGGGCTTCCGAGGTGAGCAGTAACTCATCATCATATCAGTTATGTTTAACTTTAAAAAGGGAATTTTGCTGATCCTATATGTGTGTGTATGTTTTGAATTAAAAACATGGATAATGATATTCTATGTGAAAGTTTCCTTATTGTTGCAATGGTAAGTGATTCCTATAAACCTTCGAGTGATTCTAGGTGCTTGTTGAAACACTTTGGGTTTCAATTATTCTTTCATTCTCTTACTTCCTCTACAAGTTTACTATTCTAGCATCAATCGGCCATCAAAGACCTGGTGAAAAGACTTACCAAGCATTCATCAACAATTCAACATTCATAAATTGATAAAAAATTAATTCAACATTCATAAAGGTTTAATATTGATCCCAAATACATTTTTTCATCAATTTTCTCAATGTGTAAAATTTCCCATCTCATTGGTTTCATCTTTGTAACAAACCACCTACTGGTCCTACCAAACTTCATCCCAAAACTCTACCTAGAACCCTAGTTTCCATAATCTTTCAGCTTTTCTTTACAAAGAATATTTTATAATTATGTACAAAATCTACTCAGGACTTCCAAAACTAGTTGCCCTTGCAAAATTTCATTGAAAAAAGTTTAACCATAAACCTATTTTTCTCAACTTGAGCTTTTCATAGTTTTGGGGCAAACTTGCAATTGGTGATTAAACCTTAAGACCCTTCCTATGTATCCCACCTATTCTAATGACTGCACTAATGGAATGAACCTAGTGTAAGAAGAAGTCTCTAACAAAGTATGTGGAAAACCAAAGAAACATGAGTTTAATTGGTAAAAAATGAAGGAAACATGGCTCTTGATAGAGTAAAATGGCATAACTGCATTCATAAGCTGACCCCAAATAGTTTGGATCAGTACATTTAAAACCAACCTGGAAACAAAGCCTCTTTTCCGTCCAGGTGGCAGGTCAATGGTTCAACCTCTGACATCATAAATTAAATAAAAAATATATAAAAACGGATAAAAATGCAGAAAACATAGAAAATTACAGAAAAATGGGCATGCCTCTAATATTATATATTCATCATATTAAACAAAAATAAGTGTGATAAATGAGAATAATTGTCATTAATGATGGAAATGGATAAAAATAAAAAGAGGAAAAATAGAATAAATATCTAACCCATGAGGCCATGACTCACTCAGTGGGTCAAAGGTTCAATGGTTCAACCATCCACGTCACTGGGTCATTACCGAGTCAACAACTTTTTTTTTGCAAGTGAAGGGTTCAGGGGTGAAACAGACCCAAAAATCTGGCCGGTGATCAGTCAACCAGTCCAAAACTTGATGGTTCGACTGCAGGTTGTAAACATTGGTTGGTATTAGGGCTGAGTCAGTTGTGTTCAGCTTAATTGAAGTGAATAATTGCACGGTCTTCAAACAACAACCACATTACTAACATAGACTCAAGAATTTACTTGTATATTAGGAAGGGGACTTTTTTTGGATCAACACAAACAGCACCCTATTCCATGTAAGAAAAAGAACACTTTTGTATGTATACAGCTTTTTGGAACGCGATCAGCTAACCATATAGAAATACTCGAAGCATGCAAACCTGTTCTATCTCAAACAAATTTCCGAGATTAAGCCCCTTTGACATAGAAATAAGTTCAAATGCATTCATAGCAGTTGGCTTTTCTTCTTCCTTCTTCTCTGTCACATGATGTTCCTGGTAGAGTGCAAGAAAAGTATATGTTACAAAGAATATCTACTTCAAAGTACCTAAGATAATTTATTTTTCATAACACCATTGTAACTTCTAATAGAAATTTGTCAAGGCACATATTAGACTCACTTCTGAGTCCTTGAAAACAGCTTCTACATCATCCAAGTTTGTATCATCTTTCTCCTCAAACACTGGGGGCTTAAAATCTTTCTTAAACCATTCATCCTCCAATATTTCTGGTACAGTAATGCGCTGTAAATGGTAAACTTAATTAATATTTCTAGTCTAGAAAGGTAAAACAACTAAAAAAATATTTCCCACACATAAAATGACAGACAGGGTGTCTTGCATGATATAAAGGAAAATCGTGTGACACTCCTAGATATACACACAAAGCTGGGATATCTCTATATTATGAAAATTAAATTTAATACATTACCCAAGATGTTGATTACTTGCAAGACATTCGAATGAATTTTTAATTAACAAACATCAAAAGGTAAAGTATAATGATTAATTTTCTTTTCTTTTATAGCAAAGTAAACTTTGGTAAAAAAGAAAACAAAATCTACCAAAAAAAAGGTGTTTAGAGACGAAAACATAGAAATTCCAAAAGTGTCTCACTATGAGACTACACAAAAATCATGTATATGGCTATACATAATCAACTATGATATCCAAATAATTACAAAAGTTCTGACCAAAAGAGCATCTCACTCTAATCTCCCTCAATTCTATTACTCCTTCATTGATTTCATAATTTTTTGATCAATTTGGTTGATTCCATAGTCGATACCTTAGAGCCTCTTGTTTCATTTTATTCATGATTGCTTTGTTTGTATACTATTTGGAGTAATGTCCTGTTATTAAATTTTAGGGACTGTGTTCCCTATTTTTTCTCCTCTAGACACACAAAACTTGTGGTTACAGACGACTACTACACTTAAAAGTGTGTACATATGAATCATCACATATGCATAAATAGATGGAACTGAGAAAACTCAAATTGACGCCTCTGAAGGAGGAATTCTGTCTAGAAACCTATTCAGTACTTAGGTAGGGCAAAAAGTCTGCATAAATTGCATGCAAAATCTTGAAAGATTAATGCAGGTAAAGTGGCATTGCTACTTGAATATAAAATCTAATGTGATAAATATGGCAACAGTAGTAATGCCTTTGATAGTAATGCAGTGAGAAGATTGATCTTCAACTGGACATTACATGGAGCAGATGGTAATTTTGACCAAAAAAGTGGATACTACAAAATTTTTACACAAGCTCACTAGCCTAAAAGAATTATTCTCTTATACAGCTAGAATTGTTAATTTTGATTTTTGCATGTATTTTGAAATTCATGCACCTAACTTGACATGAGGTTGGAAGAAAACTTTTTTTTTTTTTGATAGATAAAAAATTCAATTGATTTCATTAGAAGCAAATGATAAATAGTCCATTACAAGCATCCCAAGGTTGGAAGAAAACTTTTGTTAAATATATTATATAATAAAACTAATTTTTATTACAAAACATAGAGAACAGAGATGGATTTATAAAATCGTTATGAAGAACAAGTGAAGGGGTAAACTGAAATTTCTTCTTATTAGCCCATGCCATCAGGTTCTAGCCCAACATCAGAGATGCCAAAATAAAACTTTTAGGTGGAGTGTATTTTTACAATGCTCAAGTGGTTGCATGCACAAAAATACCAACTATGAGAAATCAACAGGTTCACATATGATATCTGAACATAGAATTAATCAAAGTTGGTATCTATAAATGGGAGTGGAAGATAGAGTGATCCAAAGAAATGGCAAAAGATCCCAATGTAGCACATTTAAGAGATAAACGTGCATATAACACCAGTAAGCTAGCTACATTCTCAACATTATAATTAAAAAAAAAATAATTAAGTGGAACTCCTTACAGTCATAGGGTTGGGGTCCAAGATTCGAGATATTAATTTCATTGCACTTAAAGAGAGCCAAGGTGGACAAGTAAATTCAGCAGCTGAAATCTGCATGGACAGAAAACAGATCTAATAAACAGGAGTGGAAGCAGAACAAGAGATGGACCATAAAATTCGTAAAATGCTCACTTTTTTATATAGGGTCATAAGATTAGAATCATCAAAAGGCAAGTAACCTGCAAGCAATACAAATAGGATGACCCCACATGACCACAAGTCTGCAGTTGCACCATCATAGCCTCTATCATTAAGGACCTAATCAGTGGATGAGGGAAAATTATTCTAATGGCTTTTAAATTAAAGAGAAGCAAATGACTTCATAGTAGCATAAGATTATATAGAAAAAAGTCTGGTAAAACCTCTGGGGCAACATAGTTTGGCGTTCCACAGGTGGTGTGAAGCAGGCCATCATCCTGTCAAAAACAAGCTTGTCAAATAGGATAAGTATTGCCCAGTAAGCACATGTAAAAGAGAACTAAAATAAAAAAACTTACAAGAATTAGTGAACAAGAATTCAATTTAGAAAATTATTGACGTGCATGAGGAATTCTAGTGAGTTGAGATTATCAAGAAGAGAGAAGGATCAAAAATAAATTATCAAGAAAAAATGGTTAATAGTTATTTACATTAAGAGATGTAGTAGTAGTAGTAGTAGTAGTAGTAGTAGTAATAAGCTATCTATCAAAATAAATTATTAGCCACTATGACTGGAAACAATTCTTCTATTTATTATCATATTTTGACACATTATACCTTATATGATGATCTAGTGTTTTATAGCAGAGGAGGTCAAACACACAGACCAACATAGGAACAAAAGTGGAATTGAATTCATCTATAAGAAAATAATGGAAACACAGAAAGAATCATATAACCTATAATTACCCTGACTTGTTGGGATAATGCACTTAATCCAAAATCAGAAACTTTAAGATTACCATATGCATCAAGTAGTAAATTTTCTGGCTGCAAGAAATATGAAAAGGTAAAAGAAATGAATATCTGTTTCTGCCAAGATAATTGGACCATCAAATAAGTAAATTTCTAAAGATGCTTTGAAGTATGCAGAAAGTAAAGCAACTTACCTTCAAGTCTCTATGATAAACACCTCTACTATGGCAATAATCAACAGCATTAATGAGCTGCTGGAAATACCTTCTTGCTTCGTCCTCCCTCATCCGTCCATGGTTGACCTTGACAAATGCAAAAAAGGATCCGCATGTTAGTTATATATTATATGTAGTACAAGAATTGATTGACATAAGCAAAAAATAAAAATAAAAATGCATTTCTTGCATAAGAATAGCTTAAATATCACGGGTTATACATGGAATTGGAATGAGCAAGTGATAAAATAGATTATGAGGTACCTCTTTAGCTGGGTTAGGACAGTCTCCTCAAGGACCCAAGACATAGAACCCCAAAAAAGTAGCCACAATGATAAAAACACAAATAAAAATAAATAGAAAAGAAGTTCAAAACTTACAATCTTGTCAAAGAGCTCTCCCCCAGTAACAAATTCTAGAACAATAAAAATCTTTGTCTTGCTTCCCATTACCTGAGAAAATGCCATTTATTAGAGAAAGCACCAAAAGGCATAACAGTTAACGCATTGTCCTGTTTCATATTGCTTACATTATTCCCTTAGGCTCAGTTTGGAAAGAGTACAAATGCAAATATGTACAGTGCAAATACATATAAAATAGTACAAAATATAAGGTTTTGCACTCTGTTGAGCAAGAGCAAGTGAAGAGAGGAGAGGAGAAGAGAGAAGAGAGGTGAGTCGAGTGACTGAAAGCCCTCCAGAACTTAGGGGGCAAAAGAATGATTTTATTATTTATACTAGTACAATCGAACAATATAAACAGAGGAGAAATTACAACAGTACCCTTATGGTACTAAACCTGAATACATACACAACTGTCAACACTCCCCCTCAAGTTGGAGCATAGATATCAATCATGCCCAACTTGTCACAAAGATCATGGTGTCTGGAAAGGTTTAAACCCTTTGTAAAGATGTCTGCAAGCTGGTTCTCAAAAGTGACATAGGGGGTACACACTTCGCCTGTGATAACTTTCTCTCTGATAAAATGCTTGTCAACTTCGATGTGCTTTGTTCTATCATGTAGCACCGGATTGGTAGCAATGCTTATAGCTGCTTTGTTATCACAAAATAGAGTTATAGGTTTGGTCACTGGGAAACCCAACTCCCTCAACAAATTCTTTATCCACATGCCTTCAGCAACCCCGTGGGCCATAGCACGATATTCATCTTCAACACTGGATCTAGCCACCACATTTTGCTTTTTACTCCTCCATGTAACAAGGTTCCCTCCTATAAAGGTGCAGTAGCCACTAGTAGACTTTCTGTCACTTTGGGATCCAACCCAATCTGCATCTGTACAAACTTCAACTTTCAAATGTCCGTGCTTTTGAAATAACAAACCAGTACCTGGATACTTCTTTAGATATCAGAGGATTCTCTCTGCTGCTTCAAGATGAGAAGACCTAGGAGCATGCATCAACTGACTGAGGACACCAACAGCATATGCAATGTCTGGGCGAGTCATAGAAAGGTATAACAATCTCCCTACAAGCCTCTGAAACTGTTTCACATCCTTGAGCGATTCACCACAGTTGTCACCTAATTTATGGTTGGGGTCAATGGGAGAGTCAACTGGCTTCACCCCCATCTTTCCAGTGTCCTGAAGTAAATCTAGGACATATTTCCTTTGGGAAATGAAGATACCCTTCTTTGATCGGGCAACTTCAATTCCAAGGAAGTATCTGGCAGGTCCTAGATCCTTCACTTCAAACTGAGTGGCAAGAAAAAGTTTCAATTTCTGAATTTCATCCTCCCAATCACCAGTAACAATTATGTCATCCACATATACAATTAGAGCAGCAATTTTACCTTCTCCTTTTTTCACAAACAGTGTGTGATCTGATTGACATTGTCTGTATCCTTTCTGTTGAACTGCCACATGGAATCTGCTGAACCAAGCTCTTGGTGATTGTTTCAGCCCGTATAAGGACTTCTTCAACTTGCACACTTTCTGTTCATTGCCTTGGGCTAGAAAACTAGGAGGTTGAATCATGTACACTTCCTCTTCAAGAATACATTCTTGATGTCCAGTTGGTGTAAAACCCAATCCAGATTAGCCGCAAGAGAGAAAATGACTCTAATGGAATTCATCCTGGCAACGGGGGCAAAAGTTTCTGCATAATCAACTCCATACACTTAAGTAAATCCCTTTGCCACTAAGCGAGCTTTATACCTTTCCACTATTCCATTAGCCTTATGCTTGACTGTGAACACCCATTTACATCCAACTGGAACCTTTCCCTTAGGAAGATCAACAAGTTCCCATGTGCCATTTTTGTGAAGGGCATTAATTTCTTCCCTCATGGCATTTGTCCATTCAGGAACTGAAAGAGCTTCTGCCACATTCTTAGGGATAGGGACACTGTCAATAGAGGTAAGGAAGGCACGGAATGAGGATGAAATGTTCTCATAGGAGACAAAGTTGGAAATGGGATGTTTAGTGGTGCACAACCTAACACCCTTCCTGTGAGCAATAGGACGGTCAAGATCATTAGCAGTAGAGGAATCATTTTCAATAGATTCAAGGACATCATTGGGAGCCAAAATACCTAAGTGAGTATGATCCTCCCCCAAGGAGTCTGGTGGCACTGGAGGTACAGCTTCTGGATTCTCTACAGCTCTCGAATTTGGTTGGCCTTTGCGACGACGAGAAAAAACACGAAAAGGTGGAGGGTCAAGGAGAGAGGGAATCTGAACCAGTTTCTCCTCATGCCTACACTCCCCCTGAGGAGAAACAGGATAGAAGGCTCATCTTCAAAGAAAGAAACATCCCTTTTGAGTGAAGGAGTAACCAAGAAATATGCAAGGGATAGCACGAGAATCCAATTTCCCATGGGTGGGAGACAGATTTTGAACAAAACACCGGCAACCAAAGACACGAGGAGGAATAGAAAGAAGGGGAGCCTTAGGAAAGAGAAGTTGATGTGGGGCTTTGTACTCTAACCGACGAGAGGGCATACGGTTTATAAGGGAAGTGGAACAAAGAACTGCTTCAAGCCAAAACCATTTGGGAACATTCATATGTAGTAAACCTCGAACCACTTCAAGGAGATGTTGGTTCTTCCGTTCGGCCACACCATTTTGTTGTGGTGTGCGGGCACAAGAGCTACAGCGAAGGGAACCATGCGAAGCAAAAAATTCCGTGAGGTCACTATGAACAAATTCTTTTGCATTGTCTGATTGGAAAATTTGGATTTCAGTTTGAAATTGAGTGAAAACCATCCGCTGGAAATCTTGAATGATTTTTGGTACTTCTTCCCTAGTTCGCATCGGGTATACCCAAGTATATCTAGAATAATCATCAATGAGGGTAATGAAATACTTGTAGCCACTCTCAGATGTTTAAGTAACAGGGCCCCACACATCAAAATGAACAATGTGAAATGGAGATTCAGATTTACTATTTCTTTGAAGAAAATGAGTTCTACAATGCTTACTCAACTGACACGTTTGACAAGAAAAATCAGAAACAGACATTGACTTAAACAGTTCTGGGAATACAACTTTCAAAGACTCAAAAGACAAATGACCAAGACGACAATGCCATAAATAGACTTTTTTCTTACAGGACTGACTCATAGACTCTGTAACATGAAGACCAGCCTTATTCTCCAGCATGTAAAGTCCATCAGCCATACGACCCCTACCAATCGTCCTCCCCAAGGCCAGATCCTGAATCACACAATGAGAAGGGAAAAAAGTCACTGAGCAATTCAAGGAATTAGTAACACTACTAACAGAGAACAAATTAATGGGAAAATTTGGAACATGAAGAACATCAGAAAGGGTAAGGCCAAGAGGAAGAGAGAGAGTTCCTTGACCAGCTATGGAAGAGTATGATCCATCGGCTAGTCTCACCTTGTCTCTTCCAGAAAGTGGGTGATAGGTTTGAAAGTAAGAGGACGTACCAGTCATATGTTTTGATGCTCCAGAATCAATGATCCATGGAGAGTCAGGGGTGTGAGAAGCAACATGGAAAGCAGTGGCAGGGTTACCTGACGTAGATGCAAATGAGGTTGAGGGAGGAGCATCCATTTGACGAATTGCTCTACCATAGAGCTCTAAATGGTCACGGAAGGAATTCATAATGTCCTCCCTCGGGTCAAGTCTAGTGAGATGTGTCTGAGTCACAGTAGAAATGGGGGGCTGATTCTCCCGAGTAGCCATGTTGGCCATGTGATGTTTCTTTGTACTTTGTTGTCCGTACTTCTTATTCACCTCTGAACCTTGCTTCTTAAGTCAGATCTTGAGCCCATTTTGGTTTCCCATGAAGATTCCAACAGGTATCTTTGGTGTGTCGAGGTTTCTGGCAATGAGTGCACCACAATTTTTCCTTATCTTCTGTTTTTTTCTGGAGATCCCCTTTCCGGGAAGAAGATCCCACACCAGTAGATACACCCCCTTTTGCAACTAACACAACAACATCCCCACCAGGGCTGTTCATCAAATTTCTCCTGCTTTCTTCAAACTGTACAAGAGCATAGACTTCCTGAACAGAAGGGAGATCCTTAGAGCTGAGAATCTGAACCCTGATAGATTCATACATAGGATTCAGACCATGTAAGAATGCAAACACCCTTTGCTGGGAGACAAGCTGTTTGTACTTAGCATCCTCATCACACTTCCAATCCACACTCTGGTAGTGATCCAACTCCTTCCAAACAGATGTTAAGTCAGAGTAATAGACCGATAAACACCTCTCCCCCTGTCTACAAGTAGAAGATGCTGCCTGCAGTTGATAAATTTTGGCATAGTGTTGCAATTCTGAATATGTAGACTTTGCTTGTTCCCAGATTTCATTCGCAGTTTCAGCCCACGTGAAATTCTTCCTGATTTGAGGTTGCATGGAAACCAAGAGCCAGGACATAACAATACTGTTCTCCTGATTCCATCTATCATATTCAGCACTCCCGGAGGATGGTTCTTTTATCCTCCCATTAATATAGCCCATCTTCCCCCTTGCAGTGATGTGTAATTTGATCCCTCTTGACCACTCCAGGTAGTTTAAACCATCAAGAGGGACAACAGCCATAGGAAAGGATAGGTCACCCCCACCCATTCCATTCAGCATTGAGGAAACTCCAGATGTGGCTGAATCTTCACTGCCCATGATATCTGAATAAAAAGTTGAAACAGCAACCAAAAAAGTACAGCCATACAAGACTATTTCAGAGATAGGTCCTTCTGACCACCGGTTTCACTGAGAACAAAAGAAAGAGCACTGCTGTTGCAGTACAAGAACAGGTCCTTCTGACCTACAGTTTCACTGAGAACAAATAACAAACTGAACACTACTGTTGCAGTACAAGAACAGGTCCTTCTGACCTACAGTTTCACTGAGAACAAATAACAAACTGAACACTACTGTTGCAGTACAAGAACAGGTCCTTCTGACCTACAGTTTCACTGAGAACAAACAACAAACTGAACACTGCTGTTGCAGTACTGAAACAGGTCCTTCTGACCTACGGTTTCACTGAAACAAGTCTGCACACTGTTGTTGCAGTACAAGAACAGGTCTGAATGACCTACTTAGTAAGGCCGATAGCTAACCAGTCAAAGAGATCAATAGGGTAGCCGAACAGTCAATTAATAAGATTAATATTGAGCAGACAATTAGTCGGCTAAAACATACCATCAACAGTCCACAATACCAACAAAAAAAGGTTTGAATACAGTTACTGTGTTAAGGAATACAGTCACTTAACAGTAGGGCAGCCGAACAGTTCATCAGTCGAACAGACAACAGTAGGGTAGCCGAACAGTCATCAAACAGTTCAGCAAACAATAGGCATCCGGACAGACAAGGATGATAGTACCTCTTTTAGTTTCAGATGATAGTCTCCCTTATGGTAAACCAGAACTCCTTGACTGTAAACCAGAGCTCCTTCTACGAATCCTCAAACAATAGGCAGTCGAACAAAAGATGAACAATACTTCTTTTAGTTTCAGATGATAGCCTTTCTGAAGACGGAACACCCTCTACGAACTGCAAGCAATAGTCTCTCTACAGTCGAGCAGATGGATGCAACAGTAGTTCGATTGGAGACAAAAAACTCTAATGCAACAGTAGTTTCTGGGCTGGAATACGAAAAGACTTTGTAACTTCTGGGTCAAACTGATTTCACCAGATTAGGAGTTCTATTGGAGACAGCACTGGATGCAACAGTAGTTAGCTTGACACCACCCTTCAGGCTTGGACGACTTGCTCTGATACCATGTTGAGCAAGAGCAAGTGAAGAGAGGAGAGGAGAAGAGAGAAGAGAGGTGAGTCAAGTGACTGAAAGCCCTCCAGAACTTAGGGGGCGAAAGAATGATTTTATTATTTATACTAGTACAGTCGAACAATATAAACAGAGGAGAAATTACAACAATACCCTTATGGTACTAAACCTGAATACATACACAACTGTCAACACACTCTACATATTTGCATTTGTACTCCTTCCAAACTAAGCCTTATTTGTGACCCATGATGATAAAAGAAATCATGCTTATTTTTACAAGTATCCTCAAATCTAACTTAACTTTAATCATTCATTAAAATGCCATTGCAACTATGAAAGAACATAGAATGCATCTAGTATCAATAGGATTACTTCAAACATAGACATGTATACAAGCTGTTAGTTTCATCTCAAACAAATCCGAACTGACTTTGCTCAACCAGGTCTCTACATAGGCTAATCCAAGAAACTTTTTCCCTTCTTTTATCATTAAAAAGACATTATTAAGCATAAGAGGAAAAGGGAATATAAAAACACCTAACATCCAATAATAAAAGGGAGCCCTGAATCTATGCCTCAAAGAAGAAAACTGTAAAATACAATAAGGCAATATATATATATATACTAGTAAACATGTACGTGCATTTGCACATGACAGTATCTCCAAGACAAAACTATTTACAATTCATGGGCAGTTTTTGAACAGTTATAAGTGGACAGTTTCTTAACTATTATAAGTGGGCAGTTTTTGGAGTGAGAGTAAAGGACATATACACCCTCCTTATCCTCTTTATGCCCGTTGTATGCTGCTTAGATAAGGGGTAGAAAATGTCCAATGAAAATTCCAGAAAAAAGGGGCATTCACACTTTTATAAGTAATATATATATATATATATATATATATATATATATTATTCATAGGTGACACACTACAATTCAAAATCCCAATTCCAAACCCCAGTCCAACTAGACTATCCACCAAGGAGTTGGCTGATCTAGGTATTCATCTGGATGCGATGATCAATCTGGAAGGCCCAACTAAAAGGTATGATCAAACTAACCATAACCTGAGAGTTGCCGGCCACCTAGCAGTCCCAATCCCCAAAGGATGCATCAGTTTTAGCCCCTGTAATATGCATCATCTCTGCCCTAATAGTCTTTGAGGTGGACGACAAGATGGTACTAGAATCAATCTTAGGAGTATTTTGGATTTCTTTGAGTAACTTTCTGTTCTAGACAAGCTTGATCGAATCATTAATCATACGGAGGACCTGCGAGTGACCATTCAGAAAATTCAAGGGAGATAACTTAGGTTTACCATACTTAACAATAGGGTATCTTTTCTCTTCTCTTTTAGGTCCAATCAGACTTCCATTGTTATTCTGAGATGAGTGGCCTCTTCTATAGCTTCTCTCGAGGGGTAAGTTATTTATGTAGCCCCCCCCCCCCCCCCCCCCCCTCTTAGGTTTCATTTTTGAGAATTCATTAATACAATCCAGCAGTAACCACCCCTCCACATGGAGTAACTTTGGGGTAAAAAAAACATGTTTTAAGGAGAGAATGAATTGAAAATAGTTTTCTGAAGTGGTGCAAGTTTTCCTTATCCTTTTATTCTCAACATGTACCATTATTCTCACTTTTGTCTCTTTCTTCCCTTCTATGTTCTCTCTTGAATTCTAATTCTTTCTATTGCTAGCTTAATTAAGATTTTCTGTTTAGCATTTCTTTCAGATATCAATAAGGCTTCAAATCACTCCTTGGGACCCTCCACACAACCTAAGCCTCTGCCTTCACTTTTTCAATTTCCTTACTCTTAACTTTTGTAGATCCTTTTATCCTTGGAAATTGTTGCCCCTCGGTTAAGATCAGTTCAAATCCCTCTCAAATTTAGTCATTCTTCATTATTCTCCATGGCTATTCACCCTACCAAGCTTCAATACAAAGTTTCAACTAAAACCCTAAGTTTCAGAAGTTTTAGATTTTTTTCTTGCAAAGTAGGATTTTCAACCCTTTGTTCCCAAACTACTTAGAACCTCTTCATATTAAGTCACCCCATACATCTCAATGTTCCAAGTCTGCATACAAAATTTTCATAGAAAAACTGTATTCCTAGACCTATTTTATTGGTTCTTACAAATTTCATCATCCCAGGGAAAGATCAATGAATTATTGAATCTGACCCAGAAACTTTTTTAGGTCAACTTGCATCAGTTCATCCAACTTAGCTCCCATAGGAGTAGGACTACCTGTATTATATCAGACTCCATCATTTATTGGCCCTAAGTAACCAGATCTACTATTCTATCACCTATCTTCTAAAAACAGAAACATTTTGAAAGTAATATCTAATTTTTTATACAATAGCAGGCACACTTGACACTCCTGATTATGGTTTTTTGTTTTTTTTTTTTTTTTTTGAGTGCATACCATATTTCAAAACCTTCGAGATTCTGTGCAACTTGCCACTGCTTCCACCCTATTCACTACAAAATAATTGCAGGCATGTTGCCTGAACCGCTTAAACTGTTATTAGACTGTCATGCTAATAGAGCTTACATAAATCTACAGCTGCATAGATGCTAGGTTAGCTCAATGGTTTTCAAGCCCAGCTGGTTCTCAGAAAAGCATGAACTATACATGCCACTGCCAATCCATGAGTCAACTAAGTCTTGTCCACACCTTTGGCTACAAAGTGGAGCATGAGACTAACATTAGAAATATTTGAGCTTAAGATCAACCCATAACATCATTAAGCTTAAAAATAAAACGATTTTAGTTCTTCAGGCCTAACATAAAGCTTATTTTTCCTCTCATTTCAATATTTGAGAACTTCAGTTAGAATCTAATAATTTCTTCATCTAGAATTTTCACTTATAGAAAAATAAATTTTATTCTGAGAAAATGGTTCACAAAAAGACCATTAAAATCCACCATTTTCTGACTTCTTTTATCTGCAAACAGTGGAATAACATCCTGCCATAATCATCAACCAAAAAGGATACTATATTGTGTATGTGAAGGAGATAATTATGTTTCTTGATTTTATCCACATCAATATAATCCCTTAACATGAAGGAAAACATTTTGGATTTTGTTTTAAAAGTGAAAGGTCAAAGTAGAAGTACCTCATACAAGCGCACAACATTTGGATGTTTTATTAACTTCATTGTCGCTATTTCACGCTTTATCTGTATGTATATAAACAAATCATATCAGAAATGTAATATTATCATGAAACAATTTCCTTTGAAGCTAGCATAAGATATTAATCCTCCAAGATTCAGTGAAACCATTAAGGCAAGTCAATAAAGAGGTATCGGAACATAATGCAAGTAAACCATTAAACCTAAGGTTCATTACCCAATGTTCGTCCTCACCATCTGGGGTCTCAGATGGGGCTAACTGGATCAGACCTAGCCTTCAGCATTTTCCTGCATGAAGTGACCTCTCTCAAACTTGAACTGGCATTCTCAACTTGTCAGCATAAGATTTTACTACTGCACCAAGAAATGGTCCCTAGGTGATTTGGCCTAGGAGTTGCAATATCTTTGCAACTAACTCAAATGTCCAACAACAATCATTCACCAGGAGGTCCAGGACAACTAGGGACAATTTGTTTTGGGGACTCGTTATTTAAAGGCGGCTTTTTGGTTATGTAATTTCTGTACCTATTGTGGCTAGCTGAGGCTATCCACAATTTGAACTTGATGTACACCTCTGTTTCCCATTAATAAAATTTTTCTCTGTTTATTGCTGATCAAAAAAAAAAAACCATTCACCAGATGGATGTGAAGTAAACAGATATACTGGCTTAAGGTTCAGGGTTCAATCCCTACTTCCTATAAAGCTAATAAATGTGAAATGTCGATGAAAAATAGTATCCAGAAAGAAAGGAAGAAAGATAGAAATGAACCACCTGTAATTCGCTGTAGATAAATGTAAATAACTTAAGGGAGAGATTGTTAGATGGCATCAGGTAGCTAGATCGGAGTTTGAAAGTACACACGCAAATTTGCACATGCATTTTAAGAAGATTTTGAAAGAATGAATGGAGGTCATATCATCTTTTGCATTGTTTTTCTAGCATTATATAGATATGATGTAGGGGAAAGGTGTTGAACAGTCCAGAAGCGTGTCAAAAAAATGAATATGGCAGAAATATGAATTAAGATGGATGAATATGAAAACTATAAATGATAGGATCATAATTGAACTTATTTGAAGGAACCTAAGAATAGCTCCAATATGTGATAAAATGAAGAAAGTAGACTAAGATAGTTTGCCCACTCGCAAAGACCATCTACAACACCAGTAAGAAGTGATCTGTTACAAATTGAAGAGCTAGAAGAGCTAGAGCAAAACCAAAAAGGACTTGGGTTGAAATAGTTAGAAATGATTTAAGGGCCCATCATTAACAATCAATATGACACTGAACAGAATGAAATAACAGAATAGGAGTCATGCACTCAAACCCATATAGTTGGGAAAAGGGTTAGATGATTATGACCATAATGATATAGGATATCATCCATCAAAGATACATCTCTTCAACAATAAAGCTACCAATTAAATTGTTTGGAATTGTCACTTCATACATAGTCCAAACAATTGTAAGGAAGTGGCTCTCAACCTCTTTAGCAAACTAGAAAATAGTTCTCCATTTATCAGTTGAGGATTCTCAAGTATGGATAGGGATGACCCATGAACTTTCTGTATTGTCCTTTTTCAGGGAATAGAGCCATGTTCCTTTCAACCTCTAATGGAATCACCAATGCCAACAAAAGCAGAATCTTTCACGTGGA
Organism: Nelumbo nucifera; assembly: GCF_055504915.1. Lineage (NCBI taxonomy): Eukaryota > Viridiplantae > Streptophyta > Magnoliopsida > Proteales > Nelumbonaceae > Nelumbo > Nelumbo nucifera. Next base: position 22,827,874 of record NC_142655.1, on the reverse strand, counting down.
GGGTCTACAATGACATAATAACGAGGCATGGATCATCTGATTTCTTGAAAATAAACATCGCTAATATTTGTTTCCTGCTGGTGAGAGAGGTCAATTTTTTTTTAGTCAATTGGTGGCACAACAAAGCATGGGCTTTTCATAAGATTTTTCAGCAGGAGTTTGTCTCTTCCTAAAAGTACAAAACAGTTCATAACAGATTGGTAGTCATAGTCATAGGCCTCTGGAACCAAAGGCAACAGTTTGTGGAATCCAATTCTAATGGTTTTGATAAGTTACTAGATAAGATAGTATAAGTTGAAATTTTCATGTACAGTTATTCCTTTTAATCTGGTTTGCCCTGTATGTATCAATGGCATGCCATACCTTACTAAAAAAATAGAAAATAGTTTTGGATAAAGGCAGCTTTAAATAAGTGGTTTCCACAAATCATTTTGGGGGTCCGTAAGGAGATTGTATACCCTTAGAAATTTCAACCACTCAAACCGAGCCAATCAGTAAGAAGTACCATCACAGGCACATAATATAACACCATAAATATATTTATCGAAGAAAATAAGTGGAAAAAACTAATGAATGAGCTTCTTTATGTTCAAAACAAAATGAACTACATTAAAAACTGAATAATAATAATAATAATAATAATTCAATATACAGAAGTTGAAATTAAATAGAGAGAAAAGAATAATTCAATAATTATATAGTGATCCAAGACGGACCTGTTCCGCCATCTTGTGTTTAAGAACCTTCTCCTTGTCAAGGATCTTGATAGCCACGGGCTCCCCAGTCTCAGAATTTCTTGCAAACTTCACCTTTGCAAATGTTCCCTCACCAATGGTCCTTCCCACCTCATATTTACCAACTCGACGCTTTACTTTAGGTTGACTCATCTTCCCTTTAAAAACAAATTGCACAAGATTCTTGGAATTAATTGGCAATTGATTGTGCACTGACAAAATCTCCCTTGAAATGCAAATGACACCTTTTAACAAATGCCTCCTAAGAATGAAATTAAGAATGTGAAATTCATCAGTATTAAAGCATTTATAATTGTGACCTTGCTTCAAACTTGTAAAACTGAAAACCAACATGACTATCTGAAATCATGTGGCAAAAGCCATGAAAAGGTATGATTAGCATAAAACCATCAAACTCATTCAGAAGTTTCCAACACTAAAGGGATTAATTTATAATTGTACGTATTACAATTACAGCCACTCCAACCATTAAATTTTACACCTCCTACCCAATCTCAGAGACAGCAACTAAAAAATCTGACAGTTCAATCTCAGAATTCTTTCTACCTTAAAATTTTAACAATTCTTCTTATAACAAAACCATGGAAATCCTATAGTTCAAAGGTGAAACAGGAGAATCATGCTGAATCATGCTACAGGCCCTATTTCCAACAAACAACAGATAATGAACCTGAGGCAACATATTAAAACAGAAAGCCTAAAAGCACATTCTGTAGAGTAAGAGTGAAGATCATCTGAGAATAACTGGCCTTCTTCCCAATGAACAATGAATAGAGTTTTGTTCAAAACTAAAATACAATAAGCACTACATTCAGAAACAAAAATAGATCCAGAATTTAAAAAAAGTAAAAATTAAATCAAAGAGGAGTCAAGATCAACAACCAAAATGCCTTCAATCATTGAAAATAACAATTAGTCATTCACTTTTTCAGGAGTAAGCACGAGCATCGTGCATTAGATTCAAATTACTTTGAATGCCAGATTTAGAATACAACAGCAAACCAATCAACACCAACAATTCAAAAACAAATTCAGAAGATGTGAACCAAGCTCTCTGTACCCTCCCCTACACGAAAAAAATCATCAATTTACATTGAAAATAAAAAGATACCAACATTTTATAATTCAAACCATCACAAAAGAGTAAACACAGTAAAGTTCAACATCCCGGTTTCAAAATCAGACACAACAACTCGGAAGCCACTAACCCCACTAAAAATCTCCCAACAGAAAAAACATAACTTCACTAAATTCCAGTTCCTCACGCCTACCAAAAAAAATCTCCAGTGCCTTGCCTTATAATTTGATAACGTAAAAGACCCAAAAGAACTAAAAATAAGTTCATCACCAGCCTAAACCCAGCTACAGGATGATCTTCCAATAAAACCCATACAAAAAATTCTGATATTTTTATCTAATTAAAATAAAAAAGAACCAATTAAAAACAGACGGAAAAGGAGGAAAGTAAGAAACAAACCGGAGATAATTCCTTGCAGATCAGCTTCAACGGGCGACAAAGCTCAAATCCAACCAAATCCCAGCACAGAAAGCTTTTATCTCACAAAGCCCCTTGAAAGTTACTATCTTTTCTTGCAGAAACCAATTAAAGAATACAGAACCAAGAGCACAGAAGCTTCAAGTCAAGAAAAAAACAATCTATCTATGTACGAGAAAACTGAATTAAATGGTGAGAAAAAAAGAGAAGATGATATCCTTTAAGCTCTACAGAAATGATGACAATTGTACCCCCAAAACAAAAGAAATGATGATAAGAAGCAGAGCTGGTAATTATCAATTATGTTGGCTTAAGGAGTTGGGTTCGGTCAAGAATCAAGATGACAGGAGTATTTACTCTTGAGTCTTGAGACTACAAAGGACAAGCATGACTCTGTTTCTACTGAACAGAGAAATGAATGACTGGAATTGCCTACTTTGAGTGCATATGGTCCATGTGTTGTTGTTTTTCTCTCTCCTCGCCCCTCTCTCTCTCTCTCTCTCTGTACGGTTGTTGTTGTAATTATGATACTGCCACCCTACATGGAAAGCGACAACAGACCTTTCCCCTCGTAATCCACAAGTATCCCATATATTTAAACTACATGGAACATGATGTACATCCGGTCCCGATGCCATACGCATGGCCCACCTCTTCCACCAATCGAATGGTCAAGCGTAAAGCATCGTAGAGATGGGTGAAATCGCAAGCCACCGAGAAGGAACAAGGCGGAAATGAGGAGGAAATTTCTCAACGATATCTCCTCTTTGTGGCATTTGATATCTGCCTTCGGTAGTGCCAAGGAGACCAACCTATTTCCACGTAACTCTCACGAACGCATCCTGCGCCAATGATCAGGAATACTGTGTGGGGCCGCCTATTATAGATGTGCGGTCCCTGATGCATGCAATATATTAATAGATACTACTATAGCCGGATATATTGTTTCAATGATTGAGAGTGATAGAAAGGTAGGACCGGCCGACTAAGAAAGTGAGAAGAACCTTTAATTTGACTAACGATGGATTCACCAGCGGGTGAGTCATTTGCTGTCTGTATGTGACCACGTGGCAAATTAAAATCACTCCTATTAAAGTAGGCTACGTTTGGTTTGAAGGAAAAGGTAGGAAAAGGAAGGGAAAGTGAAAAATTATATTTCCCTACTTTTTCCTTCAAACCAAACACATCCTTAAAACTGGTTTTGTATAGAGAAATTGGACCTACTGTGAGGTTGACCTGTCACTCAAGCTGGTGGGTATCTCCTGTAAATTGAAGGGAGGGATATTTGGGACCTGATCTTGCAGGAATTCATTTGGTTATGTTGGACCACAGGTGACTTTGTCACTCATGAATTTGCAATTCATGTGGTTATGATGGAAGAGAGACGACTATGTGGCTCTTTCTGTGATTTTTTATATATATTTTGAATTTGCATGTGAGAGAATAGGCGTGTCTTCTTTATCATTTTTGTCAGAAAGTATAATATCGGAAAAAACTTATAACCAATCAACTAGTATCATAAAAGAGGTGATTAATGAGGTAGTATTTATCACAATTTACCAGGGGTGCTTTGATTGGTCAATTTACTTCTAGGTCGTTCGTTATTCGGTAAGTTACTTACCCAGGTACATTTAGCCATGTTCTTTTATTTCCCATATAAATAAGGCAAAGACTATTTAGTCATAAAAATCCATTATTAGAAGGGGCATTTTTGTCTCATTCAAGTGTCGGTAACTTTCCCCCAACAGGAAAATAAACTTTCCCTATTCCCCATATAAATCTGAAAAAAGAACATGTGATTCTTGATCAATGGGAATCAAAATCCCATTGACCAATTTTCCCCCCTCTCCAAATCCAGAAAAAAAAAATGCCCCCCCTAGTACCATGTCTTTCTGGTATCATAGATTTTTCCCTCTTTTTTATATTTTAGTGTTTTTTTCTCTTTTATCTTGTTTTCTATTAAAAGATACAAGTGCGATGCATGATGTGGTGTTAAAAGATGCCCATGTTTTATAGGGAGTTGTTTGGTTTAAAGGAAAAAGTAGGGAAAGTAAAGAAAAGGTAGGGAAACCTTTACAATTTCCCTTCCTTTCCCTACCTTTTCCTGCAAACCAAACACAACCTTAGGGAATTCTAACTTCACAATTACTCTCATAGAAGTTCTAGGATTGGGTTCTGGATATAGTTTCCTCTCAGGACTTGGACTCTTCTATTCGTAAGGAAATTTTGAATTTGTTTCTTACTACTATAACAATGCTGTTCATGGTGCTAACACTGTTCATGCCTCATCTGTAACTTGGAATGCACACAGATTATGCTAGGAGAGGAAGGAAGTGAAGAACTTGGTGTCATCTCCCCAAAGAGTCAGTAGGCTGGCTCCATTGACAACATATGTCCCAATCAGAGATCATGTGCTCCAAGATCCTTTAGCCAAGATATTTGTAGATGGTGTTTTTAAACGCAATGAAAGGTCCAACTATGGAGCAGTTTTTGTTGACATTCAAGCAAAGTTTTATAGCGATTTGTCATTAAAACATTGCATCAGACATTCCAACTCTTGTTTGTGACATTCAAGCAAAGTTTTATAATGATTTGAGGATTCAATGGTTTCAAATTCCCTGGAACTGGAATCGAGTGGCCCATTTTTTGGAAAGTAGTTATTGCATACATTCTAGTCTATGCGCCAATTCTAGTGCCTTACTGAGCTTTTATCTTCTTTATCTATGTTGTGTAATTCGAACATGTTTGATGGTTTTCTATTAATTTAAAGTTTCGCTTACCAAAAAATAGTTCTGCCTCTCTCTTTCTCTCTCTCTCTTGTCTCTTCCTCCTCTTCTGACTTGAGCATTAGAGAATTTTTCCCAAGGAATAACTTTAGGCTATGTTTGGTTTGAAGGAAAAAGTAGGGAAAGGAAAGGAAAAGTAAGGAAAGTTTTACAAATCATGTATAGGTTTTCCTACCTTTCCCTTCTTTCCCTACCTTTTCCTTCAAACCAAACATAGCCTTAGGGCCTCTGATAATTTCAGGATTTGTAGGTTCTCATGGGCCTAGATTTTCCATTATTTTCCTTTGTTGCATATTTGAATAAACACAACTGATGTCATCTGTGGAAACAACCAATCTAGGGCTTATGGTGTAGAAAACGTAGAACACCCAACCTCAATGATAGAAGGAGAAGTCAATGTTCAAAATTTTGACACATATTGATCTGTATCAATATGTATCGTACCATGGGCTTCCCAATATACCCCTTGTGAACGTCGATAAAATACCGGTCATTCACTTCCTGGAAAAATGTTTAGAATCACCACCCACCAAAATCACAAAGTAGGGAGTGATGGGTCTCCCAAATCATTGCAAATAAACCACAAAAAAATTACTCTCGGCCTTGTCACCATAGAGAAAGAGAGAGAGGGGGGGGGAAGGGTTAGGCACTCCTTTGCACAAGTACTACTTCCATTCCCTGAAATCACACAAGAAGAAGGTGGTAAAAGAAGAAATTTGTCTTCCACCTACAATGGAAGGGCACTTCTGTAACCGAGCATCTCTTCCTTCCCATTTAATCCCCTTTTAGGAGAAGGGGCCTGAGCAAAGGGTGAGACAACATCCCACCCCATTTCTATTAGAACCCCTACAATCGTATTTAGTTGATCAGCTGGAAATGGGAGAGAACCCTCGAATTGCTTCCTCCAATTGCAAGAAGACACTCTTATCTTCAAGAAAACCCAAGAAAAGCAATAAAAATAAAAGACAAAAACTGCAAAGGAGATGAGGTATGAACCTTACCTCTTGTAGCCTTCAAAGAAATAAATTGATGCAACTATTCCCCTCCATTGTGCCTCCCTCTCTTTCTACTCACTCAACCTTTCTCCCCTCTTGTGTCTCCCTTGCTTCTCTCGGCTCAGATCTACCCAGTCTTCCCTCACATGTTTCACACTTCTGAAAGAATGGTAGGATCCATCTAATGGACGCCAAGAAGGTTGCGGAATGGGTGGGCGAATTTTAAAAATTTTCCTACCTTCTTCTAACTGGGAATCATATTCCCTAAATTTAGAATTCAATATTCAAGGATCTTACTTGAACCATAATCGAACCAGATCTGAACCAAAAGCAAAAGGGAGGAATGTACTTGATCCGGAGAAGCAGTATCTCCCAAAATTGGTGTTCACGCCCAAAGAATAAACCAAGATCCGCTCCTGCTGAAGATGACACAGCTGTGGGTGGAATGGAACCAGCAAAGTGCGTCCTACACATTGGTTCCTTCGCAAGAATCCTCTGGAAACTCTGAACACCGAATCTTCTTCAGTCTTTTCTGCAAGACTAATGTCAAGAACTGGTTTCTTGACTTCTTTCCTCTACAAAGATCGAATCTTGTGAGAAGCAATGGCGGCGGCGGCTGGAGGAGAACTCCAAGGGCGAAGACAGAAGAATTGCTTCTCTTCTCTCTGGAGTATGAATGAGATCTAATCTCTATTCGCAGGAAGCTTTCTTGCTTTTTCGAAAACCCCTTGGTTCGAAATCTGATATTTTTCACTCTTAGGGTTTCTCCTCCTTTCTTCTTGATTAAGAAACCTCCTCCTTAGGAGTTATCCCAATCCAAATCAGTATTTGGATAGGGATTATCTTAATCCTATCTGCATATTAAGTTAGCTTACGCCTGTTCTTATCAGGAGGTTACCAGATTCAAATCTGATTTGAATTTGGTCTCCCATAGTGGATAAGGTAAAAAGGCCCTATCCTTTTGCTAACATAATCTCAGATCCGCCCCATAGATGGGTGATCACATCAGCCCAGCTCGAAATGGGCTTTCGGCCCATTAAGTGTTCAGTGCTTAATTTGTTTCCAATATGTTGCCCAGTTGGGCTTCTTTGTATGGCGTGGGACCCAAGCATTGATCTACACACCAGCCACATGGGTTCGGCTCAGCCTTTATTACAAGGCCCAGCCGAATTCACTGAAAAGCTCAATGAACCCCTGAGCCCATCACATGGACCCTATGGGCCCAACACTTACATTAAGTGGTCCCTGGGCCAAGCCATCTAATAAAAACCTAGGGACTGTGGGCAGGTGCAAGATTAGCCCATCAGGTACTATCCTAAATGGTCTTACACTTAACCTCTCAGCCCTTAATGATCAAGCACTGCCCGACAAGAGAGGACCTCTCCCTCGGCTACAAGGAACAGTGCCGCACTCTCCACTCACATGGATCTCGGGAATTAAAACCATTTGCAAACATTTCGAAACCGTACATATATATATATATATATATATTAATTTTGCAAAACAAAATTCCAACGATTGAAATCAACTGCCGGTAGTTTGGTTTCCATCAGAGAGAATGCATCCCGATCATTACCCTTTGTCCGACATAGGGGCTGATCCTGTCACTATGATCACCCACTCAGATGAGTTCTCAGACTGTCCCAACATACCCAGGTTTTGATCCCCATCTAAGGATCTCACTGATTGGTATATCAAAGACAGCCCGATCCGACACCTAGTGAAGTGTCATAATCGAGTCTAGGGGTCAGGTGTAACTTTCCAGTTTTGCCCATCTATCTCCAAGGTCCAGGGCAATACTGGAAATCTGGTTCGGTTCAAGGATTCAAGTAATCCCATACTGCATGTGCCTTGGGTCTCACCCTGGTAGCCGAGATAGGCCATCCCAACACTTGATGGCACACCAGTATCAGCCTTGGCAGGATAAATCTCCCCAGACTTATCCAATGGCTGTGAACATTTAAAACTAACACGGGTTTCTATAAGTGTCCAGTTTTAGGGTCTTACACAGAATCATACCAAACAACATGAATCAAACATGCACTTTATTTATTTACACTAAATAACAAAAGTACATCAAATCGGATTGAAGCTAAGGGCATACAAAACTGTCTAACAGCTCCCACTTGCACTTAGGTCCAATCTGGTACAAGCCGGAGTCCCATACTTTCCACGTGTTTCTCAAGCACCTTCTGTGTCAGTGGCTTAGTCAATGGGTCTGCCACATTATCCGCTGATGCTACCTTCTAAATTAGGACGTCCCCTCTACCAACGATCTCCCGTAGTATGTGGTACTTCCTCTCGATGTGCTTTGACCTCGAGTGGGCCCGAGGCTCTTTAGCCTAGGCGATCGCTCCATTGTTGTCACACAACAACGGGATGGGTGATGTGTTGGACGGTATCACTCCCAATTCGTGTATGAATTTCTTCATTCACACGGCTTCCTTGGCAGCTTCACTTGCGGCAATGTACTTGACCTCGGTTGTGGAATCTGCAGTGGACCCCTGTTTGCTGCTTTTCCAGTAAACAGCACACGATCCTATTGTGAAAACATACCTAGATGTAGACTTTCTATCATCTGGATCCGACTGGAAATCGGCATCGGTATACTCTAGAATTTGTAGTGAACTACCATCGAATACCAGACAAAACTCTTTTGTCCTTCAAAGGTATTTGAGTATGTTCTTCACAGTAGTCCAATGCTCCTGCCCTGGGTTGGCTTGGAATCTGCTTACCACACTCACCGCCTGAGCAATGCCCGGGCGAGTGCACAGCATGGCATACATGATGCTCCCCACGGCTGAGGCATAGGGAAAATCTCTCTTGCTCTCAATCTCCTCAGAAGTCTTTGGAGACATCTTCTTGGAGAGAGTGACTCCATGCCTGAAAGGAACGTTTCCTTTCTTGGAGTTCTCTATGCTGTATCTTTTGACAATTTTGTCAATGTAAGCAGCCTGGGATAATCCAATTATCCGCTTCGATTTATCTCTATAGAGTCGAAGACCCAGTATATATGAAGCTTCTCCAAGATCTTTCATGGAGAACTACTGTGATAGCCATACCTTGACCGAAGTCAACATTCCTACATCATTCCCAATGAGTAGGATATCGTCCACATACAACACCAAAAATGTGATCTTATCCCCACTGGACTTCCTGTAAACACAGGGCTCATTCGGATTCTGCTCAAAGTCAAACGTTTTGACAGCTGAATCAAAGTGGATGTTCCAACTCCTAGAAGCCTGCTTAAGTCCATATATGGATCTATTAAGTTTACATACCATGTGTTCCTGACCAGCAACAATGAAGCCTTGCAGCTGCTGCATGTAGATATCTTCACTAAGATCTCCATTCAGGAACGCAGTTTTGACATCCATTTGCCAAATCTCGTAGTCATGGTACGCTGCTACAGCTAGCAGGATCCTTATGGATTTGAGCATGGCCACGGGCGAAAATGTTTCCTCATAATCGATGCCTTCTTTCTGAGTATACCCTTTTGCCACCAAACGAGCTTTGTAGGTCTCAATCCTGCCATCGGGGCCCTTCTTCCTCTTGTAGATCCATTTGCAACCAAATGCTTTTACCCCGGAGGGCGGATCTACTAGAGTCCAGACTCCATTGGTCTCCATTGAGTCCATCTCAGCTCTCATGGCCTCCACCCACTTCTGGGAATCTATGTCTAACATAGCTTCCGCATAAGTTACGGGATCCTCCTCACTAGTCAAGGCTTCCACCAAGTAACTATCCTAGTCAAAACCATATCGGACCGATGGTCTGGATACCCGGGTGGACCTTCTAGGTTGGTCATTACCTGGAATTTGTGGGACATCTCCCACTACTCCTGAGCTCTCCTCATCAATAACTATTTCCTGACGATGGGTGTCTAGGATGTATTCGGTTTCTAAGAATTGGGCATTTCGACTACAGAACACTTTCTGCTCACTTAGGTCATAGAATAGATAACCCACCGAATCTTTTGGGTAGCCTATAAATAGGCAATGACTGGTTTTAGACACCAACTTGTCCGCACTTGTTCTTTTAACGTGTGCAGGACAACCCCAAATCTTCAAGTGTCTTACACTTGGCTTCCTTCCGGTCCAAAGTTCATATGGAGTTTTCGGAACTGATTTGATTGGAACCCGATTCAGCACGTAGATAACAGTCTCTAATGCGTATCCCCAAAAGGATGTGGGTAATTCTGAGTGTACGAGAAGTGACCGGACCATGTCCAACAAGGTCCTATTCGTCCTCTCTGAAACTCTGTTGAGTTGAGGTGTAGCAGGAGGAGCTAGTTGTGACACTATCCCATTATCCTTCAAGTAGTCCCTGAATTCGTCAGAGAGATACTCGCCACCTCGATCCAATCGAAGGGCCTTAACTTCTCTCCCTAACTATTTCTCGACTTCCTGTCTGAATTCTTTGAACTTTTCAAAGGATTCAGACTTGTGTCTCATTAGGTACACGTAACCATATCGTGAAAAATCATCTGTAAAGGTGATGAAATACATGTGTTGATTCCATGTCCTAACACTCAGGGGACCACATACATCAGTATGTATTAGGTCAAGTGTGCCTGTAGATCGTTCAGGCTTACCGTCAAATGGCCGCTTAGTCATCTTACCTTGAAGGCAAGGCTCACAAGTGGGAATATTTTCTACGGTTAGAAAATCCAAAGGACCATCCTTTACCAGCCTTGTGATTCGGTCAACACCGATATGGCCAAGTCGGTAATGCCAGAGGCACGTGGGATTTACTGTATCACGATTCCTTTTCTTGGGATTTTTTATCGACGTAGTTTCGGTTAAGTTAGTTTTCAGAGAAGGATGTAGAACATAAAAACCGTTCTCTAGTTCCCCGCATGCGATGAATTTGTTATTCCGTTTAACAGTAATCACAATACTAAAATAAACAGTATATCCATCAGCACACAGTTTAGAAACAGAAATTAAATTTCTTCTCAAGTTCTGTACATAAAGACAATCTTTAAGTACAAGTACTCCTTCTCTAAAAACTAATTCTACGGTTCCTATCGCCGCAGCTGCGACACTTGTAGTCGTTCGAAAGAATAGTGTCACTTCGCCTTCACTCAATCTTCTGCTAACTTTGAACCCCTGCAGTGAGTTACACGCATGAGTTGAAGACCCGGAGTCAACACACCAGGACACAGAAGTAACTAACATATTAGTTTCTATGACACAAGTTTCGATGTTACCTTTCTTAGATTCCAGGTAGGCAGGACAGTTCCTTTTCCAGTGGTTGGTCTACTTGCAGAAGTGACAAACATCAGATGCCTTGTTTTTCTTCTGCTTCTTAGGCTTGGCAATTTTCTTCTGGGGCTTCTTTGCCTTTCTCTTTTTCTTGCCTGATTTGTTAGCTTCAGCAAGCATAACCACAGGCTCATCCTTCTTAAGTAGATCCTTGGCCCTCTGCAACATATTGCTGAGTTCCTGGACGCTGACATTCAACTTATTCATATTGTAGTTCATTGTGAACACATTAAAGGAAGAGGGCAAAGAATTCAGGATGGCATCCACTTGCATGCCAAGATCTAGCCCGGATCCAAGAGCTTCTAGTTCGTTAATGTAGCCCATCATCTGAAGACAATGGTCATGAACTTTCTGCCCCTTGGACATCTACGCGGTCATGAACAATTTCAGGACCTTCTGTCGAGTAGAACGGTTATGCTCTTCATACATTGTCTTTAGACTGTCCAATATGTCCTTGGCTAATTCGATCTAATCGAACTGCCTCTGTATTGAGTTGTCTAGTGAGGCAATGACAAAACAGCGGGCTAGGGAGTTCTTATCCTCCCAATCTTGGTAGTCCCTCCTACGGGCCTCAGAAGCCCTATCACCCGGACGTTCCGGGGCAAGATTTTTCACCATCTTATCTAACTTTTCGGAAGTTAGGACTAGTATAAGATTTCTGTACCAGTCGGCATAGTTTGGGCCCTTAAGCTTGTTATCGTCTAGAAGCTTTGCGAATTGACCGTTTGCCAGCAAAGACGTTAGTCCACAACCTTAGTTTGATTCATGTTATTTACATAGACATGGTTTTTTAATCTATGTTCCATTCCCATTTGTTCATCTCTGAGATTTCCCTCCTTTCTCAGTGATGGAGACGACGAAATGTCTCTGGAAATGTGGGAAATCACATGGGGTGCATGAAGCCAACTGTTTCAGCTGCATAACCCCACCACCTTTCTGTGATGGATCATATCCACTCATCAAATGAGTTTCCCATTGGCCTCTGTCAGACAAGGTTCAAAGCCGTTTTTCAGGTAAACCTTTCTGTACAGTGAGTGCTTACCCATCATATTCAGGTTACGCCAAGGTACCATGAAAGAGTTCCCATTTTCTAGAGAAGCCCCTCCCACATCGGTCTATGACGCCCCTATCATCTTATGAAACACTCTGACAGATCCAACAGGAAATGGATAGTCCAATTTTATGGTGTGTTTCCTCATTACTGAAGGACCCATCATTGTGCTAATGACGGAAGGCCTTTAGAGAGTCCATCATATGGATCTCCCTATCACATGCACTCAAATCGGATTGAAGCTAAGGGCATACAAAACTGTCTAACAACTTCCCCTTGACCTCTCTTCTCTTCCAACCTCTATTCTCTCATCCAATTCCCTCTTTAAAATCCTCTCCTCTGACCTCCCTTTCTGCCACAACATGCTCTCTCTCTCTCTTGCAAGAGAACGAAAGACTCTCAAAGACCCTTCTCACCGGTTCAATTCGGGCCCTTCCTCCCTTTCTCCACTGACATGCTCTCTTTCTTTCAAGAGAATGAATGACTCTTAAAGACCCTCCTCACTGGTTCAATTTGGACCCTTCCTCCCTTCGTCCCTTTCTCCATTGACCTCTTTTCTTGGGAATGGAGCCTCCTATTTATAATAGAAGGGAAGGGGAGGTTTTGCCAACTCTCAAGATGGGAGGGGGTTTTAGCAAGTTAGGGTTTAAAGGGATAGGAGGGTTCAATTACTTAGGGTCTAAAGGGTAATTTCATAATTTTTGGGGATAATTTGCTAACATTAAGGCAATTTTGGTGATTTGGGGTTTGAATAGGCAAGTTTAGAGAGGTATTTGGGTAATTTGAGGAATGAAGGGCATTTTGGTAATTTTAGGTTTGAAGGGTATTTTTGGAAGTTTAAAAGGAGGGGTGTTTTGGTAATTTGGTCAAGAGGTATTTTAGGAATTTGGAAGAAGGGGTATTATGGTAATTTGGGTAAAGGGGTACTTTGGGAATTTGGAAAATGGGTATTTTGGGAATTTGGAAGAAGGGGGCATTTTTAGGCTTTAAGTATCAAGTAAGATCAACAATGGATTTTGTCATTTTGTGGATTTGGGTTCTTGGAATTATCTAGGTTTCGGTAAGGTCAGAATGGTTGATCGGTATTTGAGGGTGGGTTAGGGGTCAGACAAAAGACCAAGCAAAAATTGGGTGTTGACACCCCTACAGGGGGTGTTCCGGGGTCTAACATGGTTCAAGGGGTAGACAAGCCTTAAACCAACCCCTCTGAACTAGGTTGGAAAAATACTAAATAAAAGGGATGCGAGGGGTGCATCAGGCTGTATCGATATTTTGAACCTTGAGAGAAGTAAAGATCTCAAAACGCTTCTACTCCTTGAAGTAAGGATGAGAAAAAGAACTAAAAAACCAAACCAACCAAGAAAACCGACCAAAACCAAACCAAAAAACGGTTAACCGAACCAGTCGATTTGGTTTCGGTTTGATATTATTAAAAAACGGATAGTTCCGATTTGGTTTCGGTTAACCTTTTAAAAAAACGGCATTAACCGAACCAACCGATATATACTAAAAATATATATTATATATAATATATTATATAATGTATAATTTATATATTATATTTTTAAAATCAAATAAAGGATTCAATTTTAACCTAATCGGCCTTTTCCCTTTCCCTCTTTGAGCTCTCTCAGTTCTCTTCTCTCATCTCTCTTCTTCCCCAACGGACCGACGGCCTCCGCCCTTTGACCAAGTCACTGACGTCCAATGACCTCTGGGCTCCGAGCCTCCAACCGACACGCCAACTGTCTCAGTGTCTCTCACTCTCAATTCTCTCTCTCAGACTCTCATATCTTCTTCTTCTTCCCCAATGGGCTAGATCGACCGACGGGTAGATCCATGGAGAGAAGAGGAAATACTTGCACTCTACTAAGTTTTTCCCCTTCAAAATGAAGAGCAAGAAGAAGAGAGGGAGATGATTCGAAGTATGGAGCTCCCAGGACTCAAATCCACTTTCGAACTAGTATATCCATGGAGGGAAGAGGAAATACTTGCGCTCTTGAGAGCTAGATCTAGCATGGAAACTGGATTTCCTGACTTCATTTGGGAACATGTTTCCATGTATGTATCTTATTATTCTCATGATTCCTTCTTGTTTAAATTGTTATGACTTCATTTAGGGTTCTTTTTTTTCTGTTTTTCTTTTCTCTTCAGAGTTGAATGATGAAAAATTTAGGAAATGCTTGAAAAACCAAGGTTTTTAGGAAATGCTTAACATTTGGGAACTGTTAACAAAAATGCTTAATGAAAAATTTAGGAAATGCTTCAAGGTTTTTCCTTTTTTTTAATTTCGAGTGCATAAAAAAACAAAAAAACCGAACCATGGTTAGCCGGTTGCATCGGTTCAGTTTTGGTTTGGATAATTGAAAAACCAAACAGATCGGTTCGGTTCAAAAAATGTGCTCACCCCTACCTTGAAGGCCACCCCAGGATCAAGTAGTGACAATGGAGTAGTTCAACCAATTCATGCAATAGGTCTAAGCCCTCATCGCCTAGATCCAAGGCTTAGTGCCATCCACCAACAATTGACCTAGGAGCAAAAGAAACGTCCATGAGGCTGACCCACAGGCTCAATTCAACAATGTCCAAAACCAATAAAAGAGTCTAAAAACCAAACAATCTAACAAGCCAATGGAGTTTTAGCACTCCAAGGCCAAACCTAGTTTGGTTCGGGATCAAGTACGAAAGAGATCGGTCATGATAGGAAGATTGAGATGGATGCGAAGCTTAAAGCCATGTTGAGGAAAATGAAGAAGAAAAAGCCAGACATCTTGAATGGCATTGATCTTGCCTAGGAACCCCCATTCATTCAGGACATAATGCTAAAACCCCTTCCACTGTAGTTCAAAATGTTGCAATTCGAGATGTTTGATAGAATGTGGGACTCATTCGATCACTTGGAGAGTTTCAAAGTTTTGATGTTTCTATATGACACCTTGGGAGCTATCATGTGCCAAGAATTCTTGCCTTCCCTATGAAGTTCAACATAGCTATGGTATTTAGGGCTCTAACCTCAACCCATTTAGTTCTTGGGATTAGTTCAATAAACAACTTATAGGCCACTTCATCAATAGAAAAACACACAAGACCTTGACAAACTTAATGGTGGTGAAACAAAAGAAGGATGAATCCCTTAAGGACTATGTATATCACTTCAACACCAAGGCCTTGGAAGTTTGTGACCTCAACCAATCAGTGGTGGTAGCAACAATTATGAATGTTCTAAAGACCTCTAGGTACAACTTCTCCCTATCCAAGAGGCAATTGAAGAATATATTTGAGTTGTAGCTTACTTAAGTAGAAAATAGATTAATGTTGAGGAAGTACATGCAAGCAGGAAGGATGATAAAGATGAACAATATGAGAAAAAATGAAAGGATACAGATGAGAAAAAGCCTTGAGAGAACAAAAAAATAAGTCAACCAAGTCCAAAGATTCATCAAGGGGTCCTCTTTATGGGTTTAAGAAATATACCCCACTTAACACCTTAAGGATCCAAATCCTAATGTAAATCTAGGACAGGGAGTTTGTTTGTTAACTTCAGCAAGAGGAACTGGGACAAGTACTACAAGTTTCATCATGACCACAACCATGATACCGAGGATTGTCACCACTTAAAAAATGAGATAGAAATTGTAATCAAGCAAGGCTACCTTTGAGGTTATGTTTTAGGCAACCAAACAAGTGATGACCAGACAAATGAGCCAACGAGGAACCAACCTATAGCAAGATCCATAGTGTCATCTCTAGAAGACCAACCTTATGTGGGTAGAGCACCTTTGTAAGAAAGGCCTATGATCAACAAATGAAAATCGAGCAAGGACCCTAGAAGAAACCAAAGATCAATGAATCCTCATCAACAATGACAACTTAGATGATATCCTTTTTTATGAGGCCATTTAAGTAGATGACAATCAGCTTGAATCACCTTCAGCCCATGGATGTCCCACAAGTTAGCTTCTCTAGAGAAATGGTGCAATTTAAGTATAACCTCTCCTTCTAACAACAAGGAAAAAACCTCACCAAATCACACTAATGATTTAATTCCTATTATTAAAGGTTAGCCTTCCTTATAATATCATCATTGAGCGACTTAGCTTGAATGCAATGAGGGCCATTATGTTCACTTACCACCTATCGATGAAATTCCCCACTAACCATGACATTAGTGAAGCACGAAAAAACCAGGTCATGGCATGCTAGTGCCATGTTACTATTATGAAAGGCAAGATGAAGCCCTATAAAACACTAGCCATGCACATCTTAGATCTAAGAGATGAACTATATACAAAATGAGGAGAGCCAATTGAAGGATTAGTTTATGTGCCATTATTAAAAGAAGATTTTGAAAAGACTATACACATTGGATCACTTACAAGTGATGAGCTCTCAACCAACACTATAAGCTTCTTCTAAGCTAATGTTAACATATTTGTATGATCTATAGGGGATATGTTTGGGATTAACCCCTCAATCATAACTCACGATCTTAATGTGAACCCAATCTATTGACCAATATGGTAGAAGAGAAAAAAAATTACCTTAGAGAAGTGGTAGTGTTGGTCCTATATGTTTTGATGATAACAAACTCATTAAGAGTACTAATGAATGTGTTAAAGCGTACAATTATTTCCATTGAACTAAAAATGATCAGGATGAATATGGGAGAATCGTAGTTGAATTGAGACTCCTAAGAAGGAATTCTAGTTGCACTAGAACTTTAGTATTTGACACTCACAATACTCCAGGATGAATATAAGAATAGTTCTTGTAGCACTAGGACTCTTGGAAAAGTTTCTAGGGCTTGTCTTGTAGTGTCCTAATTAAACAATAAATCCCTAATATACCTGATAATTAATTGCAAACTACCTTAAAATAGTTTTAAAGCAAGAAACTAAGTTTCAAGGAGTTTCCTAATCAGAGTATAACACTTAGTTAAATACCATTTCATGGTAGTTGGTTGAGAAAGTGATTATTTATGTGATTTCCTAACCAAGTACAAAAATTGTTGTGTAGAAGGATTGGACTGTCATTTTACTTTGCATTTAAGGGCCAACTTGATAATGTTCAAGACATAAAGACTTAACTACAAATGTGTAGCTAGACTTCTTTACAGTTTTAGGAAGCATTTCTAATCCTAATCACAAATTAGAGAGAATGGGTGGATATTCCAATCCAAGAGCAAATAGATACAATATCTCTTGGGAAACCCTAATCCTTAGGGATGGAAACCCTAATAGGATCTTACACCCCCCTTAGAACTTTGTTTCTCATCATATATAAGATATTTTGAGAGCTTAGAGAGTAGATTCAACCAGCCATAGAAAGGAGTTTGATATGCTCTAATATGGTGCCCAATTTATTCAAAACTGAATGTTGAAAAGCTATAGAAAAAAGGGAGTAGTGTGACTTCTTACATTAGAGGATTCAAATTCGCCAATTGGATTGACATTGTGTGCTGATTTTTTTATCAAAGAATTTAGATTTAGGAGTTGTGCTTTGAGCAATTTACAGGTATGAAATAATTAAAAAATTAAAAATAGTTAGATACACCACGATGATCTTGGTTTTATAATGAATTAAATCAACTTTCTTTTTTACAATTTCACTCTTAAAGTTTGTACTCCTTAGAGATATGGTATTACCTATGAAGCCTAGAGAGGTTATCTTTAGAGAGGGCAAGACTCATTTCTTGCTAACCAAAATTGGCTCCTAATTTTTAGCCCCAAAGACTGAAGTCTTAAACTTTGACCTGAGCTACTATGCTTAGAATCTAACCAAGAAGAAGGCATCTTTTCTAAAAAAGTGTATAAAATGAAGAAAGGAGAAGGCTAGATGAATTGGTGAAAAATGTAGAACTCAAAAATCTAGAGACGACCTAGTGGGTTGAACTTAGCATGTAGAAACTTAAGAGAGAAATGAGAGTATGTTGAGTCTTTTGCCTTCTCCCTTTTCTAAGGTAACCAATGGCCTATATCAAGTGAAGATGGATGTTCCTAATAATGGCTCTTTACATTCATTGCCCCAACATTATCACGTAGTTCACTTTTATAAATCCTTCTAACACCACCTCAAAATATGAAACAACATGACCTTTGGAATTCAAATTCCCTACTTTAGGTATCCTTATCAATAAGGGTATAAGTGATCATCCCTCCTAGAATGCAACCAAAGTTACCATAATTAGAAAAAGATACTAAATTCCAATATGAATGTTACTTTTATCATCTTGAGCAACCCTCTTCCTAGAAGACTCTTTGCTTCCTATGACATGGGTACAAAACTCCTGTTGATGGTTGTCACCACCTTGGCCAACACTTTTAGAAAAGGTATTTTTATCACTAGGATTATAAGTCCTATTAATAGTCATTGTCATCTCAGGAAAAACCCTATTGAATACATATTTATTTTTAGAGGTACAAAAGTAACAAGAAACTAATTCTAGAAGAGGTATATATCTTTATTTTTTACCAATCCAAACTTCAGATTATCCTCTCCGTGAAGGTATATTTATCAATAAGAGTATGAATAAGAGGAAAGGAATGTTCATTAAGATAAGTATCTTTACGAGTCTAGGAAATCCTCTTGGCAAAAGTATCTTTATCACCAAGAGTACAAGCGAACAACTAAATCCCTTAAAGAGATAAAGCTCAAAAGGTTAAGAGCAGGGATGAGGCTCCCTTGAGCACAAAACACAAGAACAAGTCAAAGTAAGGCAACCGAGAACAAGGGATATCGCTCAATTGAATTGGACTATATGGCTTGGTAGTTCACAAAATTGTGAGATCAAACCATCTACCACTAAAATAAAAAGGGGTTTCAAGTTTCAACCCTAAGAACACACTTGTGCATTCTAGGAGTTGAAAAATGCAAAGAGAAGTCTTCTAAGCTTCTAAAGATAAAGAAAAATCCAAGTTACTTTGTGTTTTTGACTTCTATATTCAATCTAAAGATCTAGTTTTCTCTTCTTAGGATGATTTTCTCTTCACTTTTGAGATAAGTGTGAGTTCTGAGAAGCTTATGGTAGGTTTAAACAAAAGGAATTGCCACCCATTTTTCTTAGGAAATGGGCCCTTGTTTTCATTTTTCAAAAATCAATTTATCTTTGAAATAGTGGCTCCATTCTCCATGGGGAAAGGCACTTAAACGAGAGATTCTAAATTCCAAAGATTAGGAGAAAGAAAGTGTTAGGCACCACTCCCACCAAGCTGTTGTAACAATCCAATGTGGGAATTCTTCAAGCCAAATTACCAACAAAAACTGAAAAAAAAAAACAATTGCTAAGAATTCTAGAAATATGGTGAAAACGTTCTCAACTTCTTTCAAATTGATTTGAAGTGACGTTATTAGGTCTTAAGTACTAATTTCCCTAAGACTTCTTTACCTCTTTTTCTTAGTTTGGAGGAAGTTGAGAATGCAAGTTCTCCTTGGTTCCCGGACTTCAAGCAACCCAAACTACACTAAAACAAGAATACAAATTTAAGTTAGATAGTAAAATGAGAGGCTTACCTCTCTTGTGCGACCTTGATAAGGGTGTTCCAACAACTGAAACAAGTTAGAATGAAACTTGAATGAGCTACTAAGCTAGAAATTTCTTCTAGTTGCAAATCTTTAGTCTGAAAACAAAGGTGTGAATTTAAAGTTTAGAGTTCAAATGCTTGGGGATTTATGGTAGAATGGGGTCTTTACAAAGGCTAGAGATGCTTCTTAAGTCTCTCCTTTGTCTCTTCCCCCTAAAGATCTCCCTTTAGAGCTTAAGTTAGGTTTCTATTTATAGAAAAAAGAATGGGAATAGGTCTGAAGTTCGCCCAATTAGAGAACGTGGGCTTTGAGAAAGCTTTCTTCATGAAAAAGGATTTCAAAGAAAATTGTGCTCAATCAAGCTTTCCTTTTTTTTTGTGAAATGATTCTCCTTAATTTGGAGTTGATTTTCATGTGTTTTGTGCTTCTAATGGAGTTTTGGAGCACTATAGGATGTTCTCCATTCCCAGCTTTCTCTAACACTACTATTTTGTAGAAGGAGATGTTGCATTGTGAGGATATGGATTTGATAATTGGCCTTCACCAACACATTAGCTAAGGGACTAGTGAGCATATCTCACTTGTTTGTAATCATGGATGACATATGATTCTATTACCCAAGAGGGGATAAATTGGGTTCTTTAAAAGTTTTTCCAAGAGTATCTCTTTCTATTGGGTGTGTGAGTGTGTTTATAAAAGTGTTATGTTGAAAATTATCAACTAGAAAATAAACCATCTAATAGAAGTAAGTATAAGCAATAAGAGTAACAAGGGATACAACAGATTTACAAAAGTTTGGCTCTCAAACCTACATCCTCCCCTTAGGCATACCACCTGAGGATTTCCACTATCCAATTGAGCTTATAAGTGTTAGCAAGACCTGCTACAATCATAGTTGGATGTTTAGATATAAATAAGACCTTTTACAACCTCAGTACTTGAAGGTTCCAACAAGACCCTTTCTAAAATAGCTTATGGGTGATATTCAAGCATTCTCTCATGTTAATCCATGGACACTATAACACAACTAAGGATTAAAGTATCGGTATCGGGCATCGTATCAGACAACTTGGATACGGATACGGATACGCTTGGGAAACGCAAGGATACGAACGAAAAAATATGGAAACGCTTGGATATGCTAAGAAAATGCACACAAATTCCATAAATATATTAAAAGCATTAAGTTTAATGTCAAAACAACTATAAATAATATATAAATACATAAGAATTGTATATTTAAATGATATATATATATACATATGAAGAAATATATTATATTTAATATAGCAGGACATGTAGATATTATACAATTTTATAAATAATGCATCAATCAAGAGTCTAAGGAAAATATTATATAGATTTATACAAATTAATATATACAAAAAGCCAATATTATTTTATTATCTATAAAGTGTAAAACATAAATCATATGAAACTATTATATTTGAATAATTATATCATCTTTTATTTTATTTTTTAACATTAACAAAAAATTCAACTAAAATTTTAATTCTTAAATGTTTGATAAATAATATTTATATTTTTGTAAACAATAAATATGTTATTATAAATTTAAATGAAAATATCAATTAATAACTTATAAAAATATAAAATCTTAACTTAAAATATATCAAATCTATTAAAATTTTGAAAATGCATATCATATGAAAATTCATAAATTTTAATTACTAAAATAATTATTCTATTATTAATATTTTATTTTTGTAAAATTTCGAAGTTAACATTTTTTTATATAAAATGTAGATTAATGAATTTTATAGATTCAATTTATATTATATTTTCAAATACTTTGTAAACAATACTTTTATTTTTGTAAATAATAAATACATTGTCATTAAATGCAAATTAAAATATTAATTAATAATTTTTCTATTATGAATATTTTATTTGTATAAATTTTTAAAATTAAAATTCATTTTTGATATATATATATATATATATATATATATATATATATATATATATATATATCTCTGTGTGTGTGTGTGTGTGTGTGTGTGTGTGTGGATTTTATAAATTATTTATTCCATTTATTTAAAATACTAATTTTAAATATTGTTCTTTTTAATTTATAGTTGAAGTTTTTGAAAATAAATGTATGTTGTTTTTGTTTGCATGTAAACATTAAGTTTAATAAAAGTTATTTTATTATACTTACATGAAATAACAAATGAATTGGTGGTTAAAACGTGCATTAACCGATGTGGTTTGATTCACGCCACTCCCATTTATTTTATTGTGAGACGTCGCGCCATTAATCGAAATGATGGTCGATACGCTTCGACATCGATGCATAACAACCGATACTATGCGATACGCACCGATACAGTGGCATATCAAACTGATACACATGACTGGTAGGATACACTTGCAGTCATAGCATATTTCGTATTGGTGCAGTCCGATACCATCGGGCGTACCGTATCGACATTTTAATCCTTGAACACAAGACAACTAGAATTCCTATAATTACATGAGAGTTACCACTCTCTTGCAAATACAAACTAATACATGACAAATCGATCAGGCTTTTGCCTCTACAAGGTTGATATATCAATACAAATCAAACTATTTAGTATGCAAGAAAGATCAATGGCTAAGGCTGAAGAGATCTTTGGGACTCAATGTAATCATGATTTCTCTCTTTCAAAGCTTTCACATAGAAAGATTTCTCTTATTTCTCTCTCTCTCTCTCTCTCTTTAGCTCATGGTAAGATTTATTGATTTTTCTTTGGTTTCCTTGCTTTTCCTTTGTTTTTCCTTATGACCTCTCTATCTTCACTATCTTTCTCCAAGTTTTTATATCAAGGATTCAAAAGATTAGAAATATGAACATTTGAATATACTGTGTCATTAGATTTCCTCAATAGGAGAAATTTAGAGATGATTCCCCAAGTGATTTTGAGTCATCCCAAAGAAGAAAGAGTCATTGGAGTTATAGTATAACTGTTATACTTAAGTTGTTAGAAAGTTTCCTACACGAAGAAGGTGACTATTTAGCTTAAGTAGTCAATTACTTAATTTGTCTACCTCAAGTAGTCAACTACTTGCACCCTTTCAGAATTGACTATCACAACTAGTCGACTACTTATTACAAACCACTCTAGAATGCTTAAGTAGTTGACTCCTTAGGCTAACCAATAAAATTGGTGTTTCCACTTAAGTTAAGGTTTGGGAAATTGCTTAAGGCCCTTCCTAGGCTAACCATTAGTCTCTAAGGCATAAGGTGAACCAAGGTAGGTCTATATTAATCCCTTGCATTGCACATGCATACAAATTATATCATGTTCCTAAGTATGAGACTCTTGAGATCTCTTGAACTTGATCTTCTTCTTTCAAGAGAGGATTTTTTAAATTTCTTTTCTAAATTTTAGCTCAAATGATAGAGAACAAATAGTGTTTGCACACTTGTATTCAAAGTTTCAAACCATATTAATACTTTCAATGAATTTGTTATCATCAAAACACATAAGGTCAGTATACACTACAAGAAAAACGGTCTAAGTCGACGGTCTTAATGACCGCCACTATAGTGATATCTAAAGAGGCGGTCTTTTTATTTGGGTTTGAGAACAAACACGGCAGTCTAAAAGAACATACGCGGCGGTTTTAAAATTAAACCGGTTGAATAAAATCATGCAGCCACGGGAAATCCAATTTTTTTTCCACATGAATACAAAAGTTCTTTGATCCTAGGTTTTTGATGAAGGTTCGAATGGGGAAGCAGAAGTAGCACCAAGCAGTTCCTTGTTTGCTCGAGAGACGAGAGTTTCAAGCAGAGAGAGAAAGTGCGACGGAGATGGAGGGTTTTTTCTCCGACTACTTTCATTTTAGTGAAACCCTAGTTCAAGTCATGTTCAAGTGTTTCCAATCAGAGAGAGAGGGTTTTTCACTAAGCAATTTCTCATTTTAGTGAAACCCTAGTTCATTTTAGTGAAACCCTAGTTCAAGTCATGTTCAAGTGTTTCCAATCAGAGAGAGAGCGACGGAGATGTAGGGTTTTTCTCCGAATCGGTCACTCAAGTTCTTGCCCACTTACGCGGCTTTTTTTTTTCAATCTGAACATCAGAGGAATTGGGTACAGAGCATGACCAATCGGTTCTTGCCCCGACAACAACCTTTAGATATCCAATCATCCACCCCCACACACCATTTGGAGTTCTACTCTAAAAAGACCTAAATAATTTTGGGAGTTCTAATCGAAACAACCTTTAGAAGTGATGTTCATTCAAGCATGAGGGATTGACTGTTGGAGGCATCAAGGTATTTGTTTGATTTGTAATGAAAGAAATTATTATTTTAATACATCTATTGAATGAAAATTGTTGCTAACACTCTAATGCTTGACTCGTAGGAAATGGTGAAGGAATTCAAGAAATATTCCAAAGTTGAACATTCAAAAAGAAGACAACTATCATTACCAGTGGCTTGTATGGTTAATATGGCAATTAGATATCATTGGAAATTTTGAAAGTTTTTGAGGTTCTTGTAGTGTTAATATGTCAATTGGATGTTGTATTTGAATAATTTGTTTTTGGATTTTTTAATGTAATTAATCTTTAAATTACTAGATGTTTTAAATTACATTTTTTATTTATCAAAGTTTTCATGTATCAATTATAGGGTTTCGTAGGTATATTAAGATGCTAAATCATTGGAAAAAGGCAGGTATTAAAAATGCTGAAATTAAGTAGGCATATAATTTTTCTTTAAAAAAAAGGTCTATGCTGGTGGTCTATATCCGCCAGTTTAGCTATGAACAAGATGGGAAGTGGTCACACAGGACCTAAGGCGGCGGTCAATGTCCGCCGGCTTACCCATTAATAAAACCAAAGGTGGCAGCCAGCTTAATCGGGCGAAGCTAGAAATCCGGAAAAACTGCCTTACAGAACTTTGAACCGCATCGGACCAAGGGAAAAAGGCGAAGGTTTTTCCTACCTAAGCCGACGATCCTAATCTAAGGCACGCGGCGGACGAATGACCGCCGGCATAGGCCTAAGCCGGCGATCTTTAAGTCTAAGGCGGTGGTTTTGCGACCCCCTTTTTTGACACTTGCTTCAATTTTGCACAACCAACAAGTTTAGCATTAGCATGGCACTATAGGTGAATTTCTTGGATGGATGGTGCCTAAAGATGAGAAGAAGAAGAAGATGATAATGATGATGATGATGGAGAGGAAGAGGAGCCTGCACTACCCCTTAGGGGGTAGTTATTTTTTAGTTTTTAAGTCATGAAAACCTATGTACTTATTGAACTAATGGACCATTTGATTTCATTAATAAGATTGATTTTTACATTCAGAACATAATTTCAACACAAATACTTTAGAAATACAATATGAGGATGAAAACAATTGCAGGAAAACACAAAACTTAGAAAAGAGACTAAGAGGCACAATCTAGCAATGGGGGGTTCTGCGCAGTAGGGCTGTTCACGGGTCGGGTTGGGTTGGTTTATTGAGGTTTTTCCAACCGACCCGACCTGGTCGGGTTACCTGAGATGGAAACCAAAACCAACCCAGTGTTAAGCAAAATCGACCTAGTCGGTTTGAGTCGGGTTGGGTCGGTTTCGGCTCTAAGTTCATCCATGCCCCCCATGGCCACCTAGTTTTCTGGAAATATATTTAAAACTGAAATATGTATTTTAAAAACAAAAATATACATATAAATATATTGGAATATATATTTTCTGGAAATATATATCCGACATATTTCATAATATATATTTTTTAGATATAGATATTGGAATATATATTTTCAGATATTTCAGTTTTTCGTTAAGTAGGAATTAAGTCGGTTCGATTTGGGTCGGTTCCGGTTTTCACACAAGAAAACCGAAACCGACTCGAACCATCGGTTTATGAATTTGTACAACCCGAAACCAATCGGTGCTGATGAAAACCCGGCTGACTCGGGTTGGTCGGTTTGGTCAGGTTGGGCCTTCTTATGAACAGCCCTACTGCACAACACACTAGATTTCTATTCGGCTATTTTCAAAAACCAATCACTATGAAAATGGAAAATTTTTCTTGATAAAAAAAAAACAATTTCAGGGTGTTTCTCGTGTAAAACCCTAGAAAAAAAAAATCAAATAACACATGGAAATGAGCTCTAAGCCTCTTTGTTACCTCCATGGCTCAAACTTTTGCGGAAATCATGAGTGTCTGAAGCAACACGCTCTAAATGGTTTGGGAAGCACTTTTAGTATCGGTCTCAACATTTGTCGATATTAATGGTGCATAGAGTTGGAGATGAGTATCCTCAATGCTTTAGTTTGATTTTAGCAAGCTCCCATTCATGTTTATTATTTTGGTATGGAAGAGTTGTGCCCTATGATAGACGAGTTTTGCTATTTGTTGAATCTTGATCCTCCAATGCAACTGTTCAATCCTTCCTAGAACAAGGCGGGCTACGTCCTTCTAGATATTTCAAATAAACTTATATATATGCAAATATTTCAATGTTGCAATGTCACCTATATTGGGTTAAGAATGGGTTCAACTCAACCCAACTGTGACCCAAAACTCAATTAAGGCTTCGACTCAATGCGGGTTTAATTAGCCGTCATCTTGACCTACTAGCATAAATTCAAATACTTTTACTATATTATATAATTTTTCAATTTATTTTTTAACAAAAGGGAGTAAAAAGTGCTTACTACAAATTCAATACTCTAATTAGGATCAACTTTTGAGGGTCCATTTGATTTATACTTGGAATTGGAATCAGAATAGTCTATTCTTATAGTTTGTTTGGTTCAGACAGGAATCAGAATATGAATTAGAATAAGATGGAATGGGATTTTATTCCCAAAGGAGGGAGGGAATGACCGTTTTTTCAAATGGGGAAATTCCATTTCACCAAGAATGAGAATGGGATTCATATTCTGCCCCCAAACAATTGGATTCAGAATGACTCATTCCAATTCTGATTCTAGGCCCCTATTTCTGCAAATCAGACAGGTGCTGAAATTGGTGAAAAATGTCTTTTAAATTAAAAAGGTAAGGATATAACACCAGCAGGGGGGTTGTCGTGTTAAAGTGTCAAACAACGTAAACACTAGTTCAACATTATAAAATATAAACCCTTTCTATTAAGAATGTAATGATTGAGTAGAAATAGTGGAATTTATTGGGGATCCTTTGCGAATGTAGGTCCAATACGCCAAACCATGTAAATTCTCTGTTCTTCTCTTTCTAAATCTTGTTTTCTATGCTAGTCTATGGCCATGTTTGGGAGTGCTTAAAAATAAGTGCTTATTTGGGCTAGGACCACAACATTAAGCACTTATTGGTGTTTGGGAAATAAGCCCGAAATAAGTGCTTATTATAAAAGTAAGGGCTTATTTTTTAAGCCCAAATTTCTAGCTTTTTTTAAGTACTTATACAATAAGCACTTATTCAATTTTTTCTTCCAAAATTATCTCTAGTAGAATTTTAAAATACCACTTATAAAATTATCCCTAGTTCAATTTTATAGAAGTACTTCCATAAAAGTGCTTTAATAAAAGTATTTTTGCAAAAAATGCTTTTATTAAATTGCTTTCGTAAAAGTACTTTCATAAAAATGCTTTTGTAAAAGTACTTTTATTAAAGTGCTTTCATAAAATTTGAAAGAAAATGGAGGACAAAATAGTCAAAAATGCTTATTAAGTACTTATTGGAGAAAAAGACTAACAGATGCCCAATATGAAATAAGTGCAGTTGGGTGCCAAATGCAAATAAGTGCTTATTTAAATAAGCACTTATTTTTAACATAAGCACTCTCAAACATGGCCTTTGTTCTCTTTGCAATAGAAATCATAGACATGTAAATACTTGTTTTAATGTTATATAAAAGAGCGTCGTTATGCATTTAGTCCCATTAAAAAGTCTGTTCCCTATGAAAAGTTATGCTTAAAATTAACATAGGTGAATTGAGACAAATGAGAACAATTTAGATTTTTACAAAATTTATTTCATCAACACATACTTTCAGAAACTCTTGTTTAATGTGCTTAGATCTTGGTGACAAGAAGAACAACATTATTAATTAGCTTGCCTAGGCATAGCAGAAATAGAGCAAGTAGAAAGGCACTGTAATAGACTCCTGCAATCAACTATATAAGAGAATGAAGCTGCCACAGTGGATACTTACTTCCCACCAACATAAGATTAGTATTAGTACTAGTTCATTGCCTTCAACAACCATCAGAGAGACTAAATTCCCGAGGCAAAACATAGGCCTTTATAGAAAGCCAAAGTTTGAGTGACTGAAGATACACATAGTGGAAATGAAACAATTTAAGCTTTTAGGTTGAATGGTTCTTTGAAATGGTATCAGCCTGTTTGACTAAATAGTCAATTATTCAATCTTTGCTTCCCTCCTTATAATTAAATACATTTAAGTACAAGGTATGAATGGGCTTGTGTTTGTCCATGCTTCAAGTCGAAAAAATCTAATAAATAATTTTAAGTATAAGTTTTTAAGTCGAAGGGTTCCTTGAAAAGTCTCAATAACAAGACCCACTCCAGCACTCCAACAAAGGAAGATCCCACAAGTTGGTTGGACAACATCCAACCACCCTCATAGAAGATTCATGCACCACATTGACTTCTGAACTAAAGATAAGAAATTGAATGGATGCATGCACCTTATGAATGATTTGTGGAGGGTTAAAATGAGCTTCATTGAAAATACTGTCATTTCTTAGTTTCCCAAATATGTTGTATTTCAGCAAAAATTTGCCCATTCCCTAAGGCTGTGTTTGGTTTGAAGGAAAATGTAGGCTAAGGAAGGGAAAGAAATTTCCTCTGTCCATCTTTCACCAATAAGCTTAATAGGTTAGTGATGAAGGGTAATTTAGTCCTCCAATGACATCACGACATGTGGCATCATAGAATAGTTGGGTGACACCTTGGCACCACATAAGCAGACCACTTCGGACATTTCACAACTGCATCAGGGACCTCGGCACCACCCCGATAGACTGAAGTGCAAACATCTAGGCAGGACTTCAGCTCAGTGTAAGAGGTGTCTGCTTCCACCGAACTGCCCTGGCCGCAGCAAGATATCGGCTCGGCATGAGAGGCGACTCGCTTCTGCCAGATTGACCTGAGTTCAGCTAGCGACCTCCTCCTTAAGCAGGTTATCATCCCAGACTACCTCGAGATCACAACGCCACATCGAAAGAGCCAATTATCACCCCACCCATTTTGGGCGTGGTTGGATAAGCCCTACCCACTTACGCAGGGTCCACCTCCAGGCGTGAAACCACTTCTGGACCAAACCGGCCGGAGATCCCGGACATGTTTTGTGAGGCTCACAGCAACCCGCCTATATAAGGGTCTCACCTCCAACCTCAAAAGGCACACGTGATTTAGCTCTCAAGTACTCTAACTCTCTTGCATTCTTGCAATCACATCTCTAGTTCACTAACTTAAGCATTGGAGTACCCACCCCGGGTAAAACAACCCGGACACTCCGGTCTCTCTCTCTTGTAACTCGACAAGGTGACCTACTCAGCCCGATGTCTAAACTATCCACCGATAGGCAGCACCAAATTGTGCAACATCAATCAGGAACAAGTAGGACAATGAAGACAAGAGTCAAATCAAACAACCTTAGAGCTAGGCAGCACCAAAGAATATGCATAATAGATTCCCCCCTCCCCAAGCCCCCGTGACAAATCGGGTAAAAATATTGTACATCTGAACAGGGAACCCATGACACACACGGTTCAGTTTTGCAAGTGTTTGATAAGAATGCATTGTATATTGAAAATGACAACAATCACAAATTCTAAAATGTAAAAAAAAGGTGGATTTCAGTCTTAAGATTTATGCTTGTACTTATGGCACTCTTTCCAAATGGAACCTTGAGCACAACTACAATATTATATATTCATTTATTAAATAAATTAAGTTAAATAATTAATTTGATTATGTCCACAATGTATTTATGACAATCAAGGAAAAAAAAGATGGTTTTTGCTCATTTGAACCCAAAAGAATAAATAAGACCATTTGTAGAAAAAAATAGATGACATTTGAAATGACGTCAAGGGAGCCTAGTCTATTAGTACAGGATAAGTGATTGTAGTCACAAACTGATGAAATTATAGCTCCCTTCTAGTCTATTAGTATCCTATAAACCGCATTCTGTCCGTGAATTTGGTATCAATTCACGGTTAGGAATCATTCAACTTGTATACGGTGGGGTTAAGATTTCTGAGGTGGACTGAATTATAAAAACCCCGACTATAAATTATTTTAAGGTTTAGTTAAATGACCCTAAAAGTATTTAATTAAGTAAATTAAATAAAAAAATGACCCAAAACCCATTTACCAAATTAAACGATTTAGTGGTTCAACCGTCTCATACAATAGTTTGGTGACCAATTCAATGTTTTTCTTTTTGAAAAATTCTGGGCCCAAGTATAAAATGGAATTGGACAATTGACCGATTCTTAGGTTGAATGGTTTGACTACTTGAGTATAACATGGAACTAGACAATTGACCAATTCCTAGGTCGAACGATTTGATTACCCAAAATTTTTAACTTGGTCAACAAACCACTAACCTAGATGGTTCACCCATGCACAAAATATGTGTTTTGGGGTTTTGACCTATTTCAGGAGTACAGGCTTAAAACCTATCCTTGGTCTACTTCTCAAAGAAAAAAAAAAAAGAACTAAAAGAAAATAAAAGAATGCATGAGGTTCAAAGTACTAATACACTCCTTTCCATTTAGGGATAACTGATAAATAGACTATATGCCCCTCAGAAATCTGAAATTACAGTCACCTCCTAGTCTATTAGTAGCCACCCCTATAAATCGCATCCTGTCCATGGATTTGACATCAATCCACGGTCAGAATTCATTCCAACCCTAGAGTGGAGCTAAGATTTCTAGAGGTAGATTGAACAGTTAAAACCCCTTCCATTTATTGAGATGTTTCGATACTTTAAACCTTACTGCTCTCCAAGATGGAAGACACATATCTCTTATTTTATTTACTAATATATTTCCTTTAATATTTCTTGCTTCCTCCCAAACTCCCTAAATTCAAATTTCTATGAATGTTTTCCAAGTTGAACAAGTTGGAAAAGTCCTTTAATTTAGTGGACCTCAAATAGCATTTGAGGTAATTAAGACATTTGAGTCTCAATCATGACACTCATTCCTTGGTTCATGCCCATAATATCTCTCCTTTTCCCTTAAAATTCTTGCAGTTTATTTATCTTATTTTCTTTTATGCTAATTCCTCTCTCTCTCTCTCCCTTTTTTGGTATATAACACGTGCTACTTTAGGGTCAGAATCAACTAGTCTTCTATCTCCAACCTCTTAAAAGTTTTTTCAATTGATTCACATGAAGAAATAAGGTCGGTTCAGCCTTACTGTCTGTCCTTCATATTGGCACGTTGGTGATGGCAACAGGTTAGACAGGTACTGAGGTACAGGACCTTCTCTTATTCAACCTCATCCTTCGCCAGCACTAGTGTTGGGTCTTAGAGTCCCTCTTCAAATGTGCAATTTATTTAGGGCCTGTTTGGTTTACGGGAATAGAGGTTGAGAATCGAAATCTGAATCTCATTCTCATTCTTGGTGGGATGGCCATTCCTTCACCCTCTTTTGAATGAAATCATAGGAATAAATCATTCTAATTCCGATTCTGACTGCAAATCAAATAGATCCTTAGATTCAACTTTGAGTGGGGAGATGTGATCATTGACACTGTTCATTACTTATGCTGGATGATAGTATGATACTTCAGCTCAAGCAAGTGATGCTTTTCATCTAGAGGTGTAAAACGGGCCATATTGGGCTGGCATGGCACGGTCTACGTGCAGCCCGTGCAAAGTGTGGGCTGTGCTGTGCCGGCTCACAGGCTGTGCCTCCCTCCCCTGGGATATTTTGGGAGGTATCTAGGTATGCTGGGTTCGTTTCTGTTAGTAAGGGGAGTTTGTTCTTCTAGTCAACTTTGGTAGTGGGTACAGATTTGAATGATGGTTGATTGGTTTGCCACGGTTTGGTTAGTTTTGGATAATGTGAGGTTGTCTCTATCTAGGTTTGGCTAGACACAGTTTCACGGGATTTGGAATAATGGTTTTGATTAACCTTTGTGGTATTCGATCTCTCCCTGATGGTTTTATCTATGTTGAGTTGGATCCATTTGCATCAGGATTGGTTGGTTAGAAAGTGAAAAATCTAAAATTGTTTGCATCTTGTTTTAGCTAGGTTGACTTCAACCCAGCACGATCCACAGCCCGAGCCCGTGCAGGCCCGTGTCACAGGCCAGGCTGGTTCGTGGGTTGAGTCATAGGCCAGGCTAGGTTGTGGACCGAGCCAAAGCTATTTATTTAAAAAAATGAATAAAAATCTTAAAAATTTTATTTTATATGAATTTTGATGTATACAAATATTTATATATACAATAGTTAAATAAAATAGTATAATAGAATTGAAAACAATTGTTTATTTTATTAATATATTATATATTATTATATAATTATAAGTTATATAATATTATATATATGGGTCGGGTCAGGCCGGGCCGGGCCACGGGCTGGGCCATATCGGCATACGGGCCATGAATGGCATGGCCCGCCTGATCATGCTGTGCCAGCCCAACTCACGGACCTGAAACCCCAAATCCAGTACAGCCCATACAATCATATCATGCCCAACACAGCCCATGAATCATCATGCCAAGCCAGGTTAGGCCGACTCAAAATCATGTCAGGCCAGGTGGCATGGCCCGATTTACACCTCTATTTCCAGCTTATGGGGACACTGTCATGTGATTTGCAACTACTCCATGAATGCTCACAGTTCATTGTAGCTTATAGAAGTTGATTAAATCAAAAGACCTCTTCACCTAAATTCTCTCTCATGTATGTATTGTCACAGCATTGCATTGATTTCATCTTGAATGACTCAAAAAGCACAAACAAAAAGTTGGTGAGCTTTTCCCATGTCTGGTCCAATGAATGATTGGATATACAAGGGTATCCGATGAGAGCAAAATCCATATACTGATCTAAAAAGGATTTGCCAGTTATGAAGTCTTGTACACTTTTCCATGTCTGTATCTATCTTCAACATTTGCTACGGCATCAAGCCTGTAATCTGGTTTTCTGGTAATTGGTAAGGTGTTTCTAGCCAAACCAGATTTCCTGCCAACTACTTTCTACTCACACTTTACCTATCTTGAATTGTAGCTAGCCACACATTGCTATTTTGTATTATGAGATGTGCGGCTGCAGTGCACTGTGGGTAGAGAGCAGATAGATAAAGTGAGTAGGAAATTTGGATTCTTTTGTAACAGGGCGAAACCTGTATCTAAGTTTCGCTCCCTAAATATTGGATGAAAAGATACATTACAATAGCACTCATAAAGTTTTTTTTTTTGATAATTCAAAAAAAGAGGCTACGCAAAATGGGGGTAGCATGTCCCTAGACATCTAAGTCCAGATTTTCTACCCACATTAGCCACAATGGGAAACATTTCATCCTCTTACATGTTATGCACATGGAGATGTTCCCAATGCATGTAGGTAGGCTTACTTTTATTAAAGCCTATATTTAAAATATATTTTTCTCATTATTGAATTCTACTAATTAAATCCATAACATTAATTTTAATAGTATAAATATATATATATTGAAAAGTAATTTGAAAACAAAATCATTTTTTCCCTCCGGTGGTGAATAAGCAATTCAACCATTTGGGTGCAAATGGGTTAATAAAAAATTAAAATAAATAATATATATAATACAAAAAAATAAAAAGAATTGGGCATATCTCTAATATTGTATACTCATTATACTAACAAAAATAAGTATGAAATGTAAAAAGTATTTTTATTAATAATGAAAATGGAATGTCAAATTTTAAATCAACCTAGAAACAAAATGATGTCATAGTTAAATAATAAAATTTTTAAAAATAGAAAATACAAAGAATCACAAAAATAAAAAATATAGAAAAAATTGGGCACATATCTTATGTTATATATTTATAAAAAATAAAATATTGGGTATATATCTAATATTATACATTCATTATATTGAACAAAAATAAATACTATACATAAGAAATAATCTTATCAATGATGGAAATGTAATACAAAATTTAATGTCAACCTAGAAATCCAACTATTTTTCTTTTTGGGTGGTCGGTTAGTGGTTTAGGTCAAATGGATTAATCGATGATATGATAGTTAAGTAACAAATATTTAAAAATAAAAAATATAAGTAATCAAAAGAATATATAAAAAAATATATTAATTATGTCAAACAAAAATTAAGTGTGATTAAGTAAAAATTATTTATATAATGTAGATGAAATATATAATTTAAAACTGATCCAAAAAGCAAAGCTATTTTCTTATCTAATGGTGGGTCAATGATCCGACTTTTTAAAGAAACTCAATGTCATAATTGAATAATAAATATTTAGAAAAAACATAGAATGCAAAAAATGAAAATGTACAAAATTTTGTCAAAAACATTTGGGAACATTTCTAATGTTCTACTGCATGTGCACTTTTACTACAGACATTTAAGTTTATTTTTAATCATATTGTTACTTCTGTTAATTTTCTATTTATATCTTAACTATGATATATCTAAAATTCAAGTAATTAATATAAAAATAATTTTTTCATACTTTTATGTGCTTAATTACTAGTTTACATAAATATGTATATACATATATAATTTTAAAGTGGGTTCATTGACCAACCCAAACCCAAGACAGGCCCGATCCCAACCCAAATGCATCAAATTATAGTTCGGGCTGATTTTTTGTTAAGAAGATTGGGCATGACCTTGAACTTGATCTAGACTCAGGCCTTAAACCCAAATTTTAGGATCAGGCTTGGATTGACCACAAACCCAGCCCAACCTATCCGACTTGCACCCCTGGGTATGCATGGTAGAATTCTGGAAGAAAACTCATATTCCACAATGGTTTGCAGTGTAAGGCATGAGTGAGTCAATCTCGGGAAGACAACTCACTCCACTCGGAAGATTAACCGTTCTTTTGCATATGCAGTGCACGTCTCTGTTATGCATTACTCCATTGTAACACGTGGCACTGCAACAATACTTGCATGGTATGACATGTTATTATAAATGGTAGCAGTACCTTCTAATTTATTGACATGTCACAATCTCCTTTACTAACAGTGGGACATGTAGAAGAGAATCTGGGTCATTTTCTTCGATCGCTGGTTTAATAGGGATCACATAATTATAAGGGTTGTCTGAAAAATAAAAATCAAAATATTTCCAAATCTCTAACCCTTTTCATTGAATCAAAGAATTTATGTGATTTTGGGTTATAAGGGTACTTTGGCTACAGACCTATATTATTAAGCACAATTCATTTCCAAATCCCTAACCCTTTTCAGTTTCCCCCAATTCATTCTGATTATTCACCTATATTATTAAGCATACATCCTCTAAAGAAAAGCAGAGAGCCCAAAATCAGAACATCAAGAATGTTTGGAAATCATTGATGATACTTGGAAAGAGGAAGTTGATGGAGATCCAACGATCCAAGTTTTTTAAAAACTTAAAGCTTGCAAGAGTAAATTAAAGGAATAATAAAAAAAGAAGAAAAGTTTGAGTGGATTTAAATTCAGAACTCAAAGCTTTAATTACAAATTCAACAAATGAAGCAGAAAGAGTCCGGCCTATTATCCACTTTGAGTTCACTTCAAAATTAATGTGATAAGTGGTTGCTAGAACAGATATGGATATTAAAATCAAGAGAATTTTGGTTGCATAAAGAAGATAAGAATACATGAAACTTTCATCAAATAGTAAAGGCCAAGAAAAGAACACAAGGAATTGAGTAGCTGAAAACTAAAAAGGGGGAATGGTTATCAGATAGAATAAAAAAAGAAGGAATTTCAAGATTTTGTACAAGAATATGGGCAACAAGAGGGGTCTTTGATCCTACCCTCATTTCAGATTTACACTTTACTCAAGTTTTAAAGTCTCAAAGTCAATCACTCATGTCACCTCCTACTTTTGAAGAAATCATTGAAATGCACCCTCACAAAGCTCTGGCCTCTAGGTCCTGACAGATTCATTGCTTTCTTTAATCAAAGAATCAAAGATATTGGCGTGTAACAGAGCAAGGTTTGGCTGAACGAGATGGCTGTTGAACCAATGATAAAGTTTATGCCACTAATAAAATACATAAGCTCCATGTCTATCACAATAGGGTCATGAATTTATTACTAGCATAGAACGTTATCATTGGTTTCATAGTCAGTCGATCAGCCATCGCAGTTCAGCTAATCTGGATCCCATGTAATAGGCTTGAATATCATCAAATGGTTCTCTCATTTTTTTTTAATCATAGTTTTCAAAACTGGACCAGACCAGACTAGATCAGACCAGACCAGATAGTCGGATCAGAAAAACTGGGAACTGGTCACCCGTTTTCCCCAAAAATCGGATTTTCCCCCAAAACCGTTGATTTTGGTCAGCGAACCACTGAACCGAGCAATTAACCGTTCAAACAGTTTTGACCATTTTTTTATTTTTTTTTCTGTCAGAACAGGCTGAGCATTCGGTCCGAATAGTCGAACCGTTCGACCCAGTAACCAAACCCCTGATCGGTTCGATCACCGGCTCGGTTTTAAAAACCATGTTTTTCACACAGGAATTTTTCGTCTAGAAATAAATAACACAAAATTTCACTTTTATTCCCAAAAGAAGAGCACCGGAATCTCCTATGACTAGGCCTATAAGTTTATGTGATGTGCTCTACAATATCATTTTAAAATGGATGGTGGATAGAATGCAACCTCTACTACAAAATGGGTTGGAATTTTCTCTTGGCTATTCTAGAAAAAATGATTTTTACTACTCAATAGTCAAGCTCAATAGAGGTATCAGACAAAGATAAAGAGATCCTCTATCTCTTTACCCTTTTTATCATTGGCATCTAAGCTTTATCTCTCATCTTAATTAAGAAGATGTGCTAAATATATCAGTTTCCGAACCCACTAACAAACCAAATAAGGGGGTAAGGATTAGTTGAACACGATACTTGTTCAACATGCTGTGGAACCAATAATAACTCTTCACACCAGTAATAAAATACATGGGACCCACAATCATTTAATTTCTCAGTGTGTGTCCCATGTAATTTATTACTAGAAATGCAAAATGGGTAGTGCCGCTCGGTCGTGTCATATCGGCTTGACCCGCGGACCTAAAACCCCAGGCCCAGCATGGCCCACACAATCATGTCGGGCCTGTCACAGCCCACATGCCATCATACCAGGCTGGTCCAAAGTTGGGCCGGGCCATGCTGGGCCACATGCGGCACAGCCCGGTTTACACCTCTATTTATCACTAATGTGGGAATTAGCATTGGTTATGCAGCCTGCTGAGCGGCTTTCTCATTCAGCTAATCCAAATTCCAAATAAGGAGACTTAGAACATGTGGTCACTTTTTAAGGTTAACATACTCTTCCCAGTAGGATTATCAATGGAACGGATATTGGTCCAACCTGACCCGATCCAATATGAATTCATTACAGATAAATCAAGTTCAATCCAATCTGACAAATATATTGGACCATAAAGTCTTAACTGGTCCAAATTGGTTCTAATTCAGATTGGATCCAACCAAGCCTGATTCATTGACAACCCTATTCTGAAGTCTGATATTCTGTCAATAGATCAGATATCAGTTCAACCTGACCTGATCCAATATAAATTCATTATAGATGCATCAAGTCCAATCCAATCCAATAAATACTTTGGACCATTAAATCTACATTGATCCAATTGAATATCTTATTGAACCGTCCAACCAGTTCGAATTGATTTTGATTCGGTAGTACCCAACCCAAATCCAGTCCATTGATACCCCTACTTCCCAAAGATACCCTGATTAAATTCTTGAAACTTAAAACATTTATAATCTTAATGTATCGCCTCTTTGAATCATGAAGTAAATCTCAAATCCTATAAGTCAGAGGTGCAACTGAACTGTATTATAAATATGTGGTTATAAACAAATCTTAGTCAATTTAGTAGGAAATAGTTTGGTTTCAGCCAATTTTGATTTGTTTGAAATTGGAAAGAAAGAAAAAGAAATGGAAAAAAAAAAGAAAAAATAAAAAGGAATGTTTGTTACTTATCAACTCAAAAGTCTTTATCAGTGACCAACCTACCTACCGAAAATTCAAATTTGGCCTGATAAAATAATATCATAAAGATATTTTTATAGTATATGTATATTGTATACTACTATCAAATTAATTAAAAAAAAATCTAAATAGCACAATTTGTTGAAAGGGCCGTTTGATAATGATTGAAGCAAATGGCTTGTCTTGATTTTAAAAATTGCTTTAAAAAAGTATCCATACAATAATTTTTTTGTTAAATACATGTAATAAAATATTTAATTGTTGGTGATAGAACCAACAGTGGCTATTCATCCATTAAAGAGCGCACAACTTATTTAATGGCCTATTCAGTAAATGACAGAAGAATATACCATTGATTTCAGCAAGGGTGCTAGTCGGGTTGGCTGGGCTTATTTAAGCTCAATACAGGCCAAACCATAAGAATTGGGTCTAAGGGTGAGCTCAGCCTAATCCAAATATTAAAATTTGATTTGGTTAATTTATTGTATATCTATGTATGTATATATGTAAACAAATGTATTTATATCTATATCTATATTATTTATAAAAGAGTAAATGTTCCTTTTTTTCTGTAATTTTTATTAGACGTTTTCTATCCTTTTGTCTAAGCATATAACAGACATAAAGAGAGTATATATATCATTTACTCACTTTAGAAACTGTCCATTTATAACCGGTCATAAAATGTCCACTTATTCAAAAACTGTCCATAAATTATAAATAGTTTTGTCTTAGATATTGTCACATACATATGCACGTATAATATAATTGGACTGGACCAAACCCAACCTCAGAACTGAAAATCCAAAACCTAACCTATATAATTGTTGGTTGGGTCAATGTGGGCTTGAATTAGATCCACCCAAGTTGCACCTATATCAGTCATATATCATATATTGTATTTATGGTGTATGTGAAATTGTGGGCTCTAGAGTTCAGTACACCTTTTGTCGTATACTGCGGTGTGTTCCAAAATATTGAGATTTGATGTATTGGTTTGTAGGTAAAATTAACCTAAAATCAATATTATATAAATGTAAGTTTTAGAACATAAGAAATAATCATGTTTGAAATTTTAAATTGTTTTGTGTTTTAGAACCATAAATTAACACACTAAGCTCTAGAAGAATGTGTGTCATTGTGGCACATTTTAATTGGATCTCATTGTGGACGAAATAAAGTGAGGCATTTGAATCCACCGTGCCGCACTGTAGTGTGGTTGAAACCACACCACACTTTCGTAACACCTTGTCAATAATGATGTGGATAGGTCTGGAAACATCATCAACAAAGCTTTTAACAAAGAAGAAATTGGTTATTTATTATAAAACTTTATAAAAAAAATTCATTTCTACCAAAAAATTAAAAAAAAAATTATTAAATATAGCATGATGTGGACTGAGCCATGAGATTTTATAGACAAAAAAACTGTAAGTGTGAATTAATTTGTGTTGTATAGTGCAATGTTTTAAAAACCGACTTAGAATTGGAACCGTTTTGGCCACTGGTTTATGGGTCTACAATTTGATCATTCACTGGATCAAATGAGTCAATGGTTTGACCACCCGGATCAGTGGGTTGCTGACCAAGTCAACATTTTTTTTATATAAGATCGGGTTTGGGATGAAACAGAATCGATATTCTGGATGATTAATTTTCAGGCTGAACAGCCTGACCGTCCAGGCCAACGATGGTTCGAAAACCGCTATGATATAGTGTCAATGAATGCTAACAAGGACGTAACATGGATAGAAACAAACCAGCCACCCAGTTTCATCTAATTTACTGTCAAACACCCCTGAAGTTAGTCTCGTATTGAACTCCTTGTTTAAAAGCTCATAAAATTGGTAGGGCTTGCATGCGGAGGCTTTGATGTAGTGATGCTACATGAGCTGATAAACCCAAAATGTCATAAAGGCTGTGTTTGGTCTCATGGGTATTTATTGAAAAAGCGCCGTTATGTTAGCATTACATAGGCGTTGGTGTTTATCGCAGATGGAGCAAAATGAAACAATTATTTGGTTTTACCGTTCACCAAATAAATGGTAGAATACTGAAACACTTTGATTTTTGTGTATTGAACATTTCAGGAAACGTCAAATTCTTGTTTCCCCCAACGCCCTAGCGTCCTTTAAAACTAAATACTAATGTGGCACATTTTATGGGTATTATTCTAAGATGAAGAATAAAAAACATTTAAAGTAAAGTCCAACCAAACAAAAGAAACATTTAAAGTGAAAAAATATAAATAAACTTTTAATTAGTTGATTTATTCAGGCAATTCAAAAGCCCCTTCCCAAACAGGCATTCAATTGGTTGACTTGTTCCCTAACACCATAGGCTGTCTATAGGCTTACAGCTACATAACAAGCAATGTCGATTTGGGGCTCAGCTTGGATCATACACAGGGGCCAAAATTTTGATATGGGCACTTGGGCAGTGATGTCTCAATTCGAGAAAGGAGGGACAGTGAAACCAAACCGAAAGCTCTCTTGTTTTTTGGTTGGAACCGAAAGTTGTATAAAACGACAGAAATCACAGCTAGAAATCAACTATCCTTCGTGGGATTCCTTTGGCTCTTTCAAAGTAACATTAATTCCTCCGTTAAGTAATTAACTTTACTATTATTAACTTAGTAAGTTATAAATTAATAACTTAACCAATTTATTTTTTTTAGTTGAAATATTAACTACTTAATTAATTAAACTGAATAACTTACATAATTTAATTTACCTTATATAGAATTTCTGAGAAGGCATTAACTTAATTAAGTTTTTATTAATTTAAGTAAATAATGGAACTAACCTAATCAACTTAGTTTACATTAAATAATTATTTAATCTTAGTTAAGTTAATTTAATAACTTAATTAATTAAGTTAATTAATAATTGTTAGTATTAATGAAATTTGATGTTAACAAGGATAAATTGGGCACTCTTGAAATTGAGATTGATTGACTGGAGCCCTAGAAGCATGAAAAGATGTCAAAGGCATCGGGATATGAACCCAAGGGCAAAGATTCTAACGGTTAAATTAGCCAAAGTAGTTAGAAAGCCAAACGGTACCTACTATTCCTTGTTCTCAAGTTATAGGTATTATTGAGCTATTGAATGCAGCATTAATGGAGCTTTGTAATGGATCCTCACGTCGGTTCACAATGACTACCCGCTCCGTTAAAAATAGACACCATTTAATGAGCCCGAACATTTGGCTGAGGTTATTAGTTATTACAGTCAAAGGGGCTCACCATTAAACCAGAAAATAATCAAACAATTATTCTCTGAGGCCCGTAAAAAGATGAGGCCACCATGTGCCACGTGTTGATTAGTCCTATTAATTTGGAAGTATCAAAATTAGAATTTAAAATATATTTAAATTCCATTTTAATTTTACAAAAAATAATACAAGTTAATAATAAAATTAAATATTAGTTTTATAGTTTTTATTAATTTAAAATCCATATAGATTCCATTTAAAGTAACTAAAATTGATTAGATTTAATAAAACTAATTAAATTTAATTATTTTTTATTAATTTAAATTTCATTTAAAATAATAAAATAATAAAAAGTTACAACAATTGCCCACTCTCACTAGGGTCCAACTTGGATTAAAATAAGATCGGCAAGACACATAAACCCAAACAATAATTAAGAATATCATAAGGCTCCTATTTCAATTTTTCTTACAAAGATCATGCATTGCATAGGTCCCAAATAGATACATACTTACGTATATACATACATATATACATATGTATACATACATATAAAGAGAAAAAATAAAAAAAAAAAATGAAGAAGAAATCATATCTCACATGTGAACTAAATTCCAACTAATTATGATACTTGAAAAACATGATACCTAAAACATTTATAAATTATAATCAATCACCTAGCATCATCCAAGTGGTAACCAAGGTTTAAAGTAGACGTATCATATCCTTATCCATGGATGAAGGATATGCCGTGGTTGGGTACATATCCCACAAGCGGTCTCGTATTGATATGCATATACACCTCCATATCAGATATTATCATGTTGTAACGGTGGATATGGTCCAACACACACCAATATAGAAGTATATTGGTGCCTAGTTTGATGAAACTGCATATTGGCTAGTGACCGCTTTTGGATTGTTTTTGAACTTTAATAAAAATTTAAAATTAAATTATAAAAACTGAAATAAATAATTGAAGGTATAATTTTCCCCCAAAAATTTAATAAGAACTAGAAGTTATAAAATTAATTATATGTAAAATAAAACAATTATATATTAAAAAATGAAAATATATTTATTATTTGAAATAGAGTTATTATTTATATATAAATACTAAATAAATATTTTTTTTCAAAAAATTGTTAATAAAAATTGAAAATTATAAGTGATAATTATTGTACATGTGTACATGTTTTAGAGTCCACATAGTGTTGATTGCAGTACTTCTTTTCATATAACCTATTAAATTATGCATTTCCCATGTGTTTATACATTATTTCAGGTTTAGATGTAGTGTCATTCATGTATTTATGTGATTTATATGCATTTCCCCAACATATCCAAGCATTTTAATATCTTTTGTCTGTATTTATGCATCTCCAAAGCATATTTATATCTGAGCTATCTGATACGATATCCAATACCAACATTTTGATCATTGGTGGTAACCAATCAATAAGCATTCCTCAAAAATTCAGAATTTTATATTCTGCAATATAAAATATATATTTTTTGGCAAAAATAGTGTGCCAAGGAGGCTTAAAACATATAGGTCGCAAAAAAATTACTAAAAATAAAAGAAAATCACCCGATCAACAATTGAGAACAAAGTTATGGCATTTCAAAATTTTTAGCAATTTGTATTTTATAACCTAGACCTATTCATGAGTCGGGTAGCCCCGATGGCCCGGCCCAACCCAGCCCGGCTGCGGTCAGGCTTGGACATATTATTAGGCCCGTGGGCCCAGGCTCGGGATTTCACAAAAAGCCTGGCCTGAGCCCGGCTCCGCCCGAAAGATATAAAATTAAAAATATAATATTTGTAACCCTAACCCAAATGTTCATTCAAACTCATCCTTGTTTTGTTTGAGGTTCGAAGACCTAATCCCCTTCACAGCGGCGGTCGACAGTAGTGCTTCTACAATCTACACTCAAGCAGCGATCCGATGACCGGCGAGGCGACAACATCTCTCTGGGCTCTGTCCTCAACTATTTCTCAACAGCGTGACGGCGTCCCCATTTCTCTGAGCTATGCTCCATTAGCGGCAAGCCAACAACGAGTCCCCATTTCTTCAAGCTCTGCTTTGCTCCAAACACTCCCAAGTCCCAACATCAGGTTGATAGCATCTACAGTGCAACGGTGAACTCAGATCCGAAGCGTTGGTAGTTCAGAAAATCATCATCCTGCGGTGAACTCAGATCGACAGCATCTACTCTCTCTCTCCTGAGTTCACCAACCCTGCGGTGAACTCAAATCTGAGGCGTTGGCAGTTCGGAAAATCGTCGTCCATCTCTCTCTCTCCCCAGTTCGCCAATCCTGCGGTGAACTCAGACCTGCAACTGCAATGTCGGGCTTCGGCCTCGGGCCTCGGGCTTTCACAAGAGCCCGGCCCATGAGCAGGTCTATTGTAACCCATAACCTGCTAACCATATCAAGCAGTGCAATAGTTAAACTTCCCAGATTGAATAGGTTTTGACCAGATCAATGGTTTTTGGACAATTTATGAGTTTTAGGTTAACCCAGTTCAGAATCGGGACCGGGTTGTGGGTTGAATGGTCCAACTGGGTCAATGATAGTTTGAAATCATTGCTTCTACTAGCACCATTTTTCACCAGTTCTATCCCTTCTTAATATGAATATTATCAAGGATAGCCTTCTTATCAAACGAGGTTATCACCATTGTATACCCTTAAGCTGTTAGTACCATCAGCTGGCTGTCCCATTCTTTTCTCATCGACATGTCGATTACAAACTTGGTTTCTTCACTCTGTTCGTCATCCCAAGCTGGTTGTCCCAAGCTGATTACAAACTTCGTTTTCTCCCTTCTAGACTATGATAACTCGTTTTGCCCTTTCTCTAAGTTAGGGGTGTCAATTGGATTGAATTTGGTCCAATCCGATCCAGTTCAATGTGGGTCTATTATAAATGGACCAAATTCCATCCAATCCAATGAATATTTTGGACCAGTCCAATTCAATATTTAGGTTGTCCAATCTGTTTAAATTTATTTTAATTTAGATTGGTTTTAATCCAAACCTAGTCCATTGACACCTATATTCTTATCTTCTATCAATAGACCAGATATTGGCTCAATCCAATCCATATAAATTCATTACAGATGGATCAGGTCCAATCCAATCCAATAAATATTTTCGACAATGAAGTCTAGACTAGTCCAATTCAATGTCTTGT
The DNA here is from genome assembly GCF_055504915.1 of Nelumbo nucifera. Classification (NCBI taxonomy): domain Eukaryota; kingdom Viridiplantae; phylum Streptophyta; class Magnoliopsida; order Proteales; family Nelumbonaceae; genus Nelumbo; species Nelumbo nucifera. The sequence goes on along the minus strand of NC_142655.1, from coordinate 22,783,403 downwards.
TGGTCCATCCAATCTATCTAAATTGATTTTGGTTTGTATGGGATCCAATCCAAAACCAGTCCATTGACACCCCTACTGTAAGCAATGCTTTGACATTTTCGTCCTTGAAAGGGCATTTCCGTTGCCTTCATTTTATGAAATTTTAAACGAACCACTCATTGGCTTAAAACATTTAGCACAAAATGTGCAACATGGTGTAACAATAAGAGTTTTTTAGGAAGATTGTCATGACAGCCCAAATGACCAAAAGATGTACTGAATTACTGAGTTACTGAGTTTCTAGGGTCTTGTCTATAAAGATCAAGACCCTTAGGTAACTTAGTATCCTAGTCAAACATGGTCTAGTAAGTATTCTGGTCTACCATGGTCAAGGGGACCGTTAAAGAAAAGATTTTAGGGAGAAGTGCACTGCAGAGTGCAGCCCAATGCAGAATTCTGAAATTACAGTCCCCTATAGTGTACTAGTAGCGGGGTTAAGAATTCTGAGCTGGGCTGATCAGTCATTCTCCCAATATTTTATGCACTGCCACTAGCTCTCTAGGGTATGAGTCTTTCCGGCTTCCCATCTTTCATTGCCAGACAAAAAAAAAAAAAAATACAAAACTCTCCCTCACCATCTCAGGCCCACCCAAAAAAGAAAAAACAAAGCAAATTAAAATTGACCTAATGAAAAACCTAATCAATTCTAAGAACAGGCACACCCAAATTCATGAAGAAGACAAGCTAAACTTTAAAAATTCGGGAATACCATCAACCACCTTAAGCAAGCATCTTTCATCAATTCCTTTGTTAGCTAGGAGATCAATGCAGGATTTTCATCTCATAAGATACGGTCAGCCTAATATTCATTCTTTTTACTATGTTCTTAATCTTGCACAAGATGTAAATAGAATTCCATGTGTAAACCTGTCTATCGCTTTGGAATTGTGTACAAAACTATGATGATCATGATTATATAACCATCATCATCCATGCCTTATCCCAACTATATGAGGTCAATAATAATAACAATAATAATAATAATAAGCTAAATTTATAAATTAAATAAATAAATATATATATATATATATATATATATATTAAAGGACTATGACTTTAACGTGTATTTCCTACAATTTTTCAAACCCATAAAAATCACCACTATCCACTGAGTTTTGTATGTTGAGACCTATTATTCTCTAAATATGTATATGCAATAACTTAATAACATCAAAGTGTTTTGCTATAATTTAATTAATAGAGTCAAGTCTAGAAATTGCCATATTACCTAGCTCAATCTACTATGTGCATATACAAAACATTATTTTTAATTTGTATTAAATTTTTTACATTAAAAGGGGATTTAGGATTCAGGTAAATTTATTTTCTATTCATTGCATAAATTTTTTATATTTAATTTTATAAAATTTATGTTAATTTTATGCAAATTTATGAATATTCTAAACAAACCAGATATTTGGACATGTAAACAGATTAAATTTGAATCCATGCTTACGTGTCCATAGGATATATCAAATCAAACTCGGATCTCTTGGATACTTTATCGGATCAAATTCAGATATATGTAAAAACATACACTAATCTCTTTTTTTCATAGAGAAGGGAAAAAAAAAGGAAGATTTGTACTTAGATATGGGTAAGGCTATCAATGGACCAGATTTGCATTAGATCCAATCAAATCAAATATGCCTACCAAAAAAAAAATCAAATTCAATAAGTGTCACTACCCCCCAAATTAATTTGTTGGAAAGACATTTAATCAATCAAATATCACCTTATTAGTTAATTACCACTTTTCTGATATTGATTGATTGGTTATAAGTTTTTCTATTATCATAGCCAAATTCATCTGATATTGATTGATTGGTTATTTTGAAGCAATATATGATTGAAAGAACATGTCATAAATGAGATTTCAACATCTGGAAGACCCAAGACTTTGAGTCTAGCATTCCACTGGACCATCCAACATGATAATAATCAATTCCAAACGATGACATGTTTATTTGATATCACCAAAGTTAATACTTGAATGGCAAAGAAAAAGATGAGAGCCCGAGAAAGTGACTAAAAGGAAAACAAAGTGGATCAACATCTTTGAGATGGTGGTCTGAACACAAGGCTAGCCAAGGCAAGTATAGGCATCATAATAAAAAAAAAAATGTGCAGCAAAAGTTCACTTTAGATCTGCTTCAGGTTATGTAATCCATCACAAGTGATGAACCCACATGGGGCCCACATGGTGCAGGAGGCTCACTCGGGCTAGGGTTATGTTTCTAGGAGATTTTTTTCTTTTCATGTTAGGAGTCAAAACAAAGTTTCATGGAAATGGAAGGATCTTGGCAAGTAGGAGGGTCCTTGATAAAGGAATTGTGTAGAGGGTTAAATAAAGGGGAAGATTGACATATAGGATGATCTTTGGATTTCTTTTCTTTTTTTTTTGGCATTTGGTGATACGTACCACTAATAATCCCTTTCCCCAAGTTGATGGTTGCAAGAATCAAATCCGCATCTATGTCAGAGTGAATCAACTAACATACCAATTGGTTTGACCAATGGCCATGATGGATGCTGGAAGAATGTTGGAGCAGTGAGTAATTTTTTTCTGATGGGATTGTTTCAAAAACCGCTTAGATTAGGAGGGTACTTGGTTCTGTTTACATTTATGGGTGGTCATTTATTTGTGTTTTTTCACTTTAAATGTTTTTTGTTTTTGTTGTTTGGTTGGATTTCACTTTAAACGTTTTTTATTTTTCACTTCAAATTAATACCCATTAAAGTGTGACACATCAGCATTTGGTTTCAAGAAACACTGGGGCGTTGGGGGAAACAAGAATTTGGTGTTTCCCCAAATGCCCCCATGCACAAAAATCAATTTTTTTTTCAGTTTTTTACCGTTTATTTGATAAAAAGTGAAACCAAACAGTTGTTTCATTTTGCTTTATATGAAATAAACGCCAACGCCTATGTGGTGCCGATGTAGCGTCGTTTTTTCAATAAATGCCAATGGAACCAAACACATACTAGATCATCCAAAACTGAACAGGAAGATAGAGATAGTGTTTGTTTCCATTGTTGTTTATCAGAGAAACGGTTCCAACTCAGCACCAAGTAGGTATTTCCCTGAATGGAGCTTTTTTTTTTTTGTTTAGCACATGTGGCACGTTGAATTGTCATTTGTTCCATTTTCATGATAAAATTCTTTCAAACGTTTGATTAATGACAATGGAACCAAACAGACCTAAAAGGCTAAAACTGTGTCGATTGATAATCAACCTATTTTATTGCCTTGAGAAGTGACTGAAAGCAGTGAAAAACAGAAACAACCCGATAATGTATCTAATCTAGTATTAAAAAAAAAATTGAGACTGTTAATTTTTTATCAATGTTTGGATAGTTGATAAAGAAAATTAGATGACATTCGAAGGGCATTTGTGTCTTTTTCAAATACCACTTAACGACTAATTAACGACAGATATTGAAGAATGTTATGGAAACTCCTGTGGAGTGAGTCAAAAGTCAAGCAATTCCTGTGGTATTTGATCAATGAAAAATACAATATTTTGCCAATTGGTCTGAAAAAAGATGTTAAAATTGAATGGGGAATCTGATGTGTACTGAAGTGGTGAGAGAGCGACTGAGTGCTCACACCTCATAAATGGTTTAATTGATTGACCCTCAACAGCCTCAAGCTTTTGTCCCCTAGAAGTTATTTTGGTCCAGCCGATATCATAAAATTGGTAACCAAGGAGGTTGTATATATCAAAATTCACAGGAGGTTTTGATAAAAAGAATAAAAACAAGGTAAGAAAATGCTGTCAGAAGTGCGATTTGAACCCACGCCTCCTTTCGAAGACCAGAACTTGAGTCTGGCGCCTTAGACCACTCGGCCATCCTGACATTTCATCAATTCTGGTATCAGGTTAAAATGTAGAATATATATAGCCAATTAACAATGCGCTGTTAAAGAATTACAATGCAACGTATTGAGTGGGCCGGAGTGGGCACCAAGAACCCCTAGGGGTAATCGGGTGATCATGGGGACACTTGTGATAATAAAGGGCTATAGCCCAAAGGCCTGGGCCCGGTCAGAATGGGTTCCAGGCCTAATTTTGTGAATAAAATAGTGAGTAGTTATAATATGTTATATTATTACTATATATCATATAATATGCAATATAAAATATCATAAATAATATATAATATAAGTGTTGTTTTATAATATAGCATAAAATAACACATATAAATAATATGGTAAAATTTACGGTGCATCCACTGCACCCTGCAGCAAGAGATGTGGATTAGTAATAAAATGACAGTCACAAGTAATACTTTTAACGTTGTTGAAGTCTTAATAGTAAGTACATCCTGTAAATACGAAAGTATATTTTTTGGAATGGGACTTATGGTAAATAGGGATGCAAATGGATCGGATTGGATTTGAATTAGGATAGTTAAAATCGAATCCAAAATTATTTATGTTAGATTCGATCTGACTCGAAAATCCGATTGGATCTGATAGGCTTTGATTTGAATTCAAATCCTATCAATAAGTTGGATCTTCGGATCTGATCCAATCTGAGTTGTTTTTTTTTTTAATTAATAAATTATTAAAATATATCAATTTAAATAAAAAAAAACAAAAAATACAAGTATTTTTTAATTATTTTCATCATATATATACATGTTTTTATAAAAAAATAAATAATATAACAAATTTATAAAAATATAATATAAATAATATATTTATAAATAAATAACATATATATATGTATTATATATTTATGTTTATATTTATAAATATATAACATATATCCAATCAGATAGGGTGATCTGAATCCAATCCGATTTTCTGATCAAATCATATTATCCAATCCGATCTGAAGATCCAAACAGGGGGGTGATCCGAATTTGACCAAATAGGATCAGATTGGATCATAATCTGATCCATTTGCACCCCTAGCCTTGATGTTATCGTATGGTGAGACCATTATCAGTCCCTTATGTAGGGATGCAAACAGATCAGATCGAATTCAAATAAGGGTACATTGGCAATCCAAACTTTTAGATCTATGAATTTTTCATAAAATCTGAAAAATCATAATATCAATAAAAATAATTTTATATATTTTAAATGATTTTCATTGCAAGAAAGAATTATAATATAGATCTATCAATAATCAATTAAACCCATTGATCTAACAATTGGTTGTGTTAAAAATCATTTTCTTAATTTTTAGAAAATATCTAAAAATTAAAAATTAATTTATTTTAGACATTCTAAATGATTTTCATGGTAATGAAGAACTATAAGATAGATCTATCCATTACCTATTAAATCCATTGATCTAACATCCAAGGTTCAAAGTATCGATGCATATTGACCCGTATCGATACGTATCGTATCGGAGCTTTCTCGATGTGCCCCTACAGGAGGTATTTCGGATCAGCAAGTGGTTCAGGGGATAGACCATCCTTAAACCAGCCCCTCTGAACCAGATTTAAAAACAAAAAAAAAAAAAAAATATATATATATATATATATATATATATATATATATATATATATATATATATATATATACCAATACAGGACCATACGCCCCTTGTATCAATACTTTAAACCTTGCTAACATCTTGTAATGATTTTTAATAGCTTGAAAGCTGAAATATTGTTTAGTGTATTATTAGCGAAGGTAGTGCATGATATCTACATGTTATAGATTTCCAATATTATTAATTATAAATTTATAATATATCTCTTTATATCATTTTTTATGTATTTATATTTTATTCATAATTATTTTAACCTTAAATTTAGTTTTTATTGATATATTTATGGGAGTTGTATGAATTTCCCCGACATATCCATATTCAAGCTTTCTGATAAGATACGTAATACAGATGTTTTGAACCTTGAATGCAGCATAGTCTTCGGATTAAGTTGGTCCAGGTTAAGACAACCCAAGCTCCAACCCAACTAGGGTTGGGACAAAATTCAAGTACAATTTAGGTTTGAAGAGGCCATTATTTGTTGGGCCGTCTAATTTTTATCCCCTACTGAATCATGAACTAGTAATGGTAGTCCTCTTTTTTGTGTTAAACGTCAATTAGATATAATAGAATGGTGTATAATCAAATAAGCATACTCATAAAAAATGCTGAACAAATAAGTAAATAGTGCTCGGGATCCAGTTCTCGGGTCAAACGGTTTGACCATTCGAACTGAATGGACTGGCCATTTTGACAGAAAAGTTAAAAAAAAAAAAAAAAAAAAAACAGTCAAAATCATTGGATGGTTATAACGGTTTGAACAGTTAAATCGCTTAGATCAACGGTTTACTAACCAAATCAATGGTTTTTAGCGAAATAACGATTCTGGGGTAAAACAGAACCGATAACTTGATAAGTTCTCAGTTTTTCTAATCCGACCGTCCAATCCAATCCAGTTTTGAAAACCATGCTCTCTAATGAACAAGCCTTTTTTTTTAATAATAGGAGGAGATATATAATACCCCAACATCAAACAATCAAAAGGGAAAGAATTCCATCTATTCGACAGAGTTTTATGCACCAGCCAATCCGCACCTTAATTTGCTTCCTAGTGAACAAGCCATTAACACCCCATTGTCCTTATCACAAAGTCTCAAAATATTGACACACACCATACCCAAAAATTGAGTATGGTGTGTGTCGATTACTCGATACTCTTTTTTTGTCAGTTTGGTCCTTGGAAATAGGTTTGTTAGGATAAAAATTGTTAATATCTCCTAACTCCCCATACTTTTCATGTCGGTGACTTTGAAATTAATACAATATACCTCATATTGCGTGTATCATATTAATACTTTAGTTTTGTTTATCACCGGTGACTCAAAAGTTGACAACGTCATCTGAATCAAACAGAGTAGGATGGTAATTTTTTATCATACAAAACTTCCACTTCACCCTTAAACCACTCTTCAATTACTTTATCCAAATTATAGAAATTATAAGTTTTAATTTCTAGACATATTCTCTTTTTATTGCATATTAATAAAAACATTTAGAAAACAATATTAATAAAATTTACATATTTATAAATATTAACAATAATCATATTGGATACTAGAGATGGCAACAGGAGCAGGTTCGGGGAGGGTTTTGTAAATTCTAGATTTTATCCATCTTCCTAAATCTCTCAACTTGTACTTGCCCCAAAACCCGTAACGGGTTGGATTTTGAGAATCCAAACCCTCCCGCATATGAAAATGCAAAATCCTCCCCACATTCAAGGGTAAGGGCAGGTTGGGTTTAAAACTCACATCTAATTTCCTATTATTTCTTATCATATATAAGCAATAAATAAGTACAACAACACAAATAAACATCAAGATTTTTAATTATCGATTAAGACATGTAAAAAACACATAAGCTATCAATTATCATTCACATAAAATTCAAAATCTTATTAAATTGAACACGTAGTAGTCTAGTACATAAAGTTTATATGCTTCCAACAATATGCGGGTTAGAGAGGGTTGGGTTTAGCGTACTCTATCCGTACTCGTACAGGTTGTAGAATCCCAAAACCCATCATTTAAGCAAAAAAACCTGCCCCATCGAAAAGGGTAGGGATGGGTACCCACCAGGTTGTAGAATCCCAAAACCCGTCATTTTGCATTATCTTTTTTCTTTTCATCTTTTCATGCAGATGTATCAAGAAGAAGGACAACAACAACAACATAAGGTGGGGTTTATTAACCCCCCCCCCCCATTAAGTCTATGAAAATAGCATCTCGGTGGATTCAAAAACTGTAACCATCACATTATATGCATCAATATTTCACTCCCATTGAAATTGATGCCATGGAAGATGCCCACTTACAAGTAGACCTGTTCATGGGCTAGGCCGGGCCAGGCTCGGGCCGGGCTTTTACTCATCATTAATGGAAATACGCTAGGCCCGAGCCCGAGCCCGGCCCTGATAAAAAGCTCGAAGCTCGAGCCCAAGCCCGAAGCCCGACCTAATAAAAAAATTACAATTTTCCCTATTCAAATTAGAATTAAAAATTCAAATGTTTTTTTTTCCTATTTAAATGAACAATGGCCTACAAGATGGTTTTTTTCCCTTTCTTTTATGTTTTAAAACACAGTTTTACATTCTTAAATCAAAAAATTTATTCAAATGGACATAATCACATAACCCATTTTAAGTCTAATTTTAGGTCGGGCAGGGCTATTTTGACAAAACCCGAGCCCAACTCGAATTTATTGCGGGCCGGCCCATTGGGCCACCCGACCCATGAATAGGTCTACTTACAAGTTTGAGCAAGTTAAAAGCATGGTTTTTAAAACCTACACAGAGATCGAACCGGTCAAGGGTCCGGTTACCGGGTTGAACGGTCCGATTGTTCGACCCGAACGATTGGCCCATTCTGACAAAAAATAAAAAACTAAAAAAAATGAAAATCAGTCAAAACGGTTCGAACGGTTAACCGCCCGGGTCAGTGGTTTGCTGACTAAAATCAACAATTTTTATGGAAAATCTAGTTTTGGGGGGGATAACCGGAACCAATCACCTGACTGATTCCTGGTTTTTCCGGTCCAGTTTTGAAAACCATGATTTAAAGAGTGAGGGTGTTGTTTAACAGACGCACCAACAGTTCCCATGGACGGTTGGTCCCCGCTAAAAAAGCTGGCAAGAGAGTGATTTCTCATTAAAAATAGGGTAAATTGCTGAAACCTTCTATGGCAATCACCTCCACTTAAGTTTCTGACAACGTTGCAATTAGATCCCCTCCATTAGAATTAGCTAGCGTTAGCAACAAAATGATCAAATTACCCATACAATGATTTTGACAAAATTGACCAAATTCACTTCATGTCAATCATTCAATGGAGACTTGAAATCAAACCAAGGAACCTGCGACTTCAACTCGTACTGGGCCTGTGGTTGTCTTTCAATGCAAATGCTGTGGCAAGTTCCACATCCGTAAAGAAATTGCATCTCATGATATATTCTTCTGGTATCATGGAAACTCTCGAAAGTGATGTTTTCTAAGAGTTTGTGCTTTGTACAGTTGAGCTTTCTTTTTCCAGCTCCCCCACCAAAGTGAGGACTGAAGATGGTGATAACATTGGAGCCAGGAAGGAAATTGAGAATGAGCAGCAACCAAATCTATATGCTAGAGGCCACTGAAGGCCAAATAAAAATGGCAAGCCCAATGTCCTGCAATAGGCAGGGATGGAGGCGACTGAAAAGTAATGGCGGGCTGAGGGTTTGGTCGACAACAGCCAAAAACCAATTTCGTATTTCATTGTTATTTCGAAATACTAAGTTGATCATGTCACCAAATTCAGTCAACTTCTTAATGGTGACTTAATGGAGAGGGTCTAATCTACTTGCAACATTGTTAGTGCAGATATTGTTGGAAACTTCAGGAGAAGTGATTGCTATTAGCAAAAAGGAGGGGAGGTTTCAGCAATTTACCCTTGAATATAAATAAAAGCTTCAAACCTTTCACCGTTTCACGTAGTTACTTGGCAGCCCATAATCTGGACTGGAACAAAAGGTATCCAGTTTGAAGAATTGTTGGAGCCAATACAGAAGCAATGCAATTACTAAAAAGTAGACAAACTTGAGGCCTGTGGGAGTGGGATTGCCTATTAAAAAAAAAAAAAAAAAAAAACTATGTCCAATGGCATTAACACTACTGTCATGAAAACAAAAGGCAAAAAAAATCGATAAATAAACCAAATGAGCCATTTCGTTACACACGAGCTTTACTTGAACCAAATGAGCATTTCTTTTCCACCACAATACCTTTCCAATCCAATCAACCACCCAAAACCAATATATAGAGACATAAAGATTCAAATGTACATGTTACAAAGTTCACTTGCAATAACAAAAACCCTCTTGTTATTCACAGCTTGCCTAACTCCACTGGAATGTAAAGGAATGGTCGAAGCGTAGGGAAGATCAATCCAAATTAACCACATCACAGAATTCCAAAACTGGGGCCCTTCGACACAGGAGGAAACATACCACCTAAATATGTATCTTATCCTATTCGGTTGCTGACAGTCTGATACAGGGACCTAAGTTGTGTGTTCCATTTCTCTATGGCAGCATATTTTTTCATCCCCTTGGACCTGTGACATTTTCCCAAAATAAAGGGGCACATATGGAAACAAAAAAAAAATCAGTGAAGTTGATAAAATGGACAAAAATGAATAAATTAGTACTTTAGAAAAAGAATGGAAATGAAATAGAAAGAAAGATAGATGACCTGTCACCACGCTCTAAGAGTCGGTTTACTTGATCGATGTGCCCTTGAATACGGTTATCCAAAATTAATGAAACCAGCAACTGCTCAACATCTTTCTCTGGCACATTGAGCTCCTGAATAGCAATTAAATTTAGCAACTTGGAAATTTATATTATAGAGCTCACAAACATGTCATAAATTCTACAAATTTGACGAATAACAAGATGTGACTAAAATAAGAGAAAATTTTCAACCACTGATCTACCATATCCAAGAATCAACCACCTGAGATTGTGATGTGTGATCCAGGGGAAATCCCAGCTGATGGTCATAGGAGGTTTCTTCCAAGACTGAAGGATCGTCTTGCTGGTCTGGATTCGAGTATAGTTGGTGGGTGGATGAAAGACTAATGTAGGAAACAGAATAAGTTAAAGAGTAGGCCTCCAAGATGAACATCTTATTCTCTTGGATTCCTAGATTTCTAACACCATTTTGGGCTAAGCTGTAACTATAGTGTGTTTTCTTTCTTTCTTTTTTTCCTTTTCTTGAGGTTCTTTGTTGCTCTTGGAAGATAAGTGTGTTTGTCTTCCTATTGTAAATATTCTATTGATGAGTTAATGAAAGTGTTATTGATAAAAAAATAAAAAAAGATTTCTAACACCGTTGAGTCTTCAACTAATGATTTGAAGAATAATGAAATGCCAATGCTTGGAGATAGTGATCACTGGTCCAAGGGGAAATCCCAGCAGGCATAGGAGGTTCTTCCAAGACTCTGATCTGATGGATGTCTTGCTGGCCTAGATTTGCATCAAGTTATTTGATCGATGAAAACTTAATGTAGAACCCCAAAGAATGGACCTTTATACATGTCTCATTCTCTCAAATCCCTTGGTTGCCAATATCCTCGAATCTTCAGAACTGGTTATTTGAATGATTATAAAATGCTAATGGTCTTCTTTCTAAGCCGTTTTTTCTCAATATATTTATGTGGCTGCTTGGTCCAGCAACATAAAGAAACACATCAATCTTGGTGAAGGCATTGGCAGAAATTTCAAAAGCTAATGATAAAGTAGAAAAAGATAACTATTTACTTATCTAAAATGAAAGGATAAACACAAGAAGCAAAGTAATTGAATGCCAACATCTGAGAAGATTTGGAAGTTCAACCTTCGATATAAAAGGAATCCGGATTCTTGTATAAGGTTTGATCAGCTTAAGCAACACTTGGGTTCTTATATTCTTCAACAGATCCTCAATATAATTTCTGATGAAAGGATCATCCATTATTGTCCTTCTATTACTCTGGGCAACCAAGGCATTAAACAGCAGCACATGTCAGGGAAAAAGGACAACAAAGGAAGAGGAAACTACAAAAGAAATATTCAGTAACAAGTCATCACAAAATGGAGTTCTGTAACCTTAAGGATCTTTTCAAACTCCAAGATTTCATTCCGTTGATAAGCTGCTATCAGATTTGTCATAGCCAGAATTTCAGGATCATTTTTGTACCTACAGATTTCAAAAGAGACAAGGAAAATATACACATAACAGCACATAGTGAAAGAGATTCAGAAATGAATACAGCAGGTTCAGGATTGAAGAGTGAAGTCCCAGAACTTACGGCTTTGCCTCCTGTCCATCAAAAGGGTTAACTTCAGATTCCATAAGCATGTTGGCCAGAACCAAGTATCTAAGAACAAAAGAAGCATCAATAAATATAAAAATAAAAATAACAGGAGCAAGAAAATGATAAGTTCCAATATTGACTCCTATCACCATAGTTTTAAATGACTACCCAGAAGAGAGTTAGGTTGGACCATCCAATCTATTCAGGATAACCACCATACAATGGACCAGTCCCCTAAGGTGCCTATAGGTGCCTATGCACAATTACCAAATTAATCTGTAAGTAGAAGCCATGCCATTGTCAGACGGTTTTTGGTGTAAATTCCTTATCTGATACCTTGCTAAGCCATGTGATCCAAAGTGGGTATCACAAATGGATGCTGATATAGGCATTGAAACAAGTTTCATGGATACAACTCTTCATTTCTCAAATTCCAGGACAGTATGGGTTCTGATATTTTATTCTGATATAGGCATTTAAACAAGTTTTTAAGCTACTTATCTTTGTTAAAGTTGTTGCTAGTGGAACTCGAGCAAACTTGTAATAGAAAAGTGATACTTCATAGGTATTCATGCAGTAAGAGGTGTAGGTATAAATATATCACATCATGCACCACTGATCATGCCAAGCACACCAAGGCATCTAGGTATCATAGGTCCCCCCCTCCCCCCTATAGGAGTTTACATGATTTCCTTTGTTGTCTAATCCTACAGCCAACATTCATGCAGGTGTGACTCAAGTGTTTCAGATTAGCACCCCAGGTCTTAGAAGATCCTATAGAGCAGCCGAGCAGGGAAAGAAGGTAGGCTACTGGTTTCCGAAATCATTTATTTGTATCTATTATGCCTACAAGTAGAACATTATAAAATAAATGGAAAAAGAACAATTCCTCCAAGCCATACTTCAAGCATTGGATGCGTCGCTGATTTCCAGCTTCATCATAGTTCTTGAAGGCTTCAAAGAAATCTGTGGCTGCTTCTGCCCATTGGCGTTCTGCCATATGCATTTTCCCACCACATTCATGAATAATCCCCATGATCCGTGGATGAGGTATTGCTGATTTGATTGACAGTGCTTTCTGATATAGTTGCTGCAATAAATCCATAACTTGGTTACTACAAAATAAAGAATGGGATATTTTGATAGTGTTTTCTGATATAGTGCTGCAATAAATCCATAACTTGGTTACTACAAAATAAGAAATGGGATATTTTGAACAGTGCTTTCTGATATAATTGCTGCAATAAATCCATAACTTGGTTACTACAAAATAAAGAATGGGACACAAGGAAACAGGAAAGATTAGGCAGAGAAATGACATTAAGTCTACAAAGGGATATTTTGTTCATTTTTTAGCACAAATGGATATACTGAAATTCCAAAAAGAACATTGACTTATCCATTTCAAAAAGAATAGAACTACAGTCCCTATCAGTTAACAACGGGTACATTCAAATCTCAAATTAAATTGTGCATAATTGGTGGAGTGACAAAATTGACCAACATTGTATCCACAACAAGCACAGAATTTCAACTATTCTTTAGCCATCTTTTGATACAGGTAACTTTTGACTCATTTGTCAAACTTTGCATATTCAATCTGATATTTAAAGGCCAGCCTTTCTTGCTTAGCTTTCATCCTAGGTTTTACCAGAACCTTTAAAACCATTAGTTGCCTCTTTCTTTTGACCAATAATAATTAGGAACTTTATTAATGAAAGTAAGTCACTCTGGCATATAAGATGTACAGTTACAAGGGAGCAGAGAGCAAACCCAATTACATTTCAGAACCCTTAATCCATTGAAAATCCCATACATATTAAAATTAACTCTAAGAGTATCTACCTGATCTCATTATCTGTCTACCCACTCCCTCATGCAAGGTTATCTACCAAAGAATGATCTAGGGATCGACGAGATATCTGCTAAGCACATGATACTTCAAAAGCTTCCTTTACCATCCAAATCCAACCGGATTTGAAGATCTTGGACCAGATTTAGATTTGATCCAACTTCACTTCATTTTTAAAATAAATAAAAATTAAAAAAGAAAATAATTACTTTTTGACATATATAATAAATTAATATAAATACGAAACATTGAATATGTATATACATAAATTTATAATAATATATAAAATTATGTATTTTATATTTATATATAATTATATAAATTTTATATATTAAAACCAATGTTTATTTTAAAATAATCAGATTCGGATTTTAATCAGATTGGATGGAGTTAAATCCGCATCCAATCTGATAATGTAAATAGATCATCCGAATCAGAGACAATTTGATTGGATTTTGGGATTTTGGAATCCATTAACAGAGCCCAACCCTTTATCCAGCTTAAGTAGGGATAGGCTTACACCAAATTTCTTTCACAGGAAGTCCACCCCTTGAGCAATAGAGGAGGCAAGGTACTTGTAAAAGGAAGAGCAAGTGAAAAGGCCATCTGGGGAGGCCAAACAGATTCTAGAGCCCTCAAGGGAAGGGTCCAAAGAAACTTGCCTTAGAGTGTCTAGAAGGTGGATCAAGGAAAAACATTCATTTTCCCTAATCCCTCTTCTGAACCCCAAGTTCCAGTCCAACCCAGCTAGAGGTGTTCCCATTCTGGAAATCCTCTCTCCCCCCTTAAGGAGAGACATAGCAATGAATTCAGGACATTGGTCTTTAAGTGGAACTTCACGCACCCACAAATCTTCCCATAACCGAATTTTGTCACCCCTTCCCACATCAAACCTAGTGGAATTAAGTAAGATTAGGTACACTTCATGAATTTCTTTCCAAGGGGAAGCCGAAGAAGAACGAGAGGCTAAGTTAGCATCCCAACCATTGCCTTCCATCCCATGAATGCTCACCATTACCTTGTGCCATAGCCTATCACTCTCAAAAGGGAATCTCCATAACCACTTACCTAATCAAGCAGCATTTCAAGAGACAAGGTTTCCTATCCCTAGACCCCCATTTTTCTTTAGGCTTACTGACCTGTTCCCACTTAACCAGGTATCCTTTTTGTCCTCTCCTGGTTCCCAAAGAAAGTCCCTCGTGTATATTTCTAGTTGCCTTGCTATTTTAACCAGCATATGAAAGGTGGAGAGGAAATAAATGGGAAGCTTTGCTAGTGTGCTTCCACTTGCAGAGAGCTAATTTCCTAGCAAATCTCTCCTCTATTGGCTTCTAAAACCCATCAGGCCTTGGGCTCCACCTAATGGCAAATCTAGGTATATTACAGGCAATTCCTAACTTTGCACCCCCAATAAATCCATGAACCTTAGCAATTCCCCTTCCTTCAAATTGATCCCTACAATTCCGCTTTTACCCCAATTGATCCTCAACCTCAACAGGCTTCCAAAATTGTCAATCACCATCTTCAAGTTTTTTACCATCAAGTCAACATCCTCGCAAAAAAGAATCGTATCATCCGCAAATTGAAGATGAGAGACAACCACTTCATTTCTACTAATCCACCCCTTAATCAGTCCTCCTGAATCTGATTGCAACACTCTCTACAACTAGAGTGAATAAGGAGATAAGGAGTCTCCTTGCCTAATTCCTCACTTGGCCAGGAAGACATCTTTGGCCACACCATTGATGAGGATTGAGTAGTCCACTGAGCTAACACATTCTTCAATCCACAACCTCCATTTAGCCCAAAAACCAAGCCTTTCTAAGATATCCAATAGAACCTTCCAGTCCAATAGGTCATAGACTTTCTCTGAATCCATTTTACAGACTAAACCCTTCTCCCCTCCTTTCCTCTTTTCTACAACACACTCAATTGCTACTAAAATTTGATCCCCAATTTGCGTCCCTTCCACAAAAGCACCTTAGAAGGATGAGATCATCGAGGATAACACATTATTAAGCCTCTCTGACAAAACATTTGACTCCCAATTAGGCTTATTGGTCTAAAGTCTTTTGGTGTTTTAGCCTCTCTCTCTTCTTCAGCACCAAAGCAATAAAAGTGGCATTAATCCCTGATGAGACCTCCCCTTCATGAAAGAATTCATTGAAGATTTCTAGCAAACCTGAGCTCAAAAAATCCCAACACTCCTAGTAGAAAGCCATTGAGAAGCCATCCAGTCTCAGGGCTTTGGATCTCTCAATCGAGAGCACTACTTCCTTGATCTCTTGTAGAGAGAGACTTCTTTATAACAACTGAGATTGTTCCTCTGAGTTCTGTTCCAATCCAACTTTGCCAATCTAGTACTAGCCCCAACTGAGTCAAAATAAATTGATTTGAAGTGATCCACAAAGATTCTTGTAATCTCATGGCCTTCTCTTATCACCTGACCCTCCACCTCTTGATGATGTTTTTCTCCTTCTACCATTTGCAATTGTGTGGAAATACTTTGTATTACCATCCCCTTCCACTAGACACTTACACCTAGATTTCTATTTCCAACAAATTCCTTCCTTAGAATCTTCTCTTGTTCCTATTTTTGATTCCATTTTTCCAATCTTTCATCATTTGGCAATACTCTCAGAGCCTCCTTCCTATCCAACTCCTCAATCCTTGAAGTTAGCTTCTCATTAATTTCTTGAACCCTTCCAAATTGCTCTTTATTCCAGCCTTTAATTCTTACCTTCAACCTCTTAGCTTCTTAGCAAAACTCTCCACAAAGTTACAACCTCTTAGCTTCTTACCTTCCACAAAGTTCTCCCCACCACACCTTCAACCTCTCCTTGAAGGATCTTCAAACCACATATTCTCAAACCTAAAAGGTGAAGGGCCTCCTCCAAAAAATTCATTTTCAATTCAGCTAGGGCAACAATCTGATATTACTCTAGGCAAAGCTCTTGACACTAGGGTTCCCCACATTTCCTCCCAATCATGTGAAATAAAAGGAATCTATCCAATTTTGAGCAAGTTGGGGGGACTAAAAATTCGACCAAGTAAAAACCGTTTGCAATAGGGGAGTTCTCGTAACTCAATGGAGTCAACTAGATCATTAAATTTCCTCATACATAGAAAGGGCCTTCCCAAAGCCCCCTAATTGCAAACAGTTCCTCCCAAAACAAGGCCCTATCTCTATGTGATTTGGGCTCATAAACATTTGTCAAGGCCCACTCCCATCCAAGGCTCTTTTTTATTTTTAGGGAAACAGAATATTGACTAAATAGCTCACTAAGCAATCCATTTCCTCATTCCTCCTAATAGTAAGGATCCCTCCCGACTCCTGAGGCCCCCTATGCAAAAGGCCAGCTAAGGCCCCTAGATCCCCAAATGCCCTTAATCCATTTACGATCTATTGACGACAACTTGATCTCTTGAATCCTGACAATGTTTGGTTTTTCTTTTCTAAAAAAACACCTAGCCAGCCTTCTCTTTTTTGCACTTTGTCGAGAGAACAGTTCATTTTTTATGGAAAGAATGGTTCATGACAATAAAATTAGGCACAAGTTTTAGAGTCTTGTCCCCTACCTTTCGATGGAGAGAATGGTTTATTTTGCTTCAATAATTTTGACTTGACCAATGCCACATCATCATCTTCTTCCACCCTCTGTAATTGTTCCCATATCAGAGCTTCTAGCAACAACAATACCAAGGTGTGTAGCTTATCTTATCAATTTCTAACTCCACCATGACTTGAGAGGTCAAAGTCCTCCATTGTTTCATCGCAAAGGGTTACCACATTCTTGAAGGTTTCCTAAGACCACATATGAAATGGGATTCCTACTACTTTCACCCAAGGGGTTCTAGACTGTTCTACAACATTTGCGCACGGATTCCATTTCCCGACCATCACTAAACCTTCTGATGTCTGGATTGGGAGAGTATGAGTTTCTTCTTCAACTTTACAAACTTTCTAAAAGGACTTTACCTTTCTTTTGCCTTCCTGAAAAAGTGTCCTTCATGTTTCAGACGCAGATTGATTTCCTCAGTCAAACTACTCCAACTTTTCACCTTCTTGTTTATATAGGACACTAACTTTTTTTGCCACTCCAAAAGGCTTCGATTTAAGTTACCATAGATCTTTCATGTATCCCCCTCTCTCACCGATGACTGTTATACTGCGGACTCTAGATATCTTTTGAAAACTCGTCATCTTTCCATTGAAGCTCCTATAATGCCTCTACAAACCTAGTCCAGCCTTTACCTTGTTTTCCACAAGGGACACATATCAATTTTTTTCTTCCCTCCCTGAACTATTCCACTGTTGTGATAAACCAACCCTTTGTATTATGTCTCAACTCCGCTACATACATCTTCCCGCCCCTCTTCAAAGTATTCTTATAGTTTTGCACTTTTATCACCTCCAAAGCCACGCATCAATTAATCCTTTTAGCCATGCTACCAACTCTTTCTAGAGGTAGATGTTAACACTCTTGTCTTCTTTCTCTGCTTTGGTCTTTAGATTCACTATGCTCCTTGTTTTCATCTCTTCGAGCTTGAAATGTGCTTCAATGATAACCTTCTTCCCATTGCTTCAAACTTGGCCTCCATCTCACTGATGGTTCCCATGGAGTTATTATTAAGTTGAAGCTTGATATTAGAAGTAGGAGGTGGAAATGTTTGTCCGGAGGGGGTTTCATGTGAGCAGATCGAAAGTTTCTGGTAAATTCCTGGCAGAAAAAATATTTTTTTTATCAGCAATACAAAAATCAATTCATTAATTTTAAAATGAAGAAATACAACAAGTTGTGGGCAGAGATAACAAGACCAAGAAGAACTATCCCAATATTTACAAAATAGCCCAAAACATGGATTGTCTCTGAATTCCTTGTTTAGATAAACCATCAGCCATATTGTTTGCAGATCTCCTAATCCACTTTATTCGGATCATCATGTCTTTAGATATCAGTTTGAAGCGCCTGAAATCATTCCTTAGCTGCAATATTACTCCTTCCCCCTTTTTCAGCCAACCCACAACTATTTTGAATCACCTTCAATAATCGTCCTGTCAATCCCCATTTCTTTAGCTTTGTCTACTGACTCTACTCCATACACTGCTGCCATCAGTTCTGACCTCACCACATCTCCATTCTGAACAGGGCCTGAAGGCATGGCTAGAGTGTTTCCATTTTCTTCCCTGATTACTCCACCAATACCCGATGGTCCAGGATTGCCCATGCAGCTTCCCATCAAAATTTAATTTCTTCAATCCAGCACATGGAGGTGACCAGGCCTCTTGTACTTTTTGTAGAGGAAGAGTGAGCTATTGGTCCCCACAAGTTGAAGAAATCTTCAACCTTAAAGTCAGCAAAGAGCTTTATAGTTTCACCCAATGTGCCGCCCTTAGGTGTATAACCTCTATCACAGCTTCCTTACTCCTTTCTTTGTCTTCAAAGATTCTTAAGTTCCTTTCTTCCCAGATTGTCCAAACTACTGCTGCTCTAGTGCATCTCCCCAATAACCTGTCTCTTCTTTTTGAGCAACTAAAAATATGAGAGCTAAACAATCCTTTTAGACTATCAGGAAGAAGCCATCTACAACCAAAAAGAGACGAAAAACACTCCCAAATAAAGGTAGCAAAAGGACAGGATATTAAGAGATAAAAAACAGCCTCATCATACAACTTACACAAGAAGCACCAGCTTGGGGACAAGCACCAATTTGGCCTTTTCCTCTGAAGCAGATCATAGGTGTTAATGGAACCATGATACACTTCCCAATAGAAAGCATTGACTTTCAGAGGCATAGGCCAAGACCAAATCTCCTTAACAGGGAAAGGAGAAGGGGAGGTGGCAACAAGAGAATTCAGAAAAGACTTGCAAAAGGGGAAGATCAAAACAAAATAGAAGACTATTGGGCAAGGATAGAGAAGCTTAATGCTAGAGGAAGGAACTAAGATAGAAGAGACAGGGGTATAGCATATAGATAGGGGTTTGAGATTAGAAGAATTTAGGATGGAGGCAGACTTGGAAAGGTGGGTTCATTTAAGTGGAAAGAGACAGGTAGGAAAGGAAAGGGTAGATGAATGTTCACAGAAATGTTCAAGCCCTATTTGGCTAGATTAATTTATGGGGTGGCTTAGCATGTTTGTTGCTATGTATGATAGAAAATTTAAGTATTTACTTGAATGCTGGTTACTAGGGTGTGTTGCTTGGTTTTTGGATAATCATGGGGTAGTAGTTCTTTGTGTTCTCTTAGTGGTGACTTCTCATCACTTCTTGTTCTCTTTTTAATGAATTTTTGTTTTACCATTAAAAAAAAAAAATACTTCCATCTAATCCCACAAGGTGCATAAGCACAAATGACATTAATGACTTGATTGACTTCCTCTTCTAAAAGAAGTTTAATTAAACTGTCTTAAATGTGATTCTTTTGATATTTATATAATTTCATTATTAGGTTTTTTCTCTACTATTTTCCCTGCCCATTTCTGCTACTGATTTTCCTGTGCATTACACTGTATACCCATCTATTCATTTAGATTCCCCCTTTTCTTCTTGGCTCTTCTCCACTTCATTATGTTGCTAATTCCATGTACTTGTAAGCACAGTAGGAAATTCTTGCATCCATCTCTTCAGTGCACATATCAAAAATCTCCAAAGAATATTGAAAAATATAGTTATGGAGCATTAGTTACATCTCCATCATAAACCCTTTGCATCTTCCCAACAAAATAAAATAAAATATGAATTTGTGTATCACAAGGTTACATCCATTGTTTGTAACTTTGGACATATCAAAAATCTCCATTGATTTATTAGATGCATGTGAAACAAGCAAGAGGATTTATACTGTTATTTCTTTATAGTCGCTATCCTCTTCAAACAATCGATCAAGTAAAGAGAATGAGCTAGGCCTAAAAAGAGAAAATAAAGCAAAGGTTCATGTGAATATCTGCATCATATGCAGAATTCTTTCTCCTCCCCCTTCACCACCTTTAGATATCAGTTTGAAGTTTACCTCCATATTGCAAGGCAAAGATTTTAACTTATTTATGTTATAGGCTTATAGCAAAAGAAATACCAACAGTTGATTAAATCACATTATGGAAAATATAATATTTAAAATGATGCCATGAAGCAATCAATCAAGAACTCCTTACCTTGAGTTTTTTATTGTTCTTGGTCTCGGTGTACATTTGAATCTCAATTGCATAAACCTCCAAAAGCTGTGTTCCTTTCTTCTGATCATCAGTTCCATCTTCTCTTCGACAAGATTTGTGAAGCTCCTTCAAAATCTAAGTTTGTTCCAGAAATGATTATGCTACCATCCAGTATAAATTAGTATGAGAATTAGATGAAATGTATTATCTTACTCAACAAAATACCTTATTCATTCGTGCATATTCACCCATATCAAACCAAATCTTGCAAAGCTTAAGATTTGTTTTGAACCACAATCTCTGCAACAAAGAACAGCAAATCAAACTTTGACACTGGAAAGTACTACAATAATATAGCCAAGAAAAGCCTCTTACCTCATTCTTTGCCTCTTCAAGGGCTTTCAGAGTGGTCTGATAGAACTCTTGCAGAAGATCAAAGTTCTGACTAGCTGATCCAGAAACAAAATCCATGATGTTGTTTATACATTTTTCACTATAATTTCGTGTTACGGCTGATTTAATATATGTCAACATCACTCTATAAGCTTCCATCATCTCTTTGTATCTCCCTAGCCGATAATAGAGCTTAACAGTTTGCTTTAAAGCCTTGAATCCCCTGACCGAAATGGAAGAAGAATAATGATAAATCATGCAAATGGTAGTTGAATGCAAGTAGTTAATATTTCTCAACCAAGGCTCGTTAAGTTTTGACAAGAAGCAAAAAAGCAACTTTCCAAAAACAATGAAATCTAAAAAGCTGCTAGAAATTATATAATGCATAAACTAGTTTTTTTTTTTTGATGAATGCATAAAATAGTTGAGGGATGTGTTCCACACAACTTTAGGCAAAAACTGATACACAATGATCCATAGGCACACGCACAGCTCTAGGCAAGAACTGATGCCAACTGCCAAGCCAACCCACACTTTTATGGTGGCAATCAACAGGGTCAATCACACGGTGCAGTGGCTTCCCTTAAATGGGCATAGGACCTTTAATTGGTTATCATCCTTCCCACGCTAATCTCTTTTATCTCCAGTTTTCAAGATATATGCATGACCAGACTAATTTTTTCATACTCTAGTTTGAAATCAGATTTTTAGTAATTTACTTCCCATTCTATAATATAATGAACCTGATCTTACCTTTAATAATAATATTCAGAAATTCGGTTGACAGTATACTTAAGTTTGTTTTCTTATTGGTATTTCAAGTTGATTTTCAGAACCGTAGTTAGTAGTTTCCTAATCATCTAAACCCTAAATAATCTCTGCCAAATCCAATAAGTTTCCATTAGTTACCTGCTATACCACCTCAATTATGGACATCTTTTGACCGTAGAGAGATACTGGCTTGGCTTAGCCATGGAACAGCTCCTTTTCTCTAACTTCCATAGTAAAAAAAATAATGTAATGATCTGTTACCACTATATATATATATATATATATATATATATATATATATATATATATATATTCTCTGTTTTTCTAACACAAACCACAAAGCCATGGTCTTTATCATCTAAAAGTAAAGGAATGCATGGCACATCCCATATTTGATAAATGGGGTACATCCCCAATGAAAGAACAAAACCACCGGTTTAAAACAGCAATATTAGCACAAATGGTTCAAAGTGCTCATGTAGATGCCCATTATCTGCTGCATGTTATGGCACTGGATCGTAAAGCAAAGGTCATTGTGTCAGGGGTAATGACTTTTCTTCATATTTGCCTTAATTATCACTAAAATGGAGAGTTTGAAGTCAACCAGAAAATGAACCATCATAATGGAACAGTGACATATGATCAGCAAGAACCAGTAGGATACTGATGGTTAGAAAACAGTGACAAACTCATAGGTCAATGAAAACCCAATCTGAGCCAAAGTACTATGCTGCAACAACAATCTATCAGGAATGCCTCTTTTTTTTTATTTGAAAAGTTACTTTATTATCAAAATGTAAGCAAAGATACAGGATCCTAAAGAGAGGCATGGGATGCTACCTCTCTTGAAAGTAAAAGTGTAATAATCAAATCATTACAAGGTTGCCCAATACAGATGTTCCCTCAAGACCCCCTGTTTAGTGAGACTATCAGCCATAGTATTTGCTGACCCTCTCACCCACCATGTACTAACATTCATATTGCTTGTTAACCAGCTTGCCTGGAAGTCCTTGTAGCACCAAATTACCGAGCTCCGGTCTATTAACTAGCCCACAACCACCTTAGAATCTCCTTCAATTAGGAGATGCTCCACTCCTATTTGATTTGCTATCTGAAAACCTTGTAGAGCTGCAAAAAGTTAGCCTTGATTGAGTCTCCTATTCCCACTGGACCAAAGGCAAAGATATTGCTGTCCTTATCTCTCCAAAAGTCGTCAAAATAAACACAGCGAAAAAAATTCAAAGTTTTCAGCCAGTTAATGGCCCTTGTTAGGATACATTTCTTAACAAGTAAGAGGCTTATTTCCTTTTCTTGAAAGATCCTTGCAATTCTTTCTTCCCAAATTGTCTAAAGTGCAGCAGCTCTAATACATTTCACATAGTCTTCCCTCCTCTAGTGGGCCATACAAAGGTCAACAGGTCAAAAAGCAAACTTACATTTGAAGGCCGGTTCCACCTGCATCCAATCAAGGCAAAAATCCAATCCCAAATAGCCACAGCAAAAGAATAGGAAGTTAGTGAATGGAAGCAATCCTCACCATTTTCTTTGCAAAGAATACACCAGTTAGGGGATAGGCATATGAAAGGCTTTTTCTTCTGCAAACAATCTAAAGTATTGATATTCTCATTAAACACTTTCCAGCAGAACAGAATAACTTTATGAGGAATGGGTCTAATCCAAAACTTTTTGACTGGACAGACAACTTGAGCAGGGGGAGAGCAAAGTGCCTTGAAAAAAGAAGCACAAGTAAAGACACCTTTTCGGTGGGGAGACCAAATCCTCTTATCTGGCTTTAGAGGATCCAAAAAGACACTATCTAGGACACAAAGAAGCTCCAAAACAACGAGTTCAGCTTCCTGGACCTCAGCCTCTTCAGTCTTTTATGGAATTTGACTCCCTGCCACTTGACCCCTCTTAGGTCTTCATTCCACTACTCTTCCACTTTCCGCACAAAACCAAGGTGAGTCAACCACATATTTTCGAATCTAAAAGGCTGAGGTCCTGATCCAAAGATTTCCCTAGGTAGAGACATAGCCACCAAACCTCTCCAATGGTTTTCCCATCCTTCATTGAAAAGAAATCTGTCCAATTTGGAGCAAATTGGGTTTTCCTGAAAGTTGGACCAGGTTAAATTGGCTTGTAGTAAGGAAATCTCTTTTAACCCGCAAGTATTGATGAATTCGTTGAATTTTCTCATGCTTGTTTTAACCACACCTCGAGGATAATTGGACTCATTGCAAAATCGGATTACATTAAAATCACCCCCTAAACACCAAGGGTCATCCCATAATCCATTTAGTCCATACAATTCCTCCCATAATTCATTTCTCTCTTTGTAATTGTTTGGTCTATATACAATAGTCAAGACCCAAGTAAACCCATCATCCCGATTTTTCAATTTCAAAGACACGAAAAACCTTCCTATGACTTCCTCTACTATCTCCACCACATCCTCTCTCCATAAAGTAACTAAACCCCCAGAAGCCCCCAAGACAGAGTTGAGGTCCAATTCACTCCTCTAAATTTCCAAACACTTCTCACCCATCTCCAGTCTAACTCTGCTAATTTGGTCTCCTATAGCATCACTATGTCAGGTCACTCTCTCCTAAAGAGGTCCTTTATTACCTTCCTTTCCTAGCATTCCCTAAACCCCTTAGATTCCAAATAATAATCTTCATTCAGACACAAACTGACAATAGCCCTCACTGTAGACCAAGGCTTCCTTAGTAGGGAGCCCTCCTTCTCTCCCCTCTACCACTAAACTCAATGTCACCCTCAACACCAGAAATTAACCTCTCCACCTTCGATCTCTTTTTCTTTTGGCTTTTCTTTTAATGATCCTTCAAACTAACAGACTCCCCTTCACCTTTTTGTTCCTTCCCATTGTGAGGGTTTGTGGGTTGACCTCTCCTAGCTAGAGTTTCCTCCTCTCTCCTCTCTCTGTCAAACTTATTAGGCAACTCAACTTTGTCTTCCTTCCTCTTGTACTCTTCCAATAAAGAACAAATTTGGTTCCAAATTACCTCCAACTCCTCTTGCTTCTTCTTTTGGAAAAGACTCATCTCACTATGTCTAACGCCTAACTCACATCTCCCTTCATGCTTTGGTCTATCCAATTGGGATGTTGGAAACTCTGTTACAGGCAAAGAACACTCATCAGTAGCCAAAACCAAAAGGACAAAGTTACCTGATTGTATGGGAGCCGAAGGAGCTATCTCAGAAGCAAGAAAGTCAAAGGTTGAGCTCAAGTCTACACCTGTTCCCTGTGCCTGGTTCTGCTGTAGAAGGTTAGAGGTAGGTTACAAAATTCTATCGATTGAAGCATTAACAGAAGCCTTCACATGCTGACCCCCTTTAGGTATAACATTGCAAACCTTCTTGGAAGTGCTTTGCCTCTCCAAACTAAAGTCCTGTCAAAACTGGGCTGATGGAATAGACTTCCTAGTCGAAATAGGTGTTCCCTGAGCCCCTTCTACAATCTTAGTTATTTTCTTAACTACTAAGCAACCACCCAAGGTTATAGAAGCATCCCCAATTTCCTATAAACCTCATACCTCTTCCTCTGCAAAGAGAACCTCAATTCCGAAACCATTAGTTTCCAAAGGACTCGTTGAATGATTTAAATCTACACTCCCAAGACTTAGAGTGTCGTCTGAGAGAGAAGCCCTTTCTGCCGCATCCAAATCACTTCATCTAATGCCTCTAGGATTCCATCTTTTTGGCAAGAGATGCTCAATGTATTTCGAGGGGACCCACTGCAATGGACTTCCAACACCAGAGGAGGGCAAGCAAACAGTCACATGACAGGAAGGTCTCAAAGAAGAAGATAGGTTGTGCTCATCGTCTATCAACTATTTTTCCCGTCACATGACCCTTTAAAGAAGTATGTGTCGACTTATCCTTTGCAATTGGGCTTACTAGACTCAGCCCAATTTTAACCATTAATAGTTCTAACCCTTTTGGGCCCACCAGCAAAAGATTATGTCCAACCATCCTATCCAAATCCCCCAATTTGACTCGTCGACTCTAACAACCGACCAGGGAATTTCTGCTGGCTCACCAATTTTGAATTACCCATTTTGGTGCCACGTTCTACTACCTGAGCATATGACCTGTCAGCAACTGGACCTATTCCTTATTCCACACGTCTTAAACTTTCCTCTTCCTACATTACTTTAGATGCACTCAGACCTTGCTTGCCTATTTCCATGTAGTTTCCCAAACTTTGCAAAGTTTCCAACCCCAGACTTCCATGTAGTGCCTGAACCTCCACATGTTCATCTTCTACCTTGTGAGATTCCCTCAACAGTTTGGCTTCTATGGAGGAAGCCAACCAGAGGAATGCCTCATTTTTTTGGTAATCAATAAAAAGAAGATTTTATTAATATGAAAAAACCAATACATTTGGAAGTGATGAGATATCACTGGAACACAGCCTTACAAGAAAGAGCAGAAGAGGACAAAAAACAAGGGAAGAACAGCAACAAAGATGATTCAATAAGCATGGGCAAAAAATAAAGAACAAAGAGAAAACAAAAAGCACATTAGTCCAGATGCAAGGTATTCCAAAATTCAGCACCAAGCACCAAGATTTTCCTTTGAGAGTCCTTTGAACTCTAGGAGAATCAAGATCTAGTCCATGACTCATTTGCCACATAGGAGTGTTATGTGGTCACTTGAATTAGCTTTCCCATAAAAAATTCTCATGTTCCTTTCTTTCCAAATCTCCCAACAGACTGCAAAAGGAATGCAGCTCCAAGGGATCTTTGCCTTGACATGCCCAGCTATCTTAGGCCATTTAGAGAATATTTCCTCCACCGAGTTAGGAGACCATCGACCCACTTGAAAAGCCTAAAGAAAAAGCCCCAAATAAATTTGGGGAAAAGGGCACTTAACCAGCAAATGAAACACACTCTCCTCAGCATTCTCACAAAGGTAGCATCTGTTAGCCAAGTGAAAACCTCCATCTTGAAGGTGATTCAAAGTGAAGATACTATCCAAATCCACTAACCAAGCAAACACCTCCAACCTTGGCAGAATAGGGTTTCCCCCAAATGCCTTTCAATCCCCACTTGATCTTGAGAGGGACTGATAAAAGGATTTAACTGAAAATAAACCATTTCTTGATTCTTTTCACCATCTTAAATCTTTCCTTTCCACCTGAGGCTCCACTGGTTGTAATTTTGCCAGAAGAGCTACACACTCTAGAATTTCACAATCAAATAGGCTCCACTGATTGAATGTCTCTTTTATTTTTTTTTTTTATCAGTAGCCTCATATTTTAATCAATAACTGTAAATTTCGTTAAATATTAAAAGAGAGCTGCAACACGTGTACAGAAAGCAAATGGAGATAAAGCATCTCCAGGTCATAAACATTACAACTGAGCCCAAAACATTTCAATCCTCCTAACCCTTTGCTTTGCCAAAGAATTAGTCATGCTTTTAGCTGTCCTTTGCACCAATTGAATTTTAATGTCCACGCCTCTGGTTATCCATTTAAACCTTTAAACTCGTTTTTGTATATCCACAACTCCTTCCACTTGTTTAGCAGCCAATTAATCACCACTTGTGAATCTCCTTCAACAATCAATTTTCTCACTGTCAGCTCCTTTGCTCTAATTACCCCTTCCACAACTACCATAACTTTGGCCTTTAGAGAATCACTGATGCCTATCAGTCGTGAATAAAATGCCAACACATCCTCTGCTACTTCCATCAATGTTAATGTACCTAGCTTTTGGCGGTGTCCAATAGCAGCTATTCCCGTACTTCAACATCAAGGTAAGAGCTATTTCCTGTCACTTTATCATCAAATCATCCACTGAGAAATCAGAGAATAGCTCCAATGCTTTAGCCAATGAACCACCCTAATAGTTAAGCATTCAATCACAGCCTCTGTGCTCCTCCCTTTCTCTTTAAAAATTCTTATTTCCCTCCCTTCCCATAGTGTCCATGAAACTGCAGCTCTTAGGGATCTCGACATGATTCTACCTGTCTTCTTTAGCCACACAAAGTGGGAAAAAAGAAGCTTGCAATGTCAGTGGAGGAATCCACCTTCAACCAAATAAAGCAAGGAACCAATCCTAAATGCCTTTAGCAAATAGGCAGGAGATTAGTAAGTGAAAGCAGGATTTTCCATTTGCTTCGCAAAGAACACACCAATGAGAAGATAGACAGGAGTAAGGTCACATTTTCTGTAGCAAGTCACAATCATTAATTTTCTCATGGTAAACCTCCCAACTAAAAATTACTCTACAAGGAATAGGTCTCCCCAAAAGGCCCTGAAGAAAAGAGAAGGATCCAGAAGGGGAGAGGGTTCAAATTTGACTATCAGAATAAGAGGGATCCAGAACATACCTTCAAGGATTTTAATTAAATCAAACACCTAAGGAATCTCAATTTCCCTTAGACCCCTTCTAAGGCCCAAATCCTAATCAAAGCCATTATTTGAATTTGAGGGGATAAAAAATTTTGAAACACACTCCCCCTTGAAGGAAGATAAAGCAAAGACGGAAGGGAACTGATCATTCAAAGGGGTTGGACACACCCAGGCATGTTTTAACTCATTTAACTATATAGCCCAAGCAAATACCACATCTGATAAAAGGAAGAAAATGAGGAAGAATTGTATTAAAGGCCTTCCAAGGGGATCTCCTTGTACATCTAGCAATCAAGGTTCAAAAAATCGACACGTACCGGCCGATACATATTGTATCGGGAGCACCCTGATACGCCCCTACAAAGGGTGTATCAGGGTTTTGACCGGCTCAGGGAGTGGATGAACCTTAAACTGGTCCCCTGAACCGGATTTGGAAAAAAAAGTTGAAAAAAAAGTAAAAAAAAAAAGTACTGATACTGCACAATACGCCCCTACCGACATATCGGGCATATCGATATTTAGAACCTTGCTAGCAATGACCCCAGTCCCTAGCATCTCAACCATTGTCCAATTGCCTATAAACGCTAATCACCACCTTATGCCAAAGAGTGTTGTGGTTGCCAGCAATCTCCACAACCACTTCCCCAAGAGTGCAAAGTTCCTTAACTTTATATTTCCAATGCCCAGATGACCCTAAAGTTTACTTCTACATACTGCCTCCTACTTTATCAAATGATCTTTCTTCCCCTCACCTCTCCCCATTCTCACAAAAAGTCCCTCATTATTTTCTCAATTTTATTTGTTGTTCTTTGAGGAATCCTAAACACCAAAAGATAGTACACCAGAAGGTTTTCCAAAGTAGACCTAAAAAAAAGAAACTAAGGACCATAGTGTCCTTAGTGTCCACGCCAAGGGGTAGTCAATCTTTGGGAAAACCTCCCTTATCACCTGATTCCAGAAACTAAGGACCATAGTGTCCACGCCAAGGGGTAGTCCTAGATATTTCAATGGCCAAGAGAAAACTACACAACCTAAGATACCCTATCACTCTTTCTTCTGAATCCCAACACTGCAACTCTTTCCAAAATGTATCTTCAAATTTGAGGTTTGTTCAAACACTTGCATTGTAAACTCCAATTTCCTAATCCATTTATCTTCACCCCCTTCACAGAATAAGATAATATTGTCTACTAACTGCAAATATGTAATTACCACTCTCTTTCCCCACCTTAAACCCTAAATTAACTGTAACCTATCTGCCCCCAAGATCAATCTACTAAATTCATCCGCAATGAGGGTGAAGAGCAAAGGTAAAAGAGGCCCTCCCTGCCTGAGCCCTCAAATAGCAAGGAAAAAAGTATAAAACCAACCAACTTACCAATTTTGATGGAAGCTCTATGAACAACATGGGAGTGGCAGGAGTGCGGTATGTAAGATTGGCTCCATATTCAGGGTCAATTGGCATTACAAACTCAACAAAGGCAGAGTTACCGGCATTACTGCAGGGACTCCGGTTGGCAAAGCAATTGATTTTTCGTCAAGTGGAATTAGAAGGGGATTCAAAATTTGTTATATCTTGGGCAAGATGTAACAGACAAATCAAATGGACCCTCAAACATATCTTCATGGAAGTGGAAAGATTAACAAAGGATATAAATGCAGATTTTAGGTGGATCAGAAGGAGTGCAAATGGTTTAGCAAAAATACTTTAGCCAAGCAAGGGGCTGCAAGGCAGCATCTAATCATCTATATAGGGCCTCTTTGTATCTTTGGTTATAGTTCTTGGGGATGACATCTGGGTCATCAGACTATACTTAATTCCATATATTTTTAATTAATGAATAAATCTTTATTGCCGATCAAAAAAATGGAGTAATGACAAGTCTGAGTACACCCTCTGATCCACTTACACCATCTCTCCCCAAAGCAACAAGGATGCAATACTTCCAAAAGAAATTCCCAATCCACCAAGTCATAGGCTTTCTCAATGTCTAGTTTATAAAGTACTCCTTGTCTCCCACAACTTTTAAAATCTTACACACATTCATTTGCAGTAAGGATTTGATTTGTGATCTTCCTTCCCTGAACAAAAGCTCCCTGATTTTGAATGGTAATGGAAGGTAGAACTTTCCTAAGCCTCAAGAATAAAACATTGGCAATGTTCTCATAGAGGCTAGTAATCAAACTTATCAGCATAAAATCCTTAGGATGATTGGCTCTAGTCACTTTAGGAAACAAAGCTAAGAATGTTGCATTCAGACCAAGATTTATTATTTACCACTCAAAAAAATCACAAAAAAAAATCCACAATATCAGTTTTTAAGGATCCAAAGTCCGAACAATCCTACTAAAATGCCATTATAAAACCATCTGGCCCTAGAGATTTTGATCTATTCAAATGAAATATTGCCTCCTTTGTTTCAACCAAGCTCAAATCTGTATTTTAATAGCTCCTCCAAATCATCACTCAACCTAGGCCAATTCAACCCTTCCAACGGGCCTTTTATAAATAGATTTGAAATGCTCCACAAAAGCCTTCTCAATCCCCTCTCATTGCTTAATAACCGCAACGTCTTTTTTTTATCAACAACTCATAAAAGAAATTTATTAATTTTAAAAGAAAATAGAGAAACAAGACAATGTGGAAAATGCATATGACACCAAGTGTCTAAAGCCCCCAAACATATTACCATTGAGCCCAAAACATACTGTCTTTGAACCCCTTGCTTAGCTAGACCATCTGCCGGACTATTGGCAGATCTAACCCAATTAACCTGAATAAACATGCCCCTAGAGAACCATTTGAAACACCTAAGAACATTCCTTAGATGCCAAGATACTCCTTCTCCCTTCTTTAGTCATTCTACAACTATTTTGGAGTTGCCTTCAATAATTAATCTTTCAATACCACATCTATTTCCAAGGAAAATATATGATTCTTCCTCGGTTCTTCCCCCTGCAATTTGCCATTTCATGAAAAAAAATGTGTTTTTTCACCCCCCTCCTTTATCCATCTATGCCTACACTTTTGCCTCTGTTAAATCTCCTCCTAAAATAAAACACCTTCTAACTGTTTCCTGAACTGCCATCTAGTACGTCTACCTTCTTCAACTCACCTAGGGTCAACTTTGCATCTTGTTCAATTTGCTCAATCAGTCTCAACTTCTTTTCCTCTATTCTCTGAAACTGAACCCTATTCCATTCCTTTATTTTTGCCTCCACACTAGTCTCAGCTTCCTATGAAATTCCAACCTTTACAATTTGGATATGACTTGACAACCTTCCCCCCACTCCTTTACATTTTGACAAAAACCAGGGTGAGATAGCCACATGTTCTTCAACTCACCTAGGGTCAACTTTGCATCTTGTTCAATTTGCTCAATCAGTCTCAACTTCTTTTCCTCTATTCTCTGAAAATGAACCCTATTCCATTCCTTTATTTTTGCCTCCACACTAGTCTCAGCTTCCTATGAAATTCCAACCTTCTCAATTTGGATGTGACTTGACAACCTTCCCACCACTCCTTTACATTTTGACAAAAACCAGGGTGAGATAGCCACATGTTTTCAAATCTGATGGGGGTGAGGCCATCACCACCTGTTCCTTGTTGGGAAGGGTAAAGACCCAATGATCAGAGGTGAGTCTAGGTAAGGGCCGCCTCTCACTCTTCTATCCAATATGGTGAGAAAAGAAATTTATCCAGCCTAGAAAACATAGCCTTAATTTGCATGTTAGACCAGGTGAACAGACACTAAAATACAGGAATCTCCTTCAACCCATAATCATTGACAAAGTGATTGAATCTCCTCATACTTATTGTTATTCTTTGTCTAAGATTGTTTGCCAGTCTTTCTTATAATTTAATGCCATTAAACTAGGCACCAAGGGCAATCCCATTGACCCTTGATGCCAGAACTCCCCCTACATTTCAGCTCTCTGGCAATCTGCGCTTCCTGCAAAACTGCTTGAAACTCAGCATGGATAGAGTCCCCCGCTCCAACAAGACCTGAAAATAAAGCAATTATTCGGCCTTCTACATTCCTGAATACACCCCCTATTCCTGAGGACCTTGGATTACCAAGGCTCCTAGCATCAAAGTTGAGCTTTATGAATCCTTCTTCAAGAGGTACCCAAACTGAGAAAGGCCTTATCGTAATTTCTAAACTTTTCACTACAGCTGCTCAATTCCACCAGATATCATCAGAGGAGAAATGGGAAAATAGATTCAAGGTTTTGGCCCAGTGTATAGCCCTACTTACAATGCAATCCCAAATAGCCTCCTCATTCATTTCCTTAACACTAAAGATTTTAGCATTTCTCTCCTCCCAGATTGTCCAGACCATAGCAGCCCTAGCACATCTCCACAGGATTCTACCCCTTCTCTCTTAGGCCATCTGAAGGTTGCAGGGTCAAATAAGCTACTGACCTGCAAAGGCATAATCCACCTGCAACCAAATTGAATAAATAACATTTCCCAAAAGCCTGCAACAACAAGGTAGGAGTTTAGCAAATGGTAACAGCTCTCACTATTAACTTTGCAAAGAATACACCAACTTGGGGAAATACAAAGGAAAGATCTTTTTTGTAGATTGTCCAATGTGTTTAGACTTCCCAACAAAGAGCTCCAACCTTGGGTGGGATAAGTTTGGATCAAACCTCTTCAGAAGGAAAGGCCAGAGAGAAAGAAGTAAAACACAAAAAAAAAAAAAAAAAATGAAGCACAAGAGAAAAGGCCCTTAGGGTGAGGGATCCAAACCCGACTATTTGGTAAAGTTTTACAATCCAAAACTTCACTGTTCCACATAGTCAGAATACCTCCAAAGTTACCCCAAGAAGGTGTCATTGCCCAACTAATACCCTGAGCCCTCCATAGTCCACACACTCCAAATCCATCCTTGATCTATTTCCCCCAGCTTGGTTTTTTGAAGGTATCAGGATTCTCCTTCCTTAACTTTTCCTTAATGATCTTCCTTTTTCTAGAACTACCAACTCTTGCACATTCAAGCCCACTTTATTTTTCAATTCTTGTTAAAGCCCCAATACTTCCTAATCTCAATGTTATTGTCTCTTCTCCTCTCTCCCCTTCTACGGAATTCTAAGTCTCCCTCAATGTTAGAGATCAATCTCTCAACTTCACTATGAGTACATTTTTGAAGGTTGGGAAGAATTCATCTTGGCACCCAACTTTTCAACAAAATCAGTTGTTGTTTTGATCTCATCTTTCCCTGTATCTTTCTCCTCTTGATCTCCTTCACTTTGCTTCACACGCGTTTCCCCATTTCTTAACTTTGTGAACTCTCCCACTCCTTTTTTTTCAGCTGCTCTAGGGTGGACATAATCAACTACCATATTTCTTCTCCCTCCTCCCCAATCACCAAACCCTCCCCCCTCCCTCCACAAGCCTTCTCTTCCAACACACTATTATGCATATTCATATCGACTTCATTGGACAACAACTTGTTTTTTTTTAAAATAAAGAATCATATTCCATTAAATCAAAGATTAGTTACATGAAAATCCCTTGGAGAGGAGCGAGGTGCCGCCTCTCCAAAAAGAAAACACATAAACTACATCAAAGAGTACATAAAGGTTAACCCAAAAGTTACAGTTGCGCCCAGAATAGTGTTTCCCTATTTGTCCCTTGCTTTGCCAAGACATCAGCAAATGCATTTACTGATCTCCCAACCCACTGTACTGTTACAGACATATTCCTCGTCAGTCATTTGAATTTCTTTAACTCATTTTTGTAGTCCCATGTGACATCCTCCAGATTATTTAACCAGTCTACCACTATCTTAGTCCCCTTCAATCAGAAGCTGCTCCACACCCATTTCTTTTGCAAGATGTATTCCTTGTATTGCAGCTAACAGCTCTGCCCAAATAGAGTTCCAAACACCTAAAGGGGCAGAGTAAAGTAAGACAACCTCTCCAGCCTCATTGGACAACAACTTGTTCATTGGGGCTTTTCAACAACTGAACAAGGAAGCAAAGATTACTATCCAAAACATCAGAAAAAGAATTACCCTGGGCCTAAACCATGGGACTGTGAAGAGGCACAAGAATGGAACATGCAAGATGCTCCAGTCCTCAAGATAATGAGCTTGATTTCATTTTAAACTTTTTCATTAGGAGATTCCACGAGATTAATAACATATATCAAGCTCAAAGCATTTTGTTGCTTCTCTTTAGTTGGTGTGCTTTCACTTTGCGTCTAGATCTTCCTATCTTTCACCTCATGTACACCCTACCTTTGTCCTAAATATGGTTGTGTTTCCTTCTTATGCAATTGCTCAACGAACACTTCCAACTCCATGCCTCCATAGTCTTACTTCCAAACCCCACTTCATTGCTGCCCAATGAGGGTTCTTTTGATTGAGTAGCTTGATCACATGTATCCCTGATCTCTTTTGACAAAAGAATCCTTGTATTTATAATGTCCTCTTCTTCAACTGTCTCTTTCCCAATTAAGTCCGAGTTCAATACTCAACTCCTCTGCATTACTATCATCCAAATCATCAGAATCCATCACATCTTAGTAATCAATCACCTTTCTTTTCATCTTGTTCTTACAAAGGCATTGAATAACGTGGATTGGACTCTCTTATGAAGGGGTACTAGGCTCTAGCTACAGCTTCCATTGAGCACAATCTTAGCCTAGCTTCCATGCGAGGAACATGCTTTGCTCTTAGAATTACTCAAAGAAGACAACCATAGACTCAACTTTTGGTCTATCACCGCTTTATTATTAAGAGAGGTCATGCACCAATTGATGGCACCATGTTATGCTAGGCCAATCTTCTTTTGATTAACTCCTAACTTAGTTGGTTTTAGTGATTTAAAAGGCATGCCTAAGGGTGTCAATGGACCAGTTTTGGATTGGACCCCGTTCAATCCAAAATCAATTTGGATGGATTGGATGGACCAACAAGACATATTAGATTGGACCAATCCGGTCCAAGAAATTTATTAGATTGGATTGGACCCGGTCCATCCGTAATAAAGTTATATTGGGTTGCATTGGATTAAGCTAAAATCTAATCCATTGATATAAGATAAGAATATAGTGTCAATGGACTGGGTTTAGGTTGAAACCAATCTAAATTAAAATGAATTTGAACAGATTGGACAGTCCAAACATTAAATTGAACCAGTCTAAAATTGTCCAAAATATTCATTGGATTGGATTGAACCTGGTCCATTTGTAATGGACTCACACTGGACTAGATCGGATTGGACCAAATCCAATCCAATTAACACCCCTAGGCACACAGGCGAGGCACATGTTAGGGTATGCACCTCGCCCAGGTCCTAGGCGCACGCTTGATGCACCTCAGCCTCAGCGTAGGCGTGCGCCTTCTTAAAATTTTGCATTTTTTGCTTTTTCTGAACCTAATGGTAGAGCCCCCGACCACACCCCTCAAGGCAAGCCCGAACAAATCCATGTTATGGTCTTAAATTCTTGTTTCTCACATAAAAAATAATGATTTTATAACTTTAATTGCCTTTTAAGAAGATTTTTTATTGGAATGAATGAATGAATAACATCAGCAAATAGGGGTTCTACTCTACTCCAGTTCGCTCGTTTTGCTCGCTCACTGAAGCTCCGAGAACCCTATTTGCTGATGTTATTCATTCATTCATTCCAATAAAAAATCTTCTTAAAAGGCAGTTAAAGTTATAAAATCATTATTACGTGAAAAATAAGAATTTAAGACCCAAACATGGTCTTGTTCAAGCTTGCCTCGAGGGGCATGGTACAGAGGCGACTCGTAGAATCAAGAATGCAATATGTTTTACATCAACATTAGCTACTTGAAGTAATGCAATTGAGGAAAAAAAGAGATTGTGGGTTTTACATGCTTGAAAATGCCTTATACGTTTGCTTTTATTTTTTAATTTTCATTTGAAGATGCTTTACATGTTATGTTTATATATTTTAATTTTAGATAATAGGTTTTTTAAAACATTTACTTTAAAATTTAAGTTTATATTTTTTATTTATATTATGTTTAATATTTTTGAATTTTTTGCATTTTTTTAATTTTTGGATTTTTTTGAACTTTTTTACTTTTTTTATTTTTTAGCATTTGTTTGTATTTTTATGCCTTGCTTCAAAAAGGCAACACCTCACCTTACGCCTCAGGCACAAATTGGCCCTTGCGCTTTTAAAACATTGGTTGCTTCAAAAAGCCCCCCCCCCCCCCGCAGTTAAGAGAATATGAAATTTTATGAATAAATTGCCTATTCCAAGAAAAAAATACCCTTCATCTTCTCTAACACGTTGGCTACTTTCTCCTCCACATGGCCTCTAGGACCATGTAAATTTTCCTCACACATGCCCAACCTGCCACTAGAACTGATCACAAGTCGGGCTAAGTAAAACATGTTCAGGTCCAAGCCCGAGCTCGAGCCCAGCCCTCGTATAAAGCCTGAAGCCCAAGCCCGAAGCTCATCCAAGAAGTTGGGCAATAAGATTTTTTTTATTTCTTTCAACAATAAAACTGATTTATTTATATTAAATTACCTCAAAACCCAAAAATGCAAAGATATCTCACTATGACTTAAAAAAGAGAGAGAAAAGGAACAAAGAATAACATAAGTAATATTTTTAATTTATAAAATATTATCAGGTTGGGCCCAGGCTCAAGCATGGGCATTTTTCAAAAAGCCTGAGCCCAGCAAGAAAAAAAAAAAAAAGTCGGGCTTAATCTTGTCCAAGTCGGACCATGAACGAGCCAATCCAAGCCAGCCCATGGGGCTACCCAACCCATGAACAGGTCTACCTACCACCTCAGCTCAATCTTCTCCCTCTCATCTTCCTCTCACAACATCACTTTAGGCTCTAATCTTTGTAGCATGAAAATCGACAAGGTTGAAGACCTCCAAAACTCCCCCTACAGCCAATGCAACCTTCTTAAAGACAGAGGCCCTCTAGAGATTAAACAGGAGACCAAACAGTTTCAATGAGATTACCCCATTGCCAAGCAATTTTTTGTTATATCAAGGGCTCCAGCGTTCAACACCATCACCACTCCCTCATGTGTCTCAACTGTTGAAAACTTAAACTGTCTGTTTCCAACATCCAAAATAGCCTTGCCCTCGTCAAACAGCATCAAAATAGCAGTAGCTCTGATTTTTAGCAGATCCACAACTTGCTCTAAAGATCGTTTTCTAGTCAAGCCCTCCCTTCTTTGCTGTCAGCAGCAAATGTTGTTTCCAATCCCCTTTTTCCCCTTCCAACAATATCTTTGGCACCAGTGATCCAGTAAAAGCTTTAGCTGTATTTCTACCTTGAATCTTCTCCAATTTTTTCTGCTCATCCTCAACCTGCATCTTCTCCTCACAACCTTCTACTCTTCCACCACAAACAGGCATTATGGCATCAACTCAGAAATTAGTCCCCATTCTGTGGCATGCTTCCCTTCCGAAAAACAGATCAATCTTCTTTTACCCTCACCAAAGTGTTCAACAACTGCAGCAAAAGAGCCTTTGTTTTTCTTCTCACTGCTACAAAATATGTTTCATCTCCCTCATTGATGGATACTAACAGTTCACTTGTTTCTCCAAGTGGATAGCACCTTCCAATAAACCTTGAAACCACAATGTAGCTTTACCTCTCAACAGTATCAATACCTTCCGCAACTCATTCATCTTCAAAACTGCACCTCTCCTGGTCCTAACTTCCTCCAACACAAATGCCTTAAATACCAACTCTGATCTTCTTTTTCCATCGGGTCACCGGAGTGAATCTCATATCATCCATGGTCACCCCTTCCCTCACACACATTATCAAACTAGTCCTATTCTTGATAATAAAAAAAGAAAATTTTATTGATAAAAAACAATACGTCATAGAGGTGATAAGAGAACGCCAACTTCAACATCCAAAAGATAGAAACATGACAGCAAAAAGACATCAGAAATCATTAAAAAAAAAGAATAATACAATGGATCAGTCCACTGATTCTAATTCTAGTAAAGACCAACATCCATTCCCTAGAGATTTCTTTGAGACCCCTTCAAATTCTGGTAAGATTAGGATCCATTCCATGATTCATTTTCCACAAAGAATTACAACCTTTTTTTGATAAATCAAAGGATTAAAACTTGATTCCTTCAATTTTAAGGAGTCATCAAAAATCCTTCTATTTCTCTCCTTCCATATCTACCAGCAAATAGCAAAAGGAACACAGCTCCAAGTAAATTTTGCCTTTGTATTTCCTCTTAATGTAGGCCAACTAGCAAATACCTCTCTTGCAAATCTTGGTTCCAAGAGATCCATATGGAAAAGACTGAAGAAATATCCCAATATGTACTTCACATAGCAGCATCCATAGCACAAATGCATCGCATCTTGGTTCCCAGACATGCAAGGAAGGACTCTTGGCTCATGTCAGACAAATGGTAACCATTCGCAGCATCAAAAGACAGATCTGGAACAAGGGGCATCAGCTGCTGATTCACAAAGTCTAAGTACCACTGGGCATGAATCATCCGGGAAGGAGAAGAAGGGGGGAGCATTACCATATGAAAGATGGTGGGCCAAGCAAGGATAACCTATATCATCAACCTGTATATCAATCAAAAGTGATGGATCAACTAAGATACCAAAACCTGACACGGAATTTTTTATATTCTAAAAGGTGGACCAGTCCAAAGGTAAAAATACAATTTCAAGAAGCAAGGAGTAAAACTCTGGCTCAAGTGTTGGCTTTGTGCCTAATCAGGTCCAATTTGTCATCCATCTTGGGGTTCCAGCAGAAGAGAAATGGAACATTCAGAAAGTGCCCTCAACAAGGATACTGTCTGTCAGAACTGAAGCCTTGCTTTGGTACCCAATAAAAAGCAACCACAAGGGACAATGACAAATCAAGTCAGCGAGAATTTTGTAGATTGGTATACAGGTTATCTGTTCTTGATGAAGGAAGAAGACAAAGATGGAAGAAGTAGATCCCTTCAGTATAATTTCCCCAGAAAACTGGGCCACTTCAGCAAACAAAGAAGAAAAAAGAAACAACCAATGCAACCAACTTAAGAACAACTAGAACTAGTGAAGGAATGCATATGACTGGATTCTTTCAAAACTTTGGACTGTTGGTGAATTTCATGAGGTGTCATTCAAGAGACCAGAGGCAGAGATGTGACCATTGAACAAACGGCTCTGCTTGTAAAAGAAAAGGATATAGAACAAATAAAGATTTCTTCCCAAAATAAATCTAAAAGTATCAAAAGACACTCAAATTTATCTTAAAATCCCCTTAAACCAATTCCATAAAAAAATAGCTTTAAGGCCCAACTCCAAAGAAAAAACGTAAGCATCCTAAAACTTTTCCTACGTCAGGGTGTTACATGTTAGTTTCTAGACAAAAAAAAAATTCTAGCCCCATGCACCAACTCATGCTCAATCATCAAACAAATTGTGTACAAATTCTAAATTTAGGGTTGAAAAGTCAAATATCAAGTTAGCAACAGGTGTTCCAGGACACTTCTAAGTAGATGTAATCAACTCCAGGACCGCAATATGCCACATACACATGGAATTAGCATTTTGCTTTGTACAAATGCTTCAGAGATCAACTCATAAATATGCATATAACTAGGTGAAGCTGATATACTTGTGTATTCTAGATGAAACAATAACTCATTTGTTTGATAGATATGATGAAGAAATGAGTTTAAATTTTTTTAATCAGTAATTAAGAGTTAGAATTATAGGCAATGTTGTGAATCCTGAACCAGATTGGATAACCACCAGGACTGGGAATTTACAATGTAGCATGCTAAATCATCAGACAAATTGTTTGAATAATGAAACAATTTAATTGTCTGGTCCTAGCTCAGTATTCAACACACTGACTGAAACTGTTACAAGTTCCAAAGCAACAAAAGTTCAAAATATGTCTTTGCAAACATGTGACAGAATGGGAGGAGGGGGAGAGAGCAAGAGACACAAAGAAAGGGACAGAGGGAGGGGAAGGGAGAGAGAGAGAGAGAGAGGGAGGGATTTTTGGTATTCAATGTTTCATCCTCTCCACAATTCATTCATCAATTTTACATTCAGTACTCAGTACCAAGCATCAATTCAAGACTAAAAGGCAGAAAGAACTTGCAAAACAAAAGGCTAAGGTGAGGAAACCAGCAGCAAGTTGCAGTAGTTCTTAATCTTTTGAACCATTCACCTCATTTTGAATCACATTTGGTATCCTAAAATACTTACCACTCTGCCTTCTCTGGTTCCATGCGAACAACTTCAGCAAAACCAGCAAGTGCTCCTTCAGGATCAGTTTCAACCAAACCTGCAGATCAAAATTATAAATGTAAAAAAATGAAAATAAAACAAAATTTTATTTGATTTTTAATTTGCTAATTGTTTCAACTCCACAATTTCTCTTTTTTTTGTGAAGAAGGTAAGGTTTTATATTGCAAAAGAAAGAAAACCGAAAACATCATCTCGTGTACAATGAGAGTCTGTACATGGGAATATACAAAAAGACCTGAGAAATCAGTGAAAAAAAGGTCCAGCTTGCAAAAAAAAAGATAAAATCTGGACACCATTGAAATCCCTTTGTACACTTAACCAAGAAAACAGAAAGCCTATACTTTTGTTCTTAACTGAAGCTACATCAGAACATTTTTTTGTCAAAAACTCGGCAATTCCTTTCCTTTCAAAGAGCCTACAAGATAGCAGTTGGAAAAATCCTCCAAAGCAGCTTGCCCCTTACATTCAAACCCTTGAGAGTCCACCCTTGCAGAAGCTGAAGGACTAATTCAGGAAGGCAAGAACAAACACCAAAGCAAGACCAAGCCATTCCCCATAACTGATGAGGAAAACTACAGTGGATGAAGATGTGATTAGAGGATTCAGGGATTACTTTGCAAAAAGGGCACAACATACTAGGAAGATGCATCCCCCTTCTGAGAAACCGATCTGAAGTTAGGCATTTATCAAGAGAAGCAGTCCAAACCAAGAAGGAAATTTTCGAGGGTGCAGGGAATTTTCAGATTAAAGCCCAAGGGAAACCTCCGTTCTCTCTAGACACAAGGTGGCTGTAGAAGGGTTGGCTTGATACTTTGAATGAAACTTAATAGCTTAGTAAGTGGACCAATTTCCCAATCATTGAGATTTCTTCTAAAAGGACCCCAAATTATCTCACCATTAACAGAGTCAAAGCAGTCTTCAACCACAGCATCTTTGACCTGAGCAATTTCAAAAGGAGAGGGGAACCTCTCACTCAAAGCAAGGTTCGCACACCATTTATCAAGCCAGAATTTTATATGATTAACCACCTAGTTGTTTTCATAATTCATATGCTAGCTTTTGTCATTTTCTTATTTTTTATGGTTTGATCAACACACAAATTCAACATTGTCTTGAACACATTGACACCTCAAAATTTGAACCAAGAGACAAGGAAGGACCTGAAGATTTTATCCAATCAAAACACAAGAGCAACCAAGGTATGTTTTCATCTTCTTCCCCCTTCTTTTCTTCTTTTTCTAGGACAAAAACAGGGTATCATGCCTTCTTTTTATTTACTAAGTTTTTTCCCTTTTCTTTTTGTAACAAAATTCTCTTCTACTTCTTTTCATGAGACAAAAACAAGGGCTCAGCTCCATGTTTCGGACTTTCTTTTCTTTGTTCTTTTCCTTTTCATGAATATGTTGTTTTTCTATGTTTTGTTATGAAGTCTGTACTTATTTGATGAAAACCATTGATAATTATTAGTGAAAAAATGATTGTTGGTTGTTGTAAATCCTTAGGAAATACCCAGAATTTAAGTTATCTACTTAAAAAAGGAATCCATTGGGGACCTAGGTACCTAGTTGCTCCCATATCACTAGTGCCTTGACAACTGTGCCTTCTATATCATTAATTTATTACCATGCAGGATATATAGAAAAGTTTATATGAATACAAGAATTCTTTTGTTTTTTCTTCTTTTCTTTGGGGCAAAATGTTGTTACAGTTTCTGCCTTTCTTATATCATTTATTTTGGTAACATGTCAGGAAGTATAGAAAAGAAAGAGTAAAATAAATGATGGGATATAGATCAGCAGTATTGATTCTTAGGTTTCACAAATCATGACTGCCTAAGCAAATGAGACATTATAACTCCTCAGACCACTTCGACTATCACTACTTATGGAAAGGCATTAGGAAACACTGAGTCACTGACTAAGGTTGTAGCTTTTGCTAACTTGACCTTCCAAAATGTAGTGTTTTTTTTTTTTTGATAAGTAAAATGAAGTAGTTTATTCCTAGGGACCTTGCACATTCAATTTGGTTTGATCAGAAAATGGTCATTTTAGGTAACTTGATAAAGAAAAGATAAATCAATAGTCAGGACATATCGGAAAAAGATAAGTTACTCAATCGAAAACAAAAATAAGCATGCAATACTATTAAATGATGACGGAAGTGTAAAACCACAATAAGTACCTTTGGAATTGTAATATTGGTTCTCGATGTCAACATCCTGCTCTTCTGGCTCCTCGTCCGAGTACTCAAATCCATAATCCTCCATATCCGCATCTGTACAAGTAACAAAATCGAAGTTCTAAACAAATTTCTATGCAACAAAATCGTAGAACAGAGCAAATAAGCATGCCAAATAAATTCATGGAGTCATTCTACAGTTGAATAGAGTATGAATTCAAATTTAACCAAAAAAAACGAATGAAACATAAAATGTAAAACGTAGCATGTTAGCTAATCGGGTGGCTAGATAAATCTCGCTATTGCTGCTTCCAACGAAGTTCGAAACCTTAAAAATTTGTATCTTACACTCTATATCACTAAAAAGTTATAATTAAGGGTAACAGAATATGCAAGCAAAGGGATTGTATCCAAACAGATTCAGGAGCACCAATTAACAGAATTTCACATAAAGTCGTAAATATATCGCGAAAGCGAATCTATAACCTTCCATTGAGCAATTATCAAAATCAAAATATCAAAAAGAGGAACCTCAGATACATTAAATTCCATTCAAGCTGCACGCAAACCAAAAAAAAAATGAAACAATGTGGAAAATTAAAAAAAAAAATCACCGGAGCCCAT
This sequence comes from Nelumbo nucifera, assembly GCF_055504915.1. NCBI lineage: Eukaryota > Viridiplantae > Streptophyta > Magnoliopsida > Proteales > Nelumbonaceae > Nelumbo > Nelumbo nucifera. Next base: position 22,739,913 of record NC_142655.1, on the reverse strand, counting down.
GATTGCGTATCAAAACTTCAACTGCAGATTTGAGGAGGACTTTTTACGATTGGAGACGAGAAGTTTCGAGCTTCAGTTTGGTCGATTTGCAGGAATAATAACCGGAAGTACAAAATGAACTGGTTCGAATTTGTTTTTAGGGTTTACCGGTGAGAGTTTAGAACTTAGAACAGAAATAGACACACACTCTCTCTCTCCCTCCTTATTTTATGTTTTATGCTGCATGGAGCGCCTCCGATTCGTTTGGAGCGACGGGGTTTTCTGGACGGCCGTTTCTGTTTTATTCTGGACGGCCGTTTTGTTCGACGATACGTTCGATAATTCTTCAATCCCTACGTGACTTAAACCACATTTTGCTACGACACTGTCGTAGCGTTGCGCTGAAACAACAAAATTAAAACCTTTGATTTATAGATGTGGCCCAACTGATCTCCTGATGGGGATATATCATTAAATCAAAGGATTGATTTTTTTAGCCCTGTTACGATACTGTCGTAGTAAAGATGACCTCTATATGACTTTTGTCCACTCTTTTTTTTATTGCTGATGTGGCAAGAAGAAAACGGGACGGCAAAGAAATGCTAGGGGTATCATGCGTGGTTACATGGATGAGGTGCGTGGTGAAACGTGAAACATTAGCCACCGACCAAATTTGGACGGTCGTACAGGATGAACGGTATGAAACTCTAGATTGCCAAATTCCTATACACCCACTGTGTAAGGAAACGGGATCTTCTCCACACACAGGGCGCCTCACACCCATCTCACACATACATCCTATCATGCATTGGGAACATCTCGGGCTATGGGTTTCTGATAATCATAAGTGTAAAATACAAAAATCTCTCCTCAATTTCTGCTAATCATAAAAAAATTTCCTAAGTTTCATTTTAGCAAAAATCTCCCTTCTATTTTCTGAAAAAAATTGACTAATACCTCCCTTCATTCAATGACCAATAGGGAAAACTATCGAGGAGGTTTTTGTATTTTATCCTAATCATAAAATTTTCCCATGAAGTTCCAATCTCAGAAAAACCTCCCCTATAGTATTGAAAAAACCTGTCGCTACCTCCCATTTGTTATTGTCTTGGAGGAAAACCTTTACCTAATGCATTAATTTTTCAAAAATATCCACTTTACCCAGATATGTATATATATATATATATATGAAAATTTATTAAAATACCCCCAAAAGAACTTTTTGGTTTTAATTAAAAAAAAATATTGAATCAAATTGAAAAGAATAAAGTAATTTTACTCTATAAAAAACTTTGAACCAAGTGAAATCTATAAGGGCAAATCTGGTATTTTAAATTTTATTGAAAGGTGCCCTTAAAAGTTGCGAGGGTAATTTTGTAACTTTGAAGTCTTAAGTCATTAACAGTTTGCCATCATTGCAATTTGAGCCATTGATAGCTACTAATTTGTATGAGATAAAGTTGAGAGGGAATTTGTGATTGTCTTTGTTTATGGTAGAAGACATACACATTTCACACATTTCTGGTATCTTCTTTGTCAATTCATTTTCATTGTAAAAGATGAAGCAAAAAAGTTGGTGAGAGCTCAAATAAAGAAAAATCTAACTACCTTGACAAATAAAGATTCCAAGCAAAGCATATATTATATTCTTTGGATCAATTCATTAATTATGAAAAATTAATCAATGATAAGAAAGCATCTATGATATATTTTTTTGGCTCCCTTCATTAATTTTATAAAAATAATTAGCGCTCAAATCGTATTCCTATTCAACTCTCTCTCTCTCTAACATTGAAATTCATGGGTTCCTAAATGAGCCCAACCCCAATAAACTCAAATTCACTCGTGGATTAGTATGGATCCTCCTATTTGGACCATACCCCATACCCTTAAGTATGTGCATGGGTCTTAACATTTAGGCATTGTTGTTGTAAATCCATTAGCATAAAGGAATGGCCCATGTGGGGTCCATTATGAAGTCAATTTCAATTTCAAATGTGGATTACAAATCTTTTTTTTTTTATGGAAATAATCCAACTAAAACCAATCCGAAGTTCCAAAGATGAAAATCTAGCCAATAATTAAAGAGAGAATAGTTGATTATCGACCATTATCTCTATAAATGGTAAATTACCAACCCTCTTCTTTATGAAGATATTAATGTCGTCTTGTCATTTGCTTGACTTGTACTCTTATATTTATGCTCAGTTTCAAATCATGAATGCCATTTAAGTTTAGAGACCTCTGACCTTTCCTTGCCCCATGTTCCACCAATCATTTAATATTGTCTGGTCTCACACTGCAGTTAAACATAAAGTTGGACTTCTGACTGTTAATTTGGAAATCCAAGGCCTTTGGAATTTCAAAGACAGTGTCAGAGAGATCCTAACTTCCTTTTTTGAGCATTATTCTTGGTGATTCCATTAAAGCTGAACTCGTAGGTGAGTAGGCATCCAATTGCTTAGATGTTGGTAATGGAAGTAAGATTGCTATAGTGGATGAGAGGTTACATTCATGTGCCTTAGAGATTGTTCTCCTCTCAAAAAAAAAAAAAGGTGTCATCCCACCTAGCTTGGATTCCTAGGCCAGCTAATTCAATTTCAAGCAGGCTTGCTAAAGTTGGAGCATTGATTGAGTAGTAAAGCCTTCCATACCAAAGCAGTTTGTTTGTTCAGTGCAGTTAATTTTATAATGTATTATTTTCTAGAGCAGGACTTCAAGTCTTTTGTTGTTGTTCCTTTGGACATTAAGGTCATTATATATTCCCCAATAACCTTTGTTTCTTAACAAAACTTATTCTGTTAACATTGAAAAAAATGGACCATTGTAGAGATTCACAAAGAAACAAAGGAAACCAAATAGACTAAAAATGTCTTGTTTTCTATAATTAGTAATTCATGTTAAAGAGGATGTTGCCCATAGAATTAGAGCAGGGTGGTGCCAACCAGATATACCAATGAGACTAAAAAGAAAATTCTTGCCATTCCACCTCCCATTTGGTTACTGATTGCCATCCTAAAGGTCCAAGGAAGGACAGACAGACAGAGAGAAAGAGAAATGTAAAACATCCTGGAAATTGATTCCTAGATCTTCCCTGAAAATAATAGTTTTTGCATTTAGACTTGTCAAAATTAAAGATCTATACAGGACAATGGAAATTAAATTGTGCTCCCCTCATTCTTATATATTTAATTTTCTTCCACGGGGCGAATGAGTAGATGTCACAATCACAAGTTCAGTCCACGATGGCGGTTGATGACTGCTGAAATGGCATGTGAAAGCAAAGTGCTAAAAATATTCCAAACATGAAAATGTTCCATTCAGCCAACATCAACATGGATTCAGAATAGGGCAGAGGGGAAAGTGATGAATTTAAATGGTTCGAGTTCGACTATTAGCCTACATCCACTAAAAAGGGGAGAAAGTTATATAATACTAATGAATTTAAGCCATTTTTCTCATTCAGCTTTCAGTACTTAGCTAGTTCAGAAGTTATCAATCAAAGCTTAAAAGGGCCTGTAAGACAAAGATGTTCCGAATTTATGGCTTATTCTTAGTAGTCCAGCTCGACACCATAGTGATTGGGGAAGGCAATTTGTTTTGAAACGTGAATTATTTCTCAAATCTCAAGTAAAAAAATGTAGTCTTAAGTTTATGGCTGAGTTTAATTGAGTTGTGTATGTTTATAAGGTTAATGGAAACATTTTAAAGATGAATGGTAAGTACAAAAAGGGCAATCACCTCCCATTTCCACATTCCCCATTCCCTGAATTGCCAGCAGTTTTAGACCTTTAATCCAATAACTCAGCTCTCAAAAAGTTGCCCTTACCAACCAGCCTGAGTAGCTGAGACCTAGATTGCCACAATGAACCCCTAACCACTACCCTCACACCTGAAACCCCTGGATTTCCCAGGCAGCATCTATCAAAGTTGAGTTTAACCTTCCCATCTGCAGGAGGGGACCAATCTGCCACCCTTTGAGGTCTGTCAATTTGGAATCCAGCCACAATATGCCACTTGCCACCAGGCCCACCACCTAAGTAGATCATGGTATATGAAAATGTTGATTGACATGGTTTATTCATTTGCATTGAAAGACCATTGACCAAGGAGTGTCTTTGTACAAGTTGAAAATGACAAGATGAAAGAATGAGAAGGATGTGGTTTGAATCATTAAGGGAGGATTCGAGGAATTATTAGCAGAGCAAGATATGCATGGATGATCCAAATAGTTGAGAAAAGGCTTAAATGATATGAATTGTTCTCTTTAGGTAACCTAATTTATTGCACTTATCAACTATATAAAATGGACGCCAGACTTACAAAGATGATATGTGGACAACTCTTAGAGGTATAAAAGTTGTTTAAGATTATCTAAGTTAGTTATTTAAGTTTTGATACTCATGATGATAAGTCTGAATTTGGTGTCATTGGTTATAGTCAAAGTTTCAATTTGTGCATAGATGCACTGAACAAACAAAAAAGCTACTCCTACAAATTATATATGACAAGTGGAGGCAATGGAAGAATGAAATAAAAGCAAAGGGGTATGATGAGAGTAAAACGGAAGAAGAAATGGCTGCTAATGTTCCAGGTGATCAGGTAAATGGGAACCAATATCGTACACTGGTTCATTATTGGTGCTCTGAGGAGGGAAAGGTAGAGTAATTTATTATATTTATCACGAGTTAATTTAAACATTAATATTTAACTATTTTTATTTTGTTATTCTTTTTGTAGAAAGTTAGCCAAATTAATAAAAGTAATCGAGCCAAGCTAGAACACCTTCACTACATTGGCACAAAAGGATTCCCTAGGCTCATTGAAGAGAAGGTTAGTTTTACATATTTGCAGTAATGATGATAAATTTTTTGTTCAGTATATGTATATTGTTTGAAGTTATTTTACCTTCATGTTGTTAGATAAAAGAGGCCCATGGGGTGGCACCTACTCGTGCACAAATTTATATAGATAGTCGGACACGCATTGATGGAAGCATTGTCAATGAATGGCAGCAGAGATTATTGTAAGTACTTTCTAATTATGATTGGAGGATATTTAGTATATATGTAATTCTGTCTTGTGTTTTATTTTGTAATATCAGGTTATGTTGAGGGTCTATCTATTATTCTATTAATCGTATGTGGCTAGTCCAACAAGCCAACTGGTAATATGGGTTGTCTGAGAAGCCATCCGGTATGGGCTAATTTAAGCTAGCCTGGGCATCCTAGATTGCCCATATAAATTAATAAATTAAAATATTAATTTAAGTTCACAATTAAAATTACATAATTTATATAGCGAGCAGTAGACTGGCTATATAGCCCATTCAGGAGAGCATTGTGGACAGCTGCAGACTGTCTAACATATAGCCAAAGTTTACTCCCTTTGTTCATTAGAATAGGCAATAGCTCTTCAACCTGGAACATTCATCAAGGAAAATACAAGTATGCATTATTTAGCATTAACATGTATAAAGGGTATCCCTTGTTTCTCTCATATCTTTCCAAGAAGACCCCCAATCCACCCTGTCCTACCATAAATCAAGAACATCAAAGGTGGTCTATTAACGAAGCTGTTGCTCCTTGAAACTGGAACCACCATATGGGTGGGATTAGGATTTCTTGATACATGAGAGGTTGAATTGCTATCTTCAGATCCATCAAAATGTCTTTCAATTCCAACCACGATAAGCATTATAGGATGAGGCAGCAAAGCCCCAGAGACATCACCCCACCATATGGCTGATCTAAAACTCACCTAACCCAACCCTACTTGCACCCATAACCCCAAATATGGGTTGGGTTCCTTGAATACCCAACTTTCATAGATTTAGTGCATGGGTTTTATTTGTCACATTAATCCTTCATTTTTCATTAAATATGGACTGAAACCCACGTGAAATCCATATAAATCACCTTGTGTGGACATGAATTCTCTCTGGCATAGTTAACAGAAAAGAATCCCTTTGAAAACCGTTAAAACCTTCAAATGAGTGGCCAGCATGGAACTTACAGGAGAAAGTATGTGACCAAAACCAAAACTAGAAGAAATATACAAAAGCAAAAACAACTTAATTCTAGAGTTACAGAACATACCCAGAGGAAAGACAAGAAGAACAATGTTCTTGGGTGTATAGGTGGCCATATCCAAGCAACTCCTGCAGATATTAGCATTTAAAACTAGATTTAGAACCCAAGTTGAAAAGAGCAATGTAGCTCCAACAACCTTGGAGAAACAAGTCCCATAGCTTTTCTTGAATGTTGCTCAGTGTAGAGATAAGTGTAACAAGGACTATGGTTTCTTAGGCTTCTTTTATAGGGAAGCATCGTCCAAGTGTTTGCTAACCCCTTAACTAGGCACCATGACTAAGGTGTCCAATACCAATCATGTAGCCTTCATCAAGATTTCCAAGTAGATATTGCTCCAAGGATTATATTTCATGTTTGGATCTAGGTTCCCAATAATAAAGGCTATGAACAAGCCATGCAACTCTGTGGCAGCTTACAGCTACAGTTATCTGTTAATTTTATAGTTTTTCATACACGATGTATCCTAAATAAATCTTCCTGTTATTGCTTGATCATCTACCAGCAGGTCAAGTTTCTGATCAACTTGTCCAATTAATTAGCCTATTATAAGCTTATATATATTTGAAAACTGAAAACAACAATGATCAATGAGGTGTACATTCAAGAAAATCTATGGGATCCCTCCTCTCAACCACGCCACCATAAGGGGTACATTTGAAAACTGAAAACAGCAATGATCAAGTTCAGAAAGGATTCAAGTTATTTGTTCTAGGCTTCTAGCCATTTAATGCCTTCAACCTGTCAATTATAAAACCTTGAAATATACTTCTTGTTGATTCAAGTAATATGGGTAGCATCATGTCATCACCTTTGGGATCCGAAAGCTACTTCAAAAACCAACTTATGCTGGGTCAGAAAAGGCAGAACTCAATTGGTATACCACAAATCAACCAAAAGATCATAACCAACTTATGCTGGGCCAGAAGCAAATTCATTCCTTCTTTTGTTCTAGATCTCAAGGCTGTGAATATCCATTTCTGTTAACTCATGAGCTAATGAGCTTTCCATAGGTATCCATCACCCATTTTATATATTTGTAAATCGATTGTCTACTATAATCTCTTCTCATTGTTATCACTAATAACCACATAACTAATCTTGTTCTCACTTCATTCTATTTTGAGGATTAAATCGTTAATTGGATTAAAAAAAAGAGAGAGATTGATGAAATCCGAATTCTGTTTTAATATTCCTCATTCTTAGTCTGTCAAATTGTTATCTAATCTTACTATTGTGCTTGGAATCATCACCAATCTGATGCTTGATCTATTCTACAGGCAATTGGTTTTCTTCATTTTCTTTATTTTGTTTGAATTTGATTGGAATAGCTACCCGTTTCAATTTGTGGGAATTATGTAAAAAAATAAAGAAAGAAATGCATGGTAGAAAAAGTCATGAGAGAAAAAAAAAAAAGAGGAAAAGGAAAGAGAGGGGATGATGATCGGGAAGACAACAGGTTAAGGATGATTCAGACTCTTTACATATGAAAAAATGAAGGGGGATCCGGTTGCAAAAAAAAAAAAAGGTCTTAAAAAGAGATACAAAAAGAAAAGTAGAAGCATGAAAACCTATAATAATAATTCGATTAGCAGATCCGAGTTCTTAGTTTGATAAATAGGGTATATTTGCAAAGGGGAGGAAATAAGTTGTTAGAAACATGAATAAAAAAATTAAAAGAAGATAAAAAAAATAGGGTAAATTACAAAGACCCCCCTGTACTATGACCATGAGACAAAGACCCCTTTCTTGCAACGTTATAATATTTTTTAATCCCCATATTGCCCTTGTAATAATTATTTGAACAATTGGAAGAAAAAGACTTCATCTTACACGAACAACAACAGCAACAGACTTCCGTTAAAGTCCTCCCTCTCTCCCTCTCTCCCTCTCTCTCCCCGTATCTCTCTTCTTCCCCTTCCCCTTTATTCTTTGAGATTTCCTCTGTTTTCTATTCCTTGCAAATGGAGAAAAATTAGACTGGGCACACCAAAACAAAATTTCTGGGTGAACATCAACATTGGAAGCAGCTTGAGTTGGGCCCGATGCCAACCCTGTACTAATTGCTCCAAAATTATAGTTCATCTGATGATTATATAGAGTTACAACAACAACAATCATGATCTGAGTTCATTATGATACTAACCCATATCTAATTTGTGACTGAGAGGAGGAGCCAAACATTCACAAATTTATAAAAGGTTTTGGCTGATTGGCTCGTGGCTGTGACTCCAAGCTACGAGCGGTAATTGGATTGGGGGAAAGATTATCTGGCTCTCGTCTTTTCCTCACCAGTCACCCCTTTACACACTCCATTATTACTGTCTATGTAAGTGAAAAAATAGTCACGAGAGAGAGAGAGAGAGTATGTATTGTCTGAACATGACAACTAATCCATCCATTCAATTTCCAAGTGGCCCTTAAAAACTTTATCTCCATTGATACCCATCTCCCTATCCAACTATCCTTCGCACTTTGCTTTATTCTTCCCTCCCTGAGTCCCAACATGGACAAATAACCATGCTAGCGAAAGAACATGGCTAGTGTAGGAGGATGGAGCATAGAGGAGGAGAAGGCGTTCTAGACTGCAATTGCGATGCACCGGGCTACTGACGACTCAAAAGACCGATGGGAGAAGATTGCTTCCATGGTTCCAAGTAAAACTGTAGCTGAACTGAAGAAACAATACGAAGTTTTGGTCGAGGATGTAGATGCAATTGAGTCGGGCCAAATCCCGATTCCCACTTATGTCAAGGAGGAGGCTGCCAGCAACAAAGATCAGCACCTCTTTCTTGCTTCTACTTCTGGGGCTGCTGATAGGAGGTTGAACTGTAATTTTGGAACTGGGTTTTCTGGGTTGGGCACTGATTCAGGTTGGGGTTGGCATCAGACCCAACTCTGTCAAGTTAAATAGGTTTTAAGAGAAAAAGGGCAAAAAAAGAAACTAGAAAAAGTTTAGTAGGGTATTTTGGTAATTTAACGCATTTTGTCATCTGACTTAACGGTCAAGGGGGGTCTTTGTCTCATGGTTATAGTACAAGGGGTCTTTGTCGCAAAACAAAGTACAAGGGGGTCTTTGTCACAAATCCCGGGGGTCTTTGTAATTTACCCAAAAAATATTAGAGGGTACAAAGTTAAACTCCATAAAGTAAATACATTAATAGAGTTCCATAATAAAAAAAATGATAAAATAAAAAACGAAATATAAAAAATATCAGAAAAATAAATGAATATAAAACAAAAATAAGTGATAGAACAAATTATCTTTTTGTATTCGTTTCTTGAAACTTCGCTTTCTTTTATATTAGCATGCTCTTAACTAAGTAAATATTTGTGTATTCATGCTTGTTTGGGATTTATGTGGGCCCTACCTACGGAGCCCAGGAGAGGGGTGTCTAACCCCTTCCTTCTCCCATCTAAGTCTTATCCAGACTAGCGTAGTCGATGCCTCAGGCCTTGGAGTCGTTATTAAAACAAAAATGTTTTTAAAAACCATTCCCAGAGGTCCCATTACCTCCATTTCACATAATTGATGGGTGGGGAATCTAAATCATCCTAAGTGAGTCTTCCGACGCTCACATCTAAACTACTTTAAAAAGCATGAATGGCTTCAAGCATTTAAGTTTGACTCAGTACATCTATACTACTTTAACTCTGACAACTAGCTCTACATTTCAAATTATAAAAACTTCCGCCATGTCATTAGAGGCTTATGTGGTTGTTGCCAACATGAGGCTCTTAGTCCATGTTGGACACAACAAAAAGCCTATACTGAAAATAGGTTTTCAATTTCTCTCTCATTTATTTATCAATCTCCCTCTCTTCACCCACTCTCACTTTCACAGTAATCTCTTGATCTTCCGCTTCCTCTGTCTTTCCCATTCTCTCAGCTTTGATTTGTAACCAAATCAAAACCTCTCTCTCTCTCTCTTTCTCTCTTGATCATTCTCCCTCAATCTCTCTCATTGTTTTCCCTCACTCACTCTCTCTTGGTCAATATCTCATTCTCCCTCCATCTCTATCATTCTATAGTTGGTGTAAATTTTATAGCCAAAAGTTTCTTATGAATTTTTATCAAATTGGTGTAATGATTTTTGAACCATACCAAATTGATCTCATGTTCTTTTATACAATTTGCTTAATACCATATGAGTGTGTAAGAAAATTAAAAAAAAAAAGAGAGAGGGAATGAGAGAAAAACTAGGAGGAAACAATAGATAGAGAGAGAAAATGAGATAAATTGATATAGAGAACATAAGTGTAGAAAGTAAGAACTATTTTTATTTATTTTCAAAATACACAATCGTTGAGTAGATAAAGATGACTATGAGAGTGAGAGAGTGCAAGGGAGATTGAGAAAGAGAGAGCTAGAGAGAGTGTAAGACAAAACATTTTTTTTTTATTTTCCAGTCACCTAAGATTAAAGGGCAATTTCGGTATAAGCTTTTGTTGTGTTCAATATGGATTAAGAGTCCCATGTTGGCGACAACCACATAAGGCTCCAATGATATGTTGAGGGTTTTTAAAATTTGAAATCTAGAGCTGGTTGTTAGAGTTTTCCCTATTTTAAGACTAATCCAAAAGCAAAGCTATTTTCTCATCTAGATGGTGAGTCAATGATCCAACTTTTCAAAGAAATCCATGATTAGGGCTGTTCATAACAAGGCCTAAACCAACCAAACCAACCAACCCGGTCCGATCCAACCTGAGTTGGCTGGTTTTTTCTTCAACACCGGTTGTTTCGAGTTACAAAAAAACATAAACCGATGGTTCGGTTTGGTTTCAGTTTTCATGTGTGAAAACCAAAACCGAACCAACCTGAACCAACTTAGATATATATTATATATATATAATATATTTCAGATATATTTCAATTTTACTATATATATATTTCAGTTTTATATTTGTGGAAATATATCTATATATATTTCAGAAATATACATATTATATATAAAATTTATGATATATAAAATATCGGTTTTAATCCATCAAATCATTTTTAATTTTCAAGCATCCAGCCTTTGCTTTCTTAGACTTTAATCATTTACCGTTCACACCGAGAGAATCATTCACAAAACCGACCCAAACCGATTCAAACCGACTAGGTCGGTTTTACTTAGTACTGGGTCGGTTTCGGTTTCATTTCTAGGTAAACCGACCAGATCGGGTCGGTTGGAAAAACGCCAGTAAACTGACCCACCCCGACCCGTGAACAACCCTACCCATGATGCCATAATTAAACAATAAATATTTTAAAAAAGATAGAACATCACAAATGAAAATATACAGGATTTTGTCGAAAACATTTTTGATGTTATATATTCATCGTACTAAATAAAAATAATTGTTAAAATAAAAGTTATTTTTATTTATAATAAAAATGCAATAATAATAATAATAATAATAATAATAATGATAATAATAATAATAATTTGCTACAAGCATTTAAGTTTATTTTTAATCATATTGTTACTTTTATTAATTTTCAATTTCTATCTTAACTATGGACCGGTTTTTCTTCAGCACCGGTCGTTTCGGGTTACAAAAAAACATAAACCGATGGTTCGGTTCGGTTTCGGTTTTCATGTGTGAAAACCAAAACCAAACCAACCCGAACCAACTTAGATATATAATATATTTCAGATATATTATATATATATCTGATATATTTCAGTTTTACTATATATATATATATTTCAGTTTTAATATATATTTTAGATATATATTTGTGGAAATATATATATATATATATATATATATATATATATTTTTCAGAAATATACATATTATATATAAAATTGATGATATATAAAATATCTGTTTTAATCCATCAAATCAATTTTAATTTCCAAGCATCCAGCCTTTGCTTTCTTAGACTTGAATCATTTACCGTTCACACCGAGAGAATCATTCACAAAACCGACCCAAACCGATTCAAACCGACCAAGTCGGTTTTACTTAGTACTGGGTCGGTTTCGGTTTCATTTCTATGTAAATCGACCAGGTTGGGTCGGTTGGAAAAATGCCAGTAAATCGACCCAACCCGACCTGTGAACGGCCCTACCCATGATGTCATAATTAAACAATAAATATTTAAAAAAAGATAGAATATCACAAATGAAAATATACAAAATTTTGTCAAAAACATTTGAGAACATTTTTGATGTTATATATTCATCGTATTAAATAAAAATAATTGTTAAAATAAAAGTTATTTTTATTTATGATAATAATAATAATAATAATAATAATAATAATAATTTTTATTTGCTACAAGCATTTAAGTTTATTTTTAATCATATTGTTACTTTTATTAATTTTCAATTTCTATCTTAACTATGGTATATCTAAAATCCAAGTAATTAATAATGCATATATATTCATTTTTAATATATAAGTAATATAAAATTTGTATAAAAATATATAATATACATATGTACATATATACATATTTAACCACTGGTTTTTTATATTGGTTAGCCGAAACCAAATTGACCAGTTTGGTTAACCAGAATTTTCGATTCGGTCTTGTTGGTTTGATTTTGTTTTCGGTTTTTCTTGTTCACCCCTGTGAAAGGGTCTTTTAAGTCCTATTTTTGAAGTTTAGAGGTAGTTTAAACAGGGTTTTAAAATTGAGGGGTACTTTATCATTGTCAGATAATTTGGGGTAATTAAAGTAATTATCCCTAATTTTGTCCTGATTAATTATCGATTCGGGATGGTTCTATCTGGACCCGAACCAGACCCGACCCGGTGACAGCCCTAACTTGACCCCTCATTCGCCTCGTCTCTCTACAAAACCCTAGAAAGTAGAAACCGAAGAGTTAGAATCGTTGGGGCCTTTCTTCCGGCTTCTCTGATTCTCCTCCGACTCTTATTCATCTGGGTCAATTCGATCACAGGCAAGTTCACGAACCGTCAGTGGTGCTTCTCCAACTCTTCTTCACCTGTTTTTTGTTTTTTCCCGATCCAAGGCAAGTTCCTCAAATCGTCGGTTGTTCTTCAATATAGCTTTCTTCTGTTAGTTATATTTGTTTTAATGATTTTTTCTTCAATATAGCTTTCTTCCTTGGCTTTTTGAGGTTAAATTGTTTGGCGATTTCGGGGATGGTTGGGTTTAGGCGTTTTTTTTTTTTTGATAAAGTTGGGTTTAGGCGTTTTTTTTTCCCGATAAAGTTGGGTTTAGGCATTTTTCTAATCGAGTTGTGGATGCTCAAGGAGTTCTGTTTTATTATTATTATTTCCTTTGGGTTAGTGATTATGATGCTGAATAATGAATCTGGTGTCACTGTTTTTCAGATTTCTTTTGATTTTCTGGGTTGCATTCAGTTTTTTTTTTCGTCTTTCAATTGGTATGGTGATAACCGATAAAGTTGAGGCCGGGGTTCTAATTCTCTTATTGGTTCAATTGCTTTGTGGAGTTATGGATTTTGTTCTTTTGTGATGGATTTCTTCGTCCTTAAATTGGTTTTTTCTTTTTAAATATTAATGGGGCTTAAAATTAACGTTAGGAGTGTTCTGATTGTATTGTTGTTGGCTTGTTGTTTATCAAGATTTAATTCATTCTTGCAAAGTTCTTACAAGTTATAGAAACTGCAATATAAATTTGGTTCGGAAGCATAAATGCGTTTTTTTCCCTCAAGTTTTTACTCTGTAAGATTGTATTTATTTCCCTAATCAAATTTATTGGCCCAGTCTTAGTATTTTGGTGGTTACTATATTTGTTTGATTATCATAGTTCTGTTGTTGGGATACCCCTGGGTTTGTCAGATTTAATCATTTAAGAAGAGAAATGGTATGCGTTTTTTTCCCTCAAGTTTTTACTCTGTAAGATTGTATTTATTTCCCTAATCAATTTTATTGGTCCAGTCTTAGTATTTTGATGGTTACTATATTTGTTTGATTACCATAGTTCTGTTGTTGGGATACCCCTGATTTGTCAGATTTAATCATTTAAGAAGATGGTTGGTTGTGATGTGGGTCTTTTTTTATGTAGTTGTGACGTGGGTTTTCTTTATGAGTTAGGCTTTCAAGAAACGACCCTTAATTATGATTGCACGTTCATACTGTCTTATTTTCTTCAACTTTTCTTTTTCATTTTTTAGTTTGCTTTTGTCATAAGCTTTCTTAGGTCCATCAGCTTCACTTCTGCACTATTTGTCCTTTTCTTTCTTTCTTTGATTCATCTTTTTGTTGAATGAACATTTGCTGATTGAATTTTCTTACAAATGCAGCTCACTTTTTTATACTGCTCTTCTGATAGTGGAACCACAGTGAGGCTCTTTTGTTTGGTATTGAAATTTAGGAGAGCTTGTGAAGTTTATGGTTCTTGAATTGGTGGATCCTTCTGGAGATGGCTATCCAACCAAGATTGCCGCTTATTACCTATTCATCAGAAATTGTTGATGGAGAACCGATCTACATTTCATCAAATTGTCTTCCTGTCAAGGTTGCACACTTTGAACCTGCAGGGCTTTCTTTCCATTTGGCTGCACTTAAGCTTCTTGGTTTAGGTGAGGAAGAAGATGCAAATGTTGAAGATCAGAATGTGCCAAGTGACAAGGGGCAAACTTACATGCAATACTCGGACTCATATAGCAGTAAGGGTAAAAAGAAATCTGGTGCTGGAGGAAAGCAACAAGACCATTATGCTTTGCTTGGTTTGGGGCATTTACGATTTCTAGCCACCGAGGAACAAATAAGAAAGAGCTACAGGGAGACTGCTTTAAAGTATCATCCTGACAAACAGGCAGCCCTCCTTCTTGCGGAGGAAACTGAAGCTGCAAGGCAAGCGAAGAAGGACGAAATAGAAAACCATTTCAAAGCCATTCAAGAAGCTTATGAGGTCCTGATTGATCCTGTGAAGAGAAGGATATATGACTCCACTGATGAATTTGATGATGAAATTCCTACTGATTGTGTCCCACAGGATTTTTTCAAGGTATTTGGTCCAGCTTTCATGAGGAATGGGAGATGGTCAGTTAACCAACCAGTGCCATCTTTAGGTGATGAGAATACCGCAATGGAAGAAGTTGATAGTTTCTACAATTTTTGGTACAGCTTTAAAAGCTGGAGAGAGTTTCCACACGCTGATGAATTTGATCTAGAGCAAGCTGAATCTCGTGATCATAAGAGATGGATGGAGAGGCAGAATTCAAAACTAAGGGAGAAGGCAAGGAAGGAGGAATATGCACGGGTACGCACTCTTGTTGACAATGCCTATAAAAGGGACCCAAGAATACTCAAAAGAAAAGAAGAAGAGAAGGCAGAGAAGCAAAGGAAGAAGGAGGCCAAGTATCTGGCTAGGAGGTTGCAGGAAGAAGAGGCAGCTAAGATTGCTGAAGAGGAAAAACGTCGAAAAGAAGAGGAGGAGAGGCTGGCTGCAGAAGCTGCTTTAAACCAGAAGAAAGTGAAAGAGAAAGAGAAGAAGCTCTTGCGCAAAGAACGGACTCGTTTGAGGACACTCTCAGCGCCCATTGTTTCCAAACGTTTGCTAGACCTCACAGAGGATGATGTTGGGAGTCTGTGTATGTCATTTGAAACTGAACAACTGAGGGGTCTATGTGATAAGTTGGAGCATAAAGAAGGGATTGAACAGGCCAGAATTCTCAAAGATGCACTGCGATTGAGTAGTAACTTGGAGGAAGCAAAACAAACAGAGAGGAACACACAACAGAATGGTTCACTGGTGGTTAATGGAAATGGGGACAGCATGCAGTCATTGAACAACTATGAGAAAAAAGAAAAACCTTGGGGCAGAGAAGAGATTGAGCTATTGAGGAAAGGGATGCAGAAATATCCCAAAGGTACATCCCGGAGGTGGGAGGTTATTTCTGAGTACATTGGCACAGGGAGGTCAGTAGAAGAGATTCTAAAGGCAACAAAGACGGTTCTTTTACAGAAACCTGACTCTGCTAAAGCATTTGATTCGTTCCTAGAGAAGAGAAAGCCTGCACAAGCCATTGCATCTCCACTTACAACAAGACAGGAATCAGAGGGGTTAACAACTGCTGCAGACATTCCTGGAAGCAATGCTTCTAAGGTAGTTAGTGCAAATCAGTCTTCAAGCAGTTCTTCAGGCTACCGGAATACTGAAGGAGTGGTAACTGTAAATGGGGTATCTTCGAGTGC
This sequence comes from Nelumbo nucifera, assembly GCF_055504915.1. Taxonomy (NCBI): domain Eukaryota; kingdom Viridiplantae; phylum Streptophyta; class Magnoliopsida; order Proteales; family Nelumbonaceae; genus Nelumbo; species Nelumbo nucifera. Next base: position 22,723,714 of record NC_142655.1, on the reverse strand, counting down.
AGAGCAAGATGTGTGGTCTGCTGTTCAAGAAAGAGCACTTATTCAGGCTTTAAAAACCTTCCCAAAGGATACTGCCCAGCGTTGGGAGCGAGTTGCTGCTGCAGTTCCTGGGAAAACTGTGAACCAGTGCAAGAAGAAGTTTGCATTGCTGAAGGAGAACTTCAGAAGCAAGAAAAATGCAGATTAGTTGGTTGGTTTATATCTGTTAAAGTGCAGTGAAGCTGATGCCAGCTTTAACGGAACTTCATTAGTAATATCTAGACAAATGCTTTTACTTTTGAAGAGGAAATTGCCTCAGGGGCCAAGGAACTTTTTTCCCCAAAACGGATTTGTTATCATAAATATGGGTTGAAAATATGCATTTAATATTCTTGAAAGAGGGAGCTTTTGAGATGGATAGATTGCTAAGAGATTGTCCACACAATCCAATGTCAAAGGTACTCAAATCGAGCTTTTCTATTCATTCTTTGAGATCATAATTTCTATCCTAACTATACTTATGCATATTTTTGTATTTAGGAGAGAAAAGGATAGTACTTGAGTTACATTGATGACTTTAAAAGCTGACCAGTTAGGTAGAAGAGTGCACCACCACTTGACTCCTTTCTAGACCAACATCTGCATGTATTGGCAGCTATTTTCTGGATCATTTTGTATCTCTTAAAAATTCGTGATGCTTTTCTGATATGAATTTGGATATGTTTATTCTATTACAGTGAACTTTTCTTTATCATTATTTATTGTGGAGACATTACCCATGTCAATGAATTGGTCATTCTTTTAGTATTTCTCTGAACATTGTTGCATGATACTACCAAGTCCTAATTCAGGCAATGGGGTTTAATGCTACTTGGAAGCTAACTTTTTTTTTGGCTACATGGGGCCAGGAAAGGTAATCTCTTAAGTATCAACTAAAAAAGGGGGGAAATGTAACTTCTGAAGTATCAAAGCTTCTAACTCACCAAAATCTTCCTGCCCATCTAGCCTCAGTACCAGCGCTTTCTCTTTCTTTGGAGATGGTTTAGTATGATCTTAAAAACAACATGAGCAAATTCATGTAAGTGCCATGTACATGTAGGGATTTTGACTTTGGACCTTGGCTGTTACGTATCGTATCGGAGGCTTCCCGATACACCCCCATAATGGTGTTTTTTTTTTTCTTTCTCCGGGTCAGACCATGGTTCAGTGGGTAGACGGGCCTTAAACTGACTCCTCTGAACCAGATTGAAAAAAAAAAACAAAAGAAGTGAGCCTCGATACAGGCTGGTACGCCCCTACTGGTGTATCGGGCTGTATCGATATTTTGAACCTTGGTGCATGGGGATGTTGGGGAAACATCTTTTTCGCATTTCCCCCAACAGGGAGTGTTTCCACTTTGATGGTCTTATGTGGCATCCAATGGCACCTAGTGGCGCTTATGTGTTTAAGACTACAATAAACAATTGTGCACTGTGTTATCTGCCAAAACACTTTCTTTCCCAATTTTCAATGCTATAATATAGATACATATGTTGATACTTAAAAACACCATTTTTTTTTGATAAATGACTTAAAAAACACCATTTTACCATACACATTTTGTTTTGGCTACTTGGACCAGACTCCTCCCCCATGTGACACCTTTTTCCTGATTCCCCTTTACTTCGTGGTCCTTCACCCCTCTAATGGAGCTCATCCCTATAGCTTAGATGAGATATACAATCTCGACCTTTCCTCCACCCATTTCTTTTGTCCCCCATGTGAGAGCTATTATCACTTCACCCTTCAAAAAATATTAATTTTTAAAACCATGTAATGTTGCTTTTATTTTTTATTTTTGATAAATATGTAATGTTGCTTTTATTATACTTTAATGTTTAATTAAATTATTCGTTTTAGATCACTTTTAATGTTTTCTAGTTACAAGTTCAACTAAGGAAACAAGCCACCATAAAAATGCTATAGAACCAAACTGAATTAACCAGTTTTTATATAAAAAACATCACATAGGGGACATTTAGGTGCACTCACTTCAGCATCTTAACACTGTTAAAGCTTGGGTGCAGTGCAAAAGCTCGAGGAGGTTCCTTTCCAGTCAGCCCCCAAAGCTCATAAAGCATTACTTCATGATGTTTGAAAACTCCTCCCATGCCTGAGGGCCCTGGGTTACTCAAATAACATCCATCACAATTCAGCTTTATCATCCTAAAATTCAGGGAAACTGAATCAACAAATATATTCTGTGGTTGCCTTGGACACATCTAACCGTGACTTCATCCTCTCAATGTAGTCTTACAAGGGTTCCTTTTGAACTCATCTCTTGTTGGAATCCAATATGCCATCCTTGTTGGAATAAAAATAATTCCACACTCCTCAAAGGACTGCTACTCCAGAACATAATTTCCCTATTCTCAGGACCGGTGGGAGTGGGGGATTCCACAAGGGCAGAAATCCTTGCTGCAGTACAAGGAATTCAGATCGCCAACCAGCTTGGAGTGGAGCATCTCCTAGTTGAAGGGGACTCTCAGGTGGTAACAAGGTGGTTCCTAAACTTGGATACCACCATTTGGGGCTACAAAGATCTCATCAGAAAAGAGAAGTGGTTAACCAGCAATATGAGAGTTGAGGTAAAATGGGTTAGTAGGTCTGCTAATTCTTTAGCTGATGCTTTAGCCAAACAGGGGGTTTCTAGGGAAGATCTTTTTTTGTGCTTCTATGTAAGTTGTTATTAATTTGGAAATCTGTACTTAACCATCCCGGAGAGGTTGCAACTCGTGCCTTTCCTTGGGGACTTTGTACTATTGTCTATTGCTGTTTAATAAAATTATTTCAATTATCAAAAAAAAGGGACTGCTACTCCAGTACAACTCCGCATGATGTTTGCTCTTTTTATTTTTAAGGACACAAAACTAGGCTTAAAGTCTTAAACAAATCCATAATGTCAGAAAGGGATTCCCAAGAATCACAATTATGGGGAAAAGGTGTTTACATATAGCTGATTTGTAGAAGCAGGATAATAAATGGTACAGTCCCACTACATATGAGGCAAGAATGCCCACTTAAGGTAGAGATGCCAAGTGTTGGCAATCTTCATTACAGTTTCTCAGCATAATGCTTTTGATTTTTGAAGGATTAGGACCTTCACTAAGAGTTTTAGCTGGAAAGAGGGAGGGATATGGAAGGATCACATAAGCCTCCTAAAGGAAGGACATGAGAACTGAGAACCTCCTCTAGAAAGGGTCAAGCATTTATACTCTAGAGTCCTTCCACTCTGGGAGAAGAAAGACATCTTTTAGGGACTTAAGAAGGGAGTTTACCTCCTCACTTTCATGTTCTCTAAGGCATTATCCAAAACAAAAGTCCTGTGTCAGTCTAGATGGTCACTTTCAAAACATTAACTAACCAACAGTTGCATCAGTACAGGTCAGCAGCCAACTTTTCTGCCATGCAATCTGCGAAAGACTCACTTTTTCTAGATTCAAACCCTTCATCCTATCATTTAGATTGAAAAGGAAAGTAAAACAAAAAGAATCATAATCTGAGAAAAACTTGAGCAGCAAGTCACTGTTTTGAACTCCTAATTATGGCCAAACTTTGAAATAAAGCACATAAATTATTGTGGACACAACTGACTCGCTTAAAACTCCATTTTAATCCAACTAGAATCCAGATAAGTAAAAATCAACTTAAACCAACTCAACAACTTATGAAGTTTCTAAAAAAATCTAAAAGAGCCATACTAAGGCCCCTTAAACACTTACAAGTCTTTTTAATGTCAGCTTGTATGCTCCATAAGAGGTAACACACTGTTGCTTATTTCACTTGTGGCATCAGGATATCTCCATCCATCAGTATTTAGGATCAATCATCTCTCTCTCTCTAGTTAGGATCGAGCATCTCTTATGTTGGACTTGGACATTAGAGATCAAGCATCTCTTATATGATTGTTGAAAGGATACAAATGTTGGAATTGGACATACTTAGGATATCAACACAGCATTTTTATACATTACCTGTCCTCATAACGGTTGGGTTGCTCCATTATGACCTGGGTGACCAGGGTTCAAATCTTGGAAACAGCCTCTCTTTATGTGCAGGGGAAGGCTGCATACATCTGTCCCTCTGCAGACCCCACATTGGCAGGAACCTCGTGCACTGGGCCGCCCTTTTTTACATGACCTTTTAAAAAGCTGAGACAGTATGTCCAAGTCCAAATGATTTGACAGCCTTAATGTTAGGTAGATGGCGAAGTTTCCGAAATGATGTGTCATACCTAGCAGACCTAGCCTCAGTATCAAGTACAATTGACTCTGTTCTAGGGTCTAGAAGCACAACTTTCTCTCTGATTGATTTCTTTTCAACTTGTGGGGAAAGACAACAGTTAGCATACATGCCAACAGTCCTAGTTTCAGTATCAAGGATAATTGGCTTTGTTCTAGGATCCAGGAGGACAATTCCCTGATTGTCAATTTTTTCCAACTTTGTTGTGGGTAAAGACAACAGTTGGCATGATGTGGATTCATATGGAAGACACTTCTTTGATGTGTACAGTGTTTTCATAAGATCCATATTTTGGATCACTAATGTCTACGAGTTGGACACACTGAAGACATGCTTTATGCATCAAATTGAGGTTGAATCTGTAGGTTCCTCAATTATACCATTACAAGGAATTGCATATTTCCTTTTTTCACCCGACTCTTTGGCACAAATTGGGTTTTTCTCAAGAAACATGAAACAATTCATCTTTTCTTTGTGGTAATTGAAACAATTCTTCTTAGGCTGGCATTTTCATGCTTTTTAATTTGAAAAGAAGGATATTATGGAAGTCTATTCAGTTTTCTATTTTTGGGACACATTGAAAGAATAGAATGAAATAAAGAGTGAAGAGTTAATAACATCTCATTATAAGATCTTTCATCTATGTCTAGCCATTATAAAAACTTAATCTTTACACAGCACGGTTGTAAAGTGAGTTCATGTTTAACAGCAGCATCAACTTTCCTATCAAAATTTCACACTTTGTTAGCTTATTGAAAGAATAAAGCAAAAAAATTCTAAAGTTTCCATCCCCACAACTATAATAAACCCTTAAGTAGTAGAAATAAAGTATTAGCTTCTAATGTCTAGAATGGCTTATTATACTAATTTAGAAGTTAAGAACAAACAATTCACTGAGCGATTTAGATTTGAAGATTCTAGGGATTGTGATATCTGCTCCAAAAGCTGAAGTATAATACCAAGACAACCAATGGGTACGAGGACAGGGCCTCCTTCCTCGACAGAATCTATGGCACAGGAGCATATGAAATCAAGCTTGTCTAGTGTCAGTGAAATCTTCCTTACTATTATTGTCATCCCTGCCAAAGAAAAAACAGAAAGATGAAGAGATGGCAAAAATTCTTAAATACAATGAATCTGAAGGGGATCTACTGATCAGAGGGGGGGGGGGGGGGGCGTAGATCTAGCAAAAAGTTTAGACCCTGTAAATTATTGCTGGAATATGTAATATTATATGCCTCGGGGGTGAGAAATCAGAACCAGTTGGTTGACCTTTGGCTGTATCTGATTCATACTTCTATTAAGCATGAATACCAACACTCACATTGCCACACATAGATGATAAATCTGAAAATGAGATCACATCATTCCCTTGAAGAGAATTGTAATAAAATCCCATTGCATGTGTGGATGCAAATATGGAGCTTGATAAGCATGCGAAGTTTCTTTTTGGACCATTTATCACCCAGTTAGAACCTATTTCCAGGCCAGAGCTGAATGCTTTTATGACCAATGTCCCATTATGGTAGACTTCTTCAGCATGCTTGAAGGACTGAATTTTCTGAATGCACTCCTTCTCATGTGCTGCACTGACATATCCCTTGTTGTATCCACAAATAAATTAAAATGTATAAGGAAATTTAAGTTGCTAAGAAGAAAGTCCATGCATCAATCCATCTTTCTAGCAAAGAGAATCTAGTATGCCATGGAGAATTTACCATGTTCATTAGAGAACATTTTTATGGCACAATGCTACCATAGTACCATGCATGATAGACAAGTATTTCAATGGGGGCTGGTCAAACAGAAACCCTTGTACAATAAGGTGCTCAACAATGAGATTTTACATCTATTCAACTTCTCCGTTAACAAAAACAGAATATTAGAGTAAAATAAAGGCCAAAATGTAAAAACCTCCCCTGAGCTTTCTGACAATCATAAGAACCTCCCCTTAAGTTTCACTTTGACAAAAACCTCCCCTACAGTATTGAAAAAACTTTTATTATTGTATTGGATAGAAAACTTTGGCTAATGCATTAGTTTTTCAAAAATACACATTTTACCTTTATACCTATCAATCCATATGAAAGTTTATTAAAATACCCCCAAAAGAACTCATTTTTCATTAAAAAGATTCTCCAAATCAAATTGAAGAGAATAAAGTAATTTTGCTCTATAAAAAGTGTTGGGTCTAGTGAAGTCTAGAAGGGCAAATCTGGTATTTTGAACATTGACTAAGGGTACCCTTACTGTTTGAAAATTGACTAATGCTACCTTACTGTTTCTGACAATTGAATAATATCTCCCTTACTGATAGCGTCTGGTAACAAAAAGACAAAGAAGGCTATTTTACCTTTTATTTTTCTTCAATTTTTTAAAATAAAATAAAGAAAAGGGGAAAGAAACACTGGTTCATCAAAACTCTAACACACGTTTGATTTTAAATGACAAGAATCTTGGACTCTAATAAAAAAAGAGCAGGTTTCCCATTACACCCAATAACAGTTGATGTCAAGAGAAGAAAAGAGCTTGCCTTTGAGCAGTAACAGAATGACAAGAGTGGAAGCGATTCGGAGACGGAGTTGCGGTAGAAAGCCTGTGTTATGTGTTATGAGAAGACCTCTCTCTCGACCTGTACTCTCCCCCCTTCCCCTTTCCTGTTTCTTATTCATCATGGCAGTCAGCCATTCTGAGACGGAACCGTGGAAGGTCCTACCTTTCCTTAAATCCAGCAGGTACTTAGAGACCACCGACAAAAATAGCATCTGCTTCATCATGGTGGTCAGCCATTTGGAGATGCCTAAATCGAACTACCCTATTAATGGCAATCTCTTATTGCAACTCCACAGTGAAAAAAAATCAAATATCTCAACTCCACATCTCTCGATCTCTTTCTTCAAGAATTTTTAGTGACAAATTAAAAATAAAAAATAAAAAACGAAGCTGGTAGGTTGCTTCTCCGTGCATGTCCCTGCTTTGCGATCTCTTACCAATGGTCCCCGCTCTGTGCATGTCCCTATCACCATGGTGGTCTTAGTTGAAACTGGACGACAACGAGAAGAATGAGCCTAGAGACAGGGTACAAAAGACCTTCACAAAGTAGAATCAATTGTGGTAGGTTGAAAACAGTGGAAATCCCAAGTTGGCTGTCTCTGCGGCTGAACATTAGAAGTGTTCTGAGATTAGGAATACTGCCTCTGCTGCAACAGGGTTTCTGACGGTGAGAGGAAAGGGGCTGCCGGTGGTGGTCTAACTGGAGTGGCGGATAGGAGAGAGAGAGAGAGAGAGGGGAGGGGGGGGGGCGGGAGAGGACTTGCAGTGGTGTGGGGCGGTCATTGCAAGATGAAGAGCTTCAACAATGTTGTAGTGGTCACCGGCGTTCAGAACTTCGGATAGCTTTAGCAAGACGAAGAGCACGGTGAAAAAACTCCTTGTATTGGTGAAATCCCTTCTCCTTTCAGCATGAGCTGGTTCTCATGTTTGTTACTCTGTGCCTTAACCCAATAGGAAAAAGAAGAGGAAAGAAGTGGAGGGTAAAATTTGATATATATATATATATATATATACATTACGTACGAATAAGTTTTGACAGAATATTAACGGATTTTAAGTAGAGTTTGTCAATTGTCAAAAACAATAGAGGTAGTGTTAGTCAATTTTCAAACAGTAAAGATACACTTAGTCAATTAGCTAAACCATAAGGATAGTTTAAGAAATTTACCCCTTTTATTATTCAATTGAAGTGATGATTTAATTGATCCTTGACAGTCAGATTGAATAGCTTCATTGAAGTGATTCCATTATGACCTATTTCCTTGGCTGATAGCTTGTCAAGATTAAGAGACCGGTGGCACTGGGTTAGCATTTGTGGTTGGTATTGGTGGCATCCAATCTGGGTTAATCTTGTATCTTAATGTTGAGTAAGAAGTTTTTCTTTTTTGGAGATAGGGGTGCAAATGGATAATATCATGATCTGATCCTATTTTGTTGGATTTGGATATCTCTATTTCGGATTTTTGGATCACATTGGATGATAGGATTTGGTTAAAATTCGGATAAATTTGGATCACCCCCTATCTGATCCAAAAGAATCCGATTTGAGACACATACACACATGTTATTTATATTACATATTTATAATTTTTTTTATATTATTTATTTTTTAATAAAACATATATATTATATATATATGATAAAAATAATTAAAAAAATACTTGTATTTTTTATTTTTATTTATAAACTTATATTTTCCTTTTTCTTTAAATAATTTATTAATTTTTAAAATTAAATCAGATCAAATTAGATTTAGATATCTAATATCCTTATTAGATCGAATTCGAATCAATATTTATGAAATCCGACTGGATTAGATTCAGATTCGGATATGCCTTGATTTGAATCCGATCCAATCTGTTTGCATCCATCCCTATTTGGAGTTACTATTGTGTACTTTGATTAGACACTCATCAAGTTACACAGTCCATTTTAGGGGTTCTTAAATCATCAAAACACCCTTCATTGTACATGAAAAAACACATGAAAAGGCATAGCATATATATATCTACAGAATGCTGGCATAGTAGGGACGTTTTGGTCAAGAAAATTAATTGCTCTTGTTCTCCTGGATACAATTTTTAGTGTCTGTTCTTGCTGCCAGTAAGTTTTGGTGGCATTCCATCGAGTAATTCTGACTTGGGAATAAGGCTTCTACAGGCGACCCAACTTTCAGAACTGTGGGTGCTTATCAAAGCTGGAAAAAAACCTGCCACCGTTGTTTGGAGAGATGATGCACCAACTCCTTTGGAAAAATCTGGAAAAGCTTGATTTCTGGGTAGAGAACGTCGTCGTTTTAACTCTATTGGCACCAAGTGAGAAGCTCCCTTTCACACATTCACCAATGTTTTAAAAATCTGCCTGGAAATGGACCTGCTTTTGCCTCTGGATTTTGGTTCAATGATTCAACCATTCAATTTGAATGGGTTGACTCGTTGTGTCACTGACTTGCAACAACCCAAAGTCGAGCGATCGGACCCCATATGTTCAACCATTCAATTTGTTCTTGTCTTGTTAGCAAGAGCTAAATCTTTGCAATTAATGGTAATGGACATATGTGGTCCTATTTGTTCAATTCATGGCTTCTTTTATTACTTTCCTTTTGATAATTAATATAACTGTTTTTCATGGATCTATCATCTATCCTTTACATTTCAAATTTGATGCATTAGCCATGTTTATTAAATTCTAAAAACCATGGTTAAACAATAACTCAAGTGCAAAATTCTAAAATTTCAATCCAATCACTTGACTTAGTATCGATAGAAGAGGGTGAGATGGTGGGGAAGTATGTGGATGAGCTACCCTCATAGGAGTGGGTTGAAGAGGACAGGCCGTAGAACCCTTTTGAAAATGAGCAAAAATCAAATTGGGTCCTCTCAAAATATCTGAGTTTTGGGGAATTCTTGGAGTTTCAATTAAGGGGATGGAAGAACAGACGAAAAATTTGCTCATGGCAATTGAACAAAGAATCCTACAGGAGAGAGAGAAGGCTAATGCCGAAGACCAGGATGACAGCCAAAAGGACTCTTGATGGAGTCTTGGAACTCACCTGGGGTTAAACCATAAGGCATGGACGAATACAGTAGGGGAAAAGGAAAGGAAGATGAAGTCTGGGGGAGTTTTCTTTTTCAGCTGCATTTGAAAACGATGTAAATGGAGTGTAAATCCCGGTTCAGGGTAAATTTGCACCTTGGTTAACTTTTGCCTGTATTTGGCAACATTACATTTATGCATTGACAAATGACAGGCAATGCATATTTACACTGATAATAAGATGTAAAAGTACATCAATAAAAAAAAAGTAAATTTGCATTCAAGTGGGCTTTTGATAAAAGAAGCATATGCTTTATTGGAACTCGTGTTTGCATCCGTTACAGCTAAAAGTCTGTTTGATAAGAAGGCAATACAAAATTAACCCAATTTTGTAATTTATATGAACAGTTTTACACTCTACATATTTGTATCGTTTTCAAATGCAGCTTTTTGAATTTGCAAGTGTGTTTCAGTTGTAAAATCTTTGTTTAGAATGCTGAAGATTTTGTCTTGGAATGTTCGGGGCTTATGTTTGGGATGGGGAAGGATGGTCATGTGGTTGCGAAGCAGAAATCGGATGTCTTGATTCAGGAAACAATGGTCACAAGTGTTTGGGATGAGGGTCATTATGGGTGGACATGCTTAAATGCTGATGGGATGACGGGGGGTTTTGGTGATTTGGAATGCCGATTCTTTAACAGTGCTATATTCTTCTGTAGGGGTCTTCTCAATTTCTATTGAGATAGAGGATAATTAAGGATGGTTTTAGGGGGATCATCACAAGTGTTTATGGCTTGAATGATGAGTCCTCAAGACATTTACTTATGTGAGGAACTTAACCATATTAGGGGTGGAAGGTCCATTCCATGGTGTATAGGAGGTGACTTCAACATGATCAGGTAGGTTCTTTCACACGAGAAGAATTTTTAGTAACTTTGTAAATAGGAATGATTTGAGATTCCCATTGAAACGATGCAAATAAATGTGAATGCAAATATGTAGGGTTGGGTTAGTTTTGCACCGACAAATTTAACTTCTTATCAAGCAGATTTTTAGCTGTAATGGATGTAAACGTGAACCAGAGTGTAAATTTACCCTGAACCGGAATTTATACTCTATTTGCATCGTATCCAAACGGAGAAACAACCCGGTAATCTCACCTTAGTAAAGCTATGCCATTTTTTGGTGTCAATTAAAGTTGTATTTTTTTTGGTGAAAATATCAATTCATTAGAACCACCAGCACACAAGGGCGAACTATAGAATAGCACCACAGAAAGACAAAATAGAAATAGGCTTAACAGAAACTACAAGGTAAAACAACATCATGGTTTTAAAAAACGAACCGGTGACCGAACCGGTCAGGGGTCTGGTTACCGGTTCGAATGGTCCGACCGTTCGACCTGAATGGCTGGCCCATTCTGACAAAAATATAAAAAAATTAAAAAATTGGAAAATGGTCAAAACCATTCGAACAGTTAACTGGCCGGTTCAGAGGTTTGCTGACCAAAATCAACGGTTTTGAGGGAAAAAGCGGTTTTGGAGGAAAACAGAACCGGTCAGGTGACCGGTTCCCGGTTTTTCTGGTCCGACCGTCTGGTCCAGTCCGGTTTTGAAAAACAGTGAACAACATAACAGAAAACAGAAAAATACAGACAGAAAGAAAAAACGACTAAGCCAAAGAGCCCAAGTCCTCCCACACTACTGCACTCGGCCACACCGGTGAAGCATCAGACCAGCACTCTTCATGCTGTAAACCTCTCTTTGCTGCTTCATGAGCTAACATGTTGGCCAGTCAATTTGCAAAACAAACTTCACATTTAAGTTTTCTGCTACGCAGATAAGCAGTCTAGGATACAGTCACAACTCTTTCTATCTAACCAGCCTACAAGAGCTTTGTTATCACCTTCAAACAAAACATTTTGACACAAGACAAAGTCTTAATAAAAAGTAAACTTTCTAGTATAGCTAGAGCTTCAGTTTGAAGAGCAAAACCAGCAACAAGTTTCTTACACACTGTAGCTAAAACAAAACCACTACTATCTTGAACCACAATACCAACTGCAGCCAAGGGTTGACGAAAGCTCCATCGACACTGACCTTAAATCAATCACAAGGTGAGGGGATCCAAAAAGATCCAAGACTGCTAACCTCATTAGAACGGGGCTGTATTGGTGATGAAAAATCTGCCATCCTCTGAAACTCATGAACCTGTCTCTTCACCCTGTCAAGAACACCAGTTGGGTTAGGCTTTGCATCATTGAAAACAACATCATCTCGTTGTAACCGGATATTCCACAACATGAAAGTAGAGTAAACTTTTAATTCTTCCTTCTTGTCCTTTTGAGCATTACAAATAAAAAACAGTCCTTTAGCCAATCCTTGAAGGTCATGCATCTGGACCAGGACTGAGTCTGTAAACTGAGATGGCTTCCAAAACCAGCAAGCTGCTGCTGCTTCAAAGAACAAAAGGGTATGAATAATGGTTTTTTCTTCCTTGTTACAGTGAGGACACACAGAATCATTAGTCACTTTTCTTTTAAATAAAATCGACTTCACAACCGAAGCATTATTACAACATTTTCAAAGAAGCATTTTTAATTTGGGTGGAGCTTGGAGGGCCCATAAAGAGGACCAAAAAGATTTATCATCCCCTCGATGACCTCCATATGACTCTCCCTTGGCTGTTATCCCAATCAGCAATGGGAGGTCTGATTTCTAGAATTTTTCCAGCTATGGCTGGGATGAAAATTGATTGGATTGGATTGGTATTCCGGATTTTTGTATTTGGGTGGAAGTGGAATAAATCCCTCACTTCTGAAACCTCTTGTATATTCTAGGTTGGGCCCATAACTATCCAAGGGTCTTTCCATATGAGATGCCTCTACCAGAGCCAACACCCCAGCAAGCACCCTCCTTAACAACTTCTTTACCCTCAAGAATACTTTTCCAACCCCCTGAGAACATAACCATCAACACTCTATTTCTTGCTCTCCTGCTATATTGCCCCACCCTCAGCTAATTGCATCTGGCCTTTTGAGCCCAAAAGGCTTCCTCTCCTTGCAACCACATATTAACTTTATCCTCACAAGACTTCACCCTCTTAGGGGAAAAGCGGTGGCCACTTTCTTTTGAGGGAAAATTCTCGATTAGTACTGCCACTTTGGTCCTTGAACTTTAAAATGCGACAATTCAATATCCGAACTTTCAAAATATGTCAATCCAGTACCTACCGTTAACCAGCCGTTAAATGGCATTTTGAAAAAGACACAAATGCCTTCCGAGTGTCATTTAATTTTCCTTATCAACCATTCAAGCGTTGACAAAAAATTAACAATCCTAAATCCTTGCCTCTTTTATTCAAGAAAGTTGGGGTCTAGAATGCTCGATGTGACCCCAACTTTCTTGAATAGAAGAAGCAATGATTTGGGATTGCTAATTTTTTGTCAACGTTTGGATGATTGATAAAGAAAATTAGGTGACATTCAAAGGACATTTGTGTCTTTTTCATATGCCACTTAACAGCTGGTTAATAGATAGTTAACGGTATGTACTGGATTGACACGTTTTGAAAGTTCAGGTACTGAATTGTCGCATTTTAAAGTTCGAGTACCAAAGTGGCATTAAGCCCAAAGTACAGGGTACTAATCATGAATTTTCCCTTCTTTTAAGGCACATTCAAGCTCATTTTTGGCTTCTACATTTTTTTTTTTTTATTTAGATTTCCAAAATTATTCCTGTTCCACTTCTTAAGCTCGGACTGCATCCGTCTACATTTCAGGGATACTCCCTTTTGGCTAGATACAACTGCCTCAATTACCTTTGCACAATCCTCATGTGAGACATCTCCTCAAATGTAAAGGGTTTTCTTTGTTTCTCCATTGTTGGGCTCAAATCCAAAACTATTGGAAGATGATCTGAACCCGAGGACACTAGGTTCAATGTTGCTGCTTCAGGATACAACTCCAACCAAGCAGGGTTTACAAGACTTTTATCCAACACCTCTCTAATGGAACACCTACCCTCCCTCTTGTTATACCTAAATTTTGGCCCCCAGATTCTGATATTAATCAAACCTATAGATATATTCCTCAACACTCTATTGTTTCTTTGAATCTCCCAATTTCTTGTCTCTCTACCTCCACATTTTTCCCTTTCTTTAAAATAAAATTAAAGTCACCAACACAAAGCCAAGCCCCTGTGGTTCTATTAGCTATACTCTTCCAAAGATCAAAGAAATTGCTCATCTTTTTCCTACAAGGCTCACCATAACAAAAAGAAACAATGCCAAGAGTTGTTTTTCTTGTCCTTGATCTGGGAACGAATTATATTTTTATTTGTAGAAAGAATTTTCAAATTCAGATCAGCCCTCCAGAACAAAGCCAGCCTCCCTAAAAGACCTCTAGGATCAACCCCTACCAATTCCGCTCTCGTAGCATTTTAAGACGTTTTTTACACTATCAAATTAAGAATACAATTTTCGATTTTGTTCGCTTTTCGATGAATTATTTACCCAGATAAATGCACTTACCATGTAAAATGACTAAAACACCCATCCGTTAGTGTTTGTTCTATTCTTCTTTCTTTCCCAAAATTGCCCTTCCCTTTTAATCAGGGAACTCTAACATGCATCCTTTTTCGTTTGGCCAGGAGTGCTGCTGAATGTAACGGTGGAAACATCACCATGATTAATAAAATTCTTCATTTCTTAGTAAAAATAAAAAAAGGCTTCGCTTATTCATTTTAATTAAAGACATTCCTATTCTATCCCCATATTTTTTCAATCGGCTGCATGGGTTTGTAGAGAAGAAACAATCTTATTATTTTCCACTAATCTCCCATGCCCCTATCACCTAATCCAATCCAAAGAACCTCTTAGAGAATTGCCGCCTGTATGTAACCATCGCCATTGAACGCTTTCAATTTTTTTTTTCTTATGATAGAAAGTCTAATAACTTATCTTGAATGATAAACAAAAAATAAGTGTGATAAATAAGAAATATTTTTATATAAAAATATAAATAATTTGTAGAAAATTTTAGAAATACAATATTATTGTTGTCATTATCATCTAATACCATCATACGCAAAGCACATGCACATTTACTAATTATTAAAAAGATATTATAAATTAAGAAGCAAAAGTCATATATAGTGATGATATCTTATGAGAGTTCTCATGGTTTTCAAAACCGGACCGGACCAGACTGTCGGACCGAAAAAACCGGGAACCGGTCAGGTGATCGGTTTTGTTTTTCCCCAAAACTGGATTTTTTCAAAAAACCGTTGATTTGGTCAGCAAATTGCTGACTCGGGCGGTTGAACCGTTCGAACCATTCAACGCTTTTGACCATTTTTATTTATTTTTATTTTTTGTCAGAACGGGCCGATCATTTGGTTCAAACGGTCAGACCGTTCGACCTGGGAACTGGACCCTTGACTGGTCCAGTCTCCAGGTCGGTTTTAAAAACCTTGAGAGTTCTAGTTCCGGTTAATACCTAGGGAGGTAGAAATTCAGGCCCCATTTGATTTGCGAGACTAGAAGTCTAGAACCATTCCCATTCCTGGTGGAATGGCACTCCCCTATTTGAGGGAATGGTCATTTCCTCCCCCTCGGGAATGGAATTCCATTCTTTCTGATTTCAATTTTCATTCTCATTCATGCCTAAACCAAATAGACTATGGTGGGAATAGACCACTCCGACTCCAATTCTGAAGGATTTCGATTCTGATTCCCATTTCAACCGTGAACCAAACAGATCCTCAATTTGTTCTAATCCCATGTTGGGCTTGAACAAGTGCTCAATCCCTACCTGATCCATACCAAATGAGCTCAATCAATTATCGAATTCACTACAAGTAAACTCTTGACAGATATTCCCAACAAAGATATGATGTATGAATAGACCCCATTTTCAGTTCTCAATCTTGTCACATGGAAGTGTTAAACATTACGATATTTTAAAAGGTTAAGGTGTGGGTTCGGATGCTAGGATCTCCAAATGTCATTCTTTATTGGAAGTAAACAAATAAGTTAATATATGCATAAAGTGACTAAATCAAGTTTTATGTTTTCATTTATTTATAAGCAACGGTGCTTGGTTATAGATTTATATATTACAAGGTTTAGGCCATAATGTAGTATCCAATTTCAATTCCAAGCTAAGAGTAGTTATAAATGAGGTGCTTGTGTTTGAGGCGTAAGCCTCCCAAACCCCAAGTTTTGATGGGGGCTTATTCAGAATGTTATTGGAGGCCCAAATAAAGCTCAACATGTTGGTTGATATGTTTCAATTCTCTCTTTCTCTCTCTCAACCATGAGAAACACTGAAACAGAGTTCCCATGTATCAAAGTATTGGGGTCCAATTTAACCTTGATGTCTACTCAAGCAGTAGATCCACCAAACACCTGCCTTACTACATTCCCCACTCATCTTGGTGCCAATCCCCACAAAACTAGTAGTCATGACTTAGATGCATCCTTCGAAAGAAAGAAATCTTGCGTCAAGATAGGTCAGGCCAAATCCACCCCACATCCCCACAAAGGTGCTAGGGTTATCCATGGACCGAGGTCATGAAGCAACACTCTGTTGCAAAAAGTTTGTTAAAACATCAAGATAGATCACACATCAGAAATATCTTTTTGCTGATAGCAGATCCGGGCACAATCATGGATCCAATTTGATGTTGCCTTCTTAAATTCTTAAATAGGGGGATAGATCCTGGTTCCAATAATTGGATCTTGCTGGGTTATCTTGTGTGTTCCAACCCAGTAAGCTAGAGCCCATATTAATGATAATATCTATTACATTATGTAAAATTTACATGAGGGCTTCTCATCTCCTTTTCGTAGAGTCTCAAACTTTTGTTTTTTAAGTTATATCATAGCCCTTATTCTTTTTCTAATTTCTAATTATGTCCCCACCTCGGACACCTCTCTTTTCACGTAGAGGCCATTTGAACTGAAAATTTATCGCTTTATTTTTTAGTTACTAAAATAATTAAACAAAAAATTTTCAAGAGTATAGTCATCCAACTAACTTCAGTTTTCAGTCATTAAGCGGCCTGCAAGGCCGCAACCTCCTTAAAAGCTTATTCACCAAAAGATATAATAATAAGTTTTTCAGTTCAGCATTTTCAGCTGTTAACAAATGGCCCTTAAATCCAAATTCAGTCGCGGGGACATGACTCCCCTCCGCCATCCCCCGGCTGACTGGCTCTGCCCCTGGTTGTATATATGGGGTCTTGGGATGGGTGGACTAGATACAACCTCTTCTATCATTTATGCACAAAATGGCCACTCTCAACATTAAACATATATTCTCATGCTTACCAGTCTGAGATTTTACCATTATATGCATGTATTATATATAAATAAAATTTACATTTATTGTTATAAGTACATATATTATATCTACGTATGGTATAATATAATCTAACATATATTTGCAAAATATTCATTGGTTTAGTTATAAGTGGGTCTTATCAGTCAGACCATATAATCTAGACCTATTGCTTATAAATGCATTTTCTTATTGGATCGCGTCCAAGTCTACCCTAATCCAGCCTAGGTCCATTGGCAAAAGTGCAGTGCTATCAATTAGGTCTGTATTGCATCGAGTCATACGTGGACGCCAAGCAGATTGCTCAAAGGATTAATTAACCAAGGGTTGTTAGCCAATGTGTATGCATGGTTTTGCCTAGAAATTAGCACAATTATATTGTTTTTGCTTTCAAAAACAAAACCATACAGATTGGAGAAGACCCTAAGAAGTCTAAACCCTAGCACGATAAAACTTTGGCAATTCCACATGTTAGATGCTATTGTAACAACAATCATGGTTTAAAAAAACGATCTGGAAATGGAATCGTTTTGGCCACTGGTTTTTGGGTCGACCATCCGGTTTGAATGGATGGCTTATTCTGACAAAAAATAATTAAAAAATAATTAAAAAATAAAAAAAAAACGACAAAAAACCATTGAATAGGTCGATGGGTCGATAGTTCGACTGTCCAAATCAATGGATCATTGACTGATTCAATGATTTTTGACTAGGGACTGGGTTTGGGGAAAATGAAATCGGTTGCCTGGACGATTCCCAGGTCAAACGGCCCAGCCGTCTAAGTCAATGGCGGTTCAAAAACCATCACAACAACAATATAATTAGGAGGTATTTGCCAATATGTATTATTTTTTTTTCAAAACAAAAATAACTGCTTCACCATTAAATTTATATTGATTTTGCTATTATGGCCAAGGTTTCAAAAACTAGACTGACTACAGAACCGTTTTGACCATTGGTTCTTAGGTGAAATGGGTTGACAATTTGACTACTTAAATTAACAGATTGCTGACTAAATCAACAGTTTTTAACTCATGAACGATTTTAGGGTGAAATGAAACCAATTATCTGACCGGCTCCCCCAGGTCAAACGGTCCAACCGTCCGGTCTAATTTGATTTTCAAAACCGTGATTATGGCAATTGTTTTGCTTTGTAAATCAAAATCATACATATTGATGAAAACCCCCCTTAGTTGTTATACTGGCCTCTTGCTTATTCCATTTATCCACATTTTATATGCTTGCTATCTTTTGGGTACTGATTTTTATGGCTTCATCATCAATTACCTCGGAATTAATTAATAATATGCATCCCTTATCAAAGTTGCCAAGGTCTCTCTAGTTTGTTGTATCGGAGACTTGGGACCGATTCTCACCTTCACCCAGGTAATAGGAATTGTGGGTATGGGGGATTGGCCACCATCCATCATGTTTCCTTCAGCATATATATATTCATCATAGGGTATGGGGATTGGCTACAATCCATCATGTTTCCTTCAGAATATTCATATACTAGTTAATGACCCTGTATTTAGAAAGGATATCTTGTTTGATTTAAAGGACTAAATTAGGTTTCGTTTGTAATTAAATAAATCGATTCATCTTGAAGAACAGGACCCATGCCAAAATAGCAGAAAGTCTTTGTGCTGTTCTTTTTTTCCCTTTTTTTATGTGTTAGGAAGTTAAATTAGATTTGATCTGTGTTAGTCTATCTCAAGATTCAAAGTATCGAGGGCGTATCAGCTTGTGTTGGTACTTTTTTTAGGTTTTATTTATTTATTTTTTTAAACCGGTTTAGAGGAATCGGTTTAAAGCTTGGATATCCTCTTAACCATAGTCTGACCCGGTACAACCCCTGAAGAGGTGTATCGGGAAGCCATTGACACAATATGTATTGATTGATACGGGTTGATACGTATCAATACTTTAAACCTTGAGACCTACTAACCACATACTAAGTCTTGAATCATCTACCTAGTCTAGGTTTTTATTTGATTTAGGGGGCTAAATTAGTTTCATTTGTAATTAAACAGACTACTTCGGCGGAAGAGTGAAATCCATACCGAAAGTCTTAATTTGTGTTAGAGCTGATTTGTTTTAGAGGACCTACCCACTCTATACATACTTTTTTTTTTGAATTAAAGCTTAGGTTGTGTTTTGATAAGCTTCGCTTTTAAAGCCCAACAGTACAAAGCTTCAATTTTAGGTAGTGTTTTGGAGATTAAAAATGTATTGGCTCAAATTGTTATGTTTTTTAAAACAACTTTTAAAAAACGCTTAATATGCATTTTTAGCTCTATTTTGCTTTCAACAGTCCAAAGCTCAAAAAGGAAAAAGTTTATCCAAACAATGCAATATTTGGGCAGAATGGAAGGCCTGGCCATGTTTTTGAAAGAGAAACCATCTTGCCTGAGGAGTATAATAATTTTTTTTACTGTATACTTATCTTCTCAAGAGACTTCACAACAGAATAGAATCATCTAGAATGTGTAAAAAAAGCCTCATTAATGGACAAACTGTAGTGATCTTTCTTAATTAATGCCTGTTTGGGAGGGCATTCACATTACGGCTTCAGGCTTTGCTAGGTGGATCCCACATCGACAGCCTATAAGTTATGTTTGATAAAAATTTAACTTTTTAATGGATCTTATTTTGGTAGCTTCTATTAGGGGTGGATTTGAGCCGAGCCGAGCTGAATATTTGGCTATTCGAGCTCAACTTGCTGAAATTGTGTTAGGTTTGAATTCGAGTTCGACTTGGTTCAAAGCTCGCAAGTTTAAGCTCGGCTTAGCTCGAGCTTGACTGCAGGCCATATTTTTTTTCTAAAAAATAAAAATTATATATATAAAAATATTTTTTTTTATTTTACATACAAAAAAGTAAGAATTATAAAAATTATTTATTATTATACATATAAAAATATTTTTATTTTACGTACAAAAAACAAGAATTATAAAAATTATTTATTATATATATGCATATGTATGTATATAATAAAAAATATTTATTTATTATACTAGGCTTGCGAGAGTCATGAGCCAAACTTCATTGGACTCAAGCTCGATTCAAAAATTGTTTAAACGAATCAAACTCAAATATCTCGTGAAAAACTCGGCTCGTGGCCACCCCTAACTTCTACAAAATGATTTAACCCAATCAAAGATTCAGCCCTAAACAAGTCCTACTTTCATTTCAATTCTCAGTATCAAAAGCCCCCACCTTCTCTTCTCTTTATTACATGCATGCACAATTGACATTTGATTTTTTCCATGTGCAGCCATGATTTATCATAGAGATATGAGGAATTATTCCTTAAAAAGAGCATACAATCAATGAAGGTGCAAGTTAGTGCATCTGGTAAAGTTTGTTGCCGATACTCAGAGGTCAGGAGCCTTGGTGTGTGTCTTAAGTCTGGGCCCAATCCAATTCTACCCTCGTCTTGGTCAAGGTCCTTCCAATGGGTTGTCTTCCACTATTGCTTCCTATCCAGCTCATCACATTTGTCTGGTATCTTGTCCCAGCCAAAGATGAAGGACAAAATTGCTATCTTTCCAGGGCTGGAGCTATTGGATTAGAGCATTTTTGTCAGGGATTATTGGACCGT
Source organism: Nelumbo nucifera (assembly GCF_055504915.1). NCBI lineage: Eukaryota > Viridiplantae > Streptophyta > Magnoliopsida > Proteales > Nelumbonaceae > Nelumbo > Nelumbo nucifera. The sequence goes on along the minus strand of NC_142655.1, from coordinate 22,702,919 downwards.
AAAATAACCATCCCAACTCATGCAATGTAAAATCGTTGGATTAGGATTATACAATTAGACCAATGTTTTTAAAACTGGACGGTCGGACTGGAAAAATTGGGAATCGATCACTTGACTGCAAACGGGATTTCCTATCCATTTTTCCTACCTACTCTCTACTAATCATGAATTGCAGCCACACGTCCTTATTATGAATTGAGAGATGTGTGGCTGCAATTCATGGCGGGTCGAGAGTGGATAGGGAACCTGGGTTTATCTGACTGGTTCTATTTCACCACAAAATCGTTTTTTGATAAAAAACCATTGATTTAAGTAATAAATTACTGATCCAGGTGGTCGAACGATTAAAGCAGCAAACTTGGACAATGGTTTTTGTCTGTCTTTATTTTTTTATTATTTTTAATTTGTATGTCAGAATGGGCCATCTGTTTGGACCAGATGACCCAAAAATGGTCCCCAAAACGGTTCCTGTTCAGTCCGGTTTTAAAAAGCTTGAACTAAACAGAGTCCACATGAGGAATATTATGTCATTTTTCAAGTGGGTCCCTGTTTTGTTGGTATATACATGCTTTACATGCAATATTCCAAATATGTGGTCCAAGATGGGCTTGTAAGACTCTTTTCTAACCTCAGAATTTTAACAGATGGAGGGATGACCATCTTAAAATTTTTATTAGCTATTGTTAAATAATAAGTTAATAGAAAGAGGAGAGAATGTAGTTTGTCTTTGTCCCAACCCTAAAGAATACAGTTCTATCCTCCACAATATCAGATCTGCCCAAATGCATTATTAAAAGAATGTGGGTTGATCAAAAAGATATATCCGTGGAGCATAATGCATAACTATGATTAAGATTGTGTTGGGTACCATTGTTGTTTCTACTTAAACATTTTGGGTTGATGAATAAAAATTAATATAAGACTGTTACTTGAAGGGGAGTAGTCTAATCATTATAGCTGAAATGACTCTCATATCATATGTGATGTGATAATACATATCTCTCTCACTGATTTATATTGATCAATCCAAAATGTTTCAAATAAAAACAACAATGATATTAAACACAACCTAATTGATCCGACTTATTTTCTTAACATGCAAATAAAAAGGTTCCAAAACTTTTGCATCCAAGTCTAACATCTACCACCCATATTCTTCACAGCAAAAGTAAACTACACCCAAACTTTTCTGTTGTATTTTTTTGTGACACTTAAACCTCCTTGTACTTGTATGTAATGTCAAATTCGAAAACAAGTGAGGGAAATGACAAAATTACTCATAAATCATGCTTATGCTTGTTTAAGAAAAAAGATTGAAAGAGAATAGGGTGGAGGGGTTGGTGGTGCTAATGGGATATAGGGATGTTAGTAAAAGATATTATTAGGATGTGGTAGGTAGTGGTGCAAATGAGAATAAAATGGTGATGGTGGTGGGCGACAGAGTGAATATATAGCAGAGCTCGAAGTGGAAGTGAGTGGACGTCTGTAGTGAAAGCACAGACGAGTTAAAGGTCATGAGTAAGGTTCAAAGGATTCATACACCAAACTCTCTTGAGAAAAATTAGCATAGAGAGTTTATTTCAATTGATATTATTATTATTATTTTTTGGTGTTCAAAATTTAACAATGAATGCATCATATCAGTTAATAACATATAAAACAATTAAAATAACCAAATTCTATTACTTAATGCATTAATGGCCTTAAGAACAGATACCTATACAATATCAATACTTCGAACCAAAATGGCGATGATGAGAAGGTGGGTGAAGAGGGAGATGGTAAATTAAAGTGGCGTTTGGTAATGTGTTTATCTCGTGGATGGACCATTTCAGTCTATGCTACGAGATGAATTCTTTGTTCGGTTGGTCGTGTGCGGGATCAGTCTACACTATATCGTGGACCATTCCCATCCACAATTCAAAATCTTGGCCACACATATATCTTGTGGATGTGGCTGTCCCACAACATTTCCACACTATATTTTGATACAATACATATCTTTTAAATACTTTTTTTTTTCTTTTTAATTTTTATATCTTAAAATAATAATTTTTTAATTTTATTTTTTAATATTTTATCAATAAAATAATATTTTTTTAATTTTAATTCTAGCACAAGCCCGACGGTGCTCCTACTCCACTCTTTTTTATTTATTTAAATATTAAATTTTTAATGTTTTTATCGATAAAATAATATTTTTTCTTAATCTTTATTGGTTAATATTAATTTATCAATGCCTTTTTTCAATATATTTATCACACAAAATGCAAAAATTAGACATTTATGATTGATAGTGTAGGTCATTCATAAAATGTATATGAGATACATTGACTCAAAAAGTGTGGTGTAGACCGGTCCGCACCACACCTATAGAACAACACTGTGGGTGTGGACTGGTCTAGTCCATATAGTCTGTCCATAGTTCAGAACAATTATAGATTGTGGTGTAGTGTGGATTGGTCTCTGCCATAGGGTGTGGTGTGGACTGGTCCGCACCACACCTACAAAACGACACTGTGGGTGTGGACTGATCTAGTCCATATAGTCTGTCCATAGTTCAGAACAACTATAGATTGTGGTGTAGTGTGGATTGGTCTCTGCCATAGGGTGTGGTGTGGACCAATCCACACCCACCAATTTCTCATCCACACTACAGAACACCCCCTAAGTAGGTGTTTGGCATCGATGCTGGGAACACAACACTGTTTTCTCATAAAAGTGGTGTTGGGTCTATCTGAGTTGTAAGCACAGCTTTGCGGTGCTACCACATAGGTTGTTTTTAGCATTGGTCATATTATTGAACGTCCAAGATGGTATCACATTGATGCCACATCATTGCACCACTGGCAACAACAGGCTGTTTTTTTTAGAAAACATTGAATTTGGCGTTTCTTCATACCACACTTTTCCAATTTCTAAGGCGTGGTCTGAAGCAGTGTTTTTTTTTCTTGAAAAAATGGTACCAAATAAGAGGTAATTTTCTGAAGCAACGCTTTTTTTGGATGTGGTTCTGTTTTCTTAAAAAAAATGACATCGATGCCAAACACCGCCTAAAGTGGTGGTGGCTAAAGAGGTCGGTTTCGATCAGTGCAATAGAAATGAGATTTCATTCTCGAGGGGCAAAGAATGGCCATTCCCTCAAATGGGGGAATGCCATTCCAGTATGAATGGAAATGGAATTCCAATTCCACCCAACCAAACAGTTGGAGATTCCGATTCTGATTCTAGACCCCCTATTCCTGCGAACTAAATGAGACATGGTTTTAGGTAGTACTCATGGGTCAAGGCAAGTGAGCTTACAGAGAGATAATGAATAAAGGAGTGTTTGGAAATGATGGTTGAGAGCATGGTTGAAAATATCACAACATATAAATACATATGGATCGATAGGCATTGATTTTCATCAATACTTCAAATAATGGAAGTTGAGAGATTTCAATTGTTTTAAATGTTACATTTGATGTAACAGAATGTGTTGGAGGGAGATTCAAAATTTCAAGAATCTTTCTTCCCTCGTATTTTTGAGTTTTGTCTTTTCTTTTTTCCTCCTTTGAATGCATGGGAAGACTCCTTATCCCACATTGCTTGGGAAAGGAGTTGAGTTGGAGTATATCTATAGATTTTCTCTCTCTATGGGTAGAAGGGTAGGGACCTATAGGAGAAACGCAATATAGATATTCCCATGCATGTGAGGGGGGTTGGGGGTGCTTTTCACACGTGTGCGCCGAGCCAGGTTGGGGCGTGGCACTGTTTGCGTCTCTTCCTCTTTGTGTCTCTTCGAACAGGTGCACTGTTCTGAAGAGGCCTCCGTTTGAAAGGACACTTCTGTGTCCATTCGGGTAACTGAGAACACTCTATAAAAGGAGTGTTGGTCGATTTAGAAACACACACCAGTGCACTCAACATAGTGCTCTTTTCTCTATCAATCGTTCATCTCTGTGCATCATTCTTCGTAGTTCGCGGAGGTCCAGTAAGCGAGTGCACGCCTACCAATGGCCTGTGGGTTGTTTTATTTTGGCAACCGATTTGTAATCACCCGCCTGCACTGTAGGGGGGAAATGCAGTTTTAAGAAGAGTGACCAAGTGGCACGACTCAACTCTCATTCTCTTTGTAAGTTTTCGGTTTCACAATTCTGCAACGCTATAAATTTGCAAATTTTTGGTTTGAAAAGTGATTACGTATAAATTCCATTCTGACTTTTTTATTATTTTCCAATAGAAAGCCAATCAACCAAGTCAGATAAAAAATAAAAATAAATAGATGTTTCGATTAGTTCAATCAATTTGTGCATGAAGAGTAAGGATACTTTGAACCTTGGTGGGGAGAGAATACAAGAGTCGATGGTGATGTTTGATTTGTGGAAATATACATTAATTCTACCGAACACCGAAATATCATTGGATGGCATAAATGTTTATTAATTCATTATGGATACCACTTTGACAAACCACTTTGATTCCCATGACATTGAGTTGGATAGCGTTGGTTAGTTGGAGTCTTGCTGTTATATGACTTTCATCGTTGAGATTATTTCAGTAGTCATAGTTTTGTTTCTTGTTAATAAGCTTATTAGGAGCCGGGTGCAACTCAGATTGGCCGAAGCTATCATTCTATACTGATTTGGACCAGGGGTGAAGCTATATTTATTTGAATGGGGTCAATTTAAATTTTTTATTTGAACTTTGGATTAATTAATTGAGCTGCGTTGATAGAGGTGCTTTTGAGAGGCTACCTATGATAGCTTCAATGTAAAGTCGATTTTTGGTCTAATGTAAATTTATTTTTGAATAGGGCTTTACGGCTTCTTGGGTTTCTTGGCTCTTATAATGTCAGAAGTCGCTGTGTAAAAGTTCTTGCAAACGGGTCCGGATGTAGTAGGCACGTTAGGTAAGCATAATGAGTGAGTACGTAATAGCTGTGTGACACATGTTCCAATTTATGTGCCTTTCATCCAAATGTTTTTGTTTCGTTAGAAATTATCCATTATTTTATTATTTTTGTCAAAATAATAAAAAATAAAAAACAATGAAAAATAAAAACGAAAATGAATCCCAACTCTCAATACGTTGGTTTTTCTTTTTCATTGTTTTTCTTTTTAATTATTTTGACAAAGATAATAAAATAATGGATAATTTCTGTCTAACAGAACAAAAACGTTTGGATGAAAGGCACATTAATTGAGACATGTGTCATACAACTATTACATGCTCACTATTGTGCTCACCTAACGTGCCTACTACATCCAAACCGCTTGCAAACTGGCACAAAGGCTTCCATGAGCTGCAACTTGGATGATTGAAAATGTAAAATAAAAAAAAGAACATATTTAAGGCTTTAATTAATTGTATGACCCAAGGCCACTACTTTTTTTTGGGAGGAAGAATATGTTAATCACATATTAACGTTTATTAGTCATTTGTGCCATCCTCGACCTTATAATCCCTAAACCGGGGTCTAAGACAGAGACAAAAAAAAAAGAATAAGAAAAACGGGGGCTAAGGATTCCTCAATCATGTCTTGGTGGAAGAGGTTAGTTGATAGAGAATAATGTGGTTTTGGTAAAAGAGTTGAAAAATATGAATGACAATTTTTAGAAACAGGGTTACACTCTCACCTTTAACCAAAGAGGTGGAGAGGATATGATGGGATTTATCAATTCTTGAATGGGGATAGGATGTGATGATGGATGGTAGGGACAACCAAAGTCACTTATTGGATTCTGAGTGGAAAGAAAAACTATTGAAATTAATTTTGATGCCTCAAGAAAAACCAACGAGAATAACGAGAATTGTGTCATTGGTTGTATTGCTACATAATGGATGCTCAATACACGTGGACTGATCTAGTTGAGTCATTAACACTTGTGCACTAATTGTCGATTAACGGTCGGTCACGTAAGCTTTTCTACCGATACAAGATCCACTACTCCCATGTCTAATGAGTTCAAATCAGCCCCCCACAAAATAGTTTCCTACAATGTCCTAAAGAATATCCCCACCGTGTATTGGGAACATCTCCCATTTATTATCATCGGGAGATGTTCCCAATACACGGCGAAGATGTGCTGTGGGACGTTGTGGGAAACTATCTTGTGTGTGGTGGTGCTGGGGGGGGGGGAGCTGATTTCTACTCATGTCTAACGGCTTTCTCCTTTATAAATAGATGAACCATGGATGGTATCTCTCTCCTGGGGATTCATCTCGGGGCCTTTGACGTCTGTATCCTTGGTGAGGTCTATCATTAGGTATGAGGATGGGTGCTTAAGTGTGAGGAACACCTCATCTGCACAATAAGGCTAACGTGTCCTGTGTGCAAGGCATGGGTTTAAGAACGTCATAAAACTATTCCTAGTCAATTGATATAGATGGATCAGGTCCAATCCAATCTGATGAATAATATGGACCATTTTGAACCAATTTGCTCCAATCTACTCAAATTGGTTTTTAGTTAGATCGGTTCTAACCTAAACTGGTCAATTGGCACTTGTATTCTTGTCTTCTATTAATCTGACCTAATCCAATATAAATTCATCATAGATGGTCAATGTCCAATCTAATCCAATAAATACTTTGGACCAGGTTCAATTCAATATGTCTTGTTAATTTGTCCAATCCTTCCAAATTGATTTTGATTTGGATTAGATCCAACCGAAAATCAGTCCATTAAACCCCCACTGGCAACTCAGAAATGCAACAACCTAACAAGAGAGATTTAGAGAATCAAAAGACATGCAAATAACGCTTAAGGAATATTCTACAATCCGATCCAATTTAAACTATAAAGACCAATTGTCATAAATCTCAAATATTCAAACAGAAGACTTGACATTCACACAATGAGTTGACCAGTCCCACATATCAAAACCAAAGCTATCTTTGCAAATATCACAATGCTGCAACTAGGGATGCAATCAAGTCGAACTTTTGCCTCTGATCCGTTTGACTAAAATATGGTTAGGGTTGCATTTGAGTTCGAGTCCAATTAGAACTCTATTTCATGGTTTGAGCTTAGTTTGAATAAATGTATGTATGCATATAAGTATGTATTTTTATATTTTATATATTAATTAAGCCAAGTTTACGAACTTTCATGCAGAACATTTGATTGGCTGAGGTCGAATTTGAATAATTAATTAAACTTATCTCGAACTTTAAACTTGATTAGAATCAAACTTAAATCAAGTCTAATCAAATTCAAGCACAAACTATTCGATTAGAGCTTAGTTCAACTATAACCCTAACTGCAACATCAAATGATCATATTTGAGATGGGTTAACATGAACCCGAACCTAATCCAAGACCTTATTAAAATTAACCGGATAATAAGATTTACCACTTAAACCCGACCCATTGACATCCCTAATTAATAACAAAGTGTTATTAAAAAAATATAACGAGGGCTTAAATGTAATAACCCAAGATTGTTGAGATGTCCCTATCAATAATAACCCAAAATAGAAAATAATAAAAAAAGAAGGCTCTAGGGTCGTTATGCAGGAACTATATAAAGCAGTGCCCACATCTGCATGCTTGATGCTTGATTTGGTCCCTCACTTCACTCGTCACAAGTCACAACGCATGCGAGAGAAAGAAAGAGTCATCAGTCCGTCAGTCGCACGGTTGTTCGTTTGTCAGATCCCGGTACTAGAATCTGACCCACTTATGACCCGTGTCTTTCAAATCTCCCATTTCTCCCCAATACAAAGACAAAAACTTTGACCCCAATAAAGTGATCGGAAACCGGGAATGGTTCCCTGAGAAACAACCACCAATGATCAATCATCTCTCACCGTCAAATCCATTTTCCACGTCCCTATCGCCTGTTGACACGTGTACAAGAGTCAATAAAGTTAAGCAGACAACCATGATTCATGATTGTCCGTACGTTGATCTTTCGATGTACATGAATGTACATGAGGCGTTTAAGTGGGACCCGTTTCGGTTAGATCATTCCAGAAGGTGCCAGCTGGTTAGTGGATGTGGTTTCCATAGACCGGGCCGGACGGTTGAACCATTGACAGTGACCCAGTGGCCTTTCTGGGGCCCGGCTAATTGACGGTTTTATCCCCAACCTCCTAGAAGGGTGTGGGACAGTGGGACTGTACCATTCAAAAGATTCTTTCCACTTAAAGCCACAGACATTTCCTTTTTTAATTTTCTTTTTTTCTTGTTTTCTTCAAAGAAAGACAAACACTTGGGTCCAGGAGACAAAGGCCCATAACCATCCCAGGGCCCACAGCCGACCATCTGTCCTGGGTTAGGAAAACACACAATCCAATTGGGCCCACCTTTTGGATTGATCTTTGATCAGGCCCAAGATCAGCTTAATTCTTATACAAAAAATGTGCTTTTAAACGAAAAATCAGTTGTCCAATTCTCACTTGCATCGTTTGTTTGATAAGCATACCTATTACTATTGTTTTAAGGGTACGAAAAATATGCATAAAATGAAATGGCCTAAAGGATTCTGATCGTGCTGATTAGGTATATTAGGGTCAATCTGGCTCTATTACTTAGACCCTTATAGACCCTTAGTGCCAATGGGTCAGGTCTGCAGGTCCGGGTCAGGGTAGACCTGGTCCTGACCCAATAAGTAAAAAGCGCAGAACCCTGTTCCAACAAGACCAAATAGGGCCTGTATTGTGTATGGTGAAATAGAAAATAGGAATTAGACCAAGTGTATTTTTGTAATATGCAAATATACATTAATACCTGTTTGGGTCTTTAATCGATTCAAAACAACTAAAACCTATCCCAACCCCAAACCATATATTGGGTTGGTTTGGTTAGTATATGTCACGTCTACCTAACCATTGACAGCCCTATAGACCCTAATATGGGTTTGGGTTTGGAACGGGTATGTGTGTTTTCTTATTGGTTCAGGACCAAACCTACCTAATCTGGCCCAAACCTGCTGACCCATTGATAGATTCCCCATTTATTTCTTGATGTAAGTCCTCTCTCGAATGTCATCCACTCAATGGTAGACTTTGATCTGAATATATGTCATGTTATAAGTTGTGGGGCCTAGATTACAACTAGCCGTCCTACATCCCTAGATTTGAGCCAATCTCTTAAAAAATAATTGACCCCACTTGGTTTCACCATTGAATAAAGCAATGCTTACTTGCATTAATTCTTGTAAGGTTGTGTATTGTTCAAATTTGCTTGTTGGTGGGGATATTCTGGTTGTAACAGTACAAATGCAAATATGTATAATATTAAATAAGAGTTCAATTTCGCTCCTTCCATGAAGAAAGAATGGAATCTAATATCTAAATACTCTTTGTGTGGACCCCAAATTCATTCATTGTGGGTTAGAAAGGAGGAATATGCACCTCTTGTCATTATTTTCTAGCGAGCCCGGATTAGCTGAACTTGATAGCTGTTTTAGGGGTTGTGTTACCTATAATAACACCCCATGTCAGCCATGCACAACGTGGGAGATTGAATGATCGTGGGGCATATACATTTTATGATTGACGAAGAGTGTTGGTATTGGTTACCCTGACAGAGACATCAAGTTCATCTAATTCGGACTCCTTACTAGAATTCGTTGTCATTCATAGGGGATGTTTCCAATGTACGACTATAGTGTCTCATGGATAGCAGGTTCAGACTCAATTTTGTGAATCATCCATAATGTGATTGTCTTTAAAATTAGTTAAATGTAGTCATTGTGTCTTCACTATTGAGGTTGTGAGTTTCTTAATGGTTTAAGGTGAAGTTGAATTGATTACTATACCCAAGGTTCAAAGTGTCAATATGCCCCTGTGTATTGGCAGAGGCACATCAGTACATAGAAATACATGCTTTTATTTTTTTAGTTTTTTTTTTTTTTAAATTTGGTTTTAGGGAAGACATACAAACATATTTTTTTATTAAAAAAGAGGGGGGGGGGGGGTCCCAAAATACATGTCAACAAATGTATTAGAACCCCAAAAATATGATACAATATTTCTGATACAGGACGTATTGTATCGAAATTTTGAACTTTAACTACACCTTCAAATGTTGTATTAATTATAATATATAACTAATTTATTCATTAAAACAACACAATAAGTCATTCAGTTCATTCATTTCTAGCGTTATTTACTGCTATGAGGATGAGGTCCACCCACTAAACAAGAGCAACTGCAGCCCAGGACATATTGTGTACAAGGCTGGAACCCGTGATCTCTTCTCAAGCAGAGTAGCCGCTGGAAGGATCCTTGGCCTTAGTGACACATCCGTAATGAAGTTTTACCTGCAATCTCATGACAATCGGCTTGGATTCAGTTGGGGCCAGGTTTGTTTTCTACAACACTAAAAGGTGGTAGCTTCCTATGTTGGCAATGTGCAGTTTAGATCTATGCCCCACAAGAGAGCGCTCCACAACGTCTCACAGCACATCCTTATCGTGTATTGAGAATATCTCCCGACCTGTGATTTCTGTTCAAGCAAAGTGGCTGCTGGAAGGATCTTTGGCATTAGTGACATATCCGTAATGAAGTTTTACCTGCAAGCTTATGACAATCAGCTTGGATTCAGTTGGGGCCAGGCTTGTTTTCTACAACAGTAAAAGGTGGTGGCTTCCTATATTGGTCACGAAGAATTCAGACCTATGTCCCACAAGAGGGCATTCCACAATATCCTATAGTATATTCCCGCCGTGTATTAGGAACATCTCCATTTACAATGGATGGATTAAGGTGATGATTTGGGCTCATTCCTTTCTACCCCTACTTAATAATTAAGAAGTACTCTTATAAAATACCACTACCCAATGTTGGTCTTGGTTAGCTATATAGGGTTTAGGTAGGGGTAGATTGAATAGAGACCTAGCATGCACAAAAGCCACTCTCAGACTAAATAACTTTTATCATCATAAGTAAGGGTATCTTCTGTCTTGTCATGAAGAATATGTTTGGCTTATCATATATTAAATTTGTAAAAATCAGCAGCAAAAGAATTTGGCTCTTTATATTTAAAGGTTGATTGTTGTTGTCTAGTCCTCTTCAATAAATGAAATAGGGCCTTAATTACTAGATGATTAATTCTCTGAACAAATAAAAGAGATTCAGTAGTTGTACAAGTATAGATTGGTAAGAATATGTATGATTTATGTTAACAATGAATGTTTTGTGGACCCAAAAAAGATACCATTTAGGATGGAGCATAGACCATCTGTACAAGGAAGCGGATGCAATGCTCCATAATTGCAAAGTGTACAAATTGTTTCTATTCACATATAATACAAGTTAAGTGCTAGTCCAAATGCATTTTAGTAATACCAATTTGTCAAGGTTTTTTTTTTTTGTTTAAAATATATCAAAGTAAGACAAACATGCTATAGAGAGTGGCAAAAATAAAAAATGTAGAAAACTTAGAAGCATATAAAACCATAATAAGTGAAAAAAGTGAATGAAGCTAAATTTAAGACATCTGATGAATTATATCATAAATTAAGCATTAAATTTATAAAATGGCGAAACTAGGAGAGAGAATGCAGAGATTTAAATCAAGTTAGATGCATATGAGGAAAGGTATGGGAGAGGTAGGTCCATCTTTCTATTTAGACGTATGATAGAAAAGAGAGAAGAAAAGAAATTTTCATTGATTTAAAGAAAGAATATGATAGAGTCTGTAAAGAGGTAACATGTTGGGTTTTAAAAAAGAAAGAAGTCCCCAATAAGTATGTCGATTTAATTAAGGATATGCATGAAGGTGCAAAAACGAATGTTAGATTACTATGGGAGAGATACCACTTAAAATAGGTTTCCACTGAAAGTTTAAAGCTTGGTTTTCATATATTTGCATTAATCATAGATGAATTTACTTAACATATTTGGGAGAAAGTCCCATGGTGCCTAATGTATTTGTTAATGACATATTATTAATTGACGAAACTAGTGAAAGATTACATGCAAAATTATGTTTATCGAATGTCTTTAATTATGGATAACTACATTAGAAACAAAAGGTTTTGAAATGAATGTTCTGAGAACTGACCCAGAGGCTGAACTGTTTTTCTTTCTGAGTTGCAAGTCATGGGCTCAACTATTCGAGTCAAATTGATCAACCCTTGACATTTCATCCTATAGATATATAATATAATATATTTAACTGTAGTATATCATTATATTCTACATATAACATATATTGTTATTTTAGTTTTACTTTTTTTATACTAAAAGTTAAGATTTGGGTCCAAAACAGGTATTTTCTTGGCAAAAATAATGGACCAAGATGTCTTTTGTATGCCATGGAATGCTTAAATTGCAAAAAGTTACCCAAAATAAAAAAGATCACCCCAATCCAACCACCAAGCATAATGTTATGGCCTCTAGAAATATTCAAATAAATGTATTTATATGAATAAACTCTAGCCAATTTTATGAAACTAAGACGGGCTCACCAACTCCCCAATTAGAACTATGAGTTATCGGTTATGGTCAATTATTCTAACCCCCAGTTTTTAGAGCCTAACTAAACTGGCTGGTCCAAAACAAAAAATATGCAATGTAAATTTAATATTAATAGAAGCACAAGCCAAAGTACACTTAGGATCGAAAACCAAAAAATAACTCAATGTGACCTCTTGGTTCAGAAGTTCATAACAAAAGAGAGATTGAGGAGAATGTTTCCCGCAAAATTAGAGCATGATGGGAAAATTGGAGAGTGCATCTAGAGTCTTATGTGATAGGAAAAGACCACTTTAACTAAAGGGAAAATTCTATAAAATAGTTATGAGGTAAGCTTTGTTTTGTGGAGAAAAGTGTTGTGCAATCAAGAACCATGATGTCCAAAAATGATTGTGACAGAAATGTAAATGCTTAGATGGATGAGCAGTAAAACTAGAAAAGATAGTGTTAGAAATGAAGTTATAGAAAGGAACCTAGCAAGGTTTAAAGTATCGACACGTGTCGGCCCGTATTGGCCGATACATATCATTCCGGAACCCCTCCGATATGCCCCTATAGTGGGTGTATCGGGGGTCTGACCAGTTCAGGGTGGGAAGGAGACCTAAACCAGCCCCCCCGAACCTGTTTCAAATAAATAAATAAATAAAATGTAATAAAAAAGGGTATCGATTCGCCCAATACACCCATACCGGTGTATCGGGCGTATCGATATTTTAAACCTTGGAACCTAGGAGTAGATCGAATAGGTAATAATATGAGAAAAAATAGATTGAGATGGAATGGTCACATTCATAGAGACCATTTACAACACTTAATAAAAAAGGGGATCTATTACAACTTGAAAGGGGTAGAAAAGCTAGGAAAAATTGAGAAATATTTTGATGGAAGTGATAAGACATGAATTAAGTTCTCATAATTTAGTGATGGATATGGCACTAAACAAAACAAAATGCCAAAATAAGATTATGTAGCCAACCCCATATTGTTGGGACAAGGCTCAGGTGATGATGATGAATATAATTTATTTTGGTATAGAACAACAAGATAGGTTGCCAAATATATCACTAGCCAATGGCCCAACTTGAGTTGGAAGGTGTTAGATATCTTTCATGGTGTTTGAAAGGGTGGGGGTTTTTGGGACCGATTTTCAAGAAAAAATGCCTATGCTTCCAAAACCTGTTTTTCACAAAAAAAATGCTTCAGCCACGTAGGCAGTGAGTAAACACTATGCTGTTTGGTAAGCACCATTTTTCATGTGTATGCTAACAGGTAAGCACTACATAAGATACACATCAGTCAACCGTTGGGGGGAATGGTTCACCGATGCATGTGGGTCCTGATTTTCGAGGCATGCCCGATTTTTTAATAATCGATTGAACCAAATAATGAGATACATGGGCGTTTATTGAAATACCTATGTGGATTTGATGTGGCACCATTTTTTTGAAAAACGGCCACAATTCCATCCCCTTAGTTTGTTGGTTGTTTTGCAATGGTTAAAAGAGCAAAGGGAGATCCAGTGCGAACCCAATATCAGCCATTAGCTATTGCGAAATGGTGGAAAAAAAAATAGAAACTCCTCTAACCTTGTTCTATAACGGCAAAAAAAAAACCAAAAGACCACCACTCTATTCTCTCCATCGATGGTTAAGAAGAAAAGCACGTATTGAAAGTTGACCATCAGTAGAGCTATTTGAACCTCATCCTACTAGTCACTAGCTAACATTGCATCTCTCTACTCTCTCCTTCTGTCGATGGTGAAGAAGAAAAACATGTTACGAAAGTTGGTCGTCAATGGAGCTACTTAAACCCTAGTACTCCATCAATCATCGACCGCTCCTATTATCCCCTTCCATCATTCCATCTATGCAAACTATAAACCTTCTCCCCTTAGTTATTCAAACCTCAATTTTATGACACAATGGGTACCCTTGACTCAGCCCACCCTAACCCTTTTCCCATGACTATAATGGGTCACTCAACCCATCGACCCATATTGAATAGCATGAGAGATGGGTGTGGGTATGGGTGGGTTGGGTCAATCAACGTCAAAATTGCCATGATTGGGCTAAGTGGCTAGGCTTCTTCAAATAAGATGGGGATTATGATAAGATTGGAGTCACCACCTTGCCATCCAAATAGCCGACCCAAGAGGGAGTGGGGGGGGGGGGTGAAGTCGGTACTTGGAAAAAATTTTCCCCCTTTTGCTAAAGCCTTCTAATAGTATGAATGCAAGAATAATGAATGTGAAGGCTATGTGAATGCAATAGTTCGTCCAACCCCGACATATGTTCTCTCTTCAGGAATCTCTTTACAATCCCACTAATTAAACTAATTGGACTTCCCAAGTGCTAGTCAAACATTTACAAATCAGTAGGACTTTTGGGTGCTTACTATACTTGGATAGACTTCCTTGTGCTATCCCTACCAATATTGGTGTTTACTTTTTAGAACACCTCAAATACACAAGATATAACAATTTAAGCATAGAAATGAAACAAAGCTTCTCAATAGACAAATAACAACAAATACAAAGCAAACTAATCAATGCAAGGGATTATGCAAACTAATAAGCTTAAGCACATGAAGAGACTCTTAGGTCTTGGTAAAAAAACATATAAGCCAAGTTGGCCATGCTATTTTTCTCACACTAACTGATTTAACACAGAAAACTCTTTCTTCTCATAGAATTCTTGCTCACAACAATGCTCTCTTTTCTTATTTCTCTTTCAATATAAAATCATTTATTTATAGTGGTGAGGGCATTTAACCACTAGAGAGATGTTGGGGAGAATTAAAACCAATCTTGATAATGTTTTACATCACCCTCTCAACAAATAGAAGGCTTACCCAAAACAACAAATAACCATTATGCCATCCAATGGTCAACTTTTACCGCAAGTAGTCGACTAATACACTGTATTTGTCGATTATCATTATAACACTTGCTGCCAACTTTTGGCCGTCAAAGGTTGTCGACTTATTAGAAACCTGTAGTTGATTCATGAATAGTGATAACACAACACATGCCTTGGTTGCCAAAGGGTAGTTAACTCATTAATATGAATAATCAACTACTTACTGCCCATAACCATAGAACCTTGCATAAATCTGTTCCAAAGGTTTAGACTTTATTATCTTAGGTTTCCAAAGTAATATTAAACATTTTTAAGTCTAAGAACACTTAAGAACCAATCCTAGTTTAACCATTGGAGATAAGGAATTAAATAGATTGAATCAAATAAGACAAGATGAGAAGAATGGTTCTAACAATCAACACATGAAAAACTTAAACCAAACTAATTAGTAAGACTAAATGTTTCTCCAAGCTGACAAGCAAGATTCGTTGACAAACTAACAAAATTAATTGTATAATAAATGAGATTACTTGTTCCAAGTTATGCAACATTGCTACCAAATGAATGACAATTCAATGTAAGATGATCAAAAGAAAATATAATTTATTGAGAAAATGCGATCTTTTAAAGTAATATTGTCAAATTATTGCTATTCTATCAATCTAACTTACCAAATAAAAGAAAAATGATCTAGGGACAATTTCCTAAGTTGTTATGCTATGAAAATTCGAATATACTCTATATGATGTCAAATGCAAGATCATATGCAAAATAGGATGTTAAATGCTTATGAATTCTAACCTAGATGCTAATGCTTGATTCCTGGTATCAATTCAATAAGATCAAAAGTAAATAAGAGGCCTACCTTATATTTCATGTAGCCTCTTCATTGTTCATCCCTTGAAGTTTTTTTTAATCTTTTTTGGGCTTTTCTTGAGCTTCAATATTTTTTTGTTTTATAAAAAAAAGGGAACATTTAGCACTAGCAGGGTAGAACCCGAGCTGTTGCATCAAGAAAGACAAGAAAATTTAGCTCCCATGGAAAGCTCAATAAATGAAATCTTCATAATTCTCTCTTTTGCTTGCCATCTAGTCTACCGTTGAGTTGAATTCACATCTCCGCTCCAGAAGGGGTTGTCCCACAACACATCCCCGCCATGTATTGGGAACATCATCAGTTCTGATGATAGTACCAGAACTGATGATGTCATCATCGGGAGATGTTTTCAATACACCATGGGGATATGCTGTGGGATGTTGTGGGGCGGAGATGTGAACTCCGTTGAGTTGCCCTCTCTAAGAGTGTGCTTGTATGTGAACCTTGCATTGGACCTCTAAGCTATGCACTTGCACTCTTCAACTAGCAAGAGACACTTCCATGGAGTCTTCACGATGCCTTAGAGCATGCTAATGAATAGAAGAGAATCACCTTCAATCATGGTTTTTAAAAACGAACTGGTCAGGGGTCTGGTTATTGGTTCGAATGGTCTGACCATTCGACCTGAGTGAATGGTTCGAACAATTAACTATCCGTTTCAGCGATTTGCTAACCAAAATCAATGGTTTTAAGGGAAAAAACGATTTTGGAGGAAAACGGAACCGATCAGGTTCTGATTTTTCTAGTCCGATCCTGTTTTGAAAACGGTGCCTTGGATGATGGTGGGTTGTGAATTTACCAATACAACAAATTTATGGGCCTCTAGGGTCGCTCGCATTTCAATAATTGTGATTGTTGTGTTTCCAATTTTGCCAAACTTGGCTAGTTGGTTTTTAGTATTTTGCCTTTGGCATCTCTCATGATACATCCATAAGTGTACATACCATATGGCTTAGTTGACGCATCAAAGTTTATTTTTATGGTATCTAAGGGTGGGGGTATCCATCTTATCCAGTTAAGGTGCTTCATTGGAATAGGGTTGTTGGTCTTGTGTAAACCTTCTACTTCTTATTAAGTTATTTGATAAGTACAACCCATGCCAGCTTCCTTATGATTCTATTACTTCTAAACCCCTTATCAAAGAATCATTCAACTTAAAAGTTTAATATGTTAGGTGATTAATGCTTCTAACCCAACTGGAAATCCAATCGAATGGTCAGCATTTGATCAGGTATGATAGGCTATTGATGCATGGTTTGATTTGCATGATCTCAAAAAATATAGTCTAAAATTATTGGTTGTGCTTTGATAGGCTTTGATCTTCCAATAAAATCTTGCATTAATCTGAGATGCAAAAAAAATTGAAATGTAGGTTTGTGATCTATTCAACCAACTAGCCTTGAATTGAATGGGTAATTAGGCTTGGGTTTAGGCAAGGTAGGTATGGGTAATCTGTGAATCTCATTCTCTAAACACCCCTAAAGTCCGATTTAGTCAGCTTATTATTAAATACTTGAAAAAGACCAAAATGCCCTTATATACTAATGATTCCCAATTAGACTTGTTCACATGCCAGGCCAAGCTGAGCTGAACTTTGCTTTTATATTAACAAAACATGTTCAGGCTCGAGCTTGAGCTTGGCTCTTGTATTAAGCCCAAAGCTTGGGCCTAAGCTTAAAGCACAACCTAGAAATCGAGAAAGAAACACTTTATTTATTTTTTATTTTTTAGTTTTACTCAACAAGAAAATTGATTTATTTATATTAAATGGCCTCAAAACCCACAAATACCCAAAGATCCTATCATGGTTTGATAAAAGAGAAGAAGAACACAGAAAAAATCCAAGCTCGAGCCATGACGGCCTAAAATCTTGTCTAAGCCTGACAAAGAATGGGCTAAACTGGGCCAGCTCATCAAGCTCCCAACCCATAAACATGTCTATTCCCAATTGATGCAAAGTTTGACTTTTGAAATGGTGTAAAAAAGATCGACCTGGAATAAGACATAAAAAGTGCAAAAATGGAGTGTATAGAAAACCTCTTAACTATATATATATATAAAACAAAGCGGTCAAGAAATTTTCTCATTTTTTTGAATTTTTTGTTTTTTTATTCCATGTCATTTTTTAAACAACCAATGAGATGCACTTTCCCAATTACCTAAATAATCTATTCTCCTAAAATTTATCCTAAACTACCACCTAAATTTATCCTAAACAACCAATGAGAGCTTCTCTCATAAATTATCTCTAATTCCTATTTATCCTCTCCCCTACTTTTTATCTATATCTATTTAAAGAAAGTTTGGATTAAAAAATTTAAGAATTATTTAAATATTCTAACACAAACTATCTAATAACTTTAAAATATTTATTAAAAACACGAAAAATAGTTTTATATTTTTACAATATATATCATGAAATTATATACTAACAATTTAAATTATGTTTTTCCGGATTATCAATTTAAATACTTTTCAAATATTTAATAATATTTAATAGCTTTAAATAAATAAAATTCAAATAACAAAAAATTTAAATATTTTATCGATTATTTAAATTACTATATTTTAAATAGTTAAAATAGCAAAATTATCTAATAAATAATTTTATATTTTTACAAAAATATATCACGAAATTATGTACTGACAATTTAAATTATGTTTTTTTTTTCAGATCATCAATTTAAATGTTTTTCAAATATTTAATAGTGTGTAATAGATTTAAATAAATATAATTCAAATAACAAAAAAATTTAAATATTTTATAGATGATTTAAATATTTAAATAAATAGATTTTAAATAGTTAAAATAACGAATTTATGTAATAAATTTAAAAAATTTCTTTAAAGCAGAAAAATAATTATAACATAATATTGAAATTAATAATGATTTAATATATTACAAAATTAATAATGAAATTAAGTAATAATAGTATAAATTATGATTTTATGGATAATTAAATTCCATAAATAACTAATATTTTACATATTATTTATTTAAATAATTTGGTATTTTAAATAATAAAATATTTAACATCACTAGATTTTAAATAGTTAAAGTGAATAAATTATGTAATAAATTTAAAAAATATCTGAAAAGTAGAAAAATAATTATAACATAATATTGAAATTAATAATAATTTAATATTTTTACATAATATTGTAAATAACTAATTTCACTTATATCAAGTAATAATTCGAGAAAATAACTTAAAAAAATTAATATTTTTTAATAATAATTTTAAGCTCTTAACCTATATTTATTATATAATTATATATACTAAAATTTGTATTTATTTTATTTCAGTAACTATTTATTGTTTTTGTGATAAATGCATTTTCATTGATTATGTATAAATTTATTTTGTTTTGTTATTTAATAGAAAACTTTCAATAATTATTGGAGATTAAACTACTATTAGTGAAATATATTTTCACTATTATTTAAGATTATAAATTATTGATTAATATTTATTAGAGATTAAACTATTATTTAAGATTTTACTATTTATTGACTAAGGTAATATATTTTTAGTAGCTATTGTATTTTTTCATTATCAATATATTTTCAATAATTGTGTATTTTTGCTATAAATTTTCAATAATTATTGGAGATTTAACTATTGTTATTTACTTATTTATAAGATATGAGACTATTAATTTAGCTGAAATTATGAGTGTTCATGAGTTGGTTCGGTTCGGTCGTAGGCTATTTGGCCAACCAAATCGACCTGGTCGAGTTGGGGAGTTGGTCAGCTGAAACCGACTGACCTTTTGTGAAAACCAACCCACTCAAGTTGTATCGATTTGGGTTGATTTTTTGGTTTGGTCAATTGATTCAAAAGATTTAAGCTTAAAAATTAAATTAAATTTTAAAAATTATAGTGCAATTATTAAAAATAAATAAAAAAATTAGATTTATGATATAAAACATTTTAGATTAAGAAATATAGGAAAATTTCCACTTTTCCATACTAAAAATTATATTTAAAAATGGCCAAAGTGAAATTGGTTCAACTTGGTCGAATTGGGAAATTTTTTGAACCATAGTCAACCTAAAATACTAGAAAATTGACAAACTCAGGTCGAATTGATTGGGTTGGCCAGTTTCACCAGTTTGATGAATAAACCTAATTGAAATTAATTATTGTTATTTTTATATTATAAAAAATTTATTAAAAGTAGTATATAGAATATGAATAATTATTAATTATTTAAAAAGTTGAAAATATAAAACAATTGTATATTCTTGTGTGATTCTATTAGGGTCATTTACTAGAACACATCTTATAGTTTTACATATTTACTTAAACCTACCTTATAGCTTTTATTTTATTAAAACATTCCATATATTTTACAGTTATTTACTTAACCAACCTGTCATTAATGAGTGTTTTTTTTGCCATTAGGCCCATGATTTTTTATTCCAAAAATACCCTTAACACTTTTTTTTTGTACAAAAAACAAAATTAACCAAATATAGCCAATAGAGTGGTTGCCCGTGTCTTATAAAGGGCAAAGATGGTATTTTTATTTTTATTTTCTTTTGATTAAATTTATTTAAATGAACATTAGGGTCAGCATTATCATTTTCCACTGTCATCTAGTGGAAGATTGATTAAATCCATTACAAATTATAAGTGGTGTTTTAGTAAAATTTTAGCTATAGGATAGATTTTAGTAAATCTATGAAACTATAAGAGGTATTTTAGTAAATGACCATTTCTATTATTTAGTTTTCGCTTAATAAATCCCGTGCATTACACGGGTCCCCGCTAGGGAATAGATTAAGGCTGCATTTGGCATTCCTTATTTTAAGGACTTATCTCTTTTTTACAATTAAAATGCCCCAATGAACATTGAGTTTTTAATTACAGAAAGGAGATAAATCCTTAAAATAAGGAATGCTAAATGCAGCCTAAAAATAATAAGAAAGGTTATTAATAAATAAGAAAAATTTATGTCCTTAAAATAAGGAGATAAGTCTTCTGACAAGATTGCAAGTTTACTTCAATCTTGAGGGTATTTTTAGATTGTTCCCAAATACATGTAAATCAGGACCGTGGTGCAATAATGCACCAAACCGGCATTTACACCATTTCCAAACGCAGCATTAGTTTTTTGAATGTAAGATTAGGTGAATCATATAATTAGTGTAAATAATTAAATATACTCTAAGGTGTAACAAAAATGTAATATACATATTATAAATATACAATATGTACATTTACATGAATGTGTATGTTATACAAATTGGGTACAAGGTATTGGTGTTTCTTTTCCCTCCGGACCGGCCGGATCTACGCAGACCTGGACAAGTCCACACCGTGCAATAGCTTAAGTTGGATCGGGTCAGGCTTCGGTTGGACCAGTTCAACATGCAACCCTGATAAATGCCTAGGTACTAGGTATTGGTGTTTCTTATCCCTCCGGGACCTGCCGGATCTACCCAGACCCGGACTCCGACCCGATGCATCGGCATCTCCTAGCTATTTTTTTTTGTCCCTATAGTTGCAAAACTTTGTTTTATGATCCTTTGGACACATTAGTATTAATATGCATGGCCTAAATCTGTATTTAGGAAACAAGTTCCCATCAAATTCTGATCCAACGGTTTATAATAGAAAACACATCTCTACTATCAAACTCCATACCGAAATAATTCCTTTTAGATCCAGATCCAACGATTGATAGCCCAAGAGCACCGATATCTGGCATACTTCATGTCAGACTAGTGCTGGTAGGACCCACTAGAAGTTGTTAGAAGGCGAGGCATGACAGATTACAATATAGACGTTATAATTAAATAAATAAATGTGAAAGGGCAGACTATAATTAATTTGTAAATGAGTCATCAGCAAGAGGTGAAAATAAAAACTAAATTAAAAAATAGAAAAATTAAAACAAAAAAAAGCCGTTTTTTTTCTTCTTTTGTTCTCTGAAAGTTGCTGAGAAGATTTTGCAGGCGACTCGAATGTTTTTCCTCGGACGACGATCTGAAGTTTCAGAAAAACCCTAACCCGAATGGAAGGTAAAATTACGTCTGAACCTTAAACCAACTACCACGCTCTGTCTGTTTTCTTCTCTCTGTAGCTGTGAATTGACTTGACAATGGACTTGATTTACTTGCTCTGTTTCAGGCTTTCAGTAAATGCTCTGGGATTTGTCCCAAGCTCTTTACTTTTTTGTTTCTTTGAATTGCTGGAGCTGTGGGTTCTGTTTAAGGGAGTTAATCTGAATTTGCTCTTGTTTTGTTGTCAGTTTTGTTTTGTATGGTTCTGTGGTTTTTGTAGTTCAGAGGGGGGAGAATCTGGTAATCTGAATTGGGAAGTTATCTTGTGATTGGATGGGTTTACTGTCAGGAGATCGGAATTTTGTTGAAGAGATGGATTTTCAGAAACCTAGAATTGTTTCTCTGGTTTTCTGTACCTTTTAGTTTCTCAGTGGAGTTAGGAGCTGGCTAGGGTTTTTTTTTTTGTATTAATCATCATTTTCGCTTCTTCAGGGTTTGGTTGATGGTTGTTTTCTTCTTACCTTTAGCAAAATTCTGTTGATTTGAGGGTTTTGTCTCCATGGAGTCGTCTAAATGTTGATTGATGACTAAATATCAGAAGTTATAGTATGGATATAGCAATATTTGCAGCATAAACGGCAGATACATAACACATGGAAATCATAGAAGAAGAAAAGGTAAAAGATCTTTAGTAGTTTCTTCTTTTTGATAATTTTTGGATGGTAATGTAAAATTGTAAAATATTTGCATATTTAAGATACAATGTCCATTGGCAAATGATGCAGCTGAATCTGGTTTGACTCCCCTATATAAATGTGCAGAAATGAATCCAAATTCTGCTAAGGAATATTCCTAAATAAATTATTCCTCAGAACTCCTTATCTGGCTAGTGAATGAGCTAAGAAGATGGCAGTTCTTTGAGTCCAAATAAACAGAGGTTCAATATAGAACTCAAAGTCCTTGCCTCTCTCCATTTTAGTGGCATTACTTCCATGGGCCTTTTATCAAAATAAGTAAATAAATCCCTTTCATGGGCACTTGATGTGACCCTCATCCAGAACTTAGATCTTCACTTGGGAAATTCAAACTGGAATGCTGAAGAAAATTCCATTGATTATCAAGGACATATACGGCAATGGAATTCACCAATGCAACATCTTATCATATATTTTTTTAGGTAGTCTAAGGGACTCATTTTTAGAGATTTAATTTCATTTTGTATTTGGGCATGCATTCAGAGAGTGTATTCATGTTTTCCCATGCTTTTCCATTTGTTTACTAACTTTAGGAGGTATTCTCCAACATGGTTGGAGAAACATTGTTTTTCTTAAAACAAAAACACATAAAATACATTCTTTATTACTTGATGTTTTTCTTTTTTTTTTTTTTCAAGAACTGAGACAAGAATTGCCATTTTGAATTTTTGGATCAAAACCATAATTTTCTCGGGTGGTTTGGTCTTATATTTCTTACAGCATACAATATTCTGATAGAGATTCTGATTAAATTGATATTAATTATCTTTCCTATATACTTTTATATTTATATCTTGTCTACATTTTGAACTTAAGTCCATTTAAATGTGGGTTGGTATGACCCATGGCTGATATGAAGCAACGATAAGAAGGTCTGTAGGAGATTTTGGTTTGCATGTAACACACTGAATAATAGCTCAAATTAGCCTTCTTGAAGTGAAAACAAGTTTTTGTTTTTAATATTATATTTTTGTTGGTTTCAGAAACATTGGTGATTTTTCTGAATCAAACTGAAATGTTCTCACTTTGCTTTCAGAAATACATACCCAAGAATGCGCCTTTGTTTTTTTCCGATGATGCAGCACTTTTCTAGGATTCAAAAAATAAATAAAAGCATTCGTGCTGGTAAATACCCCCTTAGTGGTTTGTTGGTTGTTGTGGGAAGAAACTTTTCTCGGATTTGATAACTTGTTTTACCCCTCACTTCACGAAGCTTCTTTACAAGTTTACATGTGAAATTATTGAAATAAAGATGTAGGAAGCTTATGCATTAAATCATTGCACATATATGCTTTTGTTATTACCTCTGTACTTAATGAAGCTTCTTCTATACAAGTTTACACGTGAAACTATTGAAATAAAGATATAGGGAAGTTTTTTCATTACATTATTGCCACATCTAAGTTTTTGTTATTACCTTTTGATAGTTTTTTTAAACAAGGACATTCAATATTATCTTCCTTGTGCTCTCTGGTTACATTCTTCTTTCCTACTAGTAGGATGTTGAAATGTCATGCAGTAATTTGGTCATTGCAGTCCTTGATAAAATTGTTACGATCAGATGTTGGTGTGTATAATCCTGATCTTGTGAACCTGATATCTTCTGATATGTTTGGACATAGTTTGTATTACCTTCAATCAACCTAGATGCCTACTTCTCTCATGTATTCATTCCAAACCTTCATAGGCAATTACTATAGGTTATCCTTTATAAGTTATATCTAGTTTTCTTAATTATAATTATAAATTCTCCTGTCAGTTCTTTTAGTGTTCCAGTAATTTTATCCATCATGGTAGATTCTAAATAATTTGGACAGTAAATGGTTATTGTGCTCCATGCCAATTGTGCTTTCATCTAGGCTTCTCTTGAATCCCGCATGCATGTTTGTTAGATGAATTAGCTTTCTTTGTTACATACAAAATTTGGAACAAAAGAAATTGTTTATCTTTTCAAAAGTTTAGAATCTTCTGCCTTGTTAGCAACTTTTCCTTGAGGATCCTGGAGAACCAAAAGTTTCTCCGCCCTCCCCCCGTTCATATCCAAAATTGATTCTGATACTGGAATGGACAGGGATTTCTTTACAGGACCCTTTCCTAATTGATTATGTTTCTTCCTTCTAATGATTATAAGATTAAAAGAAAACAGAAAAAAATAAATAATTGAGAAAGAAATGATTGAGCACTGCTTATGTAAAAGTTCTCCTAATCTTAGTTAATGGAGAGAATAATGGTTAAAAGTGGTACATTGGGCTAAAACTATGGAGATATTTGCCCCTTTTCTATGGATGATTTCACAAAAGGATGGAATTGGATGGCAAGACCTAGAATGCAAGAGTATTGGAGGCCACCAATAACACCTCTTCTTAAAGCTGAAATTTGAAGTATGCAGTCTTGGGAACCTGGGACCATCCGGAATAGGAGGAGCTTATAGAGATGCTATGGGAAACATTGTTGCAAAATTCACTGGACCAATTGGTATTGGCGATTCATTAAAGGCGGAGATACTGTTTTGTAAGGATTAAGAGTAAGAAGAAACTTGGGCTTGAGAAATATAGCAGTGAAAGGGGAGTCGATAATAGTAGTGGAATGGATAAAAAATAATAGGTAAAGCTTCTTTCAATAGAAATGGAGACTAATTATTTGGCAAGCGATCAGCAAACTTCCTGGCAAATTCATTAGCTAAGCAAGGAGCATCTAGGGGACAACTGCTTTGGGATTAATTGTAATATAAAATTGTGTATAGTATAAGAAGGGGTGCAGGCCTTGCAGGGCACTTTGTAAAGGGGCTAAACAAACCTATGGGTTATACATTATACATAATTTTCTATTTGTAATATCAATAAAATTTTCAGTTATCCATAAAAAAAGGACCCCTATTCAAGTTTAAAAAATTCAGGCCTATGTGCAACTACTGAATCACCATTTTTCTTTACTAGATCTGAAAGGAAGGAAGAAAGGCCTTAAAATGTCCTATCTTCTGTCCTCATTCCCATCTCATAGGATGTTCATAGGAGGAAAACTGGTGAAAACCTGAAGCAGGTCCATTAGATAGGCTATCAAGCACAAAAACTGGTCTGTTCTGCATGCTTTTGGTGTGAGAGAACAGTGGTTGTTTTACTTAAATGTTGTAAATCTGATATGTTTTGAGAGAACAGTGGTTGTTTTACTATATGTTGTCAATCTGTGATGAAACTCCAGTCCTTTTATTTTCTTACTCTCTGCTGAAGTTATTTTTGGTTTGTTTAGTTTTAGTAGGATTAGTAATGAATTGTTAGAGTTGTTTAGGAGTTACAATCCTTATTTAAGTGCCCCTATGGGGTAGCTAACAGTTTGTCTCAATTCTAAAGAAATTGTTTTGGGGTTAGTTTTCCTAGTTGAGCTTGGAGCCTGTAAAGGAAGATATGAACCCTTATGTTAAGTAAATAAAATAACATCGTTCTAATTGGAATTTAAAAGAGTTGATTTGATGCATAAAAAAGCTGAGTTTACTAAATTTCTCTTTTTGCTTCCCCTCTCTCTCCTTATTTTTCTAAGCCATCTATCTAGGTCTAGTGCTGAAGCTGAATATCGGGTAATGTCTCATGGAGTGGCTGAAATTATGTGGCTAAAAAATTTGTTGAGTGAGTTGGGTTTTCCAGTTGATGGACCTATGACTCTATACTTGGATAACAAAGCAGCCATAAACATCGCTGCTAATCCTATGCTGCATGATAGAACTAAACATATCAAAGTCGACAAACATTTAATCAGAGAAAAGGTTGTCACAGGGGAAGTTTGTACTCCCTATGTCAGTCCTGAAGACCAACTTGCAGACATCTTCAAAAAAGGGTTACATCACTTGTGACATTATGATTTATGTGACAAGTCGGGCATGATTGATATGCCCCAACTTGAGGGGGAGTGTTAAAAGGTTGTTATTCTGTAAGTTTAGTACCACAGGGGTACTTTGATACTTTCATCATTTTTTATTTTAAGTTGTGTTGCCCTAGTATAAATAATAAAAACTGGCGCCGCCAGCATCTTTTTGAGACTCCAAATCTCTTTTCTCTCTTTTCTCTCTTTTCTCTCTTCTCTCTCTTCTCTCTCTTCTCTCTTCCTTCTTCTCTTATGGACAACATGCACCTTGCTTCAAAAAGGCATGTGCCTTATGTGTAAAATCCCTTGGATTGATTTTATCCTTTATTCCTCATAGCAATTGGGGATAAAAAAAAAAATCAAATTTGATGACTTATTAAGGAAAAAGACAAAGTAAGAGCATGCTATTGGAGATGTTGCAACGTATGTTAGGGAGGCCAGAAAGTGTTTAGCTAATGGAAATATTGACTTTTCTGGGAACCAGTAATGTGTAAATCACGTCAAACAAAGGCTGGTCAATATCTAAATAGAATGGATTCAAACTTCTCCTAGAATAGATGCTGGTGCTTCTTTCTAGCAGTGCCAACTCTCTTCATACAGTATAGACTCAATTATCTTGTATTTCTTGAGTTTATGTTTCTAGCGGTGCACATTCTCTTTATACAGTATTCTTTTACGGGGTCTGTTGTCTCTTAATTCTCCCTTAGTCACTATCTTCTCTTCTTTATTTGATCCAAGGAATTTCCTGTCCAGTTGTCTACTTGTCTGTAATTCCAGGAATGAACTCTTGATCCAATCCTCCAAACTTATCTATTTGCAATTCCATTTTAATCTTGTTTCTATAATGTTGGTCATGATTTCATTAAAATTTTAAGCATTTTTAATGCACTTCTTTGTTTAGAGATATGTAAAAAAAGTTAACAACTAAGATGAGTAAAAGCCTAAGCAGTTTGTCTGTGTTGTTTTAACACTACCTGACAGGGGGTTCACCTGACAGAGAGTCATTGGCATCTGGAACAAAAAGATCCAGTGTATCATCAGGAGGCAGGTCTAGGAGTTGCAAAGATTTTCTCCGGAAATTTCTTGACAGTGGAATCCTGACAGAGAAGCTTGAAGATTGGTTTTTAGAAATATCAGAAGATGCAGCTTGTAAAAAAACTGTTCTGGATATTCCTTTTGAGTTGACAGAACTCCAAAAGTTTGATTATGCTTTGGAAGGGGTTTCATTTCAGCAGCTAATTCGGATGCCAAATGCTATTTATGCTTCAACATCTGATGCTGCTGAAGCTGCTGCATATCTTGCCGTTGAAGATTTCTTACATGCAAGTGCAAAGGGATTGTGGGATGCATTTTGGAGTCATGGTGAGCCCATGCCTTTCTCAGTTGCTTGTCTACATGGTTCAAATTTGAAATTTTATCCAGCTGAGAAGGCAATTGCAAGTGGAAAACTTGGAGGTCTTTGTGCGACTGCTCTGATGATGAATGCCCGGCATTCACATGGAAAGTGGGACCACATTCTTGAACTAGCACTTTTGAGGCCCAACATTGGGGGCCTCTCAGTGGGGAGTAATCAGCAGCCTTCACTCCCTGTCCTTGGTGAAGCCCTTTTCTTTGCTTTACGTATACTACTATCAAGAAGCATCAGCAGATATAGTGTTCTTCAGAATTATAATACAGTCTTTATTCTTCTTGTTGATTCTCAGTATGGTGGTGTGGTAAAAGTTGAAGGTGATGTGAATAAATTGGACCTTGATGTCAGCAATGTTTACAAATGTGCTGCTGAATGGATACAGAAACATTCACATGTTGCAGTTTCTCCAATTGATAGGATTTGGAATAAGCTTGGAAATGCCAACTGGGGAGATATTGGTGCTCTTCAGTCACTTCTAGCGACCTTCCATTGTATTGCCCAATTTTCTGGGATGCCAAAGCATTCTATTGATGATTTAGCTTCTGATCATAGTTCTCGTCTCCAAACCCGAAGAACTGAAAGACAATTTGGAGATGCCCGAGTTAATGGAAATGGTGTATTCAGGTTTCAACAGCGCAGTGCCTCCCCAGAAATTGTTGAAGTCCAGGATGAAGCTGTGAAAGTAAAAGCTAAAGAGGTGATGAAGCTAGAAGCAGGATCTGTTTTATGGCTAGAGGATTCAAACTGGCAAAAGGGTTTCCAAATTAATGAAGTATTAGGTGATGAAGAGTTTTCATTCTACAGTGCAACCTCTATGGAAGAACTAGGAAAACCTTTATTTTTATATGTTGGCTCTCATCCTTCTCAACTAGAACCTGCATGGGAGGATATGAACTTATGGTATCAGGTTCAGAGGCAGACTAAAATATTGACTGTGATGAAGCAGAGAGGTCTGTCTAGCAAGTATCTGCCTCAGCTGGTGGCATCTGGGAGGATAATTCACCCTGGTCAGTGCCTTAGACCAAGTTCTGGGGGAAACTGTGACCATCCTTGGTGTGGAACTCCAATCCTTGTAACCAGCCCAGTTGGAAAATCAGTTGCTAACATGATAAGAGATGGGCAATTTGGTCCAGATGAGGCTCTCAGGTGCTGCCATGACTGTTTATCAGCACTATCTGCTGCTGCTGCTGCTGGAATTCGGCATGGAGATATCTGTCCAGAGAATGTTATCCGTGTAAGCTCTGGTGTTAGGCACCCTTATGTTCTTATTGGATGGGGTCATGCTGTATTAGAAGAGAGGGATCGTCCAGCCATGAATCTTCTTTTCTCTTCTACTTATGCTCTTCAAGAAGGTAAGTTATGCTCAGCTTCAGATGCAGAGAGTCTGGTCTATTTGCTTTATTTTTCATTGGGTGGTGTTATGCCAGAGTTGGATTCAGTTGAGGGGGCACTGCAGTGGAGGGAAAACTCATGGTCAAGAAGGTTGATTCAGCAAAAGCTTGGGGACATTTCGGCTGTGTTGAAAGCATTTGCTGACTATGTTGACAGTCTCTGTGGGACACCATATCCCATGGACTTTGAGATATGGTTGAGAAGGTTGAAGAGAAATATTAATGAAGATCACGGGAAGGAAATAGACACAATGGGTTAGGACATCTTCATTCTAATTTAGCCACACAATGGCTGCTTGAGCCCTCTGGAGCATCTGGAACATTGTTGAGACATGTTTGGATTTTCGAGAGGTCTCTGAGACTTGAACCAGATATGAGCATTATTATAGTCCAGAATATGTTTTCCTCAGGTTAAGTTTTTCTGTCTCTGTCAAGATTTTAATTGAACTTTTTGAATCACCAAGGACTAAGACAAACTACTGGAGCAATTGACCATCTTTGTTCTTTCATTTATTGGTTGGGTTCTTTTTCCCCCAAGGGAATTTCTGGACCTTCTGTTGGAATTGCTTGGATATTCTCTACCACATTGTTTCAGGGTTCTCCACAATTGGGTTTCTACAAACCACCTTTGATGTTCACATACAGTTCCTCCCTGTTCTTGAAGGGGATCTTCAAATGAACCTCCCGAGCTTGTCACGTACCATCATCCAGGTTATACTATATTGATGCCTATTTTTACTTTGTAAAGATCTGAAATGTTCAGAATTTCTTGAACTTGTTGGTCTAATTGTTTGGTTTGAGGTACAAGGACCAGCATGAGTGTCTATAGCATTCAGAGTTGTCCTCTGTAAGTGGGTGGTTGATTTTTGTGTTTTTCTGGTGTTTCTATAGAGTTATCTTGATCAATGCTTTCTGAGGCAAATTATGTCTCGTGTCTTTCTTGTGGCCGTGCAATTTAATGTTTTTGTAGGCTTTGCAACTCTTTGTACAAGCGCTTGTTGCAGCTTTGTCTGTTCAAATGCTGTTTTATAATATATCAACACTTCAACAGTAACCACTTGGTCATCCTTGCTGGAGTCTGGAGTTTGGAGAGAGGATAGCAAGCTTCAGAAGGTTTTCTGTTTCTGATATTGCCAGGGGGGACAATTAGTTCATCTAATTGAAGCAAGAATAAAGAACTCAATCGTAATGACAGACCAAGAGCTGGGGTTGTCATGTGGGTGGGTCCAGGTCTTTTCGGGTCAGGATTCCCCAAATGACAGAGGTGGTTCCAGACCCGATGCACCAAACAATCAGTACTTCCTTTTACACAGAAACGCTAAAAACAAAAGGGGACAGGTGAAATTGCGTTCGTCTATAAATTTCAACCCTAAGGGAAATCTCTTGTCTTCTACTTTTTCTTGGAGAAAAGGTTGGGTCAGGGGGGGATGAAGACCCATCGTTCAAAAGGGTCCCACCTTGAGGATTTATTGGGGATAAAATTCAGCTTAAGTTCTGACCAGAATGTGTATTTTTAAGCAAAAATCTTGTGGTCTAATGACATCTGTCAAAGCTCTTTTTGTTAGGTTGGACCTATCCAATGTGGGTCCTGATATTCTGACCATAATTAGTGGTCCCATGCGTTTAGACCTGACCTCGTTCCATTTCTTCTATAAATTTCAAGACTCCATACTTTACCAGACAATCAAGACCAGGATTAGACCCAATTTCCAAAAGGGTCTTAAATTAGACCCATTTATCCAATGCTTTGGGGCTCAGTCCTATTAATCTGAGAGACCAATATCCAATGTATGTTGGCACCCATTGATACCAGTACCATGAAAGTCATGGGCCAATTATTCTGTTACTTTCATGGTTGTGCATTTATTTTCTTCGGTAGATATCAGTTTTGGATGCTTTTGGTAGCTATGATGCCTTGCTGGCAGGCCATTAGCCAGTAGCCACAATAAGCTTGCTCTAAACCCAATGTTTCATAAGACTCTGTCTGGTTGCAGTGCAAAATTCATTTACACTGGTGTGAATGCCTGGGAATGCAAATGGGTTGGGTATAAGTTTTTGTTTACTTTTGCTTCAAGTTTGATTTTTGTTTTATTTGTTTGTGAGGAGTAGAAAAAAGTAAAATAATGTGGTCTTCAATTTATATGAAAGAGAATGGAAGCAGAACATAGTTGTCAAGGTGACACCCATGGATGGTCACCTTGCTTAATTGCCTACCTGTTTTGTACATATTGCTATGGAAGATTTTTATATTTTATATTTTTTGAGATTATAATAATAAAATTGATATTATTAACCTAAAATATTTATTTTGTAGGTTTATATACTAGTTTCTTTTTATTATTTTGTATTTGTTAGATTCAATCAACACTTAAAATTTTGTCAAATCAGTTTCTCTGTCCTCATCATCTTCTTTTTTCTCCTTCCACCCTTTCTTTTCTTCGTTTTCTAGGACAAAAAACAGGGGGATTAGCCCCTATATTTTCTTCTTTTTCTTCTCATGAATATATGATTTTCTATGTTTTAATATATTTTTTTGAACCCTGATGTTCTATTTTAATATGAAGCTTATACCATTTTCCGGAGATTATAGATAATCATTAATGAAAGATTATTGATGGTTGCTATGAACCTAGGGATATTACCATAGGATTTATGGTTATTTAAAGAATTCCATTGCCTAGGCGACTAGGCAACAAGATGCCTCCCTTGTTGCTTAGCCTTACTTTGTCGCCTTGAAGACTATGGGTAGGAGGAAAATTGTTTGTTGGGGAGGAGTAAAATGATGTAGTCTGCACTTTACATGAGATAGAGTAAGATAGAAGGCAGTGCAAATGAGACAAAAACTACAAATTTTGCATTAGGTAATGACAGTTCTGTCTGCATGAGACATCCAATTATCCAACCAACATTGATAGATTAGTAGTAGAAGGCGTTAATGAAGCATCCTACCATTAGACCGGGAGCTGAAAGTCGAATTGTTTTTTAAGAAAATGGTCCACTTCAGGTCTTTTTTTAGCCCCTCTAAATCCTTTTTTGCATTTTTGTTTCAATGAGTCCAATAGTCGAACCAAACAGAGGGACTGTTTGACCTGTGACCCAGTCACTAAAATACCTTTCGGAATAATTTAGAAAATTTAAGGTTTTATTTGAGTTCAGGATCATTTTATAAGAATTAATCCCGTAAACCTGGAAGATCGAAAATAGATTACGTAATAAAGGGTGTAAAGTGGGTATGGTCTTAGGGTGTCCAAAACCAACAGCTGATCATCACACACTGTCCCAGATGAAAATGTTAGATTGATGCATCATTTTTTTTTCAAATACCCATTCTACCCTTTTATAAATTATTTTACATACAAAATTACTGAAATAACCCCATTTTATTCAACAAAAACCTCTTTTAACAATCATTTCAGTAGTTTTACATACAAAATTACTGAAATGTCTTTTTTGTTGAATTAAAATGTGATTATTTCAATAATTTTGTATGTAAAATAATTTATAAAATGGTAGAATGGATATTTGAAAAAAACTGGTGCATCAATCTAATGTTTTCAGTCTGGGACAGTAACAGAAGGGAGGTTTTTGTCGAGTTTCTCAAAAATTCAGGAGAGGTATTTATTAAAATGAAACTATAGGGGATGTTTTTGTAATTTACCCTTATTATTATTATTATTGGCATTGTCTATCATCATGCCCATCTTGTTAGGTGGGAGATTGGTTTCTTAGACTGTTGTTGCACACATGCTCAACCTTAACCAACAAAAAAATAAGATTTTCATCATCATCATTATTATTATTATTGTCGATCATCATGGCCACCTTGTTAGGTGGGAGATTGGCTTCTGAGACTGCTGTACAATCAGAAGTGGGGACAGAGCTGGGTGCACATGAGACCCACTGGCCATAGCAGTGAAAGCTTGCAGTTCAGGTTTGATCCCACACCTCTTGTTTTGCAGTTCCACGGATTTAATCCATGGATCTACTAATCCAGCAAAAAAAACAATCATGCTCCAATAACAAATAAATATATCCTTGAATTTCAAATGCCAAAATATGTAAATCTTCATCTACTGAATGTTGAAAGATTAAATGACGAAAATGCATCCTTTTTATAAAGATGGGAAGCCTCCTGAAAATGAGAAAATGTGTTGAAAAAGAAGCCCTATTCCACTGTATCAAACCATTACAAGGACACGATGCAACAATACCAACTGGCACGTGTGGAATGAATGGCAATAACCCCATTCCACCCATGCTACATGATGATCTCTATGGAAATATATAATTATAAGATACGAGTCGATATTATTGTATCGACATTTTAAACAATGAAGTCATCAAGGTTCAAAATATCACAAATATATTGGTGCTTACAGAGTTACAGGTCAATTTTTGAACCCCCTACACAGAATTAGGGACAGGTTATTACTTTAAATAACATTAATAGTTGACTATTAACAGTAACCTAATGGATGTTAACTGAAACTAATGTTATTTAGTAGCCAAGCTATCTTTGAGTTATGAAACGTTGAAAATGGTAAAAGAAATTGGGAAATATGGTTTAAAAGTTAAAAGATACAAAATATCAATATGCATATACAATAATGATTAAAATATTGATATATTTTCTGATTATATTAAATTGGGCATTATT
Organism: Nelumbo nucifera; assembly: GCF_055504915.1. Taxonomy (NCBI): domain Eukaryota; kingdom Viridiplantae; phylum Streptophyta; class Magnoliopsida; order Proteales; family Nelumbonaceae; genus Nelumbo; species Nelumbo nucifera. The sequence goes on along the minus strand of NC_142655.1, from coordinate 22,668,691 downwards.
CTATAGATTTGTATTCAACATTTTAACTTCAATAGTTCAATTAAATTATAACCCTTTATTTATTCTTCTATCTCATTCCTGAATAAATTGTTATTTGTATCGACTTATTTATACATCTCCACCAAACAGGTTAAAGGTCTGTTTAGTTCACAGTTGGAACCAGAACTGGAATCCATTGAAATTGGAATCAGAATGGTCTATTTCTCCCGCCCGTCCGATTCAAGCAAGGGGAGGAAATGACCATTCCCTACTCCCACAAACCAAACAGACCCTAATATTTCCAATTCAAGTTTTCAACTTCTAGCCCCAAGTGACATGCTTGAAGACAAGATTCTTCACCATTATCCAATTACACTACCAATTTGTTGTAATGCTATGATCTAAACTTCAAGTCCTGAAGGATAAACCCTATTCAACATTCATCCAGAAAATCCAGCCAAGTAGCCAATTCCAAAGGCAGCAAGTTCAATGATTGCATTTATCCTAGATTCTTATCATTCTGGACTTGTGTGGTCAAATCAGCCAATACAGAGGGCAAGAACCAGATTAAAATTTGAGCCTAAAAAATACGCCAGAATTTGACAATCTGTTTTTCAATTGTTTTCCAGAAACAAAATCCATGGAGAATGTGGAAAGTGTACTGTTCTTACACAAGAAGCCCTTACAAGTTACAACACCTTAACGTGATACCTGCCCTGTAAGGCTAGAGAGGATCGGTATCAAAAGGCTAAAGTGGGGAAGGTGGTACAAGTGTCTTCCTCATGGAACAGATTTTGTTGGGAGATTATCAGAGCATGGCCTAATTTAATATTTTGCCATGCATATAGTTTTCTTATAGTTTTACAGAGAAAAAAAGGGGTCTAGATCTGTTGACGGAATCTGCACCATTTCACGGTAAACGTTTTGGAAGATAATGGAAGAATCATTTCATCATCCATATGAATATAATAAAAACGCAGTTATCATGAAGTTGAGAGCTACAAGAACCCTGGTCAGCTGTTGCAAGCAAAGATAATAAGAACCTTGGTTTTCAGGTGTTCTCAAAGTCAAAGAAGACAAACAAAGATTATTTATGGCTTCAAGCATTAAGACCTAGAACTCACTACAAATGAACTCTTGAAGCTACCATATTTGATCTAGCTACAGGGATCTAGAATCTTTAATCCAGGGTTTCAAGTGGCTATTCAAATAAACGAGTTGTTCAGATCCAAAGTCAGCACTGCCTCGACATTATAAACCTGCAATACTAGCTTTTCATTTCCCTTGCGCCGAGACCCATGAAGGATCCAATGTCCAATGGTCTGTAACCCCCTAAGACCTTACCCTGGGCGGCAGATTTTGATATGTCCATATTAGCAACCCCACAAAACTAAAAAAAAAAAGGCAAGGTACAAAGACAAAAGAGCTGAAAAGAAGAGAAAAATAAAATAAAAAGATACAGCTTCCTACACAACCAAGACAACGGTACTTCTATCACAGATGGACAATGTTCTTTTATTTTATCAATCTGCATCCATTTCTTCTAATGCAGCCTTGGCTGCTGCCTTGGCTTCCTCTAAGAGATCATCTGGAACCTGAAATTTCAAAAGCAAATAAATGAATACAAGAATAAAAGTATAAAACCAAAGATATGATTCTTGAACTTGGTTGCTAAAACCCACTGCATAGGTTTAAAGAAAAAGAAATTCCAACTCCACTTTGTTTAAACAAGTGACTAACTCAATATCCTTTTTTTTTCACTGAGTTGCACATTAAAAATGATAATTTGCATTTTTTTGTTACAATTGTTTGAATAGTTGAAGATCAAAATAAGCAGATCAACGCATAAAATTACTAATTGTTTATATTGCAACTCCATGGTGTAATCATATAAAAAGAGAAAACCTAGCATTCATTTGTCCCTCAAACCTAGTCAACCCCCCCCCCCCAGCTAAAAAAAAAAAAAGAAAAAGAAAAAATCCATCATGACTTGAGCATTCCCTGCTGCTTCATCATCACACTACCAAATCAAGGTTTGTGAGCTCCCATTTCACTTATTATTGCACCTATTATATATTTTAGGGCTGCAAAATGGCATCCGATTGTCCAAATTCGATCTGTTTATAAATGGATCAAGTATGGATAAACCCTTCCCAATCTAATAAAATCCGATTTGATTTAACAATCAATTTATAATATTTTGATCCATTTGCAGCCCTAATATATATTCAATGCTTTTGAATGATACCTATGACACCATTACATTTACTTTACAAAGACAGCGAGGTCTACCAGGATACAATTTTACCTTTTGATGTTGTCGATTTGACTCATCGCAGACCCAGCTCATCTCCAATTCGAAGGCTTTGTCCTTTGCCTCATCATGTACTCCATAAATGCTGCATACCAGATATGCAAACGAAAAAAGTGAAGGAATTTTATCAAACAAGTAAAATTGCAAATAAAATAAACATGGTCAAAGCAAATAGTTTCTCCAGTTCCAATTGGACTCGTCTCCATTTTTTAAGTGAAGGGAGTTCCTTAAGTTCTTTTGCAAGACAAAAGTTAAAAACTGCTACGTAGTAATTGGTAAAACTTAGAATAGGATGCAGTAAATGGCCATGAGAAACAGTGAGTCTTCCTGACGATTTTCAATCAAAACAGCTGATTCTGTGATAACTTCAAGGTTCAGTATATTAGATTAGCCTTTCAAATTTATTGGCACACAAGCATCAAATAAGCATAATGTTATTTCTATGAGTTTCAGTTGAGTCTGATGACAAAATAAGAAACCAATGGAATGGAAAGAATTCAAACTATAAAAGCTCTCACATGCACAGATGTAGGTGAGTGGGTGCAAGCATGTGTAAAAGCAATCCAGATCTGCAGCACTTGTTGTGCACTTGCATTGAGTCATTGACAGGTGTCCAATATGCACAGGTACTTGCAAGTGTAATGGAAGTTGGGACACCTGTCACAGACTCAAATGCAAGTGCATGGCAAGCTCACTGCAAACAAGTGCAGGACTCATATAAAAGTGTGTATGTGTTCACACACGCACAAGCATATGCATGTGTGCGTGAGCAAGAGAGATTTCTATTCTAGCCTAAAATAAAATTATTCTTCAACCTAGAGATAAGAAATACTTAGATTGTTTGACTATCTGAGTCAAATAGTTTCAGAACATGAATGATTTAAACAAATTAGAGTTACAATGTTTTTCATTTCAAAGTAGAGGGGGTGCCTTAGTAATACACAAACTATAGGGTAGGTCTTAGTAATTAGGTGGAACTATAGAGGGTGTCTTAGTAATGACCCTAAAATAAAATAAAAATTTGAAGCTTTGGACGATATATATCACAGTCACCCTCCAAACACCTTAGCCCCTCTTTTCTGGCATTGCATAATCCATTTACATCCCAGCCCTTTGAACTCCAGACCTCACCATGGTGTCTGCTAGATCATTTGCTAATCTCATAATCCATCATAATGAAGTTCTAGCCTATAATGTACTGGGAATCACCTTCAATTTCCAACCTATCAAGCTGAAACTTCTAGTTATTTCGAGTCCTTGCAGTAAGGAAAAATGTTGAGCACAAAGAAGCGCCCCCTCCCCCATGCTCACAGTCACCCTCCAAACACCTTAGCCCCTCTTTTCTGGCATTGCATAATCCATTTACATCCCAGCCCTTTGAACTCCAGACCTCACCAAGGTGTCTGCTAGATCATTTGCTAATCTCATAATCCATCATAATGAAGTTCTAGCCTATAATGTACTGGGAATCACCTTCAATTTCCAACCTATCAAGCTGAAACTTCTAGTTATTTTGAGTCCTTGCAGTAAGGAAAAATGTTGAGCACAAAGAAGCGCCCCCTCCCCCATGCTCAGGTCAGATTCTCATGTTTCCATCTATATGTATAAGTACAGAAATAAAATGGCAATATGGAGGGAAATCATAGGTAAAATAATGAAGGTGAGCATTAATTACTATATCAAGTCAAGCATAAACAATGATAACAGAAACCACTCACATCTTTGCAACTTCAATGACACCTTGCCTGCATGTCATTTCAGAAAGTTTCAACTTTTCGATCTCTCTGTCGACACCATCAACTAACCATATCAGCACAATTATTAAATGAACTAAGTCAGATCATATATAAATAAGACAATCAAACCCTACAAGAGGGATTATAATAATAAGAGATATGTTAAGAGGAGGAAAAGGTCAAAAGAATAAATCCCATTTTTGTTCAAGCACTAAACATATGTAATGTTGCTCTTACTCCTAATCTCATTGAAGGCCACAAAATAAGGAATTACTAAATTCTTAACGAGCCTTAAAACAGTCTGGCAATGACATACAATATGCAATGCACATGCTGAACACAATTACTCTAAACTAAGCTCACCAAAATTTTAATCAACTTGACCACTACAACCATCCAACATATGATTCAGACCATTCTCTATATTGGCTTTTATTTAATTATTAATTATTTTAACAGGCATTACAGGAAGTCCATTGTATGTATATGTACCATTTGCACCACTAAGCCATTGTTGAACAATTATTAGAGTTTGGCTAACAATATTAACTTAGATTCATTTAGAAAGATGTACTATAACTAATCCTTTTTCCAAAAAAAAAAAATGTACTATAACTAACTTACGTTTTAGCTGCTTGCCTCCCCTTTCCAATTGCAGCACCAAAGTACCTCTAGAACAATTTCACAATGTAAATTGGTAAATTAGAAGGGATCTTAGATACACAACTACATAATCCAAAATACATGTTTGTGCAAACAGATAAAAAATAACGAGGAAAGAAGTATACAGTAACAACTCAGCTTAGAAAAAGAAAAAGAGGAAGCAAAGAGAACTTCTTTTATGAGATTACATGAGAAAGAAAGGAGCATCATTTGTCTATGTATGCCTTTTTTTTGCTCCACGGGGCTACACAACGGGGTTAGCCCATCCCCCAAACATAGTGCAGGATTCGATTCCAAGCCTCTGCTACAACCAGCAGGAGGCCTTGCCAATCAATCACTTGGCACCTTGCATTTGACTATGTATGCCTTTTTATCATCAACCAGATTAACAGAAATTTTAACAGCATCAAATAAGGCAAGTAAAATAATCAAATGAGCACCGTTTGTCCAACAGCTATAAGTTTTAACTCACATAGGAAACACCAGAAGGCTCAATCATGTATAGTTGTGGTCCTTCTCTGTCATAGCCTCCAAGAATTACTCCACATCCAAAAGGTCTGCATAAATGTTGATTCTTTTCATCAAGAAAAAAACAAAATTGGCAATGTAAAGGGAGGAAAGGAATGAAAATGTATCATAATTGAAATGTAATTATCTATCGTTACAAACCTGAGCCACCAATAAAGTGTACATAAATGCACATAACTAGCAACACGTTCAGCAAGTTCTTTCACAGGTATGGAATCACCATAAACACTGCACAACAAAAAACATCATAATCTGTAAATGAACATTTGGAGAGATATTTAGAAAATTTAATAACTAAAAACCCAGATAGAAATGCAGAAAATCTAATACATACACACACACACACACACACACACACACACATATATATATATATATATATATATATATATATATGCTGATATTATCATTTAGAAAGTTCAACGTTCTTGTTGACCACAGAGATAAGGAGAAAAGACATACAGATAGCACAAGAAATGACAAAAAAAAAAACATTGTACAAATAAGCATTCGGCACATAAAATTGGTGGCTGAAGTAAATAATGGGGAAGTCAAATGGCCAACAATGGGCTACATAACTTTTTCTTTTATCAAATAGTTCCAGTATTTTTACAGCAGCAGTATTTGTATTATTTTCTATTTATTGGTTGTGGAGACTCGATGTTATGACTTATGAGTTCATTTAACTATTTAATTATTTTTTGATAAGTGCTAACTTTTGAATTAGTCAAGAAGCTTCATCATAACTGACTTAAAACTCATTCATAACAAAGAACTTTGTTGCTCATTTTTCCCCCCAAAATCAACAATAAAGGATAAAAAACAAAGCACCTGGCAGCAAACCAAACAGGACCTAAGCACCTTCTAAGGCAACAAGGCCCCTTCCCGTGCAACAAGACTTGCAATTCACAAGATATCTTAATATAATAATTTTTGAGAAATGGTAATTTTCATTGCCAAAGAAAATCTTAATGTAATAATATTATTACTATGGATGCATTTTATTACTTATAAGAATGTGCTGATGCATCCTATTACATATGCTCTCTTTTAGGATTTTAAAAGCATAAAGGATCCAAAGATTTTGAGATGAGAGAAAGAAACAAAACATGGATTAAATAGGCATCTGTTTTTTGTTTCAATTACGCTTTCACACATTAAATAGAATAGGGGCTCCACCTGTGTTCTTCTTTTCCTTTTGTTATTCTCTCTTCAATCTTTTATTAATATAAAATTAAAGCCTTCTTTAGTTGCTAATACTTTTTTATATGAAATTCTTCAATAAAATATGAACTATTTTAATGCCATGTTTCATATATTGAAATTAATAGATTCAAAATACTATTTTCTCATAGATATGATGATTTGTCATGGCTAGAGATAAAATTCAGTTTCATTTAGTAGAGAGTATTGCTATTTCTTTAATTTATATGCATGCTCTCAACAATCAACATTATGGCTAAAAGCCTAAAACCTCTGTTTCAGCAGAAGTTCCACTGAGCTTAATCATACTTAGACCAACTCAACAGTCAGACAGTCAGACCACTATAACCAGGAATCAGCAACAAAAACAGATTTTTAGGCTGTCAGGTTCTGAGAAATGTCGACTTGGACAAACCTACCTCATATATATGTTCTAGAACATGTTACATTAATGCTCTGAAAATCATAATTGTATCATAAATTGTAGAGAAAATTGAATCAAATCATATTATAAAACATAAAATTAGTTCTGCTTTTTACAAATTGGTCAGAAAATTATAAATAGATATACTTAAAATCTAAATATATAGTGAAAGCTATTTTTACCCTATTTTAATCCATATCTACTATGTGTACCTAAAACAATAGAATTTATCACTTCTACACTAGGAGCCACAGATGATATCAGCAAGTTCAACTTAAAAGTCAAATAATCCACATATAATGGTTGTTTAAACTATATATGACAGAAAATAAACTCAACATGGTTTCTAAAAGGTGATAAATACTTATATAAATCATTTTCTACAAAGGACTTTAGAACAAGTCTGGAACAAAGAAATGACAAAGTAGAGTTGATTTGAACCGTATAAATCATATAGATCATAGCATTAATTTAAGGTTTTTACAAAATATGATTCCAACATAAAATTCAAATCAAAGGCCTTGAGGTTCATTTCTCTTGATACAAATTATGAATTGTATCATAAGTTGTAATATTTTCACAACTATAGTTATAGCCTATAATATTTATTGTTTTGTTGATGAATTCCTATAATATTTATTGTTTTAAGCTAATTTTAATACAAAATAGATTTAAAAGATAATAGGAACTATTTTCTATTATTTAATTTTTCCTTCTTGGAATTTTTAATTGAAAAATTTGAACAACCAAACCAAACAGTCAAACCATTTAAACTACGACTTAGTGACAATCAGTTTTGGGTCGAGTCTAGGTCTAACAATGTTCACCAATTAGGCTGCAAACACTAGAGGACATTGCTCTATGTCCAAGTTATTCATCTACAACCAATATTTTTTTTCTGAGAAAAAGTTACCATATTACAAAGAAGGATTGTCTACTCATTTACGATCAAATCCTTTTGTGATAGACGTGTCTCAATGCCTCCAATATGCCACATAGGAATAGGATAGCTTCAAATTAGGCCCAAGTTGCTGCTCTAACTCAATTCAGTTCTTGTCAAAAAATTTGAATGGGCATTGCGAAAGGACCTAGACCCGATGTTGTGTAAATTTTTTTCTTTGAGAAAAGGTAAATTCTCAAAGTTGGGCACCCAACTTGCACCCCCCTAAATAGGGTGTATATCTATATTAGAGTGTAAATTATTCCATGTCTTGGCTAAGGTGTAGAACCATTTTTATTGGTGCCTTTTTAAACATTATTATATCTGGAAAGGAATGAATTATGTAATATGCCAAGCATCCCTGTGCATGGGATAGCAAGTAGTCACCTCCTTTCTCTTCATATTATAATTGAGCCCAATATAATTGATCTGTTATTGAGTCATCATGACCAAACGGGCTCAAATATATTGTTAATATGCTTTGATGTTCATCCCTAAACACCCTACCTATTCTTGAGGGTCCTGGTAGGGGTGTCAATGGACCGGCTTTGGATTGGATGGGGTCCAATCCAAAATCAATTTGAACGGATTGGATGGACCAACAAGACATATTGAAGTGGACCAGTCCAGACTTAATGGTCCAAATTATTTATTGGATTGGATTGGACCTAGTCCATCTGTAATGAATTTATATTGGATTGGATTGGATTGATAGAAGATAAGAATATAGGTGTCAATGGACCTGGATTAAAACCAATCTAAATTAAAAGAAATTTGAACAGATTGGACAGTCAAGATATTGAATTGGACCGATCCAAAATGGTCCAAAATATTCATTGGATTGGATTGGATTGGACCTGGTACATTTGTAATGGACTCACATTGGACTGGATCGGATTGGACCAAATCCAGTCCAATTGACACCCCTAGGTCCTGGATTCATCATACTATACCCATCAAAGCTCAAATTTACTTGATTAGCACTTGATGGATTGTGTTGTACTTGGGTCCAGTTGAAGAAGCAGACAACTCATTGCCATCCTCCAAGGATATCATCCATTGAAAACAGACCAAAATTATACAAGGTTTTTATTCAATACATGACTTTCACTGCAATATTTTCAATGATTGCTTCCTTGCTACATTGCGTTCCCATTGAAAATCCTCTCATTTCTTTCTTCCCTTATTGTCCATACCACCACTGTCCTTGCACATCCTCATAAGACTTTCACTCTCCTCCTTGGCAACATGAAAAAGCTTGATTTAAATAAACTTACACATTAATGGATAGGGTTATCTCCAACCCAGTAGAAAAAATAACCATTCCAAAAGATTGTAAAGAAACTTACCAATTCATGAATAAACTCTCATTTCTTTCCCTCTTCATGAATTTACCAATTCGATGGTTATTATTGATAGGTTGATAATGTTAGTAATGTATAGTTTTATCTATGGAAAAAGATTGTAAAGAAACTTCCAGGCTTTACACCATAAGAAAATTTTATACCTGTTATATCCTTAAACAAGTTTTCTTATTCCACTTTTCCCTATTAATCCGAATTTTGGGCTTCTTTCTTTTTCAGAGAGATTTTTGTTCAATCAACTCCATGAGTGATAATTGGCCGTCAATCAACTAGTAAGTCTTGGTACAAAGCAGTTAATAGAAATACATTGAGTGAGTGATGCAGATCTAAAAAAATATGCAGAAAGATGTCAACTTATGAATTCATTTTGGGGCTGAAACTTTTTATCAATTAAACCGGTTGTTAATTAAAACAACAATAAGATATAGAGTCTCCAACCTGATATTACAGTGTATGCATCTGTTTCCATCTATTGATTGTAAAGTAAGAAGATTTTTATTGAGAAATGCACTAAACAAAGCAATTCACCCAGGAAACAACTAACACCGAAACATAGATTTTTTTTTTTTTGTGAAAACAATCATCAAAACAATTTGGAACTGATGTGGAAAATGATCCATAGAGACATGGAATTGTATCTATTCAGAAAAAGATCCTAATGCACCAGGGATAGAGTAAGTTGATACAAGCTAGAATTAACCCTGTTCCAGCCCTCAAATAAATTGTGATCCCATATTACAAAGAAGTTGTAATCAGAGAGAGAGAAATATAGAAAGAAGGGAAAGAGTAGAGAGAGAGAGAGAGAACAAGAAACCCCAAGGTACCACTCCAAGAGACTTAGAATCACTCTAGAGTTTTAGGGAATCACTCCATACAATTACAGCAAGCTTGCAAAAGAGCTCTAAGAAACCTACACTGGCTTCAAAATGAAGAGAATACATCTATTTATAGAGTGACTTTTGTGGCCGAGAATATGTTCATCATAATTACCAAAATGACACTGCCTATCTTGTGCATCAAGAAACTCAATAGCTTTCCACCTAGTAATGCAATGGAACTGAAAATTAAAAGAAAAATCTTACTAAACCAAGATCAAATCACAAGCTGAATGGATCCCCCCCCCGGATGGTGTGGTAAAATTGAATTTAGATGGTAGCTGCCAAGGTAACCCAGGGCCATCGGGAATAGGTGGGATTCTGAGAGACAAAGACAGCAATATGTTGTCTCTATTTTCAGGACCAGTGGGTGAAAGGTGAGTGAAAGGTGAGTGAAAGGTGATTCAGTAAGGGCAGAGCTACTAGCAGCGGTACAAGGTATACAGATGGCTAGTCAAATTGGAGTGACCAATCTGCTAGTAGAAGGGGATTCCAAGGTAGTAGTAGGCTGGCTAATCAGCCCAGAAACAGCCTGTTGGGGCTACAGGGATCTGTTAAAGAAAGTTAAATGGATGACAAGGAATATGACTGTCAAGTTTCAGTGGGTCAGAAGATCAGCAAATGCAATGGCTGATTCTTTGGCCAAGCAAGGGGTGTCAAGGGGAGATCTATTTTGGGCTACTTTGTAATCATGTCTCAGGCCTGGGCAGTTTTGGTGTTTCAGTCCTAGGGGGGTAACACCTCGTGCCTCCTCCTAGGCTGATTGTATTATTGATATTTGATTTAATAAAACTACTTTCATTCATAAAAAAAAAAAAAAAAGAAAAATCTTACTAAATTAGAAGAACAAGATATCATGGGCCAGGCCGACATAGAACTGGTCCAATGACAAAAATACCCCTAGTGTCCAAAAATACAGAAATACATAAAATTTCAGAAAGTTCCAATTTTGACTCTTCAGTTCCTGCATCAAATCCAAGGTGTGGCAAAGAGAATGAGAAAATTCATGAAGAAAGATAACCACAGAGTAGAAATAGAAAATGATGCCATGTGAAAATTAAAAAAGAAAATGGGGAGCCGGGGGGATGAAATAACAAGTTATAAAACAGAAGTGGAGAAAGAGCATAAATATCCAAAAAAAAAGTGTTGAATTAATTGTAGAAAATCAAAATGAAAAGGAAAACTAAGTAGAAAAAAGGAACTGAAAAAAAAACAAGGAATGACACTGAAAAAGAAATAAGCAAAAAAAAAACTAATGGGATATCACAAAAAGAATATTAGCAACTCAAACATAGCATTTAACTAGCAAATTTCTTCCCATTTCTCAAGGATATTTTGAGCCTCACTTCTCATTTGTTCTTTTCATTCACTTCACTGCCTGTTTGAGCTCCATACTTTAGTTAGCCTTTATAAACAAGTGAAACATATGCATGTAAATTATAAATATATTTATGTATTTATATAGTTGCAAAAACAATCCACACAAACAAGCACAAAGAATTTTGACCATATCTATGGTTTGATATGTCTAAAAAGTCATATTTCATGACGCTACCTCTCATAGTTAGTTGCCTCAGCTTTGGCTCGTGCAACAATTTGCCTCCCATCTGCTGCTAAGCCAGCCACAGCCTGTAAGAGTACAGAGAAAAGTCAGATACATTTAACCTAATATGCAAATAGGCAATATTACAACAATAAATTCCTCTTTCATTAAAAATTCTTCATAATTTGCTTGATAGTTAATCTCAGTTCGGAGCTTAGGGGTCGTTTGATTGCACTTTTTAGAGGTCTGAATCTGAAAATGCTACTTTTCAGACCTCACCCCTTGTTTGGTTTTACCTCTTAAAATTGGTCTGAATCTTATTTTCAGATCTGAAAATAATAGACCTTGGGCCGGCTCTTAACGCGCTCAGACGCATTTCAGTATTTTGGAAATGACACGAGTTACCCCTGATAACCCCAAACCCAGAAAACCTAAACATTCGACCTCTCTCTCTCTCTCCACCCTGTCTTCCCGCCACCACCGCTGTAAGTTGCAGTGGCGGCTCTCTCTCTCTCTCTCTTGTCTTCCTGCCATCGCCGCTGCAACATGCAGCAGCGGTGGTTCAGTGAATAATAATAATATTTTTATTAATTATTAATTATTTTAATGCTTTTATAGTCATTAATTATTTTTCTAATTTTAATTGTTTCATTTATTAATTAGTAATTATTAATTTTTTATTTTTTATTTGTATTGTTTCAATATTATTTTGAGGTTGAAAATTATTTTTTATGAGATAATGCAAATTGAATTCAACATTTCCAAATAGTATGTTTTAGGGGTAAAATAGTAAAATCAGTAAATTTCAGATGGTAAAGGGTTGATCCAACACAAACAAACTTATGGATTCAGATCCTCTAAAAAGTAGAAAAGCATCTATGCCTCTTTTCAGATTTCAGACACTTTTAATATCTTTTTAACTTTTCAGATCTGAATTTTCAGATTTATCAAATGCCACCTTAATATTAATAACACAAAGACACATTACCAAGTTATAGATTAAACTCTAAGCCATGCCTAGGCTAAAACTAATGCAGGGAAGAAGGCATTCACAGCCATTCTACTACAATTATTAATGTTTCAGACCTGATAAGAGGGTTAGGTTAAGCTTTCCTACATGACACTGCCTATTTCTGCAGATTACCACATGAAATGATCCTGTCGCCATGGTTTACAAAAAAATTGATTACCTCTAAATATTTCGATGATAATTCAAATTTTTTGATATACCAATGTAAATCACTTTACCAAGTAAAAATATTCCAAATTACAACAAAATCTTGAGGAAATGTGACCATCATCATCATATCTAATTCTTGTCCTAACTATATGGGGTTGGCAACATCCTGCTTTGCCATTCCGTTCTGTTCCTTAAGAAATGTCACCAATTTTTCTAAAATCAGCTGAAAAAATTTCTGAGACATGGAAAATGCTTAAGCCATTCTGCACAAAATTAAAACAAAGGTATTTGGAGTTGATTCTACACATTGGAATGAACAACTCTAACTAATAATGGGAAATTATCTAAAGCCCACCAATCAAAAAAAAAAAAATCTAAAACTTCCTCTGATTTTAGTAACAATGGCTTAAACCACAACTTTTAGATACCTAAAAGACTACCCTGTTATAAGGTTATGAGTCACAAAACTTCCTTTCCATTAAATCTCTGTCGGGTCTCATAACAAAAGTAGCACATTTGACTAAGAAATGGTTTCTAAATGACAAAAAATGACCCTGAATTGGCATCATCTCATATAACTTTTCAATGTGATAGTGATACATGTTAACCAACTCAATAACCTTCTACCATCCACACACACACCCACCAAGAAGAAGTTCTACAACTAGGATGCTATCCTGGCAACATCCAAATCTCAGATTTTAACAACATCAACAGTAATAATAAAGTCAGCTATCTATAGAAGGTTTCACAATCTTTCTTCTGCCATCTTATAACAATAGCAAGAGGGTAACGAAAGAAACTCTCTGCTTTCTTATGACTGCATCAAGTCCCTCCCCTACATATTTCTAAAGGATAAAAATAGCAGACTGAACTTCCAATGGTTGCAATGGAAAGAAAGCTTGAAGAAAGGTGTAATTGGAGGAGAGATGTGGGATGAAAATGGTGATGGACAGGAGGAAGTGTTTGAAGGGGAAGATTAGGGTCCTGGTTTCGCTAGGTTCTGTATGCTTGCCCACAATGCAGGTGGGCAAATGTGGAAGTTGGTTGAGGGTCTAGTCCTGGAGTTGTTTGCTCTCTATATTGCTAGAGTTATGTAGTATGCTGTCTTTTTGTAATAATTTGTATCAGTTTGTTTTTCCTTCTCTCGGGTGATAAGTTATCACCACTTTCTTGTATTCTCTTTTTATTTTAATGAAATTATTAGTTACTTTTCAAACAAAAAAAAAATTGATAGGAAAATATTACCAAACTAACAATAGCATTTCCATAGAACTGTCAAATACCTGACAACTATCTTCAAAATAAGCATAGAACATATTCCTATGATGTAGGCAGCATTTAATATTCTTGTATTTTCCAATAAACAAATATTCGTACAAATAATACCACAAAGATGGCTCGATGGTGGCTTTTTTTTTCTTAAATTTATCTGAAAAAGAAGTAGTTGCTTGCAGTCTCATGTAGCACTTATGGAGGCCTTGGTTATTTTCTATAGATAATAAAGCATCACAGTGAAAAGAAACTAGGCATGATGGACCTTCATCAAAAGAGGAAAGAGCCTAGAAAACAGCAAAAGGTCAAAAATTAGTGAGATATTATCACAAGAGAAGACTACAGTATAACCACATTTGGCATAAGAGAAGACTACGGCCTATGACAACAATTGGGCAGCTTCAAATAAGAGGGGGAAGCACAAATTAAACTTTGATGGTTGTAGTCTCAGCAACCCTGGACCATCAGGCACGAGGGTTTAATCAGAGACCATGATGGTATGGTATCATCAAGTTGCTGGAGCCCTTAAGGGGTAGGGAACTCTCTAAGTGCGGAGATTAATTCACTCACTCAAGGACTGAAACTGGCATATTCTCTAAGATGTGCTAATCTGATTGTGGAAGGGGACTGCAAAGTAGTCATTAGTTGGCTGGAGAAAGAAGTAGAAGGCCCTTGGCTGTTAAGGCAGAAAATAAGAAAAGCTGAAAGTTTGGCATCTAACCTGAATTGCTAATTCAGAATTCAGATGGATACCTAGATCAGCTAATGCATTGATGAGCTTGCAAGAATGGGGATTAACAAGGATAGCCTTGTGCTGGTCCAGTTGCTGATCTCCTTGTACTGTCTTCTCTATATCAATATTTGAAATAAGAGAAGTTTTCTTAATTAACATAACTGCTTGGTTACCAATCAAAATAAGGGAGACTGATATTCTCTGCTATAACTGCCTCCTCCATGGTAAATGATAAAGATAACAATGAACAACATTACTCTCCAAAGCTCTTGGACAGGTAGGATAATAAGCAACAAACCAGGCCCTGGCTGATGTACTAGCAAAACAAGGAGTGGGAAGAAACCAACTATTTTGGGCTCAGCTGTAACATTGATTAAGAGTTTGAGGAGAGTTAAGAGGGTTTACCTCTCCTCCTTTGTATGCACTTTGTGTATTCTGTTTTAAAATTCTTAATGAAATATGCAGTTATTGATCAAAAAAACAAACCAGGCCATGGCTGGTTTGTCGACACTAGTCTCCCATGGCTAATGAAGTTACTCTTTAAAGTTGCACAGTTATAGATCTTCACCAGGCACTGGCCACCCCCATTTACTCTTATTGCCTTCCATCTTTGCCAAGTTATATGCCATTTGCGGGAAGTTCTCCCCTGAAACTGACTACCAACTTCCACAGGTTTCTCCATTGCTTCTACATTTGACATTTCCCCTTCAAATCTACCCCACCTGACATCCTTGTAAAACCTCTTACAAGTATCATTCCTCATCCTTCAGTTTCTAAGATAAACACATTGACTCTTATTCTGAAACAACACAGACCTTTTAATGACCATGATATGAGCCATTCAAAGGCCTACTCTAAGGGTCAATTGTCAATGGATACCTCATCTGTTAGTGTGTAGTGATGCAAAACCAAAAGTTGAGGAGAGCAGAGTCAAATCCATTCCTTCCTCTGTATGGAATGGAACAAAATGTGCTGTATGTTGACCGGAAATCAGCCACCAAAGGTATATAAACTCAACTCAATTTCGTGGGCTTGCAAATATCTACCACCAAGCCCAAAGCCAGTAAATTGTTGAATTGATCCAAAGACTCACAACATTGAGCCTATTCCAGCAAACCCAATAACTTGGTTTCCAATGGAGCAAGACGGCTTCTGGACCTCTATCATCAGAAGCATATATGGAAGGAACAGTAACGGATGGGCCAGCAACTTGGTGACAACTAGATTCCCTTCGGCCAATCTGTGGAAAGGTATCATGCAAGCCTTCTTTTTTCCTGTTAGCAAAACCTGGTAACACTAACCTCATTAGAATTTGGACAGATATCTGGTGGGGTTCTCAACCTCTGTGTGTCATCTCTAGAGGTGCTTATGGTCTCTCCATTAAATTCAACTTCTGTAGATCCCTTTCAGATCATGAGTCTCGGACTTTCAGGAAATATCCTCCCTTCTCCTTTCTTTAAATGAGGTATTTCTCTTCTGTCATCTCCCAGATAATTGTTTTTGGTTCTTAACCTCCAATGGCTCATTTCACCAAATCTTTCTTCAACCACCTTACTGCTGGCTCCCAACCCATGCCTTCTAGGTTAAAAGAATTTAGCCTCCAGCGGTTCCATCTAAAGTGTCATTCTTTCTTTGGGAAGCTGCTAGGGAGAACATTAACACCTGTGAAGATTCAAAGGAGAAAAGCATCTCTTATCTGTCGCCTCAATTGTGTAATGTACATGAAGGGGACTCTAAGTTGGGGGCGGATTGGTTGAAGAACCTGGAAACAGTAATTTGGGATTACAGGGAGGACAAAAGAGGTTTAAATGGCTCATCAGCAATATGAATATAAGAGTTCAGTGGGGAAGAAGATCAGCTAATGGGTTCGCAGATACTTTGGCTAAACAAGGGGTTTCCAGGGATCATTTGTTTTGGGCTTAGTTGCAATCTTGTTTTCTTGTTTTGTTGTTGTTGTTGTTGTTGTTCAGTGGGTAAAGTTCTATTCTCTTCTACTAAGTTTCCTTTTTAACTATCAAAAAAACAGCAAGTCTATTGGCTATCTCCTCATTAACCGTGTGGTGGCACATAGTTTATGGCAGTTCTTCCTTCATCTTCTACTGGGTCCCACCCAACAATATCTCTACTTTCATCAATCAGTGGCCTTCTTGTAAGTTGGGCTCCAGAGGTAGAAGTAGAACCTTTTCGAGGACTTTAATCCATGTTGTTATGTTGTGTATCTGGGAGGAATGCAACAGAAAAATTTTTTAGAATAAGTTTACTATGATTGAAGGTCTTAAGAGGGAAAGTTTTATCCTGCATCTTCTCTTGGATGCTTTCTAGCAATCAGTTTAAAGGCCTCAACTATGGTGACCTAGACAGGAACTTGATAGAAATTCGGCATCTGCTTATGTTGAATACCAATCCAGCCCAGCTCTCATTCCCAAGCTGGATTCCGATTACATTTTGATGTTTGATGGCATCTGCGCAT
This sequence comes from Nelumbo nucifera, assembly GCF_055504915.1. NCBI lineage: Eukaryota > Viridiplantae > Streptophyta > Magnoliopsida > Proteales > Nelumbonaceae > Nelumbo > Nelumbo nucifera. The sequence goes on along the minus strand of NC_142655.1, from coordinate 22,651,464 downwards.
CAATGTCAGGTCATCCAATTTCGGCCAGTATAGGAGGCCTTATTCATAAGAGGGCTGATACCATTATTTGGGCTTTTAGTGCACCAGCTGCCTCTGCTGATGCATCTAAAGCTTAGGTTAGGGATCTTCTGACTGGCTTGAGAATAGCTAAATCAATCCAAGTCAGATCTCTTGTTGTTAAAGGGGACTCTGGAAATGCTATTGGCTGGGTAGTTCATAATGAGAAGGGCCATTGGAGACTGGCCTATCTTCTTAATGAGATCTGAGACTTGACTTCCTCCTCGTTTTGGTTTTTTAGATGGATACCAAGGAAGCTAAATTCCAATGCTGATTTTTTGGCTAAGTTAGGGGTGGATGGGGCTTTTTTTGTATAGTGTAACTCAATGTCTATATAATTCTAGGTGTTTTCTGGATTTGCTTTGTCCTCTGCTTGTGCATCCCCCCCCCATTGATTTTTTAATGAAAGTTACAAGTTACCTTTTCTCAAAAAAAAAAAAAAGAAATATAATTGCGATAAAAAAGTTTTGATGGTATCCTCAACATTTGCTGATATTTTGTGAATTTTCAAGACTAAGAAGGTTTGTCCATATCTCAAGGACATATGGACTCTCATCACAAGGGGAAGAACACTAACAAGTAAGATTGCAACTTCCAATGGTAAGTTCAGTGAACTAATTTATCATTTCTATGCTAACTGTACCTTAATGAGACAAAAGGAGCATAAGCAGCATTTCCAGTGTCAAGTTGCAAGACATGGTGGCAAAAAAAACAGGAAAACCATATGCCAATATTATGAAACAGAGTTTAGATCAGCAGTCTTATTTTTCATAAGAATGGTTGGTTCCAGAATCAGAGAAAAATGGTAACAGCAGAAACCCATAAAACAATGTTAACAATGACACCATTAACTGGAACCTAGAAAAGTTCATAATGCATCAATAAAGATGAAATAAAAGAAAAACTAAAAGAGCAGACAAGAAATCCCGAAATCACGAAGGACTAAAGAGGACATAATGACAAAATAAAAACAAAGAAAACACAAGAAAAAAATACCATGCCAGAATGACGATGAACTGAATGAATTCTTCGATTTGAGCCCGGTAACATCATCTTCGACGTTATGAGCTTCTCCACACCCTAAACCCCATCGCACACCAACATCAGCAGTTTCACCCACCCAGAAGGATACAGCAAAAGAAAAGAAAACGAAAAAGCGCAAAAGGGAACAGAAATTAGAAGATCCCAAGCCCAAGAAACCTTACCATAACGATCCCATCTTTGCATTTGATGCCGATAACAGTCCTATAACAGGTTCAGACCGTAAGCAAACAAAAAAAAAATAGATTTGAGAAAACCAAGTTGAATAAAGGGCAGGGAAGGAAGATGGTACCCGCTGTTATCGACGGCTTTGGCTGCGTATTCAATCTGAAAAACCCGGCCATCCGGCGAGAAGGTGGTGACTGAAAGATCATAACCAGTTCCAATGCTGCTCATTTTTCTCTTCTGTTTTCAAACTTCTCTTCTCTGCAGCTTTGTTCTACTTCTTTCTCGGGTTTAATTCGCCGAGCTGAACGTTTTTCTTGAATCTCAAGAAAGCCAGAGTGCCGAGGGCTACGCAGTTGGACCTTAAAAGGCGAAAAAACTCGGGTCCAACTCGACCGAGTTAGGTTGCACTCGGATCGACTCAAATTCCTCCACGTAATGGTGATTGATCCATTGGCCGGGCTTTACTACTTAGATCCGAGCCCGAGTCCGGCCTTAATATAAAGCCCGAATTGTACATAAATATATTTCTACCCAAAATACAATTAAAGTAGTTATATAAGTATTTAAATACTTTTAAATTCCTCCAAAATTATAAAAGTATTTAAATAAAATACAATCATTGAGTTCAATATCAATATTGTTCTAAAAATAAAACACTATCATTAAATCATATGTAGTTATATAAGTTATTGCATGAAACCTATTACTAATATATATTTTTATTTATTTATAATATTATTGCATCGGGCTTATTTAAAAAGTCCATGCCCAGCAAAAAAAAAAATAGGCGGGCCTAATACTTATAGACCAAACTTGAGCCCCACATCCTAAAAATATGCTTGGGCCCAATAAAAAATAATTAGATGTAATACTTACAACCGAAGCCTAGCCCATGGGCCTCAAAATATCCTTGAGCTTTATAAAATACGAGTTGGGTTAAGCAAGTCCACTAAGCTACCCGGCCCATGAACAAGTTTATTTAGTGAATATTAAACGGGAGTGATCTGTGTTAGAGAATAAGTACTCATTCAAACAAATATTTACTAAATAAATGTTTTGTTTTTTAAGTATTTATTTGAATAAGTATTCACTAGTGTTTGGGAGGTCTTTTGTCAAATCACTTGTATTTATTTCAAGTACTTATTTGTGTTGTAGTGTTTGATGAGTTGTTTATCCCATAAGTATTTATATTTTCAGAAATGACAATTGTAGTTATAACTTAGCATATGCATTTTTTTTCGTATTCGGTGCTATGCACCATTGATAACTTCCCCCTGACCCCTTTTTCCTTAAAGTGCTAGTTGTGGGATTTGATTTCACATCAACAATTCAAAACCCACTATTATAGTAGATGTTGTTGGGGCCACAAGGGAAGATAGAAAGAGATTGAAGAAATAATGAAAAACAAAGCAAAATATGGAGTTAAACAACGAGATTTCACAAACCTAATAACCTCACTACGCGTTCTATGAGGGAACGAGTTATCGATTGAAGGTTATTAAGAAGTTTTTCTCTATGATGAGAAGGGAAGTTCAGGCGGTTGGATAGAGCCGATGGCAGGAGAGAGTGTGGAAGGAGACCAAGGAGATTGGAGGAAGTCATTGGTCAAGAATGTCCATAGTAGGAAGGGCTTGTTTGCAAAAATTCTTTTGGATAAGCCAATGAATGTCTCTGGTGTCATGGATCAACTCAGGAATATGTGGTGGTGGATCAAGGGTGAAATGATGTTGGAAAGGACAAGTAGTGACATACTTTGGATCTCCTGAAGGCTTTCTGCTGGAACTATCAAGGGGTGGGTTCCCCCTTCATGGTTCGTGAAGTGAAAGATGATAATCCTGCATTTTGGTGCCTTAAGGGCATCAATTCAAGGGTATTTTCGGCATTAGAAAAGTCAAACTGTGTCATTTTCCCAGTTAATTTTAATGTTGTGGCCTCTAAGGGTCTTTGCGCAAATTTTGGAGAAAACTATAAAGTTTTCATGGCTTAAATGTAGATTTTGGGAAGTTGGTGTGAAGTCCAGCTGAAAGGGGGTGTTTTTGTAAAAAATTGAAAGCAGGAGGGCACCTCTTAGCTGCTAAACCCAATTTAGCGCTCATCTTACTGTATTAGCATGCTCTCCACGCCTTAGCAGACCCTAGGGCGCATTTTAACCCATTATTTTCACTCTTAACAAACCCTAACCACCCCTAACTGCTAAATCCTCACATTCCATCCCTTTTAATCTCCACCATCCATTATAGGGCACTCTCTTTTTAGCATTCTAACCCTAGGAGCCACCTAACTTTTAGTCTTCACCATTGAGTCTTTAGCCATTAAATCTCAGCCTTACATAATATTGGGTGCCTTCCCCTTTTCTTCTTAGCCTTAGGATCACCCTAGAACCATCCTAACCCTTCATTCTAAACCCTAGGGCACCCATATTTTTGCTGAAACTCAACTTCCACCCTTCTTTCTCTCTAATTCCAATTATATCCACCATTCTCTGTAAAAAGGACCCCTGGAGAAGGGGTTGGTCAATTCACCTAGGTAAGAATGAAGGATGATCTTGAGAAATTCAAGGGTAGAGGAAGAGGAGGACACCTAGGCAAGAGGAGGGGTTCCTCCTTGCAGTTCGCCAACACCACTACTGCCACCTCTGCAATCGGATCCCAACTAGCCTCTTTAGTTTTAGTTTTAATTTTTGTTCTTGCATTTCCAATTCCATTTCTTTCTTTCTTTAATTTATTTTCATTCCGTTTGATCTTCGTTTTCTTTTCTGCAGATATGGAATTCGGCCAGGTAAGACGGAAGGCCTAGCTCAAGAAGTTCAAGGGTCGAAGGAGAGATCCGGAGACTGCTACCTCTGATCGGATTCTCAAACATTTTTATTTTGTTCCTGTTATTTATTTGTCTTTGTTATTTATTTATTCTTATGTAGTTGTTATTCTCAGTACTGTTCAAATGTGGTTTTAATGAATTCCATTTTTAATTAATTAATTTTTTATTTCTACAACTCCCACTTGCGTTCTCTTCTCCCAGATCTAAGTACATAATTATTTTTCCTTCACTTCCCTGTGGATACGACCCATTCTCATCACTTTATTGCGTTAGTAGTTGTTTGAGAATCAGAATAAAATTATAAATGTTTAAAGTGGTGTTCCAAAGTATTTAACGACACGCTTCCGGACACACCAAAAGACACCCTAAGGAAAATAAAATCAAATGTGGTTTTCTTTAGTAAAACAAAGAGTAGTTTAACCAACTGTAAGAGAAAGTTCAGGTGTCTGTGGGAGTGGAACTACTGGAGAGTAGATTTCGTGGGTTTATCTGGAGGCCTAGCTTTTTTTGGGGGGAAAGAGTTAATCCTTCAAGTTCTTACAACAGATAAAAATTTAATCCACACAAAAATTGAGAATTTAAATGGTGATAACTCCTGGTGGTGTACCTTTGTATGCGGAGGACTTAAGAGAAGTAGAAGAATATCCTTTATGGAGAAGCTAAACCAGCTAGCCACTATTTCAATGGGGGCTTGGTGCTGTGCTGGAGATTTTAACATGACTTTAAACTTAAAAGATAAAGTGGGGGCAAAGAGGTGAAAATTAGACAAATAAGAAAATAAATATGGGTTTTCTAAGGGGTGGGAATTGGAAGAAATCCCTAGCTCTAGACCTAAGTATACTTGGACAAATAGAAGAGACCAAATAAATCATATTAAGGTCAAATCATCTGCCTATTTGCCCTGATACAATCCTCATAAATTTCAAAATTAGGAAGCCATTCAGATTCGAAGAAATGTAGCTCTCCCACTCAGAGTGTGTTGACTTAATCAAGGACGCTTGGAATGAATAATCATAATCCTCCTCTTTATACATTTTCTAGAAAGTTTGAGAGGTTAAAAAGAATTTTAAAAAAGTGGAATAGGAAGGATTTTGGTAAAGTTCAAGAGTGAATTGAGAAGCTAAAGCTTGAGCTAGAAACAAAATTAAGGAAATAATGGTCAAGTTACAATAAAAAAAGGGTGGAAGAGATTGAGGTAGATCTAGATGGTTGGCTTAAAAGAGAAGAGATTTTGTAGGCTAAAAAATCTAGGGTAAATTGGATAAACTATGGGGATAGGAACACTAATTTTTTCGTAACTCTGCCCTTAGAAGGAATTGGATAAAAGAGACCAAGCATCCTAGTAAATCAGGAGCAAATAAATTGGATAAATTGGACCAGACATCTAGGGTAAATTGGATAAACTATGGGGATAGGAACACTAATCTAGGGTAAATTGGATAAAAGAGAAGAGATTCTATATGGAGCGTCAGGAGCAAATAAAAGACATCCTAGTAAATCATTTTAATAGTATCTTCTCTACCTCCCCCTCAAATATTCCCTTGGCCCTAGAAGGAATTGAATGCCAAATAAATGAGGAGCTGCAAAGACAGGCTACAAAGTCGGAAATCAAGGTGGCACTTTTTCAAATGGCTCCAAGGAAAGCACCCGACCCTGATGGCTTTCATAATCTGGTTTTTTCAAAAATTATGGAAGGTCACTAAAGAGGATATATGTAGTGAGAGAGGTGTCTTTATTTTGTAATGAAGGGAGTCCAAAGGCAAAGAACCCTGAAGATGCCTCCCATTTTAAGCTAATTAGATTGTGCAATACAATTTATAAAATAATAGCTAAAATTTTGGCCAACGGACTAAAACCAAATTTGGAATGACAAATTTCAAAAAATCAAAGTGCCTTTCTACCAGATAAAGCTATCTCAGACGATATTTTAATAGCCTACGAATTAATGCACTTCATGTCTAACACCAAAGCCAAGAATGACTTCATGGTAGTCAAATTAGATATGGGTAGGGCCTATGCCAAGGTGGAATGGGATTTTCTAAAATCCACTTTGGAAAAGGTAGGCTTTGGGGATAACTGGGTTTCTTAGGTTATGACTTGTGTGTCAATTGTTTCTTATCAAATTCTAGTGAATGGCTCCCCCTAAAAAAATATTTCCTTAGAGGGGTTTGAGGCAGGGTTATCCCTTATCACCCTATTTTCTTCTTTGCTCTGATGTCTTTTCAGCTATTTTGAATCAAAAAGTGGTAGAAAAGAATTCTTAGGAATTAAAATTTGTAGAGGAGCTCCAACCATCTCTCACTTATTTTTTGCAGATGACAACTATTTTTTCTCTAAAACTGATCTTAAAGGGGCAAACTCTCTACTAGATACCATCTCACTCTATGAAAGAGCTTCAAGTCAACAGGTGAACTACAAAAAATCTAATGTTTTTTAGTAAGAATTTGCACCCAAGATTTAAAAAAATTGCTTGCATATTAAAAAAGTGGAAAGCCCTTCCATTTACCTAGGAGCTCACTCTTTTTCTAGAATGAAGAAATCTCAAACTTTTGAATACTTAGTTGAGAGAGTTTCAAACAAATCAACTTACTCCTTACTGCAAGAGTTGGAGGGGTTCCTTATTATCTCAAGCAAGTAAAGAGATGCTTATCAAATCAGCCCTCAGAGCAATACCGGTTTACTCCTTACTGCATGTCATGTTTCTTGCTCCCTAGGGAAATTTGCAATTCCATGGCTAAGAGTCAAAAAACCTTCTGGTGGGGGATAGTGAGGATAGGAAAAAAGTAAGATGGATTAATTGGGACCAAATAAATGAAAATAAATAGAATGGAGGCTTGGGTTTTAGAGACCCTCATGCTTTCAATCTGGCCCTTCTATCCAAGTTGGCATGGAGGCTTTGCTCTAATACCTCTAATCTTTGGGCTAGGATCCTAAAAGCAAAATACTACTAGAACTCCCACTTACTCTAAACATCCCTAAAAATCAAACATTATTGGGGTTGGAGAAGCATCCTGATAGGAAGAGCGGTCATTGAAAGAGGTATTTGTTGGAAAAATTAATAGGGGTATTGATGTGAATCTATGGGATTATTCGTGGATTCCTAGGCGACAAGGCTGCAAGTTAATGGGTCCTAGAACTGAGAACTCCCTAGATTTTAGGGTAGCAGATTTAATTAATCAAGGTAACAGAACTTGTGGTGAAAACAAAATCAATTCCTTGTTTATTAAACCTATAGCCCAAAAGATCTTGGATTTAGATCTCCCTACTAACCCTTGGCCTGATAAAATTGTTTGGGTATGAAGTAAAAATGGCAAATTCTCAGTCAGATCAGCCTACTTTATAGCCAAAAATCTCCAAGAAAATTATACCCCAAGTGTGAATGCTCAAATTGATGAAAGAAGTTTGTGGAATATGATTTGGAGTCTTGCAATATAACCTAAACTAAAACACTTTTTGTGAAGGTGCTATATAGGTGGTGTAGCAGTTAAAAAGAATCTCTTTTTGTAGGGGTTTGCGTGAGTTTGACACCTGTGAAAGATGTGGAAGAGAGTTTGAAACAATCTTGATTGCCCTAGTGCTTTGTGAAAAAGCAAGATGCATCTGGCTAGGCTTCGGGCTAGGTCTTAACCCAGAATTTGCAAGAGCATTTTCTTCATTTAAGGATTGGCTAAAAAATATTGTGTCCTCTCTAAGGGATGGGATCTTTAATCTTTTAACCAACTCAGTGAGATGGTGTGGGGAATTTGGAAAGATAGAAACATTTTTTGTTTTGAAAAAAAAAAGATGTGAGCCCTTTTATTGTGTTATCTAACATACATAGGTCAATAGTGGAGAGATCTCTTCACTAGAAGTAGAAATTGGAAGGTTCTCCCAACTCTAAAAAGATGGATGATGACTTTTTGTGGAAACCTCCTAAACAAGGATGCTTGAAGATGAATTGTGATGCAGGTTTTGTGACTACAAATAAAGCTTCTTTTGGCTTCATTTTGCGAGATCATTGGGGTGTGTGATGGGGTGTTGGTTGCAACCCTTTGAAAGCATCATCACCTTTTGTAGCCAAAGCTAAGGCTTTATGGCTGATCATTTTGCTGATTAGATGGGGCTCTCAAAAGCAATTTTTAAATTAGATAGTATTGACTTGGTGAAGGTTTTTGTTTAGAGGATCTCTGACCCTGCTGCTGATATTCTATTTTGCTATCGTGACATTAAAGTTATAGCTGAGAAGAGAAATTACCTCCAGGAAGAATAATAGTGCTACTCATGCTGCAACAAAGTTTGGCCTAACTTCTAATTACTTTCTGATCCATTTATCAGGACTTCCTTTCTTGTCTATAGCTTTGTTTGTTATTGTTTTAGAAAGATTTCATTACCAAAAAACAAGGAAAAGATTCCACAATATTTGCCATCGCTACAAGTTAACATTTGGTGGAGTGAAAATGATAGTATTTTGTTGGCTTTTTGAAGATGGGGCTAGTCCCTAGAAAATAAACAAAACATTGGGGACTATCTTATCTCCCCCCCCCCCACCACCAAAAAAAAAAAAAAGAAATATGTGCTTATTGAATAAGCACTTATGGTTGTATTTGGAACCGATGTAAAACGTCATCTGTGTAAAAGTACACTGATGATATTTCACGTCAAACCATTAAAAAGTAACCATTTGAATTTCGAAAAGTGTGCATGAAAAAAGTGGAGTTTTACATTGATTTTATTGATGTAATATTTACATTGATAATCGATGTAAAACTCTGCTTTAATGAACTTTTACATCGATCTATGACGTAAAACTCCACTCAATCCAAACGTATGAAAAATTGAACCGGAGTGGAGTTTTACATCAATCATGACGTTTCAAATGCTGGCAAAATCCAACTAGTGTAAATATTTACACTGATGACGTTTTACATCGGTTCCAAATGCAACCTAAAGAAAAGCCACTCAAATTTGGTATTTTTTAAGTGCTTATTTTCAAAATAAGCACTTAAATTTGGGCTTATTTGCCAATATAAATAAGTACTTATTTTCCACTTATTATGTGGTTCCAACACTTGAAATAAGTACTTAGTCGAATAAATACTTATTTTAAGTGTTCCCAAACAAGGGATCAAGCCTATAGTGTTCTTAAATATAATATAAAATATTATATATGTCATATAATTTAAAATATTCATATATATATATATATATATAATTTAAAATACATATCATGATAATATTTCAATAGTTCTCCCAATATCTCTATGAGATTCTAATTAATTTAATTTTTAGAAATAAAATATACCTTTTTCTAGTTGAACATTTTCCAAGCAAAAATTAGATTTAAAAAATCTTCTAACATGTAAGATCCCACAAACCGAATGATGTCCATCAATGAAGATCATGTTGGAAATATGATTTCTATGTGTTCATTTAAAAACATATTGCATCTTTGTACAGATTTATTTATTGACAAAAGTGAAACTATTTTATTTTTGAGGCATTCTATAATGATTATGTTTATATATGATTAGACAATCCTTAAGTAACATAAGGCATTCAAGTGATGAGTAAAACTTATCATGGAATATCTAAATGACCTAATTCCTTGTAAACCTAGAACATCTCAATTAAGGGTGAGCTTAGACTTAGACAATTCACGTATAAGGTTGACACATGAACATTTCCCACAAGATGGTATGGGGATATCTTATCTATTGGGGGTGAGACTCTAGATTGCCATGTAGGTGTATGTTAAATACACATTGATCTAATCCAATTGAGCTTGATCCATCAGAGGATGTGTCACTATCAATAGTATGAATTACTTAGATATAAAGATTATTCCAATGTTTTCGAACCATCGTTGACCCGGATGGTCAGATCGGGAACCGTTCAGACGACCGGTTCCATTTTACCCCAAACCTAGCATTTGGTAAAAAACTGTTGAATTAGTCAACGAACCATTGACCCGGACTGTTTGATCGTGAAACCATTCGACCCGGAGAACGGTTTGTTGTAAAGTTTTAAAAATTGAGAAATCTCAGATCTGAAATTGTGCAGATCTGTCTTTCTTGCACGAGAAGGTGAGAGAGATCTGAGATGTGTGAGACAGATCTACGCAAGACGGTGAGAGAGAGTGAAATTTAAGACTGAGAAATCTCAGATCTACCACCATCGCTGCCGCTATTGCCGCTGTAGTTTTCCATCGCCGCTGCAAGCTTGCAACCTACAAGTCCTCCTCCTCCTCCTCCTCCTCCTCCTCCTCTTCTTCTTCTTCTTCTTCTTCTAAACTCTTTCAGTTCAGCCGACAGTTTTTTCAAATCTCTCTCATTTAAAGTTTCAACCCTTATTTTCTCTTATATACTATGCATCTTACACTAATATTCCAATTTAATGGGTAAGATGTTCGAAATGTTTGACCCAGACGATCGAATCATTGACCTGGAAATCGGTGGCCAGAACGGTTCTGTTTCCGGGTCAGTTTTTAAAACCTTGGATTATTCTCTACTTGGATCTATAAATTTCTCATTGGCTATAATATTAGATCAATCACTCTAATATATTATGAGTGATGCTATTATTGGCTTGTGAATATGTCACATATATACTTTGTATATTGGGAGGTTAAAAGTAATGCTATGGTTGTGGGAATGCCCAATAAGTGATCTACACCTTCACACAAGAGGAGAGTGTCATAACCAAGAAATTGGCTTGCATTAGGAGTACTCTTGACAATGGAATCACAACAAGAGCAAGACTCTTTTGTAAATCTCAAGGTAGCACCAAGGATGAGTACGCAAAGACTCCTAAGGAGAGATCCTAGTTGCACTAGGACTCTACCATTCTTGTCCCAAATGGCACCAAAGTGAATATGGGAAGAGTCTTTATGGCACTAGAACTCAAAGGAAAGCTTCCCAGAGCTTTTCTTATAACGTTCTAATTGAATTGAGAATCCCTGATAATTCATCATTAATTCAGAATTACCATAGTTTAATACCAAAATATATTATTGTTTTTAATAATTAATGTTAGTGACATATTACCAACAAATTAATTAATTACCAATAATAATTAATTATTTTATTAAGATTAAAATTTAATAGTAAATTAATTTTTATTACTTTTTTACTAATTCATAATATTAGTTTTATTAATTAATAATATTACTCAATATTACTATTAACAATAGTAATATTTTTTTATAAAATAAGAATTATAAGATTTATTAATTCATAATTAAGAATTATTAACGATAATTATAGATCTATTCGTGATTTTTTAAATATTAAATATTGTGGGCTTCGAGAAGCTCATGGCTGACTCAAAGAAGTAGGAGTCGCCACCCATTTTTTAGAGGAAATGGACCCTCACTTTCGAGTTTGAAAAACGGTTTACTAGCCTTGATAGTGACTCCATTCTCCACCAAGGAAAGGCACTGAACCGAAAGGCTTTGGGTTCAAAGGATTGGGAGAGGGAAGGTGTTAGGCACCCCTCTCTCCAAGCTTCTATAGGAGCTCACTACAATAGTAATTTAGGCTCAAATTCCTGCAGAAACCTGCACTAACAAGATTGTCCAAAGCTCTTGAAATCTGGCGAAAATGTTCCCAACTTCACCCATAATTGATTTGAGGTGATGTTATTGGGTCTTATGTACTAGTTTCCCTAAGACCCTCGCCTCTCTACCTCATTTTCTCAATCCGGAGGAAGATGGGAATGCAGATTTTCCAAGATTTTAGAGCTTTAAGCAAACCTGAAACTAAACTAAAAGCAAAGAGATGATGGAATGAGCGGCTTACCTCTCATGTACGACCTTGAAACAAGCTTTCCAATAGCCGAAAGGACTTCAAATGAAACTTGAACAAGGCAGGAGCTAGGCTAGACGTTTCTGGTGTTGACTGGAAAACAGAAGATGAGGCTTGAGCTTAGCTACAAGGATATCGAGACTTCAAGCAAGTTGGGTGTGTTACAGGAGTTGGGAAAACTCCCACCCCCTTTTCAAGCTCGAGTTGAGCCTCTATTTATAGAGAAAATGGAGGGAGATGGGTCTAAAACTTGTCTAGCTATAGTGTTTGTAGCTCAATAAAGTTTTACAGAAATGGGCAAGGATTTTTTAGAGAAAGGGGCTTATAGTTGACCATTCCTTCTTTGTGCAACAAATCTTCTCAGTTTTTGGTGGTTTCTCATGGGTTTCGTGCATCCAATGAGGGATTGGGGCGTGCCAGACGTTGCAGCCCCGTATTTAGGGTTGACAATGGCAAAAAACGTAAATTTGAAGAACTTTTAAATGTTATTTTGTCTTTTCTTGACTTTAAGTAGGGGCTTATTTGGCATTTTGGGTTTTTTAAGCCTATTAGGCTCAAAATCACTGGTCCAGGTGTTTTAATGGGGTTAAGTAAGGATCTGACGTTAGTCTCCACCCACTTAAGATCCTAGGTTGGACTTCTGATGTGGCGATTCAATTGGGTGCGTCAAAAAGGTACCTCTTTAGTTTAATGGTCAAATGGATGAATCTGGTAAAGAAATTTGGTGTGTTGGGGTTTTTGGGATTCTAAACACAGTGGTGAGGTCTGATCAGACAAACGGGGTTGAGAAGATTGAGATCTGTGGCTAACAAGTTTGGATCAATAAGATTTGTTGAAATAGAATCTTTGTTTGATGAAGGGTCGAACATGGCAATTTTGGAATGAAATTTGGTGAGTAGGCATTTTCAAACATCCCAAATCTGATGGAAGTGATGGATCTTTGATCAGAGGTGTGGATTGACTGAATTAGTTCAGATCATGGTTTTAGCTTATGGTTTTTCAATCAACGAGAGGGCCCAGAATGGAATCTTTCTTTTTCAACGTCAAATGGAGGTTCTTAGTCGTGAAATTTGATGTGGTGGGATTCTTTGTGCCATTGGACATGGTGGTGGGACCTGATTGGTCAGATAGGGCTTGGATGATGGGGGTTTGTGACAGGTGAGCTTTTGATCAATAAGATTCGTTAAAATAGAATTCAGGCTTGATGTTAGGCCAAACGAGAGAATTTTGGGATAAAACTTGGTGGGTAGCTATGGATTGAGATTATGAGGCTGTTAGAAAGGTTTGATCGTGTTAGGTGTGTGCGAATCACGAGTTTTAGGTTCGAGAAGCATTGTAGTGTTATGTGCGTTGAAATGGGATCATTGATGAATGATTGGCTAAATCCAAGAATTTGGGGTTGGAATTTTTGCGTAATTGGTTGTTTGAGGATTTTGTTTCACGTGATGGATTTTGATCGGGGATCAAGTACGGTGATGTGGCATAATCAAGACCATCAAAAGGGAATCAAATAGATTTAACGATGGATTTATGGGCATTTGGGCTAAAATTTGGTTTCGTAGGGTTTAGGTATGTTTTAAAGTGATTAGTGTGGTCCTGTCGGGCATCCGGAATGTAGGAGATGGGTTAAAGAAGGGACCGAGCAAAAATTGGGTGCTAACAATTATAAAATCTAAAAATCATTATTAACTATTTTCATAACTAATTAAAAATTCCTTAAAATATTATTATTTTTCGTAATTAATATTATTGTTAATAATTATAAATTAAAATTAGTGCTATTAATTACTAGTGGGGCCCCATGAAATGCATGAGTTTTGTTAAAAGAATTTGAAGCAAAAAGAGCTAGGGTTGGGTGGACCTAACCCAAACCCGACCTAGCTCAACCAAAGCTTTTGCACAAGTTGTGTTTGAGTTTTCGAACTTTAAGATTGAAATTTTCCTTTTTAATATTGATCAATTTTGAATGCAAAGTTTGAATACAAATTTTACTCTCATTTTGAATGAAACATATCTTGAAATCTGTGTTTGTTGTCACTTTGAACAAGTGTGCATGTGTCACTCTTCCCAAATGGAGCCTTTAAGGGGGAACTTTGGCTGTTTGGAAGCTTTCTCAACATTACATGTTATCCCACTCAGTTCCTCGTCATTTTGTTTAAAAGAATATTGGGAATTTGGGACAAATATTGTTGCACTGTTACCCACTAAAATGCTACTGACGACACTAATCTGTACCCATTAGAATACTACCCACACACAAGACATTACATCTGTAATGCTACTTGTTTCTTGTCATTCATAGGGAAATGTTTCCGATATATGACTTTGTGGGTTGATGTACATAGCATTCTTGTGGGTAGCATACGTAGAGTCAATATTCTTTTACCTCACACCCATGATAAGTGATAAACTATGATGCACAGGAAGCTTCTAAGCAGCACAACTTAAAATCTAAGAAAAGCTTGGTTGTTTGATAAAAACATTCTGGACTGTTTTGAAGCATCTTACATATGACATTTTTTTTTTTTTTTTTTGGGGGGGGGGGGGGGGGGGGTTATAGTTCAGTCCACCCCTAGGGTGGAGCTAAGATTTCTAGGGGTGGACTGCATCCTGACCATGGATTGATGCCAAATCCACAGGCAGGATGCGGTGAATGTGGTTTATAGGGGGGGTGTGCTACTAGTAGATTAAGAGGAGGCTGCAATTTCAGATTTCTGAGGTTAATTGCAGTCCATTTATCCCTTTTTTTGATAATTATCATACACGACACGTTACCCACTAGACCTGTTCACGGGGCGGGCTTTGGGCCCAAATTTACATTGTCTTGGGCTCAAGCTTCGGATTAAGTCTATTAGAATTTTGTCAAAAGCCAAACCCAAGCCCGACCTATGAACAGGTCTATTACACACTTAGTTCCTTGCCTTTTTAATTAAGGGAGTGTTGAATTCACATATGCTCCCCAAAACAGATCCCAACCGTGTATTGGATTGGGAACATCTCTCACTGACATATGCATGTAGGGCGATCGTGAGGCACAGATGTGATCTCAAGAATGTTACTGTTTCTTCTAATGTTCCAGTCATTTTTGCTGAATTGGGATCTGCTCCTCACTGAAATCCTCACACCAACCTCACAGTCACATACCACCATGTGTTGAGAACATCTCCCATGAATAACAATAAACAAGTATAGGAGATGTTTTCAATATACAACTAGAACATGCTGTGAGGTCAGTGAGAAGCAAATCCGGATTCGTTTTTGCTTCCAGAAACAAAACTGGTCATGTTGTCAAATACCCCCTAAAATAGAACATTTTTTCCGCTTCAAATTTAAATGGAATATTACTGCAATTACTCTTTTACCCAACACTCACGCTTACGTGTCATACCCATGAAGCTTCAAAACAGCCCAGCTACCCACCCGAATCAAAAGAATCTGCTTGTCTGAGTCAGCCGCTTCTATTTTTGGGTAGAAGGTTGACATAATTTAGAAAACTAGAGATTGGATCATAATAAAAGCAAAATATCTGATGGTTTTCATCATCCAAATGCATTTGATAATAACTTAGGTAGGTGGGATTTACCCGCTCTGGTGGGATGTCATAAACGTCCCATGTCCCTGGCCACAATTCTGCTAAGCACAAACCATCAGGTTTTGATACCCAATCTACTGACGTGTAACGGTGTAAGTATCACAAACATTGTTCCCTATTATAGAAAAAAGATAATTTGACGAAGCAAAATAACTTCAGTCCTAGCATAATCAAGATTGCTGCTCAAGACAATCTTGGAAACGCCCAAAAATATAATTTAGAAAAGGAAAATCATGGCGACAAGCAAACTTCGGTGAAGCTACACTGGTGGAGTTCCTGCCTAGAGACAACAGGATAAGCCGTCCTCGGCAAGCTCGTGTTTAAAATACCTGAAGCATAAATTATAAACTAAAATGGCAGTTGGGAAATAGAGTAATACAATGTTCAAGATTACAAGAGTTAATTTTGTTGTCAGCCATGGGACTCAGATCCTTTTGCAAGAATGTATAAATATGTCAGTAATCATAAGTATCATCAGCTGTTTTTAGTGTTTAAGGTTTGATTCCTGAAGAATCATTTGGTGCACTCTTTACCTGTACCAACTTCCACAACATCTTCAGGCTCCTATGGAATCTGCAGTCTTGTTTCACTCCACAACATCACTCTGCAGTTCTGCAGGTGTAAGAACATTTTTGGATATGCAATCCTCGTTTCCTGTAAGTACAGTAGAACTAGGGACTTGAGGCCCAGGCATTGCTTCTGTAAGTGCAGAGTGCTTAGCTACAAGATCAGCTTGGGGATCTAATGGTGCATGTGGACAAACTTCTTTCTGCAACATCTCTACCAGAGCATTAGTCTTTGCCCCAGATTGTGCATCTTCAATGTTCAATACGACAACATGGCTTTTCTGGCTTTCATCTAAATGGGAATTTGCATCTCTCTTTTGAGTCTCAACTGAATGCTCAACATGTGCATATACTGTGTCAACTTTAGGAGAAACCTGGTTTTCATTCAACATCTTATTCTTAGTGGCCACTGGTTTTAAATCTCCCTCAATTGTTTCAGTGGCATCATTTTGTGGCATTCCATTTGAATGGGAACTCTCATCACTCTTTGGAATCTCAACTGAGAGAGCAGCCTGAATATCTCGTGGCGTATCACCTTCTGGACACGCCTGGTTTTCATGTAACACCCCAATTGGTTCAGCGACTACTGACTTTGGTATATCAGTTACAGGAACATGGTTAAGTTTGACATCAGGACCACTCTCTGTATCATCAATTGGCTGATAACCCTTAAATTCAGCACCCATAGCCTGATTTTGAACATGAATCATCTGGACAGGTATCTCAGTTCCCTCCAGTGTCTCCACTGATAGTTCAATTTTAGTTTCAAATTTTGGATCTTCAGGTGCATCTAAACTATTTTGGGATCCCTTGTTTGAGGCATTTTCCTGCAGCAAATCATCTGGTTTTGCAGTTCCATCTACATTACAGTTCCACTGTTCGGTTGAGGCAGGTCCATTCTTGCCTTCAGACACTATAGCTGGCTGTGGCATGACCAGGCTCACCTGGTTGGTGCAAGCAAATACACCTCTTGCAGGATGACCAGTCTTATCTTCTACCAGTACATCAGTTGACATTTTCTTGTCAACCACAGGAACTGCTGCTTGAGTAGAAATTTGAATAGAACTGACATCATCATGTTGTTCTTTAGCATGTACACTAATTGCACTCCTGATGTTACCCTCACCTTGCTGCACAGCCTGTAATGTAGCTAAGAGAACTTTATTAGGGTCACTTGGCACTCCTTTTGGGTCTGCCTGAGGACCAGGTTGAAGCTCAGAGGGCAATACTCGGGGTGCTCCAAGGACCTGGTTGACTGGTGGTGACACCTTTTCTGGAAGAACATCATTTCTCTGAGGAAAGTTGACAGATTGCACATTCTTTTGTTCGGATTGGATTGTATGAGACACCTGGGCTGGGGAATCTACACCTGGGATAGGAATATCATTTCTTTTGAACATTTTGACATGTGGTGCCACATCATTTGCTGCTGAAATGGGAACAGAGAGCCCTGGCTCAAACACCACACCACTCAGAATGGTATCAGTATTACCAACTCTAACAGTGAGCAAATATCCAGCATCAAATGCCCCCTCAAGAACACCAGAAACAACCTTTCCGACCATGTTACTATTTGTATCGGTAGCTGCATCTATTTTCCGGCGACGATTCCTCCTTTCTGCATCAGAACCAGGTGTGACTGAAACTTTCTCCCCATGATTCAGAGACTCACCCTTCCGTGGACGACCCCTTTTCCGCTTGACAGGGAGGTTTTCTGGAGCTAAAGAATTGGTTATTTGGTTCTCCTGGCTCATCTTCCAGGAGTTAATTTCAAGCCTGCCTTACAGAATTTTTAGAGAACTCTTCACTTTGAACAGAAGGAAATATTTGACTTGATAAAAGCAAACACCTACAAAAATGATGAACATCCAACACTGAGTTATGAAACTGGAAAATATCAAAAGTTCAGAAATATGTTGATACAGACATGAAACTGGAAGAGAGAAGAGAAACTATGGAAGAAGAAATCAAATTTATCCATTTTCCCGCATCAATGACAATTTTGTAGTTTTTGAGTGATTTAGATTTTGGCAAACTCGATCTTTTTTTTTTAGCTTATTTATTAGTGCTCTGGGTATAGGGTTAAACATCTTAAATTGGAAAATAATTTCAATTATTAGATGTTTTAGAATTTTGACAAATTAAAATTGGAATAACATCACTTTTCTTTCACCCATTTTTTCCAAGGGTCAAAACTTGACTATTTAATTGATTTTGGTGTCATTAGAGGGAGAACACAATTTTATTTTTGGTAGGGTGTCAGTCTGTGATAGGATCTGCAACTTCCAATTTTCTGGGCCTATCCTTGGAGTTGTTTTAGTTTGTCTAATTGTAGTGGAAATGGTCTTCTTTGATACATCTTCACCTAATAGTAGATTGTGATCTGTTAATCCTTCATGCAGAGTTTGTTTGCAGTGCAAATCTAAACTGGATACAAATTTTGCATCTGGTTCAGCTTTACATCCATTTGTTTTTTACACTCCTGATACAAAATTTGTACTTTTTGTATCATTTTCACTCACTGGCAGTGCAAATTGTGAATCCTAAAACTGATGCAAAATTTGCACTGCCTTCTACCTCAATTCTCCCTCATACAAAGTGGGGACCACATCATCTTGCTTCCTACCTCACTCCTAAAGAAACAGTCCTATCTCCATTCTCTTTCATATAAAGTGGGGACCACTTATTTTACTTCCCAAAAAGAAATAAGACAAAATCAAATCTAAGCAAAAATAAACAAGAATTTACACCCCTCCCATGCATTTACACTGGTGCAAATGTAAGTCGCATTGCAAATAACTTTTCGTGCTTTATTTTCTCTAGTTTTAGTGTTTTATTCTCCTCTTCCAACCGACGCCTCTCTCTTCATCCCCTGCAAGATTAAGCATGATTACAGTTGCTTCTTATCCCAGAGCTAAGACCATGCAAACACATACAACCACCCCAACCGAAAAAACAAAAACCACCATGCACAAAATTACTAATGAGGCTCAAATCATAACACAAACTTTTAGCAAGTAGCTTTATCAATTTTGAAGTCCTGGATTGCATGGTATATTCAACAATTTGAAGCAAACCTACCAGTGTCTCAATAAGACAATATAACTTTTTTTTTTAAATTAAGGTATTGTATTAATAATATAAACAAAATGTGTACATTATAAGCCATGTACATCCCTTGTGTATAGGACTATACAACTTGCTAGCAAGGAATTAACAAGAGAACAAGACATCTCTATCAAAAAATCTCTTACAGACCAGCCCCTTGAAATCCTTGTGAACTGACAACCAAGACAAGAACAAAGCCTTCCTTTAATTCTGTTCAGCAGAGCATCACTATCAGCATGTTCGTTCAAAAATACTCTAGCAATCCTTTCCTCCCACATAGACCACAAA
Source organism: Nelumbo nucifera (assembly GCF_055504915.1). Lineage (NCBI taxonomy): Eukaryota > Viridiplantae > Streptophyta > Magnoliopsida > Proteales > Nelumbonaceae > Nelumbo > Nelumbo nucifera. Next base: position 22,632,046 of record NC_142655.1, on the reverse strand, counting down.
GTAGCCATTGGAAGCATTCCCCAAAAAATTTATAAAAAGGCTTGAGTGGATTGTAAAAAGGAGCCAACCCATTCAAAAGTATTTAGAACACTCCAAATTTTGAAAGCATTTAAACAGTGCAGGAACAGATGGATGGCAGTTTCCAACTCTGCAGAACAACAGACACCCCTGCTGATCCAGAGTCATTCCGCTTTGTAATAATTTATCCCAGTTTAAGCAATTTTTCCATAACCACAGTCCGAACAAAAAACTTGATTTTGGAGGGAACCCCACTATGTCAAATTCTGTTTCTGGGAAATCACCAAGATTTTCTTGGCAAAGACTTCTATAGAACAATTTTACAGTGAGTCTATGATTGTTCTCTCAACACCATCTACATGAGTTAGAAGAGCCCACTTGGGGAATTCTGTACAGATTGCAGTAGTTCCAGCAGCTGATCAACCTCCCAATCATTGAGACTTCTCCCGAAAGTTGGATTCCAGCTGATAATACAATTGGGTAGAGAAAAGCACTTGTTCACCAAAGCCTCCCTGTCTTAGTGAGAGTGTTTGAAAATAAACTAAATTTGAAAAGGACCGCATACAATAAGGAGAAAGAAAGTATTAATAAGTCAGTCTTAAAGAAACAAAAGAATATGAAAAGGATGGTAATAAAAATATAATATGGAGGGTGTATGCTTCATCAAGCTCTTCTCCAAGCATTCAGTGAATCTTCTAGTAAGAAGATTTAATCAATCCACAATTGTCTGAACTCTGGATTTGAAACAGGAACTGATCCACTCTGGCCAAAACATGATTCCCAATCATCATCCCTAGGATCAAGAGATTTGGAATTGTCTTGTGATCTTATCACTCTCAAATAACTGCAAATCATCCCTGCAGATCAGCAACAATATAATTGCTATCTGAATTGAATGCTGAGTGTCGTCATTTTATGAACAATTGTGCTAAACATTCATCCAGATCCCAGAATAAGAAAATGGTAATGGCAAAAGATGAGGTATTGATGAAATTTAGGGTCAACAGAGAACAGTGTTTTAAGACTCAGAACGGACTGAACGGTTGGACTGGTCAACTTGAGAACAGGAAGGTATTCTGGTTTTTAAAAGTCCCAGTTTCCTTTCTTTTCTTGGAAACCCAATGGAATTGGCCAAAACCCAACGGAACCGTTGAAAACCGCCCAGGTCTTAACAACCCAGCCAGGTTTCAATGACCTGCACAGGTCATTAAGCGGTTACAAACTTTAAAATGGTGCAGTAGAAAGATTTGACCATCAACTCTTAGTTATATGTGTCTGCATTCAACCATCAACCCATCATGTCTTTTGTGCTAACTGGCCCCCACTTATTTATGTGTTTTTAATCACAAAATATATTATATATTATTTAGGTGGTTTGCAGTCAAACCATTTTGACCCATAGCCCGGTGAGCAAGGTTTAAAATGTCGATGTCGATGGAAATGTCGCTTACCAAAATATAGGACATATGTCGGAAATGTCAAGGGAAAATATTGTATAAATTAGAGACATTGTGGAAATATTATGAAATATGTGGAAATATGCAAAGATATTTTGTAAAATGATAAAAGAAGCATTAATACATATTTCTAGACTATTATCTTATTCCCAACCATTACATAAAGCTAAGAAACTAAGATTAATAACAAATTAGTAAACGATGATTTACTGATTTATTATGCATTTTGATGTTTTTACAAGGTTATCTGATATTTTCTTTTCTTATTTTTAATTCTGATTTATTATAAATTCTAATATATTTATTTCACACTAGTAAATAGAAATACATTTATTCTGATTTTTTAAATATTAAAGTTATAATACATTATGTTTTATTATAAATTTAATAAACTGATTCTCCTTTTTGTAGTATTAAGATTATGATAAATTCTGATTTCTTATAAAACTTAATGAATTTATTATGATTTTTAATACTAAATTTATAATAAATTATGATTTAGTATAAAAATTATTAAATTTATTCTGATTTTTTATATTAAATGTAGAATATGGTTTATTATAAAATTTAGTAAACACTTTCCGGTTTTAATAAATATTTTAAAAAATACTAACTAGTTAATATTTTATTACTTGAAAATATTTTATGTTTTATATTATAAAGTAATTAATTTATTCTTTTGTTTTTATATTTTGTTAATTCTTTTTATAAATATTTTATTTGAAATATTAAATACAAATTATTAATGGAATAATCTATATTATTATACTGTATTATATTAATATAATATACTAATATATTATATTTTTAATGTAGATTAGTCGACATCTTGTCGACATAATAGGAAAAACTGTATATTTTTTTTGTTATTTGGACCGATTTGATCAACATTTCCGAAATATAGGAAATGTCGACCGACATAATGTAATTTTTATATTACCATCCACTTTCATGTCGTTGAGCCTCGACATCAACATATGTCGGGCGACATTAGCGACATTTGGCAACATTTGAAACCATGTCGGTGAGCATTCCGGTTGTGTCCGGTCCGAGTCTCAAAACACTGATGGAGAGGATCCTTATACAAGTAGCTAGAGAGCAAAATAAGCCTCATTTAGTAGTTCCTACATATTTTTGTTAATAAGGACATTTCTGTTCCAGAACAGGATTCTTGTTTCTTATTCCTGAGAAACCAAGTGTTTGGCAAAATGTTCCTAAAAAACAACCATGTAATAGGTCTGAAAAATGCTAGGAAGAAGAAAGAGAAAAAAACATATGTTACCTAGGCAAAAATCTCCTCATCGGTGGTCTTGAAGGAGGCCAAAATCTTGTTCTTGAAAGAGACTATAATCCTGTTCTATTTCTTTAGACGAAGGCGATGGGAGGGTTTTCCAATCTCCAGTCGGCGGTTACAAGGGAAGAGGAAAGATGTTAGGGCTTTATGCTCCAACATATCTTTTTCAATCAATGAAATCTAATTTTTTGTTCAAAATTATCAATTTGCCCGACTCTCACATGGGTTTTAGGCACACATGTTCACAATTTTTAACGACGTCATGGGGACCTCATGTTCCAGTGAGCTAGTTCCAGAAAAAAAAATGAGTTAGACATTTCTAAGAAATGGATTTTCCCAAGTGTGTTTTGGCCTAGGCACGAAACAATTCTGGTCAATCGAATAAACTTAACACATTTTTGTTCCATGGGAACACCTAGAACACCAAAAATGTTTGTATGGAACGATTCCAAATGATGCCTAAATTTCTAACAAAAGGAGAGGAGAATATAGGTTTCATGGAAAATAAGGAGGGTTGCCAATAAAGGAAGTTCAAGAGTGAAGTGGGTTAAGAAATGAAGAGAAGATTGAATGCATGGTTTTAAAAACCGACACAGAAACAGAACGACTTTAACCACTGGTCAAACGGTAACCCTGTTCACATGATTTGGGGTCCAAAACTGGACCTGGAGCCAAGACCAGAGTTCCCTGGTCAACCAGTCCAACCATCTTGTCCCATCCAATTTTCAAGACCTTGATTGAATGTGACAAGGAAATTTCTAAATATGGGTTAGAATCTAAAAGAAAGGTGGCCACTAGGAAGAAGGTAATGCAGTTGTCCTCAACCAAGAAGATTCACATATGCTTTAAAAAGATTATTATGGATAACTGCTCTTAGCCTCTCATGTTGAGGATAGAAATTTTATAAAAAGAAATAGAAATCCACTAGTTCCTAGATCTACAGGAGAAACACAGAGCTTGAGAGACTTGGAGTCCAAAAAGTGTAGTTAAAGCACATCTAGGCATCAACTAGAGAATTGCCCAAGAGTTTTGTTGGCCCATCACCGAGACAATCAATCATGTGGGCAGTATAGATATAAGCATTGTTGTAGTGGCAAATAACTAATTATGCCCCTTTATGTATTAATACATGTTTGTGACCCATTTTCGGTAACAAGAGTGAACATAGATAATCAAAACTTGGGCGGTTAAAAACTTATAAAAAAATTAGGGTACTTAAACTTCTCTCTGTGGTATGTACAAATGTTTTCCTTTGAACTAAGGAGGTTATACAAACATCTTGTAAATAATTCTTAAAATCAAGTGCAAGTTGTCTTTCATGATTTACTAATTTAATAGTTTATAATTAATACAAAATTCCATAATACTTATGTATGGTTATACACATGTATTATTTTTTTTATCAATAGAAGATTATACACATGTATTATAAATTATGCTTATATTTATTTTCATTTCCTAGGTGTATTTTTGAGAAAAAGAAAACTTCCATTAAACAAAGAGGGGGGGGGAGGATGTACATGAGATGAAGTACAAGAGGGCTTAGCATCACCTACGAAACTTTGATTTCCTAGGCGATGCCTAGGCATCTCACCTTGCCCAGCCAAAATGCTTAGACATAACCTAGTTGACTTAATTACACATGGTAAATATTAATAATGAACCCTCAAATAGGAAAAAGCAACAATGCTGGACCCGAAACACTTCAAGGTAATGTTTGGAACCACGGTTTTGCATTCCCATTTAAACTCCAACTGCTAAGTAGGTGATTTGAGTCTAGCATACTAAAATCATATTTGGTTCACAAACCAATGTTTTAAAAGGCATGGGAGGCATACACTTCATGTCACCCCAAAACGCACTGAGGTGCATGCCAGAGGCATTGATGCCTCTGAGGCATATGTCTCAAATGCCTTTTGCATGAGGCATGCTAGAGGCATACGCCTCATGCACCTTCTGCATGTCTCAGACAAAAAGAAAGAAAGGAAAAGGAAGACAAAGAAAAAGAAAGAAAGATAGAAAGAGAAGAGAAGAGAAAAAAGAAAAGAAAGTGAAAGGAAGGGGAGGGAAGAGAAAGAAAGTTTGGGCCCCCAGACCTGAGACCCCCCACCCCAAAACACCTTTTTAATGCAGGTCAATTTGGCTTTCCTTTTTTTTTTTTTTGCTTTGACAGCACCCCCTAGCTAATGTTATGCATCTTCATTCTTTTAATAGAAAGCATCTGTCTTTCATAAAAAGAAAAAGAAAAAAAAAACACAAGATGTGATCCTCCTCCTCCTAAGGAGGCTAAGGAAACAAATTCCATAACCATACCATACCAACCAAACTACAACACCTAGACACCCAACTCTCCAACCAGATAATGACAGCCAAGAAAACAACCCACCCCAACCAACCACAACAACCCAAGCAAAATCCTGAACCACTCAACTCTCCAACCAGATAAAGACAGCCAAGAAAACAACCCACCCCATCCAACCACAACAACCCAAGCAAACCCCTGAACCACTGCTCAAACGAGCAAAACCAAACCAACTGAAAAAACAAAGAGAACAAAACCCCAATTAAAGCCAAAACTGCAAACTGAAAAAGACAAACCAGAAAAAGGAACCTCTACTTCTTCTTAAGAGCTTTCTTTGACTTCATCATCTTGTTTCGCCCAATCCCAGATAGACCCCCTTTTAATCTAGCAAAAACTTTTAACACCAAGATTTTCGATCTTTTCTCTGGCTTCTAAATCTTCTCACTGCAAGAGAAACCTCCCTAACATTCTTCAGATCCACAGAATTCTCATTAATCCTCTCAAGCTCCAAAAAGCTAACCTGCTATCTCCTCCCCAACCTCTCCATTAGCAACCCCATCAATCCAGTTGTTCTCAGACCAATATGATTATTTCCATCCCTTAAAGAATTTCTTTCAATCTCTCCACCAGCCTCCCTCTTATTTCTTTTCCAGTTCCTTAAAAGTTCTCCTTGCAAATTCCTCACCCCCTAAAAAGAACAAAACCAGAGATTTACCTCTACCTCTGTGTTCACCATAGACTCCAAATCAACAGATCTCTCAATAACATGAGTTTCATCAACGTGAACACCATCACTAGAACCATTGTCATAATCTTTTTCCTCATTACCACCTTCAATAACTTTACTTTCCTCAAGAGATTTAGTGCAATAATTCTTTTTCCTCTTAAACACCTTTTAGCCATACTCTGTCAAATCATCTTCCTCGATCCATCCATCTCTTTATTCTTTTCCTCCAATCTCCTCATCCTCTTCTTCAACACAAGACAATTGAGCAGCTTCCACTTTACCTATTGTTCACTTCCCATCTTCAACCAATATCTCCAAGTAACAAAACCACATGTTGCTCTTATGCTCTCCTCTTCAACAAAAACTGTATCCTCCTTAGCTCAATACCAGAACAGCAATTAACTATTGCGGTGGAAGACTGATCTATTCTGAATCATAGTTGTCAAGGTGACGCCTAGGCGACAAGGCACCCTTAGACGCTCACCTCGCCTAGTCGCCAAGCAGTTTTGTATGTTGTGTTACAAAATACTTTTATATTCTTAATTTTTTGAGATTATAATTATTCATTTTCTGTGTTTATATACTATTTTCTTTTTATGATTTTCTTATTTGTTAGGGTTTAATCAACACAAACATTGCTAACTGCTGTATTGAACCCTCAAAGACTTCAAAACCTGAACCAATAAGGAAGAACTTAAAATTTTGTCTGATCAACACATTTTCTTTTCTTCTTTTCCTGTAACAAAAATAGGGGTTCAGCCCCTATATTTTTTTAATTTTCTTTTCTTTTTTCTTCTTACTTTCATGAATATGTTGATTTTCTAGACTTTAACATGAAGTTTATACTTTTCTTATGGATAATTATTAAGGAATCATGGTTATGGAACCTAGGGAACTATGTTTTTAAATTAAAAAGCATCCATCGCCTAGTCTTGCCTTGGCGCCTTGAAAACTATGGTCAATATTTTAAGTGTCTTTGAAGAAACTACTATAAACAGGGTATCATTTTTTTTTCCTTTTTTTGTAGGTCACTCTATGGCAAGAAGAGTCTATAGAATGCATCTTGTTGATAATAGGGGTTCTTCAACAGGTGGGTGGAAGAGAAGTACATCTTTACAACATTTAATGACTCACTGCAAATTTTCTCTCCCTATCAGGTGACTTTTTTTTATCAGCACACTTTGTAAAGCTTTACAGATGCATGTGGATCATCCATGTTGGCATGGAAATGCTTTATTGATAGATGACCAAGTAGAGGTTTTAGCAAAAAAGGGAATATTTGGAGCCTCTCCCCGTTTGCCATCTGCTGGTATTTGGAGATAAAGGAATTTAAGAAGTTTGTTTTTTGAACTGTAAGGTAAAGTATTTCATTGAGATCAAAAGGCCAAAAAATAATAGAGCCCCTGTACAATGAGAAACTGTACAATGGACAAACAGTATACTCAGTATAGCCAACCTCCAGAAACAAAACACTATGAGCTTCTTACAAAAAGGAAATCAAGATAAAAAAAGGATTAGGTGTGTCTGCTTTTAAACGGTGGGTGATTTGCCAACCACAAGTGCACCATCCCCATAATCCTGTTGAGCACCTCTTCTTTTGAGGTCTGCCTCCCCTCGGAAACTATATCATTTCTTTCACACCACACTGCCCAGAAAAGTGCAGAGGGGAGAATGCTCCATGCTACCTTTCCAGCCCTGCTTAGGCCTCCTAAGAACCAAGCCTGAAGCCCCCTATATAACCCTTCACTTCAGCCGGGAAGCACATTTTAACTCCAAATAAGTCCAACAATCTTACCCAAACCCAGTAAGTAAAGTCATAATGTAATAACAGATGGCTAGAAGTCTCTACACTTCCATTACATAATGTGCAAGCCAGATCTGCCATCTCTATGCCTCTTCTAACTAAATTGTTCTTAGTTGAGATCTTGTCCTGCACTACAGAGTACAGACCAAACAAAGAAGGCCAGCTTTGATGGTACAGACCTGATCCAAATCCTGTCACTCAGAAAGGGAGAGGTATCCTCCATTGACAAGCAGTTGGAAAATGAATTCACTGAGAAGGAACCTGACTTCTCACACAGCCATTTCCTTTTGTCCTCTCCTATTCCAGAAATCTTGGAGTCATACAAACCTGAAGCAAGTTGACCAAAGAATCCACCTCCCAGTCATTTAAATTCCTCCTGAAATGAGGGTTCCAAATACAATGTCCATTTTGCCTCTCCAAGTAATCAGCCACTGTAACATACTTGTTTACAACAATCTCAAATAGATCAGGAATAAGGTCACTATAGGACCATCCCCACACCAGTAGTCCTTCCAAAAGAGCACCCTACAGCCATTTCCCGCTTCATATTTCATGCCCTTCAAAAACTGTGGATGGATTTTCTGAATTGTCTTCCAAACTGAACACCCACAGGAGGACCTTACCACTTCTGTCTCCCACTCCCTGATACTGGAGCCATAATTGGACACAACTAATCTTCTCCACAGACTGTCCGGTTCACTGAATCTCCATAGCCATTCCCCTAATAAGGTTGTGTTGACATCTTTCACTCATCTTATCCCTAGACCCCCCTTGGTCCTGGGGGTGTAGATTTTCTTCCAGTTCACCAAACGACATTTTTGATTCCTCCTTCCATCCCCTCCACAGGAAGTTTCTCATCTTTTTTTTTCTAGCACTGCAACCCATCTAGCTGGAATTGGGAATAAAGACAGGTAGTATACAGGGAGGGAGGATAAAACACTCTTGATTAAGGTGACTTTACCCCCTTTTGACAAATACTCAGCCTTCCAAGAGGCCAGCTTTCTATCAACTATCTCAATTATGGGCTCCCAAATTGTTCTGGATCTACAGTTTTCACCCAAAGGCATACCCAGGTATTTTGATGGGAATTTAAGAACTTTTCTAGGAGAGAAGAGATACAAGTAAAGATCAGAAACATTGAAAGAACATTAGTCTCGTAAATGTCAACATTACAGAAGTTGAAAGGGTTCCAATTTTCTAAAGCTTGTAATGTGTGGGAGTTCAACATTTTTCATTTTCAATGGGACAGTCATTTGATTGATCCATCTCTAAGGTCTGTAATCTGTTTTTTATCGATTGACCGTTTGCTCCACTTCAATATATCTTTACTCATCAAAAAATGAAGAAAAGTTAAATAAATTTGGGAAATTAATGATTAAAACAATAGTGAGGCCGTGAGAGAACGAGGATTTAGGAAGTTGAACCTAGAATGAAGTTTAATAAATGAAACTTTTTTTTGAAGAGTAAAATGAAAAATATTATAGATAGAAAAGAAAACAAGATACAACCCGAACAGGTATTAAAATTACACCCGAACCAAATACTGCAACCGGAGATTACAAGGCACAAAAACTAACAAAAGAAAACAGGGGACCCCCCTTTTACACATATTGTCTAGTCTTAGTCACATCCATCATCATCCTTGCCCCAAATTAAATCATGTTTCCGCCGTCGCTTCTTCTGCTCTCTCTCTTCCCTTTTCTTCTTTTCAAAGACTTCAAGAGCTCTTCTAGCAAACTCTTCACCTCCCCAGAAGAAAAGCCCTAAACTCTTGCCAATTCTAACTTCCCTGTCCACCAAACTCTTAAGCTCCACTTTACCCCCCCCCCTCTTTTTTTATCAGCTTGTTGAGACAAAACGAGACTACACTCATCCGCTTGGTTTCCTTCCTCCTCATCCCCCGAGGCCCCAACCCCGTCCTGACCTCTAGAGCTTCCTTTATCAGGATCGACATAACCTCCTCTCCTGCAGCTTGAAGCTCCTCCTCCCTCCTTTCATCACCCTTCTTTGATTCCAGAACTTTTAATTTCTTCTTCTTGTAAACTTTCTATATTTATTGGAGGGTCCTGCCCCAATCAATTGTCTTTTAGCTTAGAGAAAACCTTTGACACATGGACAAAGTGAGGCTTATTTGCTTCTTTGGCTTTCTTCATCCCTTCTGAAGGTTCAAAGTCTCCTTCCTTGTGAACACATCTTCTCCGACCTAAATGGACTCCAATCCTGCCGACTACGATTTCCACCTTTTGGAACTCCACACATTCTAAAGCCGAGTCAGAATTGTCATCCTTGTCCAGAGCCTCTTTCGCACCCTCAGCACAGCATCTCTTGATGCCAATCCCTTCCTCTCCAGTCCTGCCTATCACGTCTTTCTTGTCCTCCCCTTCCACCTTTACTAGATCCTTTACTGCTTCCCCAGAAACCACCTCCGTTTCCTCCATCTGATTTTCTGAGCAAACGACCCCTCTGTTCTCCTTTTCAAACTTCTTTGTTGTGACGAGACAGAAGAGAAGGAAGAAGAGGAAGAAAGCTCAACTTCAAAATCACCAAAACACAGAATAATACCTTCTTGCTGACCAGAACTCGACTTCTCAATCTTCCCTCCACCACAGTGATTCTCCAGATCAGACCCTTCAGCTGGACTTCCACTTTGATTTGTCTCCTCCCAGTTCTTGTGCACAATCCATTTCCGCAAATCTTCAGACTGAAACACACACCCAGCTCTTCGGCTCTGCTTAAACTTTCTCTCTTTCAAAACCCCCAGCTTGAAACGAGGTGGACGTAGGGGTTAGGGAGACAAATAGATGGGTTCAAGATAAAGTTATCTTTTTTTTTTGGAAAGAGAACTTTTAGACAAAGAAACTCAAGATTCATAAAAAACTTGAACATCAACTTGAGGATTAATTTCTAGGTAAAATCACTTTAGGCTTTTAAAGGATCACACTTGCCACAATCAAAAGGATTGCAAGAGCAACTTCAATATTAATTCCATTAATTCCTTTTCTACAGAAGAGTGCAATATATCAACTTACATAAACTTAACATCAAGCATAACCTCCATAATCACACCATGACAAACTACTCAATTCCACTCTTAACTCATGACAAGCTAACTACCAATATTTTAAAACGCGGAGGCGTGACGCGAGGCGTTCCACTACCTAGAGGCGTGAGGCATAATTCAGAACGCAAGAGGCGTAAGCCTTCTTAAGAGGAGAGGGGTTAGGAGGAGGATGAAGAGGAAGGGGGATCTCATTTTTTTCTTTATTTTTAATAAAAATCTTTTATATTAAGAAGAATAAAGATGCATAACAGTAGTTCAAAGGGGGGGTCTTGTCCAAGCGAAAAAAAAAAAAACAAATTGGGCTGCATCGAAAAGGGGGCGGGGGGCAAACCATTTTCTTTCCCCTTATCTTTTCTTCCCTTCCCTTTCCTTTTCTTTTCTTTCCTTTTCTCTTTTTTTCTTCTCTTTCCTTTCCTTTTCTTTCCCTTTCTTTTCTTTTCCTTTCCTTTCCTTTCCTTTTCTTTCGCTTTCTTTTCCTTTCCTTTCCTTTCCTTTTCTTTCCCTTTCTTTTCTTTTCCTTTCCTTTTTTTCTATTTTCTTTTTTTCCTGTATTTTCATATCAGGTGTGCATGAGGTGCAAGAGGCGTACACCTCTAGCACGCCTCATGAAAAAAAGCGTAAGAGGTGTACACCTCAGAGGTATCAGCGCCTTTGGCATACGCCTCAGGGCGCTTTGGGAGCACCTCACCTGGAGACGCGCCTCCAGGCATACGCCTTCCATGCCTTTTAAAACACTGCTAACTACAACTTGTGACAACTAGTCAACTCCATTGTTGAATCATGACAACTAGATAATTTTTTTGATCAATAACTACAAGCATTCATTAATTTTATGAAGATGGTATAGTACAAAGAGTAAATGTACAAAGTAAAGTCAATGAGAGATAAAACCTCTTATTTCTCCCCAAAACAAACCCATTGCTTACAACTGTGCCCAGAAAAGAGTTTCTCATCCCACCCCTTGCTTGGCTAATGTGTTTGCAAAGGAACTAGCACTATGCTTGCACCAATTTAAGGTTACTTCCATGCTTCTTGTTAGCCACCTTAATTTCTTCATATGACAACTAAATAATTCATCATTATGCAAAATTACCCTTGGCCAAAAACAAAAACAATTAGAACACCCTTATTACAAAAAATAAAAAGGAAAAATAACAGGAAAAGAAAGAATGCATCAAAGCCATTAATCCAAAAATAAGAATACATCAAAACCCCTTTGAACATGCAGGAGTAAAGGCTTGAATTCAGTTTTATTTTTGCTTTGTTGTGTCATCCCCAACTTATTTTGTGTGGATCTGTGCTCATAGCAATGTTTGTGTTTGATTTGTTCCTCCTTTTTTGGGAAACAAGAGGCCCTTTTTCTGATGTCTGATGTTTTAATGTTGTTTCTTACCTTGTTTTTCTTCGTTACTGGAGAGATGAACTGCAGGACTTTCAGAATGGCTCTTTGGTACAGTGACTTTTTTCTTGCTAATGATCAGTAACAATGATCAAAGAGTTTTATTCAAATTATGAAAAGGAATAAGAGACCCTCTCCCTTGAGGACGTCTCAAGGAACAGAACAAATAAAATACAATAGCTGACTCATAGCAAAAAAAAAGTAATACATTCAGCCTCTCAGATAGACCTGAGGGCCTGGTGCTCCTCAGTTAAGTATAGCTGCTTTTTGTATCATATTTTGATATCCATCTTTTTGATTTGTTTCTTCTTTCCATTTCTTTTGCTCAGGCTGCAAAAGAAAAGTTACGCTGTGAAATTTTTTAATTACCTCTAGACAAACATTACATTTACTAATACTATTAAAAAATTTTATTGTCAACAAGGTAGCAGCTCTGATACATTTCCACATTAGCTTCCCTCTTTTTGTCAATCTCCCAAAGGCAGCCGGAATGAACAGCAGCTTTACTTTGGAGGGCAAGTTCCACCTACACCTAAATAGTGCAACAACCCAGTTCCAAATATTGGCAGCAAAAGAGCACGATATCAGTAAATGGTTACAGTCCTCACCCTTCACTTTACACAAGAAGCACCAATTTGGGGACAAACACAAGTAAGGTATCTTCTTTTGCAAGTGTTCCACCGTATTGATCTTACACAAGTAGGCTAACCAACAGAACACTGCTATCTGCCAATATTATTGTATTGGGGCAAACGGCAAACCCGCTGCTTTTCTCATTTACAAGCACATGTGACTATGTGCATGCATAGAGAGTGACAGAGAGGTGGTACCCCTATTCTGAGAAACCAAGAGAGGCTCTGGAATCTCAAAGTTAGGGAAATTAAAAGGACGCAGGGCCCCCATACTGTGAAGCCTGAGCCACACACAGAAGGATAATGCCCTTGTTTTGAAGACAAACCTAAAAGAAGGAAAATAAGAAATAAGTAAGAAGTATATATAACTGGAACCTTCATTGGTGACTGATAGAATCCCATGTGGACCATTGGTCTTCATCCTTTCTCCCACTTCTCTTCCTCCCCGTCTTAAACCCTCCAACCTTTGTGTCAAAATGTGACTAGAACCCTTAATTATTGTCCATTCCACCTTTTATAACATTGTGATACAGCACAACACAGCACCTATACAACTCCCACTGAAAATCCCATTTTACTGCCTAATAGTAATGAAACACACCTAATGGGAAAAATGTGCCACCAATGTCTTAAAACATAGGAAAATACAAACCAAATAAAAAACCAACAGAAAAAAAAAACCACAATACTGCTAGCACTCTCTTTTTTCTTCTCCTACCAAATTTGTTCTTCTTCTTAGAGTGGAGGTCCCCATCTCTACATCAACATTAAAGACCAATCATAAGAGGGCTTCTTCTTCTTTGGCCCAAAAAAAATTACCAATACCTGAAATTTCTTTTGTTCCAACTTCCTTCATTCCCTTCCCATCAGTTCTTAACGCAGAGTTCCCAATCTCTGCATCAATATTAAATCCCACCTATTAAGAGGGCTTCGTCTTCTTTGACCCAAATGATTACAAAGGCTGTAATTTCTTTCTCTTGTTTGTCTTAGAGAAACCTTTATGTTGTATATGGCATCTTAATGCAATTTGAGTATTATTTATTATTTAACATTGATCCATCCCTCTGCAAAATAAAAGAAAAAGAGTAATCATTCCTTTCCAAGATGGTATTTCTATAATTTTGTTTAGGGCTTGCAAACAGATCGGATTGAATTTGGATAAGGGTAATACCCGAATTTGGTTCAACAATAAATACAGGACATCCAAATTCGGTATGAATCCAGCGAATCTAAAATTTCATATACAAGGAATTTTTTTTTCTATACTATCTATAAAAGTGTGAATAGGCGTCCCTAGCTTCTGGAATTTTCATTGGACAACAAATGCCCCCTCTCTAAATTTTGAATTGGAAAACAAGAAAAGGCAAAATTGTTATTTTACATCTTCATTTAGTATGGCTTATTTGATAAAAAGATACAAAAGTAATTTTTTTGTTCAATAATTGGAAAACAAGCTATAGCAAAACTGTCATTTTACATTTTTCATTTAATGCTTATTTATTATTATTAAAAGTGTGAATAATGGTGTGGAACTTTTGTTTGACTAAACTACCCCAATTTTTGAATTTGGTCCTTGTCCAATTTTAAGGATGGAAACAAAAGAACTGTATCTATACTACTATTAAAAGTGTGTATGGGCTTGTGAAACTTTCCTTCTTGACTAAAATATCCCTATATTTGAATTTGGTCCCTCTCTAATTATGAGATAAAAAAAATGCAATTTGAACTACTACTCAACTCGTTCAATTCGCTCTCATTAAGTCTTATATTTAAGGTATTAACTTCCATTCTCTCTCACTAAATCCCATATCTAAGGTATTTTTCTCACTACTATTAAAGTATGAATGAGCTTGTGGAACTTATCTTCTTAACTAAAGTATCCCTATTTTTAAATTTGGTTCTCTTCATTCAATTCTGTTTCATTAAGTCTTATATTCAAGGTATTAATTCATATTCTCTCTCATAAACCCTATATTTAAGGTATTTTTTCTCAACAATAAATTCTAATTATTAGATCTATATCCAATACTTTTAAAAATATAAAACTCATGTTTTCTACAACCAACCAAAAAAAACAAAACCATTCTTACAACAGGTGGTAAAAAAATTCAACCAACCATCTAGGTCATATGGGCCAACCCATGATGTCATAGTTAAGTAATAAAATTTTCTGAAGTAGAAATAAATACCAAATATAGAAAATTTGGCCACATCTCTAATATTTTATATTAATCATATTAAAGAAAAAATAAGTGTGATAAACAATAATTGTTATTATTAATGGTGGAAATGTTACACAAAATTTAAAACCAACAGAAAAAATGATAATATTTAAAACCAAAACATTTAACCTTTTGTGTCAAATGTGTCAACTTTTAATGGCATAATTAAATAATAAAATTAAAAAAGATAAATATACAAAAAATATGAAAAAAAAATACAAAAAAAAAATTGTAGAAAACATTCGGGAACATCTCTAATATTATATGCTCATCATATTAACCAGAAATAAGTGTGATAAATAAGAATTGTTTTACACACAGAGAAATATAAAAACAATTTGTAGAAAAATTTGGACACATATTATTACTATCATCATCTAAATTGCCACGTGCAAAGTACATACTCAGCTAGTTCAACAAAAAGTTTAAAAGTTCCATGCAAAATTTAGAAACAAAAATCTGCAAAATAAAACAAGCACAAAAGTTCTTAATTTCATATAACTAGAAAAAATAAATAAAATTAAGAGATAGGCCCCAATGCTTAAAGTGCCATGGATGAAAAGAATTAAAATATGGAAATTTGAAGACAAAAAATGATTACTATAAAATAGATATAAAGACTGCTAAGACTAGAAATAAGAGGGAAAAGTACGTAATTAGAAGACAAAGGAAAAATGGGAATAGAGTTTTTTTTTTTTTTTTGAAAGAGAAAAATGAGAACAGAATTTTGCATTCAAGGAAAAAGAAAGAGTAAAGAAAAAAAGCTATCCAGTGGTACCAGAACCATTTTGAATAACATTTAGAACTATAAATCCAAGAAAATTCCAAGAACAGGGTAAAAAATTTCTCCACACGTGGTACCAAGGTTGTTTACCTAGTAACCTTCCCTCAATATTCGATCAGTATTTACCCATTCGTAGAGAGTAAATAAGTGATCCACAATCTTCTGTTTTCAGCCAAAACTTAAGTAGCTCTAAAGATCATAATTGAACCTGGTTTTATCCAAAGTACTTTCTTATAAAATTAAAAAATAATAATAATAAAACTTTGACCGAGGAGTTGATTGGATAGTCCACAACACTACCGAAAGCTCTAGTAAAATTTCTCCACAGGTCAAATAATATTTCTCGTCAAATGCTATAAGTTAACCTGGTTTGGATTGAGCAATCAAAATCGCCACTTTGCAAACCCCGATTTCAGATCGAAAGCCAACTTTAAGTGTCAACTGCCCGTTTCTAACCAACCAAACCCCAACAAGCTTTAAAAATAATTATAATAATAATAATAATAATCAATGTTGGTAGCATCGGAACCCTAATAGTAATGCTACAGGCGCTGATAGCAGCTCAATCACGTTACATTGAATAAACTTAGGTTCCAAGCTATAGATACGGGATGCTAACTCAACATTGCCGGAAAACAGAAAAGCTAAAAGAAAATAGAAAGCAAACAGAGCGACGAACCTCTTAAGTTCCTTCTTGCCTTCTTTAGATTTCTCAACCAACGTCCGGTGGTGGTGGCGCCTTGGCGGAGGATCGAGGAAAAAAAACCTTCCCTAATCTCTCAGCGAAAGGGAAGAAGGTAGCATTTGGAAAAAAACCCTTCTTTAATCTCTCGGCCAAAGGGAAGAACGTAGCAGGTGTTTGGGGATCATGGAATCACCGTTTGTAATATTTAGGGCTTGTTAACATTTTTTTCTTCTTTTTTTAATTTTTTTGGTAGTTGGATTTAATGAGCTCGGATTTAATAACTTGGTTTGGCATTTTATATCTCTTTTTGTGAAGTGTTAAGACAGAAATACCCCAATCTTTCATTAAAAATCCTTCCAATTTTGTGGAGGATATTATAAGCTGTCTTTGGGAAAGCTTACAAGCTTTCTGCCCGTTTGGGAGGGCTTTCACGCAGCGGTTTCAAGCGTTACGTGAAGCGAGAAGTCCAGAACACCAATGAAGTTGGAAAGTCGAAATTATAAAAGTGGCCAAGTCCGCTTTCCAATAAAGCTATTTCGCGTAACTTTTCTTAAACGGCTGGATCAACATAGCTCAACCAACGCAGACGTCCTTCCAAACAGGATGGATAGGGGTGAGCACTATTCGGTTAAAATAAAAAAATTCGGTTTCAATTTTTTCAATTCGGTTTTGGTTACATCGGTTTGGTTTTTGGTATTCGGTTTCGGGTTTTAGAATTATAAATTCAGTTACCTGAATTGATCGAACTTTCTATTGTTATATGTAATATATAATATGTATAATATAATATATATTTATATATTAACATATAATATAATAAAATTTGATTTCATAATATATTATATGTTATAATATATGATAAAGTATATATTATTAAAATTCAGTTTTAACTGAAATAACTGAAAATATAATTGAAAATTTTGTTTTCGGTTACTTCGGTTTTTTTATAATCTGGTTTTGGTTTGGTTTTAATTTTTTTAATTCAGTTTTAAAAATTTTCATTTATTCGATTTAGTTTTTAATCAAATAACCCGAATGTTCACTCCTAAGGATGGAATAGGGAGTTGGGATTACCTGCCAACAAAACAAGTTCCAACACCCTCCCCCAAGGAGAACAATATCATAAAATCTTGACCTAGGGTTTCTTATAAAGGGACTCTCCCTTCTCTCCTCTCTTTCTCTCTCTTTCTCACGTCCTCTCTCTTTAGTCTTTCTCATCTTCTTCTTTGGACCTTCGGAGACTTAACCAACCTCCATAGCTTTACCGTAGCACCAACACCGCACATTTTGATATAAAACTAGAGGCCACCATAAAGTGGGACCCACCATGTATGAGACGTGTGGTGTAAGATGTCGTTGGTAGGGTGTTAGAATGCATCTTATTGAGAGGTGATCTAGACTTTTACCACTAATTAGGGGTCAGGGTGGGTTTAATTTAGAGATCCCTGAAGCTGTGGGGACCGAGGATGAGGTCGGTAATTGTCCACCTTGCCCATACCCTAACTCCAACTATGAACCTGCCCTGATATATATATATATATATTTGTGTGTACGTGTGATTATTATAATATATAATATATTATATATTACATTACATAATATAATATAGTTTTAGGTAGGTTTCAAAAAATTTGCAAGTAGGAATGATGAGAACAGAGCAAGGCAAATCAGGGGATCCCCATTTTCCCATGGGGATGGGGTTAGGGTTGAGATTTCTAGCCTTGGTGGGTATGGATTTGGGATGGGGCATGCAAAACTCGGCCTTGCCCCACCTTGTTCAATTTCTATATTCAAATGGTATGTCTGTTTAGTTCCAATGAAATATTTTACTTGTCAAAAAATAGCTTATTTGACAAAAATGCCCCAATATGTTTCAGCTAACAACTTTAAATATGGAAAAGTATGAATAGGCCCATTGCAGATTTCTGAATTCCACTACAGACCTATAAACATTTAAAATGTCAAATACCCCCACTTTATATATCAATGCCCACCCATGAATTGGCATCAGTTCCAAGCTGGCACCTACCCCAACTGTACTTTGGGCCTAAAAATTCGGACCTTGGGCTGAACCGTCATTCTCTCTATATTTAATTAATTTAGTAAAATCATTGGGTATATTTAATTAAATATATATATATGATCTAGTTTTCAAATTAAAACTAAATCATCATACCTTGCTAAGCATTTAAGATTAAAGAACAAAAATGCCCTTAACTATATAAAATTTGATTTTTTTTTACTTTAAAATAAATTCATTCAATTAAAACATTGAAAAGCAGCATTTAGGAGGGGATGAAACCCATGAGATCAAACGTTTCACACCCCTAAAAGTTTATACTAATTTATGAGCTAAGCCATTCAATGCCCACCTAATATGAAAGAAGAAGGACTCTGTCAAGTCCAAAATATGTGAATGGCAATACTAATTTCATTTTCCAAGGAATATTGGACTACCTTTTAATAATGTCATGAAGAAGAAAGGAATCAGTTTTCACCACCATTATCCCATCAATGAACACATATGCTTCAATGTACATATTGGTATTTGAACTAGCAGTTGTGAAATGTAGGCTCAGTTTGGAAAGAGTACAAATGCAAATATACACAATATAAATGCATACAAAATACAAGGCTTTGCACTCTACATATTTGTATTTGTACTCCTTCCGATCAGAGCCGTAAAAACAAATGGATTATATTCATATGTATTAATAACCCCCCGCCACAAGGCATAGGGTTTCCTTGAGGTGCTCCATCAATATTCAACTTCATGAAGTCGCCCTCAATTGGACATATATCAAAAATCTTGGTTACCTTGGTTTTAATTGATAAAATAGGCAAACGTAGACTATCAAACGATCAATTAATTCAAACCAAGAGGAGCCATATAGCTATGCATATTGCTTGTTTCAAACAATTATGCATGAATGGAATTGAAAATATTTTGATGCATTTAAACATGTTCTCAATTCTTTGTTGATTCCATCTTTCTACACCTTTCAAAATGTGAAGCTTGCCATTGCCATAAGCCTTCTGTGATTGTCCATTTTTCATGATAAAAAAGTAGGCTTAGTCTACTTATGTTTAATGGGTTGCATTGAGTGGCATTATCATAAATTTCTTCTGGTGGAATATCAAAATCTTAACGTCCTTTTTGATGAGGGGTGGTTGATCTCATCGATAGGGATGCAAACAAATCGGATAAGATTCGAATCATGGTATATTCAAATTCGATCTGAAATTCCGATCGGATTTTATAGGACTCGATCTGAATTTAAATCCTATCAGATCTTTGGATCTGATTTGATCTACTTGTTTTCTTTAAAAATTAATAAATTGTTAAAAAATAAAATATACCAATTTAAATAAAAAAAATAAAAAATAAGTATTTTTTAATTATTTTCATCACATATATACATGTTTTTTATAAAAAAATAATATAACAAATTTATAAAAATACAATACAAATAAATAAATAAATAAATAACATATATATATATATTTATATTTATATTTATATTTATAAATATATAACACATCAGATCGGATATTCTTAGATCGGATAAGGAGTGATCCGAATCCAATCCGATCCAAGGTCCGACCAGGGGTGATCCGAATTTGACCAAATAGGATTGGACCGGATCATGATCCGATCCATTTGCGTCCTTACTCATCGGGTGCCTATCCTTGGCACTCCTAAGACCTTACATCTCTTATAGGGCGGCTCTGGTTAATTGTGGCTACATACTAAGGTTCCTCATGGGCATACACTTTCTTATGGAGACATTTGTACATGAGAGGCTTTGCATGTGGGTTGGCCATAGCCATGTCTCTTCACCTCGCCAATCCCATGTGTGAGCTAATCGAGCTATCCCATGTCATAGCACTCAAGTGTATTCAAGACCCATTAGTTGCCTAACACAATTATCATCAACATAGTCCCCATTTGGCACATAAGCAATGCCTCTAATGGATCAACATGAGCTAGACAAGAGCCCTGATCATGCATAATAAGGTCATGGTCTAGTTCCATTGACCCCGACGGAGCCATTAATGGGCCTAAACTTGGGTCTTATATTAAAAAGGCTTATCCTGGCCACATAAGCCTAGATGCTACACGAGTTTTTTTTTGTTGCCCAAACTAACCCCACAGTAGTTGTTATCTATTTGCACTTCCACAAATTGGATTTAGACAAGCAATGTAGAATTGGTCTGGCAAGAGGCCCTACATCGAGTCCCCATTGCAATGACCCTAATAATAGTGTTTGTGTAGGGGCAAACACATGGGCCATTTTCATTCGAAAGACTTATTTTGGTGATTTGAGTGAGGGAGTGCATGAATCCTTCATAGACATTAGACATTATCCATTTTGGTAAGTTGTGGGCAGTGCACCTACATCTTGGTTTCACGACAGATGAACCAATGTTTTGTAGCCTTTCGAAGACACCACTAAGGTAGAGACGACAATTCAAAATTGGTTTGTGTTGATGGTTGCTCAAAGAATACTACTGAAATGGTAACATTAGTTCTAAAAAGGTCTTAGGATCAAAACCACAATATTGGAAAGTTAGGAATGTGGGAACATTACCCATTGGAGTATGGTGGCATAGGAATCAGTTTACGCATCAGTGGGCATGCTCACACACAAGAAGAAACATCCACAACAACAACATCATCAACACTTCAATGGGTGCATGATTGGCAACACCATGGGTAAAAGCTATTAAGATAGTACAAAATGTTGTCAAGACCTTAAGGCTAAGAAGAAGGAAGCCCCCATGGAGCGAAGTGGTAACCCAAAACAATGATGAGGGCCAAACAAGCATAACCATGATGTGGTTTGAGTAACCCTAACACAAATGGTGAAGTCCATAAGCTAGCATGGTGAAATGGTAGCACCATCAAAAATTTACCAACAATTGTGTTGAGCCTTGAGATAAAACAGATGGGCATACTATTGCAAAGCAACACACACACATCAAACTTCGAGGGCCATCACACATAGAGCATAGCCACAAAATGATTTGAGTAACCTCAAAAAATTTGGGTGAAGTCTAGTTAGGTTAGCATGGTGAAATGGTTTGTCCCCAAACAAAGGCCAATATAGGCAAAATAGGCGGTCCTAATTGCAACAATAAGCATCCAAATTGGAGCACACGTGGATGAGGCGGGAACAAATGCCTATTCACTAAGAAGGCCATTATCAAGGATAATAATGGGTTGAGTGGGAGAGCTTGTCATGGTAAGAAAAAAGGGCTTAGTCTACCTATGCTTAGTGGGCTACATTAAGTGGCATTATCATAAATTTCTCCAATATGTTTTTTTGGGAAAACTGATATTATCTTATAGTGGATTTCACAATCTTAATGTCCTCTTTGAGGAGGGGAGGTTAACCTCCTTGGGTGCCCTATCCTTGGCATCCCTCATGGGGTGACCCTGATTAATGGCTATCGGGCTTCTTGATGAGCACATACTCGCTTATGGGGATAGTGTATGAATTGACACTACACATCGTGCATGAGAAGAAGGCTTTGCATGTGGGTTGGCCATAGACTTGTCCCTTTGCCTTGTCAGCCACATGTCTAAGTTGATCGAGTTATCCCGTGTTCCAACACTTGGGTGTGTTCAAGGTATAATGGTTGCTTAGCACAATCATCATTGACATAGTCTCCCTTTGGCATGTAAATGAAACCTCCCATGGGTCAACATAAGCCAAACAAGATCCCCGACTGTATACAATGAGGCCATAATCCAGTACCATTGAATTTGGTGGATCCATCAATGGGCTACACTTGGCTCTTACATCACAAAAGACTTGTCCTAACCACATAAGCCTAGATGCCACACAAGTTTATTCTACACAATGAGGTCATGATCCAATACCACTGAATTTGGTGGATCCATCAATGGGCTACACTTGGCCCTTACATCACAAAAAGGCTTATCCTAGCCACACAAGCCTAGATGCCACACGGATTTCTTCTACTATCAAAGCTAACCTCGTGAGACATTGGCTATGCATGTTGGTAGCATTACCACACCACTTCAATAACAACTACCTAGCCATTTTAATTAGTACCATAAAACTCCATACTCATCGGCCTACTGAAAGTCTGAAACAGTTCAGACCTTCCTTGTTAAGCAACTGATCACAAAAAAGATGATTAACATCTTTAATAGTATGGTGTCTATAACAAACACATTTTGGCATCAATGGAATGCCCAAATTTTGGATGCCTTTGTCCACTCCTCTTATGCCTTTCAAGAGATTGCAATGAAAAAAAGCCAATTTTAGTGAGAAACACCTTATTCCATATCACCTTATGCCTCTCAACCTTAGGATTTTATTATCTAGATAACTTTAATGCTGACTTGGATGTAAACCTATTAGTATGATCAAGTGCTCAAATAATGGAGTCCACTTTAGAAGAAAAGGGTGACACCTTAGCTTGTAATTAAGTTAATAACATACTAATCAAGAAGAGTGGTCATACTTGTGAGATTTCAATTACCATTTGCATCTAGGACCTCATGGACTTGTAAGTCCACATTCACCAAGGGCCATACATCAAGCCTTTTATCTAGCCAAAGGTTCATTTTACCTTCACCAATCAACCATTTAAAAGCCCCCATACATTGGCCATGACAAAAATTTTCCCCATGTCTTAGTGGAGTAGCTAGAAACATAAAAATGCTGGTGATGTAAGTATTTTGTTTTAAGGGGGCATTCTTTTTTTGGATTTTGAGAGGGGGGAAAGTTGGCCAATGGGATTTTGATTCCCATTGACCAAGAAACCAATGTTCATTTTTCAGATTTATGTGGGGACCAATAAAAGTTTATTTTTCTGGGTATCACTTACCTGGTAAGTGTTACCCATCTCCTAGATGGGTAAATTAACTTTCCCATCTAGGAGAAAGTTGCCAATACTTGAACGGGACAAAAATGCCCATTTTAATAATGAAATTTTTTATGGCTAAAATGACCATTTCCTTATTTACATGGGAAATAAAAGAACATGGATAAATGCACTTACCCGAATAAGTGATTTACCGAAAAATGAACGGGGCATAAAAAACTTGGCCCACAATTAATGTATCATGGAACAACACTTTCCAAATTGCTTTAATTCTCGAGGTGTGGTTCAAATCCAATAACTTAATCCATCGGACAAGATGCTTTTTCCCAATAAACCTAACTATCCTTACTAATTGCTATCAAAGTATGATTAGCATACTTGTCAACACAGGACTCATTAATGGAAGTTTTCCCTCACTAAAGAGTAAGTTACCTTGTTGTCTGGCTATCTTACAGCCAATTTTATCTATAATATATTTGAGAAGTAGGTAGTTTTCAAATGACCCTTGACAACGGGCACAACGAGAAAAGTAAATGACATTTATTTATGGCTGAATCCTCTTACATTCTCAATTATTTGAATTGGACCGGCTTTAGAAAAGGTGAAAAAAATAACACCTCCCATACCATCACCATCATTGTTATTCTTTTCATCAATTAGATATTCCAAGCTATATACACTTTCAATAACGATAGTTAGCCACTACAAGCATGCATTTGTTGATATGCATGCCTTCAATGTAATATTGCTTATATTACTGTAGAAAAGACATGTTTATTTAATTTTGATTTACTTTATTTATTTTTGATATTTTTTATTAGAAAAGATAGAAAAAATGGATTTAATCTTGATTTTAATTTTAATTTTTTAATGTTTTTGTATTAGAAAAGAAATGCATTCACCTTCAATTTTTTATTCCTTCTTATTGCACATGCTTAGCATGGTGCCATAAGGTGATGGGCTTAGAGGTTAGTTAGGCCTCTCTTGAAGATTCTAGCAAGGGTTGGGGCTTTCCAAAACCTTCTAGTTGAGCCTCTAATGGACTAGAGTATTGTAGAACGAGTTGGATCTATTCTAGAGGTATTTAGATGGACCTAAGATATTAGCTAGAATACTTCTTGAAAGAGTGTGGAAGAGTGAAAGTTTTAGTAGGGTTTTAGATCATTTAATTGGGAAATATGTAGACTACTTGTAGAGTTTTCTTGTATGGAGGTGGAGTTTATATGTAGGGGTCACCTCCTTCATTTGTGACATACCTTCCATTGAGTATTTCTCCATTGCACTCTACATTAATTCTTAGTTAATAATACAAGTGTTTCATTCATCAAAACTTGTGGGCATGCTAATTCTACTTGTAAGGGTAAGTGGGGTGACTCATAGTGTAGCCAAGGCCTTTATTGTGGTAATTAATATCAGAGAGGTGCTGAGACTTGTCCATGACATTTGGTATCAAAGCTAACTTGTTGTGCAATGCACAAGTGTAGGGACTAGCAGGGGCAGCAATTTTTAACCCAACCCGCTCAACCTGCCCAACCCACCCATTTAATAGTGGGTTGGGTCGTAACTTTTAATATTGAGTTCTTAGCGGGTGGGTCAACCTAATAACAAAATTTTAAATTGGTTGGGTGGGTTGGGTCGTGGGTGTCCAACGGATATCCATCAATTAAGGATTTTAGTTTTTCATCATTTGTTTATATCTTGGAGAGAAATCTCAATAAATTTCTCTTCCTCTACGAGTGACAAGTCTCCTCCTCCACAACTTTCAGATCTGAGGGTGATAACTCTCCTCCTCTACATAATTAAGATCCGAGGGCGACAAGTCTCCTCCCGCCCCCCCCCCCCCCCCCCCAGGGATAACTTGGGGGGTCGGCCCGACACGACCCATGGCCAGGCCCGTGTTATGCCGCAGGTCGGACCGTGCATCAGGCCAAAGCTATTTATTTAAAAAAATTGACAAAAGACTTCAAATTTTAATTATATACGAATTTTGATGTATAAAATTGCTTATATATACAATAATTAAATAAATTAGTATAATAAAATTTTAAAAAGCTATTTATTTTATTAATGTATTATATACTATATTATTATATAATTATAATTTATATAATTTTATATAAATAATATATATATGTGCCATGTCGTGGGCCATGGGCGGCACGATTTGTTTTACACCTCTAATGGCAGTAGTATTCGTTCGGAAGAAGATTGATTGTTGGAGGAAGAGAAACCATCATTTGAGTTAGGGTTTTTTCTTGGATTGCCTCCGTTCAACTGCTTATATTTTAGGGAAGAGGTTCATTGGAACCTGGATTCAATAGTATTAAGGTGTGTGTGCAATGGGGCTACTGTTATTGTTTGCTAGATATCTAAACGACAAGTATCCTTATATACGATGAGAGGCATTTTGCCCAACAGTGATTTTTCTACAAATTTTTTGTAATTTTTCCAGTAGATATTTATATTGTATATAATTTCTATTATATTTCTTCACTCTCTATGTTTTTCTATGATTTTTTATATCAGTCTCGAATTTATGTTCTTTGTTTTCTGCAATTTCTAGTTTTATGCAATTTTAGTTTTTTTTTGTAATTTTCTGTTTTTTTTTTCAAATTTTTATGTAATTTCTATTAATTCTATGCATTGTTGTGTTTTTTGTTTATTTTCTATTTTATTTCCTCCAATTTCTATTATTTTTGTGTAATTTTCATTATTTTATCTAAATGGGTTGGGTTGGGTTCAAGTGGGTTTGGGTTGAACCCAACCCATTTAATTCTATCTAATTGGGTCATTATTGGGTTGGCGGGTTAGATGGATTGGGTTGAAACTCAACCCAAACCGAACCAAACCCAACCCGCCCAATTGCCACCTCTAGGGACTAGGGACATTGCATGTTAGACGGATTTGATGACATGACTTAAGGCATGCATGAAGGAATCCAGATCAAGTAGGCACATCATTGTAGTAGAGTGAATGAGCACACATTAAATATTCTACATTTGTATCAAAAGTTCCATGTTAGTCTTAGTCAAACAAAGGCTCCACACTCTCATTGTCACTTTTAAGGTAGAAATTGATTTTTATACTATTAAAATTAATGCTATAGATTTAATTAGTAGAATTTAACGATGTGGAACAAAAATTCCTTAAATGTAGGATGTAATGAGAGAATGATTTAATACCTTATGTATGAGACTTAATGAAAAAGAATTGGAAAGTGGTTTCATTTTAATTGGTTTAAAATTTTATATCCCATTTCGGTCATTAATAAAAATAATTTTCATCTATCATAAATGTGCCCAAAATTTTTTACAATTTTTCTTTATTTTTTATATTTTTCTATTTTATCTACTTTTGAATTTTTATTATTTAATTATAGCATTATGGGTTGGCCAATTTGACCCAAAATGGTTGAACTTTTTACCACTTCCTAGACAAAAATACGGTTTTTATTTTTGGGGTTGATATTAAAAATATAAATTTTTATACTATTAAAATTACTATGTATTGATTTAATCAGCAGAATTTAGTAATAAAAAATAAAAATGCCTTAAATATATAATTCAATGAGGGAGAATGGGAATTAATACTTTAATAATAGCATTTAAATTAAATTTTGCCCTCATAATAAAGGGGACCATATTTTGAAAAAAAGGGTATTTTAGTTAAGAAAAATCCATAAACCCAAAGACCCTATTTGTACTTTTATATATCCAAAACACAAATCATATGCAAACTATAAATTAAATAATCAGTTATATTTTATCTAGTTTTTATTTCTATATATAAATCACCAAAAAATCAAGTCAAGTAATCAACTAATTGAGTTAAATACGTAAACCATTAATTTGATATTATTTTATTTAATTTTAATTTGTAATTAATAATATTTGTATATAATTAGATACACAAAATTAGAATGACAAAATATTCACAAGTCCAAGACATAAATCGTATTCATCTTCAAAATTTCAAATCCACCCATTGAATTTTAAATACTAAAATAAAAGCTTTCTATATTAAATATTTTTTATATAAATTACTCATAATTAAGTCACATGGTAATGACTTTCTACAAATTACTACACTTGTTAAAAACTTCAACAATAATATATTTTTAAAATCAAATTATTAAGTAGTATTTAAAGAAAACCATTAGTAGGGGTGCTCACGGTTCGGATAGGTTCGGTTTTTACATTCAACCGAATCGATACAACCGGTTAACCAGTCACCGGTGGACTGGTTAACCACGGTTCAGTTTTTCAGTTTTCTAATGCCCTTAAAATAATAAAAAAAAAGAAAAACTGAGAGGCGAATCAGTTGGAGGGCAGAGCGTCAAAGGCTAGAGAGAGAGAGAGAGAGAGTTCTGAGAGACTGAGAGGCGAGGGAGAGAGTTCAGAGAGAGAGAGGGAGTATGAGAGAGTGAGAGTCCAAGAGAGAGGAAAAGAAAAAAAGTGTCGAACAGACGGACCTGTCTCAGAGAGATTGAGAGGCCAACATGTGTCAGTCTGTTAGATGACTCTGACTGGCAGCCAGAGTGCCGGACTGGTGAACTTATCTCAGAAGGCTAGCGAACTGTTGAATGCTTTTATTTGATTTTTTTAAATAAAATAAAATATTAATATATATAATATTATATAAAAATATATATCGGTCGGTTCGATTAACCGCAGGTTTTTTAAATGGTTAACCAAAACCAAGCTGAAACTTTCAGTTTTTTGGAAACATCGAACCGAACGGTTCGGTTAACCGATTTTTCAATTCAATTTCGATCAGTTTGGTTTTTCGGTTTTTTTTTTTTTTTGCTCACCCTAACCATTAGTCTTGATTTAAAATATAATTTAGATACATGGGAAATAAAGATAGAGCAAGTGGGCAACTACAAATCCATTACTCCAACTCCAAGATACAAATCATATCTATTCTTCAAAAAAAAAAAAAATCATATACAAGCAAGATTCAAGTATCAATCTAAACTCATGATACACCAAAAACGAGGAATTAGGACATATGACCCCTTTTGAAGGGTAGTACCCTTCCTAGAGAGAATTCACATGAATTGCTCTTCACAGAGCGTGGTGCCTCACCGACCTCACAGCTACATCCCACGGGAATATCTTCTCATGAATAATAAATACTATGGTTTTTAAAACTGAATTGGCGATCGAACCGGTCAGGGGTCCGATTATCAGTTCAAACGGCTGGCCCGTTATGACAAAAAATATAAAAAATTGAAAAACGGTCAAAACCATTCCAACAATTCGAATGGTTAACTGACTGGTTCAGTGGTTTGCTGACCAAAATCAACGGTTTTAGAAAACGGAACCAGTCAGGTGACCGATTCCCAGTTTTTCCGGTCCAACCATCTGATCCGGTCCAACCATCCGGTTTGGTCCAGTTTTAAAAACCATGATAAATACAAATACCCATCTCCCTATGAATCATAAATACAGATATGGAAGATATTCTGATGTACAACCAAAACATGCTGTGAGGCACACTCCTTGAGGAGCAAATCCCAATTCTACATCTATACCTCACAAATGCCCTGAATCATATCCCACTCATGTATTGAAATCATCTCCCACTGACAATTTCGAGAGATGTTCCTAATGCACGCTGAGATGTGCATGTAGGGCGCCCTATGTGGGGTGCAGATGTGATCTCTCCTATAGATCTCGCCTCAATCCTTATAACTTACAACAATTTAATTGAAGACTATTGCCCCTTTTAAATCCACAATATGCATATTGATACTTAGAACCTTGTATACAAGTATGAAACTAATGAATTTTCAAGATTAAAAATAATTATTTTGTATTTATTTGTATATCTATGCATTACCAAAAATTTGAAAAAATATTTTTAATTTTTTTAACATAAATTTTTAATGGATCCAAGGATATAATAAATCATCCGTAAATTGACATTTTAATTCTCCCCTACCATTGGATCATGCAAAACATACAATTTTTTTTTTAATATATACTCAACGGGATTTGGCCAGCCATACATAACTTTTCCTCTAGTTGCATCCAAAGCCACTTGGAAGAAATAAACCTCTTATTTTAATTGTTTTTGTTTGTTCCTTTTTAGATCTTATATCCTTGGTTCAAAGTATCATTGCATCAATAACTCGATACTGAAAAATTGCACATGGAAAGTTTTTATCAATCAAAATTTTGTCAATTTTTTTTTTGTTTCTCTGATTCAAGAAATTGTCAGAGGTAATTTATTTATTTCCTAGGGTGTTTAATCTCACCCCACCAAGTTCCAAAGCAAAAAGAGGGTTAAAACATCCTCCTTAAAAATTCCAGCACCATGCATCAATGGTAATACACATGCAATATACGCCAATAAACATTGATACTCTGTTGATGCACATAACATTGACATCAATGCTCTACCAATATTTGCCGAATTTTTATAATGATAATTCCAAAAACTAGCAGATATCAGACCATATGGAAACTTTAAACCTTGCTATCATTGAAAAGCAAAAAATAACAAGTGGTCAGCTTGTTTTTAACTCTATCTATATATGTATATGTAGGATTGTATGTTCATTCAGAAAATTTCAGTCCGTTAGGGACCCTGCCAAATGGTAAAATAAAGCCATTTTATGGTCCCATTAGGGAAACATTCCACATAAGGTGATATATAATGCTGACATGGACTGGGCAATGAACACAAGCACTATCCCAACTGTTCTCACCTGATCAACTGCCACAGCTGCTTGGTCTTCCCTACATAACTGATATAGTAGAGGTCCTCTTGTAAGGATCTCTAATTGATCAAACAGAAAAGAATATGATGGACAGTAATTGCCCACAAACTACCATAAAAAAAGAGTAAAATAGAGAGAAAAAGAAAATTCAATGCAAGGAATTAAATCTGTTCAATCTGATTTATCCATCTCATCTATGTCTAGCTCCTGCTTCTTCTCAGACTGAACAAATTAACTTGAAAGGAATTAAATCTGTTCAATCTGATTTATCCTTCTCATCTATCTCTAGCTCCTGCTTCTTCTCAGGCTGAGCAATTAACTTGAATGTCCATAATCCTAACAGAGTTGCCTCAATTGGAGCAAGCCAGTACACATATAAATGCTCCTTGGTCATGTAATCTCCTCGAGCATAAGCCCATCCCATGGCCTATCCAATCCAACACATTAGAATCAGTCTTCAATTTGGTAGATTGTAGTTTACAACATGTAAAATGAAAAAAAAAATATTAGCAAATAATTGGTGTTTGGGAGAGTGCATACAGAAGCCGGGTTCATGCATCCACCAGTCAGATCAGAACCCAGTATATGAAGAGCTAGCTTGGATAGACTTGAAGTCCATGTTCTCAAGAAGAAACTGTCAGGGCTACTCCGAGCTGCCCCAAGTGAGATAACAATAATTGTGAATGTAAGACACCCTTCGGTCAATGCACCTTTGTGAATATCGACATTCAGGCGAGGTCCATGGCCTATTTCAGGAAAGGTCCAAAGGATAAGTTGAACTCCAATAATAGATCCAATTACCTGAAATTTAAATCCAAATTTTAGTTCATTGATTGATATTGAATAATAAAATTTGAGGCAGAATATCATTAGTGACTGAAATGATGAAAGAATTCGGACAGACTTGCAACAATAGATCATTATCAGTTTATGCCCTTTTCTCCTTGCCTTATAAGAATGATACAAAGAGATTCACTCATTAAAAAAATGATACAAAGAGATTCATGTTTGGAATTCGGATATCTTGGAATTCTGGTCATATTAGTAAAAGCTCAAGGTACTCCCAAAAGGAGTGTTTCATCAAGTAATAGGTACCTTTCACTTGAGAAAATAGGTAAATTGGTGGCACTACCAGAAAGTTAATGCTTTCTCATGCACTATAATGGAGTCTTCATGATTGAATCAGTTGATTCTGATTGATAATTTTTGCAGAATATAAAAATTGGGTCTGGACTGTCCTCACTGATGTCTGGTAGTTGGTTAGTTTACAGGATATAAAAATCAGTATTTTTGAAATAAAATTTTCCAATGTAGTACATTAACAAGTTTGGGCCTATATATGATAAAAGTAGCTCTGAGTTCCAGGCCATTACTATAAGACCTATTCAATTTAAAATTATAAAATTGAGTTTTGGAAAGGATGGATAAATATATATAGATATAGAATGTTTCATCTGTCCATGATGCAACAAGTCAAATCATCCTAGGTATCAAAACGATCATAATCAACAATTAAAATTTGAGAGTAATTTTTTTGAAGGTAAAATAAATTTATTAAAGAGAAAAAAGAATTAAATATTCCATGACAAAATGATAAATATAATAAACCTAACACCTAGTGGGAAAAAAGATGAAGTGTGTTAAGCAGCAAAACCTAATCTTGCTTTGCTAGATTAGAAGCCCAACTGAAAGCCTTGTGTCATTTGTTTGTGGTCCATGGCACATGTGCCTGGAGCAGAGATTCTACAATAACATTCTTTCCTCCCAAAAGAATAAACGGAAATTTATTATTAGCAATACCAACCGATAGAACCCAATTCAACAACTAACTCAACCTGATAAAGCTAGTAAAATGAATACCAAGAACAAGCACAGTGATAGGTCTTTAACAACAAGAAGAGGATTGATGGATCAATCAAGAAAATGACAACGAAATTAGCTTAAGCCTATGAAATTTGCACTTTAAAAGCCAAACCTAATCCAGGCAATAGAAACCAAAAGAAATTTTTGCTTAAAACCAATCAGAACTGCTTTAAACATAAGAGAGCCAAGTAAGATGCCAACAGAACCGAATTCAGATTCCAACCCAAAATCAAATCCATTTGAAGCAACAAACAACACTAGTAAACCCAACTTATATTTTAACTAGCCAACATACTTCATGTATCAAACAAGAGAAGACAATATTAGATGTTAGCCAAAATAAAAAACAGAAAAGAACAACACTAATATAGTGTTTATACTGAAAACTTCCAATCCTGAAGCTCCATCTTAATTCAGACCAATTTCCCCTCTATTGGCTAGATTGATCAGATGAGAAAACAATAGAAAGGCACAGGTTGGATGGCAATAGGATTAGATATGGCCAAAACTTTTGATAAAATGAGCTGGAATCTCATATTGATGGTCATGGCCAAAATGGGCTTTCCTCAGAAATGGTGTGTGATGATCAGTCAATGCATATCAACACCAAAATTTTCTATACTTATAAATGGGGCATCATATGGTTATTTCAAAGTGAGTAGGGGACTAAGGAAAAGTGACCTGTTATCACCTTATCTTTTTGATTGGAATGGAAAGTCCTATCATCCTACCTTAGTAAAGCCGAAAATAGCAATCAAATTTATGGTGTGAAGTTAGCCAAACATGCACTCTCAAATAACTCAATATTTGCGGATGATTACTACTTCAAAAGCAAAGCTACAAAAAAGAAAATAGAGGCATTGAAAACTCTATTCTATGATTTTGAAACAATTTTGGGTCAACGGATTAATTACCAATATTCAAATATCCTTTTCAGATCAAACATTAATAGAAGAAATAAAATGCTCTTGGTGAGACTGCAAAACATCAGGTCTATAAAAGATCATGAAAAATATCTTGGAGTTAAGCTCTGGATAGGCAAAATAGAAATAAAATCATACAATTATATAGTGGAGAAGATACAAAATAGAATGGAAACAGAAGAAAACTTCTATCACAGGCAGGGAGGACTACTCTAATCAAATCAGTAGTTTGAGCCATCCCACTGTACACTGGCTACCTCTATCTTGCCCAAAACAGTATGCAAAAAAAATTGAAGAGACTCAAAGAAGATTTTGGTGGAAAGGGAGCATTGAAAAATGAAAATTATATACTATCTCATAGAGAAAAATATGCCAAAATAAGTCAATGGGAGGACTGGGCATCAGATGGGTAGAGGAAATGAATAAAGCCATGTTTGCAAGTCCGGTGTGGAGGCTTCTAAGTAACCCAAAAAGCTGGTGGGCAACAATTATAAGAACAAAATATTTCAAGAGATATAGTCCACATTATACAAAATGCTCTGAATGGGGAAGAAGGCTGTTAGAAGCTATGTCAGTAATGAAGCCATATCTTTTGTTGGAAATTAAAGATGGAAACCAAATACATGTGCAGCGTGAAACATGTACAACATAAGTTACTTCACACTTTGGAGCTGAAACAGGAGAGGGAGAACAAGAAGGAACTAACAAAAAAGAAATTATCAGAGTGAACACTGATGGCAGATGGAACAGGAGCAAGACCAAAAGTTCATTCACTGAAAGTTGTATAGAAGCACCCAATAAACAGAGATCTTGAGAATGATCAATTAATTTGGAAGCCCAGTAAATCTGGACTCTTTTCAGTTAAATCAGCCTCTCTGGAGCATCTATGGCAACAGCCATCTACGTTTAGGAAAAGTTGCAATTGGAATATGCTATGGCCGTTGAAGATTCCACCTAAATATCAATTATTAATGTGGAAGTTACTTTGAATTGTCTACCCACAGGATAGATATCAAAAGAGAAACAAATCCTCTCAAGGGCTTCATGCACATTTTGGGATCAAGATGATAGTAATTAAGAGAATATATTTATATATTGTGCTTTTGCAGGTTTTATCTGGCTGTTCAATACAGATTGATACAGAATGGTCCCGATCAATCAGGCAATTAATGATTGACTAGATTCTCAGAAAACTGATAGCACACATAAAAGATCCTTACTTGAGAAAATGGAAACCATATGCAGGTGTATCTGGCAAGCAAGAAATAAAAACTTTTCACAAAGGCAGATACTCATCCCATACAGCTTCTCAATCAGGTTGAAGAGCAAATAACTCAGTTTTTTGAACACTCAAAATGATAGAACATACACCAATAGGCTCAACTCCTCCGTCACAAGCAAGATAATTCCTTGATAAATACAAGACCAATGTAGGTGGATCATATAATAGCAATACAAATTAAGCTGGCATTGGTAATTGTATTCACTTTGAAGCAGGTCAACTCATTATGGCAGAAGGAACCAGGATTGCAACAATTGAAAGCAGAGACTCAGAGATTCAAGCCCTCCACAAAGGATTACTAGCAGCCAAATACCACAGGTAGATGACATTTTTCTCCAATCAGATGCAAAGGATATAGTAGAAAGAATCAACAATAACCGGGCTTATAGCCCGTGGCAGGAAATTTTGCTTTCCTATCAAATCTTCGATCTCATAAAGCATTTAGACAATATTATAATTCAGTATATAAGTAGAACTGAAAACCAGATAGCTCATCAGCATCTACTAGGATCTGACTCTTTAATATAATGAATCTTGCTTACAAAAAAAAAAATTGTCATCAAAGGTTACCGAATTCGAATGTCAATCCATTAACCAAACCCAATTCAGATAAATACCAACTAAAAGAAACTCAGAACATGTTGAAATTGGTTTTCAAGCATTCAGAAAACAAAACCATTTAACTCAGTATAAGCATAAGACCAACTACTTACCTGAGTAGGAATTCTTACACCAACAGATAACAAAAACCTGCCGAAACTCCCAGAAATGGCACCGGGCAACACTGTGAGAGGATTGTAAGCCGCACCTCTACTAATCCTCCCCAACGATGCAAAAACAAACATGGTCAAAACGGCTAAGCAACCCCTAATGATTTCTCCTCTGGGTTCAGACCCAAACCCCAGAATCTTGTATACAAAGATCTTTAAGAGAGCTCCTGACCATACCCACATGAAGGAAAGGACGAAATCCCACAAAATCAGTGGGTTTCCTGCCATGAATGATATGGGTTTTGTCCCTGCTTTCTGAGATTCTTCCTTATTTCGCTGCATAATTTGCAGCTGAAGAAGACGAAGAGGAAAGAAGAGGAGGAGGAAGAAGAGGAGGAGGAAGAAGGGGAGGAGGAGGGGGAAGATTGTATGCGGAGGGATTTGAGGCTGACATATTTATTCCCTTGTTGATACTGACATTTGGGAAAAATGGTCAAACGTTACGCGATTCTGAGAATGCAGAAGAACGTTAATAGTAGAGAGGGTAACTTGGTCATTTAGAGAGGTAAGATGTTGCTTATCGTTGTTTCCATGCGAGTGCCTCTCGACCCTGAGAGAGCCGACGACATTTTCCACGGTTCCGCCCCACCATGAAGCTTACGGGAAGCTGCAATGGTGATGTTAGTTGGGTGGTCCCACAACGGTCGTACCAAGTAGAGTTTTGCGGAGCTCCAAGGACTCTGTACGGTGAATTGCTACTAATAAGAAACAGAGGGGCTCCCCACTGATTTGAAAGACTGTAAGTATAGTTACTAACGAGAAACAAAGTGGAGCAAAGGATAACTGTGACCCAGATTGTCAAAGTGGAACACCTTATTCCGAGACCGAAATCTGAAGAAAATCAAACCATAATAATAGATTGGTGGAGGGTTCTACGCAGGCCGGTAGAAAAAAAAAAATCCACCCTCCTCTTAGAAAAATGTAGTTTTCAATTATTATGTACGTGGAAAAACAGGAATGAAGCATTCTTCAACAATGGTCCATTCAAAGTTCAAACCGCCGGAATAGAAAGGAAGTTAGAGAATAGTCTTAAAAAGGGAATGAAATGGGACCCTCCAAAGAGACTCTCAAAATCGCGGAAGGTCCAGGTCCCACAGGTAAAAATTAAGCGGAAATGAGGGAGGGCTGTTCAGAAATCCATGATCTTATCTTAGACTAGACTGACTATAGACATCACAATTGAAGGAGACTCTATGTTGAATGGAATGCGCAAGATGCATGGAAATGTAAGGGAAGTGCATAAAAATCATGGGAGAAATGAACGCCATAATCAAGTATCATCACACGCATCGCATAGGGAAGGAATCGAGCAGAAAACTGCTTAGCAACAAAGGTCACCAAGGCGAATTACATTTTACCATGTTTCGATCCAAGGAGCTGGATTACATCATTCTCACAGATTCAATAGGTGTTTCGTTGTTGCGCACAATTCGTATATGTTATGCATGGCTTTCGCTTTCGTTTATTGAATAAACGTTTGAAATTGATTTGTCTTTAAAATCGAAAAAAAGTAATTGATAAACCTTTTTTGTTGGATTTATTAACAATTAGATACATTAGCGGAATATTAAATAAACGCTTACATTGACAAAACATGTGGCTATATAAATTAACTTTTATATACAAGCTAAAATATAATCATGTGGCCCCACCAAGAAGTCACTTCATCTAACTCAAGGTGGGGTCATGGCAACAAATCAAGGGCTTCGATTTAGTTGTTTTGGCACAGGGCAATTTGACAGGTGGCAAGTTGTGCTTGCTTTGTTGCAATTCTTGCATTAATATTAAAAGACTTGATCTACTCCCAAGACTGTCCCAACGAGCGGTTATGATTGTACACGGGGAACATCTCTCCATGAATGTATCACTACAATTAGGGTTGTAAACGGATTGGACTTTGGTTCTAATTATTAAAAATTTGCATCCAATCTGATCCGAAATCTTATTGGATTTGATTTTGAATCCTAAAGGACTTGAATTGAATTCGGATTTAATATGATTTCACTTTAATTTTTTAAAATACAAAAAATTAAAAATTAATTACTTTTTAATTTTTATATAATAAATTATTGTAATTATAACATACTGAATTTATTATATATATAAATTCATATATTATATAATATAATATAATGTATTTTTAATAATTTTAAATATGATTATATAATTTATATATATATATTAAAATTAATAAATATTATAATATAATTGAATTTAGAGTTTAATCAGATTGGACAGAGTCAAATCCAAATCCGGTCCAATTATTAATTGGATGCAAATTGCGAAATCTGAATATAATCCAATTATGTAAACACATCATATGAATGTTGGATAATCACATTGTGAAAACCCTTAAAAGGTTTATTATAATTCGTTAAAATACCTCCATTTTTTCAACTTTCTCTTAAACTTACCATGACTTTTGATATATAAAGAGATCCTCCACATTTGTAATTAAAAAGATAAATGGTGTTTGCAAAATTACAATAATGCTCTTTATTCAACTTCATTTTTTTGAACCAAAAACTTTGAAGTATGT
Organism: Nelumbo nucifera; assembly: GCF_055504915.1. Taxonomy (NCBI): domain Eukaryota; kingdom Viridiplantae; phylum Streptophyta; class Magnoliopsida; order Proteales; family Nelumbonaceae; genus Nelumbo; species Nelumbo nucifera. The sequence goes on along the minus strand of NC_142655.1, from coordinate 22,594,696 downwards.
ACATCTATTCAATCAAATTGAGATTAGTTGATGGATGTTAATTTTGTCATTTAAAAATAAAAATGGTACATGTGGACTACAAAAATATATTATTTTCAACTTTTATATATAAATTAATGTAAATAAAACATACTGAATTTATTATATATATAATTTAGAAATACATTTTTTATAATTTTAAATATAATTGTATATATTTTATATATTAAAATCAATAAATATTATAATATAATAAGATTTAGGTTTTAATTGGATATATTAGTCAAATCCGAATCCAATCTGATGATGAAGGGGAATTTGGCCCGACCTCATGACAGGGAGACACGTGGACGTGATTCGGCACATGCGACAACTCGACATGGTCAGACTGGCACATGGACGAGACGTGGCACAAGTGACAGCTCAGCATGACCAGTTCGTTACAAGGTGACCTCGGGTACCTTGATACCCCGAACTAAGGGTATCCCGAACTAAGATCGTCTTAGCGCCAAATCACGACCAGGATAACGAAACCAAGTTTGTTACAGATCGAGCCCGGATAGATGAACCACCTCGGTCAGGACTACTTTGGGACAAGTATACCTCGGCACAAGATCGCACCGGGATCACCTCGGTCCAAGGGCACTTCGGCATTCATGTCAGGACGGACTTAAGGAGCACGAGCTCAAGAAGCTCGCCACCAATCAACTCGCCATCAAACAGCCCGGTAAACTACAGGCAACTCGCCTACCGTTCAGACCTCCACATGGCAACCTCGAGGAGCACACCTCCGTACTCTGTATCCCACAGGACTGTACTTTGTAACAGTCACATTAGTTCACCAACTCCCCGGTTCAAACGGGAAGGGACAATCTTACCGGTTGATGGCATTTTTCTCACCTAACACGCAAGCGAGTCCCGTCACAGCAGGGATCCAATAACCGTTCCACCAACCCGCATGGACTCCAGTATATAAAGACTCCGCCCCCCAGGGGCAAAGGGACATTCTATTTTATTGTTGTGTGTGTAATCTTCGCTCCCTAGCTCTCTCATTGTTATCATCTTCAAGCTCTCTACTATCCCTGTGTTCTAACTTATCCATCGGAGTGTCCCCGCCGGGTGACCCACCCCGGGATCTCTGACTCCTCTCTTACAGACTACCCAGTTTACGTCGTTGCTGGCAGTTAGATCATCTCCAGCAGGGAGCAGCCGGATTACACCGCATCATTTGACACCGTCTGTGGAAAATTGTTACCTGGCAGCAACGATTCCAAACAAAAATAAAGGAGCAAACGATGCTCCAAGCCACACAACAGCAGAAAACGGTGCTGCAACTGCAGCATCTATGCCAAACATATACGTAATCTCTCTCTAATGCTACATCACTCCTATACTTTTGGATGATTTGTTGTAATGAATTACCCGAGGGTTCTTTCAAAAAAAAAACCCTCAACTCAACCTAAGTCAATAATTTAATCGTTATCAAAATTAATTATATGAAGCAAATTTGAATTTAACAGATTTACATTTAAATGGAATTAGGAGTATATTTGATTTTGAATTTGAATTTCCTTAAGCTCAGTTTGGAAGGAGTACAAATGCAAATATGTAGAGTATAAAGCCTTATATTTTATATTATTTTGTATGTATTTGCACTATACATATTTGCATTTGTACTCCTTCAAAACTGAGCCTTTGTGTTTCTCTTTGTTTTCTTTGTTTGTACCTCTCATTTTCCTTTTGCTTGCACTGGTTTCTCTATTCTCCTTCGGTTTTCTTTGTCTTGGTTGTGTGTTGTAGGTATTCGAGTGGGTCTGTTAGTGCTTGTTTTCTTTGAGCTCGAAGGTGGTGCTATCGCTACTAAGCAGATTGAAAACAAGCATAAGGTGAAAGCAAGATTGTTAAGGGGGGCAGGGTAGTTTTTTTTTTTTTTATGGCAAAATGATATGTAATAAATTGTTAAATTGTGATGGGGTCACAGAAATTGTCAACAATCTCTAGAAAAATATACAAGATTACAATGCCAGATATATCCTGGTAGGAGTGCAACTTAGGCAGGTCCAACCTAAGCCCAACTCGACCCCACCCGAAATTTTCCACGGGTTGGGCCTGAGTCAGAAAACTCGGGGTCAACCTAAACTTGGATAGGGCTTGGGTTGAGGCCTCAGGCCAACCCAACCCAATCCTCGGCTCAACCCAACCCAAGCCTCGGCTCAATCCAACCTGAGCCCGTCTGAAAACATCTATACATGTGTATTATATTTATGTAAAAATATATATATTTTTTCTAATCATGTAATCATGTATATGTACATTTAATAAATGAAATTTGTACATATTTTTAATTAATTATACTCTTAAGTTAGGCCATAAATCTCAATAAAAGATGATTACATAAAAATGTATATATATAAATTCTTTCAAACTTGACCAACCCACCCAATTAACCAGAGCCCGACTCCGATCCCAACCGGAGTTGTGTTGGGTTAAGCTCGGATTGGGTTTAAATTGATAAACTTGGGCCAGGCTCAAGCCCAAGGTTTACACCTTTAGAGTTAGGCCTAAGTTGACCTTCAACCCGAGTTACACCCTTATATCCAAGCAGGAGATATATTTCAGATTAATTTCGAAAGAGAAAGGAACATCAAGGAAGTGGTAGAGAAAACAACCATGGTTTGATAAAGACTATCCCCTCCTCATGAAGTGTTAGGTTTTGATTTCATGGTCCATGAGAGTTAAATTTACTCACACACTTCATGAGGGTAATAGATATATTGATTTCTTGGTCAATATTGACTTACTTGAAAGAGATTTCGGGTGTTTAATTCAACTCAAGATTTTCAAATTGACGAATACAGAACCCTGCACGAAGATCCCTGTTTTGCAAATTGACTTATAACTTGTACTTTTGTTGTTTATTTTCTATTGTTATGTTTTTGATTAATCTTTTGGGCAGGGTTGAGAGGGTAAGGAGGTGTGCTTCTATTTTGGATTTTGCGCAAGACGGGATACATCTTCCCCTGTATTGTTTCACACTTTCCTTTTGGGCCATGTTTTTTTCGGCAACACATTTACCTGGGTAAACGCTTAATCTTTTCGGCAACATCCACTTTCCTGGGTAAATTGTTATTTTTTCATCTTTTTCCAATTTTACCCTTTGGACATGGGCTTGAAAACCATTTCACAAAGTCTTAAATGCCCCTAAATTTTTTGGAAATAAACCATGCTGCCTCTTCTTTTTAAACCCAATTTGAGCCTAATTCCAAATTTTCCTCTAGAACGATAGAAATAAACACCATCTACCATTATTTTGGGCATTTAAGACTGTTAAAACTTGAAAATAGAAAAAAGAAATAACAATTAATTGACAACTGAATAGATAATTGGAAAAGCTATGAGATGATCTAAAATCAAAGCATTTAGTAAGGCTTTGATTTAGAAAAGCTAAGGCAACAAGTGACTGGACTGTTAGCCTCAGATATCCTGCATGTATGCTATTTTAGTAAACTGTATAATGGATACTTCAGCCTAAATAATGACATTGAAGAAAGTGCTCTTTGTTTCACAATACAGTTAGCCTCAGATATCCAAAACCTATAACTTATTTATTGGTGTCACCATTGTTTTGTTTTAACAGAAATTGTTGAAGATGTTGATTTGCTGATTAGAAGGGCTGAAAGATGTTGGAATCTGGATCAAACATGTTTATGATTGATGCTAACATGCTGATATCAAGTATCAACTATCAAGCGAACTCATACAACCCAGCTTTTCTAATCAAGTATTCTTGAGGTCCTGATGTCGTCAAGCTAGGCTTAACCACCTTCTCTGTCTCCGGCCAGAAATTTGTACATTCTACCATTGACCTCTATAGTACTACAACCGGCAACTTTACTAATCCCTGCTTCTTTCATCATTCTTCTCCAGTTATCTGCTTCTTTCCATCTAGCATGGAATGCAAACATGTTAGACAGCATCATGTATTCTCCATCACTCAGACAACCGGCCTTGTCGATGATATGCTTTGGTACAGTTTCTGCTAATTCAGCATCCCCATGAACCAGACAAGAGCTAAGCAAAGCACCTAACACAGTTGCACCAGGTTCAAACGACATAGCTTTCATGAAACTGTATGCAAGGTCAAGGAGACCAGCTCGACCCAGAAGATCAACCATACACGCATAATGTTCCATCTTGGGTAGGACCCCAAAGTCCTCCATGGACTCAAATATCTGGTAGACCTCCTCAACCAAACCTGCATGGCTACACGCACTTAGAAGGGCAACAAAGGTGATATCATCAGGCCTTATGTGTCTGTCTTTCATACCATCGAATAGTCTTAGAGCAGCTTGGCCATAACCATGAAGTGCAAGTCCAGAGATCATGGCATTCCAACAATACATGTAGAGTCGACGTTTCCCACCAATTTTCATGCTCAAAGTCCCTTCGTCAAGTCCCTTAATCATCTATTTTGATAGAAAAAAATAATAATCAATAAAAACATACAGAAGCAGAACAATGAATCAAATAAATTTCTGCATTGTGGTAAGGCTAGAAACTTCAGGTTTCACTAACTAAAAGGATACCTCTAACTATAGAAGCTTGGACTCAATAAAAATGGAGTTGAACTAACTATAGGATACCTCTAACTATAGGGTCAGAGTATATAAGCAGATAGCTACGGACCCAATAAAAACATACCTCTGCATTAATCTGGCTTTGGCTTTGCACCCAGAAGTCCCAGTTGGCGCTCTGTGAGGCCTTTCTGCCCCTTGGCTCCTTTAGAAGGTGCTGCAACTGATACATCTACAGCATTTCGTGCTCTCTGCAAGAAAAGTACCCTGATGAGGGAAGATAGTGACTCCAGGAGTACCATACCCACCATAATCTCCATAGTCTTGGTAACAAAATCTGGAAAACAATAAAAATAGTATCATAAACAACAGTACCGATCAAGCATACAAACAATCAGTTTGAACTTGAGACTGTCCATAGCCATCGCTCCAACCACCGGAAACGTCCTGGTCTCAACAGTTCTGATTGGGATTTTTGGGTCTCCTCGGCATCCATTCATCGACAGCGAGCAAATCCGGTACCCCTTTTCCACGATAACATAATTTATGATTTATGTAACCAACCTTTTTTCCTTTCCTTTTCATATTCAAAGAAGAATGAAGTAAGGTGGATAAATTCAGAATTCAGAAGACATACTCACATAACGAGCTGAGGCAAGGGAGTAGCGGCTTGGAACTGGCGATAGCGAAACACCATACTTGACAGACTCCGTGAACCCAGAAATTGATGGAGCTGCCGCAGTCATCACACAGCTAGCGGCTCTCCTACCACACAAGCAAGAGAAAACCGGCAGACACGACAGAAACAGTGACGCAGCGTGAGGCATTCGACAGAGATAACTCTATGAACACCCGTTCGATCGAGTTTGATTCTGGACTCGAGACTCACGTAAAATACTAGGCGTATAGCCTCGACAGCAGAGAGAACTGATGAAAGAAATTCTTGTGTTATTAAAGCTTAAAACAGAGGTATTTATAACGTATCAAAACATTGACAAATTTGTAAAGTAAAACAACTAGGTAACTCGAACTTGTAAAGCAACTAGGTAACTAGGCAACTAGGTAACTCGAACTTGTTTTCAGCATGCCTTCGATGTCCGTCGTTTGATGCCCATCATCCGACGCCCGGTAGCATAAGGAATCCTCTAGCATGGGGACTCCTCTCTAAGGCGGAGCTGGCACCGATTGGTTCGGGTGGTTACGTATTGACACTCCATCATTCACTCTCTCTTGGAAAGAACTCGACTTCAAGTCATGATCAGGGTATGCAAGTGTCACTTCAGGCAAATAATGATGAAGATCAACAACATTAAATGTTTTGGAAATACCCATATGATTTGGAAAGTCTACTACGTAAGTATTGTCATTGATCTTCTTAATAATCTTGTACGGACCATACTTCCGAGGCTTTAACTTGCTATGCTTCCCAACGGGTAATCGCTCCTTCCTTAAGAACACCATGATTTCATCACCGACTTCAAACACCTGGTACCTTCGATGTCTGTCAGCTGCAAGTTTATACTTCTCATTGGCCCTGTGAAGTTTCTGCTATACTTCCTCTTGTATTGACTGAATCTGACCTGCCAACTGCTCCGCTGTAGTACTAAGACCTGATACCCTGGGTAACTTCACCAAATCCAAAGCATGGTTAGGTACTTTCATATAAACAATAGAAAATGGGGATCTACCTGTAGAGCTATGAACTGCATTGTTGTAGGCAAATTCTGCTTGAGCTACGACAAAGTCCCACTGCTTCGGCCTCTCTCTGCAAATACTGTGGATTAGGTTACCCAGAGCTCGATTCACCACTTATGTCTTCTCATCGGTCTGCGGATGAGCTGTACTGCTGAAATTCAATGACGAATCAAATAGCTTCCACAAGGTCATCCATAAGTGACTTAGGAGCCTCGTATCTCTGTCTAACGTAATGGTCTTAGGCACCCCGTGTAAATGGACAATCTCCCTGAAGAATAGTTTGACTGTTGCTGTTGCATCTGCGGTCTTCTTACATGGGAGGAAATGTGCCATCTTGGAAAACCGGTCAATAACCACAAACACAGAGTCCATGTTTCGTGGAGTCTTTGGCAAGCCCAACACGAAATCCATAGACAAGTCTTCCCAAATAGTAGTAGGAACTGGTAAAGGCATGTAAAGACCAGTATTCTGGGTTTGTCCCTTAGCTGTTTGACATATATAACACCTACTTATGATAGTATCCACATCTCTCCTCAACTTAGGCCAGTAGTAACACCCCTTGACAGCCTCAATTGTCTTGTCCCTCTCAAGGTGTCCTGCTAAGCCACCCCCATGCAAATCCCTAATGACTTTCTCGCGAAGGGATGTGCAAGGAATACACAATTGGTCTCCCTTCATAAGAAACCCATCATGTATGTGAAAGTCACCCGCTGGTTGCTTGGACGTGCACTTCTCCCAAACCTGGTTGAAGTCTTCATCTTGGGCGTACAGATCTCTCAAGCACTCAAAACCCACGATCTCAACGCTAAGGGTCTTAATCAGGGCCACACGCCTGCTCAAAGCATCTGCCACCATATTCTGTTGTCCAACCTTATATACAATTTTGTATGGGAATTTATCAACAAAAGCAGACCACCTAGCATGCAAATCACTCATCAACTGTTTTTGCTTACTTAAATACTTAAGGGCTTGATGGTCGGTGTAAAGGACAAACTCTTTAGCAATCAAATAGTGTTCCCATGTCTTCAATGCCCTCACAACAGCATAAAACTCTTTATCATAAGTAGACCACTTCTTTCTAGTTTCACATAGTTTCTCACTAAAGAAAGCAATTGGTCTCTTTTCTTGTGATAACACAGCCCCAATGCCCACTCCACTAGCATCACACTCAACCTCAAATAACTTGTGAAAGCTTGGCAGAGCTAAGATAGGAGTGGTACATAACTTCTCTTTTATTAGAGCAAAACTTTGCGCCTATTCCTCTCCCCACTAGAACTTACCTTTCTTCAAACATTCAGTGATTGAAGCTACAATACTGTTAAAGTGTTTGATAAACCGCCTATAGAAAGTTGCTAACCCATGAAAACGCCTTACGTCGGTTACGTTCATTGAGGTTGGCCATTCCCTAATAGCTTGTACTTTCTCCTCATCCACTTTAATCCCATCCTTACTTGCAACGAAACCCAAGAACAATAAACTATCGCTCATAAAAGTGCATTTTTTTAAATTAGCATATAGTTTATTTTCTCTCAACGCACTCAATACCCCTTGGATATGTCCTATGTTCTCATCAATAGATTTACTATAAATTCAAATATCATCAAAATATACCACAACAGGTTTACCAATAAAAGGATGTAGTACCTGATTCATCAGTTTCATGAAAGTGCTTGGTGCATTAGTTAGTCCAAAAGGCATGACTAACCACTCAAACAATCCATTCCTTGTCTTGAAAGTTGTCTTCCATTCGTATTCGGGACGGATTCTGATTTGATGATAACCACTTCTGAGATCAATCTTGGTAAATACCACAGCCCCATCAAGTTGATCAAGCATGTCATCCAGCCTAGGAATGGGAAACTTGTAGCCAATAGTGATTTTGTTGATTACTCTGCTGTCAACACACATCCTCAAACTCCCATCTTTCTTCGGTGTCAATAATGCCGGCACCGCACAAGGACTCATGCTAACTTGGATGTGCCCCTTTTTCAACAGCTCTTCTACCTTCTCTCGTAAGATCTCATTCTCCTTAGGACTCATTCTGTAGTGTGGCAGATTAGGTAGGGTAGCACCAGGAACAAAATCAATGTGGTGCTAAACGTCTCGCATGGGTGGCAGCTCATTAGGTAAATCGTCAGGAACTACATCATGAAACTCGGTGAACAATCCCTACACTTCGACTGGAATTTTGTTCACCCCTAGTGGCTCACTCACACTCTCCCCTTTTATAACTAGTAAGTGGACATCGCTGGTATCTTTACACTCCCTTACAAACTCAGAGTGGCGATGTGCTATGGTAAGAAAATACCTATCATCCACCTTTGAAGCCTTGGTTTGGTTCTTTTCCACCATAGGCAACAATGTATAGCACACACCCTCTTTCTCAAGCTAGTATGTGTTCTTCCTACCCAAGTATTTGGCATCTACATCAAACTGCCAAGGCCTACCAAGCAAAATATGACAAGCATCTATATCCACAATATCACAATTAACCACATCAGTATACTTATCAATAGAGAATGGAACCTTACAGCGTTCCTCCACACACACGCCCCCAATTTCCTTGATCCAACCAATCGTGTAAGGGTTTGGGTGTTTCTCATGAATTAGTTGCAATTTTTTTACCACATCTCTGCCAATAATATTTTCCTGGCTGCCACTATCAATAATCAATTCAAATAATTGACCCTGCATCGTACACCTAGTGCGAAACAGCTTGTGTCGTTGTATGTCATCTTTACTTTTCTGAGATAACATGAGCTTCCTCACAACACACGTGTACTCTTCATGCTCATAATTACCTCTTTCGTCCTCTCCATCGGGCCCACAATACACTTCATCATCACAAACTTCTTCCTCCTCCCTTTCTACTATGAGAACTGCCTTTCTCCTAGGACAATCACTAGACCTATGCCAAACCTCATTACACTTGAAACACTTAAAAGGAGCAGGTTTTGCATACGGATTAATATTTTTAGGAGGGTTTGAGGTGTTACCTCGAGTGTTTCCTCCCGTTGCAGCCTTATTGGTGTTATCTGCATTAGGCAAGTTGGAGGGTTGCACCCCTTGAGTTGACTTGCCCTTATCAACTTGAGTCCTCTCTTGAAACATCAACTCAACCTTCAAAGCTAGGTTCCTCGCTTCCTGCACACTCATAACCATCTAGACTCCAATCTTGTCTCGAATAGCAGGCTTTAAACCACTCAAATAACGGGCTACTTGTTGATTGTCACTTTCTGACAATTGGTTTCTCTCAGCCAATCTCAGAAATTCAGATGTGTACTCGTTCACACTCCTCGTTCCCTGCGCGCATCTTTGATATGATTCAAACATATATTGTTCATAATCAGGAGGCAAAAATCTTCCTCTTATTAATTGTTTCATACGTATCCATGTTCGAACTGGACCTCTTCCTTCTCTGATCCGAGTCTTCCTCATTCGTTCCCACCAGACAGATGCTCCTCCCTTCAATCGAAAAGCTACTAGTTTCACCCTTCTCTCTTCCGGGATCTCCATGTACTCAAAGAAACGATCTACCTCGGTGATCCAATCTAGAAGACCCTCTATATCCAAATCTCCACTAAAAGTAGGGATATCCACCTTTAGTTTAAACTCATCATCTTTCCGACGACGATTAAAATTGCCATGATATCGCCAATTCCTACCAGTCCTACCATCACCGGGATTAACTAGAGCAATGTCGAACTCTAGTTCATCGTCACTATCATCATCAATAATAGGGTTCCTGGGTAATTGAGGTATAGGATCAATGATTGGCCTACTGTGATCGTCTCCTCTGGCTTGATGCAATGCATTATCCCTATTCCTTGGAACATCCTCTCGCAACAAAGTCCGTAGTTGTCCAGTGATCTCTGCCAAATGTTGCTCAATGTTACGAGTGGCTGTTCGCTGCTCTTCGATTGCTCTCCAAATAGTTTGTAGCCCCTGATCTCCGTCACAGGGTTGGTTGCGACTGCTACCGTCTTGGTTGGCCATCTGACTAGGCGAACTCCCGCTCTGATACCACCTGACGTAGCGTGAGGCATTCGATAGAGCTCTGTCGAACGCCTCACGCTGCGTCAAACATGTTTTCGTTTTCTGTTGTAAGTTACTAAGCTCAAATGTCTGAGTGGAATACAACCTGCAGGAGGCCTTGATGCCTTTATGGAAGAATACCCGTCTCCTGAAGATGACTCAAGGAAGTCCTCTGTTTGGCGGTGATGAAAGGGAAAGATTGGCTCTTCGGCGGGTTATGTTAGGGCTTGAGAGGCATCACTACGATGGCGACTGGTTGCCGTTTTGAACTCAGCAGCGGTGGTGAGAGAGAGAGAGAGAGAGAAGCAGAAAAGATAATTGAAGGGAGACGGGAGTGATGGGAGAGTTGTAGTATGAGAGGAGAAAAACGGAATGGAGGAGAAGAAATGCAGAGCCAAGAGGTGAGAAGAGAAAACAAAATGGAGGAGAAGAAATGCAGAGTCGAGAGGTGAGAGGAGAAAATCTGAATGGAGGAGAAGAAATGGAGAGCCTAGAGGTGAGAGGAGAAACGCAGAGCCGAGATTTGAGGAAAAATGTCGAAGAGACTCTTATCTTGTGGGGGCAATTTTGAGATATTACTTTTTATTTGTTTACCCTCCATTGACCAAACTTTCTCCCCTTCACTTTATGAAAAACGAACATGGCCTTGATGTTAGTTGATTAACAAAATTTTAAGATGGCTGCCCCTCCACTTAGAGAAAGCTTTGGTTAAAAAAACTTTGAAATCGAAAATGAATGAGCAAAATATGCATAATGGTTAAAGTGGGATATTCATATAAATGTAGAAGAAAACACCAAGGCCCTGTTTGTTTTTCGGCTAGTTACTTATCCTGGTAAATGCAATTACTGGAAAAACTTATCCAAATGAGTGTATTTACCCATATTCATTTATTTCCCAAGTAAAAAAAAGGATATGACTATTGTAGACATTAAAATCCATTATTAAAAGGGGTTTTTTTGTCCCATTCACGTGTTGGAAACTTTCCCCCTAGGTGGGAAAGTTATTTACTCACCTAAGAGTTAGGTATCACTTACAGGAAAATAAACTTTTCCTAGTCCCCACATTAATCTGAAAAAAGAACATGGGATTCTTGGTCAATGGGAACCAAAATCCCATTGACTAGTTCCCCTCCCCCCTTCTCAAAATCCAAAAAAGGAATGCTCCCCAAAAGTGAACTATACCTACTTGGGCTTAGCCTAGATAGGCTATATTGGCCCCAAAAAAGCATTATCAAGTTGAAGATGATTCGTGTTGGGGCGAAATGGAAAAAAAGTTGAACTAGAGGTGAAGGGAGCAAGAAATTTAAACTAATCTAATTGATGAGGCCTTGGAAGCCCACTATGCTGAGGATGTAGAACTGCCAATCTTGGAAGGCTAGAGGGGCTTCCTTGGATTATAACTCAGGGATGTGAAAATAAATCAGGTGCTTTAGCATATGATTTGGTATGGATATGTTTTTATTGCTGATGGGTTCCATGTTTCCATAGTTGGCAAAAGGCTGTGTTTGGTTTGAAGGAAAAGGTAGGGAAAGGAAGGAAAGATAACAGTACCTTTTATATTGCATGTTCTTGAGTTGCATAATAATCTTCTTTTTGTGAATAATTTTAACTAAGAATTTAAATTATTTAATGACCTTTTTTCTTTGACTATTGTGTTCTTTTAGGATATAGAACCAAAGAATTGAAGATGATTGGGAGTGGTTGTGAAATGAATGAATTTTACCTTTTAAACGCACTTCCCAGAAATTATAGTTATTGCACAATTAACAATACTATGGATTAGTGTTTGTGAGTTGCATTCTCCTTTGACATAATTGGTTGGGTCATTTAAGCTATGTTTTGTATGATAAAAAAATATGAAAAAGAAAGTTGAGAAAAACTTACTTAAGGAATTAAATGAAACTCAAACTTATATATAAAATTCCTGAAGAACTATTGCTTCTCTTTTAATTTTTATTAAACTGAATATAGCCTCATTTTTTTTCAATTTTTTATGAAAAACCTTTATGATATGAGAATGAATTATGACCATACTTTTTTTTTTGGTAAAACAATTATGACAATACAATCCCCTTGTATTGGTATGTATTCCTAGTATGACACAGGGTCCCACTAGATTCCACGAAGTAGAAGAGGCTGGTTTCTCACTTGTCATCCTTATGAAAGAAAGACAATGATTTCCACATACTAGTATGACATAATGACTTCGCTACACAACAGAATCATTTGAGTGGAGACAAGCATTTGTTTTATGAAATCATACTTTTGGGTTCTTTGAAACCATTCATTTCTTCGCTTCAAATTTTGTTTCAATAAAATCTATTGAGTAAAAATTTTCTCTTTTACAATGGGCAAAGCTGGAAAAATGTTATGATTTTAATCAAATTTAATTGTAACTTTCCATTTCCTTCAACAATCAAATGCTTAACGGATCCAAACTAGAATAAAAGGGCCACTGCCCAATGTTGGTCCCAGACTGGATTACACTCTCAACTTTTGGCATTTTTTTTCGCAAAGTGGCTGTTCTCAGACTTGAGCCTCTGTTATTATGCTTGCTAGCCAGAGAGAGAGAGGACACAAATATCTCTTCACCCAAATTTAGTCTTCCAAATTTGTTTTTCTTCTTGCTTGTCCTTGGTCTGAATAAATGACTTGAATGTCCATACCCCTAAAAGAGTTGCCTCGATTGGGGCAAGCCAGTAAACAAATATATGATCCTTGTTTATGTAACCCCCTTGAGCAAATGCTTGTCCTATGGCCTACACAAGTAAAAAAAAAAAAAAAGAAGAAGCAAAAATATAGATCATTTTGATGGACTGAAACATGAAAAAGAAGAAACTAATAATGGGTATTTCATCAAATACTTACAAAAGCTGGGTTCATGCAACCACCAGTTAGATCAGAACCTAGTAAATGAAGAGCTAACCTGCAAATGCTAGATGTCCAGGTTTCTAAAAGGAAATTGCTGGAATGGTTCTGGGCAGCTTCAAGTGAGATTACAACAATTGCATAAGTGAGAACTCCTTCAATTAATGCACCTCGAAGGATGTCAACTTTCAAGAGAGGTTCATTTCCTATTTCAGGAAAAATCTTGGTGATAAGTCTAGCCCCAGTAATAGATCCAATTACCTGAAATTAAGTGCAAAATTCAGGGTCAAATGGTTTGTGGAATGACAAAGATGATATCAGATGGTGTGTGCTTCAAAAGAAAAGAAATAGTTAGGAAAAAGATGGTCTTATATATCAATTATACTGAAAATATAGGAAAACGAATGAATTCTTTGAAAAATGGAGTTCATCAGGAAAATAAATCATTTCCCTAATTTTTTTTTTTTTTGTTTTGCTTAACTTTGAAAACATATATGAATGGTTGAGAACTAGTATTTTTGAATTAATTAAGAATACCTAGACACCCAACTGATGGCGCTTCAGTTGGTCTACCCTTGCAAGGTGCTAACCAACGGGTTGGTAAGGCCTTCTATTGGTCGTAACGGAGACTTGGGATCAAATCCTACTGCACCTGGGTTGGGGGGTGGTCTATCTCCATTGCGTAGCCTTTTCAAATGAAATCAGAGAGAGAGAGAAAGGGAGATTACCCTATATTGTATAGTCCATAAAGTCATAATAATAATAATAATAATAATAATAATAATAATAATAATAATCAGAAGGAACCAATGAAATAAATGCTTCTTGCTTCCATTTGCTTTCAAATTACCACTTCAGCAAAAATTAAAAACAAAAATACATTCTTATACTTTGTTTTTGCATTTCAAAGCAAAAACAAGTAGATTTTATTTTTATAAACAATACATGTTTTTTAAACCATTAATAAATGGGTTTTAAAATAAAAACAAATTTTATAGTATAGAAATTATATGATAACCAGAAAACATGTTCTTTGATACAGAAATTCAAAAACACCATATCATATTTTTGTTTTTTGTTAGTTGGAACAGCCTTCACAACCTTGCATTGGGAATATCTCTATAAGTATATGTGATGTTGGGACAAGGTTAACTGAGAAAACCAAAACCAGAGTCCATATAAGCCAATAATATATCCACATTCCACAAAACAAACCCACTTCACATAATTAACAAACAACTAAAAGAAAAGCGGTGTATTATTAAAACCAATCAAAACTGCTTCAATCATAAACCAAAGACAACCCAATACCAAAAAGAGCCGAATATAAGAACAACTCTAACAGAGAAACTTCAATAGGAACGAACAGAAACCAAATTTACCGGCCCGATAGAAATTATCAAAAGCTAACCTGTGCAGGAATTCTTGCACTAATGCTCGATAAAGCCCTACTGGATTTCCCAGAAATGGAAGTATATAAAACTGTGAGGGGATTGTAACGCCCACCTCCCAGTCTCATACCCAACCACTCAGTAAAGAACATCCTCGAAACGTATAGAATACCTTTGATGATTTCTCCTCTGAATTCATCAGATTCTACCCCTAGAAACTTGTGCACAAAGAGCATGCTGAGAGCTCTTAACCATACAGACGTGAGAGCAATGATGAAATCCGACAAAAACACTCTATTTCTGGCCATTAACGATCTGGGTTTTGTCTCTCTTTCTTTATCTCTCACTCACTGTGGTTCTTTTTCTTGTTTTGGTTGCATTGCATATATATATATATATATATCAGGAGAAGGATGAGTTTGCCATGACGAGGAATCTGACATTTTGTGCCTTTTTCTTTTCCTAGTTGGTATTGATGTTGTTGTTCAGACGATAAACAAAGAGAGATTGTTTATTGTTTCCACAGTTCATGGCTCTCAGATTCCCCGCGACTAACATAAAATATGGAGGGAGAGAAGAGTTCTTACGTCTGACATTGTCCACCACCGCCTGCATGTCGACGAGCGCCGCTGCGAGCCTGCGAATACTGCATCAGCAGTTCGGTCTATGGCCCCACACGCGTCTACCAAGGGGATGTCTGACTCGGACTGGGTTAGGCCGTAGCAATCGAGTTAAAATGGATTTTTGTGTTTTTTAATAAAAAAAAAGAAAATTAGAGGAGGGAGATGAAAAAGAAAAGAAAAACATAGGGGGATATATACCACCAACAATGATTATAAAACCATCATTGATCCAGGCGGTTGAACTGTTTGATCCGAGAATCGGTCATTTATCGATCTATTTCCATTTTGCATCTGGTGTGGAATTTTTTTTTAAAAAAAAGGGAAAATTCTCTATTAGTATCCTGTACTTTGGGCCTAGTGACATTTTAGTCCTCAAACTTTAAAACGTGACAATTTAGTCTGAACTTTCAATGTGTCAACTCAGTATACCTACCAACCAATCTGTTAATTAGCCCTTAAATGGCATTTGAAAAGACACAAATGCTCTTCAAATGTCATCTAATTCTCTTTACCAACTATTCAAATGATGGACAAAAATTGAACAGTCCCAAATGTTCATTTTTTATTCACGTTTGGATGGTTTAATAATGAAAATTAAATGACATTGGAAGGGAATTGGTGTCTTTTCAAATGCTACTTAATGGCTGGTTAATGGACTGATTAATATAGTAGGTATTAAATTGGCACGTTCTGAAAGTTTGGGTACTGAATTGACATTTTTCTAAATTTAGGAACCAAAGTGGCACTAGGCCCAAAGTACAGGGTACTAATTATGAATTTTCCCAAAAAAAAAAAACATTGAATCACCGAGTGAAGCATTGACATGGACATTTGAACCGCTAAGTTGTTTGATCTAGGCAATGGTTTTTCAAATTACTTTTAATTCTAATTATTATTTTTATTTTATTTTTGGAATTTTAAAAACATCACAAGTAGATCATTTCAATTGAACAATTGAACCATTTGATCTAGAAACTGGTTAACAATGTGATTCCAATTTTAGGTCAGTTGTTAAAACCTTCAACAAACTACAACAACTATAAGGGAGGCATGATCAAATTCACATATGTTAATAAGTTTTAACTTCTAATATTTATTGATTTACCAAAACAAATATATATTTAATAGATTGAGGTTATGTTGAATAAGATAACTTTAAAAGATAATTTGAAACTATTATATTTTTAATGTGAAAATTGCAAAGACCCCCTGTATTGGGATCAATGATAAATACCCCGACCCCTATATTTTCATTTGCAACAAAGACCAACTGAACTTTCAGAAAAGATTTTTATTTGGCTGTTTAAAACCTTTTAAATCTCAAAACGACCCTTTTATTATTTGTTTAAATAATTTTACCCTTTCAGTCATACTTTGATAACCCAACAATTCCTAAAAATATAGGTTCTCGTATAGTTAAAATAGCCATAACATATATGTGTACATAGGTTCTTCTCTGAGGATGATGATAATGCATGTGTTTGGTTCCGTTTATGTTTATTGGGTGGGCATTTATTAGAAAAACATTTATCTGATAAACACCCACTTTAAACGTTTTTTATTTTGTTGTTTGGTTAAGGCATTTCAAGAAACACCCCTTTACAACTCAGCACAATAAACATTTTTTCATTTCATGCTGTTTGATGGGGCCTTTCAAGAAACAATCATATGGATGTTTCAGTGTGAGACTTTCACTTTGATGTATAGGATCCATTAGTCAATCCAACGGTCCAAATTGCATGTGCTTGTATTTAAAGACCGATTTTTAGATCCAACGATGAAAATATGATATAATCCACATTCAACGGTGAATATATGACTCTCTCTTTCTCTCTCTCTTTTCTATTTTGTTATTTCATTAATATTTTGTTAATTGGGTTAGGAGGAATTCCTTTTTCTTGCTAAAGGAAAATAAGGAAATGTATTATAAATTAACAAAGTTTTATAAAACACTATTCCATATGAATACTCAATTCTTACTTGGCCAAGCTCATCTTGGATGCTTTACTAAATTTTATTTATCCATGGACCCTTACCCCATATCCTTTTTGATCAGGTCCAACACCTGAATCCATTTCTTTAGATGGTTTTGCTCTACAGTCCCTTCACTGAGTCGACATTTGCTCTACAAGAGCATGAAAAGGGGAGGTACAAGCCCTGTATTTTTCACTTTATTAGCCCTTTTTAAATGTCAATCCTGGGTGGCAAATACATTGCCAAACTATTTTGGTTGGTAGGTTTGAGTAAGATGTTTATTGATGCAACAAAATGTATATATCTAGAATGTGGCTGCTGATTATTTGATGCAACAAAATGCATATATCTACAAGTTGCAGAGTTGTTTGATGAATTGCCTGAGAAAGACATGGTGGAATGGGCGGCAACTGTCACAGGTTATGCCCAAAATCGAAGGCCAAAAGGAAGCACTAAGATTTTTCAATGACTTGACCATTCAAAACAAACACAATCTAAAGGTTGTGGCAGTATAACAAGCGAAATCAACTATAGCTAAAACGGATATGCTTCTCAGTCCAACTCTAACAAGGATCAGGAAATGCAAGATGACAGTGTGATAGATGCAATTAATGAGTATCTTTTCAGGCTCAAAATCAAAGAAGAAATATATGGTGAAGAGTAAAGGGTGAAAACGATAGAAAAGGATAGATCTGTCTGCGGGCTCAAAGAAGAAAACGATAGATAGAGAACTTAGGAGAAAATAGAGGGAAAAATTGAAAGAATAGAAAACGATAGATCCACTACTTTGCCGACGAAGAATGACGTCCACTGCTTCTCCGGGCTCCCGTGTCACTCCTCCGATCATCTATCTACAGGCGGCGTCAAGCTCAGGGTTTCAACGAATAGAGAAACAAAAAGAAGAAAATCATTGGACGGTAGATCTGGGTTGCACTGGATCAAAACTTGCGGGTGCCACATCATACGACATGTAAGCTCCATGTCAGCTATGCGTTTCATGAAACGCACAGCCGGTTCTCCAACGGTTATTTTCACGAAAGCCGATGAAGAAAAATGGGAAAACGTTTATTGCGGTTTTTTGATTAAACACTGCCACCAAATAGTGATTCCGGCGCCAATAAACGTTTATTGCGCCAAAAGTTGAACTGGCGCTGAGGTGGTAGCATTTGTATGATAAACGCAAACGGAACCAAACATCCCCATACCTTCTTTAATTTCTGCTGATGGTTTAAAGGATGCAAATGATGTTTTTTTTGTATCATTAAAGATTCTTCTGTATCTAACAACAATATATTAGACAACTTTTCGCTAGTTAGATAGTGACAACAACTTCCAACAAAGGGTGATGCAGAGCATGGTTTTCAAAACTGGATCGGATTGGACGGTTTGGGAACCGGTTAGGTGATCGGTTTCGTTTTTCTTTAAAATTGGATTTTTCCCAAAAAACCGTTGATTTTGATCAGCAAATTGCTGTCCCGGGCGGTTAACCATTCGAACCATTTTTTATTATTTTGTTAGAATGGGCTGACTGTTCGGTTTGAACAATCGGACCATTTGACCCGGGAACTGGACCCTTGACTGATTTGTTCTCCGGGTCGGTTGTTGATGTAGAGTTTTTATCAAATTGTTCATGACGATATATTTTCTAGGTTGGGGTTTAAGAGAAAATCAGAAAATAAACAAGAAATAGGCAAAAAGAAAAATGAATTTGCCCATCTTCATCATTTTGAAAATTTCATTTCAACCCCCTTGACTTACGAAGAAGGCATTTTGATAATTTAGCGCCTCTGGTAAGCTAACAGTGGGGGTATTTGTCATTGACCCATATATAGTAAGGAGGGGTCAGTGACAAACTGGCAACATAAAAGTTTTTCTGTTACTTATTTGTTAGTGACCCCTAATTTCTCTCAAATAAGGGATTAGGCAATAGCATAATGAAGTAACAATTATTCCCTCAAACAAATAAGACAAATATAAATAAATAACAGAAAAACTAAAAGTAAATTAGCCACAAATTCAATTAATTAAATGTTGCACAACAGGAGTATACATGTTATACCTTGTATTCATAATATTTAGTTATTTACCCTCTATGTGTGAGTTGATCTTTGACATACAATTGCAATATTTATAGCCCCGCTGTGAAGAATTTACAATTGGGGTCATCTAATAATACTAATTTAGTGGCGGATTTGCAGGCAATATCATCTATGATGCTGCTGAAAACAGAAAACCGCCGTGAAATTTCTCCTAATCATCTATGATTTAAGCTTCCACAGTAGAACTCTATCTATGGATTTGACAATTGAGACCATTGGATTTCAATCTAAGTAGGTTGGAAGTGGGTTTTGTTTTAATTCTGATTTATTATTTTTAAATAAGTGGGTAGAAGTCTCAAACATTAATTAATAAACTGACGCCATCTCACCTTAAATTATTTTCTAGCAGCTTGAACTGACCTGTTACGTAGAGTTCTAATTGACTTCTAACCATGACTTCATTAGCAAATAATTTAAGGGCGTTTGGGTTCTCTGAAAGATGATGTCAACGTCTTCCAAAAAGGACAACAGATGTCAACTCCTTAATTCTTCTCCCCTTCTCACCGAGAACGTTCTGTGTTCTAGTAGATTGAATGACGATCTCAGTGTGCATTGGAGTTACACGAACCTCAATGCCCGAGTACCCATCCTTAGCGAGCTCTCTCATAAGAACCTCATTAGAGTTTTGCAGAGAAAACTCCATCTGCAACCAACTTTCTCTTTTTGCTCATTGCAGTCGCCATGACTGGAGCTGGTAGGGGGCAAAACAGCTGTTGCTCCCAATGGACGGACACTTACAGAAATTCTCGATAGGTTTCAGCTCATCTTGACTCAACAACGGTTCTTTCCGAAGCTTCCGTGAAACAAAAAAAGCCTTTTTCTTTTTTGCTCCATAATCCATCAGCGTTCAACCTGTAACATCCCTCTGTTTCGCTTTCTCGCCCCTTTTTCTTTTTCGCTCTATAATCGGTGTTCAACAGTTTGCTCTTGACTCAATAAATTGATGATAACAGGTCAGCATGCCACTAGTTACCGCCGGATCTTGTAGTAGTAGAGAAGCAGATCCAGTGTGGCAACGAAACTGAAGTTTGGAAGTCTGCGACCAGACCCCCTGAGGTGTGCCCAGATACGCCTTAGCGTCAACACCGACGTCGGAACTCCATTAACGCCTTCAGATAAGCTAATGGAGTTTCCTTGGCGGAGGTACACTGCAAGCTAATGTAGTTTTGATCAACGGAAACTCCATTAATGCCTTCAGTCGGAGGTACACTGTAGTTTGATTCTCTGTGTATATTCTCGGGTTTGATTCTCTGTCCGATCGGTTTCTTGACGCCTTGTGCTGCGAGTACAACAAGACAGATTTCAAAGAACTTGATCTGGGTTCACCGGTCTCGCAGTTGATGACTCATGGTCCAGGTGGTGGCCATCGGATTTCCGATGATAGTTCGGTTTCTGGCAAGACCGGGAGGATTGGGAACCTATTAGTTGGGTTTTATTTTGAATTTTTGAGAAGTAATAAAGGGCAAATTCGATATTTTGTTTCTTTATAATGGTTGATCCAATGTCAATAAAATAGAATAAAAAATAGGATAAAGATAAATAGGTGAGAGATTTCATGCATTATGCACTTAACCAAATGTAGGCAACCCCATGACAACAAGGATAGACCATGAATTTATGGGCCCCACACTCTAACATAAAATTCTTAAGTGGCTGTCCCTCCACTTGGAGTAAATTTTGAGGATAAAAAGAGATGCAAGGACACGATGTTGGGTGGTCACAAGATTTTGCTACAAGCATTGGTGTACTAGATGCAAATTCATGTATATGAAACTTTGTTTCCTTGGAAATTGAGACTAGAGGTGTAAAGTGGGTCGTGTTGTGTTAGCCTCTGGGTCGTCATGGGCCGTGTCACCCTCCCTGGTGAAAAATTTGGGGGTTGGCTTGGTAAGGCCCATGGCCCAGGCCCGTGCAGGCTTGTGGGCCGAGCCTTATGCTAAGTCAGGCCGTGCATCACGCCAAAGCTATTTATTTAAAAAAAATTAACAAATAACTTAAAATTTTAATTTTATATAAATTTTATGTATAAAATTGCTTTTATATAAATTTTATGTATAAAATTGCTTTTATATATACAATAATTAAATAAATTAGTATAATAAAATTAAAATATACTTATTTTATTAATATATTATATATATTATTATTCGCTCGGTCGTATCATGCCGTGTCGGCCCGTGAACTTAAAACCCCAAGCCCATCACAGCCCGCATGATAATACCGGGCCGGTCCAAGTTCGTATCGGGCCATGAATGGCACAGCCCGATTTAGACCTCTAATTGAGACGAAGGACCCCTCCTCAATGTTGCAAAATGGATTTGCACCCTTTAAAATTTTTAATTTATCTCTTACTTAAAAATGCATGTGTCACAGGTTGTTTGTAGTTTTGTACTCACACTATGATCACTTGTTCCTTGATGGTCCCGAAAATCCAAACTCTTTCTTACCACCAAATATGTACTGTCCCTCAAACTCTGCAAGGTGAAATCAATGCACTTCAAAGCAATGGCACTCGACTCCTTTGCTCCTTGCCTCCACAGTTGGATGAAAATGGATTTTTCGCATAAAGCATAATCCAGATGGAAGCGTTTCAAAGCTCATCTTATAGCTAAGGTCTACCCTTAGTTATGTTAGGTTTGAAGGAAAAGGTAGAAAAAGGAAAGGAAATGTAGGGACAAGGTTTCTAAAGATTTCCTTTCCTTTCCCTATTTTTTCCTTCAAAACAAACACAGTATTAGTGTGAAGGACTTGATTACACAAACACCTTTAGTTTGGTTATGAAACCTGTTATTCTTCGAGTGATGTTACATGTTGCTCTTTCTCGTGGCTGGGTTTTATGACAATTGAATGTTACTACAACGTTTCTACATGGAGGACTCTAGGACATGGTTTTTAAAACCGACCTGGAGACTGGACCGGTCAGGAGTCCGGTTACCGGGCTGAATGGTATGACCGTTCGAACCAAACACTTGGCCCGTTCTAAAAAAAATAAAAATATTAAAAAAATTTTAAAAAATAAAAAACGGTTAAAACCATTCGAACAGTTAATCGCCCGGTTCAACGGTTTACTGATCAAAATCAACGATTTTGGGGGAAAATCCGGTTTTTAGGGAAAACGGAACCAATCACCTGACTGATTCCCAATTTTTCTAGTCCGACCGTCCGGTCCGGTCTGATTTTAAAAACCATGCTCCAGGAGGAGGTCTATATGACTCAATGCCTGGTTTTGTTGATCTTCAGAAGCCCCATCATGTGTTGGATCTTGCACAAAGTCTTGTATGGCCTTAAATAAGTTCATCGAGCCTGGTATGATAAGCTCACTAGCTTCCTCATTCACATTTGATTTCATTCTTCTATTGTGGATTCATCTCTTTTTATCCATCTTTCTAGCCATGAGACTCTCTTCATCCTTGTCTATATTGATGATATTATCGTGATGAGTTCATCTCCTTTAGCCATTTCCAATCTCATCTCAGCTATGGCCATTAATTGTGTTTTCTATCAAAGATCTGACATTCATTACTTCCTTGGTATCAAGGTATCCCAATCCTCTATTCATATTCCTCTCTCTCAAAGAAAGTACATTACTAAAATTGTGTTTCCTTGTAATCAATTTTAATGTTTTTTAAAATTGAAATGGATTGATTTTCTTCCACATGGAAAAATAGCCTAGAGCTCAAATTTGAAAACAAATCTCTAAATTCCTCCCAAAAGACTTTGTCATGCTGCAACCAAGCTAGCTACTTGTCTCAATTGTGTTGAGTCTTGGGCTTTTACCCACACCCTACCGCAAGGCATTACAACCGTATATCTGGAATATCTTTTATGAATGAGTACAGGAGATGTTCTTCGTGTACAATTATTATAGTATCATGTATGGTAGGGTGTCCATACATAACGTGCTGCAGATAGCATAGCCGAGTTCACTCGAGTCAAGTTGGCGACCTTTAGCCCGAGTCTTCTATAGAGACTCTCCAAATGATTCTTAATGCTGTGTTTGGTTTGAAAAAAAAGGTAGGGGAAGGAAGGAAAAAGTAGGGGTGAATAAATAAAACTGAATTGATTGAAATCGAATAAAAAAATCGGTTAATTGGATCGGTCAATTTGGTTTTAGCTAATCAATATAAAAAACCATCGATTAATCGAACCGACTGATATATATATATTTCTATATTATATATATTATTTATTCTTTAAAATATAATATTTTAATATATTTATATACATTTTTATAATATATTGTAAAAATTAAAAAATCAAAAAATTAATAAACCAAACTGACGATTAAACCGATTAACTTATTAACTGATTGGCTTTGATTTAGTTTTGATTACCGATTTTCCAAAGAAGCCCACGATTTGATTAACCAAACCGTGAACACCAATAATAAATAAGGAAACTCTTATTTTATTGAAAGCTCACAAGTAAGTCCTGCGACCGAGCAGACGTAACCTCCCTGCCACTTGACAAATGATAATCTTTTCTTTCTTAGCAAGTTCTCCGTCAGAAAAATTATTATATTCAATGACTAAATATTTGTCGGAGAGAGACTGGGAATACAAAGTGGAATTTAGAGCTGATTTGAATAAATCATAGAGCATGTAGCCTATCCAAATGGTCCTCCAAGGATAGTATATAATGCATCAACCTTAATATTTATTTTATTGCATCAACCTTCTTTAAAATAATATTTATATCAGATGTACAAGTTTAGCTACTCTTCCATATTAAAATATCTATTTCCATTTATCAAATTGCATCAACCTTCAATAGTTGTTAATTGATAGAACATGCATTATAGTACTGCTGGGTATAACGTACAAGTTTGTCAAACTTGTACATTTGATATATCTAAATATTTGGGCTTTTATGTCATGGATGTACACCCCAATGATATAGAAATAAATGAAGACTATTAAAAAGAAAATTATTTTAACAAAAAAAATGTAAGCAGAAAACTAAATGAGATGAAAGTAAATCAGACATCCATTCTTGCAGAGCCCAGTTTTCCTACTCACTCTCTCTCTGCCCACAGTGCATTGCAGCCTCACATGGCTGTAATTATTGTCTTGCACTATTGTTATGTGGTTTAGATAATTGCCTAACTCTATCTTTATAGTTTAACAATTTACTTGCACCACATTTACTGTTTCTGACAATTGACATTACTATCAAGTGTTAATGGAAAGAACGAAATGTCAAATTTGTTTTCTATATTTTTCAATTTTTTTAAATAAAACCTAACAGATGGAAATTTTCAAGAAGATAGGAAGCAAATTGTTGTTCTATCTCTGTCACCGTTTTTCGTCTCTATCTTCGTTTCCATCTCCATCTTCGTCTCTATCTTAGTTTTCCATCTCGTCTCTGGCTCTGGCTCTGCTTTCGTCTCCATTTTCCGTTTTTGTTTTTACCTCCGTTTCTGCCTCCATCTCTACCTCTGTCTCTATTTTCCATTTCAGTTCTAGCAATGCACGATGCTCAAAACAATAATATATCTTGTGCTCATGCTTTTATTGTTGTCTCACGCTCTCTCAACTGAATCGAATCCCAATTTTCTGATTATTCAGTCAAGGGCTTCGATTCCAAGTTGGTATTGCTCTCCCCCTTATTTGACTCCGATTGGAGCAGTTCCGAAGATGACACAACTGCAACAACTTCACAGGAACCCAAATCAAAAAGAAACCGCACCATGCCACCATTTTGCATTTTCGATGGCTAAGTTTAGAAGTAGCAACCATCACCTCTGTTGGGAATTGGGGTCACTGAAACTTGGAGGAGAAGCTCTGAGGCACGTCTGAAGACACTGTCTTTAGAACATTATTTACCCTCACTCAGTTTCATTGAGTTTGTTGTTAGGTTATAGGCAAATCTGTTCTCAGGATACAACATAGCCTTGGACGAGAATCTGCAACCATCAAAGTTGAAGAGTCTCCAAAGAAACCTTCTGTGAGACAGCAACAGATTGGATTGAGAGAGACAATAGTGATTTTCGAAACTTATGTGTTCAAATGTTTGATTCACGCTCCTTAAATAATTGATTGACGAAACTTGGATTGAGAGAGACAGGACGGACTGGTTCCCAATTTTTCTGATCCGACCATCTGGTCCAGTCCAGTTTTGAAAACCATGATTAAATGTATAGTCTCTAGTGAGAGAAATATGACAAACCAAAAGATGATCAAAAGAATTGATTGATATTACATCATAGAATCTTGAGATAACTTTGCCTGATAGGAAGGAGAACTTTATTTATCACGGGACCCACCTTTATTGAAAAGAAAATGGAGAAATGTTGGTCAACTTTACCCCCTCCATTTACCAACAAACAAGCGAATGGTCCCTAAGGCTATGTTTGGTTTGAAGGAAAAAGTAAAAAAATTCATACAAGGTTTTCTACTTTTTCTTTCCTTTCCCTACTTTTTTCCTTTAAACCAAACATAGTCTAAAGGAAACAAATTTAACCTTATTGAAGAATCCTTAAAATTAGGTGTACAAGTTCCAAACCCAAAGATATAAACCCCCAGGCCCCAAACTTAACCCTAATCCAAATCGATCTTGAAACCAACCTAATCAACCCTAACCCTAACCCTACCTAAAATCCCTATACCATTATGGTTGGGTTGGGCCCAATCCAACTTCCCTCCCATTGTGATAGGATATTATACACTTCCCAGGTCATTCCAGTTTCTTCAACAATCATTGACACAACAAATTTCAGTTCTTAGAGCTCCAACAATTAAAGGGACTACAAGTAGGGCTACAACAGATTTGGACTCCTATAAATGAGTTAGGCACAAATGAAATTCCAATGCAAGAAAATGACTCTCCTTATTCTGATTTAATTTTTCTATCTAGTTTGTCCTCTTTCTTTTCCTTGATCTGAATAAACAACCTGAATGTCCACACCCCTACAACAGTTGCTTCAAATGGGGCTAACCAATAAACAAATATAAGCTCCTTAGTTATATGATCTCCTCGAGTATAAGCCCTTCCTATAGCCTGCATAAGTAAAATATAATTAATTAACAATATTGAAACTTGTAATATCGAAATCTAGAAAATGGAAAAATGCTGCCTCATAACCATTGATCTTTCCATGGTTTTCAAAACTGGATCAGACCAGACGGTCAGACCAGAAAAATCAGAAACCGGTCATTCGATCAATTCCGTTTCACCCCAAAACTGTATTTTCGCCAAAAAACATTGATTTGATTGACAAATTGTTGATCGAGTGATCGAATTGTTGAATCGTTGACCTAGACAATGATTTTTTGCCGTTATTTATTTATTATTATTTTTTTGTCAAAATAGACCATCCATTCAAATCAGACAGTTGGACATTTGACAAAAAAAACCGATCCCCAGAATGATTCCCTATCCAGTTCGGTTTTAAAAACGTTAGATTCTTTCAAATTACTTACAGAAATAGGGTTCATGCATCCACCAGTCAGACCAGAACCAAGTATGTGAAGAGCTAGCCTGCAGATGCTATATATCCATGTTCTTAGAAAGAAATTGTTAGGGTGGTTCTGAGTAGCTTCAAGTCTAATTACTATAACTGCGAATGCCAGAACTCCTTCAATTAATACACCTCGGATCATGTCAACCTTCAGGAGTGGTTCATAGCCTATATGAGGAAAAATCCGAAGGATAAGATTTGTTGCAATAATAGCTCCCATTACCTGAAATTAAGTCCAAAACTTAGTAAAATTGAATCCACTATTTCAAATTTTAGTAGACCAAATGATTCAACATCTTTGGAAGAAGTTTTTTTTTTTTTTTTTCAAATATCAATCTTTACTTCTTTAGTGTGTAAGCTGTTGTATAATTTCTATGTAACTTAATTTTAAGAAAACACACATCCATTAATGAAGAGAATACAGCGTATTTCCTCTTGCATCAAAAGCAGCCTTTCCATAATTGTTTCATGTTATTTATTTAGTTATTTGTTTATTTATTTTGGCTTGGGGAATTGGTTGGTTATATGGGAACTAAATAATCTCTAGTGAGATTGAGGATTTTATTAATAAAAAACACCACCAGCTGTTCTTCAAGTAAATTATTTCTTAAAACAAAATACTATTAATTAGACAATTAATTAAGTGTGATGTTAAGTCTATGAAGTTTGGTTCTTCTTTAATGAAGTTGTTATGTACGTGCCTTGAATTCCTGGTTGAGGCCGGCTCCATGACCTAATCCTTGGTCTGTCAGGTATTTTGGACCATGACCCAATCCGTTTCTATATATTTGGGTCCCATTCCCATATATATTGCACCTGTTTCTAGAGTTCTATACGAGAGAAAACATATTGAAAGAGAAGGGTTTTAGGTGTAAAGGGGGTTAAGGTTTGTGAGAGGTTGTTCATATTATTACTTAATACTTTATAGTTGTTATATTTGGGTCCCATATAATTAATTTATTAAAATATGTAGAAATAAGTTTAATAAGAAACACACTTTTGGTTCCCTTTTGTAAAATTCCATATTAATCTTTATTTACTTGAAATTGACTTCATAAAACAATACTAATTGTAAAAGAAGAAGAAGGGAAAAATCCATCTTTCCTACATGCTTTATCATCCCTATTCAAAAGAATATATGAAGAGAAATAAAAGCATCTTCTACTTCCAAGAGACCCACCATAAGCGGCCATCTCTTACTATCAGTCCCTATTATCTGATCCTTAAATAAATTGTTTTTTGCTGCTATTAGTTCAAATATGTCATTTTGTGCCATTCATTCTATAAACTTAGAAAGTAATTATTTCTATTGTCTCTGTCTTTGAATGGGTCAAAACCGAGCAGGCTATGTTATTTCTCCCCCTCCTTTTTCTTATTTGACTTTGTTTCCTTGTAATTAATCTTAATGCTTTTCAAAATTCAAATGGATTTGATTTTCTTCCACATGGAAAAGTAGTCTAGAGCTCAAGAGAAATCTCTAAATTCCTCTCCCAAAAGACTTTGTCATGCTGCAACTATCCACTAGGGTCGTATTTGGTTTGAAGGAAAAAGTAGGGAAAGGAAGGGAAATCTATACAAGGTTTGTAAAGATTTCCTACATTTCTCTTTCTTTCCTTACTTTTCCTTCAAACCAAACATAACCAAGAGGTATTCAACACGATCAAAACCACCAATGCAAAATAATATATAGAAACATGGACATTGGGATCGAACATGTGATCAATCGAATGGTTTTCTATTTGATGTATAGTCTAGATTGGTCATAAGATCCCTCCACAAGGAAAAAATAGATTAATTCGTGTAGAAAAGCTAGCTACTTGAACCCGGGGCTGCTACCCACACCCTACCATAAGGCAGTTTAGCCATACATCTAAAAGCATCTTCCATGAATGACAACATACAAGTACAGGAGATGTTTTTGGTGTACAATTATAGTATCTTGTGGTGAATGACCTTTAACCCGAGTCTTTTATAGAGATTCTCCAAATGATCCCTAATGCTGTGTTTGGTTTGAAAGAAAAGGTAAGAGAAAGAAGAGAGGGTAAGGAAACCGAAGGTTTTAAAAACCGGACCAGACATATGAAACTGTTCTAGTCACCAGTTCCTAGGTCAAACGGTCTGATCATCTGGTTCAAACAGACAGCCCATAACTTAAAAAGTAAAGAAATAAATAAAATAAAAAAATGACTAAAAACTGTTATCTGGATCAACACAGTTCGACCATTCAGCTAAAAACAGCTTTTGGCCCATGAGCAGTTTTAATTTAGGGTGAAACAAAACTGATTACCTGACCGATTCTCAGGTCAACTGTTCCAACCATTCAGTCCAGTTCAATTTTTAAAACCATAAGAAAACCTATACAAACCTTGTATGGGTTTCCCTACCCTTTTCTTTCAAATCAAACACAGCCTAAGGGTTTAACTTATTTGTCTTCTCTTTCTGCTGTGACAATGGTCACATGCAAATGCTAGCGTGTTCATATTTTATTGAAAGGTCACAAGGACAGTCACAGCAGAGGTTAACTCCTTGCTACCTGCCAAATAATAATCTCTTCTTTCTCATCAAATTCTCCATCAGAAAAATAATTATTATTTTCATGACTAGTATTTGTCCGGGAAGACTTAGAATACAAAGTGGGATTTAGAACTGATTTGAACATTTAGCCAATCCAAATGGTCCTCCATGGAGTGTACAGTTTAGAGTTGCTTTCTTCCATATTAAAATATATCTATTTCCATTTATCATAGTTGTTAGTTGATTGAACATGCATTGGAGTGCTGGAAACAAGGTACAAGTTTGTCAAACTTGTGCGCTTGATATATTTAATGAAAAAATACATTGCACCCAACTACAGAATTCTAAATTCCATTACAATTCTATATAATTCAAAATGATAAGTACTCCCACCCTAAAACACCAATAGCCACCTGTGAGTTGACATCAATTTCAATTTGGCATCTACCCCAACTGTACAGTGGGGCTAAGAATTCTCATGGTGTGTTGAACAGTCATTCTCCCATTTTAATATTTGGGCTTTATGCATGTGAATGGGTGTAATTCCCATTGACATAGAAGTAAATGAAGATTAATTAAAAAGAAAACTACTTAAAAAAAGTAAGAATCAAACCAAATGAGATGAAAGTAAATCAGGTATATATATTGTCTCCATCCTTGCAACGTCTAAATTAATAAACAAATACAATTAAGGCAAGATCATTAAAGCTATATATGCTTAGATTGATAGAAAATAATAAGAGAAAAATAGAAAGTCGAGGAAAAATGTGAAGGGAATTATGTGAAATTCCTTAACAAGAGTGTATTTTGTATGGGATTGATTTAGCAATATTTTTTTTGCTTCATGGAGACTACACAAGGAGGGGTTGCCCATCCCCCTCCCTTAATCCCCCAACCCTGGTGGGGTAGCAGGATTTGATCCCCGGTCTCTATTCCAACAGTCAAAGATCCTATGAACTGAGCCACCAACAGTTGGTTTAAATGAATCTAGCTTAAAAACTAGGGCTCAGTGCACCAAAAACTTTCGCTCAACTAGGAGCAGAGCTAGGGGGAACCATGGGAGTCATGGTCCCTCCTTTGCTGGAATCCGAATCAAAATCTTTTGGAATTAGAATCAGTCGGGATGGTCTATTCCCATTTGATTCATACAGGAATAGGAATGAAAATTGGAACCGACAGCAATGAAATTTCATTCAACCCAAGGAAGGGGCAGGGAATCGCCGTTCCCTCAAATGGGAAAATGCCAATCCACCCAGAATGGGAATAGGATTCCGATTCTGCTCAACTAAACAGTTAGAACTGGAATAGCCCATTCCAATTCCGATTCCTAACCCCTATTAACGGGGCCTTAATTTCCTTGACAACTTTCCCTATTTGTTAATTAAGAAATTTCACTCAATTTCTATCTGTTTCTCTTTTATTTTCAAAACTGGTACCCTATTTGCATGCACCAAACAAGTAGCGCACCTAAGTTTTAACTTGAATAGGAATTTTTTTACGAATAATTGAATAGTTATTTTATTATTATATTTTTTTTATTTAAAAAGACCTTTCTATACTCTTAGTTTGTGACTTATGGCTTGAGCAAAAAAGTATGACATTTTGACAAGTTCAATAAAATTTAATAATGAGCAATAATTCTTCGTCACATAATTAAACATTTTCTGGGTACCACTACCAGTAGTTCTATGGTAGCCATAGGAATGTAAATCTTGCACACTCAGGCTCTTAATGTAGCAACCCACAAGGCCACAAACATACACAGTGCATCATTTACAGCCTCTTAAGGCTTTCTCTTCTCTCCCAGAAGCTAAAAGCTCTGGGTTAAGGAACACCAAACTTTAGAGTTCAGAGCTTATTGAGAAAACATGAGAATAATAAATGATCAACCATATCTGCTGGGATCATCCAAGAAAACAAAAGCCAGAATTGGCATATATAAGCCATTAATGTCCACACTCAACAAATAAAACCCAATTCAGAAAACGAATTACTGAAAGAAATTAAACCAATGAAAACAAGACTCAAATTGAGCAACAAGTTAACCATCATTCATTCAACTTCGACCAGAACAAACCGCAATTAATCATATCAAATCCATGCAAGAATCAACAGAAACCCAATGAATTTAATTAATCTATAAAAAAACATAGAAACATGCAGCTAACCTGAGCAGGAATTCTTGCACCAAGAGTGAAAAAGAGCCTACTGTGCTTCCCAGAAATGGCCTGAGACAACACTGTGAGAGGATTATAAGACGCACCTCTCAATATCTTACTCAACCATCCATAAAAGAACAACCTCAACACGTATAGAATGCCCTTGATTATTTCTCCTCTGGGATCCGACTTAAACCCTAGAAAATTGTTTACAAACAGGCTGCTGAGAGTTCTTGACCATACACAGATGAAAGACATGAGAAAATCCGAGAAGATCACTTGATTTCCGGCCATTGTTGATGTTTGTTGTCTTTCCTCACCAAGACTTTTCTTTCTTTGGCTGCATAAATAGCCAAAGAAGAAGAGTTCCTTGACGTTGAATCTGCCATTTTATGCCTTTTTCTAATCCTTCTTGCTTTGGTTTTCAGACTTGTTGACCAATGGGAGACAGAGCTCCAATTGACTGGTTATAAGCAAGCTTGCCAGTTGTCAACAAGGGCCACATCGTTGATTGTTTACTCGTATGCATGTGATATTAGGACTGGGAAATGTTACAATGAGGGTACCCTATGATAATCTGTCTGGACCCATTATCCAATAGGTCTCGCCTAAGAAATCATCACAAACACTGTCAAGATGAGATGAGTTTTGGCTTCCGTTTATTAGTATTTGATTTGTCTTCAAAACCGAAAAATGGTTGATAAACATTTTGCTATAATTTATTAACAATTAAGCACTATTAGGTGCCATCTCATCAAAACAATTAAGCATTTATATGAAACTTTCCCATGCACGTAAATCAAGAGCAAAAAGTTATCTATAATTAAGCATACGAAACCCTATAATAGAACAAATACTGATTTGGTGATGATATACCACCATTTATTTGATAAATAAACCATACCAAACACTACTTTAATCTAGCCATCAGATGTCTAAGCTAGTTAGGTGGTCTGTGTTTGATTTAAAGGAAAAAGTAAGGAAAGGTAAAGAAAGCTTTAGAAACCATATATAAGTTTCTCTGCCTTTTCCTTCCTTTCTCTACTTTTTTTCCTTCCAACCAAACATAACCTAATAGAATCTCTGGTCTTTGCTTTGGAAAGGTATGGTTGAGATCATCCAATCCTACTGAATGTGGGTGCAAACAATCTATAAGATCTGCTCTATGGTGGGCCCTTTCTCTTTACTCAATTGGGTTTGATTATCTTGTGCTCTTTGTGTGAAAAAAAGCTATTTGATCACCAAACAAAAGAATTATGCAAAAGAGAAAATGGCTGAAGATTTGCAATTGTTTATTTAATGCATCGACCATTTGTAGAAAATTCTCTGTATGTAAAGAGACATATAACCTAACCCTGTAACACCTATCTTCTCTAAAGAAAGTTGTCATGTTAGGGGACATTGTAAGGGCTATATGCAGGTAGAAATAATATTTCTTACCTTGTTGTGAAGGGGAACTATAAGAATGGGAAAATCACTTAAACTTTCCCTTTTTTTACAAATAATTGAACATAGTATATTCTATACTATGTTCTAAGATTTTAAAATCCTATTCTTGTTCAAGAAAATTATCCTTTATAGGAATGGCGCGGGGTGAGCCGGGGCCAGTTTTTGCCTACCCTCATCTCTGCCCCATACTTTGGTCCAATCCGATCTAGTCCAATTTGAGTCCATTATAAATGGATCAGATCCAATCCAATCCAATGAATGTTTTGAAATAATTTGGACTGGTTTAATTCAATATTTGGATCATTCAATCTGTTCAAATTCATTATGATTTAGATTGGTTTCAACCCAAACCCAGTCCATTTGCACATATATCTTATCTTATATCAATGGATCAAATATTGGTTTAATCCAACCCAATCCAATATAAATTTGTTACAGATGGAACAGGCCTAATCCAATCTAATAAGTATTTTGGACTGGATTGGTCCAATCCAATATGTCTTATTGGTCCGTTCAATCCGTCTAAATTGATTTTGGGCTGGACGGGGTCCAATCCAAAACCGGTCCATTGACACCCTTACCTATACCCCACGAGAAATAGGGATCCCCAAATTTATCCTGCCCCGCCCCATCCCACCCCCCCAACCCCATTCAAGTGAATAAAATATTTTATATTATATATAAAATATTATATAATGTTATAGGTGTCATATTATAATATTTATAAATAAAATAAATTAAAATTTCACATTATATTATACACATATCATAACATTATCTATTTGGGCAGCCTCCGGGTGAGGTGGACCCCGGTCACCAAAGTTTCGGGTTTTTAAACAGAACCCATCCCGAACCCGATCAATAGTAAAAAATATGCCTCGACTGGGGCAGGGCAAATAGGAGCCCCCAGTCAGATTGCCATCTCTAATTTAAATGGGTTTCATTACTCACTTCAATGAATGAATAACAAAGGTTAAGTTGTAGTTGAACTTGAACCTCCATTATTAGTAGAAACCCACCCTATATATGCTCAGGCAATCTGAATAGAGAACAACTAAGGTTTACCATGTATGCACATTTACAACATGACCATATATACTAATAATTTGAATATGTGCTTACATATTTATTTGAAAAGTAAAGAGAGATTTTTGCAAAGGTCAAAGTATAGAAGAGATTTCAACATTTATCAGAAAACACAGGGGGAAGTTTAAGCAATTTTCCCCAAAAGAAAATGAAAGAACAGGATGTAAACACAGAAAACACCCAAAAGTTATGGTTCAGTGTTTTTGTGATTATGTCCATGGATGATCCTTTTGAGACTAAGTATTTTTAGTTCAATTGGTGTCCAACCCTGGCAAACAAGCTTAGTATACATAGAGATCATTGGGTCAACCCAAAAGCTTAGTATAGAATAGGGGTATTTAACATTTTGAATGTTTATAGGTCTGAAGTGGAATTCAAAAATCTGTATTAAGCTTATTCGTACTTTTTCATATATAATATTGAGTTTAGTTGGGAGGGCTTAATCTATGGATTTAATATTACCCTTCTATTATTCAAGTCAGGATAGATGTGGATTACCCCTTCATTCAAACTATGAAATCTAAACCAATAAAGACCAAGGAGTTATTTGATAACAGCTGAAGCGGCGGAACTGAATAACTTATTGCTTCATCTTTTAATAGATAAAATTATATAATTAATAGAATATTCATGGATATAGTAATCAATTCAATTTCAGCTTCAGCCATTAAGTGACTTATACAACCTCTTAAATAAAAAGAAATAATTCATTCAATTCAGCCACTTCAGCTGTTCTGAAACTGTCTTTTGAAAACACATGGTTATTAAATGATGAAGCCAAGAATACATCCAAAATAATATTCATGCCTAATGTCTCGTACATAACGAATTTATTACATTTCTCACGTAAAAAGTCTATCAAAATCTGTCTTGGTCTTCTCCTGTCACCTGCCCACTGGCCCTACAAGTTCACTCTTTTCTTCACAACCACTCTATTTCGTATATCTACCTCTCTGGTAATTCAATTTTGACCCACGATGTGTACGTCTCATCTTACTTTAATCATACAATTAGGGTTAGAAGTTTAAAGTATATATCAAGGTTTTTAACCCACCGTTGACTCGGATGATTGAACTGTTTGATTTTTCGGGTCTGATATTCATAAAATCTGGAATTTGTTAAAAAACCATTGATAAATCAGCGAATTGGATGACCCGTATGGATGAACCGTCAAACCGGCAACCTGGTAAGTGGGCAACGGTTCAACTGTCAACCCAAAAGTCCCAACTCGAGCCCCCCCCCACCTCCTCTTTTTACATGTTTTTAGTTTTTCTCACATTTTTTTGCATTTTTGGATATATATTTTTCATAAATATTAGGCATTTGTTATAAGTTTTAAGATATTTCAGACATTTATTTAGCTATTTATAATTTTACATCATTTTCTAGATATTTATACAGGTTATATATATATATATATATATATATCTGTGTGTGTGTATATATAATATATAATTTCTTAGTATTTTAATTATGATATCACCGGACTGAACCATTTGACCTGCCCAGTCGAACTGGTGACCCATGATCCATTGGAAAAACCAGGTCAATTTCCGGGTCGGTTTTAAAAACATTGATATATATGGTTCTGTCATTAAGGTTGTGTTTGGTTTAAAGAAAAAAATAGGGAAAGGAAGAAAAAAGTATCAAAACCCATATAAGATTTGTAAAAATTTCCTTACATTTTCTTTTCTTTCCCTACTTTTTTTCTCCAAACCAAATATAACCTAAATGTCTACTAATAGAAATATGACAAACCAAAAGATTCACATGTAGTCACTCTCAAGGGCTGAAAAAATACCAAGGAACAAAAATTATGTAAAGATGGTCAAAGGAATTGATTGATAGTATGCCATAAATTTTGGGATAATTTGTGGCAGTGAGACTACCGAGGGAGCCTGGGTCAATTTGGGTGGGCTTGGATTGAGAAGTTGTCAATATTGGATGGCCCGAAAGCCCGGCCCGATACATGAGTGAATTCTTCAAATTCAAATTCGGGTACCCGACTTGCTCCTCATCAGTAAGTATAATTGCAATCTTGGTGATTTGGAATATGGAGGCCATGTCGTCATCTATATAAGATGGTTAATCATGATTTACATTAATTGTGTTATAATCAAATGAAAGAACTTATTTGTCAATGCCCTTATGAAGATGGGAGCAATTTGGTCATTTTACAAAACTCCAAGTACTCTCACCAGCTTCCCTAATGAAATGATGCTTTATGGCAATAACCTATGGAACACTAGATTCTTGGCAATTGCAGATTTGTTTTTGTTTTCACAGTATACGATTGTTCTGTTTTTGTTTGAGGTATTCCAATTTTCTTTTAATTAGCTAAGTGGCTTGACTTGTAATGCTTATCACACTAATATACTTCACTCAGGGTCCGTTTGATTCATACTTGGAGTCGGAATTGAAAAAATCCATTTTTATAGTTTGTTTGATTCATATAAAAATAGAATTTCATTTTCAAGGGAAGGGCAGGGAATAGCTATTCTTTCAAATGGGAGAATACCATTTTAACAGGAATAAAAATGGGATTCCAATTTTGTCTAAACAAACAGTTGAAATCGAAATAGCCCATTTCAATTCTGATTCCAGACCCCTATTCCTGCAAACCAAACAGGGCCTCAATTGACAACTAAACAATTGTATTTTACTTTTTTGATGCCTAAAATAAAAGTCTTTGCCGATCGAAATTGAAAGCCCAGCACCTATAGAAATAATTAAATTGATCTGGTATTCTGGTGTCTGATGGGGATGCACACAATGATATTAATTCATTGTTGGAAAAGCAATGTTTTAAAAATAGACTCAGAACTGGAGCAGCTTTGGCCACCGATTTTTGTGTCAATATTTCAATTGTCTATTTTGAACAACATTTTAAAAAACGACCTAGAAACTAAACCGTTCTAGGCACCAGTTTCTGGGTCAACGGTCCAACCGTCCAGTTTGAATAGACAGCCTATTCTGACAGCAAAATTAGAAAAATAAAAAAATGGTCAAAAATCGTTGAAAGGGTCAACGGTTTTTTACCAGATTCTAGGTTTTGGGTAAAAATAAACCGATTACCAGATTCTAGGTTTCGGGTCAACGTTGATTTTGAATGAGTGGTCAGTTAAATTAAGGGTAAATCACTGAAACCTCCCATTATCTTTCATTCTTTCAGACATAGTTGCAATTAGATATCTTTGTTATAATTCTCTAAGAAGAGGCATGAAAATATTCAAAATACTCATGCAGTTGCTTTCGACCGAAATGTTTATTTTCCAAAATTTTCTTTTCATATGAATTGTTAGTTCAAACCCTTCCAATCTCTTTTGTGAATTAGATTTATTTTTCAAATTTTCCCTTGATATCAATCGCTCAAAGATAAAGTTGTAACTTTAAATTCTTTATTTTATTGTTGTTTATAAAGTTTGTATTATTGTTTTTCTTTTGTAGAAACCGACCTCAACAGTAATTGCATGGGTATTTTGGACATTTTTGTGCCTCTTGTTAGAGGATTCTAACATAGGGGGTCTACTTGCAATTGTGTCAGAAAGTTCATGAGAGGTAATTGTAATTGTCAAACTATAGGGGAGGTTTCAGAAATTTATCCAAAATTAAAAAATAGTTAAAATAAAAGAAAAACAGCCAATAACCATTGTTTGGGTCAAACGGGCTGGCAGTTCAACTGCCCAGATCATCGGGTTGCTAACAAAGTCAATGGCTTTTGGCCAAGAAACAGGTTAAGGGTGAAATAGAACTAGTTGCCTAAATGATTCCCGGGCCAAATGGTCTAACCATCCATGACGGTTCAAAAACCATAGAGGAAAATGCTCACCCAATGTTTTTAAACCGCTGTTGACCCAGACAGTCGGCCCCGGAACCATTCAAGCAACTTAACTGATTCCGTTTCACCATCAACTTAGTCCTTGGCCAAAAACCATTGATTTGGTCAATGACCCTCTGACCCAGGTGATCGAACCATCAACCTGTTCAACCCGTTTAACAATTTTAGGTCATTTTTATTTTAATTATTTTTTTGAATTAAATAGATAGACTATTCAATTTCAACCAAAAGGTCAAACCGTAACCCAGTAACCGGTGGACAGAACGGCTCCGATTCATGATCAGTTTTTAAAACCTTTGTGCAGTTATGCTCAAGTACTCACCCTCATTCGCGGATAAGAAAGATCATAAGCGAATGTAGGTGAAGAATGGCTCAAATTCTCAACTGCTCTTTTTTTAACTCTTCTAACATGTAATACTTATTGAGTTATTTCCCATATATACACTTGGTCAGTGGTTCCAGTTTCATGGAAGATGTACTCAACTCTGATTGTATTTGGAGCATTACAAACAATGAATTTAATTAGGGGTGAGCATTATTTAGTTAAAATCGAAAAATTAAATCAAAATTTTTGGCTTTGATTTTTTTAGTTTTTGATTATTTTGGTTTAGTTATTTCAGTTTTGTAAAATTTTGGTTTTGATTTTCAGGTTCAAAAATTTGGTTAACCAAAAAAATCGAATTAATCGAACTTTATTGTCTATAATATATATATTAACATATAATACATATATAATATGTATAAAATATATTTTTTAATATATAATATATACTAAAATATACATAGTGTTGGAATTCGGTTTTAACCGAAAACCGAATAAAAAAATTTGGTTTTTCAATATTTCAGTTTTAATTCGATTTTTCATTTAAATTTTCAATTTTTAATCAAATAAATCGTTTGCTCACCCTTAAATTTCATTGTCGACATCTTTGACAAAGGCGTTTTGACTAAAAATAGGGTATTTCTTCATTGATAGGTTTCATAGGGTTTAGTCGTAGGAAGAAAAAGAGAGATACAGTAACCGGTAAACCACTTTTGACGTTGCTCCATTAGGTGTGGCTTCAAGGAAAATCCCTTTCGCACATAGACAATCTAGACTGACTGCATCATTTTTTAGCCAAGAGTTCTAAATTGGAATGGGAATGGGATATTCCAATTCCAACTGTTTGGTTGGAATGGGGGAATGGTCATTCCCTCCCCTCCCTTGGGGAATGAAATCTCATTGTGGCTTATTCCGATTTTCATTCCAAATTTTGTCTGAACTAAATAGATTATGGGAATCCGATTTCAAAAAAATGGATTTATCTATGGATGTAAAACAGTCAGATTAATCCAAATCAGGGTATATCCAAATCCGATCCGATCAGATCTCACTCATACTGATTTGGATTTGAATTCGATAAATGTTGGATATTCGAATATGATCCAATCATATTTATTTTTTTAGAAAATAATAAATTATTAAAAGAAAAGGAAATATAACAGTTTAAATAAAGAAAAACAAAATATAAAAATATTTTTCAACTATTTTCATCATATATATGCACGCTTTTTATAAAAAAAATTAATATAAAAAAATACAAAATTACAATATAAATAACATATTTATAAATAAATAATATATATATATATATATATATATATATATATTATCGGATTGAATCATGATCTGATCCATTTGCACCCCTAGCTAGATTTATCGTTTATATGATAAAAGGCGAGTTAAAAGGCCTATACACTTTCATACTGCTCATAGGGTGTCAATGGGTTTGGCTTCAACCACCGTTGCATGCACTCTCTTAAACAAACAGAGCGTCCATGGTGGTGTTTGGAACCGTGGGCGTTTATTCAATAAACGCTGTCGTAAGGCGCCACTTCAGCATTTAGCCCATCATGCCGATCTGTATGCATAGGGACTTACAAAAGTAGACATCGATTTATGTTCATGCCTACCATTGGGGGAAGCTTCACTTGAGCGCTTTCCCCAATGGGTAAACGTTTATTCATTGTTTTGCTAATGTGGTGCCTAATGGCACCTAGTGGTGTCTAATTGTCAATAAATGATTTCATTATTACTTTTCTCGATTTTGTAAACAAATCAAATACAAATATTTAATGAATAAACAAAAGTTATACCAAACACATACCATATCAGATACAAACCATCTTCAGGTGGTATAGTTCATAGGAGGACTCTTTTAGTTTTATATGATATTTTTTCTCTATGTCATTGCTGAATGAACGGTTAATAATTTGAACATGATTTCTATAGGTTATATATAACGTTAAAATTCAACGAATTGTGGAGTATTTTCTAATACTTTATACTAGTTTATAATGTAAGTCACTGTTTTCAAAACCGGACCGGAAAAATCGGGAATCGGTCACTTGATCGGTTTCGTTTTCCTCCAAAACTACTTTTCCCCAAAACTATTGATTTTGATCAGCAAACTGCTGAACCGGCCGGTTAACCGTTCGAACAGTTTTGACCGTTTTCTAATTTTTTATTTTTTTGTTAGAACAGGCCGACCATTCGGGATGAATAATCAGATTGTTCAAACCAATAACTGGACCCCTGACCTGTTCGGTCACCGATTTGTTTTTAAAAACCATGATGCAAGTTCTTATGTTTTTTGGTCTTGCCAGGCCGATTCTTGCATATGCATCAGATTTTAATTTTTTTTTCAGAGTCCATATCCATGTAACATTGGCTATGTATATACCTAGACTGGTATCCTATATATCAATAGGGGTGAACTCGAGCCAGTTCATGTGGATATTGGTTGGGTTTGAAGGTATTTTTTTAATATGTTATATATACTCATCTTTTATTGGGCTTTATACCTGAATATAAGAGTAAAATTAATTATATATATATATAATTAAAAAAATTATATAAATAAAATGCATAATACATGTGTGTTTATACCATAGATCGATATAACTTTGTGTATTGGTACTAATTGATGCGCTTTTTATTTATTTTTAAATTTCAGTTTTTAAGTATAATTATATATTATTATTTAATAAAAAAGGTTCCTGAAAACACCAGTAAACAGGTGTATCAGCACCCAAAAATACGATATGATACAGTGTTTGATACTTTAAACCTTAGTTTGTACATGTTTGTGCATGGATGTGAGTTTAAATTAATCATAAATATTTAAGGGTCTATTTGATTTACAATAGGAATTGGAATTGAAATTTATTGGAATCAGAATCAGAATGGTGTATTATCCCATTTGTTTGGGTCAAATAGGAATTAGAATCAAAATCAGAGTCAGCTGGAATGGATTCTCATTCCCAAGAACGGGAGAGAAAATTGGCTATTCCCTAAAATAAGGGAATGTCACTCCATCAAAAATGAAAATCAGATTCCAAATCTGTCCAGCCAAATGCTTGAAATCGGAATGCACCATTCCAATTTCAATTCCAAATCCGTATTCCTGTGAACCAAAGGAAGAATGCATGTATCATTCAAGCAATCTGAGATTCTAGGTTGGGTTCGGTTGGGCGTGGGCTACATGAGACTTTAACCCAAGCCCCAAATCAAGTTTGAGTCAGGCCCAATTAATGTGGTTGGGGTGTAGCTCGAAGCCTAAAACAAAGTCAACCCGAATCGTGCAACATCTCAGGTTGGGTTCAGGTTGGGCCGCCCAAGTTCTAGTCTTACCTAATTAACGTTAGGGGTGCAATTTAGGTGGGCCCAACCCGAGTCCAAAGCAGCCCAGCCCGAAATTTTATATGAGTTGGGCTCGGGCCCGGGTCTGGCCTTTAGGTAGTCTGAAGCTAATCCAATTATATACATACATATATATATATATATATATATATAAATGGTAATTATGCATATATATTTACATATATATACATATATATTTGTATATATATACATTTGTATACATATTTACCTATTTATATACATATTTTACATGCATATATACATAAATATATGTATACATATTTATATAAATACATACATACGTGTATATATATATTTATATGTATAATTTTAGAATAGGTTTGACCAACCCAAGCCCAGCCTGGGCCCGAACCCAACCCGAGTTCATCAAATTAGTGCAGGCTAGGCTCGGGTATCAGGCTTAGTCCGGACTCGAACCTTAAGCCCAAATTAATTTTAGGACCAGGTCTAGATTGACCATAAACACAGCCCAACCCACCCGACTTGCACCCGTAATTATCGTATGAATCTACTGTGAATTGGACCAGAGCCTAGATCTATCAAAAGACTCCGTATGGGTTTTAAAGAATTGGACCGGTGCCTAGATCTATTATTAGTTCTTACAGATCACTTATGATTATATTTGCCCTTCTCTTACTAGAAAAACTAAAAAATTCAACAATTCAGTTGGGCTTATTTCAAAGTTACCTACCCAATGTGTACTGGCTTATCCAAAAACTTTACACAAACATCAGAGAGAGAGAGATCTGTACAATTTCAGATGATTACAAAAGGAACCTAAAATTGAATTACGAGAAGAAATCAGGGCTGCCTCTTCATTCTGAATTAGGTTTTTCTATGCTGTTTTTCCTCCTGCTTTTTCCTTGGGCTGAATAAATAACCTGAATGTCCAGACACCCA
Organism: Nelumbo nucifera; assembly: GCF_055504915.1. Classification (NCBI taxonomy): domain Eukaryota; kingdom Viridiplantae; phylum Streptophyta; class Magnoliopsida; order Proteales; family Nelumbonaceae; genus Nelumbo; species Nelumbo nucifera. The sequence continues at coordinate 22,552,350 of NC_142655.1, read as the reverse complement.
AAAGAGCCGCCCCAATGGGTGCGAGCCAGTGCACAAATATGTGCCCCTTATTTATATGACTCCCTTGAACATAAGCCCATCCCATGGCCTACACAATTCAAGCATAACATAACAAAACCAATCCTTGCATCAGTGGATTTTAGCTTGAAACTTGTTGAATATCAGGAAAAAAACAGTGTTACTACACATAATTAAATCTTGGTCAAGTACTTACAGAAGCAGGGTTCATGTATCCACCAGTAACATTAGAACCTAGTATATGTAGACCAATTTTAGAGACACTACATATCCATGTTTTCAAGAAGAAATTGTTGGGGTGACTCTGAGCAGCTTCTAGTGAGATGACAATGATAGAGAATGTCAGAGCTCCTTCAGTTAATGCACCTTGAAGGATTCCCACACTAAGGAGGGGTTCATAGCCTATTTCAGGAAGGAACTCGGTGATGAGTCTAACAGCAATAATAGATCCCAGTGCCTGAAAGTTAGTCCAAATGTTAAGGAAATCAAAATCTAATCATCTAAACAAGAAAGCCATAGTGAGGGAGATGATTTAAACACTTCAGACCATGAACAAAAGGTTGCAGATTGTCATTCATTAGGTGTATCTCTTTTTCCTCTTTTTAGCTCAATCAAAGTTTCAATCCTCCCAAACAAGCTCTTACACATACACAGACATGGGCTTAAAACAGATTCTTTTAGATGGTGACTGATTAACTCTTATCCTGACCTTAACTAAGCAGCACCATACTACTCCAAAGGATAATTGGTTTGTGGTGGCTGAATTACTAGCTGAGCTAAAATTTTTATGTTGATGGTGTCAGATTTTCTCTCATAAAAGTTTTTTCAATAGAGCTAGCTGCCCACTTGTTGGCAATAAGAAAACATTATATTCCTATTCCTCCCTGGTTGCAGCAAGGTTTTAAAAACCAACTTAGAATTAGAACAGTTCTGGACATCAGTTTTTGTGTCGATGGTTGATCGTTTGGTTCGAATGGATGGGTTGTTTTAACTTAAAAAATAAAAATAAAAAAGCAGCCAAAACCGTTGAATCAATCAAATGTGCCAACAGCTCGACTATCTGGGTCAATGGCTCACTGACCAAATCAATGATTTTTGGCCAAGGACCAGGTTAAGGGTAAAATGAAACCAGTTGCCTGAACAGTTCCTAGGCCGAATGGTCTGATCATCGGGTTGCAGTGTACTCTTTTTGAGGATGCATGGTTCTAGTGATCCAGTTTCAAAGTAATGGAATATTCATAGTTTGCCCAAAAAAAATGCTAAGCAAGTTGAATCTCTGTTATTTCATTTTGATCAAGTTTCCCTCATATTGGAGTAGGTATTATTGACTATTTATGGTTCAAAATAAACTATATTCATGCATGTTTTGGGTTTTATGCGTTTTACTTTTAGGTTATATTTGGTTTGAAGGAAAATGTAGGGAAAGGAAGAAAAAGGTAGGAAAACCTTTATAAATCTTGTATTGGTTTTCCTGTCTTCCCTTCCTTTCCCTACCTTTTCCTTCAAACCAAACATAGCCTTAAGTTTATTTTGACTAAATGTAACTATTTTTTGTTTGTATAGGAATTCTGACTGGCTCCCTACAGAGCACGCACCACAGCTACCTTCAAACCAAACATAGCCTTAAGTTTATTTTGACTAAATGTAACTATTTTTTGTTGGTATAGGAGTTCTGACTGGCTCCCTACAGAGCGTACACCACAGCATTGTGTCAATTCACGACTGTATTTACTGCCCCCTTCCCCCCAACTAACGGATCTTCTTTATAATATATATGAAAACATGGTGTAAACAAGTAGGAATAGCAACGGGTAGGGGTGGCAATGAGCCGAACTCTTTACGAGCTATTCGAGCTCAAATATACATATAGAAAATAATATATATAATAAAAATATTATAATTCTTAATATTTAAATATCAAATAAAAATACTTTTATATATAATTTTTTATTTTTATAAAACCTTATTTCTCAAATTGAGCTCGAGCTCAATGTTCAAGCTCAAACCATGCTCGAGCTCAAGTCTCGTACTATTCAGCTCGGCTTGGCTTGAATCCACCCCTAGCAACGAGGCACCGATCATATTCTCCATCTCCGACCCTGATTTTGGAATAAATTCCTATCCCTAACTTTAATCCCCATTAGGGATAAAAGTTGTTCTCCATTCCTGATCCCCAATAGGGACCCAAATGTTTAAAATTTTTTAGTTAATAGTATTTTTTGAAAAATAATTTTATTTTAAAATAAATAATATTTTAAATATATATTGATATATAAATAATATAATATATATAACCGGGGTTGGGGTGGGACGGGAACCTCATTCCCCATCCCCGACCAGAACCCCAGCCGTAGATCCCTACTAATCCCCACCCCACCAAAGTAATTCCCATCCCTGACCCAAATGACCCCATTGGGTCAGGGGAGTCATGTATCTATCGAAGATAGGAAAAATTGCCATCCCTACTAAGCAATATGGCATATCCTCGGGTACCACTATAGAGGCTAGTATTCTGCCCAGAGTGAACCTATATGTTAAATTCAAGTCGAAAAAGACCTATCATTGGATAGAGCTGTTAATGGATCGGGTCTGATTTGGGACAATAGGGCGTACCAAAACCAAACTACTTGTTAACCGGGTCCATCAAGTCTGACCCAATTAAACCCGAATATACTTGGTATCTTAATTATCAATGATAATAAATTAGCCAAAAAGTTATCAATTATAATATATAAAACCTTAATATATAAAATCTCAAGTAAAATACTAATGGTTTTCATGTTGACAATATATATATATATATATTTTAATCATAATTATCTTATATATTGTTTATGAAATTTATCCTTTTAAATATAAAATATAACTACGTATAAAAAACCAGGAAATCATTATATATTATCGCCTGTATAATCTATATACAGGTCTGAATCAGTTCGGAACAGAAAGAAAGGGTCTCGAGCCAATTATTATTCAGGGTCTTGTAGTACTTTCGCAGCAAATGTTTTTTTTTTCTCATATAAAAAGGAAAAAAATAGATACCACCTACGCCCTAGCCCCTAGTTACTATAAAACCAGTCTAAACTGAGAAGGAAAACAAAAGATTAAAAACAGGAAAAAAAAAAAAAAAAGAATATGCCACCTTGATAGCATGTATTAAATATATAAGAAAAACTTATCTAGCCAAACTTGACCCAACTACTAGTCAAGTGATTGATGACCAACCTCCAGCCTTGGCCAGCCGTGTTTTTCACCAAACATTATTGCTTTTTTATTTTAAAAATTATGAAAAAAATGAAAAACTACACATTTAATAATTGATATGGGAAAAGTATAGGGAAATTTAGGACTTATGAGCGGGTGATGATGGGTGGGCCGGGCTGGGCCAGATGATTCCTCTATTGCAAAAGATTTTATTAGGATTCAACTGTGATATCGGAAAGATATGATATCGAAAGATTTTTGACCATCAGGGAAATTCATAAACATGATAGCCAATCAAGTGTTATTTATCAAAATTCATTAATGGGTTTTGATTGATCAAAATTCTTTCAATACCGTATCTTTCCCATATCATATTTTCCCTAACTTTTAAACTTTTAAGTATATTGTCTCTGAAGTTGGCCATTTGGATTAGGATGCAATTTCATTTGAATCATTGCATATATAGATTCAGATAATTTCTTTAATTGACTGAAATTTCAAGTCAGTGGAAATATGGTGATGTTTGGCATTGATGATGATTCCTTACACCTAATTTTGTGAAAATGGTGATTACTGAAATTAGTAATTTTCCAAAAAAGCCAATTTTTTTAGAAAAATCACCTTTGAGTTTTGACATTCCAATTTTTTAGAACACCTTTCCACCCCTGCCACATAGGATGCCACCTCATCCAACAAAAATTAGAATCACCTGAAAATCAGGGAATCACTGATGAATGTGATGACCCCTCGCCCAAGCCGATTTCAGGGACCGATTTTTTGCTGATTTCCCAGAAATCGGCATAATCTGCCAACAAAACAAAGAAAAAATCACTGATTCTTCAATGTCTGATGTGGGTACAACGTGGCACCGATTTCTGGGAAATCAGCATCACTGCCAGCCAAACATCACCTAAATACAGTGGCATCTATGAAAAATAAAGAGAATAGACCTATATATAAAGGATCTGGGCATCAAAAATGACTCCAGTCCGAATTCAAGTTTTTTCTTTGATTTATTTATTAATTTTGTTTTCTTCTCTGTGTTACTGTGTAGTGTGATTCATTAATTGCACTATTTTCTTAGAAAATAGAAGCGCAATTTAAAGGATAACAAGAGAACACACATGAAATATCAAGTCGCATATAGGCCAATTCATCAACAACCAATTAATTAATTAATGAAAACTAAGCAAGAAAACCAAAAGCCAAAATCAGCACAAGTGATTGATATCCACGCTCTACAAACCAAAACGAGTTCAGAACTTCAGATAACAACCAACTAAAAGAAACCCGATCGATGTTTGTATTCAAACCAATCATAACTTCTTCAAGGATCGAACAACAAATCAATACAAAAACCAATTAAAACCAGAACGAATTCAGCTGAGACCATTCGTCTTAGTTGAACTTTCTTAGACATATATATGTATACTTTTACATTGCACCAAATGCAAATACCAATCAGAAAACCAGAACGAATTCAACTGATAAATTCATTTTGAAACGAACCCAAAACATGTTCAAATTTGAAGAGCAAAATCCAATTTATTCTCTATGAAGAAGTATCTGAACGTAAAGCTACTAACCTGGGCAGGAATTCTTGAACCAACAGTGTATAAAATTCGAGTGTTGTTCCCAGAAATGGCTCCAGATAATACTGACTCTGAGAGAGGATTGTATGCTCCACTGTAAGTCTTACACAACCATGCAAAACAGTACATGCTCAAGAGATCAAGAATATTCTCGATAACTTCTCCGCTGGGTTTAGACCCTAAACCCAGAAACTTACACACAAAGAATTTGTTGAGAGATCCAGACCATAGCCACGCGAATGAAATGATGAAATCCGATAATATGACTTGATTTCTGGCCATTAGTTGGTTTTTGCTTCCTCTTGTTCAGATTGTTCTTCTCTTGGCTACTCAAATATATATAGCAGTAGCAGCAGCAGCACAACTCCTCAGGCATCTTAGTTCTTTCCTGTTATCTTTTTGGGAAAATATAACTCTATATAGTTCATATTGACGTCAAGGAAAATCAATAAATTAAGAGGTTGTTTGCTTAATTTACTAATAAAAAGTCTTTAATTTGTAAAGGAGTTTGATCTGATAAGTTAATCGGAACCCTATTTGCCAGATCTGATACGTTAGTGCATATCGTGATTATATAGGTTTAACTGGCCAAATAAATGATCATATATAGGGTTAACCACATGAACCCTATTTGCCATTTTGTTCTATTGTTTAATGTCATATCTATTATTAAATTTTGAATATTTAAATCATTTCTTACTACTTGGCGGCGTCATATCTATTATTAAATTTTGAATATTTAAATCATTTCTTACTACTTGGCGGTCATGTCATTTTTTAACTCGCAACAGACTACTTCTTAAGGGTGTTGTAAGTGGTTTTTTATGCACATCATTAGACCATCTTAATCTACTTTCTCTTATTTTATCATTTATAGGAGTTATTTATAGGTTTCTTCAAATGATTTCATTTCTAACCCTATCCTTTCTAATTTTCCACTCATCCATATAAAAATCCGCACTTCTCCTATGCTCATTTTTGGACATGTTTATTAATTTCCCGACACTATATACAACATAGCCTTAGTTTTAGAAATTCATTTTTAATCTAGGTGGTATTCACCTATCACATAAGACTCTAGATAAACCCCTCCCATTTTGCCTATCTTATGCTAATCCTATGGTTGACATCCTCCTCAATCTCTCCCTTATTATGAATTATCAAACCTAGGGTGTTGTAAGTATGGTTAACGGAACACCCAAACCTTGAGGATTGTGGGTAGGAGTGCAACTTTTCCGGGTTAGGGTTGGGATTTTGGCAAAATTTCAATGGGCCCAACACAAAGCCCGAGCTCAAAACAGTGTAAACTGTTAACTCGGGCCAACCCGACTTGCACCCCTAATTGTGGGGCAACTAAGTGGGAGGCTTTCCACAGCTAATTTGTTAGAGATTTGGACGATATGTTCCTAGATTTGAAGGATGTTGAGGAATGGGCAGAAAAAGTTTGGCACTACCACTCAAAACCTTCAATTCAACAACGCATTAGGAGGAGAGTACTTTTGTTCTCAACTCAGAAGTCAGTGCCTTCAAGCTCAAGTTTATAATCCAAGTCATTTTAAGAGATGAGAACTTGATCTTAGACAATGTTCATCTTCAATCAACAAAGGTTGTATTTGGTATCATACTATCACTGCCATTTCAGGCTAAAATGTTTTGAATGGTGTGGGTGGTGCAAGTTTCAATGGTTAGAGGAGAAACCTGTTTGGTTAACACTTTATAAACTGTTTCAATAGCAATGTTGACTAGGAGTTTATAGTAGATATGTGTTTGGTATGTCCAATTTCACGTTGAAGTGTTTAAAGTAAACATTTTAATTTTATGTAACACCAATCACACTTCCAACTACTGTCATGCCAATCTAATTGACAAGAATTTTTTAAATCGAAGATTTCATTAGATTTAGGGTCCATTTGGTTTGCAGGAATAGGGGTCTGGAATCGGAATCGGAATGGGCTATTCCGATTCCAACTGTTTGGTTGGGCAGAATCGGAATCTCATTCCCATTCCTGCTGGAATGGCATTCTCCGGTTTGAGGGAATGGCCATTCCCTGCCCCTCCCTTGGGAATGAAATCTCATTCCTACTGATTTTAATTCTCATTCTCATTCCTGTTTGAACCAGACTATGGAAATGGATCATTCTGTTTCCAATTCTGAAGGATTTCAATTCCGTTTCCAACTATAAACCAAACGGACCCTTAATTTTTCCACAATGTAACACTAATCACATTGAAGTGTTGTATGATATGTAATGCATTGTATCAATTCATCACCATGCCACACCAAATGACAGGAAAGTTCCATATCAGTTAAAACATTGTGAGACGCAATGGTTGTTGGGGGAAACCACAATTTGACGTTTCCTCCAACACCCCCTTGTTGCTATTTTCAGAAATATATATATTTAGTTAGAAGTCTCAATCAAATAAAAAATTCCCATTGCAATCCCAACCGCCTAGGTGGCGCTGATTGGCAGGGTTTTAGATGGAAACGGCAATGGTACCAAACATACCCAAAGTATTTGCAATTGATGAAGATAGAGAAGTGGTAGCTATGGTTTTTGGGCTTCCAATACATATTTGGTGTTAGTCAAGTTTTAAAGTAATGGGAGATGCCCTCAATGGCTTTACTTGTGTCAACCCTAAGAATATGGAATAGAGTTCTCTTGATTCTCTTAGGCAAGGTTCAAAGTATCGACACGTATCGGACCATATTAACTAATACGTATCGTATCGGGAGCTTCCCAATACACCCCTACAGGGGGTGTTTCGGGGTCCCGACTGGTTTAGATGGTGGACGGATTTTAGTCTAGGCTTGCTAACATTTCTCTCAATCACCATGTTAATGGATGTGATAGGAAAGACATTCATGACCAAATTGGATGTCAAAGAGCCAAAAATGGTTAAAGATGATGTTAGGCATTGATAGTTTGTGGTACCCAACCAGCAAGGGAAGGCTGTTATTCTGATGACTAAACCTTAGGAGTAGAAATTTGTTTTGAAGCAAGGGGTCAGAGGTTATAGAAAACATTGATGGGAATCATCGGTTAGGGATTCAAGATCCATTTGGTTTGTAGTCAAAATCAGAATCGAAATCCATCAGATTTGGAATGGTCTATTCCCCTTGCCCGTATGGTTGAGATGAGAATTAGAATCAGCTGGAATGGATTCTCATTCCCAAAGGACGGGGAGGGATTAAGGAATTAATGACTATTTCCTCAAATGGGGGAATACCATTCCACTGGTAGGTGTTAATAATAATAATAATAATAATAATAATAATAATAATAATTATTATTATTATTATTATTATTATTATTATTATTATTATTATTATTATTATTATTATTTATTTGCATAGATTATATCAATTAAGTTGTTTCCTTTCATCTAAATTATTTTTTACATGAAATATAAAATGTTTATAATTGTTAGGTGATTAATTATTATTTTATTTAATGCTTAAACACCAAAGCTTATTGCTTATAAACTTCTAGTTTATAGATATGTGTACCTTCTATCATTTTAATTTAGTATATTATATGTTATTTTTATGAATTTACAAACTTTAATTAATCTTTTTCTTAAGCTTTAAGGCTTACGCCTCACCTTTTTAGGCCATTACACCTTAACTACGCCTTTTAACCTTTTAAAACCTTGGTTGTACTTAGACACTTGGGATCAAATAATCCCACCTACTGGTGAAAGTGGACTCAACTCCCAACTCCCTGTTGTAATTAGCCTAAGACCTTACTTGTCCTACTAGCATAGGAGAGCTTAGAGGGAAGCAAAACTGTGAAGAAAGTAATGAGAAAGTAGGTATATAGGTTTTTTTTATATTAATTATCTGTATAATTACCACACTACCCTTTCTCTCTCTCTTTCTTAAGGGTGGCTAATGTAATTACGTTGACTCTCCCAGGAACCCTAACAAGGTCACCTCATCTTTATATATAAAATTCCGCCACCCGCTTATAAGTTCATTGTCTCTTTTTTCTAAGACAAACTCATCTTTTTATTCAAGTTAATATTAGAATATTGAACTTTTTTTTAATGCTCATTATTGCTAGGAAAGAAACCCAAAGAAAAGAAAAATGACCAGGGCTTATTTGGACTGGTTCAAGTTATCCTTATCCGGATGATTCTGGCTCTTCAACTCTCACTTATTATTGTTCGCTATAGTCCTTAGAGCCTTTCTTTTTCAAGTGCCCGGTTTGATATAAAATCATCCGGATTAACCCATTTTGATGGGTTTCTACAACGTTTTAAAAAATGACTTAGAAATGAAATTATTCTGGCCACCAGTTTTTAGGTCGGTTGTCCAACCATCCGGTTCAAATGAATGGCGCGTTCTGACAAATTAATTAAAAAAATAAAAAAATAAAAAAATGGTCAAAAAACATTGAACAGGTTGATGGTTGGACCTCTTGGGTCAATGGGTTGTTGATTTTTTCAATGGTTTTTAGCCAAAGATCGGGTTAGCGTAAAATGGAACCGGTTGCCTGAATGGTTCCTAAGCCAAACAGTCTGACCATCCGGGTCAACGGCAGTTTGAAAACCTTGGGTTTCTGTACAGATGATTCGTAAAATAAGCTAATAATATAACTAAGAGTCTCTTAGAGTTCTCCAAGGTTGTGTGTAAGTACAGATATTAATTGAATTCGATAGCTGTGTTAGGGGCTGTGTAACCAATAATAATGCCCCCGGTTGAGACCGAGTCTGCTTCTCACACCGACTTCATAGGCACATCTCACCATGCATCGGGAACATCTCCTGCACATATCTTATTATTCATGGGAGACTTTCCTAATATATAGTATAGTAGAATATGCCTGTGAGGTTGATGTGAGGTGCGCTCTATGATAAGCAGATCTCAGTTCTCCCCGGCCATGTATTGAGTGGTTGTGAGATATATACACTTTACTAAATTTTATTATCGACTGCACCAATATTCCCTTTCGAAGCCAATAGCTCATGTGGGAGATAAGTTTGTATGGCTGATATACACTTCATGCAAGATACACCGACTTTGTCAGGATTGGAAGAGCTAAGCATCTCAAGACCCATGTTCATCTTCAACATTCTTAGTTGCAGGAAGACTAACTTGGAAAAAACTTGGCAATTTAAGGGCTTAATTCCATGTCTGAAGCTATTTTTCTGGAGACTAGTACATGATGCAATCCCTACCCAAGTCAAACTAAGTAAACATCATGTGACTTGAGATCAAAAGTGTGCTTTTTGTGAGGGTGAACTTGAATCTGTTGAACACATTTTTTTCAGTGTCTTTGTGCAAGATCCATTTGGCTTGAATTGGCATTACAGTTGAGGATGGATTCCAATTCTACAAGAAGTTTAGGGGAGTGGGTGGAGGATTGGTTGATTAATGACAATGGACAACAGGGGACTGCAAGTGTGGGTGTCATTAAGGTCACTGTGGATGGTAGTGGTACAGGAGTTCAGATTGGCACCTCACACGCGCATCTTATGACCGTGAATTGGGAACATCTCCTATACTTGTCATGAGAAGATGTTTCCAATACACGGTTGGGATGTACCGTGGGGTGTGCTCTATGGGGTGCCGATGTAGTTAGGGATCATTTGGAAAATCACTTGTTCCCAAGAGAACTACTAGTCCTGCATTCAAGGCAAGGAAGTGAAAACTTTTGATTTTTACACAATGGATATCTCTCAACCAAGATCACATCTCCGCCCCACAGAACACCCCCGCCCTGTATTGGGAACATCTCCCAATAATGACATCATCAGGACTAGTACTATCATCGAGAGATATGCCCAATACATGGTGGTGATGTGCTGTGGGGCGTTGTGGGGCGGAGATATGAACTCCTCTCAACCACCGTGGTGCATTCACACAGTGATTGCTGAATGCAGAAGATCAACGAACCTAGATTTCCTACTCACTTTTTCACGGCGGATAAAGTGTGCGTAGAGACTAGAGAGTAGTGGGCAGGAAATCCGGTTTGCCAACATGTAGTAGCAGATCTTGTACATGGTCTTGCTGCCCTAACTTTATATTTACCATTATATAAGATGATTTAGACCAAGATGAATGAAATGATTTTGTGCTACTATTGCACTTCAAAAGAAAAAAAAAAACAATGAAATGTCAATAAATTTTGAGACTTGAGAGTGATTACAAATTTAGCAGGCCCAAGAAAATAACTTGGATCCTATACATAGATTTTCATCATTCTATTTTGACCTTCCTGTCTAGTTCCTTGGGCCGAATGAACAACCTAAAAGTCCATACCCCTAAGAAAGTTGCCTTGATTGGGGCAAGCCAATAAACAAATATATGATTCATTGTGATATGATCAGATCGAGCATAAGCCCATCCCATGGCCTGGTCAAGCAAAGCATAACAAGCAGAATTGAACTGAGTTGCATGTTAAATCTAACAAGTAGAATTGCAGAAAGAAACATATAGGAAGTGCACACTTAGTGTTTGATCAAAGTACTCACATAGGCAGAGTTCATGCATCCACCAGTTAGATCAGTACCTAGTATATGAAGAGCTAGTTCACAAACACTTGATATCCATGTCTCTAGAAAGAAATTGTTGTTGTGGTTTTCTGAAGCCTCAAGGGAGATGACCACAATCAAGTATGTGAGAGCTCCTTCAACCAATGCACCTCGAAAAATGTCAACATTCAGGATGGCATCATGGTCTATTTCAGGAAAGGCCCAAATGATAAGTTTAACTGCAATAGTAGATCCTATTGCCTGTAATTGTGGAAAGATCCATTTAATGAAACATTCACCTCTAAATTGACAGGATATTTAAATTTAAGTATTTATAATATGCATCCCTATGCAATTTGGGTTGGGTTGGATTAAGCATTTGTTAAACTTTGAATTGGCCCAAATCATAGAGCATCAACAATCAGGCTTTACCCTCAAATGTTTTTTTTTCCTCATTATTTTGATGAACTTTTGAGGCTTTACCCTCAAGGCCCCATTTGCTTTTTGGGAAGTTACTTATCCATGCTTTTTTCAGATAAATAAAACAATGATCATTTTAGCTATAAAAAGCCATACTAAAAGGGACAATTTTATCCCATCCAAGTGTTGATAATTTTCCCATGAGGGAAAATTACTTACCCACCCCGGAGTTGGGTATCACTTAGCTGGGTAAGTAATACCCAATGAAAATATACTTTCCATGGGACCTACATAAATCTGAAAAAAGATCAGGGAAAATATATCTATGGTTAGGTCATTCGATTTTGGTCAGTTTACAAATGCTAAAGTTAAATTGCTCCAACTTGGTCGGGTTGGAAAATTGTCGAACCAAAACCGTTTGAAAATACTAGAAAACTGACTTGGTCGGGTTTGTCGATTCCATTAATTTGATGGACCACCCTAGATGAAATTAACTACTATCATTTTTGTATTGTAAAAAAAAAACTTATTAAAAGTAATATATATAATATAAATAATTATTAATTATTTAAAAAATTAAAAATATAAAACAATTGTATATTCTTATGTGTTTCTATTGTTTAACTTTCACTTAACCAATCCTGTGGATCACGTTGGTCCCCACTACTAAGAAACTTAAAATTCGATGTTTAAAATACACTTGAGTCAAACTACAAGAAACAAAAGCCGATTTTAGTGCTGACCAACAAACTAAACCCAACCAGATGTCACAGATCCCATATTGATTCTCAATTGGCAAGTTCAATTCCATAAAAAAAAAAAAAAAGAAAAAAAAACAATATTTGATCATAACAAATTTCTAGGACAAACCAAAAAATCCAAGACCAAAATCAGTAAAAGCGAATCAATTCTACACCCCACAAACCAAACCAGATTCAGAAAACAGAACTGCTTAATACAAACAGAGCAAAAACTCATCTTCTAACAAAACTGCTTAATACAAACAAGAAAATAGTCCACAAACCACGGAATTCAGATAAACCCAAGTGAAACAAACCTGGCTAATGCATATTTTAATCAAACAAAACCAATTCAAACACCTAAAATCGATTTAACTGAAGATAGAGAAGAGCTAACCTGGGTGGGAACTCTTACTCCAACCGCAAACCAATACCTTGCGTTGTCCCCAGAAATTGCATCAGACAGGACTGAAACTGAGAAAGGATTGTAAGATCCACCACTGCAATTATTCCCCAGCCACGAGAAAAAGAATATACTCAAAACGTACAGAGAGCCCTCCATGATTTCTCGTATGGGTTGCCCTAACGCCAGATAATTGTACAGAAGGATCTTGGTGAGACCACATGACCATACCCACATGAAGGAAATGATGAGATCCGACAATATCAATTGAACTCTGGCCATTAAGCATGTAAATTTGTCTCTTGTCATTGAAATTTTTGTTTGTTAATGGCCATGTAAAGTAAGAAGAAGAAGAAGAAGAAAGAAAGAGAAAGAAGATAATGAAGCAGGGAGAGTACTTTTGACTAGTTATTTGATTTCTCTCTTCTTTTTTTTTCTTTTTTTTTTTTGTTGAGGTTGGTATCTGACCTGGTCTCCGTCTCTCACTTTTATCTTGTTGATGTTCTTAGCAAATATATTATAAACCCGGACTCTTTAATTTTTCTATAGAAAACAGCTAGATGCTTCAGCATTTGGCAATTTTTTCAGATTCTTGCTTACCAAAAATAATCATGGAGGTAGTTAACGTTGGTCATCCCAGGGACCAGCTTTTCCAAACCCAAACAAAGAAGGGAAAAAAAAAAAGGAAAGAAAGACGAAAGAATTGTGGGCCCGTACCCTAGAATCCATGCCCTTTGTGACTCGTGAAATTGCTATTTAATTAGGGGTACAACTTGGGCAGACCCAACCCAAAATTGGAAAGACCAAATTTTTCATGGGCCAGGCTTTTAGTTTTGGTCCTCAGACTAGGCCTGGCCCCAAATGTTCAGGCTTTAAAATTTTGGGGTTGAGCTCAGGTCTAATCTTTAAGTACCCTAAACCTGGTCTCATATATAGATGTATATATGCACTCTGGATTTCTTATTCACAATTCTCTACCCGCTTTGAATTCCAGCCACACATCACTGTCTTGTATTGTGAGATGTGCAGCTGCAGTGGGTAGGGCGTGGGTAGAGAAAGTAGGAAATCTGGATTCGTATATATGCATATATGGGCACATTTGCATGGGTTCAGCCTATCTGAGTGCATCAAATTTTAGTGTGGGCTGGGCTTGGGTTGAATAGTTGAGGCTTGACCTGGGGCTTGGGCTAAGCTCAAGCTGTAGGCCTAATTCTTAGGGGTCTGGGTTGAGATAAACCCCAGGCAGCCCGCCCAACTTGCACCCTTATATTTGAACTCTTTAATTAAAACCAGGAGGTATAACTTAGGCGGGATAATATAGAACTCATGTAACAAAGGCAAGTAATCGAAGTGTGGTGTATTGATCGATTTATTTTCTTTTAATCTAAAAAAAATGTTGAGAAATACATAATATCATTTCATTAATAAAGATATCTATTATTTTTCACACTTATTTTTTTAATATAAAGAATAGAATATTAAAATGTCTCCAAATTTTCCTATAAACTTTCAACATTTTTCTATAATTTTTGCATTTTAATATATTTTTTATTTTTTATTTAATTATCACGTCATGGGGTTGTTCCATTTGGCTCAAATAATTGAACTATTTACTAACAATCGTACAAAAAATATTTAATCTTTGGGTTAATTTTAAATTTTGTGTTTCATTTCCATCATTTATAAAAATAATTCTTGTTCATCATACTTCCTATTTAATATGATGGACATATAATATTAGAGACGTCTACAAAATTTTTCTATAAGCTTTAAGCATTTTCTGTATTTTTTATATTTTTGTCTATTTTTAATTATGACATCATGGATTAACCCATTTAACTCAAATGGTTGAACCACTAAACCCACCACTTCGATGAAAAAGCGATTTCTCCTCTAGGTTGGTTCTAATTTTTTATTCTATTTCCATTATTAATAAAAATATAGACTTTATTAAGAGAAATTGAAGCAGGAGCCCTATGACACTCTCAACTAGGGTGATCATGGGCTAAGCACCCACAATAAGGATTATACCTCAACTAGGCCAGGTCTATGCTAAACGAGACCAGGTTCACTCAAGCTTTAGGCCTACATTTTTAAATAGAATGTTTTTAATATATAAAATTGTATATTACGTTACATATAATATATGAATAAATTATATGATATAATATGTATTATGTGTCATTTAATAATATTCATAAGTAGCTTTCAAGAAAATAATATTCATATATATAATATATAATATAATATAAAACATATATATGTATATATGAAGTATGCTATACATTATATATCAATATATTGCATGTCGTGATCGCCTTAGGCTAGGGTAGGCTAGGTTTGAAGTATTAGGCCTTAGGCTAGGGTAGGGTAGGCTAGGTTTTCGGGATGGAACCTTATTGAGAGTGGAATGGCCAAATTTTTCAATAGTTTTTATTTATAATGTAATTTAAATGGGCTTCCTATTAGTACAAGTAAATTAATGCATTTTTAGTAATTGTTATTAATTACTTTATATAATATTTAGTTTTATTAATTTTTAGTAATAAATATTTAAAATTTTATTAATGTAATTATTTTAAAAACAATAATTAATAATTTTTATTAGTAAAATTAATTTTATTAATATATATTAATTTTAATTATTTTCAACAGAATTTAAATGGGCTTAAAATTATAAGTTCTTATTAGAATAACAATTAATAATTATTAGAATATTATATAATTAGTTATAATTATAATAATATTTTATAATTAATTAATTATTATTATTATTATTTTACTATTATTAATTATATTATTTTATTATTTGTTACTTTTCTCTTAATAATTTTCTATATATATTTTTTTATTTATCTTATTTTAATATTTATGTTTTAACTTAAACATTAATATTTTTTAATACACTTTCTTGATGGAAAACTAAATGCATGTATTTGGATGGTGGAGAGAGAGAAAGAGAGAGTTAGAAGAAAATGTTAGATGGTGTTATTGGGAATGTGAGATAGGTTTTTTTTTTGTAAATAAATTTGACATAGTTTATGAAAATTTTTAGGATGGGAGATGTTTTAGAGATTTTGTTAAAAATACAAATAAATTAAAATTGGAGAAATACTAGAGAATGAAGGAAAGGGGATGTTGACATGAACAACTGCATATGGACAAGAGGAAATTGGATGAAGTGAAAAATGATAGTCCATATTTTGTTTTTTGCCTTAACAATTAGAGAGCCATCAAAATTAACAATGAGAGTATTTAGTCAAAAAAATTCACAAAACTCATTTGTCTTTTCAATAGTAGTATAGATCAATGTTCAAAGTATCAACATGTATCGGCCCGTATCGACTGATACATATTGTTCCGGGACCCCTCTGATATGCCCCTACAGTGGGTGTATCGGCGTTTGACCGGTTCAGGGGGTGGAGGAGCCCTAAACCGGCCCCCTAAACCGGTTGCAAAAAGAAATAAAGAAAAAGCACAAAATGCTGTATTGGTTTGCCCGATACGCCCCTACCGACGTATCGGGTGTATCGATATTTTGAACCTTGTTATATATATCTAATAATTAAAAAGATAAACCCAAAACTTATTTCAAGAGAAACACCCAATTGATAATTTATAGCCTTCTCAAAATTTCTAACTAATCAAAGCGATCTAGGAAAGGGGAGAGGAGATTATTACCACAGAAAATTATAATTTTCAATTTTAAATAATTTTATTATTTAATTAAAAAATAATGATAATCATATATTAATTCTAATTCCATTTTCATCAAATTATAAAGTTTTTATTTTTATTAAATATATGTGCTTATATATACTTTAATAATAAAATTTAGTAAGTTATACTTCCTAACAACTCTATTTTCTTTCCTCCCACTGATTTAATTTACAAAATCAAGTTTACTAATTAACTAACATATGGGGCCATTAATTACTAATTAGAAGCATCCATCAAGGTTGTTTACACGACAATTCCCTGGGAATTTGCTCAGAACTTTCTTGATTTGCAAGCTTACATGCTTTTTAATTTTTTATGTAGATTATAAATTAGCAACTTGAGTATTATGGCATCTGCACCAAATTAACAAGGCTTAATTATGAGAAAAGGGTCTCTGTCCCATTCAATATCAATTATTGTAATACATCTACCCACTATATTATATCTTATATGATAGACACGTAAGTTTACATTTATGCATTGATAAATGAACACAAATTTACTTTTTTTTTTATTGATGTACTTTTATATCTTATTATCAATGTAAATATGCATTGGTCTGTCATTTGTCAATGCATAAATATAATGTTACCAAACAAAGACAAAAGTGAACCGAAGTGCAAATTTAGCCTGAACTGGGATTTACACTCCATTTGCATTGTTTCCAAATGCAGCCTGAGCAGTGAAGACATCATTTTGGATATACAAACTTTAGAGTGTGACTAAAAAATAACTATTTAGGATGTGGACTATGCCCAAGCAACAAAAATGAGAGAAAGAGAGAGAGAGAGAGGGGAACAAGTCTGTTGTGTGAACACTAAGTGTGACTGGAATATTTGGTTATTATCTTGTCATGGGGAGTTGTGAATTTGTGCATACAAAATATGAACTCCCACTTGAGATATAGCTGAAAAATGTTAGTAATATGCATGACAGTAGTTAAGTAGCAATTGGGGGAAGGGAGGGGGAGGGGGGGGGGGGAAAGTTTGTTTTTTATCTCTTTTCTTTATTTCAAGTTTTGACTACATTTGGTTTCGATTACATTGCATTCTAAGCTCTCTTTTGTTGTGTTTAATTATTTACTTAAAATTTACATTTATATGCATTCTGTTGGCTAAGAGAGGAGGTAGGAGGGGGTTGGATGGAGTTGAAAGTGTGGTTTTGGTTTTTGTTTTTAGTTTTGTTTTATCACTGGTTTTCTTTGAAAATTTGAAGTATTATGAAGGGCAAAATAGTCTTTCCATTGATTCAGTAAAATCTAACTTTCACAAGTTATGTTTAAGTCCATCCAAAAACCTTAGGGTGTGTTTCTCATACCTCAGGGGTATGTTTAAGTCTTTTACCCTTATAATTAAATTTATAAAAATAAAAAACCAAATATGTGTATTATTTTCATAAAACTAAATTAATTATTGTAAACTAAAACGTGGTTCGCAAAAAACCTTTTCTCCTTTCTCTACGATGGTAGCCTTGGCATTTTTAAGATGGTACTTGGTATATATCGAACTATCGATGGCATTTTTCAGAGCAATGGTGCTAGTTCAGCATCATGTAGGCATTTAATAAAAAATGCCCAATTAGTTGTTTGTTGGGTTGTTTAAATGATAAAAGTTTCTCTGGTTTGCTGAGAGTTGTTTATCAAAAAAAATCAATTTATGGTGATGATCATAACAACAACAGCAATAACAATACTACTACTACAAGTTTAGAAACACAATATTTATTATTATTATTATTTTTATTAGAAATGTGTCCAAATTTTTTGTACAATTTCTTTTTGTATTTTTGTATACTTTTGTGTTTTTTTTTTATCTTTTCTTAATTTTATTATTATTTACTATGACATCAAGGATCAACGCATTTTGACCCAAAAGGTTAATTACATTGTTGACTCGCTATCATATAAGAAAAAAAATAATCCATTTTTGGGTTGGTTTTATATTTGTATTTTATTTTTATCATAAAAAAAATGATTATTCTTTGTTACATTTATTTTTTTTTAATTTAGTTAATTAATATAGGATTAAATGAAAAATGGGAGTTAATGCCCTACTATAAGACTTAATGTAGGAATTAAATGAGGAGAAATGTAGTAATTAAAATTACATTTTGTGCCTTAAAAATTAGGAATAAACCAAATTCAGAAATAGGGGTATTTTAAACAAAAATAGGATTCAATGAATGTTAGCATACTTAATGGGAGGGATTTGAATGAATAGAAAAGCAATTGTTCAAATTACATTTTTGTCCATACAATTCAAGAGGGACTAAATTCAAAAATTGGGGTATTTTAATCAAACAAAAGTTCTACACTCTCATTTACACTTTTAATAGTAGTAGATTTGGTGCCCAATGGTGTTGAATTTGTAAAAAAAAAAAAAAAAAAGACATTTAAGCAAATATTGTCTCGATTTTTAAGATAAGATCGTACAATGCTATCGATACCAAACATCCCCAATGTAATGGTGATGCCATTGATCAAAATGCCTCAACGGAAAAACTCCCTTGCACTTCTCCCGTTCAAATGCCACAAACCCCCATGTCCTAAAACATGGCTCTCAAGCCTCAATACCCATCCATGACACTGATCTTGAACTTCTCCCGCTGCACTCCCAACACCTCCACAAACTGCACCTTCACCTCTTATTGTGTGCATAGCAATATCAGTCAGCTTCAACGAGTCTCACATTTCTTTCTTCATTGCAGCAGGATGACCCCATTGGAAATCTGTCCCCTATTGACTATTAGTAGGAGGGCTACATAGCAGAGCTAAGTAATTTTTACTATGTATACAAGTATGGTTGTAGACACTTGTTTCAAGCAAAATTTATACGGCAAGTGCATGTAACAACTTCATTATTCAAACTTCTAACTTTGAAATTCACTCTTATTCATTTTCGGGCCTTGCCCACTTCTTGTACATTCAAGATATGCATACAAACAAGCCTCAATGGAGCATTTGTAGGCACATAAAATTGTATGCCACGTGTCTACATTACAAATGGGTTGGATTTACAAATTCAAGATAGAAGCCCAAGCTTACAAATAACTCAAGTCCAAATTAAATGGGCCTTGGCCACGCCCAATTTTACAAATCAAAGTCCAAATTCAATGGATTCAAATGGGACCTACTAAAAAGTCCATAAACTTCCCGAATAATATAGAAAAAAAACATGGATAAAAATATAAGGCTAAGTAAACCCTATTCAAAATGGTTATTAGAGACCTAAGTCTATAGATAAGGAGAAAACTTATTTTCTAATCACATGGGCCCCAAGTTGAAGGTTGAGACCAATTAAGACTTTTTCAACCCACCTTTATAAAAAGGTTTTCATTCATAAAGAAATGACCTTTTTCCAACACATAAGAGATGGAGAACGAGAAAAAAGCTCCAGAGACATCCATTTACAAAAGGCCTTTAGAATTCTTCATCATCAAAAGCTCTAGATATAGATGGATTAACTGGAAATTTCCAAGTAATTTTACCCACAAGATGAATGTGGATAGGGCTTGTCGCGGCAATTCTGGTGAAGGAGGAGGTGGGGGCTTACTTAGAAACACTTTTGGAACTCTATTATTTGCTTTTCACTGTTACTATGGTCAGTCTACCTATATTTAAGCAAAACTTTTAGCTTTGTATGATGGTCTAAACCTTTGTTTGTTTGCAAAGAGGCTATAAAGAGATTGAGGTTGAAAGTAATAACGGGATAATTATTGACATTCTAATGGGTAAATCAGATTATCCTTGGAATTTTGTTTACATCTTGCATAGGATTAAGAACTTAGTGTAGACAATGAATATTAGGTGGACCCATATCTAACAAGAGGGAAATCACTGTGTTGATCTCCTAGCTAACAAAGGAATTGATGAAAAATGTGCGCTTAAGGTGATAAATGGTAATTCCCAAATTCCTAGAGATTTGACTCATCTTCTTCACGAAGATAATTTGGGTTTGCCTATCCTTATATTAATTAGGTTTTTCTAGGCATTGTTGCTTTTTTTTTCTTTTGATGGGATTGAGATGGTGAGGGAGAGCTATGCAAGATTGGGTTATGGGGCAAAGCGGGCTAAGTCCTCCCCTATTATTACAAATTTTTCCTTTAAAAGTGGTTAATAAAATTTAAGGTGGTCGCCCCTCCACCTGGAGTAAGTTTAGGGTTAAAAAAACTCAAGAAATCCTTAGATTTTCTTTACAAGAGACCTCTAAAGGTACAACTACTATAAGATCCACATGCATCGGTTCAGGAGGAAGCTTCATCAACTCTTGGATTGTGCACACTTCCAGATTCATCGAATAACAAGTTTTTCAGGCCTTCATATTAAATCTTTAAAGAAAAGAGTTAGAGGATTCCTTATTATAAAGAGGTTAAATTTGTATCCTAATTTACTAAATATCAAAGAATTTATATTTCTAGTCTTTTTTTTTTTGGATTTTTGAATAAGAAATTTGTGCTGACAAAGCTGATTGATCAATTGAGCCTAACTCGAGTGCAACAAATTTCAATTCAAGCCAGCCTCGGGTTGGATAGTTTTGGCTTGACCTTTGCTTTAGGCTAAGGTCTGGCTCAAACCTTAGGTCCAATTCTTAGGGTTGGGCCTAGGTTGAGCTTAAACCTACCCCAAACCGCTTGACTTGCACCCCTACTTGGTTAGGAGTTCAATTGCTTTGATACTACTCCCTTGTTTCCTTTTAGGAAGAAACACAATATTTATGAAACAAAAATTTATATAAATCGGAGTAGTAAGTGGCAAGGGTGGAGTCTTTATTGTTTAGGAAATACTTGGATCCTACAATGTTGGAGGAAACATGCCTTGCCATAGCCATTTTGTACACTAATTGTAGGGTTTAGGATTTAAGTCTTTAGAGTTTAGATTTTAGGGTTTAGGGTTTAAGATTTAAGATTAATGTTTAGAGTTTAAGGATTTAGATTTTAGATTTTAGGGGCTTAGGGTAGGGGTGAAATTGAGGCGGGTCGATCTGAACATTGGCATGTCTAGGCTCAACTCGACTAAAATACTATTAGGTTCAAGTTTGAATCAAACTTTATTTTTTTTTGGTTTGAGCTAGATTCAATTAAATATCTGATGAGCTCAAGTTTGGATATTTTATATTTTGTAAATATATGTGATATTTTTATAATATATAGTATATTCTTACATTATATATAAATTATAATATATATTTTATATAAAAATATTATAGTCGAGCCAAGCTCATGGTCTTTTAAGCCAAACTTTTGATTGATTAAACTAAATTTTGAATAACTAATCGAATTTACCATGAGACTTGAGCTCGATATGAACTTGACTAGAATCGAACTTAAATCATACCTAATCAAGCTCAAGCCCAAACTGTTGAATTAGAGCTCAATTAAATTGCACCCATACTTTTAAAGGTTGGTTTAGTGTTTCCTTACAAAAAAATTAAGGTTTAGGCCTTGTTTGGTTTACGAGAATAGGGGTCTGGAATCGGAATAATAATGGACTATTCTGATTCCAAATGTTTGGTTGGATGGAATAAGAATTCCATTTCCATTCCTACAAGAATGCCATTCATTCCTCGTGCCTCCCTTAGGAATGAAATCTCATTCTTGATTATTCCAATTCTCATTCCCATTATTGTCTGAACCAAACAAATTATAGGAATAGACCATTTTGATTCCGATTCCAACTGCAAACCAAACATACCCTTTGGTCTGTTTGGTTACCGAGAAATGATGAGATGAGAAGAGAAAATTTATTTTCTCAATTTTATCACCTGTGTTTGGTTGCCGAGACTAGTAATCCTACCAAATCCATTTCAAAATTTGGTTGCCGAGAAAACATTCATTCATCTAAGACGACGACATACATTTGTTGGTGATCTAACACAGGGTTTTAGATATGAGACGACGACATACATTTGCTGGAGACGGCTGCTTCAGCAGATCTAATACAGGGTTTTAGATCTAAGATGACGACATACATTTGCCGGAGACAACGACAACGGAGACGATGATGATGGGGTTGTGACCATTGGAAGGCTGGAGCTCAGAGATGACGACAAAAATGATGACGGAGACAATGACGATGGAGATGATGGGGTTGTGACCGTTGGAAGATTGGAACTCTGAGGCAATGACAGAAACAACAACAGAGACGTTGATGACGTAGACGGTGGGGTAGTGACTATTGGAAGGCTGGAGCTCGGTTAAGACGATAGAGACATGCCTCGACAATATTTTTCGCACAAAGCTTCTCAATATATTCGTTTCTCAGTGAGATCACACTTATTTGGTGAGACCCCACATCCTTAAATTTGTGATATGATTTCTCTTTAGATCTCATTTTTTCACCCAAAATAAATGTGAGAAATGAAGCATCTCAAGGAGATATTTTTATTTTCTCGTCTTAGTCGCGTCAATAAATGGACATTAATATTGGGCTTAGGGTTTAGAGTTTAATTTTAGGGTTTAATATATAGGTTTAAAACTAAAATCTGTAGTGGTAGGCCGCATGTAGTAGGAGCCAAGTGTCGCCCATGTTCTGTGTACAAGTTCGTGATTGAGCATTTGAGCTTCAAAGTGTCAGACTCCACGAAAGGCAGAGGAGAATGAAGATCTCCCTTTCTTTTAAATGAATGAGATTATACTATATTGGATTCCCATTCAAGTGCCTTCTGAGTTACTGTTGATGCATAAGCCTCCCAGAAAAACAGTTTCTTTGCCAGGGTTTGTTACCAAGCAAACAGAGCCAAGTTTGTTCCTATGAAGCTTGTATGCCACTCTCTCTCACTCTCTCTTTCTTTATCTTTCTCTCTTTTGTGTGTATTTCTATGTGTCGGTTTTCATATTTCTAATTTTTCAGACGTGTTTGAGCAAAGGAGAGGGTTTCTATTTTCCACCATGTCACATGCTCAATATCTGCGGGTTTCGGGTCTTGCTTGACTGCCCAATAGATCTATCTGCTCTCACAATATTCTCACCTATTCCTATTGATTATGATGGTGAAGTTTCCAATTACTCAGCACAAAATTTGAATTCTGCGGATGGAAAAAGTAATAGAGTCGAAAAACCTCTTGAAGCAAGCGATTTAATAAGAGCGGTTCCATGGTACAAAACTGTTAAAAGCTTGCACTTATGGGATGTTTCGTTCATCGATATTGTTTTGATTTCAAGCCCGATGGGAATGCTTGGGTTGCCGTTTTTTACTCAACTTAAGAAATTTTCTGCTAAGGTAAGCATACGAGTGTACATAAGTCATGCTATTTCTGCTTTATACAAATAAGTTCTGAATTGCTTGTTTTCGAGTGTAATGTGTCAGATATATGCAACAGAGGCAACTGTGAGGCTTGGGAAGCTTATGATGGAAGACCTTGTTTCAATGCATGCAGAATTTAGGCAATTTTATGGACCTGAGGAGAATGGTTTCCCTCAGTGGTTGAAATGGGAAGAGCTTGAAATGCTTCCATCAGCATTGAGGGTGATTGCAATGGGGGAGGATGGGGCAGAGTTGGGCTCTTGGAAACCTTTGTATAGGTAAATGGCGATGTTTCCATTCGCTTTGGTCTTCTGGTACTGGTAGTCTAATGTTATGAATTTGATTTGACAGTTATTCTAAAACTATAATCATGTTTTGTAAGTTAGAAGCTTACAACTAGAGTAATTAAAGTTTTGTAAACTGAAGATATTTTTAATGCGATGGCACATTCCATCTGAGTTCAGTTAAAAATGCTTTACATTGTGTGCCTTGCTGACCAAATATCACTAAGCTGTATATGTTATCTTACTTACATCACACCTTGTTTGTTGAGTCATGTGTTTTTAGCAAATATTTCAGTAGAAATGCCTCTTTATCATTACAAAAAACATTACATGCCACTAGATGACTAGAAACCACGAGAAACCATCATATGCGTGAGTGTGTGGAATACGATTCCTCTGGCTCTACTGTGGGGTGTATGGTTAGGAATGCAAGAGCTTTTGGAGATAAAGAGATAGCTAGTTGTAGTGGTTAAGAAGGTGGTTGGCATGTTGTTCACTTGCATATTGGTCATAAAACTTCCAAAGGAGTCTTATACAGTTATTTTTTTGACTCTAATACTCTGCTTTCTAAACAGAGGGCTTGAATACAAGATGTAAAATCTCATTATAGAGCACCTTATTTTACAAGGGTTTTTGTTTGAACAGTCCCCATAGAAATATTCATTTATCATGCATTGTAACATTGTGCCATAAAAAATGTTTTCTAATGAATATGGTAAATTCTTGGTTGCCTTTTTTCAAAAAAACAGGGTAAATTCTCCATGGTATATCAGATTTTCTTTTGTATCAAGATTGGTTGATGCATGCTTTCTTCTTAGCAGCTTAAATTTCTTTATATATTTTAATTTCTTTGTGGATTCAATAAGTGAGATGTCAGTGCAGCACACGTGAAGGAGTGCATTCAGAAAACTCAGTCCCTCAAGTATGCTGAAGAAGTCTACCATAATGGGACATTGGTCATAAAAGCATTCAGCTCTGGCCTGGAAATAGGTGCTTCTAACTGGGTTATAAATGGTCCAAAAAGAAACTTCACATGGTTATCAAGCTCCATATTTGCATCCAGACATGCAATGGGATTTGATTATAATTCTCTTCAAGGGAATGGTGTAATCTTGTTTTCAGATTTCTCATCCATGTGTGGCAATGTGAGTGTTGGTATCAATGCTTATAGAAGTATGAATCAGATACGGCCAAAGGTCAACTCTCCAACTGGTTCTGATTTCTCAACCCTGAGGTATAATATTACATATTCCAGCAATAATTTAGAGGGAAGATTTCCTACCCCCCCTTTTGATCAGTAGATCTTCTTATCCTTCAGATTCATTGTATTTAAGAAAATTTGCCATCGCTTTGTCTTTGTTTTTTTTTCCTTCGGCAGGGATGGAAACAATAGTAAGGAAGATTTCATTAAGTCAGTAACTGATACTGGTGAAAATACAGTGGAAATAGACAAGCTTGCTTTCATATGCTCTTGTGCCATAGATTCTGTCAGGGAAGGAGGTTCTGTCCTCATACCCATTGGTCGTCTTGGTATTATACTTCAGCTTTTGGAGCAGATATCAATATCCCTGGAATCTTCAAATCTAAATGTACGCTCACTAAATTTTTTGTTCTTAACTTATACATTACTACAATAAGCCATACTAGATATTTAGAAGTTTTTTTTTTATTAGAAACTCATGGATTTTTATTAGAACGTAAAATGATAAAAGTACAACAAGTAGTTATTAGAAATAACACCCATTACAACAAAGAGATCTACCACCCGTCTAACATTGAGCCCAAAGCAAGTGATGACTATTCACTCCTTGTTTAGCTAATCCATCTGCCAATCCATTAGCAGACCTCCTAACCCATCTTAACTGAATTTGCATATGTCTTGACAACATCTGGAACCAATTAAATTCATTTCTAAAGTGCCATAATACCCTTCTCCTTTTTTTCAGCCAGCCAATGACTACTTTTGAGTCCCCTTTTACTAGCAACCTTGTAATTCCCATTTTCCCATTTAGCTTTCATAGAATCACCCTGTCCAATAGGCCTCGAAAACCCATAAATGTTCCCATGCCCATCCCTAAACATTCCTACAATTCCAGAGGGACCTGGATTGCCAAAACTACTTCTATCAAAGTTGTTTCATCCAACCTCCACTTGGGAGATACTTAATCTCCAAAACCTTTTGAGTCCTAGAAGAAGAAAGATCAATTGACCCCCAGCTTTGAAAAAAATCTTCCATTGAGAAGTTAGAGAATAGTTCAAAGTCTTCACCCAATAAGCAACTCTATCTGTAACAATCTCCAAGATAACTTCCTTGTTTCTTTGTTTATCCTCAAAGATTCCTTTCCTCCCAAATCCCAAATAGTCCACACAATTGCTGCCCTAGCACATTTCCACAAAATCCCGCCTCTTCTTTTTGTGCTTCTTAGAAAGGATGGGCAAAAGAGTTTTTCCAAACTAACAGGAGAGATCCACCTAAACCAAAGAGAGAGCAAAACCACTCCCAAACTAACAGGAGAGATCCACTTGCCTCTATCAGAGTTGTTGTTGCTTCTTGAAAGAGTCTTCTTAGAGCCTCCTAAACCTCCTCCATGGAGCTCTCTAACAATCTCTTCGCGTAGAGACCCCTTAGGAATGCATAACTGATTACCTTTGAAAAGGTACCTATCATGGACAACATATTGCAAGCTTCTTCCATTTCCTACCCCTTCCAGTTCCTTCATTGTTTAGATGAAAAATGGATCATTACTGACGGAGGGAGATTTGGCCCGACCCCTTGGCCGCGCGACACGTGGAGGCAACCGGGTATGACATGGCAGGAGCATCAGCTCGGCACAGCGACATAGCCATAGCCCAAGAAGAGGCCCGAGCTCCCCAACGAGAGGCCCCGAGCTCCCCAAAGAGAACCCGTGCTTCCCAGGAGGTAGAACCCGAGCTTTTTTTAGAAATCCCGAGCCCTACAAGGAACACCACGAAAGGCAAAGCCCGGACTGACCCACCTCGGGTAAGTCCGGGCCACGCTCTTGTCAGAACTCAAGACTTCACCTCATGCACCACTCCGGCACCTCGACTCCAGGTCGCGTGACTGAACGACCGTACCTGACACCAAAGAAGTCCGTACTCTGAGGCGGCGCGCCTGACTGATCAGGGATCTGACACATGACAGCCGCACTCCAACGACCATCTGCTACCGCCATCCTAGTCGTTGCAGAGATGGCTTTGACAGAGAAGACAGTGGCGGTTATGTTTGCCCCCCGCAGAGGCGGTTACACCTGATCTGGAAGAGGCTTGGGAGTGAGTGCACCAGGGCGGTTATAAAAGGCCCTATTCTCCCTTGCTTTCTCAGAGTGCTAACTTGAGCGTCGGAGCGTTCCCGCCGGGTTCTTCCCTCGGGGATCTCTTGTTTCCTCCCTGTTTCAGGCATCTCTCGCTCTGTCAGAGGCAAGGTTACCGGCAGCTAGGACCGACCGGATCGCGCATCATCAATTACCATACTAGGTTTTCAACTCTTCAAAGCCCAAGACTTGTGTACGTAACACATTCAGCTGTAGAACCCGCCGATTAAGTGAATCGACAACCTTATTTGACACCCCCCCGACTTATGTTTTGGTGAAAATGTGAATTCTTGTAAGTAGGAAGTCCACTTGGCATGTCGTGGGCTGAGATTCTTTTGTGAGTTCAAGTACCGTGGGTCTTGATGACCAGAAAACACAACAAACTCCTTGCCTATCAAATAATGTTTCCAATGTTGTAGAGCTGTCACCATGGCATAAAACTCTAGATCATATGCAAAGTACCAATGCTTAGCATCAATTAGTTTCTCACTAAAAAAGGCTACTGGTTTATCTTCTTGGCTGAGTACTGCACCAATTCCAACTTGTGAGGCATCACACTCCACTATAAACAGCTTATCAAAACTTGGTAAGGCAAGTATGGGAGCTTCAGTCAAGGCCTGTTTGATCTATTGAAAGGCTTTGTCTACTGATTTTGTCCACACAAAGGTAGATCCTTTCAAAATCTCCATAATGCAGTTCATTATGGAATTAAGATTGCGTATACATCTGTGGTAGGAGGCTAAATCATGGAAACTGCACACTTCACTTAGTGATTGAGGTGTTGGCCACTCCCTAATAGCTTTCACATTCTCAAAATCTGGTTGTAACCCTTATGCAGAAACCGCATACCCCAGAAAGACAACATCTTTTTTTCGATAATTGAAAATGATTTCATTAAACAAAAGGAACAAGATTTTACAAGAATCCCTTGGAGAGGCATGAGATGCAGCCTCCCATAACCATTACAAGAGATCAGAAATAAAAATACAATGCTGCCCAGAATAAATAGTCCCTAGTAGACCCCTGTTTAGCAAGATGATCAACCAAAGCATTTGCCTCCCTACCCACCCACTGATACCTACATGCTATGTCCTTGTTAAACATTTAACCTTTTTGATGAGATCCCTATAACTCTAAACAACTGAGTCTGGATTTGACAACCAGCCCACAATCACCTTAGAATCCCCTTCAATCAATAAGTTCTCCACTCTTAGTTGACTAGCAATCTGAATTCCCTGTACTGCAGCCAATATCTCAGCTCTTGTAGAGTCCCCTATCCCTATCGGGCCTGAGAATAAGGATATGATGTTGCCATTTTCATTCCTCAATACTCCTCCAATGCCAGACGGTCCTGGGTTACCATGGTTGCTTCCATCAAAATTCAATTTAAAAAAACCTTATGGGGGAGTTACCCAAACTGTAGTGGCTCTGGTTTTTCTAACCGAAGTGTGTGCAACTGTGGCCCAATTTCTCCAAATGTCATCAAATGAAAAAGAGTTGAAAGAAGCCAAGGATTTCAACCAATGAATAGTCCTGGTTAAGATACATTCCTTCACTTCTGTAAAGGACCTCTCTTTATTTTGGAAAATTCTAGTGTTTCTTTCTTCCCAAATTGTTCATAAGGTGGCTGCATTGAAATATCTCCACATACCCCAAAAAGACAACCTTGTTGCACAAGAAAGAGCATTTCTTCAAGTTGATATAGATTTTGTCCTTGTGGACAGTCTCTAGTACCTTTTGCTATTGTTCTAAATGCTCTTCTTTGGTTCAATTATAAATTAATATGCATCAAAATGAACAACAACAAATGCGCCCAAGAATGGTTGAAGTACCTTTGTCATTGAACGCATAAATGTACTAGGAGCATTGGATAGACCAAAAGGCATGACCAGCCACTCATATAACCCATGTGGGGTCTTGAATGTTGTCTTCCATTTGTCTCCACTTCTCATTCTGATTTGGTGGTACCCATTACGCGAATCAATCTTAGAAAACACCTTAGAATTAACCAACATGTTGAGCAATCATCTAACCTTGGGATTGGAAATCAATATTTGATGGTTATTTTATTTATTGCACAGCTCTCTATGCACATTCTCCATGAACCACCCTTCTTTGGTGTAAGTAAAGCAAGCACAAGACAAGGGCTTTTATTTTTACGAACCAGTCCCTTTTCAATCAACTCTTCCACTTGTCTTTTCATTTCAGCTCGTTGTGTAGAGTTGGCAGATTTGATAAAGATGCTCTTGGAGTCAAATCAGTAGCATGTTGGACTGTTCCCATCGGTGGCAATCCATGTGGCAACTTTTCACTCACTAATTCTTGAAATTCTTTCAACAACTTTTACACTCAACTTTCATTTGAAGTTGTTCGCTTGCCACATCTTTTCTGATTAGTGCATACATAATCCTTGATTCCTTTCTTTCTTAAATCGTGGTGCCGTGAGGAACCCATTAACCTTGCTAGCCTTAGGGAAATTTGGAGCATCATCCTTAAGAGGCTGCAATGTTAATTTTTGTGTTAGCTTTGGGGTAATGGAGTATGTCCTTGTACAACCACAGTCAACCCAATAGAATGTGACGTGCATCCATTGGCACAACATCACACTAAGCTTCATCTTGAAATTTGCCATCCAAAGTAAATTTAACTAAACAATGAGAACTTACAGGTACCTCACTTCCCTTTTGAAACCAAGCAATTTTGTAGGGATTTGGGTGCTTCTCCATAGGCAACTTCAGCTTCTCTACAGCTTCCCTAGGTACCGAGTTCTCACTGCTGCCCCCATCAAGTATGACATTAGACCTTGCCAATTGCCATCACAAATAACATGAGTGTGGAAAATGTTATGTCGCTGTCAGTCTTCAGCTTCCTTACCTTTTGGTGACATCATGAGTCTTTGAACCACCGAACTTTTTTTTTTTTTTGAAAAAGATGGTAACTTTATTAATGACATAATGGGTACATAAGAATATGTACACAGAAATTACAACTCAAATGTTAAGTAGGAAGAAAGCTATCACTAAACAAGAAATCCCTGTGAATACCAGCTTTTGCTAGGCCATCCGCATTCGAGTTTAACTCCCTAGGGATCCAACCCAGCTGTGCATTTAAGTTAAATAGGATATATCTAGCTTCAGCCAAGAAATGAGCTAAAGCCCATGGACCACTGCCAGAGTGAGCTAGCCACTTGATGGTATTTGCTGAATGTTCTGATAGCCCAGATCTCTTGCAATCTTGATTCTGGTTAGTGCTGCCATGGTTTCCGCCTTTGTTGAAGAGGCTATCCCTATCGGTCCACTGAAAGCCCAATTAACTGTACCATCTCTTCTTCCAAAAATTCCACCGATTCCTACTGCACCTGGGTTTCCGAACACACTTCCATCAAAGTACATGGTTATCTCCCCTTCCGCCATAACCAAACTTTCACCTTGAGTTGGGTAAATGTCTATCTCTTCTTCTTCATAATGGTCATATTCAGGTTCCCCCAACTCATTTTCTTCATCATCAGCCTCCACTAAGTTAACTCTTTGATGTGGGCAGGTGTAAGAAGCATGCCCCTGTTCACCACATGCGAAGCAACGAACATTAGTGCTGCTGCCACCTTTAGAAGTACCCCCATCTAAATGATTAGAGTTGTTGAATCTTGTGGGTTCTTTCCCTTTCTCACCCTGACCAACTCCAATAGGATTTTTAATTGTTGCCCAACCCATGGTGTTAATTCCTTTAGCATTTTTAACAACTATTTGCTCACTTTGAGCACCCTTAACATCACTTGTATGGCACTATTGAAGTGAGCTTGCATGATTAGGATGGGCACCCCTGTACCATAACGAAATACTCGTTTCTCAGCCATTAAGGCATATTGTCGAGCATCTTCCAGACCGAACAGCCGCACTGCATCCATCTCATCTCTAATGGATGGGTTAAGTCCTGTGAGATAACAAGCTGTTAGTTGCTCATTGCTTTTATTAAGACCAACCTGAATACAGTGATTATTAAATTCTGTTGTGTACTCTTCTACTCTCATCCCTTTTGCCTCAATGAATGGAACTTTTCATATAACTCCGTGGTGTAATCAGCTAGTAGAAATTGCTTCCTCATCTTTGCCTTCATATACTCCCATGTATTGATTTTTGGCTTCCCTTGACGAGAACATTGCTCTTTAACTTGCTTCCACCATTTAAGTTCAACACCCTTC
Source organism: Nelumbo nucifera (assembly GCF_055504915.1). Classification (NCBI taxonomy): domain Eukaryota; kingdom Viridiplantae; phylum Streptophyta; class Magnoliopsida; order Proteales; family Nelumbonaceae; genus Nelumbo; species Nelumbo nucifera. Next base: position 22,520,719 of record NC_142655.1, on the reverse strand, counting down.
AATTTCAGCTTAACAAACAACGCCCTTTGGTTCCTCGAACATTGGCTTCCACGTAAAATAATTTCCATGTTGGCTTCCTAATCCAAATAGTTTTTTGCATGCTTCTTCCCTTCGAAATTAACAACTTCTATTTTGATTCCACCACCGTTAAGGTCTAAAGCATGTACCAATCATTTTTCCAACCCTTCCATCATGAGGGTTATTGGAAGGGATTCTCTTCCTCAACCTCAGCTTCTTCTCCAAGACTACCTTCCGATATGTTTGAAGGTTTGTGGTTGTCTTTCGGAATCTCCATATGGGCTTCTACTCGCTCCCGTTGTTGAAGTAGATCAAGTATTTTGTACATTTGAATTCCTTATTATGACCTACTTCATAACCCACTTCGAGCTACCCTTCCATCATGGGGTCTTAACACCTTCCAACATTTCTCCTTGCTGAACCTAGTTTCCTCTACCTCCACGTCCCCTACCACGAGCTGCCATGGCTCAGATATGATTTTCCTAAGCTCTAATACCAAATCTGATGCATCAAAATGTAAAAACCAGTAGAAACAGCAACTAGGAGTGATAAAATCTTGAGGTGAAACAATATAGTTGAAGTTGGAACAAAGAATAGCTCACTTTTAGGGCTGAAATCACCACTTCTGTGGATAGAACAAGTTTTTAGGGTTTCAAAACAGTCAAACGATTCTTCTATCAACATGATATGAGACTTATATAGCTGCCTCCAAGCAAAGTGTCGCCCTAACACACACTTTGATAGAAATACCTCCACTTAAGTGACTCGTATGATAGTCACATGACTCAACTTAAAGATAAAAGACCAGGACACTAACAATCAATTATGAAGTCCATATATAGTTACACAACTCAAGAAAATGAAAAGCAATGCTGAATAGCTAACTTGGCCCCTAGGAAACCACTTCTAAGTTTGTGATTAATCTTGCTGGTAGCTTTTACACTACACAGAATGAAAGGAAGGTTTTTTATTCCACACAACCCAAAAGTTCATAAGCAAAAGCTTATCCAAACAAAGCCCAAGATATCTTAATTCTTTTTTATAACCATCTATCAACAAGTCTTTGAAAATTGGAATAGTCAAAGATAGGGATGGAAACTAGATATAATTGAAAATCCAAAAGATGGATTAAAATATTTTGTTTTAAGAATTATGCTGAATTTTGCCTCATCTTTTAATCCCAACAAAAAGGAGCATTCTATATGCATTCAAGTTTCTTAAATGTGAGCATGCATCTTGCTCTGCTTTTTCTTTTGAAATTGTTTATGTGCTATTCAACACCAAAATTTAAAATTTCAATTACATGCCTACTGATCAGACAATCTAGGTTTAGCTTCGTCTTGATTAATTGTAGTCTAATCTTTGAGACATGAACCACTTCTATTGAGGATATGGGTAGAGCCAAAGATTATCCAAGCCAATGTTAGAGGTTTCCCATCAAGTGCATGGATACATAAGATTATAAAAGTGAAATAAACATCATCAATTGAGATACATTCTGCAAACTGCTAATATTCTTAACAAGATAAATATACCATTTCAAATCTTACTACATGAAGCTTAGGAAAGTAACTTTACTTCAAGCGCAAGAGTTCAATCATTAATTTGCAAAAACCATTAAATTTTAGCATCTAGATATGGGAAAACTATCATACTTATCATTGGGGCCGCCAAATCAAACTTTGTTGATTGATTGGTTGCACCAACGAACCAAGGCCTAGTTACTAGTATGATCCTAGCTCATCTAGGAGGTCTGGGAGGTTCAACCAAGGATTTAAACAACTGAAATCCTCACACATGCCACTCAATAAAACAGTAGTCTATCGTCCATGGTCATGCTAAACCAAGGCCTGATTGCATGTTTTTCTTGCTTTTAATCTTTGAATCAAATGGTTCATGTTGCATTAACCCATCAAAAAAGGGAATTCTCTTCTTGTTTGGTGACATGTTTCTTGTTTTGTTTTTTTTTTTTCACTACAACTTTGTTACTATTGTTACCCCTGTTAGATTGTTGTAAGGAGTCACCATGCTTGCCACTTTCTTTACTTAGATCAAACAAAACATAGTAATTGGGAAAGAAATCATACAAAGTAAAAAGAAATGTTAGCTTTATAACAAGAAAATGAAAAAAATGATCATACATATCACCACTAGGATGCATTTCTTAAAACTGATCTTCAATACCAATCTCTTTATTCATGTTTTTAATCTTTGAAATCAAATTATTCATCTTGAGTTAACCCTTTTAGAAAAAGTATCTTCCGATTGGATGGATTCTTTCTTCTTTTTCTTTTTAATTATTTTCAAGTATGTAATTTTCTTTGCTGAAATCAAAGAAATTACAAAAACCTAATCAAGAAAAGCACTAAAGTTAAACAAACAACAAATAAGAAAGATAAATAAAAAAAATGTCAACTTCTAAATAAAACATAAAACACGAGAACTTGTATAGTTTATCTCTAATGACATGCTATTGGTTCATAATTTCATATATTTTCCCAAATACCCATCACATTTATTTCTTTCATTAAAGTTATTCTCTCTTCTTTCCATCTATTTGTATATTCTTTGGTGTTTCACTTTTATTATTCATATCCTCATTAGATATGAATTATGAATCACAATGTTAGTTACTTCCATTGCTTAAATCGAGTGATGAGTATTATTACAAAGATAAAAAAAAATGTATATATTTATAAAAATATTTATTCATTGTCATAGTCCAATCCCTTACTTTTTTTCTTGTAGGAAACCAACATTACTATTACACATGTAAATTGAAGATTAGGAAGGGAGAGAAAGAGTAGGTTAGATATGACGATTATAGGAAAAAGAAACTAGTGTTGAAGAGCATGGATTTTCTTGGTGGACAACGTGATTCATTGAAGATCTGAAAGGTTTAAGGATAGAGCTGAATCATGTGAGAAATATGTTGGTAACCGGATGCGGTCAAGATGGATTCTGATCAATGGGTAAGTAGCACTTATCCATATTGGTTGAAACCCAATCTGTTATGAATTAGGACAATAGTTTCCAAGCTGATGTCTAGTTTAATAGAAGCTTAGGTGGAATAAAAAAGAGGGAGGAAACAAGTTCGACGAATGAGAGGGAGATAATGGCGAGGGGGTGCGGGAGAATGTTAACAAGACTTTGGTAGGAAGAACTGCTATAGATGGAGGTGATGGAAGAGATATGGAGATT